>NC_083355.1:115219793-116580418 GCF_030254825.1 Meriones unguiculatus | reverse complement strand
GGAGGGGGCAGGATCAGAAAGTACCCACCCAGACACCCATATCCTAGTCCCAGACAAGGACTCTCCCATGACCCTTTGTAGGGTGCCATCATTCATCCAAGGCTCCTTCACAGGATGTCCGGGGACAGTGGCTGTCCCGGGTCATAAGGTGCTAGTCAGCCGACTGAACGGCTCTCTATGCAAGCTGCACGCCGCGGGTGGCCTCCTGCCCCAGCTGGGGGTAGCACCCCAGAAGACTGTTTCCTGCACTGAGCCAGGCAGTCCCTACTGGGTCACACATCTGAAGTGACCCCTCTGCTAAGGCCCAGGATAGGCTCTGAGGAAACCCAGTCAGTTGTGCCTCAACTCCACCCTTGGATATAGGGTGGGAACGAGCTATGGCAGACAAACATGAACAGTGGGGTCGAGTTGGGCCCAGAGCCCTTTCCTGAGGCAACGTAGCCGAGCTACACCTGGAGGGGGAGCGGCCTGGTTGGGGTAGGGGGATCAAGCAGGGCCAAGGTAGCTCATCCTAGACCTGCTCTGAAAAGAAGCCTCTGCCTCGGCACCCCAGGGCGTCTCACCGGCGAGGGGCCAGGACTGGACACTACCATCTGATATCCCGAGCGGCTCACAAGCACCCCACTCCCTAACACCCCTGACAGGGTCTGCGGGCGTGTGTTGCTGCGCTGTGAGAAGCCCAGGGGAAGCTGATTCGGTGGAGATGCCTTGACTGGCAGGTCACGCCACACCACGCCAAGCTGCCTCCGCATTTACTGGCAGTCGGGGTCACCGGAGGACACACCACTGCCCACATGCCCTCTGCACCGGACGCTGCTCTCAGCTCTAGGAGAGGGACACCAGTTGGGCCACACCCAACTGTAGCCTAGCCTTCCTGCGTGAGACCCTCTGGCTGGCGGGCCTGAGGGCACCCACGGGGTCCCATCTTCTTTCTCTCCCAGGCTGTTGGGTAATGCCAAACGCCCACTCTCTTAGCGTCTCCAGGGCAGGGCTTGTTCTGGCAGGGCTGGAGAGGTGGGATGAAGTGGGCAGCATTCCCAGTCAGGCAGGATCACCCTTCCACATGGGGTGAGGGCCAGCTGAGGACCTTCCCCCAGGACACCTGTGCCTGTCACAGCCCCTCTGCCAGCTCTTTCTCTGCCAGATTTCGGAGCACACGGCTGACTAGGGGTCACCAGGAGCGCCTCATGCTTTTCCAGTGGTGTTTTCCTTTCCTAGTCACTGCCGACATCATCTTCTGAGGCCAGCTCCTCCATGAAGCCCTTTCAGATGGCCCCACAGAAAGAGGCCTTTATCACTGGCGCCTGCTCATGATCCGATCTTTGCTCCCATCAAACGAGTGCCCCCTCTCCGCCTGCCCCGCCCACATGCCCACCGTGACCCCCAGGCCCTTGGTACCTGCCCCTCACAGCCAGCAGCAGCGGGCTCTGGCCATCCTCATTGCGGGCATTCACATCCGCACCCCTCTGCAGCAGCACGGAGACCGCCGCAGTATGGCCCCTCCGCGCAGCCACGTGCAGCGGGGTTTGACCGCTGTAGTCCTTCAGGTTCAGGTCTCCACCCTAGGGTGACACGGGGGCACACAACCTCAAAATAGGGATAGGGAGGGGCGGGTGAGCCACACGGAGGACTAGGAAGGATGAAGAGGGGCTGACAGTCACCCGCCCACTTCCAGCCAGGCCCCTGGGATGCATGCAGTGCCACTGTCCGGTGTGGCCAGGAGGGTCCCTGAGCAAGTGTTCCGACTGCGAGTTTTTTCCCTCAGTGGGGGCCTCACCAGCTCCGAAAAGGCCTGCAAAGTGTCCAGGTCACCAGCATGAGCTGCAGCCAGGGCCAGGCTGGGCATCAGGACATCCTTCATGGCATCAGCCTCCTAATGGGAGGGCAACAGCAGCATGGGCCCTGCTATGCGTTGAGGAATCTTCACAGGGTAGGAGCAGACATTGCTGGCAGCCCCTGACTGTGAGAGCCCCGCCTCCCCTCACGGTAGAGCAGTAGGGAAGGGCTCTGGCGGGAGCCCCCATGCCCACCCACAAGCCCACCTGCCCCCAAAGACCAGACCACCAGGCTACACCTGGCCCCCTCTCTCTGCTGGCAATGGACTGCCACTGAACCCCAAGATGTTTCATTTTCTGCCTCCACTGCAGACAGTCACAGTTGTTCCTTGAGAGAGCATGGGAAACGGGGCAGGACCCTACCCCCCCTACACACACACACACCAGCAGGGCCTGAGTGCTCAGGGAGAGCATTCCTGGAAGGGCTACTGCCCTAGCACTCAGTTGCCCAGGGGTGCCACTTTGCCCAGCGTCCATGCCGGCCTAATCACAGCTTCCGGCCAGCCTGGCCCTAGAGGGACCGGGAACATCATCATCATCATCATCACACAGCCACCCTAATGACAGGTGCCACCCCCAGCCAGCATGGAGCAATTAGCCAGCCGGCTCACCAGGCAGCTCTGCTGGGGCCACATGCTGGGGCCTCGGCTTCCCCACCCCCTCCAGGGTCTGAACACTTGAGTATGGAGGGCAGAGGGACAGACACTCGGAGGTTAAACCACATTCCAAGGTGCAGGTGTGTGGCCCGGGACCCTCAGCTCCATCTTGAAGAGACCCCATCACCCCTGACTATTCAGCAGCCAAGCCGGACGGTGCCCCCACCTTGCTTAGGCTCACCCCAGTCTGGGCCCAAGCCAGCACGGACTCGCCCTGAGAAGAGCAGCCCCCGATGATTGCCCTCGACACTTTTATCTCCACACAGCACATGGACCCTCCCTCCAAATCCTCACCACCCACCCACACCTCCTTTCTGGCCCTCCTTCTATGCCAGCACGGCAGTGGTAGTAGATGGATGGCGGGTCCTGACATCCGACCCGGGAGGGTGTTCAGGCCCACACACTGCAGCCAGTACCTGGCCGCCATTCAGACTGAGAAGCCATTCCACCCTGCAGCCCAGCATGCCATCCTGCAGCAAGGACCGGCGTTCATCCGTTGTGGGCAGCGTCATCTCCCCACGAAGATCCTTGGCCAGAAGCTAGGAAAGAAGGACATGGAGGCTGGTGGGTTTAGCACACCCAGGACCAGGGAGTCCAGACCCGCTGGGAGCACCCAGATGGCAGAGCAGGGAGATGGGCCTGCCCAGGGCTGACACTCCACCTGTGCGTTCTGCCCATGCAAGGGCTGAGTGTGACCCACAGGCTCCACAGAAGGCTAATGCTGCCCTCCCTCCTACAAGCTCCAGGGCTCTGGGTTTCCTAAGACCTCAGCCAGGGGCTGGCAGCCCTGAGTGAGTCCCACCTGAGGGAAGGGAAGCAGGGCAGGGTGACAGAGGCTGAGCAGGAGGGTGCTGAACTGAGAACCCAAGGCTCCACAGAAAAAGATAAGGGCGTGCTGAACTGAGTCAGCACCGGCTCTATCGTCCACTTCCAAAACAGAGGCACAAATACTCCTGCGGCCTTCTCAGGAGCCAGCAGGCGCGGCTGAGAACAGAAGGGCTCCAACGGCACACGCACCTTCTTCCTGTCGTCCAGGCTCAGCTCTGGCTGGCCCAGCACATAGGACAGTTTGGCCAGGGCAGCCTCTGAAGTCATGTCGAAGCCTGAGACAATGCCAGCTCCTGCCATGGCCTGTGGGAGGGACAGACAAGCCAGAAAAGGTGGCTGGCTCAGGGACGTCCCCAGCAAAGGGGAAACAGAACCCAGACACACTCCGTCTTCCCGGGCCCATCCTCCACCCCTACCATGCCAGATGCATAGTCCGAAGTCACTGCCCCCTGAAGGCAATGGGTGCAGTTGACAATGATCAGGCCCTGCTCAGCTGCCATCCGCAGCTCCTGCAGGAGGTCTGGCTTGGTGGGCCCATTCCCAGAGCCGAAGGTCTCCATCACCACACCCTTCAGTGGGGGCTGCAGGAAGGTCCGGACCTGTGCAGGTGGGACACAGATTGGGGGAGCGCCAGCTGGCCCGAGCAGCAGGGCTTATCCTAGGCTTCCCAGTTGTCTGCCTTCCCTCTCAAGGTAGCCTGGTTCTCTTTGACCGCGGGACAGCTAAGCCTGGATATTCCCCTACCCCTCCAGTGTTAGCCTGGAGAAGCCGGGCTTCCGAAACTTGGAGGCCCGCAGACGGGGCCCTGCCCAGACTGCCACAGCCTGGACAGCTGCATTCAAGGACAGAGGACAGCTCTCTCGTAACAGATAAGGGAGGCACCACAGTCACGGCAGGACCAGACAGCCCTGAGTGAGAGGCTGCGGATAGGCGGCAGGGGAGGGCCCACCAAGCTGACAGGAAAAGGCAGAGAGAGATGCAGCAGCAGGTGAGGCGGAAGGAGTACAACAGGCCAGCCTGAGCTACACACTAAGACCCGCCTAAAAAGAAAACAGGACCAGGAGAAGGCAGAGCCCTGGGGCCACTCCCAACCAGCCTCAGAGCGACGTGCTACGTGTGGCACCAGGTGTTCACAGGCGTCATCAGGTGTGTACACAAACAAGCCCACACTCAGCTTAGGTGCTCAGCTTTGTGCCTTCAAGCGGAGCCCAACTGAGGGGGAAAGGCTGCCCATATGGGCATGCCACCTTTTTTCCCCCCATACCTTGTCCAGAGAAAGGCCTGGGACAGAGGGAAGTGAGACCATAGCATCAGAGAGCCCTGTGGGGCATGAGGGCACGGGAGCCATAGAGAGCAGTGCAGGGCAGCAGGTTCTGAGGTTTCCCTACCAGAGAGGCAGGAATCCCAGGGTAGAGGCGCAGAAGGCCCACGTCACGCTCCATGCTGCTGTGAACCACCAGATGGTCCTTCCCGCTGGCCTTCCTCACCAGCTCGCGATTGACTGAGGACAGAGGCCGAGTGTGAAAGCTGCACAGGCCACGAGCAGCTGAGGCCCCAACCCACCTCCAGTCTTTCATGTCCACCCTCTTGCCCATCCTCCCCCAGGAACCAAATCCCCAGTCTCCTCAGGCCGGTGCCAGGTTCCACAGCAAGCCCATGTTAGGAGAAAGATCAACAGCCCGGCAGTGGTGACAAGGGTGATGGGGCAGAGGGCTGGGGATCACGGCTGACAGGTGAGGGAGAAGGAAAATTCGAAACCAAGTCTGACTGAAGGAAAGTGTGTGGGATGGAGACAGCATTGCAGGCAAAGGGACTGGAGGGTGCAAAGGCTGGAGCAGCAGTCTGCTGGTTCCACATCGTCCAGGAGCATCGTCTGATCAGATGGCCTAGTTTGTTGCTCTCTGGCTGGGTGCTGGGGACCTTCTATGCCCACTGCCCATCTGGTAAATTAATTGATCTTCTCAACCCACGCCTTCAAAGAAAGAAAGCCTCTATCTAATTTATCCCCAAATTCTGGGCCTAGCAATGCCTATCATCCCACACACACATCCAGGCTGGGTAGTGGCAGAATCTCAGGCCAGAGGAAGGCAGAGAGGGGTGGGAATTTGGGGTCAGCCTTCCTCAAGCAGAGTCATGCCAGGGACCTTGCAGAGGAGAACCTTGTCATCAGACCAAAGGCCACTGTGAGGTTACACCCAGGCGCCAACCACATGGGCAGGGACAAGCATGGTGGGCTATCCCTTGAACTTCTTGAATCCTTGGCACCCAGAAGCCTCCAGCCCAACAGAGGATGCTGGTGACTTTCCTGTACTAAAAGCCCTAGGAGATCTTCTAGCCCCTCCTGGGAAAACTGAATCCTGGAGGTAGGAATGGTCTCATTTGAGGTGCTATGCACATAAGCCAGGCACAGAGCCAGGACAGGAGCACAGAGCTAGGCACCTCCTCCAAGACTGCCCACCCTGCCATCTTCCTAGCCCTGTGCTGGACACACAAACTCAGGAGGTCTGGCTGCTGTGTGTGCCAGCGAAGTCACATGTGATAAGCCACTAGATAATATTGTGGACACACACTGAAGGGCGAGGCATGTGGGGTGGGAGCAGGAGAGAAAAAGTAGGGTCCATATCGGCTGCCCACCCCGCCAGCGACAGCATCCATCAGCTGACACAATGGCCCTGTGAGATGTCCTTTAATTTAGAGACGAGCATCTCAGCTGGGCAGACAGATAAGGCTGGGGGGCGGGGGGGAAGTTACTGCCACCAGAAGAGTTATGGCTGCAGAAGGGGGCTGCACAGAGACAAAGGACCACTCCATGGTCAGCCACCCTCCTGATGAGCCGCGAAGTCTTTCCTCAGAATCTTTCCGTCCTCCCCTCGGGGCCTCTGGGGACACAGAGGGAAGGCAGCAGTGGCTAAGCCTTCAATGGCCCCTGCTGTGTTCTACTGAGAGCCTGACCTGGTAGTCTACTCTACCCTCGGCTTTAGGGTCTAAGGTGGGCCTGCTGCTTCTGGGAGGCAGGTGGCTCCAGGGGACAGGGAAGGGCACCGAGTTTGACGGCTGTGTACCACAGGTATAGCATAAGACCACAAGCTGTGGGAAAGACCGAGGGGCCCTTTGCTGCAGAGTGGTTCCCTCCCTCAGTTCCTCTGTTCTGGTGGGCTGGGAGGCCTGCCCTGCAGAGGCAGAGCTGAAGGAAGGAACTAGGACTAAGGAGGGGGGGGGGGAGATCATAAAGATACACAGGAATGGGCAGGGCCAGCAAGACCTAGCTGTCCCCAGCGCAGCGTGTCCCTGTGCCAGGGCAGAGCACACTGAGCCGCTGAAGTCTGTATCTTGTCCAGCACCAAGGATGGTCCCCCAACCCCCGCACCTCCCTGACAGTAAACGCAGAGCAGTCAGTGGCAGCCTGTGAGAGGCCCGCGCCCCATAGCATCATCAGAGTTCTGTCCTGTGGATGGCTGGCAGGAGGCAGGCGCATGCTCTGCAGGAGCCCCACTGCCCCTCCCCAGGGCCCTATCGGCCACACCCTGAGCAGAACCCGTACTTCTCCACACAAGATGCCAGAACCGGCCGGGCAGCCTGACAACAGCAAGAGGGCGGGTGCAGGTTCCCACACACCCACACAGACAGGATGGTGGATCAGGATCCTGGGCCGGGACTCGGGCAAGCCGCAGCTCTGGGCTAGGGAAGCAGTCCTGGGCTGGGCTTGCAGGCCAGGTGTCCCAGGGTGGCGGAGACTTTTAGGATCAGGGTGACGGCTTCTCTGCCCACAGGAGAAGCTCCAATCCAGAGCCCAGATAAGGAGTGACTCAGGCTTAGAGAGCTGAGCTTGCCCTCCCTAAGCCACTAATGCCACCACGCGCGAATAGCTGGACCCACAAGCGCCAAGAGCGCAGGCTCTTCCAGCAAGGCTTCAACAGGTCCAGGCCCCGGTAACAAGTGGACCTCTGAACACCAGAGTCCCTGGTGTCCGGGCCTGGAGTTTCTCACTGCCTAGAAGATTCTGGGGTGAGTGGCAGGAAAGGGAGGCCCAGGATGAGCTGAGCCCCTGGAGTTCTGCCTAGGAGGGGAAGGGGGTGGTTAGGAAGTAGCCCTGCCTTCTCTGGAGGTTCTACTCCTCCTGAATCTGGAACAGCTTCTGATGCCCAGGAAGACTACCAAGAACAGACACCTGCAGGTCCCAGCAATGCTGTGTCCCACCCACAGGACCTGCTGTGCCCAGGCAGAAGCACGGTGTGGGTGAGGGCTGCCTCCACCCTCCGGAGAGCCACCCTGTCAGACAAGAAGAGCTGCTTTGGCCCTAGAGGAGCAGCCCAACCTAACCACGCCCATGGAAGCCCAGCCCTTCCAGAGCCTTCCCAGGACAGGCCCTAGAATTCCAAAGGCGGAAGGGCAGGGACCAGAACCTGGGCAGCCTCTCAGTTATCAGGCAGTGAGCTGGGCTCAAGGAAGCAGTGAGCAGAGGGCAGTGAGCAGCAGCCAGTACAAACCTCCTCTGCAGCTGGATAGGGCAGGCCAGAGAAGGACCTGGGGTGACAGTTGTCCTGAGTTCAGAGAGACACAGGCTCATAGAAGGATATGTATCCATGGTGAAAAGCTGGGGACCACTAGAGTCAAGGCCTGAGTGGCATTGGAAGCCACCCTACACTTAGGGTAAGGAGTGGCTAAGCCTTTACGAAAGCTCTGGAACCAGGACCCTCAGGAACGCCTACAAGCCATGTTATATGACAAAAAAGCTAGATTCTAAGAAGGACTGATGTATATTGCAGAGCCACGGGCTGCCTCAGAGAAGAACTTCTTCAGGGGGGGCGGTCACGTGGTGGGACAGAATCCCCAAGAGCCAGCTCCCACCCCACCCCTCCCCTCCCCCCGCTCTGAGCCTATGCTCACAGTGGAGGTCACCTCCACACAAGCTCCCTTCTCGCTCTCGGGTCCTCTTACTTGTTACATCTGCACCCACCGTGGCCAGAGGGGGCAGGTTGGGGGAGCAGAAGGCTGCAAACCTCCGAGCGTCCACCTTGGTTGTCCGATTGCCCCGAAAGAGCTGGTTCTGGAAGAACAGGCAGACCTGTGGAGAACAAGGCAACAGCTCAGAGCTGGCTCCTGGCCCCCTCTCCCAAACCCAACATCAACAAGCAAACCTCCAAGGTGAGCAGCAAGCACGTGACCTTGCTGCCAGTACCGCCCAGGGAAGACTGAGGCGCTCTGGGCCCTGAATGCACAGAGGCTGCAGGAGGACACACAGCCAGCTTCTCCACTGGGCCTGGTGATTTCAGCCCCCATGGTCAAGGAGCCAGTGACGCCAGGACTCCCTTGAGGTGATGGGAGGTTGGGGGACCACCTTTCACCTGCCTGCTGCTCTTCCATAGTTCCCAACCCTAACCTCGCCAATCTCCAGGGAAATGCCAAAGACGAAGCAGCTCTTGGCCTTGTCCGTGAAGGACAGGCCTGTCCTGTCTTCCTGTTCTCCTAGGTGACACAAGGAGCCCTTGTGGAGGGACACAGCAGGCTCCAGGCTCAGGGTGGACGCAGCCCATTTTCATGGACTTCTGCATGCCTATATAACACACGTGTGCAATATTTACAACAGAAGACCTGGTGGAGGGGGGAAGCGTTCCTTCCATGGTTTTGTCAACTCCAGGTTTTTCACAGTTGTGTTATTTGTAAAGGGAGGAAACAAATGTTTTCAAGACTGTTCCGACCCCTGGCCTAGGGGTCCCAATGCGTGCCATGACCACAAGGTCCCGGGCATTCACCTGGGTGGCAGCCTCCACCCAGGCCGCTCATGCAGCCGGGCCAGATACCTCAGGGATGATGTATTGGCCTGCCATGAGCAGGGCCCCCAGCAGGTTCTCACGGCCGTCGTTCCACAGCGCATGGATGGGCACCTGGGGAGAGGCCAGAGGGGTGGCTGAGGCCTGGGAACCCAGGACACACTGAGCTTCCAGCTCTAGGCAAACCCGTCAGAGCCAGCCAGGGAGAGGAGATGAGGCGGGCTTGGGCTGGAGAGTGGCATATGGGGGTGCTTAGCCCACTCCCGAGGCTGTCAGCCGTGGACGTTCCTTCTGACAATGTCAGCCTGCACCGGGGCATCTTGACCCCTTCATCTGGGTCCCTCCAAAGCTAAGTAACCAGTAGGCACCCAGTCCAGTCTTGGCCCGCCCACATGGCTGCAGAGTCCAGCCCCTTCACTACTGCAAGAGCTGTGGGCCAGGCAGGGCATGCAGGGTGGAAGGCCTTTCTGAGGCGGGCGGGGAAGTCTGGCTTGTGCCCCTAGATATGCCACAGACAGTGCCTAGAGCAGCTGAGCAGTGCCCGAGAGGACACAAGTGGATACGCAGAGGCCAGGGTCTTTAAGAGGATTGCCTGGAGAGTGGTCAGCTGGGAGTGGCCAGCGCAGCGTCTCTGGAGGGAGGCTCCTCCCTTGGAGTGTGAGTATGGAAGAACCTATGGACACTGAGCCTCAGTTTCCCCCTGGGAACAATGAGGGCTAGGGATGATTTGCCACAGGCCTCCCCAGAGTGGGCTATTGTACCATGTGATTCTCTGGGAAATAGGAGAGGCCGAGCCAGGGCAACTGAGCCACTACTGCCAACACTACCTGGCACTCTGGCAAGAGGGTTTCCAATGGGGAACAGCTGAGCCACCACTCCCACCTGCTGGGGTGTCCCCAGGTTGTGCCAAAAGGGACCCAGATGCTGGTAGAGGCCTTGGCCTCTGCCCCAGGGTGAGGGTTCTGAAAGGCTTGGGTAGCAACAGGAACCCCAAGCCAGACTTCACTCAAATAGAGTCGTTTACCACAGCATTCCATTGGCTTTGGTTGGGGGGGTGCACTAGACTAGGGCCAGAGGAGGAGATGCCATATGTGAGGTTTGCTATGGACAACATCAGAGAGAGAGAGAGAAACACGAGGGGGATGAGGGAGGCTCCCCGGAAACTGTTCTCTGTGCATCTACCATGACGAGCCTTGGTGGTGGCAGTGACCAGCAGACATGAAGCCCCGTAAAGAGAAGAGGAGAGAAAGAAAGCCCTGCGCGGCACAGCTGTAGGGGGCTAGGCTCTGGGTACCCTTAATGGACAGGACTTCCAGGAGCCCGAGGGCCTCCCGCCTCTGGAATCGGTAGGAGCTCATGGAGCAGAGAGTGAAATGGCCTGGCATGGCTGCCACTTAAAGTGTCCACACACCCTAACTGACAGCACATGGCAGGCATGGTGTCAGAAGCAGCTGCTGAGCAAGAAGCCTGGGCCTGGCCCAGACCTGTGGCCCCCAGAGCTCTCCGAGTCCAAGGACTGAGAGCTGCAGCACACGGTACCTGGGCTCCGGTGAGGACGACCGGCTTCTGCAGGTTTTCCAGCATGAAGGAAAGCACTGAGGCGGCGAAGGCCATGGTGTCCGTGCCGTGGACGACCACGAAGCCCTGGTACTGTGTGTAATGTCTCTGTTGGAAAGGATGACCTCAGGGCACGCCAGGTCTCTCCACCACAGGCCTTCTCCCGGGAACACTGCAGGCTGGTGACTCCTCACAGGCCATGGGAAAGGAGAAGCCTGGGGTGCTGGTAGAGGTCTTGGCCTGGCACCAATCCATCCCCCCCGCAGGCCCCCTCTGGAAGGCCAGCCTCTGCCTGGAGACCCACTTGTAGCTTGCTTCAAAGAATGAGGGAATGTGGGTCCCAGGGACTCTACAGAGTGCTAGGAACAGCTCCCCAGACCTCCAGCTGGTGCCTCTCAGGTGCAAAGTGGCCACGGTGGACACTCTAACCATCACTTCCTGGTGGCAGGCTGGCCAAAGTTATGGCTGCCAAGACAAGAGTTGGGAGGCCTAAGAAGCTCTGCGGGTGTCAGAACCTCCTGACCCATTGAAAGACCAAAGGAGCTAGGCAGTCTCGTGGAGCCGTGTGCCCTCTGCTGGCCGGATGAGGTACAGCTGCTTAGCGTCCCTGTTATGAAGAGCACCAGGCAGGGCCCTAAAAAAGCCTTCATGAGGCTAAGATGCGACTTACCCTTCTTAACGACAGAGTAATACCATCTGGACCTAGCCTAGAGACCCTTCCTCACAAGTGAGAAAGACTTCCCTGGGCCACCACAACATAGCCCGAGAGTGCCCACTAATGGCCGGGCTCCTGAACCGGGCAGCTCAGAGTTGGCAGTAGGAGCCTCTGGACCCTATCCAGGGTGGCAGAGGCTTCTTAAGGAGGCAAGTAAGAAGAGCTGTGGCTGGGCCTGCTCCTGAAAACTCGGTCTGGGATCATGGGAGAAGAGGAAAGCTGAAGGAGATGGCTCCACGGTAAAGCAGCCCTTGATGCTACAACTACCAGTACCAAAGACTGCGACGGAGGTTTGGGTGCAGAATCTACTGAGAGGCACCTCTAAGATTGGGATTTGGGGGGATCAGACCCACAAAGTCAGTCAGCCCCCACATACCCCACCAAAGTGCTAACTGGATCAGGCCAACTGTCTGAGCAACCAGTGTCTACCCGTATGACAGAAAGGGCCTCAGACTGTGCGCAGTGCCAGAGGCCCGGGACCCAGCCTTTTCCTGAGGCTGCCATGTAGGTTACTGCCAGGTCCCAGGAAGACAATGGCTACCACAAGCCCATAGTTATTCCCTTGCCCAGTGGTCTGCAGGAGCCCTGCCCTGCCCTCCAGTACCACCCACATCCAGCCCCTTCTGAACCTTGCCCTTCCCATACCCCAGTTCCTCCTATACTCCTGCCTCTCCACATCCAGCCCCTTCCACAACAACTCCCTCAGGACCTGCCGCCCACAGCCATAGTCCCACCTTCAGGGCCGCACCATCCTTCTGCTCCCCCCCCCCAACTCCACAGCCCCGCCCATGGCTCATAGCCCTGTCAGGCCCACATTCTGCCCTGCCCACACTCCCACCCTCTACCTCTATGGTTTGGGCAATCTGAACCCACTCAGTGATGGTCATGTCACTGGAGTCGAAGAGTGGCTGGCACTCCAGCACCGTGTAGATGATCCTCTGGTCAGGGCTGGCCGGGCTGCAGGAGGCAGAATCTGTCTCCCATTCTGCCTTTTTCCTGATCCAAAGACCCCACCTCCATTGCCCTCTCCAGCTAGGGTGTGGGCGGGGCTGCGGCGTCTTCGGAGGGGCTGTGGCGTGGGCGGGGGCTGTGGTGCAGGTGGGGCTTTATGTGGGCGGGGCTGTGGCATCCGGGGTGGGACTGGGGTGTGGGCGGGGCTGTGGCATCCTGGGAGCGGCTGTGGAGTGGGTAGGGTTGTGGCACCTAGGGCAGGGCTGGCAGGTGGGCGGAACAGTGGCACCTAGGAAGGGTTGGGATGCTGGCATCTTGGGAGGTGGGATGTGGGTGGGGCTGCACCTAGCAGGGGCTCAGAGGTGAAAGGGGCTGTGTGGTAAGCGTGGGTGGCTAGTCCAGCCCCCCTTCCACCTGGAATTCCAGGATTAGAGACTGCATGCATCATCAAGAGGCAGACCAGCTGGCCTCTCCACTACACTCCCTACACCAGCTCAGAGAGAGGTGAAGACCAGCTCAGGTGGAGCAGGAATCTACCTCACCACCGAGGGCATAGGGCAGCTGGGACAGGGAGGATGCACGAGACAGCCATGCCGAGGACGGAGAGGCCATCTGGGTGAGGCCAGCCTCTCTTGATGGGCTTAGTACCTAAACAGGGGTGTCCTCAGCGTGCTTGCTGCAGGCTTCCTCCACTCCCGCCCTTTCGGGCTCAGGAGCGGGGAGGAGAGGAGGAAAAGTCCCTGGCATGCTGCAGTGTGCATGCCCACCTCCAGTAGAAGGTGAAGGCCCACGCCCATGAACTCAAGAGGTGTCAAGAGCTGCCTCATGCAAATGGCTCACATGGAGGTCCCAGGACACGGGCGGCTGCACCCTCCCGCTCTCTCAGCCCCAGGAGAGCTGCACATCACCGGAGCCCGGAAGAGTATGTACTCACGGCAGCACCAGCGTATCCTCGGGCAGGCGGTGGGCCCGGGCATATTCTTCATCATGGAACATGTGAAGAGTCCTCAGGACCGCAGCCAGGCCTCTCCCAGGCACCAGCACTGCAGGCAGAGTCCAAGCGAAGTGTGGGCGTCAGACCAGGGCCGTAGCAAACTCCCCCAGGCAAACACCCTTCCCTGCTTCCTGGGTATCCAGCTCTGGACTCGGTCAGGGACCAGGCTTCAGCTGGGCCAGACAAGACTCTTACAGATGTCACGGGCCAAGGGCTGAGCCACAGCTGCCACTAAGACCCCTGGGAATGTAGGCAACAGTTTCATCGCTTGGGCATCTTCCTCTGGAGCTGACTCCTGAGTGAATCCTAATCTTAAACCTAGCCAGTCCCAGAAGCTCCCAACACCTGTTCTGCCTCTGCTTGTATCAAATGTGTCTGGACACCCCATCAAAAGGGGTCCGTGGGGCCAGGTCCTCTCCGGCTTCGACTCAGAGTCTGGCAGAGGCTCCCAGAAACCAGGACTGAAGTCGCAGCCGTTGCCCTCTGTTAGTTCTGTGACCTTGGGCAGATTGGGTAACCTCCTCAGACACAGAGCCTCCCCACAGGCCTGGTGCCTGGGCACAACAGCAAAGACAAAAAGGTCCCCAAGAGAGGCGCCTGAGCAGTGGCGTGTCGGTCCCAGGCGCCACCTGGTCACAGCCCAACCTCTGCTGGCTGGACCCCATCCTGTCGCTGTATCACTGTTCCCAGGACCACGGTCCTCCCACAGCCTGATCATTTCTCAGCACTGGACGGTCACAGTGCGCCTGCTGCCTGGGGTCTGCAGCCAAGCCCCTACTACGGGGCTCGGTCTCACTTGCTGCAGGGACCCTCGTCCACCAGGCTCATTCCCAACCACTGCCCTAGACCCCATCTTCAAGGCCAGGCCCCCTCTGCCTCTTCTCTGAGCACGCCTGCAGTCCCTTTGCCGTGAGACCCCGTGCTTACAGGTGCTGCTGGGGGGACATGGGCAACTCTGGGGGGGTCTGGGGAGGAGCCCCTATCTCTGGCTAGGAGAGTGGGCCTAGCAGGCTTTCCTTTCCCACACACCACGCCTGAACCAAGCTGCCAGTCACTTACCCAGAACGTGCAGCTGGCGCCGAGGGGCATCAAGGTGAGGGCTCGGCCCTGCAGCACCCCCTGAAGCAGCCTGCAGACCTGCTGGCCTCAGAGAAATACCTGCCTCAGACCAGGCCTGACGCTTGCCTCAGCCTGACACCACCAGCCATGGTAAACACAGAGCCTACCACCGACCGGGGCCTACCTTCCCTGGGTATACTCTTGGAGACCTTTACATCCTATTTCTTGGCGTGAGTCTAAGGACAGAGCCACCTGAGCTCTGCAGCCGGCCCTCCCCTGCCAGCCCCTCCTATGGTAACGTCACTCCCGTCTCCCCTACCCAGCTAGCCTGCAGCTCTGGCTGCCAGCCCCTTGCTGCTGCTGGCTAGATCTAGTTCCTGAGAACATGGTCCCAAGTAAAGCACAGGTCAGTTGTGCTTCTTTGCCTCCCAGGTGCAGGTCAGGAGCCCTGCAGAACTGGAGCCGACGAGGCTGTTCTCCACCACTGCCATGTCCCCAGGTTCATTGGGCATCTCCCTATCTCTACACACCCCCTGGCTTGGCACGGAGTCCCTTTAACTTCTTGGCTGTAGTTTGCTGCTGCTGTTGTCTGCTGCTGTGGCTGTCTCTTACAGAATGTTTTGTGGACAGAGCTCAGAAAACAGATGAACCCTGTGTCAGCCCCATGGGCCTCCAGAGCCACCCTCATTGTGAGGGGGACATCAGCCTCCACACTCAGGAGCCACCCAAGTCACCAAATATGCTAGTCCAGGAACCTGTGACATTTGTCTTTTGTGACAAGTTTCTGGAGGATGATTGCATCAGATAGCCAGAGAGGGAGAGAAGACGCTGGATTGCCAGGCGGCTCTAAAGGCCATCACCTGTGGGTGGCACACATAGAGAGGAGGCCGTCCAACGGAGGTGCTGTCTCATTACAGGCAGGAGGAATGTGGCCCCAAACCAAGGACCCTGGCAACGAGCAGAAGTTGGAGGAGGCAGGGAGAATTTTCCTCTGTTAAGGCCTTGAGACTTTAAACTGTGCCCCCAGAAAGAGGGGCGGATCCCCGAGGCTTTCAATGCAGATTTGCTGGCAACCTCAGGACACTGAGATCACCACTCAGTGCCACCATGGACAGCAGGTGGTACTGGAATGCCACAGACACTCGGCAGTTCCGCTTGAGGGAAGGGGAAGGGGGGGGGCACTTAGGCCATTATGGATGTGTTTGTCTCAGGCAAGGCTCTTCTGTCTACAGCTGGACTATTGCCTCTGACCATGGACAATGGCCCCTGGGGACACAAGGCACCCTGTGGTGGGGTAATCATGGGCTGGACCGAGAGGGTACAGGCCCTGGGAGCCCCACCCTGAAGGAGGGCACCTGGGAAGCATTAAAACCAGACAAAAGAAAGCTAAACTCTCCTATGATTTTCTTTCTGGGGAGAAACTAAAAATCTTGTTATCCTGAGACAAGACCTCAGAAACAGAGTGTGACAGAACCAGCCAAGGAAGGCAGGAGCTGAGCTGCCAGAAAGACCATGTTTCCAGGCTCCACGACAGTGTTTCAAGTTAGAGTTTGTGATTTCCTTCAGTGTTCCAACACTGGCTTTCATTCCCAGTTCTGAATTTGTAAGCTGCATTCTTTTCCCACGGAGGCCATAACCCTGGAATGCTGAGCCCCGCCCCCCACACACACACACCTGGGACCTCCTGGTGGCCTGTACACCTGCCACACTGAACACCATCCCACCTGCCCTGACTCTACAGCTGGGGCCAACTGTGACCACCGGGCAGGGGGCAAGCCTTGGCTACCCTGCGCAGACGTTTAACTCCCCTGTGGTAGGCAGCAGGCGAGAAGTACCCTAGCTAGCACAGGAAGCCCTTGGGTGCCCAGATGCCACTGAACACGTGGCCACAGGCTTGCAGTCACTGGACACACAGTTTCTGACTTGTGATGTCTCCACAGCACCCTGAAAGGGGTGGTAGAGAGCTAGCCACACGGTGTTGGGCACTGTTTACCAGCAGACACACGAGCTGTTCTAACAGCGTCAAAATAAACAGCTTCTCTGTTGCGGAAGCGGCCACTCCCACCCACCAGGGGCCAGGACCCGCACAAGCAGGGCCAAGCTGGTTAATCATTCATGCCGTGGGGCCATCCAGGGCAGGCAGGGCCTGCAGCCCACAGTTCAGCAACCCCCACAGCAGGGCACACAGACGCCTGAGCCCCAGGCTCCAGGCTTACGTGTTACCCAGCTCCCCTTGCCCTGGGTTCTGCCTCATTCTGGGAAACCCATTTCCTTTATAGAAAGCAAAGGTGCCCATTCACACCTGTGTATCCGAACCAGGGACACACCCGAGGCAGGCCCAAGGCTCCAAGGCATAGCACTGGAGGCTCATTCATGCAGTCAGATCCCCCTCCGGGGGCATCAAAGGCCAGACCTCTTTTCTAGTTCCCCCTTGTCCCCTGATGACTAAGCCCAAGGCTCCCTAAAGTTGTTCTAAAGAGGGAAAAGGTCGGTAGCTGCAAGCCTTGGAGAGTCCCGTGAAGGCTGTGGGGTCCCATGAAGACCTGGGATGGGTTTTGCCCAGGGAGCAGAGCCCTCAGATAGTGCCCTGGGTGCTGCCTGCCCTTCCACCAGTGTCTGAAGACTGCTGCCTCCCTGAGCTCTTCGGGGGAGTGTCTGCCCTGAGGAAGGGGCTTCTAAAGCAGGGCAGATGCCTGCTGGTCTCCATCTCTTCCCAGGGCTTGCTCACCCCAGAGCATGGAGCAGGCACCTAAGGGTCCTGGATGACCTCTACCCATCTGAAAACCCACATCCCACTGTACCTAGGTGTTGGGCATCAAAGTATTTCCTTTGCTGACCCATCCTGCCCTTGCAGCCTCTTAGAGAAGCGTAACACACAGGGGAACATCCAGGGGGAGGGGGCACAGTGTCGCCACAGGTGGGACTGTGGTCAGAGTCCATTTGTCCCTAAGCTTGTGTTCAAGAAGACTGAAACTGCCCATGTGTCAAGCCTAGAGGGGACTCTAAGCAATAAGCAGTGGGGCCAGTCCCTGCTCTGGGCAGTTCTGAAGCCTCCCCACTAAGCCAAGCCATGTGCTGGCTCCTCTCTCCTTCCCTCCACACGGCTGCTCCTGGTCTGGCCACACTTCCTCCTCACTCCTGCAGCCACTCCTTTCGCAAAGGCACCTCTCAGAGCAGCCCCAACTCGGCCCAACACCGTACCCTGGGGCCCACTGGAAGGAACTGACCCTCTAGGGTTCAGCTCCCTGATGGGTGTCATTGCTTTGTCCATCACTCCAGTAAGGGCCAGGCAAATTGGCCATGGCCTCACATGCTAGTGGGGTGTCCTCAAGGACGTCCCAACCCAAGGCGGCAGGATGTGGCAGAGGACAGTCTTCCTAACCCTGGTGCCCAACCTCCTTGAAGACAGCCCAGCTTGGCCCTTAGCTTGGGAGAGAGAGCTAAGGGTTCTCTGCAAGGAGAGAGCAAGCAAGCAGCTCTGCCCGATGCTATGCTAGTCTCTACCGCAAAGGAAGCAAGCACACCCTAAGGCTTTCACAGGCTTGAGGGTGTGGAATGTTCCAAGCATCCTTCCAGGCGCCCCGGGCACAGAACAGAGCATTCGTCCCAGTTCCCTCCTCTGTCCTTGTGTCCCGTGGCTTCAGGGCCATTTCAGGGCAGGAAGAGCTATCCATGCCCCTCACCCCTTCCAGGGAGCCCGAGCTTCCGACTTCCAGTCACTGGAGCTGCCTACCGGAGGAGAAGGAGGGGTCCAGTCTCCCCTTGCAAGATAGAGCCCTAGAGTTCCCAGTGGCCCGCCCAGAGGCCCTTCTACCTAGGGCATGGGAACACTGACTCACCTCCGCCCTCACTCCGCATGCCAATGGTGCCGCCAGTGTAGATGGCCAGCAGCCTCCGTACAGGTCCAGTAGCACGCGCCATGCCTGGGACAGCGGTCTTCTCAGTGGGGACAGAGCCAAAGGGAAAGCAAGACCGGGAAGCGGTGGAGCCTGCAGGGTGGGGCTTACTGGAGGCTGGGGCTCCTTTGGTTGGTGAAAGCTGAAAATCCGAGGTAGGCTGGACTTAGGGGTGGGGGAGGAGTCGCCTTCGAAGTACAGAGCGGGACACTTGCGGACCGCCGGGTGGGGGGGGGGGGAAGGTCTGTCTGGATAGGGCTGAGCCCATGGTGGGTGGGGCCTCACGAAAGGGGCGGGTTTTCTGGGTTTGCCTTACCTAACTCAGAGGCCAAGGACCTCTGAAAACCCAGTCAGGGTCACTCTCCTATCCCAGCAGGCCTTGCAACTCTGGGGTCCCAGCATTGCATTCTAGACCCTCTACACACAATCCTTGAGTTTCTCAAGGCCAGGGTGAGCTAGCGAGTTTTCCAGGAGACTGGCACTCACTTGTGATCTAGAGGTACCAGGAGGCAGGGAGCTGCAGGGGCAGGCTCCCAAGAGCCTGATGCAAACAGCACCCCCTACTATGCTCCTGAACTTGGAGCAGACCCAACCCGTCAGAGGGAAGTGAGCACCACCCCCAGGAATGTCCCCTCCAGACCGCCTTAGGCAAAGGTGAGGCTATCTCAGACCTTGGTCTGTGTTCTCCTGCCTTTGACCACTTGCTGGGAGCTCAGAGGTCCAGAGGCTGAGAGTTCAAGATCCATGTCTGGCTCGGAGCAGGCCGTCACTGCTGATCTCCCAGCTCAGAAGTTAGGGCCACACAGGCTCCAGGGTGACTCAACTGTCACAGCCGACACGGCTGTTCTGCTCTCGTTTCTCTGTGTCCATTTGCTGCTGAGGCATTCTCTGGCTTGGTCACACATCTTTAAGTTCCTGTTCTGGACACACAACTCTTGTCCTTCTTGAGTTTGCCTTCAAGTGACAAGACAGCAATGGATAACATGCTACAGCAGGGACAGCGGCAGCTGTAAACAAGAGTATGCAAGGAAGACGGTAATGTTTCCACCGGTGGCCAAGGTCTCCGTGAAGAGTCAGGGCAGAACACAGCAGAGGACAGAGGCGCCAGGCAGGGGGAGCAGGTACCCATGGCTAAGGCTAGAGCAACATCGGCTGGTTGTTGTCACCTCGACACAAGCCAGAGCCATTTGGGAAGAGGGCTGAGAAAACTCGGGCAGCCAAGGACCCTGTGTTAGTTAATTCTCTGTCACTGTGAAAAACACTCAAGGAAGTCACCTTAAGGAGGAGGTATTTGTCTGGGCTCACGGTTTCCGAGGGCTCAGTCAGTGCTCAGCGAGCTGTTACTTCTAAGCCTGTGATAAGGCCAAACACCACAACAAGGAACATTATGGGTGCAAGCTGCTCTAATCCTGCCAGCCCAGAAGGGGAGAGGCCCGGGGGCACAGCAAAGTGTGTGTGTTTTACTTTTGTCTTCTGTAGTACTAGGGAACATGCTATGTACATACTAAATGCGCTCTCTACCGCGGAGCCACACCTGTACCCCACCCCTTCTCCCAAGCCCATCCAGCTGTGAACTCACAAATGGAGTCATCGATTCTACAGATCAGTGTCCTCAGGACCAGTCACCTCTCAAATGCCCACCTCTGAACACTTGCATCGCAGACTCAGCTCTGGGCCCTGCCCTCCTCACTCCGCTCTGCCCCGCCCGCTTTGGTTTTGCCCTTACTTCTCCAGAGCGCAGTAATCAAACTGCAGCCCTCGACCTAGCAGCACTACCCAGTGCTTGTGAAAACAGCAGGAGCCAGAACCCACTCTGGGCCTCTCGGCTCAGAGACTCCTGGGGGGCCCAACAACCCGCACCATGGCACACCCTCCAGAGGCCACTGACACAAACCGAGATGAAGAGCCACTGTTTGAGCCTAGGGGACAGCAGACGATGGTGTTAGGAAACGTAGGAATGTTGGGAAACGTGCGTCTGTGAAGGTTACACGCGGGTTCACAAATCACGCCATGAGATCGGTTCCACGTGGGAGGCTTATTAGGGGAAGAGGGAAAGGGAAAGAGAAAGGGGGGGCACCCCAGAGAGAGAGAGGGCAAGAGAGGGACCACGTGTCAGGGTGGGCCCTTTAAGTCAGGAGGTAACCACGCCCTCCAGGTGTGGTCACCTGGCTGGCTGACGACACATGACAGGTTGCTGGGCAACCCAGAAGCAGCTTGTGTTCCAAAATACTAACATTCCTCCCTTTTTCTATAATTAAAAATGGGGATCTTGGGCTGCCTTTTATAAGGTAAGTTAAAGTATATAAATTTAGGCTCATTGGAAGCAGCTCTTGGTTGTCATGCAAGAGGTTGAGAGAGAGAGAAGAATTATAGCAACAAAATGGTCAGATTGTAAGGTCAAGAGTAAGGGAAGCCTCTGCCCTGGAAAATTTAGGGTAGAGGGTTGTCAACAGAGAGAATTGCCAGCCATGCAAGGCAACAGGTAGGAACTGGGGAACGCTGGGAGAACCTGGAGCCGCTTGTCCTGGTCCTGAAGCACACCACTTCAGCCTTTTGTTAACAAGTGAATAATGGGAGTAGATTCTCTCCTGGCTACTTCCTGCTGACACTGGGGGGGCTGTAGGGAGGTCAAAAGGCTGAAATGTTGGCCAAGTCCAGGAAGAATAGGCTGCTTTGATGCTGTCCCAGGTCTGCAAGAACACCCATGGCTGGGAGGGAAGGTGCAGGTCCAGCTTGTTGGAAGTCTGTGAGGTCAGAGCTGAACACCTGCAGCTGCTTTGGCGCTGTTGTGGCTATAGGAAACATCTGTGTCTGGCAGGACACTGAAACACATATATAGGCAAAAGATAAAGTTGAGTAGGGAGAAAATCCTGTAGGAATACATCGAAAGGTTTGGATCGATGAGGCTTGTACATGGGAACCTCTGTCTACCTGGGGACCTTTATTTACCCAGTCACTGGCAATATTTAAAGAAGGCTTTGTTTTCGATCTGTCATTGAGGTGAGGTTTGGTTACAGAAGCGTGTAAACTTAGAGGCCCTGGTGCCAGCTGGCACTAGGTATAGAAACCTGAAATTCTCCAGCCTGTCTGGAGGGACGGGCATCTGAGCATCTTCCACTGGGGGCAGAGAAGTAGAGGAACCATGTGAGAGAGGGACCTTCCCATGAGCGAGCGAGCGTGTGTGCAAGCAAGGTGGGGGAAGGAACCTGTAGAGGGGGTGTACCACCCAGGGGAGAGTGTGGCCCGAAAATGAAAGTCAGCATAGAGGGTCAAACCTAGACAATTAAGGCTATGGCTGGGGGGGGGGGTCCCTCCATCTCAAAAGATAGTAGGAAGTTGCCAGAGCTCTGTGGTCAAGCTTCCCCTACCAAGAGAGGCGTTTATGCTGAGAAAATGGAGTGAACTCACCAATCTAGTGGCTGGTCAATAAGGAGAACTCACCAATCCAGCCAGTGGTTGCATGCAGTAAATAGCAGTCTGGTAGCCAGGAAAGGAAGTCCCAAAACCAGGGAAAAGGGAGGAGTCCTACCTTTTGAGATAGGCAATAAGTGCAGTACTTATCTGGAGTCCAGTTGTCCTGAGAGGTAGATTTAGGTGGACTTTCTACAGCTTACAAGAATTACTTTTAAGGTTTAAGAAGGAGATAAAACTTTAGACATGTTAGTATCACAATTGTACTGTGCATTGAGAAAAAGGCAGTAGACATACATATGTGTTAACAGCATAAGTACTTTTTAAGGTGAACTCTGAAAAGGCAAAAGCCTTTTATGAAGTAAAAGGGAAACTCACTTGATTTTAACTTTAGTGTAAGCATAGACTTTATGGAGGCTTACAATCTTGAGCTTAGGACCATAATAGTGGCATAGTGGTATAGTGGAATGTTTTTGTATCAGAGTCATATTAATAAATTAGAGCCCTATTAATAAAGATCAAAGCTCTGGACAGTCAATACAACAGTAGCATAACAACAGTAGCATAACAGGAAGAAATATTAAGCCTTTTTATTTACTTAAGATACCTTAAATCACCTTAGACCTTGTAACCTTTATAACTTGCATTTACCAACCTTAAAACATTTTTCTTTAGAACCCTCAAGTATTTATAAATTGCATTACCAACCTTAAGATTATCTTTTTAATTTATGTGCCTTGGTGTTTCGCCTGCATGTATGTCTATGTGAGGGTGTCAGTCAGAGTCCCTGGAAGTGGAGTTACAGACAGTTGTGAGTGCCATATGGGTGCTGAGAATTGAACCCGGGTCATCTGGGAGAGCAGCTACCCCTCCAGCCCCCAACTCTGACAAACACCGTAGTTCAAAGCATCTCCTTGGGAAGCCAACCAGGAGCCGTCCCACCGCAGAACAAATCTGTAGCTCTAGGAAGTGCTTTACTCGAAGCTCTCAGCAGCAGCAGCAGAGCCCACCAAAAGCTGCTCCAGGTTCACAGTCAGGTCTCTGCTGCTTCTTCACCTTTTAAAAAAGCGTTCTGTGCAGGAGGCGCTGCAGGCCCAGAGGCGCTACAGGCTGGCTACCACTGCCCACACTATCCAGCCAGCAGCTCTTTGTTCTCAGGCTGCTTCCACACGAACAGTAATCAGCAGTCCACTTCCAGAGCTATTGCTGTCCGGAAACTCCCACAGTGCCTTGCCTGGGGACCCCTACCCACCCCAGGGGAAGCAGGTGAGCAGGGAGAAGCACAGGGGCCTCCTGCGCAGGGCAGACCACTGTCCACAGGAAGCCCTGAGAACAGCCTCCACCAAGCACAGGTAAGGTCCTCCAAGCTGTGCTGTGTCTCCAGCCTTCCATTGTGGCAGCCTCTGTGGTGACTGCCTAGAGCCAAGTCTGTGTGGATCCTACAGGAATCTGCTCCATGGAGCCTTGAATTGATGCTGAAGCAGACAAGTGCTGTCTTACTGGGCGGGGGAGGAGCAGAGGCACACAGACGATGAGGAAGCATGAATACAACGCAGGCTGATGGGGGCCTGGGCAGGGCTGCAAGTACAAGAGAAGAGGCATGGGGAAGAGAAGGCAGGAAGCCTCGGGGCCCAGGGACACCTGAGCACCCTCAACTGAAGGTCTGACAGGGAGGAGAAATGGCAAAGGACAGCAGGTTCCCAGCTCTGCAGCCCAGAAGGTGGCTCAGCCCACACTTAGGCAGTGTGAGGGAGGCACAGGTCTGTAGAGGGAGGTGCTCTCACACAGGGATGGCCCACTCAGCAGGAGAGGGGAGTGGGTGGGCTGGGCCCACTGACTCAGTGGAGCCCACCCCCTGTGGCACGGGTACTCTGAGATGCTGCATGCTGGCGGTATGCAGCCATTGGTTCAAGGGGTCAGCCGTGGGCTCCAGCGTTCCCTGAAGGCCAGTGCCCCTGGGAGCCTTCAGCAGTCCCAGAGAACACAGCAGCTGGGACTCCTGTTGAGCGACCCAGCACCCCCCCCCAAATCTCTGCATCTGTGAATCCCAGCGTGGCAGCAGCCGCAGCCTGCAGCAGCCCCACAGATCCCGGACCCACAGCAGCAGCAGCAGCAGCAGAACCCAGCAATTCTAGGGGAATGGGGGCGTTCCAGCACCCACACACCACTCAGCAAGGCAGAGAACTCCCCAGCAGCAGTCTACAAAAGACATTCTCATGGGAAAAAAAAAGCTTCAGCCCCCACACAAACACTAGCGAGGACTTACAAACCAAAGTGAAAATGCTGAAGTTACGAAGTTTCCAGAAGAAAACAAAGAAGGGCTTGTTTGCAGCGGGTTGTCCTAGTGAGTCGACACCAGGCACCAGCTACAAAAATTCAGACTCCACAAAGCAAACCATCAAAAACACCAGGCTTCTCCTCTGTAAAAACACCACAAGGCCTGGGCTGCACACTGAGGTGGAGGCCAGCTTGGGCTACATGGAGAGAGCCTACTCCAAATTTTAAAAACAAACAATAACAAAACATATTAAAAATAATGAGGCCAAAAGAAAGGAAGTGGGAGGGCTGGGGCTGGAGAAAAGCTCTGTGGTCAAGAGCACTGGCTGCTCAGGGAGGGCCGGGGGTCAGTTCCCAGCACCCATGTCAGGGATCTCACAACCATCTATAGCTCCAGCTCCAAGGAACCCATGAGCACTGGGTACATATGGTGTCCCTGCACACGCGTGCACACACACACACACACACACACACACACAAGTCTATAAAATAGTTAGCCATCTATAAAACTTAATTCAGAGTACACTAAAGATCTGGACACAGGATTTACGCTGAAGAGGCCCTTAGGAGAACACAGAAGAACACAACATGACGAGGGGCTTAGAGTTTATGTCCAGTCTGGGTGTGACACCGAAAGCATCAACAAAAAGCAGCCAGAGGAGAAAGGTGGCTTACCCAGTGCAGGGCAGGTGTGCAGAGGCTCTGTCTGCTAAGGCGTGGCCACACCTGGGTGTCCAGACACACAGACTCTAAAATGTCACCAAAATGTCAGATAGCTGGACTTAACGCCAGATGCCTCCAAGTGTGACACACATGGTCCCCAAGCGCGCAGAATAGGGCTCAGCAGCACTGACCATTACTGAATCGCCAGGACCCAAGTTCCAGCACCGGAACCCACGCAGTCACGGGAGAAGAGAACTGAGCCCATCTGTGCACTGTGGCACACACACCCAAGAAGACGATGCCTCACACCCAACCGCACCCCAGGGCAGGACTGTAAAACAATAAAAGCAGAGAGACCAAAAACAAAGAAAAGGAAATAAAGTGTGGGGAACCCGGACACCCTGAACCGCTGGCAGCCGCCAGGGAGACGGCTGGTCCACAGCTGGAGCCAGGGCGTGGCCACCGCCAGGGCTGGAGGGAGAAGCGCCCCCTGTGCGCCCTGGACATGGGAAAGAGGGAGAGCCTGCCACAGTTGGAACTCCTAGGACAGAGTTCAGAGAATCAAGGCAGTCACAGAGAAACATGAGGCCCGGCTCCAGAGACACCCAAGTGCGCTGGAGATCGAAGGCGCAGTGAAGAGTGCAGCATGGATTAATGCCACCACACAGGACTTCGCCGAGGGAGTTTGCTCCCTGTGCTCTGTTGCCGCACAGAGATACTGTATTCAAGGCTCCATCGTGGACGCAGAGACCTGGCCCTCCCAGGGTACCAGGCCTCGAGCTTTCCAGTCTCAGGGACGTCAGTTTTTCTTTTTTATAAACTGTCCACTCTCAGGTGTTCTGTCACAGCGGCACAAATGGGTTCGTGTGCCAGCAGAGTGAAACACTAGACAGAAGAGGGAGAGTCGATTGCCAGGCTGGGAGACGGAGGGTGAGGGGTGTTAAATGCGTTCAGGGTTTCAAATAAAGGTCCTGGGGCTGAAGAGACAGCTCAGGGGGAGAAGGCTTGATGCCTGAGGACGGATCTCAGCACCTGTGTGAAAGCCGGGCGTGGCAACAGGGCCTGTCACCTCCCTTAGGGAAAGACGGGGTCTGGGGCCTCGCTGGACAAGTCTAGCCACAACGCTGAGCTTCATGTCCACTGTCTCAACACAGCAGAGGAAGATGCCCAGTGACAACCTCCATATACACATGTACAGACAAGGGCACTCACACACACACGAAAACACACATCCATGTTCGTGTACGCTACTGAACTATACATTTACTAACTCTAGTCAGGCTGGGGGATAGCTTGGCCAGTAAGGTACTTTGAGCCAGGACCTGAGTTCAGTCCCCAGTCAACGCAAAATAAAAGCCAAGCTAAGCGCCCGAAGCTAAGGCAGGCAGCCCTGGGGTTCGCTGCCCCTCGGCCCAGCCAACCAGGCCAGTTCAGAACAGCGAGGGACCGTGTCTCAAGAAAGCTGGCCGGCTCCCGGTGACACCGGAGACTGTTTTCCAGCACCACAGCCACACACATGCACACAAGCATGCGTGTGCACCTTCACACACATACATGTACCTGCATACACACACGACACATATCCATGTACCAGCATATTCACAACCCCACACGCATGCATGTGTGTGTTCATACACATACCTGTGTTCAAACACATATATGTACCTACGTGCACACAAACACAAACAGGTGTGGGCGCTGGCTGAGGACCACACTCACAGGCAATGAATGCACTCACGCGGAGCCCCAGCCACCCCACGCTGAGGCTCAGGTCTCTTTGGACACACTGCAGCTGGAAGAATTGGCTGGTGGGAACCATGTACCATGGGATCTCCTGAGAAGCTGCCTGCAGGCAAGGAGGCACCGGTAGGCACAGCCACCTCCTGCAGACAAGGACACACACACAAACACACACACACACACACACATATACACACCGTGAGCACAGCCACCCTCCTGCAGACAAGGACACACACACACACACACACCGTGAGCACAGCCACCCTCCTGCAGACAAGGACACACACACACACACACCGTGAGCACAGCCACCCTCCTGCGGGGCCCTCTGCTGGAATGCTGGGAGAGAATGGTGGGCTCCAGCTCTGTCAGGATGTGGGCAGCAGAAGACTGGCCCTGAGCTGGCAGAGTGCCACAACACCCAGGGAGGTGGTGGCTTTTGATGACCTTAAACTACCTCTGCTCCATGACCCAGTGACCCCACAACTGTCCAGGAGAAATGCAAGTGTGTCCGCAGAGACTTGCTCTTAGCAGTTGTGCTCGTGATAGACAGAAAGTAGGAGGAGTCCAAGCGCCCATCTGGAGGAGCTGGGTGGAGACACGGGCACGCTTATGCAATGGGCTACAGAAAAACAAACACTGGCTTGCACAATAACACGATATACCTAAAAACCCTCCTGTTCAGGGGAAGCAGCTTGGCCCTGTGGTGCAGCGGCAGGAGCTGCCTCGTGCGGACTCCCACGTGTCTATTAACTCATCTCAGCACGGGCCGGGGCCACACAGGTCTGAGGCACTCGAGCACCCAGGGAGCGCTCTGTTGCCAGTTGCCATTCGGAGCGAGCTCAGCCACACCGACCCAGCTCAATGGCCACAGAGCGGACTCAAAGGCTCCCTGAGTGTGCTGTGCACCATGGATAGCTGCAGTGGGGTGGGAGGGGGTCTCTGGTATAGTAATTGTGAAAGGAAGGAAAGGAGGGAGGGAGGGAGGGTCCCCTGCTCTTCCAGGGGACCCAAGTTCCATTCCTAGTACCTCACAACTGTCTGAAAGCCCATGTCCAGAAACTCAAAGCCCTCTTCTGGCCCTTGAGGGCACCAAACATTCACTGAAGCGCAGATAGACATGCAGGCAAACTATCCATAAATCAAATACACATAAAACAAACAAACGATATTCTGCTTCCATGAGTTGCCGTTGACCCCTGCACTCAAGGGATGTGTGACAGCTGGTGTCTGAGGTGCTGGCTGCCGCAGTGCTGGAAAGCGTCCACGAGGTGGCAGTGCTGGCTCAACTGGCCACCGTGATGTACTAGGGAGGTGGTCCCTAGACTTGTTTCTTGAAACTGGCTCATAGGAGACTATTATTTCAGAGGAGAACATAGAGTGCGCGATGGCACGCCTCTTCCTAATTGCAGGTCTTCAAGAGCACAGTGTAATTTCAGACTCCCCAGAGGCCTTTTAATGCTACACTGTTCTGAGGGTAACGTGGCATCTGCTCTCAGGATTCCAAATAACAAATAGCACACCTAAAGACAGGCACAGCCTCCGGCACCTTCCTCCCAGTGATGTGGGACTCTCTGTCTGCAGCGAGGCTCCGCTTGGGCACAAAAAAGTCCTGCCTGGCTTTTTTAGCCCACCCTGTGGAGAGAGAAGACACCTAACACAGGCTTGTTCGCATCAACTCTGATGCCGGCCTGTGTTCCTCACGGCCCTCGGCTCGGAAGACAGCGGCTCCACAAGATGTCCTCACGCGTGAGCACTTGCTCTTTGCTCCCACTCATCCCCAGCTGCTCTGTCGTCGTCCCTGCTCTGACCCCGGAGAGACCTCTTCCTCCCCACAAACAGGCAGTGCACACTCTGCCTTCATGTCTCCCATGCATGTCCGTGTTTTTAAAATCCCAGATTCTGCCCCTTGGAAAAGACACGCGGCATTTGCCTTTCTGAGTCTGCTTGTTTTTCTGAGCAGAGTTACCTCCCAGGCTATCAATTTTTTCCCTGGAAAAAGAAAAAAAGGGGAGTTTGATTCGTTACTGTCAAGGAAAACCCTACTGAGTGTGTATACCGAACATTCCTTCCCAGTTTGCAGGCATCTAGGCTGATTTAGTATCATGGCCACTGTTGCAACAAAGATTGTGCAGGTATCTCTACAGTATGCTAACTTGAATTCCTGGGGTAAGATGAAATCTCAAGATTGCTTTTTCGTTTGTTAGTTTGTTTTTGTTTCTGAGATAAAGTCTCTCTGTGTAGACCAGGCTGGCCCTGAATACACAGAAAGCCATCTGCCTTTGCCCCGAGAGTGCAGGGATTATAAGCGTGAGCTACTGTGCCTGGCCTGGAATCTCAATGTCATTACACACACACACACACACACACACACACACACACACACAATATATTGAGATTATATCATTTGCTTCTTTCCTCCCTTCAATCCCTCCCATGTACCTTCCTCACTGTCTTTCAAATCTTTGGCCTCTTTTAAAAAAAAATGTTGCTACAGAAATGGATGTATGAATGTACGCATGTATTCCTAACTGTACACACGGTCTGCTCAGTTGCGAGTTTTCAGGGCTGACGGTGTGGTATTGGAAAACAATTGCCCTCTTCCCTAAACAAGGACAACAAAAACAGATCGAAAACTTGGAAGAGGGAGGAGGCCCACGAGGCCTCAATTTAGAAGGACCACAGCGGGTCAGTGGTGGTGCCGCCTTTAATCCCAGCATCTGGGAGACAGAGGCAGGTGACCCAGGTGACCTCTGTGAGTCCGGGCCAGCTGCACTTCCCTGGGGCGCAGGCTGTTTCTGTATTGACGGCTTGTTCTCTGACAACTGTCTGTTCATTTGCCCATTAGCCAACTGACTTACTCTTTTGGTGTTTGTGGCTTCAGTTCTCTATGTGGCTTAGCCAGGACTGTCAGATTTTTAGCTGGCAAAGGTTTCTCCCCACCCAGCAACTTCTTCTTGTTTCCTTTGCTGTGCAGAAGAATTTTAATTCTTACACAATCCTAACTTTCAGTCCGTGCTATTATTTCCTGACATACTGCAGTCCCTATCAGAAGACTTTGCCTATGAGTCTGTCTTTTAATGTTTTCTCTCCCAACAGAATCTCAGCCTTATAGCAAGGCTGTTGATCCCTTTTGAATTGATTTTTGTAGAGCGGGAGAGAGGGGACTAATCTCATCCTCCCACTGCGGATGCTCAGTTTCCTCAGCACCGTTAGTTGAGGAGGCTGTCTCTGCTCAAATGCAGGTTCGGCACCTCTGTTGCACACAGGAGGCTGTAGCTGGGTGGGCTTTGTGCCCTCCACTCTATCTCTCAGCCGTCGGCTTTTCTGCTAGCATTCGGGTGGTCTGTGATATAATTTGAGAAGAGGTGTGGTGACCCATCTAGCCTTGCTCTTCTGTCCAGACTGCTTTGGTCACTCAGGGTCTTTGCTTTGTTCCTGTGGAGCATACAGGGTTGCACTGAGTGTGTAGATTGCTTTGGCACTGTGGCTGTTCTTGGCATCTGTAAGGTCTTTGAAGCGCAGAATCATACCATCCACACAGAGGCACAACTCGACTCTACTATCTGTGGCCCCTGGTTTCTTTCTCTTGCTTTATGTTTCTGGTTGTGAGTTAAATCTCATGTTGAATTACAGCGGGGAGCACCGTTGATTCACTCTTGACTTTAGGAACTGCTTTCATCGTCCCCACTTAGTACAATGATAACAATAGGTTTGCTGTATACAGCTTTATTGGGTTGAAGTGTTGTCCTTTTATTTCTAGTCACCTCAGGGTCCTCACTGTGAAGGAGGACCCTGTTCAAGTTCTCTTCTGCAAGTTTTTGAAACGATCATGTGACCAGTTCTGATCCCAGCTCATTCGTGTGTTGAATTACATTTATTGATGTGTGCATTTTGAACAATCCTTGCATCCCCAGAATGAAAACAAATGATAGCAGTGTATTTTTAATATGGTATTAAATTTTGCTCCAGATTATTTTTTCATATTTTTATAGTTTTCTTTGTAATGGGTGTGTCTGAGCACCTCCTGTCCGCTTGTGCTGGAAAAGGCCAGAAGAGGGCAGCAGAGTCCTAGAAACTGAAGTTACAGAGAGTGGTGAGCTGCCATGTGGGTGCTGGGAATTGAACCCAGGGCCTCTGGAAGAGCGGCTTGTGCTCTTAACCTCTGAGCCATCTCTCCAGTGCTTTATTGGGAATTTGTTTATCAAGGAAATTGGTTGATGGTTTCCCTTTTTTGTTGTGCCTTTGTCTGGTTTAAGGATCAAGATGGCACTGGCTTTGAGGAGTGGGTTGGCAGTGCTTTCTAGTCACTGGGCCAGTCTGTCCAGTCACTAGTCTGTGGGGTTTGGTTGATAATTCTTCGGGAGCCTGATAGGATTTAGTAGGTGGATCTGTCTGGTGCTGGCCTTTCCTGTGTCAGGAGATTTTATTATCACTACTGCATCAACCCTGCTCATTTTAGATCTGCTGAGGTTGTTTGCATTCGCCATCACATTTTGGTAAGTCAGCCAAGCATACCTAAGGCTTCATCGTTTCCTTCAGATTTCCAAGCTTAAAAAAATACACGTTTAAAAAAAAAATCCCTTAAAACTCCTCTGAACTTCATGGGCATCTTTTAATGCCCCTGTTCATATTGCCATAGTTCAGCTAATGGCCTCATGCTCCGGTCTGTATTCCCAAAGAACCAACGCTTTTCCAGACCCTTTGTCCTCATAGACTTTCTCTCATCAGCTTCTGTCTCCGTCTTCATACTTCATGTCCTCACAGGTTTGTGGAAAAGCCCTTGTGGTGCGTAACTGGGTTATGACTTTAGTTTGGTCTCATGGAGGCTTGTTTACTTTGCCTTCAAGCTTGCTAGTGCCTGGGGATGACCCTGAAGTTTCCTGAGCCTCTTGCCTCTGCCTCCCAGTGTGATCAGAGGTGTGCATCACCAGCTTCTGCTCTTGTGCTGCTGGGGACCAAACCCAGTGGGTGAGTTTTCTCTTTTCTTGTTCTTTCTTCTTCTTCTTCTTCTTCTTTTTTTTTTTTCCTTCAAGACAGGGTTTCTCTGTGTAGCCCTGGCTGTCCTGAAACTGGCTCTGGAGACCAGGCTGGCCTCAAACTCAGAGATCACCTGCCTCTGCCTCCCCAGGGCTGGTATCAAAGCTGTGTGCACTTGCGGGGCTATCTGGCTGGGGGGGGGGGGTTGATGCTCGGCAAGCACTCTACCAAGTGAGCAACACCCCCGCCCAAGTTCTGTGGTGTTTTTTGTTTGTTTGTTTGTTTTTTAACTAAGCACTCACACCTTCTCCCTCTGAATCAACTGCCTTTGCTGTATCCTGAAAGCCGGCTTCAAATCTCCTGCTGCTGCAGCCTCCTGAGATCTGGGATTACTCACAGGTGCCTCCCGGGCCAGCTCTCTGTGCTCGGCTGGTCTGAGTCAAGACTGACTTTGGGTTTCAGCTTATCCGAATAAACGGCCTGGAAACCAAGCTCCCGCTGAGCTTCTCCAGGCCTCCCTTCCTGTTGGTCTGATCTTGACTAACACCACTTTATCACCTGTACACAGGATACGTGTCTTTTTCTTTGTTCTCAGTACACACCTTCTCAAGTAGGAGGTATGTCTGGCTGCTTGTAACACAGACCAAAGCTAGCAAAGCCTGCAAAGCCATGCTGTAGACTGATACTGGCCAGGCAAGGCCTGAGGGCACATTTGGATTTCAGGAGACTCCCACCATTCTCCAACTGCTGCAGGCTGCTCAAGTCCATACAGACTGGAAGGTAATTTTACCCAATTCTGGAAAAAAAAAAAAACAAACAAAAAAAAAAAACACCAACCCATTGGGATTCTAAATAGGTTAAGACTGCATTGCATTTGCACACTAGTCAGGAGACCTGATGGTTCAATTTTCCTGTGCAGATTTATTCATTGCTTTCAGTAAGATGTGTTCTCTCAGCCAGGCAGTAGTGGCACACACCTTTTATTCCAGCAGAGGCAGAGGCAGGCAGAAATCTGTGAGTTCGAGACCAGCCTGGCCTGTAAGTTCCAGGACAGGCAAGGCTAACACAGAGAAACCCTGCCTCAAAAAAAAAAGTGTTCTCTACATACGGATAATTTTGCTATTGGACAACCTCGGTAGGCTGTGCAGAGCTGGGGCTCTGGAGGTGGGGTTCCAGTGAAGCAGCTTCCGCCTGCTTGGCCAGGTCCCAGTGGGCACTCTGATGAGCTTCCTGGCAGGCCATGCTTACTGTTGGCACTACTCACTGATGGGCGGTTCAGACAGCACTGGCTGATTTGCTGGCTCTGGGGCTGTGAGACGTTAGCATAACCTGGGCATCTTGTGTTTTAATCAGGCCGGTGAGGGGCTTATCCGTTCTCTGTTTGTGGATCCGGCTCCAGAGGCTCTTCTCCCCAGTCACTGCTAGATCCCAATTCTTCGGTACATCTCCCCTTGGCAATGTTTTTTTTTTGTTTTTTGTTTTTTTTTTTTTTTAAGTTTTAAGGAGCACTTGGTGGCGTAATTTTACTCCATGATGTCCCCTCTGGTCCAAGCATGGTCTAGGAGCCTCTTGTTTGCATTTAACATCCAAACAGTTGAGAGAGGGAGGCTACGTTTTTATTAAGTCTGTGTGTCATTTTAACAGACTATGATGAAAACATGGTTTCCGTGATCCTCTCATTAAAGTGTCTCTTTGTTGCCAAGTGCCACCACCTCATGTGAATCTCTCACAAATGTCAGTAAAAAATATTGTAGGCTAAGCTGACCTAGAACTTGTGCCCCTGCCTCCCAAGTAGCTGGGGTTATACCAGGCATGGGGCGTGCACTGCCTTCATGACCTCCTGTACACCATGCATCCCTCCCGCTGGACGAGAAGCAGTACTTTGGGGTTGGAATGTCCAGGATCCCACAGTCCCAGAAGGAGCGTGAGTGTCAGCGTGGGCCACGTGCCTCCCCAGCCTTCTGTCCCTTTTGGCCCACAGCCCAGACACCCTGTTTGGCCCAGCACGTGGCAAGCTGAGAGTGTCCACACAATTTTCAGAATGCCTTCAGCCCCACCTACTTTTCCCACCTGACCTTCCTCGGAAGCTCCCCATACCCCCTGAGTCAGAGCCCAGGCCAAGGCCGGGTTGAAGGCTCTGTGTGCTGTGTGCCTCCATGACGGTGCACAGACGGTGGATGTGTGCTAAGGATCTTGTCTCCTGGCTGAACTGTGAGCTTCCCCACCTGACGGCTCTCACTTCTGACTTACAGGCCTGGTACCCTGAGTATTCCATTTTGCACAAAGCTGGGGGTTTTTTTGGTGGTGGTTTTTCCTAAAAGTATTTGCATTTGAGGTTATTTACGTTTGCACTTGCTAGTCACTGTGAGCCGCTGTCAATCCGATTTTTACACTAACAGGTTGCTCTCATGTCTGAACACAGCACTTCAACATCTCCATAGCAACCAGCCCCAGGCTGCTGCTGCTGAGGAAGGGGACTGCCTTGTCTCCGTGGCAGTCGTACGGTTTTCCTGCTCCACTTGTGGAGGGTTCCACCCAACCATTCCTGGACCTGCCGCCTCCTCTGCCCTGACAGACGCCCACACATGCTGGTAATTCCTTCCTCGGCTACACACTCTATCCAAACCACATCTGGATTAGGAATAAGCACACTGTCCCCAGCCCAACACGGCCATCCTGTCTCAGGGCCCTGCGGCCGAGGGCCACAACATTCAACAGAGCTCCTCCCAGCAATGAAAACAGGCGGGAGTCAATGTGTTGCTTAATTTGAGCAGTTTATGGGTCCTGGAGCTCAAAAGGGTACGTCAGTCTATCCAGGGGCCGAGGGTAGTTTGGCATAAGTAATAATGCTGGGAGCTTGGAAGAAAGAGGAGAGTTCAAAAGGAGGACAAGTCCAAGCAGAAGGGACAGAGCATGGACGTCAGAAATCAGCAGGAGGGATGGGACGAGGCTGTGAAGGGCCGGAAGGGGCTGGGAGGGGCCAGGAGGGGCCAGGAGGGGCCAGGAGGAGGCGTCAGGACCGCTGTGCTCCACCGCTGACCTCACTCCCATTGCAGCCGCACAAGCCCTTTGCTGACCTGATGAGCAACTGCAGACAGAACTGAGGCCCAGGGCAGACGATGAGCAAGACATGGCCCTGGGAAACCTCAGCTACAAGGTACCTTGACTGCAAAACTTCTTCCCTGCCATTTTGGCATCGTGTTTGTGAATTTAAGGTGTATCAATCAGCGTCACATAAGGGATGAGTTCTTACCGAACAAGCGTCTTCTGAAACTGAGCCGTATAACCCTGTCACAGCTCCAGGCTGAAATACTTCCCAAGGGGCCATGTGTTAGGTCACGTGCTGCTCACGGGTCCCGAGAGCTCTGACACCATGGTTTAGTAACACGGGTTGCTAAGCTCCCCGTGGGTAGACAGCGGACGGTATTGGGAGGCAGTGGAAACTTCTGAAGGTCAGGCCTCATTGGAGGAAGCAGGTCACTAAAAGCATGCCCTTAGGGGTTCTATCTTGGCTCCAGTCCCCTCCCTTCCTGCATCCTCAATGCTGTCAGGTGACCAGCCTCCTGACACACGCTGTCCTGCCCTTTCATCTGGATCCCCTGATTTGCTGGTGCTTTGGAGTTTGTTGTGTTCTCTCAGTGTCCTTTCTACACTTCTTTAACTTCAGGGCTAACCACAGTCTGCCCTTGGATTTCTGGTTTTAAATATCTGTGTCTTCTGCTTCTCTTAGACTAGCTGAAGTTGGGGCATTTGCCTCACCTCTAGACAAATGTTAATACAAAATAGATCAACACCTTATAAAAGCTTAAACTATGAAACTATCAGAATAAAAAATAGGAGCAGGGCTAGCCAGTTAGTCAGTCAGTCAGTCAAAACTTGGCTTTTCTGAGACAGGGTTTCTCTGTGTAGCCCTGGCTGTCCTGGACTCACTCTATCGACCAGGCTGGCCTTGAACTGACAGAGATCTGCCTGCATCTGCCTTCCAGAGTTTTGGGATTATAGGGGTATACCACCATGCCCGGCTATCTGGCCACTAATATTTACATATTTTTAAAGTTTTGTTTTATTTTTAAAGCAAAACTTGTATGTGTGTGGGTATGTATGCATGTGTGCATGTGTCTACATAGGCCAGAAAAGTGTCGGGTGCCCTGGGGCTAGATCTTCAGGTGGCTGTGAACCTTAGGATATGGGTGGTGAGCAGAGACCTGGAAGCCATGTGCACGCTCAGCTACTCACTGAGCCCCTTCTCCAGCTTATCAGACTTTTCTTGTTCTTTTCTATTCCTCTTTTTCATATTATTTTCTTTTAATTTACCCTCTTTTCTCAGTCTGCACCTTTAATTTTGTGTGTGTGTGCGTGTGTGCTTGCGTGTCTTCAGAAGCCAGATGCTGGAGTCACAGGTGGTTGTGAGTCACCCAGCATGGGTGCTGACAATGCCCCTGGGTACTCTGGAGAGCAGTAAGTTCTCCTAATGGCTGAGCCATCTCTTGTGCCTCCCTCTGCATCTCGTTCTCTCATTATCATTATGTTTATCTTTATTATTTCTTAACTTCCCTTATTCTACAGTGATTTTGCTATTTTATTTTCTGCAGTCATTGGTGATGTAGCAGTTGTCTTTTTTTAAGACGGGGTTTCTCTGTGTATCCCTGGCTGTCCTGAAACTTGCTCTGTAAACTAAGCTGGCCCTGAACTCAAAGATCTGCCTCTCCGCTACCTCCCAAGTGCTGGAATTATTGTGTTTTCTTCTGGTCTGTTTGGTGGTTACGATAATGGCACTGATCTTCTTTTCTTTAAGTGGTAGACCAAGCCTTCAGATTAGGCTGGTTGCTAAAAAGATTTTAATCTAAAACTGAGGGAGATCCATCCCAATAGACACACAAAGTAAGAAAGAAACACAAGGAATATTCCTTCAAGTTCACACCTCTTCAGTAACTGAGACAACATGTAAAAATAGTTAAAGGGCCAGAAAAAGAAACCAAGTCTGGTTTTAAAAATCATCAGTGATCAGCCGGGAGTGGTGGCACATGCCTGTAATCCCAGCACGCCAGGAGGCAGAGGCAGGAGGATCTCTGTGAATTTGAGGCCAGCCTGGTCTACAAAACGAGTCTAGGACATCCAGGGCTACTCAGAGAAACCCTGTCTTGACAAACCAAAAGAAAAAAAATCATCAGTGATCAAAGAGGACGAAAATAGACAGATGAATAAAGCAAAGTAAGTCAGTTCAAGGCCAGCAGGAAACTGAGAGTCTGAAGACATGAAAATCTTAGACATGGAAACATCAACAAGCCATGAGAGAAGTCAATGGGCAGCAGCAGCAGCAGCAGGCGGGGTTGAAAGAAGCCGGGGTGCTCAAGGCAAGCTAAGAGAACTTCTGCTCAAGCCGCGCCGGGAGGAGCCATCAGGGCCGCAACATGCACCACCTCATTCAGAGCCCAAACCTGTGAATTTGTGGCAGAAATGAAGGAACCAAGATACAGACTAAATGCATAGAAAGCCATTCAATAAAGTTACAGCAGGAAATGCCCAAATCTGTGGAAAGAAAAGGACATCCCAATACAGGAGAACCCAAATGGACTTGACCAGAAAAGATCTGCCCCAAATAAAAGGCAAATGCTACGTTTTCTCTCATATACACAGTCTAGTTTTTTAAGGACATAAAAGTGGAAGAGAAACTATTTTGGGAGAGGACAAGAGTCAGTGGAACGGGCTAGGAGAACAGATTGGGGTGAGTATGAGCAGTGGACCTTAGACACACAGAAAATGCCAAAAAGAAAGCTCATTGCTTTGTAAGTTTAACATGTTAATGAAAAATTTTAAAGGAAAAGAAATAAAAGCTATACATCCTGGACAAAAAGAAGCAAAAACTGTCTTTGTTCATGTGCAATATAATCTCCTTTCCTACCTTCCTCTTTTTTTTTTTTTTAAGATTTATTTATTATGTATACATGCCAGAAGAGGAAATCAGATTCCATTACAGATGGTCCTGATTCACCATGTAGTTGCTGGAAATTGAACTCAGGACCTCTGAAAGAACAGCCAGTGCTCTTAACCTGTGAGCCATCTCTCCAGCCCCCCTTCCTTCCTCTTTTAGACAAAGTCTCACTGTGTAGCCCTGGCTAACCTGGAACTTGCTTGTGGACACAGAGACCTGCCTGTCTGTACCTTGTGAGCGCTGGGATTAAAGGTGTATACCACTACTCCTGGCTTGAACAACTGGAATTTAAAATTCAAAAAACAATACAACAGTACCTTACCCCAAATAAGTACTCAGGTATAAAATGTAAGCAGCTGTGTATGTGAGCTCTGTCAGGAAAGCCAGTGTCTAATGAAAGCCAAGGAGACAAAGGAACAGTGAGACACTCAGTGCACGCAGGTGCGAGTCCAGCAACCTGTGGAGGACACCCCAGAAAGTCGTTTTGTGGGTACTAGGGAAACAGTCCAAAAGTTTTTTGTTTTGTTTTTATATTTATTTATTTGCATTTGTGTTTGTGTGTATTTTTGTGTGCAGGCATCATGGAGACAGAAGAGGGTACCAGATCAGGAACTGGAGTTACAGGTGGCTGTGAGCTGCCTTGTGGGTGCTGAGAATCTAATTCAGACTAAATGAGCAGACACACACACACACACACACACACACACACACACAGAGAGAGAGAGAGAGATAACTTGCACCCAGCATATCTAACAAACTCAAACTCACAGAACTCATATAAACCAATTCCTGTTCAAAAAATATGGGAAAACGACACTTGACAAGGGGGAAAACACATTAAAAAAATGTGCATCACCAGTGCTCACCAGGGGAGCACTCACTAAAACCACAGTGGCGCACTGCCACTCAGGATTTCTATCAGGGACTAACACGCCAAGGCTTCCTGTACCAACTGCTGTGAGGTGTTCGGAGCAATGAAGACCCCAGGAACTACAAGTGGAAACAAAAATGGCACTTCCCTTCAGAAAGCATCTAAGACATTTCAATAAACAGCAAAATGCACACTTTCCTCATGAGCCAGCAATCATACCCTACGGCCCTCAGCCAAGAGGAATAAAACACAGCTCTGCAAAATTTAGAGATTATTTGTAACTACTAACTGAAACCATCCCAGGACTGGGAACATAAAGACAAGACTTGCTTGGTAGCAGGGGGGTCCTTTGCCGTGTGACACTAATCGATTTGGTTGTTGCAGCTGGGAAGGACTGTTCCCCACACCAACTAAATAAACCAAAGACGTTGCTGAGCACGCTGTGAGCACAGCATGGCCCCCTTCAATCTATTTTTAGTTGCAGATAACATAACACCTCAAGATAGATATGTGACAAAGAATACAGATAACATGACAAGACACCTCAAGGTGGATATGTGATAAAGAAAAGAGGTTTATTGTTGCTCCCCGATCTGGTCAGTCAGAATGGAGGGGCCCATCTGGTGATAGTTGCTGGCAGTGTCTTGGGGTTCAGCTTATCACCCAGTGAGACCAAGTACATTCGTGCATTCATGGGTATGGGTGTGTGTGTGTGTGTGTGTGTGTGTGTGTGTGTGTGTGTGTACATGTACTCTGGTCCCTCACTCTTATAAAGCCACAGGGATTCAGTAACAGGCTCTTCACCCAGATGACCTTACCTGATCTTAATCGCTTCCACAAAACAAACAAACAAACAAAAACCCCAACTTTAAACAGCAGGTCCCCAGGCAGAGGTGGTGGGCGGCCACAGCACAGTACAAGAAAACTTCCTTCGGTGACTGGAATGTTTGCTATCTTAACCACAATTCTGGTTTCAGAGTGTTTACAGTCATCAAAACTGAAGCTGTAATACTTGAAAAAAAAAGTCTCATTTATCATATGCAAATTTTGTCTTTAAAAATCTCAGTATATGTAGGGCTGGGGAGAGGGCTCAGTGGTTAGGAACACTAGCTGTTCTTCCAGAGGCCTGGGGTTCAGTTCCCAGGACCTACATGTGGGCTCACAAAAAATAAAACCTCAATAAAAGATCAATTTGCAAATGAAACTGGGACCTGAAGTCCCAGCACTCAGGAGGCTGAAGCAGGGAGAATCTTTTTAGTCCAGAAAAAGCAACCAGGTAGTGTCTCAAACAAAGAAAAGAGAGGAAAAGCAGAGCAGAAGAGCACTAGAAATAAGGAAGAGAAAGAGATTTCTAGTGAACTCAACCAGGGCCCACTCTTTGAGAAGAAATAAAGGATACATAAGTTTAACTACATGAAAAGGTAAAGTTTTAAAAAGAAACCCTTTCCCGGACTGGGAACAGTGGTTCATGTCTTTAATTCCAGAGGCAAAGGCAAGAATTCAAGTGCAGCCTGGTCTACAAAGTGAGTCCAGGACAGCCAGGGCTACACAGAAAAACCCTGTCTCTCTCTCTCTCACACACACAAAACAAAACAAAACAAAACAAAACAAACAAAACAAAACAAAACAAACAAAACAAAACAGAGAGAGAAGGAAGGAGGAAGAGAGAGAGGCAGAGAGGCAGAGACAGAGGGAGAGCCTTTCCCTCCCACACAGGCAGGTCTTGGACGGTGGGCAGTCCCAGTTGCTGCTGGGGGTTGTGTGAACCACCATGACCTCTGTGGGGTGGCCAGCCTGCACCCGCTGTCATTTCATTACTCACACTTGAGGCCAGTGTTCCCAACTCCATGATAATGGTGTGCATGTGCTGTGACAGGCTCTCTCCCCACTGTGACAGTGACAGTGAGGCGCCATCCAGTAATGAGGCCCTTACGAAGGACAAGACAACTCTTGTGTAGAGATGTGGAAGTCTGATGTGCACACACTTTAAGGGGAGTGTCTTAGTGAGGGTCTCTATTGCTGTGACGAAACACCACGGCTGAAAAGCAAGTTGGGGAGGGGAGGGTCTCTTCAGTTTACCCTTCTACATCACTGCTCACCACTGAAGGAAGTCAGGACAGGAACTCAAAAGGGACAAGACCTGGAGGCAGGAGCTGAGGCAGAGGCCACAGAGGAGCACACTGGCGTGCTTCTCCTGGCTTGCTTAGCCTGCTTTCTTATAGAACCCGGAGCAGCAATGGGCTGGGCCCTCCCCCACTGACACTCATTGAGAACCGGCCTTACAGCTGGATCTTATGAAGGCATTTTCTCAACTGGGGCTCCTTCCTCTCTGATGATTCCAACTTGTGTCAAGCTGACACAAACCCAGCCAGTACGGAAGACACAAGAGACCAGGGCACACACGCAGCCAACCACACTTGAAAATAAGCATAATCCGTGTCCATCTGCCAATGGGGATACAAAAGATGCCGGCCACATCCTCTTCGGGGGCCACGGCAACTATGATGAGAGCTGGCGACGCCAGGGAGCCTGGAATCACCCGGGAGATGATGGGCTTCTGGGCTCCTGATTTGGGTGCCTGACATGGGAAGACCCCTCCCGCTTGTGGGTGGGACCGTCCCTGGGCAGGACACCCCAGACTGTGTGAGTGGAGGAAGAACGGCGCCACAGGTACGCATCACCCTTCTCTTGCCTCCTGCCTGTGGATACACGGTGACCAGCTGCTCCAAGCTCCACTGGCTGTGACGGTGCAGCCAGGGTGGACAGTCCCTGGAATTGTGAGCTAAAACAAACCTTTCCCCACTAAGTTGCCTTTGTCAAAGCATTTTTATCACAACAGAAAAGGAAACTGAGGCACCGGCACATCACCACCAGTTGTGCGGCTTACACAGCGCCTGGCCCGTGGCAGCCTCCAGTGGCTCACGTCTGCCTCCATCTTCATGGGTCTGTGAGAGAAGGACAGGGTCAATTGTCTAAACCGTAAGCCGGGATGACCTGGAGGTCCTTCACGTAACCACTCAGCACGGGCCCTCTGAACAGCACATCCGCAGAGGACACCGGGGTTGCGGGGCGCAGGTTAGCGCGCTACACCAGTGCCGCTGCGCATGCGCCTGACTTCTGTAGTCGCCGGCTCCAGCCACCCTGCCTCACCTTGTCGCCCCCGCTGACTCCCATGACACCGCGCTCTGTACCCCACACGGCAGCTGCGTTTTCCGTAGATCGCCGGGGTAAAAGGTTTTCTTGCTAAATCCTTAGAGTTCCCGCCGCGTCGGGTGAAAACCCTCGCCGAGCATCCCGGGGCTCCCCAGGCCACGCACCTCGCCCAGATGAGGGCTCCCCCGTGCCTGCCGCCACGCAGGCCGGGCTCCAGGCTGCAGCTGGTTCAATTCACTGAGTTGTGTGGTTGCAGCCTGACCCCTTCCTCACTCTGCGCTTCCGGATGCCTCCAAGAAGTCACACTTAGGACTGCGCAGTGCCGCAGACTGTGTGGCCGAAGGCTCAGCTAGAGTGCTGTCCACTCCCCCCCAGTCCCCAGTCCTGCTGGTCTGGCTTGTTGACCCCACCATTGCCTAATTCACCTGCTACGGGGCGCCACACGGCACGAGCTTCCACAGGACACAGGGAGAGGGTGCACTGCGCTCTCCACTCACCGCCAGCGCCCCAGCTCGGCCTGAGCGCACAGCAGCCCGCGGGGCCTGCTGAAGGAATGCGCAGACAGAGACCGCCCCTGAAGAGCTCTGGCTTGAGACAGAGCCGAGCTTTCACCGCAGGCTGCTCTTTTTGTTTTTCAAGACCGGATTTCTCTGTGTAGCCTAGGCTGTCCTGACCTTGCTGTGTAGACCAGGCTGGCCTGGAACTCGCCTGCCTCTGCTTCCCCGAGTGCTGGGATTACGGGCGTGAGTCCTGGTTTACATGACTCGGTTTTTACGGAAGGGAAATCGGTATTTACACAGTCGGTGCCATTGGGCAGGAGGAGTTGTTCTTAGTCTAAAAGACTGACGTGCGGGAAGGGTGCAGAGCGCGTGGAGGAGCGGAGCAGCATCCGTTACTCGCAATGACCCAAAGGGAAACCAGGAAAGGGCAGACTGACCGCGTTGCTTTGAATGGCGGCAACAGCAGGCAAGTGGCAGATGGGAGGGGGCGGGGACCTCGGTTGTTTTATTTGTTGCCTATTGGAACCGCTCCATATCTGCCCATTTCCTCAGCGTGGCTGGGAGCAAGCAGGGACCGATGTCTACTGTGCCCCACGCTGCTGACCCGGCGGCCAGTGTGCACGCCACTCCACGGTGCACGCCGGGCGGCCAGCACCGGCCCCGTGGCCCGTCACAGCCTCTGTGGTCTCTGCCCTGCGAGGCTGAACCAGGCTGGTCGCGGCTGCAAAGGACTGCGCGCTGCTCGCTCAGCACTGCCACCTGCCGTCGACAGCTGGGAAGCGCAACCCCAGGACGCGGCTGGACAGAGGCAAGGAGCACTGGGAGGTGGTGCGCATTGGGGTGACCGATAGATAACGGGGCCCACACTGCTGCAGGCATCTGACGGAGCAAGCAGTGTCCTGGGATATCCCCCTTGGGGATGCCCAGTGGTTCGTCTCTGACAAAATCCAAAGGCTTGACTTTCCAAAGGAAAGAATAACCTCAATGTTTATTTTTATTCTAATTAACATATTAATGGGTTCCATGGGGGCATTTCTGTGTGTGCGCACATCATGCTTGTAATATTCTCTTGCTCTCCACCTTCCCCGCTTCTACCTGCTATGAATTTCTTTTCTACTTTCAGGCCTTTGCCCTCAGCTCCACATTTCCACATACGAAAACACGTAATATTTGTCTTTCTGTGTCTGGCTTGTTTTGCTTAGCATAAGGATCTCCAGTTCTGTTCATTTCCTGCGGTGTCATGATTTCAGTCTCACGACTAGAACTCCACTGTGTATAGGTAGCATTTTTGTTTTGGTTTTGCTTTTTTCAAGACAGGGCTCCCCAAGTCCTGGGATTAAAGGGTTGCACCACCACGTCCGGCTTATGCCATGTTTTCTTATGGTCTATTTACTTGTGGCAGGTAAGTACCTGGTTGATTCCTTATCGCGACAATAATGAACAGAATCACAATAAACACAGATGAGCAGGTCTATGGTGTGGAACGGGAGATTCCTTCAGAGATGGACCCAGGAGGTATGGCTGGGTCATTCGACAGCTAAACAGCTTTTTGAGGAACGTTCACCTGTTTTCATATTGGCCTTACTACTTTACGTTCCTAAGCATACAGGAGTTCCTTTTCCTCCATAATCTCACCATCATTAAAAAAAAAAAAAAAAAAAAAAAAAAGGCTAATCTGACTAGAGATGGCATCTTAATGTAGTTACTTGGTTTTTGTTGTTGTTGGAGATAGGAGTTCACTCTGTGGCCCAGGCCAGCCTTGAACTTGTTGCAATCCTCCTGCCTCTGCCTTTCAAATGCTGAGGTTCCAGGAGTGAGGCACCAGGTTTGTAAAGGTCTCACTGTGTAGACCCGAGAGGCCTTGACTTGAGCCCCTCCTCCCTCACTCTTTGGCATGCTAGAATTACTCGGCTCAGGTCCAAAGGAAACTCTAAATTCTGGTGGGTGGACAAAAGCTGGCATTCCTCAGGAACTTGTGAAGCCTGTCCCCCCAGCCGAAAGGACCCATCTCCTTATCCCTGGCGGAAGGGGCGAGTGGCTGGCTGCCGGTACCCATAGCACGCAGAGCACACACTGGTCCAGGCTCCGTCGGTAGCGCAAGAACCTATCACACACTGCAGAGTCCCAGCCCCTCTCGCCTCGCTTGATGATCTAAAAGAGTCTCTTTGGAAAAAATATTTATGATCTGATAAAAAGAATGAAGTTTTTTAAAAATGATTTTTATGTTATGTGTACTGGTGTTTTGTCCACACGCATGTCTGTGTGAGAATGCCAAATCACTTGGAGCTGGATTACAGACAGCTGTGAGCTGCCGTGTGGGTGTGGGAATTGAACTGGGATCCTCTGGAAGAACAGCTAGTGCTCTCAACTGCTGAGCCATCTCTCCAGCCCCAAGGATGTGTATTCGGTAACTCTTAGATGTCTGTAGATCCACAGTACGAAACTCCCCTCTGCAGTGCTTGTGTGGGTACCCTCTATTGGAGGGAGTGGGCTAATGGAGTCCCCTGCTGTTACTGTGGGGTCCATCTCTTCCTTTACGCCAGTGGTTTGCCTCATCAAATTTGATTCTCAGAAGTTCAGTGAATATATATTTACACCTGTTTTGCATTCTTGGTATTTTTTTTAATGTGACTTTTTTCCTCTAATTTCCTGTATGTCTAAGGGATATTAAGTGCTTGCTTTCAGACTCCATTTGCTTGGAATATCACTTTTTATCCTTTCAGTCTGTTTTTGACAGCGAGGTTTGTTTCAAAAACGTAATTTTCTGTGTAGGACATGTGAGTAGAGTTCCATATATTGTGGCAACGTGGAGGTCGAGACAGCTTCAGGAAGTGTTTCCTTCCTTTGCAGTATGGGTTCCTCGGACCAAGCGCTGGTCATCAGGCTTACAGCCAAGCTCTTACACACCTCACCCGACCCTGGAGGCCTCTTAGCGGCTCCTTGCCAACAGCGTGTTCCTGGTTCCGTGGAGAATTAAGACCACTCACACTGGGGATTATGATGCATTTCCTGCCATTTTGCTCTGACAGGAAATGGTTGCTTTCAGTCATGTTTCTTCCTCCTGTATCTCCTCAGAGATTTTGATGGGGAGTTTATGGTTTTCTACCCTGCATTTGCTTGCCTGCTCTTCTAAGGGTGCTCTGTCTTATGCTCTCATGGTTCTGTTTACCTTACTCTCTCTTTTAGGTGCAGAATTTAACATATTTTGTAATTCCGGCTTAGTGACCACAAATCCCACTTGTTTCTATTTATCTTGGAAGGTCATTATTTATCCTTTGATTTTGAAAAATCGCCTTACTGGATACAGCAGCTTATGTTGGCAGTAATCTTCGGGGCTTAAAGTGCATTGTTCCATGCTCTCCTGGTCTCTGCAGTTCCTGCTGAGAAACCTGCCGTTAGGCCTCTAGGTTTGTCTTTGTATACAACTTGGTATTTCTCTTGTATTTTTAAACACTTTATAATTTTGAAGGATTTTAAATACTTTATAATTTTGAAGGATTAACTATATTGTATTAAGTTGTTTTCTTACCATGTCTGTTTGAGGTTCTAAATGCCCTGTTACCTGGTCACTCATATTTTCCCCCAAATGTTTAGGACATTTTCTATCATTTTACCAAATAGGTTCTCTATGCCTTTAAGCCTGTAGCTCCTCCCCCCTCCTAGTCTATATGTGCTTAGCTGTTCAGTGTCGCCTCACAGGTCATGCATGCTGCTTGTTCTATAACCTGCATGTCTTCTATAACCAGCTTTGTCTTCAAGGCTTGACATCCATTCTTCTGCTGGCTCTGGCCTGCTGCTAAGGCTTTCCACAATCTTCTCACTGACTAAGCTTTTTGTGTCCAAGCATTTGTGTGACTCCTTTCCAGACTCTTTAATTGTTCTTTCATATCCTGCACTTCCTAATTCATTTAGTTATTTTACCATCTTTGAAATAAATTTTAGTAAACTTTCTTCTGAATTCTTGTCCACCATTTCACCTTGATATCTTTGCAATCACATACCGGAACACTGGGACTTTTCGAAGGAGCCACATCACCTTTTCCGGACCTGTTTCTCTGCTGAGATCTGCGCATGTCCAGGATGGAATCTGTTTTTGAAGGGCTTCTTGTGGGGTATCTTCTCTTGGGGTGCTTGTCCTAGTGTAGCTCCTCTGTGGCTTCTGTGACTGGGTTAGGTTGTGTTACAACGTACACCATGTCAGAGCCCACATGACACTCTTTCTCGCACCTCTGAAGACGCGTGAAGCTGGGTTTGTACCCTCTACTGTTCCTCTTCTGGGCTCGTCAGCAATGTGTGGTCTGAAAGGGTATGGGAGCAGCCTGTGTGTGCTAAGGTCCTTCTAGTTGTAGGGACAAGCATGACTCCTCTCCACTGCTGCCGTGCAGGCAGATGACTAGAGGTAGCACTTCAGGCCCCTGGACCATGCCTTGCTGGGACCAGGCTGTGAGATGGGAGTTCTGCCTGCACTGCCCTTCAAGTGCCTAGCAATGTTTGTATGGGACCAGGCTGCGGCATGCACCTTCTCTCAGCCTGTCTGAAAGTGCATCTGTCCCCAACACCGGATGCCCAAGGCTTGCTCCCAGCGTGGCTCAGAGGAACACAGCAGCAACAAGCATGATTCTTAAACTCCAGATATATCAACACAACAGTCACCAAATATCACCACCGTATAACAAAAGGGAGCAACAATAACTAGGTGACCTGAACTTTCAATACAAGTAGAAAATTGTAAAAGGGAAGGGGAATAAGGAAGAATATCCAATCATAAGAGAGAGAGAGAGAGAGAGAGAGAGAGAGAGAGAGAGAGAGAGAAGGGAAATGGAAAACTATTAGGATAAAAGGAAAAGAAGGCTGAGGAGCCGGATCACTCAGTGGGTCAAGGCACGTACCGTCAAGCCTGACATCCTGAGGGCTAGCCCAGACCCCAGGGAAGGAAGAAAAAGGCTTCCACTTATACACTGTGGCACATGTACATTACATACACAGATAATGTAAAATATATATATATAAGCTAAATTATATATACATACAAAGCAGGCGTTACCAAAAAGGTCCTAATCCTTAGAGGTTTCCTTTACTGAGGAGGCTGGTGTGTTACCAGGTCCCCTTTGTGTGAGCATTCAAGCTGTGCACAAGCGGGGAGACCACAGGTGGGAGCTTGTTAACGTTTTCCTCCTTGCTTGCCAGGGACCAGAGGCAGGCCCACTCGGCAGGGTCAGCAGGCGCTCCCCTGACACTCACTCGTGTTAGCACTGCACACCTAGGCAGTCAGGATGGGCTCCGGCATGGCGGGATGCTGCCGAGCTGAAACCGTCTGCACTGACTTCCCAAGCAGCTCATCCTTGCAGGGAAACAGCTTCATTTCCTATGTGTTCCAGGCCAGCTTCCTACTGCATCAAATTCTCGAGGCTTCATTTCAGTCTCTTTCTGGGAAAGCCAAACTGTTTCTCAAGGCAGAGGCTGGCTGGTTCAGATACTTGCTGAAGTTTCCCTGGAGACAAGAAAATACCCCCGACTTCCAAGGCAGCAGGCTCCCGCCACTGTGTGTGCTGGGAAGGGCGGTCTCCTGACATCCGTGCGGGTTCCAGATCTTCCGTTCAGACTGTTTCCACAGTCTGTGCTGCCTGGGCTCTCTGGTTCTCTTACCCAGTGCGGCTGGTGCTGGGTTGTTCTACTCACCATCCTGTCACACTGTCTGAAGACTTCGTTCTCAGTCTCCCTTCACAGCTAAGCATCGGCATCCCCCCAGGCCTGCCTCAGGAGTCAGGGGTGTCTCCAGGGAACCTGCAGCACGTAGCTGAACCAGCCAGCCTCTGCCTTGAGAAAATTTGGCTTTCCAGGAGAGGCGCTCTGAAATAAAGCCTGCATGATCAGTTCTTGGCAGCGCGGCGGGTTGCTTTGGCTTTCTGTTCTTGGGCAAGCTCTTTCCCGAGCTCTCTGCCTCAGGGCGCGTGCTGTGAGTCCTTCACAAAGAGCGCAGCTGCTTCTCTGCACTGTGCGTCTTCTGTCTCAGAGACTCGCCACTGGGCGCTTCCAGGGCACACTGCATCTCCCCAGAGCTGGGCTTAAGATGCGGTGATCTCTCTAGCTTCATAAACTAGTCTTTTAAAAAGGAAATACGTAATTGTGGTGGTTTGAATAAGAATGCCCCATAGGCGTATGTATCCGAGTGCTCACGCACCAGAGAGTGGCAGTATTTGACACGGGCTAGGATTAGGATGAGCGTATCACCGGGGGTGGACTCCAAGGTTCCAAAATCCCTTGCCAGACCCAGCGTCCCCCACTCTGTCTGCAAATCAGGGTGTAGCTCTGAGCTCCATCTCCAGCACCACGCCCGCCATGTTCCCACCCATGAGCAGAGTGGACTAAGCCTTCCACTGTCGGCCAGTCCCCAAGGAAAAGCTCCCTCTTATAGCCATCACTGTAGGATGCCATCTTGTCACAGCAATAGAACAGGCACCAAGACAATAATCTCCTCATGAGACGCACAAACAATGTCCAATGCTTATTTTATTCATCAGATACGTCAGCCGCTAAGTCACATCTCTCATTTCTAGAACACAGACCAAGGGGCTTAATTTAACCACAAGTCCTAAATGCACAAAACTGAAGTTAGATTTTTTTTTTTTCTTCAGCGAGAAAAAAAAAATCAGAAAATCCACATGGTTTTTAAACACACACACACTCACGCACACACACAGGGGCCAGCAGTATGGCTCTCTCCTGCTCCCAGGACCGGCACACAAGCACACCCTGCAACCTCAACTCCTGGGCCGGGCTACCTACACTCACCCTCACACACTTAAAGCAGAATACAGCCTTTCCCCAAACAAAATCTTCTTCCAGAACAACTATTTCCAAAGTATTTAATGTGGTGACCCCATTTCTAGAAAAGACTAGACTTTCCAGGTTTTCCCAGCAAACAGAAACACCACTCTCCACTCCAAGCAAAGGCAGAAAGCTGGAGAAGGCCCCCAGTGCGGCAGGACTTGGGAGCACCGCAGGGAAGCGCTAGCAGGCCTCTGCCACTGCCGCATGCCGTGGACAGGCAGTCAGGGGCTGAGCACGACCGGCTTGTGGAGCTGGTACAGGAAAGTGTTCTTCCCTCGGCTGCCTTCCCGGTCAGCCTGCTCCATGACCAGCCTCGGGTCCACCTAGTAGTGCAGAGAAGAAAAGCAAGTCAGGCCCTGGATGAGAGCTGTCAGACACCAAGTTCTCGTGGGTATGGACGTGTAAGACGGCCAAGTGTCCTTTTCAGTTTACAGAACTGTATGCGCCTCCCCTTTCCTAACCCACCCTATATTTCTCATCATCCATTGTAATAGTAGGCACTGTGGGGTTTTAAATTTCACTTGTGTGTGTGTGTGTGTGTGTGTGTGTGTACACGTGCATGTACCTGCACACAGGCATGCATGAGGTGTGCACGTGCCACAGCACATATGTGAGGTCGGAGGACAGCCTGTGGCAGATGGCTCTCTCCTTCGACCATGTGGCTCCAAGGGGTCATATCAGGCTAAGCCGTTTTTCTGGCCTGATCAAACACTTCTAAACTCGTGTTTAATAACAGGGTGACCTCTCCCGAGGCACCTCCCACGCACTGTGTATGTGGGCAGCGACTTTACTGCTTACTTAAAACACAAGCTCCCCTAACGCACACTAACTTCAAATACACCCCTCCTCCCACCTGCTTCCCACAATCGTGCCAACTCCACGGAGCCGAGTGACCCTCAGCAATCCACAGAGAACCACTCGCAGGCCCATGGGGAGGCAGAATGTATCACACTGGGAAAACCTTGGTCTCGGGGTGGGAACAAAACATCCTGAGGGGCACAGTGAGAGCAAAGGTGAAGGAGGTCCCTGCCTGCTGCTGCCTCACCATCTCCCTGGCTCTAGGGCTGAAGTGAGAGCCCCTACCCTCAGAACACCCGCTCCCCCTTCTCAGCCCTACAGAAGAAACGCTAAGGAGGTGGAGGGACAGGCCTGCTGCAGCTGAGCTGAGCCCCTAAATCCCCATGCTCCAGCGCTGGCCTATGGTGTGACTGGATCAAGGTCTTGGGGATGACTAGGGCTGGGGAAAGGGGTTCTACTGAAATTGGCACCCTTGCAAAAGACACCCGAGAGCTTACTGGTGGAAGACGCAGCAAGAAGGCATCCACTTGCACACATGCCCCAGATCCAGCCCTGAGGTACAGAAGCTCAGACGTCCAAGCCCCAGAGCAGCGAGGCTGGTCAGAGGCCCTGTGCCAGCTCCTGTGCCTTCCAGAGGAGCCTGGCAGCCACGGCGCACCCAGCCTTCAGAGCTGAGGTGCAGGGCAGGAGCGGCACGGCAGTGCTCCCCAACTGCCCAGTGCTGTGGTCTGAGCAGGGGCTCATGCTTCCCTCCCCCGAGGCCACTCAGGGACGCCTCTCAGAACTGGCTGTCTGCTCCACAGCCGCCTACTCTGCCTGCACAACCTGCTCCTGCCATTCTTGCTGTCCTGGGGCAGAGCCCACGTCTGCCCACGTCCGCCCCCGTCTCTCCCTCACTCCAGCAGCAGACTGCTCCTACATGCATCCAGCTCCCACATACCTGGTTCCACTCATAGGGTTTCTCATGCCATTTAGGGGTAATCTTATCTCGAGGCTTCAATCGACAGAACAAGCTGAAAATTTGAAAAAGAAAATCAAAGGTTTCACTGTTGGATTATTTTCCATTGCTTTTTAAGACAAGGTTTTGCTTTGTAGCTCAGGTTGGCCTCAGATATACTGCACAGTCCAGGCTGGTCCAGACTTCTGATCCCCTGCCTCAGTCTCCTCAACTGGGATTAGGTCATGCACTATCACACCCAGCAAGTTCTTTTAATTATTCATTAGCATTCAAAAACAACAGGACAATATTTTAAAAATATATGTATGTGTGTTTATAGTCTATAAATATCCTAGAATTAGAACTATGATGGGCTTTCAAAGTATCAAAATTTATATATAAATTAAAATTTATATTTTAATTTATAGTTGATTTATGAGCAAAGAAACAGAATATAATAGACTTTAAGGAGACTATATACATTATCTAAACTATTTTTCAGCAAAAAAAAATTTAGAAGATATGCTAATCAGGAGACAAGAACATGTGACTCTCAGGAAGAAGAAGCAGACAGCTCCTCACTGCACAGATGCCGAGGAAGGATCAACACACAAGACTTCAAAGCAGCCATGACAGACACAGAGTTACAACAATATACACAGAAAGACTTAAAATCTGATGGCAATGACAAAAAAAAAAAAAAAAAGAAAAAGAAAAACAAGAAAAGCAATAAAATAAAAAACTATAGGATCAAAGAAAAAATCAATAAATTAATTAATCTTAAAATGGAAAACTATATAAAAATAGAACTTCTAAAGCTGGGTGGTGGTGGCTCACACCTTTAAATTCAAGCACTCAGGAGGCAGAGGTGGGTGAATCTCTGTGAGTTTAAGGCCAGCCTGGTCTACAGAGTGAGTCCAGGACAGATAAGGCTACACAGAGAAACCCTGTCTGGAAAAACCAAAGAAACAATACAAAAGAAATTCTGTTCTATAAGAAGTAAAATAACAGAAATGAAAATTTCCCAGAAATTTTATTTTTAAAAGATCAAATAAAGGACAGAAAAGAAAAAGACTGAAGAGAACTGATCAGCGCTTCAGAGCAGGCACTAGCTGTTCACAGACTACGCAAGTGTACAAAGTGCATGTGTAATGTAGCGTCTTCCTGAGCAGAAACAGCAAAGCTAAGTGCTCATGCCTAAACGGCATCTACACCACTATCTTCCAAAGCTCAGAGAACATTAAGAATATATCCACGGGGAAATAGGGAGAAGAGCTGTGAAATGCTGTCTTCCGGCATGACTCAGCTCTTCGAACATGGCCTCCAGGCAGTGACAGTCGACTGCACTGAACCTGTACAAGAGCAGGCCTGTCCACAGTTAGTCATGACCTTGGAGGGGTCATGGGCAGTCACTGTTTTCCACTGCGAGCTCAACAGTGAGCCCACAAGGCTCCAATGGACAGTTCCAAACAAACAGCCCTGGTTAAAATCAGTGATCACAAAACAGAAAGGATAAAACGGGCTAACAGATAAATATATGGGGGAGAGAGTAAAATGACTCTGGAGGTGTGAGGTAAGAGACAGAGGAGTGAAAGAAATATACTATATATCTATATACAACTGTCAAAGAAGAAATTTAATTGATTAAATAGATTAGTAAGTTTTAAAAGCAATTTGTTACAAGCAGAACAGATACACCACGTAAATGCCAACGCAGGAGAGCAGGAGTAGCTACGTTAGCATCAGATGAACCAGACCTTCAAACACGCCTACTGCTGCAGACAAAAAGACATTTCATAACAATGACAGTGATCATGTGTGTAAGACATCCTGAAAAAACCCACTGAACCTAACCAGTCTTGTTAAGAAGGTCACAGGGTAAGAGATCTATATGTAATCATTTTCTAGAAATGAGCAAACCAAAATTAAAACAACTTTATTCACAGTGTCATCAAGGGACTAACACACTCAAAACGAATTCTACAAAAGCATAGTATCTGTGCATTAACAACTAATGCAATGTTAAGAGAAAGGAAAGGGGGCTGGGCAGACGCCCCAGTGGGAAAGCGCTGGCTGTACAGTCTGCAAACTAGATGTAACAGGCCCACGTCTGCAGCCCAGCACATCCACACCAAGCAAGCAAGCCTGGCATGTGGTGGAAGTTTCTGCTTCTTTAAAAACTGTTATGATATGCAAACGTGTTGATTTCTCTTTTAGTTTGTCCACAGCTGGTAATTGCCTCATGTGGGCTTAGAGGGTAGCATGATCTTTGCCAGCTGGAGTTGGTGGAATTCTGAGGACTCGGGGAGAATCTCAGTACAGAAAGGGAAAGGAGAGTTTCAAGGAGACGGATGGAGGAGGAGGAAGGCTGCTGTGCCTCTTGCTGTGTCTGCTGTTTGCAGTTGCTGGGCTGCTAGATAACCTGCCACTGGGGATTGCCCCAAGGTACCCAATGACCTAACCAGCTGGAGCTCAGTCTAAAGAGGTCTACACTCCCTTTCCCTTCTAATCTTCTTTCTCTCATACCTAGGGTAGGGGGGTTGGAAGGGAGGTGGAGGATTTAGAAACCCCAAATACAGCTTAAAAACAGTGCCAGCACTGGCATATGAAGGGTCAACAAGACATTCTGCCTAAACAAGATGAAAGGCGAGTATCAACACCGGAGGCTATGCTATGATCCATGGCACATATGCACACACGTGAACACACGTGCAGGAAACAAATGAAAGACTATCCAACGCTTTACTATTAAGATGACAAATTTCCCCAAATTCAACGAGACAGCGTCCCATCCCAGCAAGGCTTTCTGTGCAGACTGATGGACCACTGATGCCAACGTGGACGTGGGAAGCAAAGGATCCAGACAGGAAACACAGCAAAGAGAGCACAGTGTGAGTTGATGCCGCCTGCTTCCAGACTTACTAGGCAGCCACAGCCAGCAAGACAGTGGGAGTCCAGCCCATACTACTATAAAAATCACAGAGGAAACTAATCCCAGCATGCAGGAGGCTGGGGGGAAAATGAGCAGTTTAACACCAGGTCAGAGCAATCGAGTGAGACTGGTCAAACAAGCAAGCAAGACTCCAGTGCGTTAGCTTTAGATAGAGCGCGCCCGACAGGGGCCAGAGAACACTCACTGATGGAGACTTCTGTCTAGAACTTGTGAAGCTCTTATGCAATCCAAGAGTGAGAGGACAAAGGCTCTTACAAGAAGGCAGATAGATGACTGGCCGACATGACAGACCATGTCTCCAACAGTGACACCACAGGGAGGTCACCACGCAGCACCGAAATCACAGCAGACGTAACACTACGGCCTGCCTGGTGCTACGGGGATGCGGAGAAACTAACTCATCACATGTGGGAAGAACACAGAGACGACTCTTTGCACACAGTTTAGTCCTTTGAAATTTTAACTTATTACCATGTGCGCAGGCACACGCACACACAGCATTCTTGTGGAGCCCGAGAAAAGTTTCAGGAATTTCTCAGAGTTCATGGCAAGCACTTTAGAGCTGCTGAGCCATCTTACTGCCTCAGTTTGGCTCATAGTGTGGTGGTCCATGCCTATAGCTCCAGCATTCGGGAGACTGAGGCAGAAGGACTGCTACAATTTCAAGGCAACCCTCATTTACATATTGAATGCTACACCAGCCAGGCATAAAACTTTTAAAAAAGATTGATTGATTTATTATGTATACACTGTTCTGCCTGCATGTATACCTATACTCCAGAAGAGGGCAGCAGATCTCATTATAGATAGTTGTGAGCCACCATGTGGTTGCTGGGAATTGAACTCTGGACCTTTAGAAGAGCAACCAGTGCTCTTAACCTCTGAGCCATCTCTCCAGCCCCAGGCATAAATTTTTTAACATTAGTCTTTTGAAACTAACACAAAGGATGGAGAAATGGCTCAGTGGTTAAGAGCTCTGGCTGCTTTCCCGTAGGACCTGGGTTCAGTTTTCAGCACCTGCATGGCAGCCTACAAACACTTCAGTTCAAGGGGACCCAGTGCCCTCTTTTCTGCCTTCAGGGGTACTGCACACATGTGGCACACAGACACACATGCAGACAAAACACCCATGCTTATTTAAAAAAAGTAAAATGTTGTTAATTAACACAAACCTACCAGTAAGACCTGCCAACCCTGCCCCGGCTTCCACTGAGCAGGCGAAGCACAAGCTCAGGGGAAGACAGGGCAGGTGTTCCTTAGTAACTGCTCACACCAACCAAACGCTGGGAATAACACATTGGGTTTTTGAGAAAGAACTTAAAACTGAGTGAGCAGGGATGGGGAGAGGATCTAGACAGAGTTGGAGGAGGGAAAATGTGGTCAACTATATTTAAAATTAATTAAAATATTAGAAAAATGAATTATTTTAATTATACAGTTGCCTATAAGTTATCTGTATTCTTTTTTGTTGTTTTTAAGTTGTCTATATTCTTGAAAGTAAATGCTATTTAACTTACCAGTCCTGCAACTTAAAAATATCATTTAATTCTTTAAAACTAATCTACCCAACAAATCAGCATCACTGTCTCTGCTGGGGGTGGGGTGGGGTGGCAGTGCCAGAAGGCAGCCACAGGAGAACAGTGTTCATGACCTGGATCTCATGGCGCCTGTATGTGTATGCGTGTGTGTGTGTGTGTGTGTGTGTGTGTGTGTGTGTGTGCGCACGCGTAAATGTGCATGTGTGTGTGGACTGAACTTGAATTGAGCTTTAATATACATAAATTACATATATATGTAACATGTATATATAGTTTGGGGATATAGCTCTACTCTCTGTGACCCGTGTCCTGCCTTGCTCTACAGAATGATCTCTTTACCATGATTTCCTCAAACTGCTCACATGGATCATGGATGTTTACTCTGCCTTGCCTAAACCCCAAATGATACAGAGATGACACCCACACCCCAACGCCTCCAGAGGTGCCTCAGCACTGGAATCCCACTGTAAGGAACTTACATGTTGCATCCAAATGATTCAGAGCATCTACACGTCAGAACAACCAGATCCACACAGGCTGTACTGCTAAGTGTACACCTTAGCAGTATGCCACCAGACTTACCCCAGCAGCTTCTGGCGTGCATTCTCCTGCAACTGTGCAATCCTTTCAGGCCCAAGATACTTGGGTCCATTTGGCCCATCACACACTAGCTTGTTGATAGCAGCCCTGAGAATGTTAATCTGTAAATGAATAGCGGCATACTATGTGGTCACATATAGCTGGATTTCATCCCACAGCAAACAAGCCACAGCATTCAAAGCTCTATTCTGTGACTAGTGTCAGTCAAGAACCTAGATAATTAGTAAAACAACAGAAATCACACTGAAGAATGATCGGGTCCCATAAGCCCATGTCCAGTCTCTCTTATGTTTGTTACAGCTAAGAAGCCAACTCTGGGACATTGTACTAACTCTGGATGTTTAGACTGGATCACTTTCTCCTCCAGGACCCAGGTCCAAGAACTACAGTGAACTTACCATGTCTCCTCTGGTACCGGATGGCTTCCCAGCCTTTTCTTGCTTTTCAAGACTTTGGCAGTTTGGAGGTGTTCTGGCTGGGGAGTTTGGATTTGTCATTGTCCGGAAGGAGGCACCGTCCTCTCCCCACATCCACAGGTGGGCCTGCCTGCACCATGGGACGCGGCCAGGACAGCTTGGCCAAGGAGAGGACTCTGTGGGGCTTCTTGGCTTCCCTACTCCTGGTTCATCGAGCCTCACACATCCTCAGAAACCCACAGGACCCACCTGAACTCCAAGTAACTTTGCAGGACACAACTGTTTCCCCCAATAAATTATTCATCTATTTTTCCTACACAGACCCATGGATAGTCTCATCTCTAGGTTATAATCCATTCATTTTGTTGCTCAATACTGCTTCATTTCTGCCTCTCACTGGCTCTTATGTCCTTTGCTGCCTCCTTCCTTCCTGACGCTACCGGATGCTCTGGGCACCACCATTCCCTGCTTTGTTCCTAGAGTAACGAGCTTCTTCAAGTGGACCTGGGCTCCAGCCTGGGCAACCCACGAGAAAACACGTGCTGAGCGTCAACTATGCTCTTTCCCCAGAGGAGCTACCGCTCAGCGGCCCTCCAGGCCGGACATTATGGACAGGAGGCCATCTTCACACAGACCTCTAACTATTTCCGTACCTACCTGCTCTACAGGCACTATCTCACCCTGGCGCCTCTGGCTCTAATCCAGCCTCACAGGGTCCCCCCAGCCTTGTTTACTTGTGAGTCCTTCCTTGTAGGAACAGTGATTCCCAAATCCATTCCCTTAGTTAGCCAAGCCCAAGAATACAGAAAACAGCTTCAGAGCTGATGTGTGCCTCCCTAAGCCCAAGGCTGCCAACCACGGTGGTGCTCACGCGGAGCTCCCTTTCCTCCCCCGCTTCTCTCTACTCTTCCCACATTTGCAATGTTGTGCTTCCTGTCCCTTCCCACACGTGTCCCACCCTGGAAGGCCTGGGACCTGCGGTGTGCGCGTCATGTAAAAGCACACTATTTGGGAACACTTAGAGGTGGGCAAATGCACAGCTGTGTGCCCTCTACCTTCATCTCTTTTAACCTCAAGTTCCTCGACGCTCCCAATGCAGTTATTCACTTCCCTATCCCCTGGCTACTCCACTGCTTCCTGTCTTCTGAACAGGTTCATACAGACACACCCTTTATTGGCTGGTCTAGTGTCAACCTGACACATAGTTATCTGAAAGAAGGCAACCTCCGTTGAGAAAATCTGACTGTAGGCCATTTTCTTAATTAGTGATTGATAGGGGGAGAGTCCATCCCATCGTGGGTGGTTCCATCCCTGGGCTGGCGGTCCTGGGTTCTATAAGAAAGCAGGTTGAGCAAGCCAGTAAGCAGCACCCCTCCATGCCCTCTGTATCAGCTTCTGTGTCCAGGTTCCTGCCCTGTTTGAGTTCCTTCAGTGATAAACAGTAATGTGGAGTGTAAGCCAAATAAACCCTTTTCCTCTCCAATTTGCTTTTTGGTCAGGATGTTTTACATAGCAATGGTAACCCTAACTAAGATAAGTTGGTACCAGGAGTGGGATATTTCTATGACAGACCTGTCTGCTTTCAGGAAGATTGTGGATGGACTTTGGAACTTTAGGCAAGAAAAGCCATCTAATGTTGAAAGCACTGTGGGATGTTCTGTGGAAGCCTAGAAGATAAGAATGTTGAGAGCAGTGCAGATGGTGGAGGCATGGCTTGTGATGCACCAGAGGGAAGTTTAAAAACAATCAGTGCCATATGCTATTTGGAATTGAGATTTGAGATTCTTTCATTCTGGTCAGCTGGGGCTGGAGAGTCAGTCATAATTAATAAGAGAGAGGCAACACTAAAGTGAAACCTACACATTACTGGGACAGTTGGTGCTAGAGCTAAGAAACAGTGATGACCGAAGGAAGCCAGCCTCACTGAGGTGAAATCTCTGGGAAGCTTCCTAAGAGCCAGCACACAGAAGCTGTGTTCCAGACATGGCCAAGGCTGTACCCTGTGCTGGCAGCTAAACTTGGGAGTGTTAAGAGTCACCCAGGTGGTGCTGGGTTTACAGGCAAGAAGGGGTCATGGAGAGAAGCTGAGGCTTGGCACTGCCTCCTGCAAGCAGCCAGGAGAGGCCTTAGTGAAGGTCAGCCTCAGTGGCAGTTAAAAGCCCAGGACTGAAGGGGTCAAGCAAAGAAGTGACGGCTTGGCACCATGAAGGGAGCCTATGAGAGGCCACTGGGCAAAGCGCAGCCCATTTGCAGGAGAAAATGCCAGCGTTTTGCAGATGCAAGTACTATGGGATGCTCACCAAGAACAGCAGCGGCAGTGGAGTGGTATCAAGCCAACAAGCAGTGTGTGGGCAGAGGCTGGAGCAATGCTCAAGCTCCTTGGAGGAGCCAAAAGATCATGAGTGAATCCCAAATAACTGGACATAAAGTTATTTATACTGTTGGAGTTTGGTGTTGCTTTGTTCAGCCTGTTGGTTCCCCCTTGAAGAAAGTATTTAATCTTAGTTTTTGCAGGAGCCCACAGCTGAAAGACTTTGACCTTTTAAAAAGAGATTTTGGATGTTTAGAGAGATTAGATATTCTAAAGAGACTGAAAATTTTATGTGTTTGCCTTTGTAAAGACTGTGGGACTTTTAAAGTTATTTATGTGTTTAATGTGAGATCTTGGGGACAAACAGGAGAGGAACAGTGTGGCTTACCAATGATGTGTTTACGAGTCAAGCTGACAAGGGTCAGTTGTGCTGGCCAGTCTCATGTCGACTTGACACAAGCTAAATGAAAGGAGGGAGCCCCAACTGAGAAAATGCCTCCACAAGATCTAGCTCCAAGGCATTTTCTTAATCAGTGACTGATGTGGGAGGGCCCAGCCCATGGTGGGTGGTTCCATTCCTAGGCTGGTGGTCCTATAAGAAAGCAGGCCTAGTGTGGTGCTTGAATGAAAAAGGCCAACATAAGCTCAGGGAGTGGCACTGCTAGGAGGTGTGACCTTCCTGGAGTAGGAATGGCCTACCCTCTGCCTGCTGCCTGCAAATGCAGAACTCTCAGCTACTCTCCAGCACCAAGTGGACCCAGGTCTAACCTGGAGAGAGCCCAGTCCACCAGGGGCCGCCCCATGCAGCCCGCGTGGAGAACTAAGGCTTCTCGCTGGCCCCTGCCTCCGCACTAGTCACTGTCAGCATGGTGAACTGGTGTGTGCAGTCCGGCTTCGAGGACCCTCTTCTGTATTTTCCTCATGATATGCCAGCCGCACAGCATCTCATTTGTTTGTTTCCGTCATATTTTTACTGGATCGCTTGTTTTACTAGTGGAATCAAGAGCTGCTATATCTGTGGACACAGTCAGGCATGCAGCAAGGCACGCAGCTTTCCTTCACAGCCTTACTGGGATCTTCTGCAGAGCCAATTTACCTTTCACAGATAGAGCCTCTGATACACATCCAGCCTTGTGCTAAATCCATACCTACATGTGGGCCCTATTTGTTTCTAGAATGTTTTTTCTCCATTTTTCTCCATTTCTGTGATCAAGGGAATGCTTTCGAGAGCAGCATGGACTCATAAGAGCAGAGCTGTCTCTCCAGGCAGCTAACATTCCTGTGAGGCAGCCGACATTCAGCCAACTGACAACCGTAACTGCAGAGGACGCTGCCAGCCTTGTGACAGGGGTTAGGATGGTGTGACTCAGTTGTTCCTTTCGTCCCTGCCCTCTCACAGCTGCTCAGAACTTCTGAGAAAAAAGGTCCCTACAGCTATTTTTAGAGAAAAGTCAATTTTCTTTTGTTGTTCTTTTGAAATGCAAACAGACACGAATTGTTAGAATAAGGAAATATGAAAACAAAAACAAGAAAAATAAACATTTTCACCAGCATGCGCCACTTGCTCAGCATGATCTGAGAGCTGGCCCTGGCTGCGGAGACCACAGCTGGCCCTGGCTGCAGAGACCACAGCTGGCCCTGGCTACAGAGAAAGCAGCTGGCCCTGGCTGCGGAGAAGAGTCCACTGGTGGCTGCTCTCCAGGGCAGTGGCACCAGCCTGCCTCAGTCAGGCCAACTGAGGCAGGTGTGTCCCTTCCCCTCCCTCTGTGTTCTAGCAAGGAGGGAGTCAGCAAGAGTGGAGAGTGGAGGCCGGCAAGAAGCAGCCCCTCAGAACAGGGCCAGAAACGCGCTGGTGTCCCTGAGGCAGGCACTCAGTCACGGGCCATAAAGCAGGTGGGGAGACACCGCTGCACTCACCTCCACGATGTCTTCCACGGTGAAGCACACATCGAAGGCCAGCTCAATGTCATGCTCCGGCAGTATAGGGGCCTCTGTCGTCGAATTCCATCCCAGGCCACAGAGGACCCCCGTATAGCACTTCCCTTCCCGGTCAACTCTGAAAGGCATTGAGAGCAGTCAGGCTAAGCCGCGGTTTCAAGGTTAAACAAGGACCGATGAAGTTACCTGGTAAAGTTTTCTAGCACCAGACTGTAACTAGATCATGTGATTCCTTGGTTTTTACACATAAAGACAGATTAAATATCACTACGAGGGTGATAATTTAAATATTCATATTAACAATGTTGGGTTGCTTGCACAAATTTTTAAATTTTGGTTTTGTGTGTGTGGGTGTTTTGCCTGGGTGTATGTATGTGTACCACATGCATATCTGGAGTCCTCATCTGTAACAGAAGGAGTAACAGGTGTTTGTGAGCTGCCATGCTGGTGCCGGGACCTCCGGAACCACTGAGCCATCTCTCCAGTCCTTAACGCTGGGTTTTTAATTCTCTCTGGAGAAGTCTCCTTCATCAGCTTAGTAAGAGTGAAGGGCTGTCCGGTAAGCAAACTCCAGGACTGAAAATGAGAATCCAGACTGACAGATCAGTTTTGAGTTATCTGCCTCATGAAACAGTCATGAAAGGGTTTCTCATCGAGCAAGATGACTCTGCCTAAAAGTGCCTGCTGCCAAGCCTGGCAATCTGAGTGCAATCCCAGGAACCCACGTGACAGAATGAGAGCGTGAACTGCTGCGAGCTGTCCACTGACCTCCACACATACCGGGGCACACACATGCAGAATCTATAAAAATGCGTTACACGGGCTGCAGCGATGGCTCAGCAGCTAGGAGGATGTACTGTGTTTCTGCAAAGACTTGAGTCCCACTCCTAACGCTGACACAGTTACAATCTGTAACTCCAGTTCCAGGGGATCTTGCCTCTTCTGACCCTGTCTGGCACCACACATGCACACAGCACACAAACATGCATGCTGGCAAAAGCATCACACAGTGACATAAAATAACATAAGTAAAAAATATCTTTCTTAAATATAATAAAAATTAAAAATAATGATGTTTCCTTAAATTCTAAATTCTTCTATACTATAAATGTAATTTATCATGCTTTCAACTTACACTAAACTTTTTAAAACAGAAATAATGAGAAGCTAGGAGTGAATCTTACCAGTTTTATTAGGACATTAGGGCACCTCACCCTGCTTGTTCAAATGCAATGACACCTTTTTTTTAGGGCAAGGTCTTGCTCAGTAGCCCAGCCATGCAGCAGTCCAAGGCTAGGTCTGAACTCACTACTCTTAGGCTCTGAAGGTGTGGCCATCACACCTGGACTCTGCGTTATGTCTTAATAAGGTAAAACTGAGGAAAACAATGCATTGGGATTTAAATCTTATGGCGACCCCAAAGGTTACCACTAACGGTTAGTCTGCTACCTACAGTTCTATGGGGAGGTGGTGGGGCCTACTAGGAGAAATCTGGGTCTCTGGAAGCATGTTCTTTGGAGAGTCCTGGGCCATGGGCCCTCCCTCTCTCTGCCTACTTACTGCCTGGGGTGGCTTTGCTCTGCCTCATGTCCCATCCTTGTTCTCTGCCTCACCAGACTCCAGACCATAGAGTCACAGGCGTGCGTGCTGAAGCCGACACTCTAAGCTGAGACAAACCTTCCTTCCTCAGCCACATCACCATAGTGACTGTCCTAGCTGGTTGACACAAGCTAAAGTCAGCAGAGAGGAAGGAGCCTCCTTGAGAAAATGGCTCCACGAGATCCAGGTCTAAGGCCTTTTCTCAATCAGTGATCAGTGAGGAAGGGCCCATCCCACTGTGGGTGGTGCCACTTCTGGGCTGCTGCTCCTGGGTTCTAGAAGAAAGCATGCTGAGTGAGCCAGGGGAAGCAAGCCAGTAAGCAGCCTCCCTCCAGGGCCTCTGTATCAGCTCCTGCCTCCAGGTTCCTGCCCTGCCTAAGTTTCTGTCCTGACTTCTTTCAGTGATGAACAGTGATACGGAAGTGTCGCCACATAAACCCCTTCCTCCCCAAGTTTCATCACAATAGTAACCTTAACTAAGACAGTGGCCAAGTCAACGTGGTGCCTGGCTCCTACACAGAGTGCTGTGAAGCCCATAATGCTGACACAGAACCTAACGTGCCTTTCTCACCACACAAGTCTCTCCTGAAGTCTGAGGGAGATCTATGTAGGCTAGAGAGCTATGCTCTGTTGAGTAGTTCACTTCTTTGCTTCCTAGTTCCCATTGGGAGTGAGGCCGACAGAGTTCCTTAGTGGCAACCAGCCACCACAAAGCTTACAACAGGGCGCCACTGTTATTTCCTATACCATGTTTCTAATTTCACACCATGTTTCTTTTTCCTGCTTTTAAGTCCCTGTGAGGTGGTTTGAATAGGACTGGTCCCCACAGACTCAGGAGTTTAAATGTTTGGCCATAGGGTGTGCTACTGTTAGGATGTATGGCCTTGTTGGAGGAAGTGTGTCATGGTGGGGGCGGGCTTTGAGGGCTCCTATTCCCAAACTTTGTCCAGTTGGCTCACAGGCCCCTTCTGCTGCCTGCAGGTCCACATGTAGAACTCTCAGCGCCTTCTCCAGCACCATGGCTGCCTGCATGCTGCCATGCTCCCCACCATGATGATAGTGGACTAAACCTCTCAACTGTAAACCAGCCCCAATGTTTTCCCTTCTAAGAGTTGCTTTGGTCATGGAGTCACTTCACAGCAATAAAACCCTAACAAAGACACCTTGTAATGCTGTTTGAGCTGCTCTGTGAAGAAGTCAAAACCCAAGGACAGATGTCCTCTCCTGACAGGACCCGCATCCCAACAAGCACATCTATGTTAGTTACTTTTCTTGTCACTGTGACAAATACCTGACAGAAGCGACCTAAATGATGAAGGTTTATTCTGGTTCAATTTCAGAAGAACTCTAGTCCACTGTGGTGGGGAAGACAGGGCAGAGTGGCAGCTGCTTGCTCACAATGCGGCAGGCAGGAAGCAGACACGGCCAGAAGCTGGCAGCGTCTTCACAGACGTGGCTCCAGTGACCTTATCCCCACTTCCTGGGCCTCACAACCAAGGGCTCCACAACCTCCCAGGGCAGTGCCACCTGAGCCCGTGGGGACACACTCCAGACCTAAGCATCAAGGTGGACCTGCTGATGCCACAGCACACGGTGACAGGTCGGCCACGACACTCGGGCCTCCATGCTACTCCAGCAGCCGGAGCTTGCCAGAGTTTCTAACCAGAGAAACTGAACAAGTGTTACTTTGGCATCACCACAAAACTAAAACTTAAGGAGTTCAAGTCTGCTAAACCAGGGGCCAGGAGCCACAGGCAAGGCAGAATCACACTGACACACAGCGAAGCTGAACAATGCAGGATGGACCTCATCCTGACTCCTTGTGTGTGCTTTCACTGTTTCCCCACCCAGACTATCTCTGTGCAAAAGCGTGTGAGAGACAAAATTGAGGCCCACACTTACCTTAGCTCCATCACCGGTGCGAATAACATGCTGAGGAGTGCTGGGAGGCCCGGGATGTGAGGCATCAAGGAGGTCTCTCTCAGGAGCATGGTAGAGCCTGCCACAGTACAGAAGCAGCACAGCATACAGCTGAGGGCCACGCCCTTCCAGCCCAGCTGCCTCAGCTGTAGGACCCATCTTCTGCTGAGTCTGACCACTTGGCTCCCTTCCAAGGAACACATGTCCTGCCCTTGGCTCCCATGCTTCCTACAGACAGACTCATGACCATGTATAGGCACTTATCCCCGAAGAGAGGGATTTAGTTACTATTTTTTTTTCTCTCACGTTAGGCTATCTCACCAGGATTTCCTAGAGCCACAAACTGTAGATCGGCAAGAAGAAACAAGAATCAGTTGATTCTCACATCCCATCTACTACAAAAGTCGCAATACTTAACTTATAAAGTCTGCCTTAGCCATTGCACTCAGGAAATAGCTTAATGAGAGTTGGAGATATGGCTCGGGAGTGCTTACTGCTCTGGCAGAAGACCCAGGTTCATTTCCCAGCACCTACAAGATGGCTCATAATCATCTATAACTCCAGTTCTAAGGGATCTGATGCCTCTTCTGACTCCCATGGGCTCCTGTGCACATGTGGTGCGCATACATACATTCACACACACACACACACATTCAGACACACATGCATTCAGACACACACACACACACACACACAAAATCAAGTCTTTCTTTAAAAAGCTGAAAAGCGTTAATGCATAGGCATAAATTCACCCACTAGCTTCAAGTTCAACTGCTCCAAGGAAGTCAAGAAAAAGGACAGAACTAACATACAGAGGCTATATTACCAGTCTCATTAACTGAGAGTGAGGCTGCAACCAGCATCCTCTGGTGCAGGTCGGCAGGGCTGTCACTGATGACGACAGAATTGATGCTCTCCTTCTCAATCCACACACATCTGGGAAGAAGCAGCAGGGCACAGCTCTTTCCCCTCTGTCCAGGTGATGGAGCATGCCGGCCCACAAGTGAACCTCAGGAAGGTGATTGCACAGGCAAATGCCATGATCCACATACCAGCCCCGAGTCCCTCATGCCCACTTACCCTTCTTTTCCCCATCTTTAGGTGCTATCTATACCAGGGCTCTCAAACCTGTGTTTCTACCCTTGCTCTGTCAGGCCCCGCAGCCCTCGAAGCTCCTGCCTGCCTTGCAGCAGTGTGGGCTCAGTGTGGCTGGTCCGTCCTGCCCACCCCCTATCCTCTGAGCAGAGGTGGCTGCGGCACCAACAAAGACACCTTCAAGCTTCTTGTCTGTCATCACCGCCTCTAGCTTTGTCCCATTTCTGAAAGAGCTCGTGAAGCTGCTGGCGTCCGTGCCTCTTCTCTGGCTTCAGATTACACAGGAAGCAGCCTCACTGGCCTGCTCTTCCCAAGAATTCAGCATATTCTTCAGAGCCATCAATGTGCATGCAGGCCTCCTGGAGGCCATTCAAAAGGTCTGCGCAGGGCCTGCGCATCTTCACTGCTAACAGGGCGCCTACTGCTGGCCCTCAGAAGACCTCACAGAAGCTAACATTCGCCCTGAGTGGTCCTTACAAAGTGGACAGACGAGGCACAGGAAGCTCGCCTGTGTGTCACCAAGTCTGCAACCCTTCTCCCTCCACCCAAGTCTCCACTGCACCTAACTCACAGGCCTCACAGACACAAGTTAGGCCCATGCACTCATCCCTGGAAACACCCTCGCCCTCACCCTCAGCATCCCCACACTATACCACAGCCTTTGGGACACAGAAGGCTCTGGAAATCCATAAGTGGCCCTTCAAAATATAACCAGGACCCCCAGATGCTTCCATGTGTGCAGGCTCCTGTCAAGACCACTGTCACCCTATACACTGTAACTAGTTTTCTGTCACAATTCAACCTACAGTATTAGTAAAAATAACAACTGCCCTTTGTTTACCACTGTTTCCCAGAACACAGGCCACTGAGGGAATTCAGGGCCTGCTGAGTGACAGCTATAACTAGATAGAAGAAACTCAAAACTGTCCACTGTTGAGCTCTTTCCCAGGAAGGAGGGACACTGGAGACAGACTAAAACAGTCTTGCACTTCTATACAAAGTCAGGTAGTTTCTGATGAGGTCTACAGATAAAGAAACAGAAAACACTGCATAGGAAAATTAACTCAGTCATACCTGAACTTGGATATTCTGGTCAGACTGTGACACTTCAGCTCGTAAGGGTTGAAAGGCCCGTGGAGAACAGCCTGCATATACAAATGCATGTTACCAGTGCGCAGGCTGCCACCCAGCATGAACAGTGCAGCCCACAGTCAGCTCACATGTCACAATTACATCAGAGCTGGTGGCACATGCCTATCACCTCAGCACTCAGAAAACTGAGGCAGGAGGAGCAGCAGTTAAGGCCCGCTTGCACTACCTGACAAGACTGTCTCAAAACAAAGAAGAAAGGGAAAAAAGGCAATTTTTGCCCTGGGTAAAGAGGCCAGAGGTGGAGCACTTGAGCAGCACATAGAAAGCCCTGGACTTGATCCCCAGCACCACAAGAGACTAAAAAGAAAAAGGGAGGAGGAGAGGACAACAGAGAGGAATGAAAAGAGGAAACGGTCGGAAGAAGGAAACCCATCGTGGCTGCACCTGCAGCCCTAGGCCAACGATGCGGGATGAACAAGACTTCTGAGCACATGCAGACACGTCAAACGATTCACCTTGCAGTTTGGAGCTCCCAGCCGATTGGAAGCAAAGCTCTCCAGCAGAATCCGGATGAGATGCTTCTCATCATCCTTCATAGGAGACGATACAGGGCTGTCTGCCATGGTCTCCACTGACTTAGAAAAGAAACCCTTGAGGACTTCATAGCTTTGCTGATCAGAACAAGAAATGTTTATGTTGTTAAAGGCAAAAATTAAAGCAAATGCATGAATCTCATATCAAAACACTTCATAGATACAATCTTATTCCTATTTGAATGCCATGAATGTATAGGGAGATTTTATCAAGTTCATTTGAAAATTCAAATAAAATAAGGACTACATTTCCAATGTAACAGAATTTTAGAGAAAGAGCCATTTTTATTTTCCAAAAAAGAACTAATGCACGTTAAAAGCAGTGACGTTAGTAAGAATGAGTTATTTGGGGGCTGGAGAGATGGCTCAGTGGTTGAGAGGACCAGCTGTTCTTCCAGAGGACCCGGGTCCAATCTCAGCTCTCTCACAGAGGCTGTGAGCCTCTGTGTCACTCCAGTGCCAGGGGCTCTGTGGACACCAGGCATATATGTGCTGCAGACATATACGCAGGCCAGACATCATACAAATAAAATAATACTTTAATCTCAGAGAAGGATTTATTTATAGGCTACACTGACTTATAAACAATAGAGAGACTATTTACATTTCTTAGATAAATACCAGAATGTGAGAGAAGGGAGGACTCTTTGTTAGAGCTAATTTAGGACAAGAGCATTACTTTTTTTTTTTTTAAACACATGGTCCCCTGTAGCCCAAGATGGCCTCAAACTTGATATGTAGCTGAGGATGACCTTGAACTCTGAGGATGAACTTTCTGTCTCAGTCTCTTGAGAACTAGGATTTGTGGCCTGTCTCATGTGTCCAGTTTTGGATTCTTACTGTATGCTCTACTCACAGACCACCCACTTTCCTGTGCTGATTTCTAAGGCAGGGGACTCTGCCTTTTCACCTGTGCAGTCAAGACACACACAGAACATGACCCAGTTCTAAATAAGTGCACATACGCTTATAAACTCAAGACACTTGCAATCTCAAGAAGTTAGAACAGGATTTAGAGCAGTGGTTCTCAACCTTCCTCATGCTGCGACCCTTTAATAAAGTTCCACAACATGAGGAACTTTATTTTTGAATTATTTTTGTTGCTACTTCATAACTTTAGTTTTGCTACCATTACGAATCATGGTGTAAATATCTGATATGCAGGATGGTCTCAGGCGACTCCTGTGAAAGGGTCATTTAAACCCCAAAGCAGTCACGACCCACAGACTGAGAGCCGCGGTCTAGAGATGGCTCACTGTCAAAAGCAGGTACTGCTCTCACAGAAGTCCTTCGTTCAGTTCCCAGCACCCACAGAGGGTCACGGCTGCCTGGAACTCCAGCTTCAAGGGGATATGGAATACTTTTCTGAACTCCGTGATTACCACACTCACATGCACACATGTATTTAAAAATAATAACTGGGCACACCTGTGTCACCAGAACTGAGGAGGCAGAGGCAGGACATTTCTCTGAGTTCCAGGTGAGCCTGATACTGATCTATAGAAAGTGCCAGGCCAGCCAGGGTTGTATGACACCCCTATTAACAGATTGCATAACATTAGAGATTCCAAAAAATTCTACCAAAGACTTCTAGAAATGATAAACAAACTCAACAATGTGGCAGGATACAGAATCAAACTGTTTTACGCACCAGTAACAAACATGCAGAGAAGATCTGAACAGACTTATATTCCCAGCATTCTCAAGGAAAATTAAATACCTAGGAAAGCCCAACCAAGGAAGGGAAGGACCTTCAAAATGAAAACTTCAAACCTCTGAAGAAGGAAATGCTAGAAAATGGAAAGATATTCCATGCTCATAGACTGGTAGAATTAACATTGTGTAAATGACTATTCCTTCCAAAAGCTATTTATAAATTCAATTCAACCCTAATCAAAAATCCTGCAATGTTCTTCACAGAAGAGACTTTCCAAAAGTTCACACAAAACCACAAAAAAATCCCAAAACAATCCTCAGCCAAAAAAAAAAAAAAAAAAAAAAAAAAGGAAAAAAGAAAAAAGAAAAAGAAAACAAAAAACCAGTATGATACTGACACAAAAACAGACATGTTGTGACTGACTGGCCTGCTCTTTGATCACCTCCCCCTGAGTGGGGAGCAGCCTTACCAGGCCACAGAGGAAGATAATACAGCCAGTCCTGATGAGACCTGATAGACTAGGATCAGAAGGAAGGAGAGGAAGACTTCCCCTATCAGTGGACTTGGGGAGGGACATGCGTGGAGAAGAGAGAGGGAAGGTGGGATTGGGAGGGAAGGAGGGAGGGTTTATGGGGAGATACAAAGTGAATAAAGTATAATTAATAAAAATTAAAATAAAAAAAGACATGTTGACCAAAGAACAAAATGAAACACCTAAACATAACTGCATATAACTACAGCCATCTGATATTTGACAACGAGGTCAAAAACACATACTGGGAAAAAGATAGCATCTTCAACAAATGGTCCTGGAAAAACCGGGTATATATATGGAGAAGAATAAAATTAGACCCTATCTATCACCCTCATAAAATTTATCAAAGACCTTGGGCTAGAGAGGTGGCTCTGTGGTTAAGAACACAGGCTTTCCTTAGAGGGGGCATAGGTTCCATTCCCAGTACCCACAGGGCGTCTCACTACTGTCTCTAAGTCCAGTTCCAGGGGATCCCACACACCCACACAGACATAGATGCAATACATACAAAAATGTAAAAAATTATCAAGAACCTCAGTGTGAAACCTGAGACCCTGAAGCTGTTGGAAGCAAACACAGCAGTTTCCTGTAAGACAGGGGTGTAGGAGAGGGCTTTCTGAACAGGGCTCCACGCCCAGAAATCAAGGCTAACCACTGACAAGTGAGACCCAAAGCTCCTTACACTGACAAACAGCCCGGAGAGGGAGAGACTCTTCACAAGCTACCCATCTGACAAAGGATTAGTAATCAGAGTATATATATAACGTAGAAAACAGAGTCAAGAAAATGCAGAACTCAGTTTTAAAAAATGGTACTGATCACTACAGATAGTGTTTACAAATGACTTGCCAGTGCAGGCACACAGTAAAAACTGCCGCTTCCTTTTCCAGGGTGTTTGCAGCCATTCACCCAGAGACCTCCCCCTAGACTAGCTAACTCCTCCCCCCTACACAGCCCAACTAAAAAACGCATGCTGAGGTCCAGCTGTTGACACCCTGGTAGTTGGTGCCGTTCCATCATTGTGCACACAGCCTACTGACCTCAACTTTTCCGTACATACATCTGTGTGTCTGCCCTTCTTTCATTCCCTCACCAGCCCAGTCAGGTTCCCAGACCCAAGTTGCCAGGCACATGGTATGCCACTTTAATTAATCACTAAATGCCACCTTACCTTCGTATCTAATATAGCTACAGATAGTTTCAGCTCTCCACCTCATCAACAAAGCACCTCTATGCAGCAGAGCAGTCATTTTAGACAGCCACAGCTGGTCAAATGCAGAGATCAAGCCCTCAGCCCCGGCTGTTACAACTCCAGCAGCCCCACCCCTGAGGCTGAGGGATACTGTGGAGACGGATGGAAAGACTGCATGAGCCAGGTGACCAGGCAACTCCTGGAAGTGACAGGGAAGCTACAGCCATGACACCTCAGCAATACAGCATTTCAAAATCTCTTTTAGCTTTTCTTTAAGCTTTTTTTTTTTTTTTTTTTTTTTACAAATTTTTTTTGGGGGGGCAGGTTGGAGACAGGGTTTCTCTGTGTAGCCTTGGCTGTCCTGGACTAACTCTGTAGACCAGGCTGGCCTTGAACTCACAGCGATCCACCTGCCTCGGCCTCCCTGAGTGCACCACTGCACTGCACCTATAGTTCTTCATCTAGAGACGGGCCCCTATGAGGTTCCCTCTGTCTAAGCTGGTGTGACGTTGGTGTGGCCATTACTCAGGTCTTGTTTAGGCGGCAAAATTACAGTTATGAAGTAGGAACAGAAGTAATTTTGTGGTTAGGGGGTCACCACAACATGAGGAGATGCAGGAAAGGGCCTGGATTAAGCAGCTTTAGGAAGGTCGAGGATCCAAAGACTGCCTAAGGAGCACCTCCAGCCATCACCTACCCACCTCCTCAACGCCAGCAGAAAGGAAGGAGCCTGCTCTCTCTCCCCGCCCAGCCTGGCCCAGCCTCCCCACCACACACCTGTGCCCACAAACAAAGAAGAGTCGTACTTTGGACTCGTAGGACTCCTCTGCCAGCTCCGCGTAGCCCTCCCGGATGAGGACATCTCTGACGTTGATGGCATCCTGGGCACCCGAGTACCGGTACACGTCCACATGCAGGACACTGTGCACCACAGAGAACACCTTCACCAGGAGAGGGCAGCCACTGACCAGGGAGGCGAACCGCCCGTTCGCCCCCCCACTCCAGTGCTCGCCGCAGATAAGAGACTTTGCGGATGGCCGCATCTTGCAAATCTTGAATTCCAAAGCCTGAGACACAAAGAAAAGCGCTCTGAAACAGTTTCATAAGCAAACAGAACACTACTAACAAATTCTCCTTCCTAGGAAAGTCAAGAGAGCTATGGGTGTAGTGAGAGTTTCCCAGCTAATAAACAAGGCTTCACTTAATTTTTAAAATTAATTATTTTTTTAGTTATTTACGTTGGAGAGAGACTCACTGTGGCTGAACTGGAACTCACTACGTAGACCAGACAGACTGTCCCTCTGCCACCAGAGTGCTAGGATAAAGGCATCTGTCAGCACACCAGGCTGGCTTCCTTTTTTAATCCACAGCAGTATTTTAAAGTAAACTTGAGAATATTCTTGATGGGGACAGAGCACGTAAGTGTAAATCTCAAGCCACACGCCAGATCCTGAGCAGCCAGCATCACAAGATGCCCGTGGCCGCTGAGATAAGAGCGCTCAGATATTTGAATGCTTAGTCAACAGTAAGTGGAACTTTTTGAAAGGATTAGAAAGATTTCTAGACTTGTGTGGCCTTGTTAGAGGAAACAGGATTTCAAAAGCCCACACCAGACTCAGTCAGAGTCTCTGTCTCTGTCTCCCTCTGCCGAAAGATCAGGAGGTAGCTCTCCGCGCCTTCTCCGGCACCATGCCTGCCTGGCCCGTGCTCTCTGCCATGCAGATGATGGACTAAGCCCCTGAGGCTGTACGCAAGCCCCCAGCTAAAGGCTTTCCTTGTAAGAGTGGCCTTGCCCTCTCCACAGCAGGAGGGCAGTGGCTAAGACAGCACTACAATTCTCTCTTGCTCAAGGTCGGATCCTCCCTACATTCTGATTTCCTAATGGCAACCATGCCCACAACAATGCAATTTTTAAGAGTAAATAACCAATTTGGCTAGTGTAGGTCAGTCCTTCTGTTATGGACTTTAGCTGCGAAGGCCCAGGTGACCTCCAGGCAGTCCCCTTCTGGTAGTCAACACTCATTCCCCAGAATCCTCTCGGCCTTACCTGAAATGGAAGCTCCAGAAACTGACAGGGAATCTCCCTCAGCAGATCTAGGTCTACGTGAGACCTATTCCCATAGTCTACGAAGAACACCTGTGACAGAGAGAACAAGCGCTGACAGGGACTCCCACCGCGGTTCTCTTTCTGCGGGGAGCGCAGCAGCCTAACTCTACAGCTGCACAGCTGGCACTACACAGACAAGGAAATGCCTTACATTCCCACCATTCTGTTGTTGTTTCGAGGAAATGTAACTTTATTCAAATCCACTGTTGGAATCCATACTCACGGCCAAGATAGTTTCTCCTCCCTATCCACTATTCTTTTGTGTTTTTTATTAACATAGTATTTTTTATTATTTCTAAATCTCACATACTGCACCCAGATCACATTCACTTCCCAGTGCTGCCAGGTCCACCTCCCTGAATTGTGACAGCCCCTCCCACAAAGAAAAAAAGAATTAAAAAATACCAAGTCCGTTTTGTGTTGCCTGTATACTCACGGGGCCTGGTCACTCCGGTGGCCAGCCCCTTAGGGAAAGCTCAGTCCTTCCCCTCCCCACCCCACAGCCATCAGCTGTGAAGAGCTGCCCTGCAGCCTCGCTCTCACAGTCCTCAAGAGTTCTCTTCAGTGGCTTTCTGCTTAGGCTGTAGCTTCCTTTTGGGGTGAGGTGGGGAGAAGCAGTCACAGGGGCCTTCTATGTATCTTGCATTCCCATTCTAATAGTAATCACTATGGATTTCTTTATTTCACTTATTTTTGGTGTTTTTGAGACAGAGCACCTCTATGTATGTAGCCTTGGCTGTTCTGGAATACACTATATGTTGATCAGGCTGGCCTTGAATTCAGAGGCCTGCCTCTGTCTCCAGGTTGACAAGCAGATTTTCTATTTTTTTATATGTATGTGCACCACATGTGTGCAGTGCCCATGAAGGCCAGGTCTGGAGTTAAAAATGGCTATTAGCCTCCATACTGGGAATTGAACCTGGGTCCTCCGAGCCATGTCTGTAAGCAGCACGGCCTGGTGCTTTGCAAAAGGAGAGAGAAAGGAGGAGGGGAAAGGAAGCAGAGATGCTGCCATGGCTTGGGGGAGGGATTAGCACAGGGAAGGTGCGGATGGAGGAAGTGGTCCAGATGAAGGATAAGCAAGTGTTTATGGAATTGGTGGTGGTGGTGGGGCAGCCTGGGATGGGGCTGGGAAGTAAAGGTAGTTTAGATGGTTCTTATCTGCCTTGCCTCAGGTAAGATAAGGATATTCTAAAATCTATCATGTGTCTGTGTAGTCTATTGATTGTGAAAGTGGGTTAGAGATACCGTAATAATTGTAGGGCTAATATTAGCCTGCTACCATTAAATGAAGAGCAACACATCTCTCCTGTCCCAAAATTTTCCATAAATTTCTAGGTTTAATTCCTTTCTTTGCCAGTGATCTGGTAACAGGAAACATACCTCAGCAGAATTTCCAGAAACATAAAGGATTTGAGCTCTAAAGTAGCTTTCCTTGTTGTAGTCAGTAAACGGTGCCAGGCAGACCAAGTCCGGGTGCGGGTGCACAGGCAGGGGGGCCAGCTCTAGCCGGTTTATCTCTGCAGTCAGCTTTCTCAGGAGCTCTGCGTTCCTTTCATCAATCCTGTACCCCCAGAAGTGCCCCACTTCTACCACCTGAACGGGAAGAGGATGGGCATAAAGACTACAGACGTGTCCACGCAGCCCTCTGAACAGGCTTGTTCCTGTGGCCAGTGTTCTGCACAGGTTTCTAGTAGCCTGTGAGAAAGAGGGCTTCCTGTCAACAGCAGAACAAGCCCATGAACTATCTGCTGTCCTCCGAGGTGACTCAGCAGGCCTCGTGTGAGGGCTTTGAGAGGTCTGGATTTAGTTCAGCTAAGTCAGTAAGGTGGGCGGGGGGGGAGCCTTGGGCACCCTCGAAGCTGCCGAGTCCAGGGGCCCAGTCCATGAAAGAACAGTGCATGAGGTCTGGCAGAGAGACAGCAGTGTCAAAGACCCAAGGACCAGCTTCTCTACCGCTGCTCAGACCACAGGTTCACAGGGTCATGGCTCCTGCTGTATTCCAGATTTCTGCATGAATTTCCTGAGGAAATGTGGCTGCAGGTTTACCAGAAAGTGAACACATGCGCTGATTTGGTTTTTGTGCTGGGGTTTGAAGCGAGGGCCTTACTTACACATGCAGACCGGAGCCCCACTGCTGAGCTTTGTCCTTCGCTCCATACAGGTTATTTCATTTATTTTAAATAAATGAAAAACATACTCAGTATTTTCAATACTAGTTTTGTTGGTGTAAACAATTATGCAGCATATATCACTCCAACTAATTTTTTAAAGTTTTTTAGGGTTTTGTTTTTTCCCTTTGAGACAGTGTCTCAGTGTGTAGCCTTATCTTGCCTAAATTCTCTGTGTAGACCAGGCTGGCCTCAAATTCATAGTGACCTGCCTCTGCCTCCTCAGAACTGAGATTAAAGGTGTGTCCACCACAGACGGTTATTTGCGCGCAGACAGGCTGCTCCGTGACCAGCATCTTCCGGTGTGGGGGCGGGAGAGGCTCTGGGGACCTGTGGCACATCTCACCTCAGTGACATCGACTGTCAGGAGGAGATCTGCAACTGTCCGGGGTCTATCCAAGGTGTTGAATGAGACTTGCATGGGATCTACCGTCTGCTTCTGAAAGTCCACGTTCACCCTACGTAACATGAGTTTAAACAAGAAAATAAAATTAAATGTTATAAAAACATTTCCAGGTGTGAATTACCACTTGACCTACTCTAGTATTTTCAGTGCTATTGTTTGGTTCTTTTTTAATTTTTATTTTTTATACTTTATTCACTTTATATCCTGATTGTAGCCCCCTCCCTGGTTTCCTCCCAGCCCTTCCTTTCCTTTCCCCATCCCTCCCCTCCCACCGTCCCCATTAAGGGGGAGCCCTCCTCTCCCACCATCTAGCCCCAGCCTATTAAATCTCATCAGGACTGCCTGCATCCTCTTCTCCTATGGCCTCACAAGGGCACCCCACCACGGGGAAGTGATCAAAGATTAGGCAACAGAGTCCATGTCAGAGATAGCCCCTGCTCCCCTTACTAGGGAACCCACATGGAGACTATAGTTTGGTTCTTAATTATTCCCCAAATGCCCTGCATATGGAGCTACTGGCAGGTAGTAGAACTTTGGGAGGTGGAACCATGGCCCCTGTTAAGAGGACCAACCAACCACGGACTAAAACTTCTGAAGCCATGAGCCAAAGTAACTTTTCCTCTTGCAAGATGACCATGTCAGGTACTTGTCACTGAAATGGAAAGCTGACACAACCAGAAATACTGAGTGTGATCTCACTTGAAAAGGAAATTTTTGGGCTGAGGAAGCAGTTCTGTTAGTAAAGTGCCTGGTAAAAGCATGAGGCCCCTAGTCCTCAGAGTCCCCCACACCATGTGAAAAGCCAGCAGTAACACCTATCACCTCAGCACTGGCTGAGGCATTGATGCAGGCAGTTCCCTGGAGCCAGCCCAGCCAAAACAGATGAGCTTCAAATCCACTGAGTCATCTTGTCTCAAATGGTTAAGGTGACAACTTATCAGGCCCTGGCCTCCACATCCACACACCTAACTAACAAGGACATAAGCCACATATACCAAACAAACAAAAACCAAACCAAACAAAAAAACCCTACAACATCCCACACTGGCTGGGCCTAGAGCTTCGGCTGTCTCCCTCAACAACTGCTCATATTCACAGGTTTCTTTCTTCTGGAACCACAAAGGTTACACAGAAGAAGAGATAAGTCAAATTTTGAAAAACAAAACAAATAAAGCCGGGCATGGGATCTCCGAGTTTGAGGCCAGCCTGGCCTACAAAACAAGTTCTAGGCCAGTCACGGCCACATTGTGAAACCCTGACTCAAACAAACAAAAATTTAAAAAGAAGACTTCTGCCCCTGTGGCACTGGGGTCTGGCCTAAAAGGAAAAGAGTCTGTTATAAATACCAGATAGTATTCAAACTGTGTCCAAAAAAGATCTGCATTCCTAACAGCCACTAGGAGCGCTGCCACTAGCCACCCCAGCTATGAGGACACTCGTGTCACAACAGCGGGGCGGGGAGAAAGACTGCACTGTAAGAACCAAGGCCCTGATGCACCTTCATTAAAGCCCACTTTTTGCTCTGCCCAAAAAAGAGAACTATCTAAATGAAATTCATAAATCTAAGAAGGAAGAAAGGAAATAAGCACAGCATTAATTTCTATAATTTAAACCAAAAATGTAAATTCTTCCACTCAGTCCTTTTGATGACTTCACAGCAGGTATCATATCTACCGAACAGATGGAAAACACCCAGGAGAAGTGGTAACAGGTTCAAGGACACCCATGAAGAGATGCCAGGATTCAAGGGCAGTGGCCCCTCGTGACAAAGCCAGGCTTCAACGGTCACGTGGGAACGTATTTGGAGCCCGGTGCAGGTGGAATCTTCTGGAATTACCTTGTGTTCCTGAGCTTTGACACCGACCCGCCTTGCACCTTCCCCTCAATCTCCTCTGCAGCATGAACACTCAGCTCCAGGGACACTTTTAACTGGGACATCTTGACTGCTAAGTTCACAGCAGGGAGGGTTTTAAACCTCTCTGTTGGATTCCGTGAAAACTCCACAAAGGCTCTGCTCCATAAATATAAAATATAAATTTATCAGGTATCTAGTAAATAACCACATATTAATTTCTCTTGAGGTTAGAGAGAAATTCTCACTGCATACGTCTCAAAATGCTAGGAACTCATCATTCCAATTAATCAATAGAAATGTTGGCTGGTTTAAAGACAGACTATTCGCTGAGGCAATGTTACAATGACAAGCCAGTGAGCCAGGCCTCACTGCGCAACACAGTGCAGAGACGGCATTGTTCACAGAACTTTGGCCAGGGAATCTTAATTCTCACAATTTCAGCACGAGACCTGGTTTCCTGTTTTAAAACTGCTGTAGACTGAAACAGTGATGCAAAGCAGCACACAAATGCACAGCACAGGAGCTTGGCAGGACCCTTTCAACATCCCCTAGGGTAGAGTCACTCACTGCCACTCACTGCCAGGTTTCACCTGTGCCTGCAAGCCTCAAACTCACAGCGTCTACAGAGCGTGCTGTTATGTGAAGGGCTACAGTCATTTTTCTTTGATTGCTCTTCTATATCACTAACTGGTCCTGGCAGAACCAAAAAGAACATAGTTGCTTTCCTCTGAAATATTAGTATGACATTTGTATCGTGACTAAAAAGCCAAAATTATGAGGAATGCACAAGGCCCTGGGTTCAGCCCTCAGCTCCAGAGGCTTTGTTTGTTTGTTTTCTAATCTATTTTAAAACTGTAACCTTATATACATAAGCATTTCCTTTTGGAAATAGAGGCTCTTGGTGATTCTTTTAACTAACCATTTGTTACTGACTTGCTAATAAAATAGGGCCAAATTAACTGCGTTTCTGTACTCTATGTTTTACAAAGTCACTAATGACAAATGTGTGTTAAAGAAATGCACAGATAAACTCTGCCCTTTGGAGTATCTCCCATGGCTATTAGTGACTGGCCATGAAAAGCTGGGGACTGGGGACAGGCACCAAAGAGAAGATTCCTGCAGAGAACCGGGACATGCATGCTACAGCAGCGGACACACAGTTCCGTTAGGACATACAGCTGGAAAGGACAGAAACTCCCATTGACAATATGACAGACCAAGGTTCCACTGGAGAGCTAGCCTGATGGCCTCCAAGGAACCTACTTTTCCACACGAGTAGCCCAGAAGAGACCTCTGTAACATTTAAAATGGAGGACTTCTTGTCATTGCAGCCGATTACAGAAACTGACTACTTACTTGGCACCATCAAACACAATGGATTTCACTTGACCACACTGTCTGAAGAGAGACTGCAGTTGCTTGTAGTATAGAAATCCGTAAGGAGGAATGTGTTTCAGCTGTAAGAGAACATAGCACATGTCAGCGCCGCCTGTAAGGACCGAGCAGGCGCTGAGCAGCAGCTGTTCCTGCCCTCACTTGCAAGCTCAACCCATATAAATACATGACAGACTTGGCCTATCTGTGTACCTACCAACCACACGACTTTAACAAAAAAGGCATAAAATAAAGGCTTTTTTCCCCTTGTTGAAAAGTTCAACAGTAAAAGTTTTGGGGGTTTTGTTTTTTTTTTTTTTTTTAATGCTTTCATTTTATTACTTGAAAATGATCACACTAACTACAGCTTCCTGAAACATCATCCTTCTGACAAAGAATGGCAGGGGAAGAGTTAAGGAAGATGGACTGCTGGTCCTCAAAGGCTATCCCCTCCTCATGGCAGCAAAGCCAGGCTCCTACCCAGCAGCCTCAACTCCAGCTGCTCCAAAGCCCTCCGCTATAGCACTCTCTGCCCTCCACAAGCATCAAGCTCACTCATGTTCCAAGCTCCCGTTCCACTGAAGTCCCTGTGCTCTGTCAGCCCCTGATGAGCTCAAGTCTCCATGAGCTGTAGGTGGCAGCAGGGAAGAAGAGCACAGCCTGGGACCAAGCCTAAGCTCAAGCCCCACGGCATGGCTACATCACAACGCTGGGATGGTAAAGCCTTGACGTTAAAGTGTCCGTGTGAAGCTCAGGGAATAGATTTTAACAGCACCTGGCTTCTCAATGAGGTTCTAAACCAGCCATGATTTAGTTCATATGACATGTGCTCAGGTAATGGTCAGCTGACCAGGCTGTCTGGGGCTAGGCAGTGTGTCTAACGTAAGGTCCCGTGGGGCCTTTTCACAGCACACAGCTGAAGACAGACACAGCAGGAAGGGTACAGAAGCAGCTAATCCCTTTCTCCACAGACAAAAGCCACAAAAAGCTTGGTGCCCAAGCTGACAGTCCTTGAGCTAGACAAGCTAATGGCGGCCTTTTAAGTGGAAACTTTTCCCCAGGCATAAACTGCATCTTCACATCCTTCTCACTTGCTGTGCTCTTCAAAGACTTGCACTTGAAATGTTCTAAATCTGTGGCTCCATCCTTGTTAATCTTCAGACTCTCCACAGTTGCAATAGTGTAACAATTCCCAGAACTAAAGCAAGCAATGACTCAATGACTGAGCTCTCACTGTATGCCTGGAGCAAGCTTTACAAGTGCTTTGCTTTTCTTTCTTTTCTGTTTTATGTTTTTTCAGAGTTTTTGTTGTTGTTTTGTTTTGTTTTGTTTTTTTGAGACAGGGTTTCCACGTAACCTTGGCTGTCCTGGACTCACTTGGTAGACCAGGCTGGCCTTAAACTCACTGGCTTTGAACTCAGAGAACCACCTGCCTCTGCCTCCCAGAGTGCTAGGATTACAGGCATGCGCCATTGCGCCACTACACCTGGCTACAAGTGCTTTTCATTGACAAGGAGTCTAATCAAAGCCCAGTTCTCATTTATGTAACTGCAATTGCCACCTGCTATTGCTGGCTGTAAACAAACGACCCCTTATAAACCCAGGACTCAGTGCCCACGGCTAATCATCGGATCTCCTCCCCTTCCCCCACCTCCCAGTTCCCGCTATCCCTAGGTCAGACTCTTTAGCACAGACTTTGAGGGGCCACAAATCTGACTTTAACATCCTCTAAGTACTTATGTTGGGTATCAGGGCAGGGAGGTCACTGCTACTTATAGCAGGAAGCTGCCAGCCAGTACCATTTTATTTTGTGAACCATTAAGTTGCTAATAAAATAGTCTTTAGGGCCTTAAATCCGTGAAAATGGTACATGATCAAACCAGCACTCACCCTGAATATATAAATTACCAATGCCTTCCTGTAAAATGGGGTCTATAAAAATGAAGAAGAGACCAGTAAGAAAACAGAAGCCTCTGAAAGGCTTTTAAATAAGTATAGCATTCCCTTTAGGGGGAAATCCACAGAGCACCTACTAGAACACAAAAAGTCCTCTGCACGAAGTCTCCCTGGAAACCTGCATCCACACTCTTCTCTTGGGACAGCGTCCAATGTGTCACCTACCACAACTGTTGTCTTTGGGTCTTTGCCGGCCAATTCCCTCACTGCCATCTCCTCATCTGGCTGTCCAAAAGTAAAGTAATTTGGATAAAAAGCACCTGCCAGTACAACCTGGAAAAGAAGCATGCGTTCAGTTCTTCTTCCCACCATGCTCTCATGTCAAATCAGAGCACTGGCATGATTTGAACATGCAGTACACAAAAGCTATACTTCTCACACATCCTGTTATCCCCCATGGCAGACATACTACAGGATCATTTCTGCAGACTAGCTGGAATGCTTCTGAGAATGAAGCAAACGAAAGCTCAAAACAGTACAGTAAGCCCTCCCTCGTCCAGCATGAGCTCCGACAGGCCAGGTATCTTCCCGGGTGTATAGACATAACTTCAGTTGGGACCCTCCCGCTGGGTAGCAAGCTGGTTCCTAATGTTTACTTCTAAAAGGCACTCTGCAAAATCCTTTTTCAGTAAGAATCGGCCGACATGAAACACCTAGAGAAGACTCTCCCTGGCCATATGGCAATTTCACAGCCCCCAAAGAACTAGTATTCCCACTATGCTGGGTTACAGGTGTCCACTTCAAACCCTGTTCTGTATGTTTGTGGTGTCTGAATGAGAATGGCCTTCACAGGCTCATATATTTGCATGTCTGCTCCCCAGTTGGTGGAACTGTTTGGGAAGAATTAGGAGGTGTGGCCTCGTTGGAGGAGTGTGTCACTGTGGTGGCTCTGAGGCTTTAAAAGGCCCTCACCTCTAGTGCTCTCTGCACATGCTTGTGCAGAGATGTAAGTGCCCAGCTCAAGCACCATGTCTACAGGCCCTCCTGCTTCCAGTACCCAGTCCAAGAGGGCCATGATTCAACCTCTGAACTGTGAGTCCTCAATGAACTCTTCCTTCTGTAAGTTGCCTTGGTCTTGGTGTTTCTTCACATCAGGAGGACAGTAACCAGGGCCATGCAATGCAGCCCTACTCTGAAGGCCTATGACGGAAGCATTGTTCATGTGCAAGCCAAACACCTCCACGTTCCCGCAAGGTTTCATCCCACAGCCAGCCATCTGATCCCTGATCCACAGCTGAAGGCTCTTTCTCGAGGCAAGAGAGCTGCCCTGCATATGCAGAAACAGAGGGCATATCTGTTCCCTGAACCTTTCAGCAGAAGGCCCTGTTGTCATTTTAAAAAGCAAAATGCCGGGCTGGAAAGATGGCTCAGAGGTTAAGAACACTGGTTGTTCTTCCAAAGGTCCTGAGTTCACACTGGTGAACTCTAACACATGGTGGCTTCTAACCATCTCTAGCAAGATCTGGTGCCCCTTCTGGTGTGCAGGCAGAGCACTATAACTAATAAATAAATCTAAAAAAAAGCCAACCGTTCCATCTTACCAAGACTTGGAGCCAGGTGCAGGGTGAAAGCCTGCTGGCTCAGAGAGGCAGAGAGAGCTCCCAGGTGACCTTCCTCCTCAGCAGACATCCCAGAAAAAGCCCTTTCTCCTCCTCCACACTGTCCCTCTTTCCGGTGTCTGCCTCTTGACCCATGGTTGACTTTATTTAGCTCTTGGATTGAAGGTGTGTGCTGAGGCTGAGCCCCACCACAGGTACTGTGCACAGTAAACAGAAAGCTCTAGGATCAAAGGCTGAGGCACATCTCAATTAGAACCAGGTTTTACAGTTCACAGTCTCAGGGCTCACACTGGGATCAAATACCCTGCAACACTCTATCACTGGCCCAGGGTGGCAGGATGAGCTCACGGAGAAAAACAAGCGGTTGAGACAAACCACCAACCAGGAAGGGTGTAGACAAAGACTAAGAATGGCTTCTGGTGCTACACATGTGGGGCCACTCAGTATCAAAGTCTCAGAGGCACAGCTGGCGCCAACAGCTGGCAAGAAACCCGTTGTCAACCACAACCTGAACAAGAACTCAACAATGACAGTGCGTGTGGTAGCACACACCGACCCCAGGCCTCAGAAGGGAGAGGCGGGGAGCTCTCTGTTAAGGCAAAGCCAGGCTGGCCATCCGCGGTCACACAGTAAGAAGCTAACTGAGAAGAAACCCGATCGCTAAAGGAAGGCCCGGCACACCTGCAGGATGAAGCGCTGCTTGTATGGGTACTCCTGATCCAAGGCAGGGTGGCGGGGGTCCACAAACATGTTGAACTGCGAGATTCTGGTCTTCAGCTCTTCATAAAGTTCAGCCACCTAAAGTGCACACCAAAATCTCATCTCAAAGCACAGACGCTCCTCAGAGGAGTAAAACAAATGGGCGCAGGAGAGGGTCAGTTAACAAGTGCACTGGTTAAACAGCACTCTGATGAGGAACAAACGAGGCTGGGGAACAGCAGAGTGGCTGCACGGCAGGACTGCCAGAGCCTCAGCTTATGCTTGTGGTTCCAACTGTACTTACAACCACAACCTTTCGTCTTTTAAAGTCTTCTTCACCTACTACCATGAACACGTTCTGTTTTCGTGTTTAGAAACATAGTTTATATAAACACCCAGACCTGTAATGCAGGCCCCATGCAGAGGAGTAGCTGACCACCATAAAATTGACTCCAAAGCTTGGTGTAGCACACACCTTTAATTCCAGCACTTAGGAGGCAGAGGCAGGCAGACTGGATGAGTTCCGGGCCAGCCTGGTCTACATGGCAAGTTCCTGGCCAGTCAGGAGTACACAGAGAAACACTGTCTCAAATCAAACACAGACCCCGTGTTTTCCTTTTTGTTATTGATTTTGGTGATTTTTATCTTTTGTGTTTGTTTTGTGGTTCTCTTTTTTATTTTTTCTCTTAAGAGAGAGAGAACATGAAGTCGGGAGGGCAGGAGGTAAAGAGAACATTAGAGGACTTGGCGGAGGGGAGAGGCCCGGTGGGTGCCTATTTCCCTAATTTGGGCAGGAGGTGAGGCAGCTCTCTGAAGCTCACTGATCAGCCAATCTAGCCAGATCTAGCTTTAGGTTCTCTGGAGACCCTGCCTCAAAAATAAGTAAATAAGGGAAGACACTTCCCATCAACCTCTGGCCTACCTTCATACATACAACCTGACATACCACATGCACACACAACACATACTACATACACATCACACATACACACACAATACATGTGCACATATACACACCCGTATCTTGGCTGCTTTTGATGGTACACACCTATAACCTCAGAACTCAGGAGACTGAACACAAGGATTTGAGTTCTGAGCTAGCGTAGGCTAACAGAACAGGGAGAACCTCCTTTGAAAGAAAATCCCCCCAAAAGGAACTGGTGATAAGTGGCTTTATCATGAGATCAAAATAAACATTTTCAATTATTAAGTTGTTACTGAAGCTACTCCTGGACCTAAAAAGATGCTTCTCCCTCCAACTGTAGTCTATTCTAATCTAGTGCCAAAATCTGACTGGAGCTGTGTGGCGGCTACTCGTGGTTGTCAACTTTGATGACATCTGGAATTAACTAAAACCCAAATGGCTGGGCACACCTGTGAAGAACTTTTTTTCTTAATTAAATCAGCTGAAGTGGCAAGACCCACTTTTAATCCAGATCTTTGAAGTAGGAAGGTAAATCTTTAATCCAGATTTTTTGAGCTGGGAAGATCTACTTTTAATCTAGGCCACAGCATCTGCTGGCAACTACATAAAGGACATGGAAAAAGGAAGCCTGTTCTCTTTGCCTGCTTGCTCTTGCTCTTCCTTCACCAGCCTTAGAGACTACTTCTTTGTGAGTCCAGCATAAACTGATGACCAGATGAGACATCCACCCTTGTGGATTAAATAACTACTGGGTTGTTGGACCTTCTGTTGCTAGGCAGACATTGCTGGATTAGCTAGACCACACTCTAATAAATCCCTGGTGGACAGATGATAGAGAGATGGATGGATGAATAGATGGATGGATGGATGGATGGGTGGGTTGGTGGGTGCATGGATAGACAGACAGATATAGACAGACAGACATTTATTAATTGTGTAAGTTCTGTTCCTATAGAGAACCCAGACTAATATATGCTACATATGTGCATACACTCCCACAAAAACGTACACGCGTCAGGCCAGTCTCACTAGACATCTTCTGAACAACTCCTGAAGAAAACACCAGGAATCAGAATTCAGCAATATTAAAATATCAAGGACATTTACTCTAAGAACACAAGTTGGAATCAGAAGTCCAAGCCCATAATGTGTTTACTTACGCTGCTCAGTTAAAAATGAAAAGATCGCATGCTTATCTTGAAAATACTACAAAGATAGCATCCAAGAGTACACAGGTGTTCATCACAGAATGGCATTTCAGGAGAGATCCTATAACCAAGCATTTATCACACAGCAAGGCATCTGTACCCAAGGCCTCCCGCTAACGGTGGGAATGGGCAGACATTTGCTCCCTGTACCAGCGCGTGGCTGGTGCTTTAATAACCATTTTTAAGTCTGTTTGTCTGCATCAACCAAGTCAAAGAATGTATAGCTTACCTCTCTGATTCTCTTTATCTGAATGTAATTTAGCCGTCCCCAGTCAAGTTCATCCTTTGAACACATAAGATCACAGTATCCAACGTGAGGTCAGTAAGTCAGAGGTTAATCTGCTACTACAACACATGTCTTGTCTAGAGCCTCAACAGGCAGGACTAAGCTTCTGCAATATCCAACATGCACTTGAGTGACCACAAATAGAACTTCCAATATCACCCTGAAGCCAGAAACCACAGACATTACACGGGGACGGCTCTTCCTCAGTTTACCTGTCCCCAAAAGACTGTAGCAACAGGGAAGATAATAAATAAGGTATAGTGTTTTTAAAGTGCAGCTCACACACTTGTTGGTGAAGACCCACTGAGGCACAACAAAGCTATATACACAGGCATGCCTACAATGGTCTTTGGAGCCTGATTAGTTCAGAAGAAAAAGCCTTATCTGAAAAAGAGAAGGTATAGAGGCTACTGGATTAGGCTCCTGTTAAGCCCTTTATCTAAACTCAGAGGAAGCATCAGAGGCAACAAGGCCATTAATTCTGAGTCATTGAATCAGCATGTTCACCCTAAAGCCAGCAGGCACCACAGAGTGAGGCGGCCGTGGAATGGAGCACCGCTCTGCTAGCTGGTCAGCTTCCTTTCCACAGCGCCGAAGAGTAGCACTCTGCAGTAGGACAGGGTCAGACACACCTGGGCTGCCCACCCTGAGGACAGCATGCAGCAGTGACATGCAGTGCCATCACAGCGTACACACACTGTGGGAAGACCCACACAGCAGTGACAGCTGAGACAGACCGGTAGGGAATCAGCAACAAGGAGGAAACTACTAACCTTGGGATGTCGCAGCTCTCCTCGCTGTCTGCAAGCCTGCCAGGCCTAAAACAACACAATCTCAGTCTCAAGTGTCAACATGCGGTTGAACACAGAAAATGTATAAATTGAATGTTTTGAATCAGCTTCAGGATATTGGCCCAGATACCCGCACACTGCTCCCCAGCAGCTGTTACTTTGTGCTGCTCACCAGAAGCCTCACTGACACCATGAGAAGAGACCTCTGTGCACGCTCACAGCCAGGGTGGTCTGGGCGGCCACCGCCACCTCCAGAGGATGACACACTCACCTTGAAGGCCTCCACAAGCGCCAGGCAGTCACTCTTGCTGCTGCCCGAGAAGTGCACTTTGTTCCTGCAAACACATTAATGAAGCGTCATCCAGCGCCAGCAGGAAGCCGACCTTACAGCAAGAACGGTAAATACCTATATCCATCCAGATGCTGCCGAAAGGGCATGGTGAAAAAATTCTTCAGGGAAAGAGCTGCCGCTGAGAAAACAGAGAATGGAGCCTCAAAACACATGCCAACGCACACCTGTCCCACGCCTGTCCCACGCCTGTCCCACACCTGTCCCACACCTGTCCCACACTTACCTATAATAAGACATTCATCCAGGCACCCAAACACATGGCCCAGCACAATGAGTTTGCCCAGCTGCTGGCTGACCGGGAGCTGTGCCAGCACTCTTCCCAAGAAGGTCAATTCGCCATCATGGGGGTTTTCATCTTCTCTCTGCCCACTAACTGCCAGTGCTCCAACCTTATGAAACAAGTTAGGGCCTTTAGTGAGTGCTGACATATCCTCAACCCTTTTCTCCTTAAGGCAGAAGGTGCAAGACAGCCAGGGTATACCAGCTTCTGATGAAACAGGTTCTGAAGACAGCTAAGGTAACCTGACAACTAAGGTCAAGGCTGATGGCCTCAACATGCTCCTGAAAGTCATTTCCTCAGTACTTTTAAAAAGCATGTCATGTCACTGTAGATAGCCCACACAGAGACTTCCACAATCCACCCAGTCCTGGGCATAACACGAGCGGCACACACTGAGACAGTCTCCAGGGGCCCAGTCACTCAGCACAGCACTCAACTACACTGACAAACCACTTCTGAGAAGAAAACATTATTGGCATCCCAACTTCTGGGGGTCAGAAGTGGACTATCCCTGGCCCCAGCAAACAGTATGTGGAGTAGGATTCTGCTGCTCTCAGGGCCAGTGAGGGCAGGTCACAAGAGCAGAGCCTGAGTCAGGAGTGGTCCAAGGAAAGCAAAGCGGGAATTGGGTCTCAGGCAATGGCTGGGCAGGAGGCCTAGAATGAGGTGGGGGAACAAAACTAGAGAAAGAGCAAAAGCAGACTGGCAGTGGCTGAAAGAAAGCGATAGGTGCTTCTTAGGGAGGGACCACAGGGATGGAGAGGTAGTAGGCATCAGAAACACCAGCAAGGCAAGTCTGAAGGACAGGCCTGGCGCCAGAGTTGCCTGCTGAGCATTTATAACTAAACTACATTAAGGATTACCACAGAGAAAAAGTCCTTTCCTACCACTAAGTACTTGCACGAATCCCACCTCCTTCAGCAGAAGAATGGTGCGCTCAATGTCACTCAGACTGGGCGGAGACAGGGCAGTTGCCAGCAGAGCTCTTGGTTCGCCCATGTCAAGTAACTTCACTTTCAGTATTGTGCTTCCCAATGGACAACGCTGAAAAAAACAGAATTTCAATTCATATGGTGCTAAACCAATTAACCTGTTCATGACTTGTGCTACAAAGACAACATGCAAAGGAGAGGCGGGAAGAGAAACAATAGAGGTGGACAGCAACAGAGAAGGGTAAGGAAGAAAAGACAGAAGCAAGCTGGGCATGGCACACACCTATGATCCCAGCCCTGGGAGATGGAGGCTGGAGGAACAGGCGTTCAAGGCCCTGACTCAAAACAAAATACAAAGTGGCGAAGAAGAGAGAGAAACCAGGCCTGGTATAATGGTACATGCTTATGAATTCTGAGTTTGAAACCAGCCTGGGGGATACAGCAAGACCCTGTCTTTTTTTTTTTTTTTTAAAGGTATTAAGAGAGGCAGAAGAGAGTGGAAAAAGGGAAGAAAAAGGAGAAAAAGAGGAAAGATAAAAGGCGAATCCATAATCACTCACTATAAAAGCGACAGAAAACACTGGTTTAAAAGAAAGCAGCATCATGGGGCCAACAGACACCTGGCAGCACTCCTCTCCTTAAGGGTTCCGAGCAGGAGGCTGGAGGCAGGCTTGGTGCTTAGAAGCCCTGGCTGCTCTTCCGGACTGGGATTTGGTTCCCAGCACTGATTTGGTAGATAAGGACAATCTGCTGGAGAGATGGCTCAGAAGTTAAGAGCACTGGCTGCTCTTCCAGAGGTCCTGAGTTCAATTCCCGGCAACCACATGGTGGCTCACAACCATTTATGATGAGAACTGGTGTCCTCTTCTGGTATGCATGCATCCAGAACATTGGATATATAATAAATAAATCTTTAAAAAAAAAAAAAAACTTTTTAAAAAAAAAAAAAAAACAATCTGAAATGCCAGCTCTAGAGGACCCCAAACCCTTTCTGACCTCTGTGGGGATGAGCCTGTCATTCACCTAACAACCTGAGTTCAATTCCAGTCTACACAGCGAAAGGACAGACCCTCACACAGTTTGCTCTCTATGTGCTGCAGCAAGCTCTTGCCCTGCACACAAGCGCAGGTAAATCCCGGGGGTCTCTAGCCAGACAGCCCAGCCTACTTGGTGAATTTCAGGCCAGTGAAAGCCCTTATGCAAAAAAGGGGGGTGGCCCCTGAGGAGTGACACACACAGTTAAGATTGTCAATAGTAGGTAGGCAGCCCTTGGAAGACAGAGGCAGGAGGATCTCTGTGAGTTCAAAGCCAGCCTGGTCTACAAAGCAAGTTCAGGACAGCCAGGGCTACACAGAGAAACTTGGTCTGGAAAAGTCAAAAAACAAACAAATAAAAAGAATATCAGCAGTACAAGGGCCAGAACAGAATGCACAATGCTGAGTAAACAATAAAATTCTGTATGAACACAAAAAACTAACAGTGACAATGAACAAAATTCATTACCAACATCTCAGGAACAACATGATCAGGGATAGAGCTGTCCCAGAAGTCCTTGTGGATCAGTCTGTAACAGTAACCTTTAGACACCCGTCCAGCACGGCCTGCAAAAGAAAGGCTCAGCCCCATTTGGCATTGATCACATTAACATCAGTGTTGAGAGAAATGCAAAGCAGCCATTAAACAAGATCAGGATCTACCGCACTAGGCCAGTAAAAACAAGTTCTCTTTAATGATACCAAGTAAGATTATCCTAAAAGTTAGAACAAGTCAAATTAAGATTAAGCGCTGCCTTCTATTCAGTGACCAATGTTTTAAAAGAATCTAGTATAAGCTTCAAAAGAAAACAAGTTGGCCAAAATGCGGCAGAAACCAGAAAACTTTTAATGACACACGTTTCCTGCAAGATAAAGCTCAAACTAGTGAAATTAGAGCCATCACAGAAAAGCCACGTAGTATGGCTCGCCCAGTGCGAGGACAGAGCTGAGCAGAGCAGCCCACCTGCCCAGGTTGTCACTGTCACTGCGTGTCCGCCTATCCTACCATTTCTTCAAGGCATCCTTCAACACAGCCACTTTATAGTAAATAAGAACGGCACATGCAAAGAGCAGAGCCATGTTCAGCCAAGGAAGGATGAAATAAAATGCTCTTTTGTGTGTTACAATTACTACTTGTGGAGTGAAAGCAAATCTTAAAGGAAAAAAAAAGAGGGAGGAGTGTCCAACAGACACACAATTTAAACAAAGAAGCCAGGTATGGTGGTGCACGCCTTTAATCCTAGCGCTCAGAAACCAGAAAGATCTCTGAGGCCAGCCTCAGAGTTCAAGGCCAGCCTGGTTTCCATAGTGTGTTTCCAGGACAGCCAAAGCCATATAATAGAGAAATCCTGACTCAAAAGGAACACCATCAAAACCTCCAACAACAAAACAGGTACCGTCAGGCATGGTGGTGCTCACCTATAATCCCAGCTCTTAGGAAGCCGAGGCAAGGGATCCAAATTAGGGTTGAGGAAGGCAGTGTGGGCTACACTGTGAGAGCCTGTCTCAAAGGGAAGACATGGGGGCAGGGCACAGCGAGCTTTAAAAGTGGGTCAGAGGGCTGGAGAGATGGCTCAGCGGTCAGCACTGTCTGCTCTTCCAGAGGCTCTGAGTTCAATTCCCAGCACCCACATGGTAGACACAACCACCTATACTGGAACCTGATGCCCTCTTCTGGCATGCAGATAGAGCACATATATAGGTATAATAAATAAATAAATATTTTAAACAAAGGTGGGTCAGAAAAGTCTGGTGGGAAATAGGCATCTCCTGCTCCACTCCTTCGCTCTCTCTCCTCATACCCTCTGTGAGCATGAGGATTGTCTGTGTAAATCTCGGGGTAGTCTCCCAAGCAAACAAAATCCTTCCTAGAACTCACAGCAGACCCAGCAAACGACATGATTCAAGACCAGGAGATCAGGTGTCAATCAACCTGGAATTATTATCCAGGCTCCTGGAGTTAGTCACACCAGCCACTCCTATGCTGTCCCCTTGCCTTATCATTCCATCCTAAAGCCCAGGGATGGCAAAGTCTCAACCTTGCCCTCACCTGTTCCTACCACTCAGGGTCTCTCCAAGGTGGCTCAGTGTGGTGGGCTCTCCCTCCTGACTCTGTTTATGACTACAATGGCTTTTACTTTCCCAAGCCTCTTTTGCATTTCCTGTTGTGGCCACATCTGACTGACCTCATGAAAGAACAGACACAACACGACAGGAGGGCTTTGTCTGCAGAGCCACTGTACCTCCACAGGTGGGGAGACCCAAAGCTCACACCTCGTACACTGACTCTAGAGGAAGTTAACAAGAAGCAGTTGACAGATTTAAGCTTAAAATATAAGAGAACTCATAGAAATGAGAAATGAGAACACAAGGAAAAAAGCTTCAGGATCAACCAAGAATTCTTATATGATCTATGCAGCAAAAATGGACCCACTGTCTTCACCAAAGTTTAAAATCTTTTCTCTACAAAAGACCCTGGAAGGAGACAGAAAGAAATGCCTGCAAAATAAATAGTTATACAAAATATTCTCAAAACTCAGTATTATATTACAAACACAAATGACCTAATTTTAAAATGGCTAAGAAGTCCTGTAATCCCAGCACTTGGGGAGGCAGAGGCAGATGGATCTCTGTGAGTTCAAGGGCAGCCTGGTCTACAAAGAGAGTCCAGGACAGTCAGGGCTACACAGAGAAACCCTGTCTACAAACAGACAAACAAACAAACATTTGTAAGAAGTTGGAGAAGTTGGTGTGCACCTGTAATTCCAATGTTTTGGTTTTTTTTGCGGGGGGAACCGTAGGTTTACTCTCAAGTTCAAAGCTACCCAGTAGAACTCACTGGTCTACACAGTGATGTCCACACCAGTAAATGCTACATAGCAGGACTCAAAAATTAATTGCCAAATACATGAATAAATCTTAGAAAGGCAAGAGACAGAGACAGGCATTCAGTGAGGGCAGACAAGAGCAAACATGAAGAATGTTACTTAATCTCATTAACTACTATGGAATTGCAAGTCAAAAATCAAGATGGCATAAGGTCTCCATTGATGGCTAAAATAAAAACCTAGTGACATCATCTGCTATGGGGGCGGGGGCAGCTCAGACATTGTGGAGGTGCATGAAGTGGCTACCACAGAAGCCTTTCCCACTGACAAAACTCGAGAGCCAGGCTACAATGGCGCTTTCATCATCTCCTGGTCCTCTCTGACAAGGCATGTCAGTCAGGAGAGTAGATAGAGCAAAGCAGTCAAGAGGCCTAAAGCTAGATTTCTGGGTCAAATATCAGCCCCACCTGAGGAGAACCTTGTACAGTGCTGCTTCCCAGAGCCTCAGAACACCACATGCTCACCTCACAAAGGCTAAGGAGGAAAGAGAATGCAGAAAACCAGTATCTCTACTGAGGTGAGAACTTTTAAGGTCAGTTGGTTTATGCAGATATATGTTTAGTTTTGAGGCAGTACTTTCCCAGAAGGAATTCTTTGGCCTTCTGCCTCCCTCCCTTGGGTCTCTATAAAACCAAGATATTTTTCAGGACACACCACAGATTCTGTCCCACTAAAGCCAGTTCCTGGTACAGGAGAAGGCAACATCTGAGCTAGGACATGTTATAGACTCGCTTCTATGGACAAAGCACCCATCCCCCAAAGGTCCCTACCCTTCGACTCTGCCCAGGGCCTGTGGGAGGTACACCAAACCTTGGTCTCTCTATGGAACTCACTAGGCAGAAGACCCTAGAGACACCAGGATTTAGAGGTGGCCCACAGATGGCTTATCAAAATCACTCAAGTGATCCACTTGGCTTCCCTATCTATTAAATACATTTTTAGAATTTCCACTGTGAAAATGGTAAATATTGAGATAATAGGCTGTCTGTCCCTTAGAACTGACACTAAACACTGAAAAACATGGAGCCAATTGTGACTGAAAACCAAGATATTGACCATTCAACTTAAAACCAGTCCCAAGAAAGGAAGTATCTGAGTGAGAGAGAAAATGCTAAAACAAAGCTCTTGGGAAGATGCCTGCACGTACCACGTGACCCTCGAAACCTCCGCGTGCCCTGCCACAAGTGCCTTACCTTTCCTCTGGTCACAGCTGGTCTTTGAGGCCCAGCTCAGTCGCAGGCTCTGATAATTTGTATCTTCATCACAAACCAGAGTCCTGGTCAGACAAAAGTCTATAACTGCCATTAAAAAAAAAAAAAAAAAAAAAAAAAAAAAAAAAAAAAAACGTATAAATACCATGCCAACATGGGATTATTCTCATAATCCCACAGTGTGAACATGCAGCTGTTGGAGCTGGCATGCCTGCAGAGGCTCCTGGGACTGTGCCTGCCTGCTCACTGTTCCTACAACAGGAAACCAACGTCTCCTAGATCAGAACGGGGCGTCTTTGGGTCTTTGTCAAACCCAAGTTATCATAAATACCTGTCTGGATGCACTTGTAAGATTAGAGTTATTCCAAATAGCATCATACCAGAGGCAGGGAAGACAGGCTTATGTTCTGAATTACCTGGATTCAAATCCTGTGTTCCTGTCTGTCTCTCTGTTGGTGTGTATGTCTACCTGTGAGTGTAACAAATCATCTATCTTCTCTATGCTTCAAGCTGTTCATCTACCAGGCCCAGCTGAAGGAGCCCCATCTGCGCCCCCTGGACAGCACCTTTCTCTGCATGGTGGAAGTTGTCCTTTGGAGAAACAGAAGGCAGACTCCCGTCCTCCCTCCTCACTGCTACTGCCCTCCCCAGGCTGTGCCACACACCTCCTCCCCCCTCAGCTGACCCCACAGTGTTTTCACTCCACCAGTCCTAACACACCTTTGGTGAGTTTAAGCCCAGGAAAAACTGTGCTGACCCTCTCCTCTCAGAGTCCAGAGGCCTCCCTCTCATCACCCTTACTTTCCACCCGACATCCTCCTATTAGCACATCCTCTATGCCCAAGCACGTCTCTCCTCACTGCAACTCTGGCTTGCAGACTCACCACCTTTGGGTAGCTTAGCATCCTCCCCAGCCTGCTCCAGTCAGTCTACATTCACCTTGCTCTGGCTCCCTCTGCTCAGACCACACATCACAATCCCTTGTAAGGCCCCTCAGCAAATGGCTGTTCCTGCCTTCAGGGTCAGAGCAGACACAGGCATGTCTACCCTGTGGGTGCTGTCCCTGTCTAAGGCATCAGCGCCCATGCCAGGTGCCAGCAGCCCTCAGCTCATCATCCTTTCCCCTCATCTGCCTCATTTCAGTCTACACCCAGAGCAACGCAGGCAAAGGACTTTATATCCCATCTCTCTTCTGCATCCGGACCCTGCGGCTGTGAGCCAGGGCCCCGCTGCTTTCTTCCCTCTCACTCTGGTCTGGAAAACCCGACCTCTGTTTTCATGATCAGGATTTGACTGGACTTGGACTTTGTCCTTTTCTAGCCACCCCCCAAAGTTCTATCTTTCCTGACCGTTTCTCCTACCATCACAACCTGCTGACTCACTTGCTGTCTCACTAGTACTCACCCTGACTGCATCATGAAAACAAAGGCTTGTGTCTGGTCGTCTACAATTTCTGCCAGCACAAACCCAATCCCTGTTAGCTTCCCTTCCCTCAGCTGATGCAATCTTTGCCTCTTGATGCTCCTAAATTGTGTTTCTTATATCTGAATCACATTTTCACACAGCTCACTTTTCATTCCGTTTAGGCCTTTGTTCAAATACTGCTTCCTCAAGGAAGGAGTCCCATGCCATCCTATGCCATCCTGGGGTGGTCTGAATGCGATGTCCCCCATAAGTTTGCACATGTGAATACTTGGGTCCCCAGTTGGTGGCTGTTTGGGAAGGGTTAGAAGGAAATACGGACTTGCTGGAACAGGTGTGTCTCCAGAGGCAGTCAAGCTATCAAAAGCTTCCCACTATTTACAGTGTGTGCTCTCAAACTGTTTCCTGCTTGGGATTCAAGATGTGAGCTCATAGCTGTGGCTATAGCTACCTGCTATCTGCTATCTCTGATCTTCCGTGATGAACTATTATTCTTCTGGAATCATAAGCCCCCAATAAGCCCTTTTTTTTTTTAAGTCATGGTGTTTTATCAATAAAAAAGTAACTAATATATACCCTGTGCTGGCTAGTTTTATGTCAACTTGATACAAGCTAAAATCATCTAAGGAAAGGAAACCTCAATTGATAAAATGCTTTCATAAGATCAGGCTATAAGCCATTTTCTCCATTAGTGATTGATGGGGGAGGGCCCAACCCATTGTGGGTGGTGCCATCCCTGGGCAAGTGTGCTGGGTCCTAGAAGAAACCAGCTGGGCAAGCCATGAGCAAGCCAGTAAGGAGCACCCTCCAAGGCCTCTGCATCAGCCCCTGCCTCCAGGGTCCTGTCCTGATTTCCTGTGAGGAAGAACTATAATGTGAAAGCATAAGATGAATAAACCATTTCTTCCCCAACTTGCTTTTGGTCACTGCAATAGCAACCTTAACTAAGACTCATCCTATCTAAAAGGTGACCCCCCCAAAAAAAAAAAATTGGAATTTCTCCTCCCATATAATGTTTGTCTCTACAGGAAACTCTAATTCACGTGTCAACTGTCTCCCAGCAGACTGTAGTCAATATGACAATACAGTCTTCCTCACAAGGTATTGTAGCCCTGGCTACATGCACTGATCCCTCAAACATGACTGATGAACACAAGAAACAACTCATGAGCAAACAAGCTAAATACATATATACAGAGAACCAGACAATGGAGTTGCCATGGCTTTCTTCCAAGCTACCTTCGCTTGCCTACCTTTCTATCCCAGGACTCCACCACGGCAGCCTCAAAATTCTGCTTTCACGAGATCCCTGAAATACCCTAGCATCCCCTAGAGGCAGCCCTGCCTGAAGGAAAACATATGCTCAGAGGAAACAGTAATGAGCCAAGAACATGAAAGACTGGACCTTTGTGAGCCTCTCTCTGAGTCTCTTTTCTAAACATGGGGAGAGGGGAGAACAGAGGAGGAGCCCTGTGCTACAGAAAATCCTATGGCTGCCAGCTATCACACAGAAAGGCCTTACCATATTTGACGTCTGGAACTGTGACAGAGCTCTCTGCAATGTTGGTGGACAGGATGATCTGTGGAGCACCAGACAGAGCAAGTTCATGTTTTCCCTCTACTCAGGGCACTGTTGCAGTTAGAAAAAGGTCTAGATATTGAAAATTACTGTAAATACTGAACTCAGAATTAGAAATTAACCACTTTCGGATTTTATGCAGGTCACAACTGACTGAGTTGCTCCTGATGCACAGAAAGCCAGACACATGCAACTTAAGAGATGCATGTTGCAGGATATTTGATTACACTGTGAACCCCAAGACTGTGTTGTTTACTGGAAAACTTGTTTCTAGTTGTGGTGTGGCTCAGCTCTAGCACACACCTTTAATCCAAGAGCTTTCTGCTTGAATACTGTAAACAGGATTACATAGAGTCAACCATAGGTCAAGAGGCAGAGCAAGCAACCAGTTATCAGAAAATGAACATAGGAAAAAAACCACAGTGAATAAGAGGAAGTCAGGCAAATGGACAGAGAGACAGGAAGTAGAAGGAAAGAACATTCAGTTTGAGGGGATTTTGATGGAGAGCTTCTTTTTTTCTAGGACATCCGCTGAGGAGGAAGGTCAGCTGGGTGCTTTCTCTACCTCTCTGGGCTAGCAGGCTTTCACCCAGCATCTGGCTCCTGAATCTTCATTGGTAAAATTGAATGATTGACATTTTGTTAAAAACAACAGGGGTAAGAATGACATGGCCAAAGATCTGCTCATGAACCTGTTATAAAAGCTTTAGCAGAGGGGCTGCGGGATTACTGGGAGCCAAAAAGCATAAGCAGGTCAAATCCAGAGCAAGTGACACCGTGAGCAACCTGGAGCAGCATCCAAGGTCTGTCCAGTTTGCCCAGAGATTCCAAACATCCTCAAGAAGAGCAGAGATTTGGGCCAAAAGCTCAAGGTCCCAGACTCAGATCCTCCTGGGTAGCTCTGAGGAGCGGTGGTAAAAACCTGGCAGCCTCCAGAGGACTCAGACCACAGCTTCTGTCAAAGTCACCACTCCAAGGAGCAAACCTCCTCACAACAATACCCTGGATTCAGGAACTCAAACAAATACAAATCTTATTTTTGCCAGGCATAACAGTATACACCTATAACCTCAGAATTCAGGAGGATGTTAGGTGATCTCAAGTTCAAGGCCAGCTTGGGCCTTCTCTGTCTCAAAAACAAACAAAACCATCTTAGCTTTTCAGGAAACTGATTCACAAAGTACAACATGAAGGGGCACAGATTCTCATCGACACACACTTGCCTGGTGACTCAGCAGCAGTTTGGGGCACACCGGGAAAGAGGCTAACTCACCAGTCATTCTCCACTGAGGGTGACACGCCTCACCTTGCCAGCTTCTTACCTTTCTGTACCCAGGGACTGGACTTAAAAATACATTATTCTGTTCTTCTAAAGTCACACTGGAATGGAGTGGATAGACCTGTAACCTAAGAAACAAAGCCCTAAAATAAAATATCACATGACACACAGCAGACACAAGCAACTATTCAGTGAGGAAATTAGGCAAGGATAAGCAACACAGTGCTCTAACAGCCAAACAAAGCACACCACTGAGACATACCTTTTGTGAATCATGTTCGTGAGCAGCTCGTGCATATAGTTAATCTCACCCAGACCTAGAGATGGGGGAGGGGGGAGGAAGAGGAAGGCAAATGTGAATCTATTGCTAAAAACGAATCTTTAAATTAAAATGACAACGTATTTTTAAGGCTCCTATATCTCTGTGCACTCCACAGCGTGCACCCAGGGCCTGCTGCATGCACTTTGGCACACCCCGCAAATGCACAGTCAACAGAGATTGCTGCTTCCCAAGAGCCCCTCTCCTACAGCAGAACCGTGCATCTCAGCAACCTGGCCCTGCTTCAGCTGCTGCTGAGTGTGCGGCAAGGAGAACGGTCAAGCAGGGCAGGTGGACACAGTCAGAGGACGGCTGTCACCTTTCAGTGCTCCAGTCAGCATGGTGTTTGAGAATTCCACTTGTTGTATATAATGCTTTAATCAAATCTGCCCCACAGTCCTGCTGTTCCAGCTCCTCCCTCCTCAGGGCCACTTCCCTCTACTACCTTCTTACGGCCTTTAGGAAGAGCAAGCAGTGTTCACACAGGGCTGCCTGCATGTGCACCGGCAGCCACAGCCTTGAAAAACTGGATTTTCCCTACCAGCAATCAACTGCCGACACCTCCTTAGACAGGGACACGACTTTGAGGTCCTCCTGCCCCGACCACATTGGACTTTGTCTGGCTCTTTCTGTGCAGGTCACAGTACACTCAGTCATAGCCACTATGTCTTCATGTCTGACACGACGCTGCCACAGCAAACACTCATTCTTTACACACACCTACTCCCTCTGGCTCTTGCAATCTTTCAGTCTGCCCCCCATAATGATCACTGAGCCCTGGGGGGAGGGGGGAACATGGGTGGCCAATTAAGGGCCAGGCACTCCATGGACACTGATCAGTTGTGGGTCTCTGCATGAAATCACTACCTAATGCAAAAGGAGGACCCTCCTGTGAGTGCTGCGAGATTAACTGATCTACAGGCATAAAGAGAAAAACAGAAAACAGCTTCTTATTGTGCCTATAAAGCAGATACTAGTACTAAGTTCTACCTGAAGGCTTATGACCTCACTGGCCTCCAGTTTTTTGGTACAATAGTACAAGGCATGAGCTCCATCTTGTGGAGTGGGCTTTTAATCCCATAAGAAAGCAGTTGGTTGCTCCCATAACATTTATGCCACTGTTGTACCAGCAGGCCTATCCTGCCAGCCAGATTGTTGCTATAGCTCCCAATGTTCACAGCTGGTAAGACTGTCCAGCACTGCTCTCCCAAGTCTCACTGTTGAAGTCTCCCAGCACTATTAAAACTAACCAGTAGAGTATATAAGCAATAAGAGATAAACCTTCAAGGTCTATATATATATTTTTGATGTCTTCGTGCTGTGTAAGTCAAGCATGTGCTATCTTCAGCAACAGAGTCTTACTGTCAAGTTCTGGAGGGTAACCCAGAGCAATGGCAATATAGCTTGCAATGCATGGGAGTCTATGGAACCTCCACTGACCAACAACTCAAAAAGAGGTAACCTATACCTGGCCCTGAGCTCTTATTAATCTGGTGGCCTGGAGTAAATGGGGGGGTACCACCCTCCTGTTACAGGGTAACTCCGTTTCAATCCCTTTTCTATATAGGAATCTTCTATGGTACAGGGTTCTATATAGCATTTCCAAAGGTCTTTAGTTAGACCTCTCCATACCCCACTTCTCTACCCTTCTCCCTACCCCCTGCATTACTTAACCCTTCCTGTTTCCTATTCCTATTCCTAGTCCTAGTCCCCTTTGCCCCCTACAACTTTTGTCTATTTCTCTGATCTTGAAATTTGACCTCCATCATGGTTCCTTACAGGGTTCCTGACTTCTATGAGTACTTCAACTTAACACACACACACATACTCACACACATATATATGTACACAGAGAGAGAGAGAAACAGAGAGAAAAGAGAGACAGACAGACAGACAGAGGTGGTGGCATGTGTCCCCAGCACTCACCAATCCCAGCATTTGGAAGGCAGAGCCAGAAGCAGCTCTATGAGTTCAAGGTCAGCCTGGTCTACATAATGAGGCCCTGTCTCAAAAATAAGTAAATAAAGATAGCTCTGAAGAGTCAAAGATTATATCCATGTGAGAGAAAAAGCAGTGCTTTTCTTTCTGGTTTCTATCAGCTCACAAAGAATGATTGTCTCCAGCTCTATCCATTTAACCTGCAAATGCACTAATTTTATTTTTCTTTCCAGCTGTGTCACTGTGTAAACGTGACACATTTTCACTGTCCAGTAGTGGATGGCTGTCTTGGTTGCCCTCATCCCTTGGCTATTGTAGACAGAGCTGCAGTGAACACGGGTGGGCAAGGACCACTGTGGTATATGCTCAGGAGCAGTATGGCCGGTGATGTGACAGATCCATCTCTAGTTTCTGGGATGTCCCCACACTGATCTCTACAGGGCATGCATTTCCACCAACAGTGGATAAGTGCTCTCCTCCGCCCCAATCCATACCTGCATTTGCCATCATTTGGATTCTGTTGTATTTTGTTTCATCTTAACCATCTGTCTGCAAAAAGATGAAATCTCAAAGGAGTCTTAATGTGAATTTCACTGATGACTAAAGTATTTTTTTAAATATTTATCAGCTGGGGCTGGAGAGATGGCTCAGCAGTTAAAGGTACTTGTTGCTCTTCCAAAGGATGAAAGCTCAGTGTCTAATACCGATATGGTGACTTAGAACTAGCTGTAACTCCAATTCCAGGGACTTAAGACCCTCTTTGGTCTCCATGGGCACCAGGCAATGCACATGAAGGCAAAACACATATACATAAAATAAAAACAGCTCTCTAATAAAAATTTTTCTTGGTCGCCGTCTTATTTTAAGAACTCTCTTTATTTCCGTGTCCCAGTTCTTAAGTGGGTTGTTTGTTTTCTTGGTGTTTAGCTTTCTGAGTTCTAGACACTAACCCTTGGTCAGATGTGCTTTTTCTCTTCTTGTAAGCTGCACCTTCAGTTGAACAATGGCATCCCATTTGTTGTTCCGTAATGCCTGCACTACTGCAGTCCTGTCCAGAAAGCCCTTCCTGGGCCTGTACATTGAGGGTGCATGAGATATGACATTGAGGTACTTGATCCACTTGGAATTGAGTTCTGTACAGGGCATGAGAAGATCTAGTTTGACTCTTCACATGAGATCTAGTCTTACCAGCCCGTTTGTTGAAGATGCTCTTATCTCCAATGTGTGCTTTGGGGCTCTGTCCAATCCAGGTTACTGTAGGAATACAGTTAGTTCCTAAGCAGGTTCTCAACATGTCATTTTATACTAGTGCTGTGCTGTTTTTATTACAACCATTCTATAACACAACTGAGGCCAGGCATAATGTTTCTCCAGCAGCGGTTTTATTGTTCAGGATTGTTTGTTTCCATATGAACTTTGAAATTATTTCCTCAGTTTCTGTGGAGAACTGTGTTGGCATTTATATGAGGATTGCACTGAATCTGTAGCTTGCTTTGGGTAGAGCAGCCATTTTTACAATATTAATCCTACCAGTCCTTGAGCAGGGAGGTCTTTCTATATTCTAGCATGTTCTTCAATTTCTTTCCTTGGAGTCTTTAAAGTTTTCCTTGAGCAAGTCTTTTACTTTCTTTCTATTAGATTTATCTCAAAATAATATAGTAACTTTTTAAAGACAACCTTACCAGTTCAATCTGACCCTTTATCTTTTTGTACCAGAATTACTGACAAATGCATCATGACATTAATAAGTAATAACTTATTATTTTAAGATATATACATTTTTTTCAGAGTTTTCCTTGTCAGAACAGTGATTACTGACAATGAGAGTTGGCTATTTAAGTAATTCCTTCTCTTCCCTTGTGGTTTTCTAATTTCCTCCAATGAATACATAAAACATTTCCTATCAAAAAAAAAAAATTAAGCCAGATATGGTAACTCCAGTCTGAAATCCCAGAAACTGGGAGATGGAAGCAAGACAATATCCAGTTCAAATCTAGATCTGGACACACTGACAGTCCAGACTAGGCCAGGCTACATCAAAATTCTGTCTCAAAAACAAAAGAAACAGAAAAAAAATGGACTGAGTGTAATTTGGTGGCAGAGTTTTTGAGTGGGGAATTGGATTTGATCCCAAGGAATACAAAACTAATAATAATACTTTAAAGGATTTGGTCATTTTCAATAGGTTTAAATATCTACGGACTTAAACAGCTGCATATGCAGTCTGCTTCATGAGAATTATAATATTTGCGTCTTTTACAGGTTCAACTGTGTCTCCAAAAATATTTTAGCTTACAACTCTAATAATTCAAATTTAGAACCAGTCACCACACATACAATTAGCTCTGATAAGCTGCTGGTGGAGTAGCTTGACTGTGGGTCTCCTAACACAAAGGCATAGAGAATGCCACTTGGCAGCAGCAGAGATAAGGGTGGAAATGCTGTAAGACAACCCAAAGCCAGAGGACGATGAGGAGCTGGGAGGAGCCTGCTGCCTGAGAGCAAGCATATCTCCTGACAACTTGTTCTAGAATGCCTGAATTTCCTAACAGGAAGAAAACACACCACTCCTGTTTTAAACCATCCAATTGGCGATACCTTGTTAGAACAGCCCTAAAAAACTAACACAGATCTGATAGAAATGAGTCAATTAATGAGACACGTGAACATAATATACCAGACTTGAATTACATTAGCCCAGAACAGAAGGTCACACACCTGACGGTAAAGTGTCCCCTGCAACCGTCTTGCTGGGCGGTGCTTACCACACGTAACTGGATTGCCGAGTAGCAGCATAGCTCTGCTGTTACCTCCCCTTCCATACTCTGTGTTTATGTTCATGTATGTGCACACAGAAGTCACTTGACGAATGTGTACAGATGCAGCCTCTAAGACCTGCCAGCTAATGGCTGTTTCTGTACATGAAATGAGTCCATTCAGTAAGCAAATGTGACAAAGATTTGAAACTCACATGTTACATCCCAAAATTAAGTTTCTCTTGCTGCTTCTCTTTGTTTCCATCACTACACACAACACTCATATATTCTGTCTGCTACCTTTCAGCAACAGAGTATGTGAATTATTGTTAGAATTTCATCAAACTATGCTACTCAATGAAGTCATTTGACAAAGTGCTGTTAAACACAATTGAGCCTTTTCAGAAAGGTTCAGGAAAAGTCCATTTCCTTAAGCACTGAGAAGGGACTCGGAGGCTGTCGATGACTCCACGGAGCTTCATGCTTTGCTCTCTTACGAATGCCATGCTTCAACCTCATGACAATCCCCTCACATTCATGACTACACAAAGGAATGCTCTTAACAAAGCAGAACATCTTACCAGAAGCTGTGAAGCTGGCAAGACTGCCTTTAAAAAGTTAGTCTTCGTTACTGTGAACTCCTGTAGCAATGCAAAGGTTAGGGGAACCAGCCAAACTGAGTCACAGTGGTTCACGTTCTCAGTGTCTAAGAGAACAGGCAGCATGAACACCATTTTTCAAATACGTGCTCTCCAGAGTATTAAAATTCCAGTCACAAAATTATGGCATTCACACCTGGCAGAAACACCAGCACGCTGCTCCGCTCCGACACAAACTGGGCCCCCGACCAGGTCTTGTTCCTGTCAAAATGTGAGTGAACAAGTTTGAGTCAGGGCTAGAAGAGTCCCTGCTGCTGAGACCTGACACTACTGGCTTTGTTCAAGAAAGCTCTTGCAGATTGTGTCAGGTAATGCTCTTCAGTTCACACAAACAAGACAGAGGCATGCTGAGAGAGGCCAGCCAGGCGATAAGCCAGGGCTCTTGACTTCCATTGCATTTGCCTACATGACTCACAATCTGCAAAAGTTTTCCTGCAAATTTAGACACTATAATCTAGAAACCCAAGCTAAACTTTAGGATTACTATAAGACAACTCTACTAAGGCCCAGATTACCATTACAAAGTATGCTTCCAGATGTGGGTCTCGGGTAACCGCCGCCTCCTACCATGGTTCTTTCTGTATGAGATACCAATTTACTTCCTCCACAGACCTGTGGGCCCTCCCTGCACTCCACGCCTTCCTCTTTGCAGTCTGGGGTCAGCAGTAACAGACAGAAGGGCCCTATGTTACTCTGAAGCCTACCCCTGCCTAGAGAGACAGATTAAAAAGTGAATGAAGAAGGGCTTCCCTTCAACTTAGCAGTAAGACCAAAAGAAACAAACAGGACAGTGTGCTATGTAGAGAACAGAAGCTGGAGAAATGGCTCAACCGTTAAAAGTACGGGCTTCTCTTCCAGGGGATCAGGGTTCAAGTCCCAGTACCAACATGATGACTCATAACCATCTGCAACTCCAGCTCCAGGGACTCAGTGCCCTATTCTGGCCTCTGTGGGCACCAGGCACACAAATGATAAAAAGAGTTGTAAAAAGAAGAAAAACTGGACTGGAGGCATAGCACAGTGGGATAAGGCATACGCTTAACATGTGCAAACGTGCCTAAGGAGGATTTAATAGCAACGCCAGGGGAAACAACTGTTGGATCAAAGGGAAAATGTTAAATAAAAATTGACTTATCAAAAAATAATGATAAGCTGGGTGTGGTGTCACATGCCTGTGACCCCAGCACTCAGGCAGAGGCAGGCAGATCTCTGGGAGTTCGAGGCCAGCCCAGGCTACAAGGTGAGTTCAGGGCAGTCAAGACTACACAGAGAAACTGTCTCAAAAACAAACAAACAAGCCGGGGCTGGGAGGATGGCTCAGCGGGTAAAGCACTTAATGAGCAAGAAGAGGAAAATTCTCTCTTGCAGTATAATTTTAGGGACTAAAGAACAAAGAAAAATGAGAACATGGCATACATAATAAGGACTCAGGCAAAAAGGCCACCGGAGGAAAGGCTGCTGGGCAGACTCAGGCACTAGTGTTGAGACTATGAGCTACCCAATCACAAGCACGGGAAGTAAAGAGAAAGCCACATCTACCCCAGCTCTGAGCCATAGGTCATCAAAAACAAAGAATATATCTGATAGTTAGCCAGAGTGAAGAGATACATTTACCCACAGAGAACAGTGAGACAAAAAGGTTTCTCCTTGTAGTAACACAAGCCAGCAGATTATAGGAAAATAGCATCAAAATTTAGAAAGTGCTAAAAAAAAAAAAAGATACACTTGCTACATGCTTATCTCAATGATACTGTGTATATATACAAAATTAGAAAAATAAAATATAAGAAGCAAATAACAACCAAGAACTTCATACAAGTTAAGTATTCCTACTCTCAACATCTGAAATCTGAAATATTCCAAAGTCTGACATTTAACTATGTGCCTCAAAATGTTTTTGAGTCTGGAGTGTTTATGGGTTCAGCCACCGAAGTCTGTGAAAACACTCCAGAGTACAAAAACTTCTGGTCCCAACCATTTCAAGTGAGAGAAGCCAATCTACACCTAAAAGCACTGCACACACATCCAGGGAGCCCGCCTGTGTCTACCGATTAGACTGAATCAACCCAAAATGTCATGCTATACACCGCAGACACGGGAGTGATGCAGCTGGATAAGTGCAGGTATAGGTATATGTGCATGCAGGAGAGAAAAAGAAAAGGGAAGATGAGGGGGAGAGAAAGAGGGGAGAAGGACAGAAATGAGGAAGGGAGGGAGAAGGTGACAGAAAAGTCTGAGTGTCAGCTCTGGATGCCATCCCCAAGAACTGCTCACGCTCTTTGAGACAGGGTCTCGCTGGCCTGATTCTCACCAACCAGGCGTGGTGAGCACTGAGAATCAGGGCCCATCCTGCCTACACCTTCCCAGTGGAATGATAAGCACACACCACCATGCCTGCTTCTTTTCCCTGTGGGTTCTGGGAATCAAACTCAGGTTCTCAAACTTGCAAACCAAGCACTTTAGCAACTGAGCCATCTCCCCAGCTCAATTTTTTTATCTGTTGAGTTAGATTTTTTTTAAACAAAAAAATGAAGCTGAAGTAAAATAACTTTTACCCAAATAAAAGCTAAGAAATTTTACCAACAGAGTTTTTGAAGGGTGTAATTTGGGAAGAATGAAAGTGATCCAAGATAAGAAGTCCAAATTTGACAAGGATTAATTCAGGGGGTTCCTAAGGTCTATAGGAAAAATGTTACCCCAGCCATCTAGCTTTGGTTACTAAGGGAGAAAGAATATACATCACCATTATTTGTCTCTAAAATAATAAATGCTATTTATGAGATGCAATAAAATTAGGAGCATAGAGCTTCAATAACATAGTATTTTTAAAATTATAGACTCAAACCAGCACTTAGAACCTAAACTGTTCTGAAAGGAAAAAAAATCTCAAGTTTAAAAAAAGCTAAAAGAATGAACATCTAGATTGCCTGCTGGGTATCAGAAAATATCTCTGCAACAAAGAAAACAAAGGCAAGGCAGAAAAAGCCATGTGACTCCTATGTCTGGAAAAGCCATCATTCTGTTTTCTGGCTCCAATACTAGCTTAAAATAGATGAGATAGATAGATGATAGATAGATAGATAGATAGATAGATAGATAGATAGATAGATAGATAGACAGACAGATGCACACAGAGAAACAGACAGATATAAACAAATATTACATAGATATTAGAGATTAGCTAGATTAGAGAGAGAGCACGCTAGAGTAGACAGTCTAAAGCTGCACGCAGTATGGCTTTGACTGCTGTAGTAGAAATCTGAAGAGTGACCAGTGACTGCTAACTGCTGAAAAGGCATCTCCATCTGTGTGTGACAGCACACACCAGAACTCCCAGCACCTCTCTGTCACTATGTCACTAGACTCTGTCTCAAAACAAGCCCAAGTGTCTACAGCTATTATCTTAATACTGTAAAAACACTAAGAAGGCCCAAATGAGTGACCAATGTTTCAAGTTACACACATAAATGTAGCTGCAGAGACTCTTACCCACTCTCTTTCATGTCCAGCTCGTCAAACATCTGAATGAGAGAGACAGCAACTTCATAGACATCCTTTGTTATCACTGGCTCCTCCAGACGGTAGGGGGGGAGCTGAAAAAAATTAAAAGAAATAGAACTTCTAAATAGAGCTGCAGGAGAATGCTGGTTTAGACATGTGTTCATCCCTTTAGCCATCACTCTAAAAACACCTTAAGTGAAATAATAACAACAGCAACAACAACAGTGCCATTTACAGCCACTCTTGCAGTGGCTGTGCTGCCTGGGATACCTCGAAAGTATGGTATTGGTGGCTGAGCTGTAGCGCGTAGCTGGGAGACTACAGCATCCGCAGCCCTGAGCATCTGAACAGTGAACTCCTCAAATCTCCAATTAAAAAAAAAAAAGGCCGATAAAACTACATTTCAAAAAATGGGAAAGAAACAGAATGGGAATAATAAAAAAGTTGAAGAGGCAGAGCCTGAAGAATTTGTGGTAGAAAAAGTGCTGGACCTTCATGTCATGGAATATTTCCTGAAGTGGAAGGGGTTCACAGACGCTGGTAATACTTGGGAACCAGAAGATAATTTATATTGTCCAGAATTAATTGAAGAATTTCTTAATTCTCAAAAAGCTGGTAAAGAAAAAGATGGTACAAAAAGGAAATCTTTATCTGACTGTGAATCTGACGGTAGCAAATCGAAGAAGAGAAGAGACACTGCTGACAAACCAAGGGGCTTTGCCAGAGGTCTTGATCCTGAATGAATAATCAGTGCCACAGACAGCAGTGGAGAATTCATGTTTCTCATGAAATGGAAGGACTTAGACGAGGCTGATTTGGTGCTGGCAAAGGAGGTAAATATGAAGTGTCCTCAGATTGTCATCGCCTTTTATGAGGAGAGGCTGACTTGGCATTCTTGTCACGAAGATGAAGCACAGTAACTGTTTGCATTTATATATATATAATCTGGATCTTGGGTTTTGAATTACTAGTGTAGAAAAATAGCGTTCTAATGAAAATCAAGTTTGATGTGCTGGTTTTGAAAGTAGTGACAGTAGTTGGGATAGTTTTGGGTTTCATTCTGCATCAAAAGGCACTGATTCCATTGAGCAAATAAGAGCTTTCTGTAGTTGCTGCCTTTAACAATAGAATATTTGATACCATGTTCTGTTTCCTCAGCTTTGAAGAACAGCTTTTCTTAAATGCTAGGGAGATTTTACAGTCAGTACTCTATTGGAACTTATTTTTAACGGGGACACAGAAGGACCATTCATGCTTTTTTGTTTGTGTACATGCATATGCACAAAACGCTTAGGTAACGGTTTTTTCTTTTGTCTCCTTTTTTAATACTCAAAAGAACTAGAGATGAAAACACAAGTTGATGAGGGTCTTGAAAGGAAACACATAAAATTGGCATAAGAAAAATCCAGAGATCACCAGGGCACCAAAGATGAGTTTCAGAAAGTCCAGAGTGGCTAACAATGTCAGTATCCTCAGAAAGCCAGGTAAGCTTAAGGCTGACCTTGCTACATGGGGACAGGCCCAAAATGAGCCTGTAAATAAATATACCTTATGCTATGCGGAAGAGACAGCGATCATACCGTCACCCCCACCCAGACAGAGAGGGGGGCGAGAGATGCAGAGAAACCTAGCACCGAGGAGGATGTTTCTCAAGAGGAAAGCCAATCATGTTTAAAAACGAACAAGAAGAGATGAGCAGCCAGGCAGTGTTGGCACACATATTTAATGCCAGCGATCAGGAGCAGAAGCAGGCAGATCTCTGTGAGTTTATGGCTTGCCTGGTCTACAGAGCAAGTTCTAGGACAGCCAGGGCTACGCAGAGCAACCCCGTCTCAAAAAAGCAAACATATACACATATGCATGCACACTGAGCACACACACACACACACACACACAGTGAGCGATCTCAAGACAAGGAGAAACAACAGCAGTGGGTCAAGAGGAGCGAGAGAGGAGCACAGGCAGTGGGGCTGGGCTGCACAGAAGGCATGGCTGGACGCCATGGCATGGTACGAAGACAACGGTAGCAATGATGACGAGACTGGACTTGAAAACATTCTCTGATGTTGAAAGTTTGTAATGGAATAAATTTGAAACAACACCTTCCTAATTACCAGTATTAGACAGGATCGTTAGCGACAGTGTGGCTTAGCTAGACAAGGGCACCCTCCCCCAAAATGCCCAGACAAAACTCCACATGCAGTACTCTGTCCAGTCATGTTGGTTTGTGCACTGAAATATTTCCTGCGTGCCTTCTAGATGCCAAGGAGAGGCTGTGCAGTAAGCAATGGTAAATCTCCGTGCCTTCAAAAAGCTGACCACAATCCACCATCAGCCAAAAGGCCCTTGCTTCTAGGCAGCTGGTCTAGTCTAACCAGAGTGCTCACAGAACAGACGCCCACAGCTGGCTACCCTTTTATCAATGTATCCACTAAGAATTGTCTGATGTTGATGTCAGGTGAGACCTAGCCAGCACCTCATTCCAGTACAGACCCCTATTCAGCGCTGAAGTATCTGGAAGAGAAGAGAAGCTCCTACTCTGGAGCAGCTGGGCTCCATCCACCAAATTGCAAGCACATGTAATGTTTGTCCCAACAATCTCTTTCCAGGCTCAGAGGCTGTAGGAAGGCGGTCCACACACGGCCACACAGGCACATTTGGCACTGTCTAGGAAGATTTTGGGTTGTGATAATGGAGAGGACAAGAACAAGAAGAGACACCACGCAATGCCAAGGACACCCCTGCCACACAGGATTATCTGGCCAAAAGAGTCAGTGGCGCTGAGGCCGAGAAGCCGTGGCCTACAGAACCAGCTGTCTTTCGTGCACAGCAGCATGTGACAGAGTTGGCTACTGCAGCAGCTGTGCGGCAGGAGCACAGGTGGTAGAGACCAGGCAAAGAGCAGCCGCCACATGGAGGAATGGCATGCAACTCTAAAAGAGAAATAAAAAAAAATATTTACTGAAGCAAACAGATGTGGAGATATCGGCAAAAACTGTGTGAGAGAGCACACTACCTCTGAAGAAGAAATGGCCCATATTTACCTGGCAGGATCCTGACTGTGTGAGAAGCGGCCCTGTGAGCTTTGCAATGGCAGTTTCTTATGGGAAAGAAAGCAAGGCCTGATGGGTAGAGACAGCTAGAAAGAGGAAAGGAGTGAAGCAAGTTTTCATGCCTTTAGTTTTTGCTCATGAGCTGGAAACAGAACCCAGGGTCTTACACAGCTATACAGCACTTTCTTACTGAGCACACTCCCAGAAGGATGAGAAAGAAAGAGTGCCACAGCCCTTCTACTTTACATTTAGACTTCCAAGACGCTAAACTACCACACACAGAAACAAACCTGTATCAGCCTCTTACAGAAATATGTGCCCAGTGTTCACAGTCACGGTACAATATTCTTCCAGGCTGAACTCCCCTTACACTAGAACGCATGCATTTAACCAAGAGTCCCGTCCTCAAGTGAGTGTCCATTTCATAATGAGCAGAACCTGTGAGGTATGGAGCTGGCCACAGTATCTCCCACAAGGATGTGCAATGAGAATACTATGTTCACCGCTACAACAGAAGCCCAGTCGCTTCCTCCCTTCACTTTCTCCACCCTCTTCCTCCCATGTATCTGCTCTAAGGAGCTCTAAAAGGGCCTCACCACCATACCTGGGGAACTCAGTCAGAAAGCAAAGTCCAGCCTATAAATGAAGCAATGCACCCAACGTACCCCACTATGGTAAACGTGCCCCAAATCATTGAGGTAATACTCTTCAATAGCATGTGGCTTGCCTTCCACTTCAAAAACATACGCAGGGTTCATCTTGTTCTGAACAGGAACAGCGAAGTAGTCTGCAAACTGCTTGCAGTTGATGGTGGCAGACATGAGGATCACCTGCCATGAAGAGAGCCCATCCTGAGCAAGCAGTGCAAGCCACCACAGAGCCCGGCCCCGCCTTCCACAACCTCCCACCATTACTGTTTTGTCTTGTTTTGTTTTTACATCCTGACCAATTTCCCCTCCCCCCTCTCCGCCCAGTCCCTCTCCCCAGCCTCCTCTCTTCCCCAACTCCTTCCTCCTCCTCCATTTCTCTGCAGAAAGGGCAGATCTCCCTTTTATATAGTTTTATATAGACTATTTTGGGTTTTTTTCTTGTGTATTATACAAATTAAAACAGTATAAAGAATGCCCTGAACCTACTTCCTGCAGGACCTGGAATAAGGCATCTATAACAGACACCAGGACCAAAAGCAACTTCGGGGGAAAGTTTCCTCTCACAACTCTCAGGTCACTGCGGGTAGTCAGGGCAGGACCTCAAGAAGAAACCTGGTGGCAGACACTGAAGCAGAGAGCACAGAAGAGCACTGACTCCCACTGCTCCTCATGGAGCACGGAAGAGCATTGACTCCCGATGCTCCTCCGGTTTGCTCAGCCAGATTCTTATCACTCAAGACCACTGGCCCAGGGATGGCTCCTCCCAGTGTGGGTAGGGTATTTCCACATAAACCATTAATCACAAAATGCCCTACACACTTGCCTACAGGCCAATCTTACACAGGAATTTTCTCAGTTAAGAGTCACTTTGCCAGACATATGTAGGTTTGTATCACATGGACAAAAACAACCAGCACAGTATCCAACTGGTAAAATGAAACAGAAGGAAATCTAAAAATTACCTTCACAAAACGTGAATTTGTCCTCAAGAGTTTACGGACTACCAACAGCAGGAAATCCATTTCCTCGGTTCGTTCGTGCACCTACAGAAAAAAAGGGCACCCTTGAATGGCATCGAGTGGCATGTCAGGGCCAAGAAAGTGCTCAGTGGCTAAATCATTTGTTGCTCGAGCAAGCCTGAGAATCAGTGTTCTGATTCCCAGAGTCCCTGTAACTTCATAATTCCAGCATCAACGGTGGAGAGAGGAGAGGCTGGCTAGTCATATAGGCAAGCTCTGGGTTGACTGACAGACGTTGTCTCAATGAATACTGTGGGAGAGTGGTTAAAGATGGTTCTAGACTATCGGGCTTGAGCTGCCATATGTATAAGCATGCATATGGACTTGCACCCACACTTACATGTGCCAAGACTCGTGCAAACATGCATATGCACATGCACAGCACACACGCGGAAGTGGAATTTTACAAGAGGATGCACACGTCACTTGATGAGATAGGGTACTGAGGGCTTTCATGTGCCTACGAGACTTTCAGCCAACCCAGGGTTCTCAGCTCAGTACAGGTCTTCAGGGGACTTGCTCCTATCCTGCCTAAGAGTAAGCGAAGGGCCTCTGCCCACCAGCTAGAGGGTATCATGCAGGTCACTGTCACCCTCAATATTTCTCTTTGGGATCCACCAGCATTAGAGCAGAGCAATGCTGAGCTCTCTCAGGCATGCCCACTTACTAGCAACATTGCCTGACCAGTCCCTGCTAATCTCTCTACCACGGTTTGCGGTTTGTTATTCTAACAAGGGTGGAGCTGAAGCTGTGCCAGTCTGCCACTGGCTAGGGAGCATGAGTCTTGTTCCATGGTAGAGAGAACCGAAGCTCACAGGGTGGTCCCGGGCTGGCCAGCAGAAGCTGACAGAGCATACAAGCATGGTCAGAATCTAGGGCAGCTGGACCACACGTGGGGGCAGCCGCCTCCCAGGCCTGCTCAGATGGAGATCCAGATTGAGATTCGGGACCCATAACTGCCACATCCACGCCATCCTGTTCCACCTCCAAAAGAAGCCCAATCAGGCTAGGGTATGTGAGGACACATGGGAACAGTAACATTACTCCAGATCTCTCCCTGCACATGGAGAGAAACAGGCACTAAATCTAAAGAATGGGCAAGGCTTCATTCTACAGCTAGCTCTCTTTTTGGCCCTGCTGTCTTGTGCCTCACTTCCTACTGAGCAGAAATCTAGAAGGCAAATGGCAGAAGGCAAACACTGGAAGCTATCTGATGTTCATGGATAATGGCTGGAGATCCTCACAGAACGCCACAGAAATTTCATTCTTATTCCACCCTATCCCAACTCCAGAACAGCTCCTTGACAAAAGCCTCCCTTCTCCTACTTAGAAAATCAAAGCTACTGCCAATGGAGGGCCCCCAAGGTGACTTCTCAACTATCAGGTCCCACCCCTAAACTTGAGTCACAACTTTAGCCAACCTCGGTGGCACACATATGTGAGCCCAGCATTTGAAAGGCAGAGGCCAGAGGATCAGCAATTCAAGGGCAGTATGGGTTATACAAAAACCTCCTCTCAAATGAAAGCAGGAACAATACTGTAGTCTTTCCTCCGTATTTGCACCCAAATTCTCTGGTCCTCCAGGCCAGCTCCTCCTATCCTGCCCACAGGCTTTAGCCTGCTGCCCCTCTCCCCATCTTTGGGCATCAGCTCTGGCCCCACAGGCCTTTCCTTAGCACAAGTACACTCAGCAGACACCAGCATCCTGGGCCTCATGAAGGGACGAGATGAGAAATTAGGCCATGCTTGTCTCCACAGACACCTGTCAGGCACTTCTACAGCTACTCAAAAATAAAAAAATAAAAAAATAAATGCCCAGAATGTGATCAGAGCTCGCTTACTTTTTCTCAAGACCTAAGAAGTCAGAAATATTATCATCCTATCAAACTGCCTGGCTATTTCAAATTTAGGTATATTTCTTCTGAAATTCAAAGTATTACAGAGAACATGATTAGTACTGAGTGCTAACTGAAACTTCAGGTCTATCAATACTCATTCCCAAGTCAGGGAGCAGACAACACAGTGGTGAGGGCAGAGGCTGTATTGTTCCCCACTGCTCCTCTGTGCCTGCTCTAGCAATTTCTGCTAACCTTTGAGAGTGAAAGCTGTCAACAATATGGTGTGTACATGTTATCTCTGTCATGTACATATGTGCAGAGCAGACAGGTTGTCAGGTGGACAAAGAGGACACAGGCATTAGCCCTGCAGGCTCGGGGTGAGCCAGGACATGCAGCAATCCTAGCCATGGTGGGTGGCTAGGATTTCCTTCATGTGAAGAGGCTTAACTACAAGAACAGGCCCTGTGAGTGACAGCCACTGTGAATGCCAATGTCTTTCAATGTGCATACTACTAAGTCTGACTTTTATTTCTACCTGAAGACATGCTAAACTACCAACGGATAAGGAAAATTTGACCCCTGTTGCCCATGATGTTGAAGAGATCATATTCTCTATGCTCCCCTCAAACACCTGCAGTGATGTACGACTAAGGAATGTGCTCAAGGCCACAGTGCGGTCACAAAGCTCTGGCAGGACAGATTTGCTATTGTACAAGCACAGCATGAGCATAGTAAGGCCCCACCCTCAAAACCAGGTTTTCGAAATGGTCAGATTTCAGAATGTTTTAAGATCAGAATCTTGTTTCTCAAGACAACACATTTTTATAGAAATCTGAGGGGCAGGGAGCGTGTGGACCATTTCCAAACCTTCTGAGAGTGTGTAACACGCAGCATCCCACACCTCGGAACACCCATTTAAAACATGAACAATGAGCCAGGTGTGATAGTGCACACCTTTAGTCCCAGCACTCTGGGAGGCAGAGAGGATCTCTGTGAGTTTGAGGCCAGCATGGGCTACTAAGCGAGTTCAGAAAAACAAAAAACAAAAAAACATAAAAAATTTAAAAAAAAAAGGAAAAAAATAATTAGGAAAGCTAAGACAAAGCCTGTGCCATGGTACATGCCAATATCCAAGCGTCAAGAAGCAGAGGCAGGAGGATTGTGAACCCCAGGCTAGCCTGGCTAAATAAATAAATAAATAAATAAAGGCCCTGTGGGTAAAAACGTCAGCCTGTGACCCGAGTTCAGTCCTCAGACACCAAGGTGGAAGGGGAGAACCAACTTCTAAAATGTGGCACACCAGAACACACACACACACACACACACACACACACACACACACAAGCGTGCACATACATACACACATTTTTTAAAATTAGAAAAAAAAAAAAAGCTAAAACAGGCACAAAAATAGAGTTCACAATACTTTTTATTTGTTTTTTATTTTTTTGAAACTCAGTTTCCCTGTGTAGCCTTGGCTATCCTGGACTCACTTTGTAGACCAGGCTAACCTCAAAATCACAGAGATCCTCCTCCTGCCTCTACCTCCCTGAGTTCTGCAATTACAGGTGTGTGCCACTATGCCTGACTCATAATACTTCATTATAATATATTATAATACACAATACTATATTATAATATATTGTTATATATTATATAATATATTGTTATATGTTATATAATATATAACAATATATTATAATATATTTTAATACATAATAATATATTATTATAATTGAGCTTGTTTTCAGAGTAAATTAATATATCTTACCTTTTTAAAAGCTTTTTCCTGCAGTGCTGGGGTTTGAACTTAGGGCCTCGCATAAGCTAGGCAAGCACTCTACCACTGAACTACACCCTCAGCCCACTTTTTTAGACCTATTGTCAGCCTTGACTGATCAGGCAACTGTCTACCTCCATAAGTGGCTACTGTCCACCAGCCCGGTGGGCACGCCTGGCATCTACTGCTCCCTGCTGAGACACTCAGACCTCGTGAAAGGAAATTTGCCAGTTCAACCTCACTCAAAAGGCTGTGCCCATCTCATCTGGGGCTGTAACCTGCCCACTGATCTCTGCTCTTAAAGGCAATCTTTTTCTCGTCCTCAACACCCCACCTGTATTTTGGGAGACAAAGAACAAAGGATAAAACAGATAATTCACACTGTCAAGTATAAAGGGAAGAACAGACCATGTTGCAAGGATACAGGCTGGCAGGCCACACTGCTCTGGGAATAAGAGCCCCAGACAGCACAGTACTTACCTCGTCAATGAAGATATGAGTGAATTCCATCAAACTCTTGGCACTTACAATTTTCTGAAGCAGGACTCCAGTGGTCATGTAAATTAACCTAGTGTCTTCTGTTGCTATTTTCTCTAGCCCTACCTAAAGTTGACAAAGGAAAAGACAGAGGGAGAAAAAGATAGGTTTCAATGGCTCCCATTTAACTAGCCAAATAAATTATGTCCATTTTACCTAAGGTAGGAAATGTAAGAAGTTACTGTATTTCAGAAGATATGTAGGGTCCAAACGAAAAGTCGGGTTCTCCAATTGATTTTATTTTCTTCCGTTTGGGGCAGGGATTGGCTTATCCAACGATGCTGCCTAAAGTGTTTTCTTTCTTTCTTTTTCCTTTTTTCTTGGTTTTTCAAGACAGGGTTTCTCTGTGTAACCTCAGCTCTCCTGGACTCACTTTCTAGACCAGGCTGGCCTCAAACTCACAGAGATCCATCTGCCTGTGCCTCCCGAGTGCTGGAATTAAAGGCATGCATCACCATGCCCAGCTCATATCTACAGTATTTTTATGTGACAAGACCTTATAGACTACAAAAGTCTAATTTAAAAGATTAAATAATAAAAAGCAAGTATAAACTTGGATTTCAGAATCTAAGACTAATAAATTCTATCGACTCCATAAAACCATGATTCAATCTTCAGCAAAATAAAAATGAAATTTGGAACATTCAACTAGAAAAGAAATTTTAAAATGTTTTCAAGAATTTTACTTTCAATAAATTTTAATTATACCATAATTCTGCTCTTTCATTTTCAGCACAAAATAGTTACTGACATCAACTTACATACAGTAAAAAGTCAACAAGAAGAGAACATTCACGGTCGCTGTGTCTCACCTGATAGCCTACCAAGCCACCCAGCGTCCAGGAGCGCTCCTTACTGATCCACCTAGCAATGCTGCTAGCCCCTATTTTCCGCGGCTGGGTAACCACTATGTTGCAGAAGGTGGAGCGCTGAGTGTAGTGATCCAGGATATACTGTGGGAGCTGAGTGCTCTTACCACTTCCTGTGGCACCGTGTATGATCACCACAGAATTGCTTTCTATCAAAGAAATAACCTGTAATTAAAAGAAAATTAATTTTCACAACCAGCACAGCTTAGACAATAACGCAGCGCCCTGTGGTCTGGAGAAGCTTTCAGGCCTGACTCACTGAACTCAGCAGTGCCCCACCCCGTCACATCACAAAAACACGGAAGACTAATCATGCACACCACTTTAACCTCAACCCTCCTAGCGGTGGCTGGATGGCTGGTTTATGAAAGGAGGCCACATTACGGAGCCCACTGCTCCTTCTGCCTCCTAGGTCCAGGGACTACAGGTGGACACCACCGCAGCAGCGCAAAGCTGTTGACAGCTATGGAAACCAGGCCAAGGTAACAGTGCTCTCCATCTCAACTGCTTCTTTAAATAAAAAATTAACATTTCAAACTCGGCTTCTATGCTTCTCAGTCTAAATGTCTATTATTTTAAAACTTTATAAAGAGACAATATGGCTGGGCATGGTGTTGTATACCTGTGATCCCTGGAGTCAGGGAAGCAGAGGCAGGTGGATGGCTGTGAGTTCAAGGCCAGCCTGGTCTACAAATCAAGTCCAGGACAGACAAGGCTACAGAGAAACCCTGTCTTGAAAAACCAAAGAGAAAGAGAGACTGAATGCAATTCTACCAGGAAAAAAAAAAAAAACACCAAACTGTCATTACAGTCACATGATTTTGAACTTTCATTTCAAATTCTTCAGATTAATTTTTCTTCTTCAGATGAATTTTAAACAATTAACTATATCCTCCCTTACAATGTGCATGCAGTATTGTAAAAATTCTAATCACCCTGCTAACAATCAGCAATGGTCAAGCAAGTATAAATTTGGATTTCAGAATCTAAGACTAATAAATTCTATCGACTCCATAAAACCATGATTCAATCTTCAGCAAAATATAAATAAAATTTGGAACATTTCCTATTTTATCTACAACTTTGTTCACTAAAATAAATAATGATTTAAATTTACTAACTTTTAACCATACTTAATAACATATATCTACTCAAAAACCTAACCATCCTACTGCGAAAGGTGTTTGAAAATGGTAACAAAAGGGGCTGGAGAGATGGCTCAGAGGTTAAGAGCACTGGCTGCTCTTCCAAAGGTCCTGAGCTCAATTCCCAGCAACCACATGGTGACTCACAACCATCTATAATGAGATCTGGTGCCCTCTTCTGGCATGCAGGTGTACATGCAGGCAGAACACTGCACACATAATAAATAAATAGTAAATAAATAAATAGTACCAAAAGGATATGTACATGCCACAGATGCTTCCTCCCCCTGTCTGTGTGTTCCTTAAAAAGCTCCACCAGGATGGGAGGGTGGCCTACTGCTGATCGTCAGGTGAGCACACTTGTGGTATGTCTGAGCTCTGTGGAGGTATTTTGTGTGCTGGCCCACCCATGTTATCAACAGTGTCACCGTGCTTCAGGCATGTATTCAAACATCAAAACTACATCAGGAAAAGTCATTTACCTCTTCTTTACACCGGTTTATAGGCAAATCAGGATATTTATAAGTGGTGTCTGGGATGCATGTCACATTACTTAACTTGGTCAGTGGCGACCTTGGACCTGTATTCAGACAAAACAAAGTTATTTTGTAGCTGAAAAGAGAGACAGTAAACAAGCCAATGGCCTACGTAATTTGTGTATAAGGCTTGTAGACACAAGTGCTAAATCCCTTCTCTGCAGACTGACAGTCCCTCCTTGGTGGGTCAACTATTACTGATGCAGACAAGCACACCACTAGGCTGGTGGCCTTCTATCCCAGCCACCGACACTGTTGCCTGCACTGTGCCCTAAGTCAGCAGACCTGACTCACACAGCAGTCAGCACCTCATTCAGTGGTAGCTCACTAGTGTGAGACTCTAGTTGTGTGCACAAGGGGTGAAGTGTACATTCCTTGCTACAGAAGAAGCTGATGATGGTGACAGGTAAACACAACCTACAAGCTACGGATGTGGTGAAAGGGGCTTGTTTGCTATGCTAAAAATATTTGCTTTGGAGTCTGTCTGACCCCAAGTATTCAACGTTCTCGTCTAAGTCTGTGCACCTGCTCTGGCCATCCCACAATCCTCAACTGCCCTGGTCACCACCTGGCAAAGGACACAACAGGGGAACTCATGCACAGAAGTTTTTACTTTCAAAACAGACTCCTAATCCTTCCTGTTCCTCTTCCAGATCACCCAGTCTGGGAGCCCCTCTACCTCCATGGTTCCCTTCTCTTTCTCTCTCTCTCATCCAATTCTGTTCCTATAGCTCAGCCCTGTTCTCACCTTAAAAACATGTGGTCAATCTTTCTTTCACAATTAGTCTAACAATATGTGATTAAAGTGTTACTTTATTTTGGGGTGCAGGGCCCAAACCCCACACCTTGCACCCCAACCCCGACTTTATATATACACAAACACATTTAGATTGGAGTGACATTAGCGTGCACAGCCTGGTCCTCCCACACACTCCTCCCCTGGCCCTCTTTTCCTGCATCTGCATCAGTGTGTGGCACCTGTTCTTAACTCCACAGCCAACAGATCCTGGTCTGTCACAGTCTCTCAAAGAAAAAGCTGTTCCTTCCTGGGAAAGAGGCCTTGACCACCTTCCTTACACATGGAAGGCTCACAGAAACAGAGGCTCTCCATTATTGTGTCTTATTTCATTCACTGGGACTCCCAACTTCTCTGGTTTGGGTCAGGTTGGGTTTGTTTATTTTTGCTGCTGTTGTTGTTTTGGATGGTTGGTTTGGGGGGGGGGTTACTTTTGTTTTTTTTTTAGACTGGATCCCAGGTAGCACAAACTGGCCTTGAACTCTCTATGTAGCCAAGGATGACCTTGAACCCAATTCTCCTTCCTCTGTCTCTTAAATCTTGAAATTAGAAGCATGAGCTACCACACATTGATTTGCCCTGAAGCTTTTTTTTTTTTAACAGTTTTATACGAGAAATGAAGATATAGGCCCTCATGGTCCAGGCAGCAGCCTCCAGTTCTGGTGGAACCTGAGCTGGAAAAAGCCACAATGATCTCAGGGACACCCATATGTCCTGAAGCTTGCAAGACTAAGTCCTTGCTTTCCTGTGGTCAGAAAAGGAAGAAGCCACTGCAGCTGTGAGGAGACACACAGCAGGGGCAGAGCAGGGAAGTAGCAGGGGAGTAAGTGGGAATGAGGCTGAGGGAACAGCTATCCAGGGGCAGCAAGTGGGGATGACACTTTCAGGACAAGAAAAGAGGAAGCAGGTCTATATTCTCACTAAAAAGCCTCGAGCCTGGCTCCTGGTGCTCCTACAGGAACCCTGCTGCCCTGACAACATCGATGTGACTAAATGATCACATCCATTTTGAAGGTTGCTAAAGACAGAACATTTACAAGGAAAAAAGTCCTTGCCACACTATCTAAAGTACAGCCGTTCTCCATGTGGAACAAGATATCACCCGACATTTTTAGGTCACTGGCTGAAGCAGACCCAACACAGATCAAGCCTTGCCTTCACTGACACTGCCCCGGGGTGGACAGGAAGCCAGGGAGCAGAAACGTTCACAGCTAGGAGGCTGTTGGCTTTGTATAAACAAAAGAAAAAGAAAAACATCAACAATAATTTAAGGTAAGCCAACAAATTACATGTGACAAACTGAAGTCTAAAAGTAGATGGAAAACTACAGCCTCAAAATACATGGTTCTCACTTTTCTGCTATTTTGTTGTTAAAACATTAAAATATTTTATATAAACTGGGAGAATACAGAAACCATTTAAGCTGTTGTTTTTCTCACTTCTCTGCCTCATCATATCATCAAACAATCTACAATTTGACACAAGTCCAGAGGTTCACAGGATGCAATGGTCTTTTTACCTTAAAATATAGACCCTATCTAGATGCTATCATACCTTTAATCCCAGGATTCAGGAGACAAAGAGAGGTGGGTTTGAGGCCAGCCTGGTCTATATAGTGAGTTCAGGCTAACCTAGCCAGAGTTACATGGGGAGACAGTCTCCAGAAACAAAAAACAGAAACCAAAAAAAAAAAAAAAAGACACTATTCATACAAAAAAAAAAAAAAAAAAAAAAAAAAAAAAACTAAGCTGCATTACTAGATTTGTACCTTAAACAGAAAATTAGATCTTCAAAATAATAATATATTGCTTTCTCCAGTGGTAGGGTGACAGTGTACATTCAAAACCAAGGTCAGGGTAAAAGAGGCAGCCTGTTTTGCCTCCTCTTACAAAGTCAGAAGAAAAGCTTATAGGGGCGAAACAACCATTAAAAACATCCCCAACCAGGAGATAGGAAGATGGCATAGTGGCCAAGGGTACCCTGCTCTTACAGAGGACCCGCTCAGGTCCCAGAACCCACGCAGGGCGGCTCACAACCACCTACAGTCCAGCTCCAGAGAGCATCGACACCTCTGGTCTCCATGACACTCACACACACACACAGCAAAGATCACTGTGGCTTTTGGCGACTACCCAAAGATACCATGCGGTACAACTGAAGATGGCCGTGTAAAAGTGAAGACCACGAAAAGGTCACACCCTGAAGCCAGGCCCACCCTGTTAGGAAAGACCCCACCTACCTACTCAGTTTCCATCTTTAGGAAATTATTTACTTTTAGATATGAAATATTATTCTAATATTCTAGCGTATGGAACTCAAGGTGCATCCTTGAATTTCTACATCGGAATGATTTTTTAAATACTTGAAAGTGCGATAACATTAATACCATACCAAACCCAATAATACTTTATCAAAGTATTCTGTTGTATCATAACCAGATGTAATACAGTATTTGTGTTAAATCCTGTGGTCCTGGGCTAGAAGCAGAAGTATCAGGGTGATCTCATGAGTTTGCTGTAAATAGACACCAAACTAGAACTAGTTGTGTTCTCATGCAGACGTTTGTCTACAGGAACGGCCACAGCATCTCATCTAGGCCAGGGGAGTTCCTCCCAGCTGTCCTCCTCAGATACACACTGTTCCCTCTCCTTCATTCTTGAAATACTACCAGCAAACGTTTTAAACACCAGCCTACATGGAGACCCCCATTTCTCTTCCTTCATTCCAGAAGCCATAAGTTTGGCCACCCCAGTAGATGACTACCTGAAGCTGGTTTCTTCCTCTTTCATCCAATTTACCTGCCAAATCGAGGCCATCACGAAAGAAACTTCTGACATGTCTAGTTCCCATTGCAACTTCTCCCTCAAGCAGACAAGTTCCTCTGGCACCTCGGCCTCAATCGCATGCCTTATCTCCCATAGCAGAGGCCTCTCAACAGTCACTGTGACGAGGAGGCATGCCGAGCAGGCTGCCCAGAAGAGGACAACCACAGCAGGATTTCCTCTGCATGCGCCGCAGCCTGAGTGTTCAGCACAGCCCAGCTGCATGTCTTGTCACTCAGCAAGGGCCATGCAACCACCACAGCAAGAAGGCACACATCGATCCCCGGAGGCAGACCCTCCCACTTCCTCCTAGGATCCCCACTCCACTCAGTTCTTGCTTCTTTGGGAGCCAAGTGTTAGGTGACTTCCCCTGGGGAGCCATAAGAAGCATCTGCTCTCCCAAGGCAGAAAGGGTGCTACCAAAGTGTAGATGAGCTTTGTGAGGGCATCATGAAAACCATGAACACCACAAGCCTCCTCTCCAGCAAGAAGTATTAACAGACCTGACTCTGAGGTTTCCATGGCATCACAACCATTCTTCTAAACACAGGAATGCTCACGTCTGTGATGGAGTTCTAAACCCCAACCTGCCACAGCTGAGAATCACTTGAGGAAGGGGTCTCTACCCAGAAACTATCTACCTCAGGCTGGCTGTGGCTTGTCTGTGGAGAACTGTCTACCTCAGGCTGGCTGTGGCTTGTCTGTGGAGAACTGTCTACCTCAGGCTGGCTGTGACATGTCTGTGGAGAACTGTCTACCTCAGGCTGGCTGTGGCATGTCTGTGAGAACTGTCTACCTCAGGCTGGCTGTGGCATGTCTGTGGAGAACTGTCTACCTCAGGCTGGCTGTAGCTTCTCTGTGGAGAGTTGTCTTGGTTGTTGACTGGGATGGGAGGCTCCACACATTCTATGTGGGCATCCCTGAGCTGCCTAAGTGTGAAGAAAGCTAAGAGCAGCAGAAACAGGCTGCCAGCTGGGTGTATTGAGTTTCCTGCTCCTAACAGCAGACGGGAAGGGACTGGCTCCTTCAAATCCTGCTTGGTTTCTCCTTGGAAAATAAAACAAAAATAGTAAATTTTAACTATTAAAGTTTAATAGTGAACTTTAATGCTAAGTATTATTATAGGTAAGTGCACAGATAAGATTGCCAGTAAACTCTGCTTAGAAGGGCACTGGCACTGCCTCAAACATAACTTTAAAATCAGTAGCACATTAACTGGACTCCTAGAAACAGAAAGAGATCTGTAAAGTGGAGTAAACTGATTAGAATTTAGGTTACTGAAGATCTATTTTCTGGAATTCATTCATCATGAATGTCTGCTCGTTAGGCCCCCTTCCCCTCATCATCTTAACTGTGAGCTGCCCAGGGCAGCTCTGGTCCTTTTCGAGATAACTGTGACTATCTCTCAGCATTTGTAAGCCACCTGGCTGCCTGAGAGAGAGCCAAAGCCTGAAGTTTCCACTTCCGTATCACTTGATTAGCTGATCAAAAACGTGTCCTGCTGTGGGAGTCTGAAGGATACCTATAAATGAAAGTAATGCAGAACCACAGTGTGGCGGCTGGTGGCATATGCTGAGGAAGAGCTTTAGTTACGCTATACCCCCCCACCCCGAGCCATACCTAGAGACTGCAGCTGAGTGCTCAGCATTGAGTGTCTCCTTTCCAGTGCCTGAGGTAAATTCTTGCTAGAAAAGTTAATCTACCATTTCACCTTCAATGAAGGACTGAAACCAAAGCAAGAGCCAAATAAACTCTTTCCTGTCCTCTGCTGCTTTTTGTAAGGGTTTTTGTCCCAGCAACAGAAATGCAACAAGGACAGTATCCAACCCAAAGCAAAGAGCAACGCAGAGCATCTTAGAGGCCCTGAGGGGGGAGGAGGCAGGCAGAGGAGCCACTGAAGCAAGAACACAGAGGAAAAGCCAAGCACTAAAGGCTGTTTCTTCTGCCTTGAGGTGAATAAGAAATGACGAGAAATAAAGTAGATTACATTGACCCAAAAAAGTTAAAACACAAAACCAAATAAAAGAGCATGCGTAAGTAATGTCTCCCAGCTCTCAGCAATAACAGAACATGGCAATCTGCACTATCAAGAAGCCCATACAGATGCCAAGATTAGGGGTGCTGATAGCACTTCTGCGTACAGGCTGTACTTCCTGTTACAGGGCGCAGTGACTAGGAAACCTTCCCGAACTCAGCCCCATCCGTCAGTGGGAGCACAGGCCGTGGGCAGGGTCCGACAGCTTCCTGTAGGTGGGTCCAAGGCAAAGCTCTCATAACAGCCTCTCTTCGTGAACGGGCTCAGCACCGACACAGCTGCAACGACCAAGGCCTCTCAGGCCATACTCTCACCAGCCAAGAGCTAACAACAATGGTTAGCAGGTGTGCTCCAGCGCAGCTTCAGTCCACCCGGCTGGGGAAGCAGTGGCAGATCAATCTGCAAATCTGAGGCCATTTGACCTAGACAGTGACTTTCAGGTCAGCCAGAGCTACATAAGTGAAACCATCTATGAAAAAAAAGTTTTAAGATCTTTTGCTTTTCATTTCATATATTTCTATTCTTTAAAAATTCTGTTTTAATAGCTGGGCACATTAGTGCACGCCTGCAACCCCAGAACTCAGGGAGGCAGAGGCAGGCAGATCTCTGTGAGTTCAAGGCCAGCCTGGTCTACAAAGCAAGTCCAGTACAGCCAGGGCTACACAGAGAAACCCTGTCTCAAAAAACAAAGACAAAACATTGTTTTACTGTTTATTATTTTAAAAAATCTAGTGTTTGTATAAGTGTGCAGTCTGTACTTCATGTGTTCTTGTGAGCGTTTACATGTGAGTATGAGTGCAGGTGTTCAAAAGTGCGCACATCATGTGGAGGCCAGAGAGCTACGCCACGTGTCCCATCGCTCCTGCCGCCCCTGCTTGCCCAGCACCAGGAGTCCGTGCACGCCAGCACACCAAGTTCTGATGTGTGTGTCTGAGGTCCACATTCAGGTCCTCACGCTCCTGCAGCAGACACGTTACCAACTGAGCGTCTCCCCAGCCCCTTCCGAGGTTATTCTGGTTTGTTTTGGAGGCGCGGGTCTCACTGTATAACCCTGGCCAACCTGGAACTTGACACGTAGACCAGACTGGCCCCGAGGTCAACAGTGATCCACTTACCTCAGCCTCGCAAGTGCTGAAGAAACACTTCAAGTATTCTTAATTAATAGTAAGGTAAGGGACCATTATTTAACCTTCCAAAGAACAGACTATTAGATAGACTTTAGATATTAAAGACAGAAAATAATTAACACTTTATAATCTATTATACACTCATCTCCCCAAAATCTTGAATTAAAAAGCCATGTAAGTTTTGTTTTGTTTTTACTTTAACCAAAATACTGTTTTTCTTAAACTTTTGGGAAGATGATGTTTTGATTTAACACGTGGACTATCCATGAGACATATTTAGGGCACCTGCTCACCTGGCCCCCGGGGTGGCTGGTCCTGGCCATATGTGTCAAGCTCTTGTGCTTCCAGCTGTCTGTACTTGTTAATATACTCCATTTCTGAGCTCCTCTGGCTGAGCGACCTGCAAAGAACAAAAAAAAAAAAAAAAAAAAGTCTCTCAACTCCAACCCAAGAGGAGTTCCTGGCAGCTCTCTCATCAAAGCTGGGGACATACAAATATTCAGTTAACAATTTTAAATGCTCAGATTCATTTACCAGCTAGAGCTGAATTCAAACAGTGAGACTGCAGTGCTGCAGAGACAGCGCAGCAATCAAGAGACTGGGCCGCTCTTCCAGACGACATGGGTTCAGCTCCCAGCATCTACCCACGTGGTAGCTCATGGCCATTTGTAACCCCAGTTCCAGGGATCTGACAGCCTCTTCTGACCCTCATGGGCACAATGCACAAAAGTAGTGCCACAGACATTCATCATACATACAAGCAAACACCCATACTCGTACAATTAAAAATAAAATCTAAAAAGCAACAAGAATTGATTTCCTTTCTTTAACTAAGCTGACAAAAAGAGCATGTCATGTCAGACTATGAAGGAGGAGGTGGTGATCTGAGCATCCCTCCGACATAGGACAGTCTGCAGATGTACCAAGGCCTTAGGCACGCTTCCCCTACAGCCTCCCCGTCTTCCCTCGAACCCTGCAGATCTACACAGTGAATGAAGCCACCTGTACAAGCAGAAAGAACCCACCCAATACACAGACACGTGTGGAGCACCAGCCACATGGAAGGCATTGTCTCAGGTGGCAGAGAGAGCCCAGCAGGCCAAGCTGATAACTTGTAAAGTGCCACCCGAGTGCTGCTGGCAAGGTACAGAGCAAAGCTTTCCAGGGAATTCTGTCATCTCAGCACTCAGGAAGCTGAGGCAGGAGCACTGCCACAGTTCCAGCCAGCCTGGGCTACACAGTGAGTTCCCGACCAGCCTCAACTACCATAAGACACTGCCACAAAGGAAAAAGTCCAGGGTTAAAGACAGGCCTCAGCAGTTAAGAGACCACGGCGTTCTTGCAGAGGATGATGGGATCAGCAGATCCACCCTGGGCAGCTCTCAACTGCCTGGACCTCAGGCCTCCATCTTCCTCAGTCACAGGCACTCATGCGCACAAATACACACACAATTTAAAACATAATAAAAGGATTTTTAAATTAAATCCAAAAATAAAAAGTAAAAGAAGAATCCCCAGGATAAAAGGGTAACTTTTCACAATATTCATAATTAAAACCTATAAGTGTTCAACTGTCTTAGGACCAAGCTAAAACTATAGTCCATCCTTAATATGCATTGTCTTCAAGAATGCCACAGTTCTTATTCACACTCATAGTTTTAAAATGCCCAGAACATTAACTGAAATAGACAACTGCCATAACATGCATAACATAGCATGACATATATATAATAGCTGTAAATATACAAACCATCAATACAGCATATATATCATTCTATTCATCAAAACTGCTTTATCAATGACTAATTTCTATACAGTATCAGAGAATATTGTACACTACACCGAGTCTTAAATTTGAGACTCAAAATTATACTAATTTTATGTGCCAACTTGACTTGGCTAAGGGAAGTGTAGACAGCCGGTGAAATACCTTCAGCAGGGTAAATTCAAGGCCAGCCTGGTCCACACAGACCAGCCAGGTTACATAGTGAAACCGTGTCTCCAAAAAAAATAAATAAATAAAATAAAATAAATCAGAGGAGGGGCATGGAGAAATGGGGAAGATGTTTTTGTTTTATTTATTTGTTTACTTGCTTTTCCTAAAAGCCAGGAGTCGCTGGGAGTCTGAGCAGAGGGGCTGACTTGTGTTTTCTGGGAGCAGGAATGAGCTCTAGGTCTGCAATGGGAGCCCTGACCAGAGTGGGACTGGACAAGCGCCCTCGTGCTCAGGACCGTGCTACTAGTGGGTCAGATACACCCTGAAAGAGGCTGCGTACATACTGTGAATGACATGGCACTACTTCAAGTCACCTAGAAAAATAACTGGGGCTGGAGAGATGGCTCAGCAGTTTCCAGCACTGGCTGCTCTTCCAGAGGACCAGGCTTTCATTCCCGGCACCCACAGTGACTCACAACCATTTGTAGCTCCAGTTCCAGAATGTCTGACACCCTCTTCTGGCCTCTGAAGGCACTGCACACATATACACAGACATACATGAAGGAGGCAAACATCCATCCACAAAAAAAGAAAAAAAGACAACCATCAAACAGAAAATGACCCAATTATTCCATGCCTTCCATACTAAACAGCTTAATAAAGTTCTGATGCAAAAGTAACCCATTCACCGACTTTACACCACAGTTGATAAACTCTCCTGCTAATCTGGTTTTACCCTGATAAGCATCAAAACATAATTCTTAAAAGGGAATCACCTTATCTTGATACAAATATGTTCTTTAACTATATGCCAGTACAAGATACATTATAGAGAATGGCATTTAGTCTTTACTTCACTCTGAACAATTTCATGAGGAAGGGGGAAAATGAAATTTAAAGCAATGTAAGTAGCACAAACCAAATAGTAGATAATATGTTTTGTACTAGTAACTTCAAAGGAAAAAATACTCAGGGTGAACTGAGGTGGTAACTGAAGCTCTGTGAAGGTCAGGTGTGAGCAATGGTTTGAAGCCGGACAGATGCCCAGCAAGCGGATTAGAGAATAGATGGCCTCAAGAAGTCCTCTAAGGTCATTTAAGCCTCTGTTTAAAGGCCAGGTGCTGTGGCTTATGCCAGTAATCTATTTAAGAGGCTGAGGCAGGAGTGCAGTGGTGAATCTAAGCCACCTTGAGCTATGCAACGAGACCCTGATCAAAAATCAACAAATAAATCTCTGTTCAAAAGAATTATCCCAACCAGAAAGTCTTCCCTGATGCCCTCACCCAGCTGAAGGGGGCATTGCAAGAATGTTAAGGAACACAAGACAACCTGTGCTTACACACATTCTCTTCCCCTTAGAAGGGAGGGCAGCCCCAGGAAAGCAGGGACTAGACCTGTCTGGTGAGGGAGTCGCCCCCACCTCCTAACCCTCTAGAATCATAGGAGACATTAGTAAGCATCTGTTGAGCAACTGACCACCAACACATACAGGAGATGCAGCAGAATTTAATCAGAAAGTATTTAAAAATTGAAAAGAAAGGGGAAACTAGAACAAATTCAAAAAAGAGAAGGACCAAGGAAGAAAATGTTGATGAAAAGTGAGCTTAAAAAAACAAACAACAAAACTAGATTGGACAGCAGCTACAAATAAAAGAGAAAGAATACACATTTGAGAAGTCACTATATCTAATCTGGGGGTGGGGTGCAGCAGAGTGGCACGTGCTTTAATCCCAGCACTCAGGAGGCGGAGGCAGGTGGATCTCTATGAGTTTGACACCAGCCTGGTCCACATACCAAGTTTCAGGACAGCCAGTGCTACACAGTGAAAGCCTGTGTCAAAACAAAGCAAACCTGAGAGGCGGCAAGCGGGCACAGCAGTGTAGAGCAGATAGCTTGGCACTGGAGTGGGTTTACAGGGAAAGCTGGGTACCAGCCAGCGATGTAAGACTGAAGAGGGCCTAAGCAGAAGTCAGGTCTGTTCTCCTTTTCCAATGTGTGTGATATTTTTGTTACCTCATTCAGAGCAAGGAGCTTTTTAAAGAGTAACAAAGTTGTTCAAAGGAAAAAGTTGTATGATTTGGTACAATTTTAGTTTTTAATTTGGAAGGACACTCTGTCATGATAAACTTCACTCCCTTCTTTCTCCCGCTTTCACAGGCAATGCACTGTGAAAGCCTTCTCACTAAGGATAATGAATCCTGACGTCTGGCCTTTCCCAGACATAATAGGAACTGTAGCAAGACTACATGTCACTCTTGATCACACATGGCACACAGGCCTGATGTGAACAATGTCCATTATTCTTGGTTCATTGGGAAAAAAAGCAACAGAAGAAACAGAGTATAAAAGGAAAAGCTAGAATGTCATCACCTCACAGAAAACGGAGACACAAAAGACCTTTTATATTCTAGCCACCATTTGACAAGCGTCTAAACAGAAAAATGTACAACAAAGCCCAAGGCACACCAGCGCTCACCTAAGCAGTGCTTATAAAGGTTTCATCTGCACCCCTGAGACTTGAACTCTGTACGTAGCCATGGGTAACCTTGAGCCCTTCCCCCCTATCCCAAGTGCTGAGATTACTGGAATGTAATACTCCACCTGGTTTATGGGCAGAGCTCAGGGCTTCATACATGCCAGGCAAGCACTCTGCAATAAGCCACACCCCACCCTGTGTAATTCTATTTTGAATTTTGTTCTTTTCACGCCTCTGCTTTCACTGATAACTCACCACTGTCTTACCACCATGAACAGAGGTCATCAAATATACACTACAGTTCTCTACCAGGGTCCAGGGTGCTTCAGCTCCCTCCAGCATTTCAACTCACTTCAATAGACAGATTTGCTATTTTATAAGCAATGAATGAATGTAGAATGTAACATTTGCTAAGTACTCCACACATGACTGATGCTTTGCCCATTTTACTCAGTTACAGTAAGCTTTCACAGAGTATTATTTTGCATGTAGTCAAGTCTGATCTACTTTTCCTGCTTTCATTAGAGGGGACAGTGACCTGGCTTCCAAATGGCCTCAAAGTTAAGCTGAATAAAAGCAGTGTGGTTATTTTTAGAGCTCTACAGGCATAAAAATACAGCCTGGAACTGTGACCCACAGCTACGCACAGCAAAGCATCACACCATGCGACAATCTTTGCCTCAGCTAGTAGCATCTGTGGTGCCTCAGATGCCTGCTTTTCACTCCATTTCTAGAGACGCTGCAGCATGCATCTGGGACCAGCATCCATAGCTGCCAGCATCTTCTTCAAACAAAATAAGCTACATTCAAAAGGTAGACGATTATATGATTTGTGAAGATGAAAGGTTTACATATATGTGTTTCTTTTAGCTTAGTTACAGCAAGGAAAGTTAATGAGCATTCTCTCCAAATGAAGACAACAGAACCTTTTTGCTAACATAGAAAGTCGTTTGTTTCAAACACAGTTCCAGCGGGGAAGTGAGGAGACACATTTCTTCGCCAGAGGACACCTCCAGGAGAATGAGACCCTCCTGAGCGAAACAGCCTCACCTCCAATTCAAGCAACCTCTCTGGCAACATTCTCCCAAGAGCTGCGACTCGGCAGGTAAGCCTCATGCTTTCTGTACAAAGAGTGAGTCAAAGTGTTTTCCGACAGCACTTTTCAACACATTAATATTTTAAAGACCCCTAAAAACTTCTATTAGCAAGTGTTATTTTCAGAAATTGTTTAGTTGGTATTATTTGATTTCATTTAATTTCTGCTTTATTTTATGTAAGTATTTTCAAAGCTTGGATTTTAGCACTGACCTAAATAGAAACTGAAAGACTTTAATCCATGTTCTAATCTTATTTTGACCTGCATGTCTAACCAGTGAAAAATTCATGTACTTTTCTGCTAATATTAAAGAAAAAACATTCACTAATAAAAAACCATAAAAAATTAATGCAAGTAAACATTTAATATCTCCACAGCCTAAAAATGCCACTTTTTAGCTGGGTGAAATGGCCGAAAAATGATTCCTACAAACAAACACACTATGCTGGATCAGATGTAGTGACAAAGACTCTGCTTCGGGAATTAAAATGGCATCTAAAGGAGCGTGAGAGATTAACACAAGAGATCGAAAATGAACAAAAAGTTAAAAATACAGGCGTGGATTACAACTGGCTGAGAAACTACCAGAATCCTCATCCGACCATCCCAGCTACCGAGCAAAGACAGCTGGAAGTTCTCTGCTCACAACTGCAGCCTTGTCAAACCGGAGCTGTCCTCAGCAGGTAAAGTGCTGTGTTCTCCTCGTGTGTGTGTGTGTGTGTGTGTGTGTGTGTGTGTGTGTGTGTGTGTGCTCTGCTCCTCCTTTAAACTAGAAAGTGCCCATTACATAAATTCTTCAGTCACATTACTGAATGCCTACCTGGTAAAACCCTGTATCCCTCTGGAGAGCTTACTGGTAGAAATCTACTTTAATTACAATCAAAGTTTCTTCACTAGAAGCTCAATTATAATGCTTTTCTGTTACTCAAAAGGTAAGTACCTAGGACCCAATTACATAGGTAAGCTGCATTTGGGAGATGGAGTACAAAAAGAGAAATTTCTAAATATCCATCCCTGTATTCCCCTTAGATTTCGAGAACTCTTGGCAGAAAATGATGTACTTCCCTGGGAAATTGTCTACATCTTCAAGCAAGTTCTAAAAGACTTCCTCAGCAGCGCTGACAAAGAGGGTCATCGTGCTGGCCTGTGGGACTCTGTCACCTGTCCCCCAGCCCCTGCGCTACCAGACGAAAGCTCTGAGAGGCCAGACAAAGATGAAATACCCACGATTTCAAGCTATGTAGACAGAAATGCCAAGAACAGGTTCCCACCATGTTCACATAGAGTATGGAACCTGCCGTACTATGACCCACCAAGGTAAGGCGTTGCCAGGACCACGTTACAGTCAGAACACTTAGCATTAACAAGAGGGATCAGTAACATGACCCCAAGTTTCTTTGCTACAAGGTCAGAGGTTAAAATTCCTATGCTGCCAACCGGGTTTAAGCAGTATTTTTTCTAACCATTCTAAATACTCGATATTTTCATTGAAAAGTGTGCTTTTAACTAAAATGTTGTGTAAACGATTGAAGTATTTTCTTATACATGTCACAGAACTAATGAAATTTAATAAGAAGTTTGACATATTCTTTGTGAAACTTAATTAACCTTGACCTTTACTGAGAGCCCATGTGTAGAATAAATGATTAATGTGAACGTCTCCTTCAATGCAACACTGAAATGCTGTCAACATCCACTGCATGACATCACTCTTTGTGGGAACAAGGAAGGAGTCAGGAGCATGAAAACGGTCTTCAGTTTAAAAGCATAGCAGTGCATCCCCTGACGTTTTAAGAGAAGTTCACTAGTCATGGGAGGAGTTTGAGCTAGGCATGGAGGTCAGCCTGGAGGCAGGCAAGCTGACTCATGACAAAAGGGGGATGAAAATGCCCAGAGTACCAGAAAAGGCATACTTAAGCTCTGGCCAACATCCAACAAAGAGAAAAAAGAGAAAATGCCAAGCTCTTTCTGAGTTCTGACTCAGATCCACCAGAACCTCATAGCACCTCATGGGGACTGGTATGATCTGATTTCTAACCACGGTTAAACAAATCCAGGTTTTTATACCTCAAGTTGTTTCCTTTGCTAAATTTAGCAAAGGCAATCTCTGCGTTCACATGTGTTTTAAGTAGCCAACACCACTGGGGTGCTGTATTGAAAACAGTATGGACACAGTAGCTAAAACTTTTAGCTTGGAATAGAGAAAATAAGTTCATCCACAGAAAAACAGCTGTACAGTACTTTACACAGCACTCTCAAAGTTGTCATTACTAGCCAGACCAATCTGTTTAGCAGTGCTAAAGTAATTCTACAATCTGGGTACTATGTATTACCTCTCCTTTAATCCAAACCTTGTATATCTGAGCTGTTCTTGTCACCTGATGAAGGAGCAAACAGCTCAGACAAATTCAGTGCCTTGCCAAGTACAAGGTAACTAGCAGAGCTGGAATCACATCCAGACCCCAAGCCACCTTCTGCAGTCCAAATTCAAGTAACAGTTGACCATCTGACATGCCCTCCTGAACGCTTACAGGAAGCATAAAATCAACATGCTCAAAACCAAAGTCTCAGTAGGTTTGTTTGTTTCCTAAAAGAATAGAATTCAAGGGGTAGGGCAGCAAGAAAACAGCTCAGTTGGTAAAGTGCTTCCGTGTTAGCCTGTAGTCCTGAATTTAATGCCCAGAATCCACAAAAAACTGCTTGGCACAGTAGCATAAGCTCTAAAAGCAAATACAAGGAGGCAGAGGGCGTGGATCCCTGGGGTTTGCTGGCCAACCAGGCAGCCTACCCTACTCAGTAAGCTCCAGGCCAGTAAAAATAGGGCAGGTGAGATGGCTCAGCTGGTAAAGGCACTTGCCACCACACCTGACAACAGGGGTCTGATCCCTGGAATCCGGAAAATATAATGACAGAGATGACTCCTATGAGCTGTACTGATCTACACACATGTACCACAGCACACACACAAAACACACGGCACAATTCAAGCTCTTCCTCAACTAGCATTTTGTGTCAGTAGGTGACAGGACTACCCGCTCATCCAGTTATACAAGCCAGGATCTCAATCATTCTGGTTCCCTGGGGATGGGGAAAGATGAAAGACAGAAACACACACAAGTACAAGGATGACTGGTAATGCTGGTCTTTGGTTAACACAAATAACAAAAAAGGGAATACCAGAAGTGTTTGAAAAAGAAAAAAATGTTGAAACTGAGAAATTAGGAAAGAAGGCAAAGGAAGAATTCTTTAGCTGTGCAGATCACAGGAAACTTCTCTGAGAAGCAGACATAGAAACAGGCTCTGGTCACAGGAAAAAAAAAAAAAAACAAGAGGAGAGCAAAGAGAGAGCAGACCACACAGAAGAGCAAATGCAGAAGCTGCAAGGTAAGAGTGGGACGGGAGCCAACAGCACGAAACACAACAGTATGAGCAGACAGCTCCAGTAGATGATAGTAAACTGACCAGACAGCACCAGTAGATCACAGTAAACTGAGGCAAGTACTGCATGGAGTGACGCTCTGTAGGCCACAATTAAAAGTTCAAATTATGTCCAACAGCAGCACACTCCAGAAAGGCACTGTGTATTCAGCCTTAGGTGTAAGTGTTGGTGTGAGAATTTGTTCATTCTATAAATAGTAACTGAGCATTGGCCTCGTGCCAGGCATTCTTCTAGGTGCTAGAACAGAAAATCACAAGAAGTTAGACCAAAGATGGAAGGTTCTTGCAGTAACGCAAACAAGAGCCCTGGTTTCTTCCAGGATGGTAATGTGTGAACAACAAGCCACCCTCTTTCTTGGAAATGCATATGGTACAGTTGCCAGGATAATTCTCGTCTTTAACTCTCATTTGACTACACACTTACATATCCTCAAAAACATCCTAGAAGGAAATCAGCCATGGCCAGGAGAATAAGGTGTATCTTATGAGTCAGTCAAAGCGGGAGTGAATCAGAGAGCTGTCAGCCCCAAAGGCAAGAAACTCTGCTTCCAATCCTGGCACCTATTTCCTTCTTCCAAAGGAGCCATTCTTCATCATTTGTCAGAAGGACAAATGACTATCTGCGGTGCCTATCAGCATACCAAAGTGCGTGCTAGCCTCCAGGCCTGCCAAGCACCTGCCACTCTTTCCAGCTCTGCTCACCCAACCCGCTATCCTAAACTTCTCCAGACCATGGGCTTCCCCTGCCCTAGCTTCCCATTTCCACATAGCCCTGCCCATTTGGGCCACATGCTCTCTTGGCTCTCTCTCCTTTGACTTCCTCTCCTCGTCCTGCTCTCTTGCGTGTCCCTCTCCTCGAATGCCCTGGTCCAATCCGCTGACCATGTTTAGTCCACCACCTTCTCCCCTGCTCTGAGCCCCCCCCCCCCCCCGGCTGTATGCTCACTCGCACCTACAATAAGAGCCTTCCCTTCAACCACACCTGGGAGTGGCCGTGCCCCGTTTTATACAGGCACAACTCTTCTGTCTAGAAGAGAGAGCTGGCTGAGTGTAGCCACTTGAGACCTGGGACCTAGTAGGCATTTCATTCGTCCAAATCCCTGCATGTCTAGTATATGTCAGAGGCTGCACTCAATGCAGAACACAGTGATGATCTACCCTCAGGCTTAAAAGAAAAGCACACACATGCCCAGCCGTGGGGACTCGGGCCTGCTCGGGCCTGCAATCCCAGTGCCTGGGAGGCTGGGAAGGAAGAGTGCATGTCTAAGGTCATCTTATAGTTAAAACAAGAATGTGTCTCAAAAAAAGTCCCAAATGCACCTGCCCCCGACCGCCAGGCTAAGCAGGCCCTGCTGGCACAGTAGAGTGCTCAGAGGACCACCTGTAAGAATATACACTCATAAGAGCAAGCTCAGGAACTACAGTAGGCCGATGAAGAGACGATGTGGGAGTCCAGTGGCCTTCTGCCAACAGCACACTGACAGTGTGGAGGATAACTTGCTTTATTGAAGTACACCAATTAAAAAGAAAGAAAGAAAAAGGTCTGGGGCCAACAAGAGGGCTCAGAGGGTAAAGACACTTGTTTTCAACCCGACAAGCTGACTTCAATCCCAGAGCCCAGGCAGTACCAGGAGAGAACTCACTCCCTAGGTTAGCCTCTGGCTTCCACACGCATGCTGTGGTACACAAAGCACACAAAGACACGTGTGTATGCACATACCACACAATAAATAAACGTAAAAAAGCCAGTGTTAATTACACCAGCAAAATCCCTTTTTCCAAGACTAGACAGATGGCTCAGAGGCTCAGAGTACTGACTGCTCTTCCCCAGGTCCCAGGTTTGATTGCCAGCACCCACTTAGCAGTTTATAACCATTTATTGCTCGAGTTCCGTGGAAACCAGCACCCCATTCTGGCCTCCTCGCACTGGGCACTCACATGGTACAAACACATCCACGCAGGCAAACACTCATGCACATAAATTTTTCCATGTTTCACTTATGTTCACAGGCTGCAGCACACACCTCTGGGGAGTCAGAGCCCATCAGGGCTACTTGCCACAGGAAGTTAGACATGTCACTTTGCCAACCAAACCTGCTTTTCCCTTTACAAAATCATCACAGAGGGTTAACTCAAAAGCTCAACAACATTAAAGTGTTGACTGAAGGATTAAATAATGAAGCTGTGATTGGGCTGACGGCTGGCTACCTGCTGGGAACACTGCTCTCTAGATATGTCTGTTTAGAGGCCAGGAGGGCACTGCAGAAAAGCGCCATCTACACCAGCATTACTCAGAAAAGTGCAGCTAATAACTCATTAGGGAAGTTAAAATGATTATGGCAATCTGACCAGGTAATCTTACGCATGCCATATCTAATTTTTTAATGTACGTTTAACTTTTGTCACTTCAATGCTCTGCAAATTCACGTTCGTTTTAACAAGTCTTAGTCCATAAAGAATTGAAGAGTTTTAAGAATTGTTCCTTAGCAATTAAAATGACAACTGAATCTATGCTTTCAGTTTCTGACAGAGTCAATAAATATTTAGTGCCAGTATCAAAATAAATGTATTAAAACATTACATTTCCCCAGGGAGGCCTGAAGCACTCGTAGAATCTTAAATTGAGGCTTTGGTACAAAGTCATTTACTAGAGTAATTCAAAGAAATGAAGTGAAAAAAATATAAACAAAACCTGCACACACATACCATATACCCACATGGACACATACACCTAACACTAAAATTGAGCGAGGAGCCAGCATTCAAACTCCTTGCCATGTATCTGCATGCACGAGTGTGCTGAAAACTTAGGTCTCCACAGACGTCCCCAGCAGCTTTATTCCTAACTGCCAGAACTTGGGAAAAACCGAGATGTCTGTCAGTAGATAAATGATACATTCAGCCAGTGGAATCTCAAGCTCTGCTAAAAACACCATAAAAGTACACAACTTCAACTACATATTACTAAGTGGAAGCAGCCAGTCTCCGGGGCCACAGATTGTGTGGATTCAACCACACGGCGTCCTGGAGAAGGCAAAACATGGAAACAAACAAGAAGGACCCAAAAGTTGAGGAGCAGTAAAAACGGGCAGGCACGCTGATTTTTGCTGCCGATGATGCCAGGGTGGAAATGGATGTGCACGGTGTGTGAAACCACGCTGCGTGTGCGGTAACAGCAGTGGGAAGTGCAAAGGGAGAGGACGTTTGTTAATTCTGCACAATTAACCGACAATTAACTTCAACAGTCAGAGCGTGGGGAGTCGAGAGAAATGGGTCAGGGATTAAGAGTGTATAGCGGTGTTGCGGAGGACCCGAGTTCCATTCCCAGCACCCAGGTCAGGTGGCTCACTGCGGCCTAGAGGGTTTCACTCCATATAAACCTTTAGGAAGGAGGGCAGGCAGCGTCTGGGTCAACGAGATGCCTCTAGTTTGAGTAAAAGCACTTACCAGCAATCCTAACGACCCTAGTTCAATCCCAGGAGCCGACACAGTGGAAAAAGCTACTAACAAGGTCTCCTGGTACAAATATATACATACATATATACATACACATACACACACACACACACTGAATCCTTGCAATGAATTTGTTAAAGCAGTCTATGAACCTGGGGCTGGAGACAAACACCTATAATCTCAGGATTTGGGGAGACGCAGGCCTGAGGGTAAGGAATTCAAGCTTATCTATGGAGACATAACCAAGTGAAGGCAGGCTGGGCTACCCAAGACCCCGTTTCAAAATAAACAAAATCAGGCTGGGAATTAAACACACCGCCTAATTCCCGGGGTGCTCAGCTTCTTGCAGGTTTACTGGGGCTTGGGCTGGATGGTGCTCTCCACCTGCTTGCTGGCCCTCCTGGCCCCCAGCCCCAGGCTCCCTACCTCCCGAAGGCTGAAGCTGGCCGGGCCGGTGCTGTGGCCATGACTGGACCTGGAACCTGGGCCTGAGCCGCAGGGGCCTCGCTGGGGACCTCATCCGGGCGCTGTACCTCCTCCCGGGCCGCCTCGGCAGGAAAGGCGGGCGGCAAGCCCAGCAGCTCCACGTTGGTCACAGTCTTGCCTATGGTGAACCAGTCGTTTATCTGGTCGACTGTGAGCTTGCGCAACATCCTGGGTGCCCAGGAGCTGCCTCAACCGACCGACTCCAATGGTGGCAGAGTGTCAAGTAAAGCGCCCTCCCCAGCGCCGCAACGACCGTTCCAGAAGCCCCCACCCCTGCACCCTCGCAGAGGCCCTCCAATCAGAATGTGCCACGCAACAGGGTGGGGCCGGGCCCTGTGTGCACGTGGGGGCCTCGAGCCTCGTGCCCACAGAGATCTGTGGGCAACCACTGTCTCCCCGCAAGGCCTGCTGGGACAGCTGGAGTCAGGGGACCTGCAGAGGCCAGTGATTATGATTTGAAGTTGGAGTCGGCTTAGGTCGATGGATACTGATCGTATTTACTGCACTCACTTGATAGGCCATGTTTGCTTGATATCCCTGGGAGGCCCACCCTTTTCTGAAGGGAAATGGAGGAGGAGTAGACACGGGACTGGAGTGAGAGGAAGGAGGGGAAACTACAGTCGGGATGTAATATATTCGAGAAGAACGAATAAACAATTAAATATATATATATTTATTTATTTGCTGCACTCCCGCTGCGGGCCTGGCCGCAAGGACTTCCCACAGGACTAACCTCAGCTGGAGCTGGGCCACAAGCCGCAGAGATTATAGCTTTGTGCTACAGGGACAGCTGAGCAGTCGCTGAACCAAGGTCGCATTGCCCCTGAGTGGGCTAGTTCTTGGTGTTCTCACGTGACCCAAAGATCAAAGCTGAAGGGGACCACTTGAATCAGGCAATTTGTAAAAGGCTTGTAGGCCCTACGTCAGATCTCATGCGAAGACTCCTGGGTAGCTCCTGAGCCGTGGCCCTTGGAGCAGACTGGGCTTTTTCACGGAGCAGTTTGAGGCTCTGGGAGAACGGGGATGCGAACAGCTGACATCATTTAGCAATGAGGGATCTGTTAAACAGCATTCTCCATCAAGCAGGGGAAACAGCTTAAATTTCACCCACCTTTTAGCCTCAACATGAAGCACTGGGCACTTTGAATAAATCTCGTGGGACAGCCCATAAACATTTTGAAACTTTCAAAGATGTGTTATGGGTTTTGTTTTGTTTTGTTTACTTGAAATTACATTTAAAGCTTATTGACCTGGTTAGAAATTTGTCTTCAAATAATTTACTATGATGCTCTTTCTGGTGGCTCACGGCTGTAATACTAGCACTTGGGAGGCTGAGACAGAAGAATTGCTGGGAGTTTGCAGCCTGAGAAACACAGTAAGAAATTATCTCAAAAAAAAAAAAAAGAACTAAAATAAAATATTCTTTTTGAAATCTTAAACCTGATTCAGCTCTCAGGACCCTCTTTGCAATCCTGCTAGTGACTGGAGACCCTAAAGAGCTTTTGTTCATGGTTCACGTCTATCCACAGTGGATTACATTCAAGAAAGGTTTTGTGTATTTGAGTGATTTTCCGATGTCAGTTTGGCACAGTCTAGAGTTATGTGAGGGAGTCTTAACTGAGGAACTGCCCAGATCAAACTGGCTTGTGGCCATGTTTGTCAGAGATTGTCTTGATTGATGATGGTGAGATCCCAGCCCACTGTGGGTGGCTCCATTCCTAGGCAGGTGGAGCTGAGCATAAGCCAGTAAGCAGTTTCTCTCCCACCCCATTCCCGCCTCTGTTCCTGCCTGAAGTCCCTTCCTTAACTTTCCTCAGTGAAAGATTGTGACTTTTAAGTGTAAGCTGAAATAAAACCTCCCCCCACACACACACAAGTTGCTTTAATCCAAATGTTTTATTGCAGGGACAGTGATCAGAGTAAGACAATATTGATTAATTTAAAATAGCACTTTTTAAAAACTCATTTGATGTCAGAAGATATTATTTATGAAAATCACTATATTTTCCCAAAAGCTCGTGTGTACAAGTAACACTTTTTAAAGTTTTATACTTTTATTTACATGTATGTGCGTGTGTATGCTATGTGTGAGTGCGGTGTCCACAGGGGCCAGAAGAGGACAACAGATCCTCCTGGAATTGGGGATACAGGCGGCTTCACGCTGCCCAGCATGGGGACTGGGAACCATACTCTGGTATTCTTCAAGAGCAGCCATTGCTCTTACCTGCCGAATCATCTCTCCAGCCCCAGAGTGACACGCAGAAATTTTCGACAGTCTCTTAGTGTCTAGCTAAATGGCAGACTGCAGTTTTTCTGTCTCTGTGTTGATACTATATGATGTCACAAGTCTCTCAGCCTCTGGAAAATTCCATGATGCACATGAGAGAATTCTAGCAAGAAAAGGCAAATCTTTCTATTGTGATGAAAAGACTTCTGGTCTTCCTAGGCCTTATGAGCCAGGGGGATCAACTCCCTCACATAACAGACTTTCCAAGTGTTGCATGCAGCTCATTTAATTGAAAGCCCCCTTCCTTTCAAGGCAGTGCTATGGTCATTGCTCTTCATTCTTTCCTGAATCCCTTCCCTTCCATCTGAACTCACTTTTCTCTCCCCTCAATGACTTTACTGCAGACCTGTTAGTAATTATGCCTTGGTTTTTTGGGTTTTTTTTTTGTTTGCTCTTTTTTTATTTTATTATTTTTTTTATCAGTTACATTTTATTAACTCTGTATCCCAGCCGTGTCCCGATCCCTCATTCCCTCCAAGTCCCTCCCTCCCTCCCTCATCTCCACCGTGCCCCTTTCCAAGTCCACTGATAGGGGGGACCTCCTCCCCATTCATCTGATCCTGTTTTATCAGGTATCTTCAGGACTGGCTGCAAAGCCCTCCTCTGTGGCCTAACAGGACTGCTCCTCCCTTCAGGGGTAGGGAGACCAAAGAGCCAGTCATTGAGTTCCTGTTAGAAATAGTCCTTGTTCCCCTCATTTTGGGAAACCAATTGGTTACTGAGCTACCACAGGCTACATCTGAGTGGAGGTTCTAGGTTATATCCATACATGGTCCTTGGTTGAATGTCAGTCTCAGAAAAGACCCTGTGCCCAGATATACTTGGTCCTTGTGGAGCTCCTATCCTTTCCCCATCAGACTAACTCCCCTTCTTTCTTATGATTCCCTGTACTATGCCTTGGTTTTCAACTTGTTCAAATTTTTGCCTTTATTAATGCTAATTTTCCTGTAAATAGAATCCTGGATGGGCAATTATTTAACAGCATTCTTAGGTATTAGGATCTTTTCCTTTGGTAATGCTAGGAATAGAAGCAAGGGTCCTCACACATAGTAAGCGAACACCCTTTCACTGAGCTACAACCTTAGCCCTAGTCTTTAGTTTTATTATGTGGCTTCCAGATGTTTCAGTTCTCTGTCTGCTTTGTTTCAGGAAGACTTTTTGAGCCTTTGATTTTCTTTTTAATCCCTTTGGAAAATTCTCAGCCAGCTCTTAGCAATTCAAATATTTCTCCCCAGCTCCCTGTTGGTTTCTTTCTAAGACCCAATTAGCTGTGTGGCCAGGGGTAAAGCTCAGTTGTAGAGCTCACGTCTTGTTCGAGGCCCCAGGCTCATCTCCAGTACCGTGAGAGAGAGAAGCTCTATATGGTGGCTTGCCCCTGTAATTCTAGCACTTGCAAGACTAAGGCAGGAGAATTGTCAGGAGTTTGAGGCCATACATATACACAGGCAAAACTTATACATAAAATAATAGCAATTTTAAATTAAAACAACAAAGGGCTAGCTAAATGGTTCAGTGGGTAAAGGTGCCTGACAACTTGAGTTTGATGCCTAGGACCTCCACATGGCACTTGTGATATTTTCCCTACTCACATCCACATAATTTTTGTTTGTTTTTTGAGACAGGGTTTCTCTGTGTAGCGTTGGCTGTCTTGGACTTGCTTTATAGACCAGGCTGGCCTCAGTAATAAATATTTTTAAAGGGAATCATAGAAAATGAAGGAGTGTATCTGGACTTTGCTATTTTGTGGGTTCTTTTTTCTTCCATTATTTCAGCCCTTTAACACTAGATACAGGAGAAAAAAGAGAGGAAAGGTGACATTATCATTAGACACTTTCCTGTTGACTAGGGATATCACATTTCCTGTTGACTTCGGGACACGTCTGAGCTCCACATCAGGATATCTAATTTCTTCTTGTCTCTTCTCTGCGTGCCACTGCTTAACCACAACCAACAGCAACTCACCTAGTGACGCACTAGATTGATATACCGTCTGAAAAGTCCCCAGAATTCCAAAGTGCAGCTGGTAAATACGCCTCTGCTAAAGCACAAGGCAAATCACAGTCAGCTGCTGCAGAGCAGCCCAGGGCCCCACACCTGCCACTAAAACGAAAACATATTCTTATAATTCTGTTTTTTAAAAGAAACCAAATTCCAGAATTCTCACTGCCAGGGAGGGAAACAACACTGCTGCACTGAGCTGAAAAGGATGGGCTTTCTTTCCGTGTGATGATTTGTCTTCTCTTATTGGGCTGTATTTTTTTATTAGTTTCACCTGTTTTCTGCCATTGGTCATTTCTAAACACAGTTTGTTTTAATCCAATAGCTTGATTTGTTTTTCCAGTTTCTGCTGAGATTTGAGTATTCCCTTAAACAGAAGTATGGTGCTAAAGAGATGCCTCAGTGATTCAGGGCACTTGCTGCTCTTCCAAAAGACCCAAGATCAATTCCCAGCACCAACATGGTAGAACACAACTATCCATAATCCCAGTTGCAGGATATCCAATGTCCTCTTCTGACATTTGTGGGCAAACAGGCACACACTTGGTGCACAGACATAGTTGTAAGCAAAACACTTGTGTCGTGACAATTTTGAAATTTTGGTTTCCTCAAAAACACAGAACTATTGTAAGAATGTATTTTTGCTTTAATCCATGGTGGAGGGTATGTGGGGATGTTTCAGATTGTCCATGGCAGTTGACTGTGATTTGCCTCATGCTCTGGCAGCAGCGTGATCTTGTCAGCTGCAGATAGTTTCTGTGATTTGTATAATGTTTGGGATTCTGGGGACTTTTCAGAGGGTAGATGAATGTGAGGGCCCTGAGAAGCGGGGTCAGTGGTTGTTGGTCATTGAGAGAGATTGGTTGGTTGCAGTTTGTCAGTCGCCATGGTCAAGGAAGAAACAAAAGGAAAGAAATTAGATTTAGGAATTTTCCTAATTTCTCTCTCCCCTCTATCCTTGTTTCTCCCCTATCTAGTGTTAAGGAATGAAACTAACAGCAAGAAAAAGGGGGAAAAAAGGAGCCCACAATGTAGATAAGACCAGGTACACACTCATACACATAAAAATAAATCTTTCTTAAAAACTAAAAGCAAGAACAACTTTTGTTCATTTGCTTTGTTTTTGTTTTTAGAAACAGTGTCTCATGTAGCCTAGGATGGTCTTAAAACCCTGATCATCTGCCTCCACTTTCCAAGTGCTGGGATTGTATGTGTACCACACAAAGCTTGCATGCTTATTAAAAAACAAAAACAAACAAACACTATTATGTCGAGTCCCTGGAATTTCTGCAGTCTTTACCTCATTCTACAAAATCTTTTAAGGATGATTAGTATGCACAGAATCGCTGCTTAATCAAATATGTAGAGCAAAAACTGGCAATATTAGAGGAAATAGCAAGAAGTGTCAAAAGCCTGACATAGTGCAGGCCTTTAATCCCAGTGTTCAGGAGCCAGAGGCAGGCAAACTTCTGAGTTCAAGGCCAGCCTGGTCTACATAACAAGTTCCAGGCTACACAGAAAAACCCTGTCTCAAAAAACAACCAAGTAAAGAAGGTTTCCTTTTTCTATGTTTCCTTTGGTGTTTTGTTTGTCTGGGGTTGGGGGAGTGTGACAGTCTAAGTAGCCCCACCCTTTTTCAAACTCAAGAGATCCACACCCCCACACCCTACACCCCAACACCCACGTGCCTCTGCCTCCCAAGTGCCGGGGAATTAAAGACCTGAGCTACTGGGCTAGGCCTTTGCTTTAGTTTTTTTGTTTTGTTTTGTTTTGTTTTCTTTGTTTGTTTGTTTTCTGAGATAAGTTCTCACTGTGTAGCCCCGGCTGTCCTGGAACTCATTCTAGATTAAGTTAGCCTCAAACTCACAAGAGACCCTCCTGCCTCTGCCTCTTGAGTGCTGGGATTAAGGGCATGCGCCACCATGCCTGGCTTTTGATTTAGGTTTTGGGACCAAGTCTCACACTGTAGTCCAGGTGGGCCTGAAAGTCAAATCTATGGCTCGCCGCTGCTTCTGCCTCATGAGTGCTGGGATTAAAGGCATAACCCCTGCAAAAAAATAAAAAAATTAAAAAAAAAAAGGCTTTTTGTTTGTTTTCTTTATGGTCAATTTGTCTGGATTATCTACCTCCCTGGTGTCAGCATTGAAAGTCTCGTGTCCCCGGAAACCCACCAACCCTGGGAAAGCTGGACAGTCAGCTTTATGACACCTGGAGACACGGTAGACTCCGCCCAGCAACTCCCAGTTTTGACCAACCTCCACCTAAGCTTGCAGCACCCGCGTGACCACCGGGGGCGCTGTGGTGCGCAGGCGCGAAAAACCCGGCAGCCGGCTTCTGCTCCCTCCGCTCCTTCCGCTTTCCCAGCAGGCCCCGCGCGGCGCATGCGTGCTTTGTGACCTTTCACTGTTGTGGAATCTGGTGTGGCCTGTGGCCTTGATCCTGCGGAGGTAAGAGCGGGACGTGGGCGTCTTGCTGTGTTCCCAACAGCTTGCACTGAAGAGGGGCCAGGACGGGTGCGGTGGGGCCACGGTAGGTCGGGAACGCAGGCAAGGGACTCTGGGATCCACGCTGACCTTGGGTCAGCCCCTGCGCCGCGGACTGCACGGAGGGCTCACGGGGTTCCCCCGACTGCCTCAGGGAAAAGTAAGTGCCCGGCTCAGTCCTCCAGACCGCCAGGAGGGCGTCCCGGACTCAGTCACGCAGACTGCGGGAGTGCACGGCGGTCAAGTCCTCTAGACTGCAAGGGTTTTTCTGGAGTTAGTCTCCCTGGTTGTGTGGGGGCAGGGGTTGTCAGCCCCTCGGACTATTGAGGGTCTGCAAGGGTGTGCTCTTGAGATCCATTCTTTATACTGATAGAGGGATTACTCCCCAAGACTTCGAGGGAGAACGCCTAGTATCCTAGAAGGGGCTGTCCAGGGACCAGGTGCTAGTGGAGGCCAACGGCAGCCAGCGTTATACCCGGGCATTGACACATGGGTGGACCCGTGTAACTAGGCTTTGGCAAAGGAGCATGCCACCGTTAACTGTGAGTATCCTGTTACCTACCCAGGTTACTCGGCTAGTTAGTGATACAGCCAGAATCCAAGCCAAGAAGCGTCACTTCTTCCCTTTAGGCCACAGGTTTCTTTCAAGTTGGGCTTTGGCACGGGGGTGTTGGAAATTGTATGAAACCGCATTATAAACCTAAGACTAACATGTCCTCTCTTTCCAATGTACTGCCTGGTGATAGCCTGTTAATATATATATGTATATATATTGCTGTAGTTTTCAAAAGCTTTGCAGGCGTAACCAGTCTCAATAAACAGCCATTTGACCTTCCAGTAGGATGAGCTGTTAGAGAATCTGGGGTTCTAAAACCAACAGCTGGGAAATAAGGTTGGTCAGAGAGACTTCCGTGGGAAGAATAGAGGACTCACTGAATACTGGATACAGATCACTTGTCTAGCCAAAAATACAGCAACACTGGCCAAACGGGCAGTCTGGGGGCCAGAGATGAAAAGGGGAAATGCCTCCACTCTGCCAGGGACCCATGGTAATTTAGAATAAGGATACTGCCAGGGTCCCTAGATCCTGAACAGATACCAAGGTAAGTGTCTCCACATCCTTCACTCTTTCCCTCTAGACCGTCATGTGATACCACATCTCCCCCCCCACACACACACACCCGGGGAAGAGGGGAGGGGTTGGAAGAGGTTGAGACAGGGTTCTCTGTAATGCTCTGGCTGTCTTGGAACTTGTAGATAGCCAGGCTGGCCTCAAGTTAAGAAAGATCTGCCTGCCTCTACTTTCCAAGCTCTAGGTTTAAAGGTGTGAGCCACCATCGTACTGACCTTGATACCACCTCTTAACCCAGCCTGTGAGACAAAATCTCTTTTAAGTCCTTTCTTAGAATCCTGGTGGCCTAGGAATTGTTGTTTTCTGTTGAGTTTTTATAACAATTCCTTGTTATTGATTTGATCATTTACTGAGTGCTTATTCTGCACCAGGGGCCATACTGGATCCTTTGTTGTTGTTGTTGTTGTTTGGTGGCGGGGGGGGGGGGGTTAAGACAGGTTCTCCCTGTGTAACCCTGGCTGTCTTGGAACTCATTCTGTAGACCAAGCTGACCTTGACCTCGAAAGATCTACCTGCCTCCTGAGTGCTAGGACTAAAAGCATACACCACCACTGCCTTGCTAGGTCTTTCTGTATTTCCAGAGCCCTGTGGAGCAAGTAGGAAGAGAACAGAACTGGGAGCCTCAGGTCCTCTACAATACTTTCTTGGCCCTTGTCTGTCCCACAAAGATGCCCCTCTACTCACTCAGTGACTTGAGATTCTTCAGGCCCAGCTCTTCAGAGGCCACCTCCAAATGCTATCCCATGCAGGACAGTCCTGTGAGAGCAGGAAACTTAAGGACAGATATACCATCTGGGCGAAGATAATAGCCACACCCTACTAGCCAACTCTCTGAACTAGCTAACCTTCAGAACCTTGGCTTCAATTCATTCCTATAGGAAAGATCGGGAAGCAAGCCATAGAGGCAGTTTCCTGTAGTGATCAGTGATTTGGTATAATCTAGAATATGCACACTGTGTGACTGGTGCCCTTGAAGGTCAAAGACTCCCTGCAACTGGAGTTACATTACAGATGTTTCTGGGACAGGAACCTGTTGAGCCATTTCCACCCCAGGGAACATCCTAAATGGTGTACCCATCTTCCCTGCTTCCCTAGTTGAACAATAACATATATAACCAGCACTTGTGACAGGATGCTAGGCACTGCACTCATTTAACATATACTAAGGGTCATAGCAACCCCTTGAGGTGGAGCTGCTTTTAACCGTTATATGAGTGAGGCTATCTAAATTAGTGGGTGAAAACAGGGCAGCTACCCTTCTCCCCATCCATCTTCAAGTTCATTATCCGTGCTTCTGCTGAAGATTCTTCTCCAGGCAGCCTGCCTCTTCCTTCCACTCACACATGTGCCCTTCATTTTTGCTGAATGAATATGGCCCAGGTGTCAGTAGTTCAAGGACAGCCACTAGCCTTTGACTACAGTGAGCTTTTCACAGATCTAGTACTATAAAATGACATTCTGTTGTGGAACACCAGGGAATGCGGCAAAGTAGAATTCTGTGTGCAGTAGTGGTATAGAGCAGGGCCCTTCAAAGAAAGAAGATACTGACTGTGGCCCAGCTGTTTCCAAGTCAAATGAGAAGGACTCAGAGATGGATATTCTGGGCAGCCATTGGACAGACTACTGTTGAATTCATCAGATGTTTAAGCCCCGAGTTGAGAATGAGGGTATCTAGTTTGGAATCTGTAGTTAATGGTAACAAAAACCAGAAACATTACTTTGAGGGTATTTATCCAGCAACCTTAGAACTGAGTAACTAGAGATAAAGTATTAATTTAACAGGCCTGGTACTCATGTTTGTGTGCTTGTTTTAGGGGGGTTTTGTTTGGTTGGTTTGTGGGTTTTGTTTTGTTCCCAAGACAGGTTTTCTCTGTGTAACCTTGGCTGTCCTGGACTCACTTTGTAGACCAGGCTGGCCTCAAACTCAAAGAGATCCGCCTGCCTCTACCTCCCAGAGTGCTGGAATTACAGGTGTGTGCCACCATGCTCCAATTGTTTTTCAACCTGAAATGCTAATAATGCTAAAAGGAATGTTTCCACCCAAAGGTCAAAAAAGAGTGATGTGTGACTTGGGGCCATGCCGCTTTGGTGGCAGATAGGCTTGTGGGGCAGCCTGCAGCAAGATGGGTAGGGGTTTCAGGAGTTTAGGGAGCACCACAGAGCCTGTGGGGAATAGAATACCATACTTGTTGGGTAGAAGTGATGAAAATACCTGGTCACTTGGGAATATAGCAGCAATTATCTTAATGTTTATCACTTCTTTTTCAGATGCTTCAAAGCCTTATTAAGAATGTCTGGATCCCCATGAAACCCTACTATACCCAGGTTTACCAGGAAATTTGGGTAGGAATGGGGTTAACGACTTTCCTCTTTTATAAAATCAGGAAAGCTGGTAGGTTTATGCTTTTATTTCTTTTAATTGGCAGGAGGAAATGTCTTCAGAAAAAAAAAGAATCACAGTATCTATTAAGGAACTGTGGCTTTGTAAAATATTATTTTCCTGTGTATATAAATACGTATGTGTGTGTGTGTACACATGCCTTAGCACCTGTACAGAAGTGTGCAGTTGGTTCTCCTTCTGTTTGTGTGTGAGTCGCAGGGATTGAACTTGGGTCACAGGCTTGTACAGCAAAGCCCCTTTACTTGCTGAGCCATCTGGCTGGCCCAGAACCATCACCTTAGATGTCCATCGACAAATGAATGGATAAAGAGAATATGGAATAAAGTAGCTGAAATAGCCCTTGTTGGAAGAGTTTAGACTGAAAAAATGGTAAATCCATAAATAAATATACATATATATATATATACACACACACACTTTGCAGGAAAATGAAGTAAAGATTGCCCTGCTTAATGAGATGAGCCCGACTGAGATAAATATTACAGGTTTTTCTCATGCACAGTCTACTTACCAACACATAAACAGCTGATATGAAAGTAGAGAGAGGCTGTTGCAGGCAGGAAGAGACAGATGGGAAAGGGAGATGAAAACAAATGAGGAAAATGAAGAAGAGAGCGTGAGCAGGGCATGCCCGAGGGTGTGCATACATATTCTAGTGAGACCTACTTCGTATGCTAATTTTGGAAAAAGAACTGGCTGTCACACAGCCATAACTCTGAAAGCATGCTGGAATGCTTTACCCAGCCTGTGAAGCTCTGCAGTCATGTGTTGATTTTGATTGTTAATTGACTGTATCTGTAAGGCACTGGTGTAACTGAATTTTCCTTTGTTTTAGATAAAAGAAGTAAAGCTTTGAAAGGTAAGATTTCTGCCTTTTGGAATTGGTAGTGGGGTGTGTGTGAAAAGAGCATCATAGTTTTTCCAATCAAGTTATATGATTCCTGAGTTGAAACTGACACCTGGTTCAGTGATTCAACAGATCCAGTGGAATGGAAGTACTAAAGATCAGGAAGTTTGCAGTTACTTGTTAAGCAAAACAGTGTGCACTCTTTTGGATAAATGACAATGACAGAAAACAAGTCGCTTTTTTTATCACCACTAGGAAAGCATCTGCTAAGTTTGTGCCCTAGCACTGAGTGTCTTGATTCTGTTTCTCTGGTGGCAGTGATGCTATGGTCATTCTTGACTTACCCAAGCCCAGGCCTGGCACCTGAGCTTTGGGCAGGAGACCTTTGTCTTCCCCTGCCTGTGAACGGCTGCATCGGGACACTTGTGCAAACCTGGATCCCTGCCGAGGGTCACACGGAAGTGTTCCCCACCCCGTCCTGGGTGGGTGGGTGGGATGTATTGGGACAGGAGCTGATTTTGTTTTTGAGGCAGGGTTTCTCTATATAGTCTTAGCTGACCTGGACTCACTATGTTAATCTCGGCTGGACCAACAGCTCAGAGATCCTCTTGCCTCTGCCTCCCAAGTGTTGGAATAAAGGTGTGCACACGGTGCCCAGTCCCCATTCTGCTTTGTAGCATTGAAAATGAACATTTGCATTTTCTGACTTGTTACTTTAATCAGTAAACTACTTTCTGTTCTTGCTTCCTAAATTGTATCATTGTGTTCCTCTCCTTGAAAGGCTCCAGTTCTGCATCTGCCCATGGCCATCATTAACTGCTCCCTGAGTGGACTCAAGATGAATCGTGTAGACTAAGCTTAAGCAAGCTGTGTTATATGGAAACACGGAACATCGCTGTACGCTTGTCTAAGTGCCACTTACAATGTGGCATTAATAAATGTTTGTGAGAAGCACCGCTCCCTGTGGGTACTACTGTCCACCTCCCTGCATAGGTCCTCGTGGTGCTGTGGCTCCATGAGAGCCCCTGAGCCACCCTCTGAAGGAGGCCTGAGGAATGAGAGGCAGGGCGTGCTGCCGGAAGGTTGCTTGCTAGGATTGAGGTACTAACTTTGATTCCAGTAGTCAGTAACATCTGTTAAATGGTTTTGCTTCTTTGGGAAAGATGTTAATTATTTTAAAGGGCAACTTAAATTTTTTACTAGAGTCAATAAGATCAGGGAAGAACACACACACACACACACACCAGTAATCCCACTGAATCAGGGAGAATCACAAATTCATGAGTTCAAGGCCAGCTTTGGTTACTGAAAACCCTGTCTGGGGGAAAAAATATTTTAAAAAATATGAATAAGTGGAAAAGAGTTGGAAGGATGACTTTGAAGAGCACTTTCTGTTCTTAGCACCTTCTTCAGGCAGCTTACAAATACCTGCTTACAGACACCCTCTTAGGGCACCCATGTACATATAACAGCCATTACCCATTACATATATGCCCACCTTTTTTTAATTGGAAAGAAGGCTGGAGCCATGGCTCAGCAGGTAAGGGTGCTGGCCCCAGCCTGATAACCTTGTTTGGCCACAGGACCTCTGTAGTAGAAGAGGAAGCCCACTCTTGGGCCTCTGTAGTGGAAGAGGTAGAGCTCTTGGGAGCTGTCCCGCCTCCAGTTGTGCGTGAGCACCTATTTGCACACACACAAATGGGAAGATGGCCTTAGAGCGCATGTAGACATAGGCTCTGGGCAGAAGTCTGTCCGAGTGCCCAGTCACACAGCAAAGCAAGCAGTGTGAAAAGGCCAGCAGAAAGCTGTTGATGCACACCCTCTACCCCTAGTGACGGGAGGTGAGGCAGGAGGGTCACAAGTTCTAAGCCAGCCTGGCCTACAGGGTGCACGGCCTGTGATCTCGGGCTCTTGGGAGATTGAGGCAAGAGATAAAGAGTTCTGAGTCTTCATTACGTAATGAATTTGAGGCTAATCTGGACTACTGCACATGCACATAAAGAGACAGAGCACACACACACAGAGGAAGGTGGTGCTCACCTCTAATTCCATAGCTCCTGTCTTAGAGTTAGCTACTCTTGCTGTGATGAAACACCATAACCAACTTGGGAAGGAATGGGTTGATTTTGGCTTACATATTCCATTGAGGGAAGCCAAGGCAGGAACCCTGAGGCAGGGCCTGATGAAGAAGCCATGGATGAGTGCTGCGTATTGGCTTGCTCCCCGTGGCTGACTAAGCCTGTTTAGATTGTTTGTCTTAATGATTTATTTGATGTGCATTGGTGTTTACATGTATGTCTATGCAAGGATGCCCAAAACCCTGGAACTGAAGTTATAGATGGCTGTGAGCCACCATGTGGGTGCTAGGAATTGAACCTGGGTCCTTTGGAAGAGCAGGTAGTGCTCTAACCGCTAAGCCATCTTTCTAGCCTCAAGCCTGTTTTCTTTCTTCCTTTCTTCTTTTTTTTTTTTGTTTTGTTTTGTTTCTTCTGTTTTGTTTTACTTGCTTGTTTGCCTTTTGTTTTTTCAAGGCAGGGTTTCTCTGTGTAACCTTGGCTGTCTTGTAGACCAGGCTGGCCTCTAACTCACAGAAATTAGCCTGAGTGCTGGGATTACAGGTGTGTGCCACCATACCTGCTTTCTTAAAACACTCAGGACCACCAGCTGAGGGGTGGTACCAATGAGCTGGACTCTCCCACCTCAATCACTAATTAAGAAAATGCCCTGCAGTCTGCCAGCAGCCCCATCTTGTTAGATTAAAGTTCACTCCTCTCAGGTGACAGTAGCTTCTGTCCAGCACAGCTGTGGAGGCAGTAAGCTCTACACCACTGAAGCCAGCCAGAGTTTTATGGTGAGACCCTGACACAAAACGGGGGGAAAAATTGTTAGTCTACACCAGCTCTTCTCAGCCTACACTGGAATCGGCTAAAGGCCATTGGCATGGACTTGGAGCTCTGTGTATCTCATTCCATTGGTCTGGGGAAGAGCTCAACAAGTTAATATTTCTGAGTCCCCAGATACACTTAATGCCCAAGGCCAGGTCTTAGGACTGCCAGTCACACTAAGAATAGGCTTGAAGCCCTTCCTTAAAACCACCAGCCACTCGACAGTTGCTGTTCGTGGACAGCAGCCATGTGCCATGGGGCTTAGTGCAGTTTGGGCTCTTGAGTGCCAGGCCAGGAGGGCTTCAGGAGGCTGAGCTCATCAGAGAGGAAGCTGGTTGCACCTGCTCAGAATTGCTCACCACACAGGGTGGGCAGTTGCCTTTCCCACCTTACTACTAAGTGTTCCTTCAGTTAGAGAAAAGAAAGCGAGTCGGTTCTCCACACGACTGCCCCACTGTGAGCAGGGCCCTGTCTGCAGCATTGATAGAGTCAGGTGTGCTGCGCCAGAGTGATGACACACTCGGCCTGTAATCGCAGCGCTCCTGAGCAGAGGCTGAAAGCCAGCCTTGTTTATACAGTGAGAGCCTGGTTTTTAAAACTTTAAATGTGTCTGCCCAGACCCCGCTTGCTGCTTGTAAAATGGGGAGAATGCATTCTGAATCACCCAGGGTTTTGGAGACAGCAAGTCTCGTACTGAAAGTGGCCTGTAGGTGGAGCCAGAATGTGGCCAAACAGTGCTCACCATAGTGGCCTTGTGGGCCAAACCATAGGTGACAGCTGTGCCCTGGCGCTGGGACACAGTAAGATCATCACGATTTTGCTGTTTTTTGAGGTGTCTGTGTGTAAACTGGGGTGGTCTGCCACTTGCCATGTCTCCCTCCTAGGCTGCCTTCAAATGCAATGACAGTCCTGCCTTAGCTTCCTGAGACACTTGAACATCTTCCTTATGTCTGATCTAACATCAGGCAAGGCATCTGGAGTGGGAATTCTGAGGAATTTTATATGGTTGATCTGGGTGTTAAGTTGCTTTGGAGTTTTTTGAGACAATGTCCCATTATGTAGTGCCAGTGAGGCTGACCTCAAACTCATTATCCTCCTGCCCCAGCTACCCAAGTTCTAGGGCTATAGGGGTACACTTGGCATTTAAAAAATATTTTTGTATGTAAGTATATATATTTGAGTGTATGCCATGATTATTCAGGTGCCCACAGAGGCCAGAGAAGGCATGTAACTCCAGTTGGGAGCTACACAGTATAGGTACTAAAACCAAACTCAGGTGGTCTTTAAATAAAATAAAAATTTAAAAAAGCAGTAATCATTCCTCTGAGCCATTTCTTCAGCCCCTGCACTCTGGATTTCTGATGAGTGTAATTGAACAAGGGGTGGCATTTAAGCAAAGTTATAGCCAAGTGTGATGTACATCTGTAGCCCCAACTGCTTGAGAGACACCAAGGAGAGTCACAGGTTTGAGGCCAGCCTGAGCAATGCAACCAAACCCTATATTTATTTATTTAGTACATTTCCTAGCTCTTGGTCAGACAGAACAAGGAGTATTATTAGTAAGCATAGGAAAATCCCTCTTAATACTAATGACAGGGAAGTGAGACTGGCCAGAGTATGTCCAAGAGTAGAGGTCCAGTGAAATGGTCCCTTCTGCTGCCAGGGCAGAGACTTCAGGGTTAAGCGGTATAGAAATAACAAGGCTCACAGAATGGGCTCCAGGCTGCTGCTGATTAACCCACTGAATGAGAGGAAATAATAAAACAACTGCTAGGTGGACTAGAGGTTGAAACATAGAAACTATGAGCCTTGTATAGAAACTGTACACGCAAATATTAAAAAATACTGCAGAGCCAAACATGCCTTTAATCCCAGCACTGGAGGAGCAGAGGCAGGCAGATCTGTGAGTTTGAGGACACTCTGGTCTGTTAAGTTCTTAAAGTCCCATCAGCGCTACATAGTGAGACTCTGTCCCAAAAAAAAGAAAATAGAAAATGAGTTGACAGAGTGTTCACCTACTAGTCCCTAGATTCAGTCCTTAGTTTTGTGAAGGGGGAAAAAATAGCTAGAAGAAATAAGGCCAGACGGTGGTGATACACACTTTAAATCCCAGTACTTGGGAGTCAGAGAAGCCCTGTCTCAAGGAACCAAATATAAAGTATAACGAAGAAAGCAAAAGATAATCTTTCAGTGAGACTGAAGAAAAAAAACAATGGAGCAAACTTGGTGAACACAAATGCTGGTTCATTCAGAACCTCAATAAATGGGTAAACCCTTAGCCAGATTGACAACAGAGAAGAGGCAGCATCAGAGGTAGATGCTCATACAGATTCTATAGACATTAAAGTTATAAGGACTAGGGTGTAGCTTAGTGGCAGGAGTGTTAGCATGGCATGTTCAAGGCCTGGCTTCAGTCCTCAGGAACTCGACACAGATTAAAAGGACAATAAGGGAATATCATGCAAAGCTTTGTGCCAATAAGTACTATAGAACATATAAGAAACAGATCCATTGTAAGCTCCAACATTCCACAGTTTTACACTAAGAAAAAAATAGGCTGGCAAGACGGCTCAGCTGGCAAACAGTTGCCTCTCAGCCTGATGGGCCTGAGTTCAGTCCCTGGAGTCCACATGGTGGAAGGAGCAAACTGACTCTTAGCAAGTGTTCTCTTAGTGCATACAGAAATAACTTAGAAGTAGCTTGGGTGGCCCTATGTCTCTTAAACAATTTGAATTTGCAGTTTCAAACTTCATTAGACCAGTGTGGTAGTATGTGCCTTTAATCCCAGCTCTTGGAAGGCAGAGGCAGGAAAAGCTCTCTGAATTTGAGGCCAGCCTGGTCCACATAGTTCCAGGACTATAAAGAGAGAGACCCTGTCTAAAGAAATAAATTCAAAATAAAAACTGTTAGTGTTTGTTGCTGATACAGAATAACTGAGAAGATCAACTTTTCAAAGGTGTCTTGTTTTTGAGGGGTTTTTGTTTGTTTGGCTGGCTGGCTCGTAGTTTCAAACTTTGAGTCCATAGTCAACTATCCATCCATTGCTTTCAGGGCCATGCTAGGCAGAAACAGAGACCGAAGAAAGCTTCCGAAGCGTTCTGTCAGAACCAGGGGTGCTTGAGGTCCATGCTCCCACAGGGCAGCCTGTGATCTTTGGCTGCCCTTGCCTACACGGTTACAGGCCACTATCCTCCCAATGAGACTTGGATCAGAAGCCTCACCCCAGCCTACACTGGCACTATCTGGGGGTCCCCTGATGGCCCCGCTAAGCGCTCTGGGTGCCTCTGCATGAAGCGACAGAATCAGCGAGGCTTCCCATCTATCTCCACTAGTGCCCTTCCCACCCTCCTGTCTTCAGGTGACCTGATAGCCCCAGACCAAGGCTTGGGAACATCATGATGGACTACTAGTGTCCTCAAGTGTCCAGGAGACTGGCGGGAGGCCACCATCTGTCCTGCCCTACAAAGGGACTGCTGTGGGGACAGTGAGGAGCCACACAGAGACACTGCCTGTCCTGACAGGCTCAGATTCTGACAGCCACAATGAAGTCGCTCTGCTATAGAAATGCAGGCTTTTTTCTCTTTTGAAATGGGATAGAGTGGGACCTTGTGGTTTTGTCCCCACTCTGGCCTTGTAGCCAAATGGCTTTTGCACTGAAACTGGCATCAGTGACCAAGCAGTGAGAGTGAGACTGCAGAGGCACTGCTGCCTCACAACCTGTGTGGGTGGCCTGTCACCACCTAGCAGTTCGCCCCAGGCCCACTGGACAGCGTGTGCGAGCTCACAGGCACACCATGGAGTGCCTGCGCCTCCAGCCGTAGGAGCGGGCAGGGGGACAGGGTTGCTTCCTTCACACTGCCCTCAAGGATTGTTTGCAGATCCAGTGCCATCAGTGCTGGCTGCTAGCTATTTATTCCCCGGTTCTCCAAGTAGGGTCTTGGGGCAGAAGGGCAGACCTACTGCATGAGGCCTGAGAGGGCCAAGTGCTCTATCTGCCCTGCAGAGCCCCTGGGAAGAGGAAGACGACACGGGTTTCACCACCTCCTGATCCTACTCAGCATAGCTTCCCGCTACAGTGTCTGCTCTTGCACAGTGTTCCTCTGCGGCCTCAGCTCCAGACATCCTGAGGACAGCCCCTGACAGGCTGTGCCTCCAGACATCCATCCTGCCATCCCAACCTACACCTCCACATACTTACTGGCTTCCTGTCCTGACAGGCTAGATGACCGTGTACTCAAAGCGTGCAGCCCAGGGGCTTGGGAAGGTGGTGCATTAGTGGGCCTCTCTCCCCTCCCTGCTTCGGGGCACATTGGGCCAGCAGACTGGGCTCCCTTGGCCTTGATTTTTGCAGCATTACATTTAGCAGAGGTTGTACCTTCCTCCCTGATGCAGTGCCTCCTTAGGACACCTGCTTTTTCAATCCCCAATATGCAGTTTAAAAACAAAACAACAAACAAAAAATGTGGTCAGTTCTTGTTATCTATGGGTCCCATAGCCACACATTCAACCAATAGCAAACAAAGTATTTGGTGGGGCTGCCTCACCAGGCCACAGGGGAAGAGGATGCACTGATGTTCTGGGGCGAGGGATAGGAAGAAGAGGGAGGGGTCTACGATCGGGATGTCAAGTGAATAAATTAATTTTTAAAAACTACGACTGTGCTGAACAGCCATATCCTTGTTCTTACGGCGTTAGCAATACAGTACAGGCGTTCACATAGCACTCCCGCTGAGTTTTTGTATTTTTCAAGAGGTTTTCTTCATATCCTGAAACTGTAGAAGAGGATTGGTCTCAACGCAGAGATCCACTTGCCTCTGTGCTCTATCTCCCAAGTGCAGGAATTAAAGGTGTGCCGCCACCACCCTGCTCCATTGCATCAGTTCTTAAAAGTCAGCTTAAGAGAGCTGGGTGTGGTACCACATGCCCGAACCCCAGCACTCGGGAGGCAGAGGCTGGCAGATCTCGGAATTCGAGGCCAGCCTGGTCTGTCTACAAAGTGAGTCCAGGACAGCCAAGGCCACACAGAGAAACCCTGTCTCAAGAAAATAATTTTTTTAAAGGTCAGGGGAAGGAGTGTGAGCTCTCCAAATGCTACACCTTGCAAGAATTTTTAGTTTAAATTTTTATGTGTATGAATGTTTGCTGCATGTGTGTCTGTGCACCAGCTATGTATCTGTGTCTACAAAGTCCAGAAGAGGGTGTTTGATCCCCTGGAACTGGAGGTTCAGATGGTTGTAAACTGCCGAGCAGGTGCTGGGAATCAAACCTGGGTCCTTTTAACCACTGAGTCCTACCTCCAGCCACCAAACTACACCTTTCAGAGGCAGCGCTGAACATCTCGGGATTTTGATATCTAGAGGAGTCCTCTTTCTCCTGCACACATGCGCACATACGCACATTAAATAAAGATATTCTTCGTGCCACTGCCGGCAGAATGCCCTTCCTGCATCCCCACCCACAATGGCTGTCTCCTGTTGACCTGCCACCCTCAGGCAGAGCACTAGGATTCTCGAGAGGAACAGAACTTACGGAATGAATAGATAGTATATACACGTGTTTATATAGAAGTGTTTATAATTTACATATTATTCATATAGTAATATGTGTTTTACTAGAATGGCTTACAGGCTTTGGTCTGGTCCAGCTAGTCCAACAATGGCTGTCTACCAGCTGAAAGTCTAAAAATTCAATAACTGTACAGTCTACGAGGCTGTCTTGGCTGGTCTTCAGTATACACCAGAATCCCGAACAAGTAGGCTCTAAGGCCAGTGAAGGAGTGAACGTGACAGGCAGCGAGAGCAAGCAGCCAACAGCGAGCTTCCTTCCACGGCCTTTGTGTCGGCTGCCAGCAGAAGGTGTGGCCCACATCAAAGGGGTGTCTTCCCACTTCAGAAGATCTGGATTAAAAGTGGCTCCTCCCACCTCAAGTCATTTAATTAAAAAATCTTTCACAGATGCGCCGGGATGCTTGGGTTTTAGTAAACTCCAGATGTAGTCAACTTAACAACAAAGAAGAGCCTACAGACAGGTTTCCACTCTTCAGGACCTGGGTTCAGACCACCTCTCCCCTTCTTGCTCATCCAAATGGGTTAGATGCCCACACACTCAACTCTTGAGCCAGCACAAGTCTAATGCTAAGTTCATCAGAGGTGGAAAATAGGCTCGCTACATCTTGAACGCCTGACAGCCTCTGACCCCATCCCTGACCTTCATGTCCCCACCTGTCAATAAAAGCAGCTGGGGACCATGAAGAAGAATGAAGCCCAGGGCCCACCGATACCCATCCTGAGGCAGCCTCTCTCGAGCTCAAGAAGCCAAGATCTTCTGACAGGACACGGGACCCTGGATCCTGGTACTCTGGCTGGCCACCGAAACAACAGGTTGACTTCGTTGCTGTGAAGAGACACCACAACCAAGATAACCTGTAGAGGAAGGTATTTAACTGAGGATTGCTTCCAGTTTCAGACGGTGGCAGGCAGGCTTTGTGCTGGAGCAGATGCGAAGAGCTTACGTCTTATCTGCAAGACAGAGCGAGAGAGATGGAGACTGGGCCTGGCATTGGCTTTTGAAACCTCAAAGCCTGTGACATTCCTCCGCCAACAAGGCCATATCTTCTAACCTTCCTAAGAACCAAGAACCAGACATTCAAATATATGAGCTGATGGGGGCCAAAGCACCACACAGGTCAGGAAAGGGTGGCTCTGAAGCCTCTGACTCCCTCCCTCCCACATCTCTTCCTACAGTCTGTCTCCCGCTGCCTTCCCGTGTACTACTGTCGAGGCTGGCATCGTGCAGGGGTCCCCATGACACCCATATTTTCCTCCTGCAAAGCGATTCCCTCCTTTCTTCCTGGTCCAAATACCTGCACAGGGTCAAGTCAATAGCCTTTTGCTCTTATTTTTGTACCAAGCTATGGGCTTCTAGCAAACCATAGACGAACTGCCCTGGAACAGGGCTCTTCCACTGCCTACTCAGAGCAGGTGGCGAGAGAGGTGGCTTCCTTTCCTCCCCACGGATCCTCACACCATCTCTATCCAACGCCCTCATCTAGGTTTTTGAAGTTTGATGTGTAAAACTTTTCTGCAATGCCTGTTCATTTATTTTTGTAGTAATGGAGCTATAACCCAGGGCCTGCCACAAGCCAGACAAAGGCTCTGCCAGTGATCACCACTCCTCGCCCCATGCAGTTTTATTTGATCACTAAAGATTGACAGGTCATGGGATGTCAGCCATTGACCCTGACCTGGAAGTCCCAGTTTGGGGGGCAATAGCTAATGGTGGGAACAGGGCTTGGGACTGGGCATCATGCCATTGGACATTCCCATCCAAAGCACATGATCACTTGTTTCTCCCAAAGGATTCAGGGTGACTGGACAGACAAGCCTCTTTGTGGAGCCTCCATTTCCCTCATGTCATCCGACTCTTGGGGAAGATTGACTGCAGTGGCCACTTTTTCTGGTTCTGAGGGTCCTGGTAATGGCCAGCCCTGGATGCTCCTGAGACAGTGACAGATTGGCTGGTCATTCCCTGAGCAATGTGGCCATCTCTTCCCTCCAGGAAATTAATTCAGAACTCAACAGCCAGTATCCAATTGCCTGTTAAAGAGTAACTTACACCCATATTACATTTGAGCCTGGGAGTAAATGTCCAGGGGAAGTGTTTGTTCTAGTGTGTGAACAAAGGACCTTTGTCTAGTGGCTGCACCAGCACCAGGCTCTGGATCATGCGACCCAGCTGGCTGAGTCGTGGGGAGCACTTGACCTCATGATCTAGAGCTAAGCACTGCAGATAGGCACTCCCACAGGCCTTTTCTCTCACGGGTGCAGGGGGCTGCCACAGCTGGCACATGATCAAGGTGACAGGGAGGTGTCCCTCCCTGCCAAGGTCCTACAGGAGGAGGTGGGGAAACACCGGGGTGGGGGGGTCTGTCCCCACCTGGCAGCAGCTGCTTCTCTGTTTATCTGGAAAGAACCTGGAGGAAAGATATGGTGACCCTTAATGGCCCCAGGTAAGCCCAATCTCTTCCAGCTCTCCTGGGGTCTCCATGTCCCAGAGCTCAGCCCTGACCACTCCTCTGTCCAAGCATACCTATTCTGGGCCCCAGTCTAGAGTCAGTTCCTGGAGTGAATCCGTGAATGCTGTCAACAGAAAGTTCCTCAGTGGCTTCAAAATAATAGGGCAGGAGGGGACAACATGATGGAGGACAGAGCGATGAGATACGGCATCAGTTGATAGATGGTGGCTACATGGAGACTCTTAAGTTCTGTTCCTTCTCTGAAAAGCTCCTCATGGAAACAGTGCTTGACTTCTTCCCAAAACACAGTGTTTGCAGATGATTCCTGAAAGGCCCTGCCGCAAAGGCTGAGAAGGTCGCTGGTGAGACCTGATGGGACTGAGACTGCAGGCAGGGATGCAGGCCCAGACAGCAAGAAAGATCCAGCATGACTCTTCCTCTGGCCCAGGTCTGTCTGACCCAGGCTGCAGAACCCAGGGTGCCTTTGTCACCCTAAGAAGCCCTCGGGAGGGCTGGAGGAAGCTCAGTGAAGTGATCAAGAGCACTTGTTCTAACTGAAGACTCAGGTTCTCTTCCCAGAACCCACATGGCAACCCCTACTTGTCCGTAACTCCAGTCCAGAAGACTCCGACAGGCTCTTCAGAGCTCTGCAAGCACCACACACATAAGCTCAAAACACTCGTGCCACCAACCACCTGGCACCACCGTATGTAGACTCAGTCCAGCATCAAGAAGAATGCTAGACCCAGCTCACCCAGTATGTGCAGGAAACGGCAAGTGTACACACTGGGCTCAGCCCCATCACCAGCTCCCCAGCTGGCATCTATTTCACGTTACTTCCTGGCAGCTACCCACAAACTCAGAACCCTGCAGCATACGACCCTTAGTTGACCCTATGTTCAACTAAGACCAAGTCCTAGGTGGACTATTTAGAATGCCTGACCTCATCCAGTCCCAGATATGCCCAGTGCTGTCTGCAGAGCCTCCTCAGGTTCCCTGGGTCACCTCAACAAGCACATGGCTAACAATGTCCTTGTCCTCAGTTGCTGCTGCTGCTACTCCTGCTGTCTGCACTGTTCCGCAGGATCAGTACGCGGCAGTCTGTAACACCCAGCAACGTCGCAATGCATAGCCACAAGCTACTGTGAAGTGGCCTGTTGTACAGATATGAGGAAACCTTTGGCTTCCGTGTTGGCATCTGCCCCCAAAGCAAGAGCAAACACCAGGTAGACAGCTGTTACCTGTGATTCAAGCCACATACCATGTTCTTGCTGGCAGAACCACAGCCCCTTTGGAGGCTGGTGATTCAGACCCCCATTAGATGGTTCACTCTCCTGTCTCTTTGCTCTAAGGCTGAGAGAATCATAGCTGTACTTCGTGGCCACCAAGCTTAACAGCTGCCCAGATAGCAGCTAACAGAGCACAGAGCCCCAACTGGGTTAAAATGGATGGTGGGCCATGAAGATAAACATGTGCTTCATCAAAACCAAAGAAGAGTATCTGAACATTTGAAAAGGTTAATACTGTGAAAACTAGTATAAAATAAAAAAGGAAAAGAAACCTTTAAGCTTATTTATGTACTGAGCAAATGTCAGATCTAGTGAACAATGCTGGCCCTAAACTACTCGATTTAAAACAACAAATAGTTGGTGAGCTGGCTCTGCAGGTAGGGACACCTGCTGCCAAGCCCAACTGGGGACTCATACAGTGGAAGGAGAGATCCAGTTCCCAAAAGTTGTCCTGGGCTCCACTGCAGTGCAGTGGTGTGTGTGTGCACATACACACTAAAGGAAATAAATAAAGGGAACAAAAACACCAGGGTTTCAAGGGACCCTCAGGCTGACCCCAGAGCTCTGATGGAGGGAACTCCTTCTCTCCAGGATCCACCACTGTCTGAATGTCCCAAGGAGAGCGGAGCCGGGGCCTGTGCCCTTCCCCCTAATCACTGTGGCTTTGTAGCTAGTGGTCTCCAAGGAGATCGAAACAAGGTAGCCAAGCCAGGGCTGGGGAACCAGGCCGAGAACACCACCCACTCCTGGGGAAGGCTTTAGCCTGGGTCAGCCAAACACCAGGGATGAGTTGAGGGAGGCCGGTTTCAGGAGAACTGAGTAGAACCATGATCTGCCAGACGCTCCTGAGTTTAGCTTTTAGTCATTTCAGGCTGGCCAATGGTAAGCCAGCCTTGAATCTGCAGGAAACAGGGCTTAAGAAGCAGGTGACCGCCTCCCAGCACTTCTCCTCCTCCTCAGACAGATGCCTGCCCTAATTAGCACCTTGACCCCTTTGCCCAAGGTGGGAAGCCCTACCTGCCACACCCTCCCCAACCTGGCAAGCTTGGCCTTTCTATAACAGCATATGCCTGGCACTGACCTATGTCCTGGGGAAAAGACACCCAATACAGAGGCCACTCCAAGCTGGTGAGGCCAGAGGATTGGCATTCCCTGGAGGAGCAGGGGTGGTGGCACCTGGGAGCAGCTCTTTGGAAGTGGGTCAGAGTTAACATCCTAGAGGGCAGGGCCAGCTGGGTGATTGCCCGGCTTTGCAAATCTAATGCAGGCCAGCAGAGGAGCCTGGTTCTGGGAGGGAGCTGTGTGGCTGAATACTCTACCCCAATAACTCCTTCAGGTCCCAGAGTGCTTAGCGGTCACTCCCACCCCCAACCCCAACACGGCATTCCCCAGCGTCCCTTGCCGCCCTGTGGCAGAGCCCTGGTCACTAATCCTTGCTGGCCTGCTCCTCCTAGTCCTCTTCTGGACCCTGAGCAAGTCACTCAGCCTCCAGAGCCCAAGCCTTCTCGCAGATAGAATGGGTCATCGTTTACGGAGGACACAGCTGAAGATGAGGCCCTTTGCAGCAGGGGAAGGTCCTAAGGTCAGTTCCTACATATTGATGCAACAGGAGCTCCAAAAGGGGTGTGCAGAAGGGGACTACGCGCACAGTGATCCCATGTGACTTACAGCCTGCATATGTTACCAAGCATCATGATGCACTCCTTTAATCCCAGCACTTGGGAGGTGGAGGCAGGTGGATCTCTGTGAGTTCAAGTCCAACCTGGCCTAAAGTTCCAAGCCAGCCAGGGCTACACTGTGAAAACCTATCAAAAACAAACAACATCAGCAAACAAACAAACAGAGGAAAGAAAGAAAAAACATTCATATGTGTAAATAATATAAAATGAACCTCCAACAAGATGGTGACTACACCCTGAGTGGAGGCCACGGTCAGATCGGATGCAGAAACCAAGTTTAGATCTATGAGCAATGTGTCAATGTTTACAAAACTGTACTCAGGAATCACCGTGGGGTTTTATTTCTTCATTTTATCTACTGTCTGCTGTTGCTGTTTTCAGATAGGGTCTTCCTATGAGTCACCTGGATATTTTGTATCTACCCTTAGGCTAGCCTTAAACTCATGTCAGTCTTCCTGCCTCAACTCCCCAGTGCTGACTTTATGGGTATGCACCATCCTGCCCAGCTTCCCGTGTGATTGTAAATAAATAAAATGTAAAAGAGCATCTTCTTGCAATGCTGTAGAGTGAGTAACAGCCTTAGAGAAGGGGCCACCTCACTGCTGCCCTGGCTCCTTTATCTCTAAGCCTCCAGTCAAGGTCAATGATTCATTTCAGGAGCACACACAACATGGCCTGTATGCTGACCTCAGGCTGGCCTCTTCGTCAGAAGTTCCTCTCCAGCTGTGTCTGGAGGGACTCCAGCCCTCTGGGGGTTTCTGGAAAAGCCAGACACCAGGTGCTAGCTCCAGCAAGTGTCCTTCTACATTGGGAAGATCCCCAAACCAGTTGCCATGTTCTCCATGCCAAACACTATAGAAGTTTCCTTCCAAGAGAAGGTGTATCAAATCAAGATCATAAAATCTGCAACAAAAGCAGAGAGTGGAGTAAGCTGATTCCCTGGCAGCTAAGAAGTAACAGAAAGCAGTAAGTCAAAGTGTTGTGGCCTCCGTGACCCTTCCTGCGTGCAGTGCTTATTGTGACATCTACCCAAGGCCTGCAGGTAGATCTCCTGATGGCCATCCAGCCCTTTCCCATGTGCTTTTCCCAACTCTTTCTCCAGGCTCAAACTCTCAGGCCTCTAAGCCAGACAAGTACAGCCACCATCCAAACCCTCTTGTGAGCACAACCAGCAAAACTGCCAGAAGACTACTCCAGGCTAGACCCCACAACCCAGCCTCCTCACCCACCCATGCGCTCTGGCGGCCCTCCCCAGACCTGTCACCCTATCCCTGAAGAGTCACGGTGACTGGGAGTGTGTGTGACTGTGGGTCAGCCTATGGCATGTCCTTCCCAGGAGAGCGCCATGAAAAACATGTTCCTGGGCCGCGCTCCCAGGAAACCTCACCTGCGGCCCAGTGACGGCTGGGCTGAAGACACGAAGGAGAGCCTGCAGCTGAAAAGGGACCAACAGCATGGTCACGAGTGATGGAGGGTACATAGAGCCAGTCCAAGGCTTGCAATGGCCCTACCAGAGGGCAGAGGTCTAAGAGGCCACCTAGCAGGCAGGAGGGATACCAAGAAACAGGCAGGTGGAACCCAAAAGCGGAGGTGTCCCCAAGAGGGCAGTAGAACACCAGTGCCTAGGCCAAGGCCTGCCTGAGACCTAGCCAGGAAAGGAGAGTGCTGGACCCCAGGCAGAAGTGTCACAGTGGGCGGTCCTGGTTGAAGGTCCTGGGGTTGTCCGCCTTCCGGACACCACCTTTCAACCCAGCCTGGACCTGATGCCCGTGGCAAAAAGATGAAAGATGGTGCACTCTGCTGGGGTTTAGTCAAGGGGGAGCTGTACCTTTATCCTAAGACTCTGTCCCCTGCTGCAGATTCGGTGGTTCTACCGGTCTGAGGGAGGTGAGGAGCAGGAGGTAGAGACTCAGCTTGTAACGGGGAGGGAGCTAAGACTGCTGCCCTGCCGCAGGGGCATCCAGGAGAGAGAATGGGGGCCAAGCCGTGCCACTGTGGAGGCCCCCCTCTGCAGGAGGGAGGTCCCTGTGAGCCAGCAGCAGATGCCCGGCCACCCTTGACAGCCTGCCCCTGGCCCTGCTCACCTCCCACTTGCAGGCACTCCTGGAGTCCTCCTCTACCAGCCCCACCTAGATGAGGATAAAGGTGAGCCAGGCTCAGGGATGACCCCAGGAGCAGAAGGAAGTCCTGAGTCACCCTTGCCGGGAGCAGGAAGTGGTTATCACCAGAACCAGCACTACCAAAGCCCAAGAGCCAGTGTGACATCACAGCAGTGACCAGCAGGAACAGGAAGCATCTCCAGCAATCAGCCCTGTGCATCCCTGTCCCTGCTCTGTCCCCCCTCTGTCCATCCTCTGTGTCCCTCTGTCCCCCTTTATGCTTCAGTTTACCTGAGCACCGTGGCTGAGACAGCCTTGTCTAGTCTAGTAGAAATCATTGTGCATGGTTCAGTGCTGGCAGGCAGACAGGGCCTGGGTGGCTAGGCGGTGGAGCCATACTTAGGACCGCCCTCAGGAAAAGCCTCACTGAGCTTTTGGAGTGTCTGGCTTTGTGGGGTTCTAGACCAGTTAACACTGCGCTTCCTGGAGGAGGCAGTCTCACACAGCCTCACTGTGGACTCCAGCTATTCACAGGGCTGTAGGAAGAGGCTGAGTCACCTGGCAGCCTCCCTGGAGGCCTGTGAGAATTGGTCACCAAGGTCACACTTTGTCAGGCTGGTGGCCTGGAACATCTGGACACTGACCTGACCGGAACTTCAACTCTGCCCTGACACAACACCATCGGCTGCCCGCTGGGCTTGGGGGCTGTCACTTAATTGTTTTTGAAGTGCCCTGTTGTTGTTTTCTGGCTATAGAGGTGATGTGGGCTCATGATAAAATCCTTTAAGCATGAGCGTGTGTGAGCGATGTTACTGTCAGTACCACCTCCTGATGGGATGGCCTGCCTGACCGGAACTCACGGGAATCAAAACTCATCTAAGCCGGCGACAGAGAGATGTCATGAACCCCAGTCTTTCCCCAACTGAAGCCCACCCACGACATGATACTCTTGGGACCCTCAGTATGAACTGTGGGGTAGGTCTGGGTAGGAGTTGGACCAGAGAGCTGCTGGCCCAGCTGGCCTGTTCACCCCCCCCCCAGGCTGCTGTGACCACCCGGCATGCTGCCTATCTTGTTTCCCCAGATGCTTCCTGTGTGGGATCTAGGAGTGGGAATGAGGGTTGGGCACACTTCCAGATCCCCGGAGCTTCAGGTTGCTATGGAGACCTGATGCATCCCCAAACTGAACACTGGGATGAAAGCCCCTGATGGCTTGCACATGGGCCTTGAGGGAGAGGCCGAAGGGACATCAGTCTCTTCCTACCACCCTGTGATAGGTGTCCTCACCCACAATGAGGCTGTAGGAGGCTGCCCCTGCCCGGAAGGAAAGGCAAAGCCTGCTTCCTATGCTGCCCTTGGTTGTGCCCCAGCCATGGAAGCAGGTCAGGCCTCAGTGCAGCCCTCATACCAAGCGACACTAAGTGGTACTCTAACTACTCCTCAGCTGATGCATCTGCCTCCTCCCCTCTTCCCTTAACACAGAGGAGCTTGCTGGGACAGACCAGGGTGCATTAGGGATGTGTCTGAGAGCTACATGGAGAGGACAGACAGTAGGTGCCCACGGACACCAGCAGGCCTTTACCAGGTCCCCTCCGTCTTGTCCCCTGGAACTTATTTGTTAAACCCTGGTTCTGGTCTGGGAGCCTGGGTGGTGTTCTTTTTAGAAACTATTTTATTTACATTTCTTTTATCTTTTATCTGCTCCACCCCAATCCCTTCCAACACCCCAACACCAAGTAGGGGAGAGAGAATTAAAGGGGCATGGTTCTCTTAGCAGCTTCCTGCTGGTTAGAGTCATCGAGTTCTTTGGGGCTAGTCCAATCCTCATTTCAGGAGCTCTCCATCTTCTTGTTTCATAACCAGGAGCCACAGGGGAGAAGCAGGATCAGCCTTGTTCTTTCTGGGATCTGGCATTTATTCTCTCTCCAGAGTGCTCAGATTTAAACCATCTGCAGCTGGCAAAGAGCTCCTCTCAGAGCCCACATGAGGCAAATAGTTTGCTGCTGTGACCATCTGAATCAGCCCCACATCCCACACCTGGGGCCAAAACAAAAACATGTTTACATCCACAATGGCCTGACTTCCCAAGGACCCCTGAGACCGGGCCGCATCCATTGTATATGTGCTTGGGTGGGAAAAGGAAAAGAAGAGGATGTCAAACTGGTTACAAACCTTCCACATTCACAAAGCTTCAGTCCATCTTTTCTGGCCCACAGTTCTGCAAAGCCCCAGTGAAGACGTAGCCAACAACTCAGTGAGGTTTTTCCTGAGGGAGGTCCCAAACATGGCTCCACCTCCTAGCCACCCTGCCTGCCAGCTCTGAACCATGCACTGTGATTCCTACTAGGCTAGACAAGGCCCTTACCCAGCTATCTCAGCCATGGTGCTCGGGGTAGACTGCAGCTCAGAGGGTGGACGAGGAGATAAGAGGGACCGAGGGGGGACAAATGATGCACAGAGGGACAGAGGTTGAAAAGGGGGTGGACACAGGGCCAGAAGTTGGAAAGAGGGTGGACAGAGGGGGAAAAAGGGATGAATGGGGACAGAGGGGAGACAGAGGAACAGGGGAGGGACAGAGGGACAGAGGATGGACAGAGGAGGGACAGAAGGGGGACAGAGAGACAGAGCGAGGACAGGGATGCACAGGGATGACTGCTGGAGATGCTTCCTGTCCCTGCTGGTCACTGCTGTGATGTCACACTGGCTCTTGGGCTTTGGTAGTGCTGGTTCTGGTGATAACCACTTCCTGCTCCCGGCAAGGGTGACTCAGGACTTCCTTCTGCTCCTGGGGTCATCCCTGAGCCTGGCTCACCTTTATCCTCATCTAGGTGGGGCTGGTAGAGGAGGACTCCAGGAGTGCCTGCAAGTGGGAGGTGAGCAGGGCCAGGGACAGGCTGTCAAGGGCGGCCGGGCGTCTGCTGCTGGCTCACAGGGAGACCTCCTTCCTGCAGAGTGGGGCCTCCACAGCTGGCACGGCTTGGCTCCCCAAACCCTCGCAGGAAGTGGGGTTCCCAGTGAGTGACCAGGAACGCAGACCTTTCAGGGAGCATATCTGTTTAATAAAGGATCAGACTGAACAGGACCCAACTCACTGGAGGCCAGAGGAAGGAAAGCCTAGTCTCTGATGGACCAGGAGAGCAGTGCGGCTTCAGCGTGGGGAGAGAACACGGGTGCTGGTGAGCCCCAACTTCTACTATGCTACCCTCTGAGCGGAAAAAAAATGCTTGATAGATTGAACAGAAGTAAGGGAGGAAGGCCTCCTCTGGCGGAAGAGGGCAGGAAGAGGCTGGCTGTAATTGTGCTCTACGTTTGCAGCTGTCACAGAGTGGAGGCCCAGGATCAACTTGCTCACGCCACCCTGATTAGCAGGTCAGTTGGACCTGGCTTGCTTCTCCTCACCTGCTGGTTCTAAAGCTAATTCCTGTGCTTCAGGGCAGGCCCTACAGGGCCATAGGGGCCTAGGAGGTACAGCAGGAGGGCTCAGGCCCTCAAAACCCGGCTCTGCCTCGCACGACCGGGACTGAATGACGACTAGCCATCCTCACAAATCACCACGGTGCCCAGTCTGGAAGGTCCTTGCCGCCCAGAGCAGAGGAAAGGCGGCCCCACAGAGCTGACGGTGTTGATGGGAATACACAAGCCTCCTTTGTGGAGACCCCAGAGCTGCTCAGACTGGCTGGAGGTCCCATTGTTATACTTCCTGCTTCTTTTCCGGTTCTAGGTAAAAGCGGCTGTCATGAAGCCCGAAGGTTTTCCGAGATTCCAGAGGCAGGGGAACGTCATCTCTTCTAAACCTGGTTCCCTTCTCTGGAACCTGGAGCCATGCATGTGTGCGTGCGTGCATGTGTGTGTGTTTCCTACGTGGTCCCAGAGGTGATTGCCTTGCTTCAGGGTAGCCTTGGAGCGCTGCTGCAGAAAGGCCGACCCGGATCCTCCCAGTCTTCCTACCTCCAGCTCATTGCCTGACACTCCGCATGACCAGAAGGAGCTAGGGGAGAAGAAGAAAAAGAGAGAGAAAGAGAGAGAGAGAGAGAGAGAGAGAGAGAGAGAGAGAGAGAGAGAGAGAACTGGAAAAAGCTGCTCAGCCTTTTCTAGAGAATGTTCTAGAGCACCTATAATTCAAGCACTCAGCAGGCCGAGAGAAGAAAGTTACTATGAGTTCAAGGCCACCCTGGGTTACATGGTGAGTTCTGGGCCAGCATGGGCTACACCAGTGTAACTCCGCATAGAAACACAAACCACCAGGGCTGGAGAGGTGGCTCAGCAGCTGAGGGCAAGTGCTGCCCTTGGAGAGGACCCAAATTCATTCCCAGAACCCACACCGGGTGGCTCACAACCGCCTGCAGGTCTAAGGAATACAATACAGCCCAGGCGGTCCTAAAACTCACTCTGTAGACCAGGCTGGCCTTGAACTCAGAGAGCAACCTGCTTCTGCCTCCTGAATGCTGGGATTAAAAGCGTGTGTCACCACTGTCCATTTTTGACAATTTCTTTTGGCCTCAATGAGCACTTTTACTCATCTGATTGTGCACGCACACATGTACAAACACACATCTTAAAAAGAAATAAAGCATCCCATGCACTGATTCTTAGGGCCTAGACTTGGGCTTCAGAACCCATGCTGGAATCCCAGCTGGGCTGTCCCTCACTTCCAGCCTGGGGAAGGTATCAAACTCCCTGCCTCGTTCTTTACCCCAGCAGGGCCGTGTGGGGAGCCTCCCCTCAAATGGGCCATGGCCATGGAGAAGGGGAGGGTCTTCAGGCTCAAGGGCCATCTCAGGAAGGCAGGACGACTCCCCAAGAGGGACAACAGGACCATTGCTGTAACGCAGGAGGGCCCATAGCTATATTTTTATTTATCCTGAAGTTGGGAGAAAATAAGCTTCTAAACTGAGGAAAATGTCTGGACGTGTAACAGTGACATATTTGTCTTCCTATTGTTAAATACCACAGTGCAGGTACCACACACCTTACTCATTGCCAGACCCTGCCAACCTGAAGCCACCTGTTAGCCAACCTGAGTGACCTGAGGTTAGCCAGTCAGCTATGTCTCCATTGCTCCCTGTCCCTGTCCCCTTTTCAGGAAAAGTAACTTTGAAACAACCACTCTGATCTCAGGGTTTATTTCTGCTCTCTCAGCCCTTCTCTGACCTTAAATCCAAAAGCTCGAGGCACTGGCACACTTACAGGTTTTATTTCATGAAATTAAGTACTGCTTCATTCTGCAATGGAAAATAAAGCCAATGAAGACCTTGACGCTTACATTTGCTGTAACATTGAATTTTGACAACACCAGATGCAGATGACTTAGCCTCCAGTGTGGCCCCTGGGTTCCTGGTCCGCACAATTAATTAAGTGAAAATGGGGTAGGCTGCCCTGCCTGGCCATGGAGCCACCTTAGGTAGGGATATAGGGTGTCTGGGAGCCACAGATGGAAGCCCACGGTAACATGAGGATCTTTCGTCTCCCCACCAAGCACTGCCTCTCTGTCCAGTCAAAGAGGAGCAGCTGAGGCTGGATGGGAGCAGTAGCCACAGAGCACAGCAGGCCAGGCACAGGCAGGCCACCTCCATCCTTGGGGGCCCCGGCTCAACTGTTCTGAATGCCAGTTTGTACCTAAGGCCTGGGGGAAGGGTCTGAGAGTCAGAGACTGAGGTAGCATGAAGACATTGCAGCTAGCCGCACACGGGTGCTGAGCGGCAACCCTCCGGACCTGGGAAAGAACCTTCTCGACGGCCTTGCAGGCGGGGCAGGAGATCCACCGTGGAGAAGCCAGCCTGTGTAACAGGGGCTCGCGGTGCCCCGACTGTTCACCCGCCCCAGGGCCTGTGTGTGGAGGAGAAGGCACAGCCTGGTGCCTACACTAAGAACACGGCCAGGATGTGTCCCAGGATGCAGTGTGCATATACCGAGGGGCAAGAGGCTGTGTCCTGCCAGGTGGATGCCCTGCACTAATGGCCAGGGCTGGCAGCAGGTACAAGGACACGAAAGCTGAGCTCCGGAGAGTAGATGGGCCCACCACGCTGGAAAGCCTCTATTTCTATTCAAGACCTTAGGGCACCCCCAAGGAACCAGGAAAGTACCCAAAACTGAGGGTTCAAGGAGTCCTTGAGGAGTCCTGTCTCTGCCGTTCCTTCTCTGTCTCCTATTTCCCGGTTGGCTCCAGCCCAGGCTGGACTTTGAAATGTTGAGCCTGCCCGCTCTTCCTCCTCGGGAGTAGCCCTGGTTCTCCTGCCATCCCTGCGTCTCCCTAAGTTAACCACTCTTCCTCTCTGGGCCTCAGTTTTCCCATCTGTAGGATGATGGATCAGAGGGAGGAGCTGACGCCTGTCTGTGAGCTTTAAGAGGCCTCCAAACAATTAGATTATCTAGGTAGCTAACGTGCTACTCCCTGGTCTCAGGAGATAGAGTCAGGGCAGGGCAGGCCTGGTTTATCCCTGCAATGTCCAGGAACCATTGGACATTCAGGGAAGCATTGACCAAGGTCCCCCAGCCTCCTGCTCACGGGTCACCTTCCCACACACTCACTGTCTCACAGAGCTGGCTGCCCTTTGTACTGTCCCTTTCTACGAGGTGGCCTGCCACAGGCTTGTCGAAATCAATGAGGACTGCCTAAGGTCAGACTAGACCCTCCAGGGCTGGTCCTCACAAACCCACAATGCAGGTATTTGCAAGACTCTGAGGACCCCACCCAGGCTGTTCTATCCTATCCCAGGACCCAGGCGTTACCATTTGGCATGCACTTAAAGCATGCGGGAGGAGCTTGGCTGGGCCTGGCTGGGGGTGGGTGGCTGCTGCCAGAACATCTGGAAAGCATCACCTGCCTCTACCACGCATACTGCAGATAACCCAGCCTATCGGTGGGAAGATACGAATCTAAGCTGTGTTCTCAGTGATGACGCCTAGGGAGAAAGCAGTGGTGCCTGTCCGCCCCCATCACCGACCCTGCCCCCACACAGAGGCCGTCCTCTGGAGCCCACACTCAACTCTTTCTGGAGGGTGCGGAGTTGCTGAGTTTGTGCTGAAATGTACCTCTGTGGTTTGTGTGGAACACAGTTGTTAAATGCCCAGCTCAATTTCAAACCAACCTTATTTTCAGGATATGAACCATTCCTCACTGATGTACATGCTCTCCTTCACACACACACACACACACACACACACACACACACACACCTCTCTTCGGTTTTTTTCAAGACAGGGTTTCTTCTGTGTAGCCCTGGCTCTCCTGGACTTACTTTGTAGACTTTGTAGACCAGACTGGCCCCAAACGTACAGCTCTAGGCCTGCCTCTGCCACCTGCGTGCTGGGATCACAGGCGTGCACCACTGTGCCCCGTGGACGCTGTTTCTTAAAGTCCACTGAGATCTTCGAGTGGGAGTGGGGGGCAGTGGCACACACCTGTGATCCTCCTATTTGGGAGGTAGAAGCGGAAAGGTCAGAAGTCTAGGTCTTCTTTGTTTACACAGGGAATGCCAAGCCAACCCGGGCTACGTGAAACCCCATGTTAAAAAAGGCACGGAGAGAGGGAGACCAGCTGGGCAACCACTGTCCTGTGCCAGGGAACGTGGAGGTGGCAGGGGTGCAAAAGAGGAGCTGGTTGAAGCGCTCAGAATGCCTGCTCCCAAGGAAGCCGTCTCTCCTGAACACCACGCAGGCCATGTCCACCACAGGGCAGGAGGTGAGTTTCTTAGCAGGGCCCACAACAGGCCCAGGACCTGCACAGGGTGCAGATGGGATTCCAGATCCTCGGGGTCCTTCTACCTTGGTTCTCCCTCACTTTCCTGGATTCTGGTAACAGCGGGCAAGCTCCGCTGTGCCCGCCCAAGCAGCCCTGGCCAGCTTTTCCACTGAGGCTTTGTCACACGAAGCTGGTTGGAGTTTCTGAGAGCGTCTGACCGAACAGAGTGGGTGGGGTGAGGAGGGGCAGCTGGCAGTCTCCAAAGGTCACATAGGCCTGAGCCTCACAAAACATCAGGAAATAAGGCTCAGTCACAGAAGCAACACAGAGGGAGGGCCTGGGGCTATTGAGAAAAAGCAGGCCGCAGCTGGCCAAAGCCCAGGTCCTCAGCCTCTCTGGAGGCCTTTTCCTGTCTGAGCGTTTTGGCTGACCACCCTCCCAGCTGGACCACCACTCAGCAGCCCTCCTGAGTCCCAGGAGGTTGTGTACTGCAGTTATGGGAGCAAGCCTGCTCTGCAGGGGAGAATTAGCAGCCAGGCGGTGAAGGAGCTCCCTGGGGTTGCTCCCAAGGCTGAGGGGAAAGAAGTGTGGGGATGAGGGACAGTGGACTGACGGTGCCTCAGTTCGGGTGCTGCGGGGGGGGGGGGGGGTCTGTGATGCTGCAGGTGAGTCCCACAGGGCTCAGGTAAGAGAATGTGAAGAAGGGACCCTGGGAACCAGGGGAGAGGGAGAGAGGTTACCGGAAAAGCAAGACAATGACCATTCCCCTCCCACAAGGGTCTTTCTGTGCACACCCTCCCCAAATACTAGAGCTTCACAAACAACTGTGGTGGCTCAGCCTCATGGGACTCTCCCAGAGAAGGGGGGGCGGGGTTTAGCCAGCTGCCTTAAAGGTCAGGGGAAGGTGAAGGGAAAGGGCAATGGTGAGGGGCACGGGCTTTGGGCACCTGTGGGTGAGGATGAGGCGAGCTCCTGAGGCAAGCTCACCTGCAGAAGCACACACTGTGTTTACATTGGCTGACCAAAGCACCAAGGACATCCTCCTCCCCCTGGTGCCCGGGCCCAGCCTGGGCTAGGAGTGTGGGCGGCACAGCCTTCATTCAGGACCCTGGAACAGGGGGTGTAAGTCATCAATTTTCCTTGGTCCCAGATATGTGTGCACCAATTGGGCATGCCTCCAGGACACTCTGCCAAGCCCAGAAACCGCAGATGGGGGTGACACGTGGAGGGTCTGAAAACACACCAAGCCGCCTTGACGCTCCGCCAACTTTTAAGCTTGTTTTCTAGAAGCTTTTTCACAGCTCCTAAAAGCTGGCTCCTCAGTGATGTCCCAGGGAGCTCCAGACACCAAGAGGCCAGCATTGGTTAATGGACCCCTTTTTTCCTTCAGCTTTATCAGCTAAAAGTGATTTTACACAAAATAATGTGTCAGAGATAATTGCTCCTGGGAACAGATCCCAATTCCAGCCTGCAACCAAAGGTAAACGTGCCATTAATGATTAAACCTCTGATGGCCCCCAAGGAGCTCAGCTCTGGAGCAGCCCACAAAGGAGACCCTCCCCCGAGGTCCTGGCAGCGGCCCAGGCAGCCCTGCCGAACAGGAACTGGTTCCCGCCCAGTGGGAAGAAGGGACGATCCTCCATCCAGGGAAAGCCAAACATTGTCTAATTCCAGCACCCTCGTTGAGGGAAAACAGGTTTCCCTTTGTCTTTCGCAGAGCAGGTCATGGTTGACACCAGTTTGCAGCTGCCTGAGGTTACAGTGAAGGCTCTGAAGCAGAGAGACAGGTCTTGCTGCTACAATCTTGCTCTGCACTCAAGGGCCTTCTCAAAAAAGGTCTCTGGGTGCAGAAAGCACTTGAGACAGAAAGATCCCTGCACCTGGTAACAGAAAAAAGAGTGAGAGCTGGGTGTGGTGCGCACCTGTCATCCCAGTGCTAGGGAGATGGCAGAAGGAGCCTCTGAAGTTCAAGGGCATCTGTCACTGGCCACATAGGGGTATGGCTAGTATAGATTACAAGAGACCCTGGAGAAATGGGTTAGGGAAGAGAAGCAAGGGAGAAGAGATAGGAGGAAAAGTGGGGCTGACTTGAATCATGGGGAAACGCCCCCCCACACACACACAATGTAGGCAAGTGCTTCCAGACAAATAGGTCTGGGCTTCAGTGCCAATTTCTGCTACTTGTTAGATGCCTGTTTGAGAAAGGGTCTCATGTAACCACAGGCTGGCCCAGAACTCCCTATGTGGCTGAGGATAACCTTGACTTTCTGACCCTACTGCCTTTGTCTTCTTGGTGTGGGGATTAAAGTTGTGCTTCCCATGCTTGATGTACTGGGCACCAAGCACAGGGCTTTGCGTACTGCAGGCAAGCACCCTCTCCAGTGAGCTGCCTCCTCAGCTCTGCTGGGTTTTGTTTTCTTAGTATTTATTTTATGTGTATGTGTGTGTTCCCACATGTATGCAAGACAACCACCTGGGTTCAGGGGCCCTCGGAGTTCAGAAGAGGCATAGATCCTCCAGAACTGGAGTTACAGGCGGCTGTGAGCCACCTGTGGGTGCTGGGCAGCTGAGCCTGGGTCCTCCAGAGGAGCAGTAAGTTCTTAACCATTTAGCTATCTCCCCAACACCCATCGTTTTGTTATCTTTGAGACAGGTTCTCACTCTGTAGCCAGGCTGGCCTGGGACTCACCGTGCAGAGCAAGCTGACTTTGACAGTCTTCCCATCTATGTCTCCCGAGTTCAGGGATTACAGGCTTGAGCCACCACTTCCTGTTTGCTGCCTCTTAGTTGTAAAAGACTTTGCCATATGATGTCACTGAGCCTCAGTTTCCTCATCTGTAACACGGGGATGGAATTACTGACCTCAAGGTCCCTAAGGAGGCCTGAAGTGATCCTTAGCCCAGTAGGCATTGCCCTGGCCTCTAACACACGCTCAGTGAGCTGCGGCTACTTTCTATTATGACCATGACCAGGCAGACGTGCTCCCTTGGAAGATCCTTCTGCAGCCTTAACCTCCTGCCGTGTCTTGGTGTTTGATTGCAGGCTGATAGTATTTGAGGCTGACCACAGAGAAGCAGAAGCCATAACTAACAGTTCTGCCAATGTATAGTTCACATGCTACAAGACACACTCCTCTATTACTTATTATTCAAGCATTCATTGGTTTGATTGGTTTGTTTTTTTAGAGAATGGGTCTACCTAGCCCAGGCTGTTCACCTTGAACTCCTAACCCTCTGCCTCCCAAGAACTCTGAGTACAAGTGTATGCACCAGGCATATACATGTCACTTCCTTAATTTGTTTGTTGGGATAAAGCCAAGACTTCAAGTGCGCTAAGCACACGCTTACCACTCAACTATGTCCCAAGTCCCAGCAATATACCAAAGTATAAAACTGGGCCGTTCTCATTCACAAGATGGCCCTATCTGTCACCAAACCTAACCCCACCATTTCATCACTGGCAACGAAGCTCCATGCCTCTTAGCTTGCATCCCATGCCCTCTCCACGGTCCTCAGCAACAGCTAACCTACTTTCTGTCCTTGTGAATTTGTCTCTTCTGGACAATTTCTGGACAAATGGTGTTATAAACCATTTCTGTCTTTGACAATTTTTCCCCCTGAGGCAAGTTCTAACTATGTAGACCAGGTTGGCCTTGAACTCAGAGACTCTCCTGCCTCTGCCTGCTGAGTGCTAGGACTAAAGGTGTGCACCACCACACCTGGCCAAAGGCCGGTTTCTGAACGTTGGTTGGTCCTTGCATGAAGATCACTAGGGATTGAACTCAGGGAGCTGGGCTTGGCAGCAGGCATCCTTACCCCTGAGTCATTTCTCCAGCCCATAGATTTCCTTATAGCATTTTCATATCTGCTTTGCTTTTGTTGATCCTCTCCCTTCCCCCAATCCTGAAGCAACTATAAATAAATATCAAGGACAACATAGATTAGCTAAGTTTCTGCTGAATCAGAGTGCACACTGGGAAAAGGGCTCACCATGGAGCACCCTGACATGCATGTCCTGGATTTCTCCTTGGACAAGCGCTGGGAGCGCCAGCTGTTCTGTCTTTCCATTGTGTTCTGGCAGAAGCTAGTGGAGCGTTTGTTTGCAACATGCGCCGTGCTTCTGGAAGCATCCTTCCCCTAATTAAGATCTGGACATCCAAGGTGTAGCCTGGGCTGTGCCTGGGCTGTGGCCTTGCCTTCCAGCAGGCTCTGCCCCTCCTCAGGTCCTTAGCACAGGAATGACCATCACCGTGAAAGGGTACACCTGGGTCCTGGAGACGATCCTGGGGCTGGGCTGGCCTGTATTGTTAACGGCCACTGCAGAAATGCTGATCTGGCTACTGTGGTTGGTAGCTCCTGTGATGAATCCAGGGTTCCACTTAGGGCAGGGCACTAACCACCACACTAGGCCATCTTCCATAAAAACCTGAAGCCTAGCCTGAGGGGCTTCCATGTCCAAGTGTGTGTGTGCTCCCATAAGCTGGATCTGTCCGAGAGGGATGAGGTGCCAATGTAGAGTCAAAGTTAAACTGAATCCCTTCATGGGGGAAAGGAGGTGAATTGTAGAGGAAGGCTTGGGTGCCGGGCTGCAGGGAGGGTAGAGACAGATAGCCAGCAGTTGGGAAGGAGAAGAAAGCCAGGGAGCTCAGGTAAGTTATTTGGTGACTGCCACTTCACTTGGGTCCAGGAAAAGGTGTCAGGTGCCACAAGAAAAGCCCACACTCTCCTTATCGTTCATATAATCATTGACTTCCAGTCAGAACTGAGGACAGAGGGGCAGGGGACGCTGTGAGACAGCAGGGAAAGCATAGAACAGCGGGACGGCTGCGGAGCTGAAGGCCGCAGGAAGGAAGTGTGGCGGACTGGAGGAGCTAATACACTCAGGAAGGGGAGCCTGGAGCTGGTGCCACACCCCTGAAGGACAGGCCACACCCATGAAGGCCAAGTTTCAGGTCCCAGTCCAGAAAAGCTGGACACCAACATAGACCCTAGGAAGCTAGGGAGCAAGACCTTTGGCCTGGAATCACCATTTCCACCTGCAGCCCAACTCCTCCCATTCCCCCAGCACTTAGGCAGAGGTATCCCCGGGACCTCTGAGGGCTCCTTCCACACACACTCCATGCCCCGCCCTGCACAAGAGGGTCAGCTCTCCTGTCAGTGAGTATTTTTCTTCAGGGGGAGACTCAGAACCCTGCGCCTGACTTGTAGGGCAGAGAGAATCTATGAACCACTGCAGCCATCACAGTGGCTCCTGCATTGCCCTGCACATGCCTGGGTCCTCTGCTTCCCTAATAGCGGATTCTTCTGACCAGCCACCTTCCAGGGAGCCATAATCAGGAGGGATGACGGAGGGCCTGCATGCCCAGCAGGTAGTCAGAGCCACTTACAAGCTCGAGGTGGGTAAGCTAGGAAGTCCAGCCATGCGTGACGAGAAGAGCAGACTATCGGGCAGAGGGTGACCAAGGACTGCGACAGAGAAGGTGACCTGGCCCTGAGAGGCAGCACAGGATTTGGTGGACAGAGGTCAACAAGGTAGATGTCAGAGGATCTGGGTTGTAGGGTATGTGACAAGGTTCTGTGGGGAGCAGGACCCAACTGAACAACCCTTGCGAATTCACAGCTGGCCAGGTCCCGGGGCAAAGGTTGGAGTCAGGCATGGACTGGGTGAAGGGCCAACCAGTGGCTTCAGTGACCCAAGACAGGCTTGAGATTCCATCCACACAGGTCAGAGGCCCAGCTCAGTGTCCCATATACTTGCCTCTGGCCATCCTGTCTATCTGACCAGGCCAGATTTGAGTGTTCTTCTGAGGCCAGACCTAGTGGAGGTAGACAGGAAGGGTGGAAGGGAGAGTGGGAGGCAGGGAGGGAGAGAGAGAGAAAGGCAAGAAGGGAGGGAGGCAGGAAGATAGGCAGGGAGGCAGGCAGGGATGGTGAGAGGCAGGGAGGGAGGGAGGAAGGGAGGAAAGTAGGGAGGCAGGCAGAGCCTTAGAAGTCCGGCATCTGGAAAAAGGGCAGCCTTCTGCTGTGACTACTTCTTCTCTTGATGTTCAGGGATTAGAAGCAAAGACAAAGAGCCAGGAAGGAGCAGAAAGAAGGTCAGGCCTTATCCTGCAGGCAATCGGGAGCCAGAGGGTTTCAGCATGGCCTGATTTGATTTGGGATTGGGCAGGACACTGTGTAGACATTCAGGAAGAGTGGAACCCAGGCAGAAAACCCAGTGAGTGACACCAGCGCACAGGAAGAGGGCATAGGGTCCTAAGCATGGCAAGAATTGAGGTGATATTGCATAGCGGCAGGGTCACAGGAAAGCTGAGGGGCCTGTGTGCACTCTGGGACATGTACCATGATGCCCAGGGACTAGGCATACCATCGCAGGCTCCCACCCTTTCCTGAGGTGCTCAACCAAAGCAATGTTGCTGGACATCCCAGAAGCCATCTGTGGAGCAGCCCCTCTGTGGTTTGGTGCTCCTGCAGCTTCAGTCACTAAAACAGCCGAGTTGCACGTGGAGCCAGTGTAGGCGCACAGCTGTGTCCTCAGGATGCCTCCCAGGCTGGCCTGGCATCGCTGTAGCTGCAGCTTCCTGAGGCCTTCCAGAAACCCAGATCTCATTTGTGATTAAGCCAAAGCCCTAGTTAAAGGCACCTTGCTTGCCGCCTGCTGAGGCTTCCCTCCCTGTGTCACTGAGTCTGCGTCCTGGCCCTCCTGGGTCTTGGCTTCCCCATATATAGAATGAGAGGTTGATGGCAGGTCCCTGGGGTTCTTCCCCACTTCCACTCCTGCACACTTCTGAGTACCAGGACCTTGAAGACTGCTAGGGTCTCAGAGAGGTGCAGATAAAGGAAAGTGGTGCCTGTGACAGTGGGACTGGGGAAGGAAGAGGTCAGGGAAAGGACATCAAAATGGGTTCATGGGGTTGGAGAGGTGGCTCAGAGGGTAGGAGTCCTTGTGGCTTCTGCTCCACACCCAGGGTTTCTCTGTGTAGTCCTGGCTGGAATTCACTCTGTAGACCAGGGTGGCCCTAACTCAGAGATCCGCCTGCCTCTGCCTCCTGAGTGCTGGGACAAATGGCATGTATAGAGCCATTTGAGGAGAAGGAACTTCAGCTGAGGAAATGCTCCCACCGCATTGGCCTGTGGGCATTTTCTTGTTGATGATTGATGTGAGAGGGTACACCTCACTGTGGGTGGTGCCTTCTGGGATGGTGGTCCTGAGTGCCGCAAGAAAGCAGGCTGAGTAAGGAAAACCAGTCAAGGAAACCCGTAAAACAGAGCTCCTCCGTGGCCTCTGCGTCAGCGCCTCGAGTTCCAGTCCTGACTTCCCTCAGCAACAGGCTGCCACCTGACAGCGTTAAGCCGAAATAAACCCTTTCTTCCTTAGTCTGCTTTTGGTTGAGGTGTTTTACTGCGGTAGCAGAAACTCAAGACACTGCACAAACATGAGGACCTGAGTTCAGACATTAGCAGCCATGTGGAAAAATGCTGTTATGGCTGCACACACACACCTATAACTCTGGCACTGGAGGAGGAGAGCAGAGACAAGAAGATCATGGGAGCTTATTGGCTGTAAGCCTAGCTCCAGGTCCAATGAGAAACTTTGCCTTAAAGAAATAAGGGGGGAAAAATCATAGAGTAGGACACCTAACTTTCCCTCCAGCTAGTGTACATGCAGAGTTACATGTACTTGTAAACACATACACACACATACACACACACACACACCTGCTTGAAGGGTGTGATAGTACAGAGCTGGGGTTGCTGCGATCTCCTCTCCCCCAGGCACTGTATGGATGGGTGAATCAACTTGTCATTAGTAGCACCCACTAGTAGGTGTGAGGTACAGAGGCCTGACGTGCTGTGGCCTGCTGCCTGGCACTCAACTTCTTGTCCTCCATCAACAACTGAAGTGACTGAGGCTCAGAGCTGTGTAAGTCACTGCTGGTGAGTAATCACAGAGGGTGATGTGGGAGTGGAAGCCCTGAGGGGCCAGGTGGGCAAGGTGTGGAAATTCCCTCCCTGAAGCCTTTGGCAGTCGGCTGTCCCCACCTCGCCCTGAGATAGCCCAGTCTTCTGAGATCCCTGACTGAAGCCCCTAGTGACTTGCCTCTCCACCCTGAAAGGGCTTCCCTGCCCTGACAGCAGACCCTTCCCTGCAGCCAATACTGTTTGGAGTAGGAAATGTAGATGGTGGTGGCTCAGGAACAGTTACTTAGGGGAGGAGTGCCTGAGTTGGACTCTGAAGGCCAGGTTGATAATAAAGAGAGCAGAGAGCAAGCCATCGACAGCAGGAACAAAGGCTAGGAATGGGGCAAGCGAGGATGTGACAAGGGGACGCTTGGAATAGGCAAGACCAGCCCTGATAGCTAGGATAATGGCCAGGGGACCAGAAGTCATGGGCAGGCAGAACACAGCACAGAACAGACCCCAGCCAAGTCTGTGTCCCCCGAGGGGTGCTGAGGTAGGCCCTGGCGTGGAGCTAACCTGGGTGTAGAGCAGTGCATCTCAACCTGCAGGTTCTCGGGTCACCCACGTCCATCAGAAAGCACAGATATTTACATTATGATTCATAACGGCGGCAAAATTACAGTCACGAAGTAGCAACAAAAGTAACTTTATGGCCGAGGGTCTCCACAACATGAGGAACTCTATTAAAGGGTCCCATCATCAGGAAGGTTGAGAGCCACTGGCATTGAGGCAGAGATCCAAGCTCCACTTCCTTTGCCTGTGGAACTAACCCTCTTGGGCTGCAGGGTGACCTGGCTACAACCAAGCTATGGCCAAGAGGGCAGAGGGGCAATAGAAAGTGCCACCATGAGCCTGTCCTCACTGCTGGCCAGCAGAGACTGAGCCCCTCGGGGAGAGAAATGCTGACGCTGACAAGCCACCAAACAGATGGCTCCCCCTGGCCAGCAGGCCCAGGGCCAGAACTTCCAGTCCAGCCCAAGTGAATCCTTAGCCCACCTCCCACTGCCTGGCACAGGCTGCACCGCTGGCCTTGAGCCAGGTTGTTTTGATAGTAGGAACCACAGCACAGATCAAGGAGCCTGGGGGCTGCTGGGTGGCCTCGGATGGCAGCTGTGGAGCATCTCCAGGCTTCTGTGTCCATGTGATCAAGTGTGCCCACTCAGAGGCTGCGGGGAGCTCACAGGCAGAGGAGGAAGAGTTAGGCAGTACTACCTGACTTGTTCACACAGCCTTCAAGAAAGTCACAAGATGGGTGGAGGGGTGCCTCGGCTTCCAACAGGGATTCTTTGCAACGCAGGCCATGAACCCTCTCTGTTTCCCTCTGATGGTGGCCTCCTGGCTGTCCTTCAAGCCACTTCCAGTGTGTTGGCCTCCCTGGCCACTGCAGTGCATCCCTGGGCTTCAGAGACTGGACTGTCATGTGCCCCAGGAAGAAGCATGATGTGACTGTTTCCTGCTGGGCCCTCTGCAGCCCATGCTCAGCATGCGGGCTGTGGCGCAGCCCCATCCTCCCTGAGGTACTGCTGCCCGATCGCTTCCTCCGGGATGAGAGAAGCAGCAGTTTCTGGAAGGCGCCAGGGAGGAGGAACAGGTTCCAGTTCCTGTCAACATCCCCCACAGCACCTGTTGGCAGGTAGCTCAGCCCCACCCCAGAGGCCTAACTACAGAAAACTCTGACATGGCCTTCCAGGTGGGCCCTCCTACCACCATCGCCAATCTGAACACACTAAGCCACAAAGATGTGAACTGTTAGAACCCAAGGTTCTGTGGCCATGGCCTGGGTTCAAGTTGCTACCTTGCCACTTCACAGCCCTGTGGCCTCAAACAGTTGCTTAGCCTCTGATTCTGTTTACTTTCCTAAACAGTGGGATACCAATCATAGTCTTCTTTTAGGCTGGCAAGTAGGGTTTGCCAAGCAGGAAACTAGGCCCCCAACCAAAGCAAGCAAACTGGGACTAGAGAGATGGCCCAGCATTTAAAAGCACTTGCTACTCTTCCAGAGACCCTAGGTTCAGTTCCCAGCACCGAAGCCCAAACTGCAATTCCAGGAGATCCAACTCCCTTTTCTGGCCTCTTGGCACCAGACACACAGGTGATATACAGACAGACAGACAGGTGTGTATGTGGGGCGAGGGGAAGGCCACCACCTTTGAAAGGCAGGACCTGGGGCTGAGAAAGAGGCAAGGGGCCTGGTCAGGCTGGACGGGAGGCAGCTGCCTCCTGGAACACCACAGCAGTGAGGACCAGCGGGTCTACGCGTACAGAGAGAGATGAGACAATTCATGGGGGTTGCGGGGTTGGAACAGGTTTTGAGAGGCAGCTGGTGAGCCTAGCAGGCCTGCTACTAGGGCCTGGGCACTGCGCAGAGCCCGAGCATAAGAAAGGCCATGCTCTCTCACTTGCTCCCTCATCTGTGCACACACTCGGTCTGCTCTGTGCGCCGCAGAGATGCAGGCCTCCAACCCCCGGGGGCTGATACAAGGAAACCACAAAGGGCAGAGGGCACACCCGAGGAGGAGGGGGTAGGGGCATTCCCTGGTGAGCTATTTGAGCAGGGACCTGACTCAGAAGGAGGGGTCCCACAGAGTCGTCCTTGGATGGGGCGTTATCTGACTACACTGGTCAGGCTGGCTTCGGACACCAATGTGGAGAAATAACGTGCCCACCCCAGGCTTGGACTAAACAGCTGCATTTCGTGTTTAATACTCTCGTCTCTGTAAGCAAAGCCCAGTGGGCAATTCAGCATGCGCCTGGGATGACAGCCTGCCTCCCAGACACCTTTGCTCCACTTCTCCCAGACTCCCTGACAGCTAGCAGGTAACCCAGCCCAACTACTGCTCCCACAGAGGGGAGCCTGGGCTTGAGCCTGCAGGCCAGGAACAGGCCTGTGTGCCCATGTCTTCTCAGGACAGAACATGGACTCAGCTGTCCTACCCCAAGCTGATAGAGCAGCAAGGTGGCAGATGGGTGACTTGGCAGACAAACACACTGACACACTTCCTGCCCAGACACAGAGCACCCTAGAACAGGCTGCAGCCCTGGGGGCCACACATGAGAACGAGGCAGGCTGTCCTGCCCTGGCAGAGGGGTCTGTGCTGGTACCTTGGGCTCTGATCAAAGCTGTACATTTTGTGGCAAGCATGTGAGTGCCCCCGAATATCCACCATTAAACATCAAAACCCACCAGGATATGGTGCGAGGGAGACATTGTGCAAGAAAGGGAAGCATTTCGAATGTCAGTACATTTGATGCTAAGTTTTCCCTCCTCCTTTAATTTATTTGGTATTGGGAATTGGGCCTAGGGTCTCGTACATGCTGGGCAAGCCCTTTATTACTGAGTTAGTCTTGTCCTTTTGTTTTTCTTTTCTTTTTAGTTGCATTTATTTGTGTGTAGGGGCATGCCATGTTGCGTGTGTGGAGGTCAGGGGACAACGTGTAGAAGTCAGTTCTCTCCTTCCACCAAGTGGGCCCCAGAGACGGAGCTCAGATCATCAGGCTCGGTAGCAAGTACCCTAACCCATTAAGCCATCTCACCAGCGCCCCATCCCTTTTCACTAAACTTCTGAGAAAACGTCCCACTAAGTTGCCTGCGCTGACCTTGATCTTGCCCTGTAGTTCGGGAGGGTTGAACTTGAGGTCCTGGCTCAGCTTCCAAGTAGTTAAGATTACGTCCAGAGCCAGCTCCAACTGCCCCCTCCTTTAGGCAGAGTCTGTCTGTCTGGCCCCGGCTGCCCTTAAATTTGGGGCACTTTTCCTACCTCTGCCTCTCAAGAGCTGGGATGCAGGCATGCACCACCACACCCAGCTCACAGTCATCAGCTGAATGGATACCAGGTTCTTCCCAGTTCAGAATTATTGTTATGGCCCAAGATGATGTGAACCTTTGGGTCTGAATGTGAATGGTTTATTTCTCAAGGGTAAAGGAGTAACAGCAGGACTATATACGCAAGTGCATGATTTAATATATATAATATAATATATATGTAATATATACATTACATATATATACCTGACCATTTTTGAGAGGGATGAGCCACTTTGTGTCCCCATTGCTGTCTCAGCGCTCCAGGGCCTCAGCCTGTGGTGTTGCAATCTTACTCCAGTGAGGATGACAAACAATGACACTGTCATGTGTTTATTTGTTGTCTGTATCACTGCTACCACCTGTTGATGAGTTTTTTGCTCATTTTTTTATTGGGTTGTTTGTCTTATTATTGAGTTATATGCTCTGGGTACAAGTCCTTTATTAGCTTTGTGTTTTTTTTTGTCTCAGAAGGTTGTAACCAGACCCCTAATAAAAACAGCAACAATACCAATAAAAACACCAGCACAGTCATTTCTCCTCAGGCACCAACACCAATTACCGCAACTGCTGCCTTTTGAACAGCCAAGCGAGCCTTAGGGGCAGCTGCTTCCTCCTGGATGCTGGAGATCCTTGTACACATTTACCTCTAAAGCAAACCAGTTTCACCGAGACTTCGGATTCAAACTGGCCAGGCATGGCGGCTTTTGTAATCCCAATATTCAGCACGCTGAGGCAGGAAAACTGAGAAGGCAGGACCAGCCTGGGTTTCGTGGTAAGTTCGAGGGTCCAGGACAAAAGACCCTGGCCTAAAAACAAAACAAGCAAGTAAACAGACAACACCAACAAAAACAACAAATAGAGGCAGCTTTCCTTACCAATTAGAAAGCAGCTGTGGGGCAGGTAGGCAAAGGCACTCGCCAAACTCGAGTTTGATCCATAAGACCCACATGGCAGGAGAAAAACAGACTCACACAAGTTGTTCTCCAACCTCCACAAGCATGCCCTAGCACATGTGCACCCCAATTCACACACAAAAGAAATCAGTGAGTGTTTAAAAAGAAGAAAAAGGCTTTCCTGGTTTCAGCTTGCCTCTTTGGGGAGGGCCTTCATTTATTGCAAAGGTCCTCTTACTTTCAGTGTGCTGTTTTGTTTTTGCTTTGTAGCCTATAGCCCAGGCAGCCTTGAGCTTTTGGCAGTCCACCTGTTTTATCCTCTCAAGTGCTAAGATTAAAGACACTGAGGCAGCACAGTCACGACTATGACTGTGACTAAACTCTTTTTAGTTGTTGGGATGGTTACTGCCGCCGGCTTTGAAATGCATTCAACAGAAACATTGACCGCGTACCCTGTTTACCAATCCCCCTTGTATCAGTTAGCTGATCTGCAGGAACAAAACACGTGTTATATTAAGAGAGCCTGGCCACAGTTTGGGCCAGCAGTGACTAGTGTTTACTGGGCACAGTGCTGGATCTGAACATCACTTTAATGAAACATGAAGAGGTAAGTATGTCTGCAGAAGAGGACAAGTGAAAGGACTAAATTCTCACCTGTCATCACCGGGCACCAGGCAATCATGTCCCCCTCCCTGGAAGTGCGAATTAAACCTGCAGCCTCGACCTTCTAGACAAGCACTCTGCCACCTAGCTACAGCCATGGTCCTTTAAGGTTTTTTGAAATGTTAAGTATAGGAACACTCTGTATGTGTCTGTGCACCACAAGTGTGCGGTCCCGGTGGAAGCCAGAAGAGGGTGTTGGAGCCTCTGAAACTGGAGTTAGAGGAAGCTATGACCCAGCATGTGAGCACTGAGAACATATCCCTGGTCCCTTGCAAGAGCAGTAAGAGCTCGTGACCACTGAGCCATCTGTCTAGCTCCTTACAGCCCTCTTTCTTCCTTTCTTTTTCCTTCTTTCTTTTCTCTTCTTTAAGATTTTTAAAAATTGTGTGTACATGTATGTGTGTGGCTATGTGTGCGTGAATGCAGATGCCCACGGACACAGAAGTGAGAGCCACCTGGAGCTGCAGCACCTGTGAGTGCTGAGAGTTGAACTCGGTTCCTCTGCAAGAGCGGTGCAAACTCTCAACTCCTGAGCTATCTCTCCAGCCTCTCCATGCTCCCTTTACACTTGTTCTTTAAATAGGCTCTTGCTGGCACTGAACTCATTGTAACCTGGGTAGGCCTTGAGCTAGAAGAGATGTTCTTCCCTTTGTCTCTGGAGTAGCCCAAGCCGCAGGCTTGTATCTGATAAATCATACCTCAACTGGTAAGACCAAGAAAAAACAGAGCATCAGATGTGGAGATAGGAAGATTAAACAAGCAAAGAAACCCAAAAGGACTTCAAAGAGGTCCCCAGGGCACATGACTAACAGGTGCGAGCCTACAGTTTCTCATTGGAAGTTTATATAGTATCTATATTGTCAAAAATCAAATAGATATTTAAAAAAAAAACAATTAGCCACAAGTGTTAGTTACTGTTCTTGTTGCTCTAATTGCCCTAAAAGCAACTCGAGGCAGGAAGGGTTTATTTTGGCTCCCAGGGTTCAGTCCTTCGTGGTGGGGAGGGTGTGAGGAGCCGGGGGTGGCTCTCATTTGTTACCTGCAGGCAGGAAGCAGAGAGAGGTAGATGGCGGCCCTTGGGTTACTTTCTCCTTTTTGTTCAGTTTGGAACTCTAGCCCATGAGATGGCCCGCCTGATCTACATAGTGGGACCCTGTCTCAAAGGGGAAAAATAAGAAAGCAAATTTGGAGGTGACATTGTGAGTGTGTGTATGTGCTTATGAGTGTCTATGTGGGGGGGGGGGGTGAGAGGGGAAGAAGGGGGAGAGGGAAGGAGAGAGAGAGAGTGAGGGGTGCTCTGGCACACCGTTCAAATCTAGTGTTCTCCATCAAAGCCCCCATAGGACATTGGCAACATCACCATCATCACCTGGGCTGGCAAAGCTGAGGCATGTGTGCATGGCTTCCTTTCAGTGGGAGGGCAAGCTGTGCCCTTCTGGCTGGCTTCACCATCGCTTCTGCCACCAGTCCAATTGCAGCAGTTGGTGTCACTGCCTCAGACATTAGCAGGGCCAGCTGCTGTCTCTGGCAAAAAGGACAGATCGCCTTGTTCCCGAGAGTGCTGTCTGTGCAGGGGAAGTGAGTGTAGGCGATGAGGAAGGCAGACACTGTTATTCAGTTAGCGGGGGTGTCTTGAGGTCAAGCTGCTGGGCAGAGCATTCAAGGCCGCCAATCATGCATACATGCGGTGAGGTTGGAGAGCCAGGAACCCTGCAGTGCAGGGACACAGCAAAAGCCCACCATCTCTCACTGTGGGACACGCCTGCTGTTTTATGTAATTCTGACCAAAAAAGTCCCCAGGCAGATACTACTTACTATTCCCCTGCTTCACAATGGGAAAACTGAGCTGAAGAAAAATATGTAGATGGCTCAAAACATTTTTCCTTAGTTTTTCTAGATCTGGTCTCGCTGTGTGGACTAGGCTGGCTCTAAGCCTGTGATCTTGCATTAGCCTCCTTGTGCTGGGATTACAGATGCATGCCACCACGTCCAGCTTGATAACTTCTTGCTACACGTTATTACAAAACACAGGGAGGGCTCATAAAACAATGTGGCACGTGTACATGGCAGAGAACAAATGACGCTGACAGCCTCATTTGGAACCTGACCTTCCAGCTCTGGCTTCATTCCTCCCAAACACCCATCTCCTCTCTACTGGAGGGAAACTGCCTCCTCAGGGTCACAGTGATAGGTACGATAGGTACATGAGGTCAGATCTGTCCAACCACCTGAGGCCAGCAAAATGACAACATTTAATTCAAGGTTAAATTTCAGCATTAAATTTCAACACTCGGGTTGCCTTGATTCAGCAACCTGAAAAACACAACCCAGAAGGACCAGATGAGAAACAGCCTAGCCAGGGCATGAAGGTTGGCCCATGAAGCTTCAAGAAACCTTTCAACATGAGATGGAATAAGATCAGCACTGCAGCTCAGCTGGTGGAAGGACCCTGCCCTCCACAGTGGGGGCCAAGGCTGCCATGGCTGTGGATAGTCAGCTGGAGCCCACAGAACAGGGACAGAAGCCAGTGTGCTGGCCTCCTTCCTTCTCCCTAGACTCTCTCTTTCTGCAGCCTTGGGCACTTGTGACTCGGAAAATAGTATGTCGTGGATGTTTTGGTTAATGATATGCAAACATGTTTTTGTTCAAATTCCAAGTTGGGGATTTCAGTTTGTCCAAACCTGTTAAGTGTCTCATGCAGCGTGGTCTTTGCCAGGTGGAATTGGTTGAATTCTGAGGACTTTGAGGGGTATAAATATGACAGCCCAGAGGAAGAAGGTGCGGCTGCCTGGAAGGAGACTGTTTGCTGCTGGCTCGTCCTGCTGCTGCATTTGCTGTTTGCTGATTTTCTGGGTACCTGGATTTTCTGGATTTCTGGGCAACTGATACTGGTATTGCCCCTAAAAGAACCCTATGACCCTACCCCTCGGGAAGTAACAGAAAGAGCTCCACCTCCTGTCCCCATTAACCTCCTTTCCCTCCTACCCTGTGTGTGTGTGTGGGGGGGGGTGTTGGAAGGGAGGTAAAAGTGTTTAATAAAACTAAATAAAGTAAGTTTGTTTAAAAAATCAAGGTCAATAATAGCAGTCAGAATTGCAGGTGTCAGGAGGCTGGGAAAAGCAAGTAGAGAGTTCAGTAGAGAAGAGCACTTGGTCCTCCATCGGGGGATTCAAGGCAGGCAGAGCCTGCACACTAGCAAGGACACAAGCAGGGGTTGGGCTGAGGACTGGCAACCATTGCCAGGAGCCATGGGTCAGAGCTGGCAGCTCCTCTCTTCTAGTTAGTCAGATGCCAGGGAGAGCCAGGGTTAACACAGAGGTCCCCAAGAAGGTGGTCAGCACAGATGCCCCTCTGAGGCTTCCCTATCCCTCTTCATTTTCCTACCCGCTTGTACCAGCTTTGCCCCAATGTTTGCTAAGCACCTGCCAAGGTTCCTGGGGCGAATGCTGGGAATCCCTTAGCTGTGCCAGCATGGCTGGCTGATGTGTTCACTCACTCACTCATTCAAGTCATCTGCTGAACGTCTCCAATCCTCGGGCACAGCTAAGAACTTAGGATCGAGACATCCTCCTCCTCCTGCTGCTTGCATTCTAGCAGGGCAAAGAGCAATGAGCAATCACAAAATACATTTTTTAAAAAGACTTATTCATTTATTATTTATACAGTATTCTACCTGCATGTGTGCCTACAGACCAGAAGAGGGCACCAGATCTCATTATAGATGGTTATGAGCCACTATGTGGTTGCTGGGAATTGAACTCAGGACCTTTGGAAGAACAGCCAGTGTTCTTAACCTGCAAGCCATTTCTCCAGCCCACATAATACACTTTTAAATAAAGTGCTGTGAAGAAAATGTAGAGCCAACTATCTCCCACTCTAAGCCCTCTTTGTGAGGAGTATGCCTGGGCCTGCTGGCCTCTCTTAGCTCTTGGGTGCTCCCATGTGGGTCAGAGAGATCTCGGATGGTTCCCAGTCACCTAGGAACTTCCAAGAAATGCAGATTCTCTAAATGGAATCTCTTGGATCAGACATCCAGCACCCTAATGCTTCTGAATTCTAAAGCTGGGGAAAGGTGAGCTTTGGGGACAAGGACACACCACTGTGTTCTACACAACATTTGGGGGACTATGAATGTGTGGGTGGGTCAGGGGCTTGTTTCAGTTCAGACGGCTAAAATAAGTACCAAGCCAGGTGTGGTGGCAAGTATCTCTAATGACAGGAAATCGGGAGATCAAATCTAGCCTGACTTAAAAACAAAGCAGGACAGCCAGATGCGGGGGCACCTGCCTGTAATCCCAGCGCCAAAGAGGCAGAGGCAGCAGAATGGTCATGAATTCAAGTCCAGTCTGGTGTAAATAGCAAACTCCAGTCCAGCCAGGGATATAAAGTAAGACCCTCTCTCAAATAAAATGCCAAACAACAAAACATGCAGCATAAACTGGGCATCTTAACCACAGCAGATTTATCCTCACAGCCCCACATTCTGGGCAGTTCAGCATCACAGTGCCAGCCGAGTTAACGAGTCTGGCGAGGCCTCCTTTCCAGTGTGTAGACAACACACTAGATTCCTCTGAATCTTCCTCAGGCCGCACAAGGGTTCCGTGGCCTCTCTCCAGTTTCTCTTCGAGGGACAGTATTCCCACCACCCATGAGGCTGACAATCTAACCACCTCCTCAAGCACCCTTCCCCCCACAATGCCATTGTCGGGGTAGGGTTTCAGCCTTAACTTTTGAAGGGCTGCAGACATTCAGTCCATGCAGGAGGTGATGCTGAGCGTACTTGAGCTATCAGTGTGTGGCTTGGTGGCTACTCAGCTGTCGTTTGGCTCTGAAAGGTCCCTTGAACTCTCAAGTGTTGAAGGCTTGGTCCTCAGCTGCTGGGGAAAGTGGGAACTAGTGGAAGCATTAGAAGACTGGACCTACTTGGAAGAAGGAAGCCACAGGGATAGGCTCCTGAAGGGCATCTTGGGGCCTCAGCCTGCTCCTTCCTCAGCATCTCCCTCCTTCCTCTAAGCCCTCCCATAATCATGTATTTATTGCCTTTCCATAGCCCTGAAAGTAGCTGGGCCAAGTGCTGTGAACGCCTGTGATCCCAGCACTCAAGGAGGCAGAGGCAGGCTGATCTCCGGGAGTTCAAGGTCAGCCTGATCTACATACTGAGTTCCAATAGATAAATTAAATTTAAAAACGAATAATCAGCTGCTTTTTAAGTCTGATTTTCTGAGATATTTTGTCACGTAACAGAAACTCTTAGACCCTGTTTCAGTCAGGTACACTGAGGAGGGGTCGGAGGAGGCACACTTGAGAACCACTCAGTTAGGGCCGCTAGGGAGAGTCCCGCAGTTTGGCTTGAGGGGTGTGGGCACTGAGGCAAGCCTGCCACAAGTGTGGGTTCTGCCTGGGAGGCTACCCGGCATGGCTACCTGGTGACAGAATGCCCTGTGATATTCTATCACAGACAGGCATGGACGATACTGCGGCGTGCTCTTAGCCAATCTGGAGTGACATGTCTCTGAGCCTTCTTAAGCACATGGCTTTTTTTTTTTTTTCTTTCTTTCTTTTTTTAAAAAAATTTTTTTTATTTTACTTTTTTTTAAGATTTATTTATTTATACATATGAACACTCTATCTGAATAAATGCCTGTATGACACAAGAGAGCACCAGATCCCATTATAGATGGTTGCAAGCCACCATGTGGTTGCTGGGAATTGAACTCAGGACCTCTGGAAGAGCAGCCAGTCTCTGAGCCATCTCTCCAGCCCACAGCACAACGGCTCTTATGAGGCAAAAAGATTGCCTCAGGAATGCACAAAGAACAAAACATGCAGAGGTCCTGGCTGCCTCCATCCCTCCCCTGCTCTCCTGGACTGTGTCCAAATCCCGAGTGGGTATCCACTGAGGTGCCCCAGTCGGGGGTCAGAGCGGGCTGGAGAGGAAGGTCAGAAAATGAGTCTGCCTTCTCCCAGCAGATCAGTTCAGCAGGCCTGTGCTGTTGGAGCAAAAGTCTTTTCCCTCCGGGTTAACCTTCTCTTAATGACTCCCTTCTTTCATACTCTGAAGACTTCAGCCCTGCCCTTCTAGCTCTAGGAGTTGAAATGATCTTGCCAAAACAGGGCCGGGATCCCTGCCCTCTCTGTTAGCCCTCACTCCCACCCTTTCTACAAGCCTCTCCTTTGTAAATAACACTCCCGGAATTTCCCTAGTTTTCAGGAAGCCATCTGCTTCCCACGGGGACTCTGACTGATGAGACAGCACCATGAATAACAGCGGAAACTAGAGGTTCCTGGCACAGGCCAGAGCTCCGGGCAGGGCGTGGTTAGGTGGAGGTGAAAAAAAATATATAGGAAAAACCTGCAATAGAGCTGGTAGAGGAGGCGTAGGCTCAGCTGCCTAACATACCTGTAGGGTATACAGCCCCTGACGGAAAGGCCCCTGAGGCAGGGGCTGTGCCTCTAGATGCTGGGATCTAGCAGCAGGGCACAGAAGAGGTCAGAAATAAACCAAGGACTGAACCTGTGAAAGCAGGGTCCAGGTCTCGCTCTATCCCTTCTCCTCCCACGGGGCCCCACAGAGACTAAGAGGTGGCAGAATAGTACCTTAGCTCTCAAAGGACTTGTATGCGTGCTGTTGGTAGCCGGGAATGCCCAGCCTGTGCAACTGGAGGGGGAGGGGCAGGTGGTACACAGCTGCAGAACTGAACCAGTCCCTGGGCTGCAGGTTGGAGCCCTGTTCCAACTAGGTGTTTGCTCTGCAGCTCTGGATGAGGGAGCTCAGACCAAAAGCAATATGGAGTCAGAAGGCCTGGTTGCAGGCACAGGAACCTCTCTAGAGTCTAGAGCCTTGTGTGCCATCTTCTGGAAGGAGCCCCCTGCTGACACTCAGCCCTAGTGGTGCTTGTGGGTTTTCTGTAGTTTGTTTTCTGGCGGAGAGGGCAGTTTGCTGTTTGTTAGATGCTGCTTCTGTGCGTGTGCCTGGAGTCAGCACTGGACACGTGAGCACAGACCTTAAAGAATGTTCAAGATAGTCACCAACTTTTCTTTCCTTTTAAAATATATTTTTTTCACTCATTATTTGAAATTTTATACAATATGTTTTGGTCACATTCACTCCCCACTCCTCCCCCAACTCCTCCCAGGTCTACCCCCAACCTCTATCCCTCTTCTTTTTACTAACTCGATGGATCCAGTTTGTACTGCCCATACTCATGGGCTCATCCGGTAGAGTCTGATCCTCCTGGAGGCTATACCTTTAAAGGAAACTGGCTGTCTCTTGCAGAAGCCTCTACCTGTCACCAGCACCTCCGAATATCAACTGGCTTGATCTTGTATAGGTCTTGTGCCAGCAGCCACAGTGGCTGTGAGCTCATGAGTGCAGTCATTTTGGTCTGGTCCCAACCTCTGGCTCTTCCAAAATGGCCACAGCAGCGTGTGTGTGTGTGTGTGTGTGTGTGTGTGTGTGTGTGTTACAGCTGACCCATTTCTGGCTGAGTACTTCCCTAACACTTATTCTCTGCACTTATTCTCTGATCAGTGGTGAGTTTCCTCATTAACCTCTCTACTGCTCAAAGAAACTTGTCTGATGAAGTCTGAGAGCTGTACTTATCTATGGGTCTAGACACACAGATTCAGAGGCCAGCTTGAGACAGTGTCATGTCTTGGGGTTTCTGTTGCTGTGATAAATCATGACCAAAAGCAATATGGAGAGGAAAGGGTTTGTTTCAACTTACTCATCTGTATCACAGTCCTTCCCTGAAGGAAGTCAGAGCAGGAAAGAGGAGGTGGGACTGAAGAAGCAGCTATGGAGGAAAGCTGCTTATTGGCTTGTTCTTACTGACTTGCTTCTTACCGGCTTTCTATTATTATTATTATTATTATTATTATTTCTTCTACAACACAGGAATACTTGCCCAGCGGTGACACCACCCACCCCCTGTGGGCTGGGCCCACCTCCATCAATCATTAATCAAGAAACTGCATATAGACTTGCCTGTAGGAAACCTGATAAAGACATTTTCTCAGCCAAGAGGAACCAGCTCTGGGTCCTTTTTCCAGAAGAGTCTAACTCATGTCAAGCTAAAAAAGCACAAAACAAAACAAAACAGAAAAAAAAGCAAACAACAAACAAACAAACCCAGCACACTCCATTTAATAGAATAGTAACTGATTTACTCCTGGGTCCTGTCTTGGCCAGACTTACAAGCGTCAATTTTTCTGACTCCTTTCATACAAATTCTTAATGCCCACAGGAGAGGTGGAAGAAGTTTGGTTCACAGCCAGCTTACTGTGAAAATCCGTCTCCGAAAGCCGTGGTGGCAGAAAGTGAGTCCCTGCTCCCTCTGTTCCTCTGCCGCGCCCACCACACACTGACGGGGAGCCGTGACAGCTTAGTGCTGATGAGGCAGCTATTGCCTACACGGAGGCAGGAGACCGGGCCCCCAGGGTCTAAGGGCTATGTTCTCCCAGCCCTCCCGCTCGTCTCAAGGACTGTGGCAGACACTTGGGCCTTATGACCTACAGTGCTGGGTTGGTTTCCTGTTTAGAAGCCCACTTCTGGTACAGGGAGGCTAAACTGGAGGTCGGAGGTGAGTGCTGAGAGGAAAGGACATGGAGGGGGGAGGGGGGAAGTGGGGGTGGAGTGGTTGTGGTGGGGCCAATATCCAGGCTCGGGAAGAGAGGGTAGGGCTCCAGGCGTGGGTGCAGGCCCCTGCTGGACAGAAGAAGGAGGGGCCCGGAACATAAGCCTGGCGAGTATCACAGCTGACTCCAGCACTGAGCCTACCTGCCCACACCTGCTTATCCAGGACCCCAGTCCCCAGCCCTGCACAGACGTTAGCAGCCATCCTGCCCCTTGCCTTTCCCTTCCCCAAGTCCCATCATTCAAACGGCATCCCAAACCAGACCTCGTTCCCCATTTCCACCCTCTGCTTCAGTGCTTCTAAGTCCTCCGCTCCTGAAGCAGGCCCGCTGGCGTTCCTAACTGCCACCGGGCACTGGAAAACACAAAGCAGGTCTCTGTATGCTCTGGAAGCTCATCAGGATCCATCTAGGTCCAGAGCTCAGGTCTGAGCTGTCCAGAGCTCAGGTCTGAGCTCTCCGTGCTCCTCTGTCCCTTCACAGAGCTCCCTAGCGCTGGGTACACCCCACTCCTACCTTCTTTCCCCACCCCTGCTCCTCAGCTGGAACTCAACAAAGCTATGTCCTCAGAATTCAGGCACCAACTCAATTGCTACCTTCTACTGGCGAAGCAGCCATGTCTGAAACATTATCTGGTTTTAAAACTTTAAAGCACATTTGCCAGCATTTACCATCTTCTCTCCCGCCAGGAATAGAAGCTCTGTGAGGACAGGGAGCCCATCTCTCCTGTTTGGGGTCAGGTTTCTCAGGCCTAGCACATAGGGAATGTGTTGGCTGGCCCCTGGGAGATACAGGGACACCGACAGGTCTAAGGTGAAAGGCAGTGATGGTTGATGCTGGAGTCAGCAGTCTGGGAGAAGGGAGTGAGATTCCTTCCAGGAGTATCTGGGCAGAGTGCAGAGGAGGAGGGCTTAAAACGTGAACAGAATGGAGACATGGCCAAGTACTGTGCCACACACAGGGAGGTAGGTGTCATGGGCCTAGCTCCTTGGCAAAGGGAAGGGTGAGGGCTTGGGATAGCTATGTGCGGGCTTCTGGGGCATGGGAGACAGATGTGAAGAGGTAAATTGAAGTTGTGCTTCAAAAAGTCTTAAAGGTTCAATTGTGCCTGCCCCCAAGTCAGATATGAAAGTCCTCACCTTAGTACACTCCAGAATGTGACTGCGGCAAAAGAAAGAGCCTTTAGGAGGAAATTAAGGTTCGATGAGGTTCTGTGGCTGGGCCCCAGTCCAGTTATGACTGGTATCCTATAAAAAGGAAGCAACGGAGATGTGAACAGAGAAGGCTCTAGCAGATGCAGCAAGCGTCAGCCATTGCAAGACCATGAGGTAGGCCTTGGAAGAGCCCATCCTGCCTTGCATTTCATCTTTCAAATCTGACTCAACGTCCAGCCTCTAAAACCATTTCTATTTATTTCTGTTGCCTCAGTCACTCTGCTCCGTATGGTAGCATTTTTCCATGGTAACCACAGTAAACTACACATGTCTTAAAAATTTTTATTTTACTATATAGTTTGACTCAAAAATCAAACAAAACGTATTTATTGGACTCAAAATTAAAACAAAATGTAATAGTAACCAAGTGATAACAATCAAGGATGGATTCTGGTGACAGTACATGTACTGTTCTGCTGTGATGACAATGGTATCAACCTCTGCTCTTCCTTTTAATTAACTCCTAATTTCAGTCTAATGGTGACAGAAACATCTCAGACATTGCAACAGTAACCTTTCGTACAACAAGCGTGGGTTAGTTTTTTGTTAACTTGACACAAGCTAGGGTCACCTGCAAGAACAAACCTCAGGTGAGAAAATGCCACCATCAGATTGGCCTGATTGATAATTGATGTGGGAGGGCCCAGCTCCCCTTTGGGTGGTCCCTACCCTGGGCAGGTGATCCTGAGTTGTAAGAAAGCTGAGCAAGCCATGGAGAGCAAACCAATAAGCTTGGTCTCTGCTTCCATTCCTGCTCCCAGGTTCCTGCTTGAGTTCTTGCCTTGACTTCCCTTCTAAGTTTTAAGTAGAAATAAGTCCTTTCCTCCCAAGTCGCTCTCGGTCATGGTGTTTATGCTTTTGGCCACGGTGCTTACCACAGTAATAGAAAGCAAACTAGGACAAAACATTTGACTGGTACTTCTCAAAACCATTAAAGTCATTAAAAAAAAAAAAGTTTTGAAAAACTGTCACAGCCAAAAGGCAGCTAGAGAACACGCTGAGTGAACAGAAAGTACAGTCCTAGAACAGAGGTCGTTAGATAAAACTAGAAGCCTGGAAAACGTCTGCACATTAACCATGATATTGTGATATGAGCTCATCAGATCAGCCGTAACAGATGTACCACAGTTAATAACTAGGTGTTACCAGTTAGAGGACAGCTGGGAAGTGGCTCAGAAGATACAGTGCTTGCCCTGGAAGTACCAGGACCTAAATTTGGATCCTAGCACCCGTGTAAAAAACTGGCACAGAGCTGGGCAGTGGTGGCACACTCCTTTAGTCCCAGCGCTAGGGAGGCAGAGGCAGGTGGCTCTCTGAGTTCGAGGCCAGCCTGGTCTACGGAGTAGGTTCCAGGACAGCCAAGGCTACACAGCGAAACCCTGTCTCAAACAAAACAAAACAAAACAAAACAAAAACTGGCATAGACCCACACACCTGCAATGCCGGTGTTGGGGAGACAGAGCCAGGCAGATCCCTGATGGCCAGCTAGTCTGTCAGAACCAATGAACTCCAAAGAAGGTGGAAGACTGAGAGGTCACTCAGCAGCTAAGAGCTCTTCAGAGGACCTGGGTTCAAGCACCCACACCGTGGCTCACAACCATCAGTAACTCTAGTACCAGGGGTCTCATGCCCTCTTCTGATCTTCCAGGCACAGGCACACATGTGGTACACAGACATACACGCAGCCAGAACACTCACACACGAAATAAAATTTAAAATAATTTGAAACAGTAAGATGGAGAGCCACGGAGGCTGATACGCAGCGTCCCCCGTGAGACTTCACATCCATCCATACCATGTGCACACACTCCCCGCCACACAGGCCCTCAGCAAGAATAATGATAATTAGAGGAAGTGGGGCAGGAAAAGCATACGGAGGGCCACACCTTACAGTGGTCCCACTGAAGAATTTTGTACTTTATGGTGGTGGGAAGCAGATGTGACTTCTGTGGAGGCCGTATTTCACATCTTGACCTTGGACCTTCCTGTGGACCATTGGTCCTGGGTTCAATGCAGTGTGGTGGTTCCGGCCAACAGGGGAGTCGTGATCGCGAGGAAGTGGTGCTCTAGGGTTCGGATTACTGCTGGGATGGTGCCTGTAGGGGTACTAACTACACCCTCCACGTACCTTTGCCACAACCTGCTTGGTGGAACACAATCCCAGTAAGTGGAAGAGTGGCAGCAGGGGGCGTTGTAAATATCTTTCAACTCTAAAACTTTTCTGAAAATGAGATTTAAAAACACACACACACACATACCTAATAGTGCCAAGTCTGGCTTACATCTGTCCCTGGTGTTCCCAGACATTCCTGTATTAGTGTTCTGTGAAACCCTCCCAGGACTCCAATATGCAAATGTGAGTATACACCGATTTTCTTCAGGGGCGTTTTAATTCGCTTTGAAGGCTATTTAACCCTTTTTAATATACCATACTAGAAAGGTACAAAATGGAGGGAGTGGAACATGCCCCACAGACATCATGACTCCTGAGCAGTTACAGCTCAGCGCTCCTCACTGCCTTGTCCTTTCCCTCTGAAGCCAGCTCTAGTCGAGGCCTCTCAGAGATGCTGGGATGCATCTCTGAACAATATGGACACCGCATAAACCCTAATGCCTGCATTCTATCATTAATGTGACTCTGGTGGGCCTCTGATGAAGCCTGGTGTAGATGACGGGAGATATTGAAGAGGACCACGAAGGTTCCCAACGCTCGTGTTAGGCAGCTCACAACCACCTGCCATTTCTGCTCCTGGCATCTGAAGCCTGCAAATGCATGTGTATAAACAAACCTACACACGTGTGTATACACATACACAGATCATATAACATACATAATAAAATAAATTGTGGTTTTTATTTTGTGTAGATGCTGTGCTTTGTCTGTGTACCACGCATGTGTGCCTGCCTGACAGGAAAGAAGAGGGTGCAGTTCCTTGGAACTGGAGTTACAGACAGTTGTGAGCCGACATGTGAGTGATGGAGATCAAATCTGGGTCCTGTGGAAAAGCAGCCACTGAGCCATCTCTCCAGTCCCCAAAATACATCTTTTTTTTTTTTTTTTTTGTAAGATCAAGGACCTTTTAGGAGAGCGGGTGGCATTCCTCTGGGCCTACCTTTTGTTGGGCATAGCGGGTCGACATCTATTACTTCACCACTCATGGACTTGACACTCAGATGGGGATGCAAGGCCCCTGAGATCTTGCAGGAAGCTGAACAGAGCTGGAATTGGGGCCCAGGTCTCTTGACATCTAATCTAGAATCACTCATTCCCCAAACTTCCTCTTCTCTCAAAACTCTGCTCCCAGAAAGGATGTGTCACTGGCCACTCATGGCCCACATGAACTCAGTCTTAAAACCCTAGGGACATTAATACACTAAACCTACTTGCTAACGATGAGGTGACTACAGAATTCACAGGGAAGCTGGCACGTGCCACAGGCTGCTGGAAGCATTCACACGTCACACCCGAACTTCCGCCGACAGGTACTATTATCCTACCATACCCCATGACAGATATGTGCCCGCCTAAGATCACACAGCGAGGGTGTGTCAGCCGTGGTGCTGAACCAAGTCTGTTCAGCTGGAAAGTCCACGCTCTCAATCACTAACCCCCGTGGCCTCTTAAGCACAGGTGTGGCCAACCATAAGGGGGCTGGTGCAACTCGGGCCTCCTCCCTCCCTCTGCCCCCACTTAGCCACAGCCTCCCGCCCCTCAGAGAAGCTATAAACTGCCCCTGGTCGCCAGCTGCTGCCCTCTCCAGGGCCTGGGTACTTCTCAAGGTGATCTACCCTCTGTGTTTGGGGGTCCCCCACCGGTATTCATGTTTCTAGAAGCTCATGGAAGTTTAAGTCCGGTTCAGTTCATCAGCCGCTGTGTGTCCTCTGCCAGAGTCCAGGCGAATGGCGCGATGTGGGGCACTCAGAAAGGGTGCCTGCCCAGCCGGCAGCCTCTGCTGAGGGTTTGCTCTGGGGCCTGCTCCAGTCTCTGTCATTCGGGCTCCCGAGCTGGAGAGCAACGTGACATGGAAGACAAGGCTCTAAGAACAGAGCTGGACCCTGAAGATACAGACTGGACTCTGCCCTGGGACGTCGGCGCTGGACCTCCAAGGACACTGACACAGGTGGGCATGGGCTCTTTAGTCGTGGGATGGCACACGTGAAGGGCTGAGGCGGACAGCCTGTGTGTTGTGTCCAGGAGGGCGACATGGCTCAGGTCGTGGCGGAAGCAGGGCAGAGCCCCAGGTCCCCGGGGCCCAGGGCACTGAGCGGTATGAAGTGTGTTGACGCAGACACGGTGGGGACACCCTGCGACCACCTCCTAGGCTCCGGCCTTTAGCCGTGCGTGGCACTAGATAGCCCGGGGGCGGGGGGGGGTATGACACCGTCAGAGGGGGTCTGTGGCCGGCTCGTCGCCAGCCTCTCGGACCTGAGGTTCGAGTCCCCGCGGGTCTCGACGCTATGCAGGACTCCGCCGGCCCTTTCTTCTCCGTCCTTTGCTTTCTATTCGTCCGAGGTGACCCTGAGCCAAAGGCTCGCAGACTCGGGGTCCGGAGGTCCCGCAGCGCCTCAACGCCCACCTAGCCTGCTGGGTGGGGGGCGGGGCCGGCGTCCGCAGAGCGCGCCCCTCCCCCGCCGCCTACAGCGCGGACGCGCACGAGCGCGCTCTCACCTGGCCGCCGCGGCAAGCCCCGCCCTCTCATCCCGCCTCCCACCCCGGACCAATCACAGATGGCGTAGGTGGGGGGGGCGACGCGCGGGGCGGGGCCTGCGCAGCCTGCGGGGTGAGCCCGGCGGGTGGCGGAAGGCGGCCGGCTTCGGCAGAGGCGGCGGCGGCGGCTGAGGCTCGGCGACGCGGCACGCGGGGGCGGCGCGACAGGACGGGCGAGGGCTGCGCGGCTGTCCGCAGCCACCGCCTCTCCGCAGCCGGGCCGCAGGGCGCCGCAGCGGGTGCGCGGCCTGTGCGGCGGCCGCAGCGGCGTCCTGTCAGGCGGCGAGGGCGCCGCGGACGGCGCCGGGATGATGCCGGTGGGTGCGGGCGGCGGCGCCGCGTCCCCCGGGCCCCGCGCGCGGCGGGCCGGGCCGGGGGCAGGCGGCGGGCGGGCGCGCGGGGCGGGCGGCCCGAGGGGCAGGTGGGGGCGGCGGCTGTCAGCGGGCGGGCGGCCGTGGGCGGGGTCGCGAGACGGGGCGCGCGGCCTCCGCGGGGCTGCGGCGCAAGCGGCCCCTCCCGGCCGGCCAGCCGTGCCTCGGTTTCCTCGCGGCGCCCCGGGAGCGGGCGGCGGGGGCGCCCGGTGCGGTGTTCCCACGCTGGGGACCCACGTTTCCCCCGCGCTGGGCGGAGCGCACGCCGTGCGTGGATTCGGAGAGCCATCTTAGGAATCCCCTTGCCGAGGCTTCCCCGTGGGTACATTTGCCCCACCTGGCGTGATGTCCCTCTGTCCTGAAGGTTGAGCCGGTTGTGTGTCGCCCGAGCCTTTGTCCTGCTCTCAAAGATGCTTCTGGCCAGGAAGACCTTCGTCTTTGGGGTTGCCACCTTCCCTGCCTTTCCCTTACCTGCAGTACAAGCGGTGGATGCTGAATTCTCTCTCTTCTTTTTTTCTTTTTTTTTAAAACAGGCTTTTTGTGAAGTGTATACTTCGTGATTATTGGGGGGGGAAGGTGACATGGGTTGTACCCATTTGGACGTATTGTTTTTGAATGTCTATTAAGTAAAATTCTTAGACATAATAAAGTAACACACAATCCTTTTTTCCCCCTGTTCGTTTGTTTTTGAAGTGCTGCAGATCAAACCTGGGCTTTGCACGGCTAGGCCAGTGCTCTACCACTGAGTTTATACGTCCCAGATCCACCAAAAAAAAATTTTTTTTTAAAGCCTACATGAAAGATCACGTTTCAGAGGGAAAATATGTCTCTCTGCATTTTTACTTGACTATGGCCGTTCTGCTATGCTGCACCCAAGCTCATTAGCTTACATATCTCTTTTTCAAATAATTTCCCATTTCCTGATAATCTCTTCTCCCCTTTTTGAACTGATTCCAACCCCTGGTGTTTGTGGAGTTTAAAGATTTGACCTATCTGATCCTTAAATCCCTTGGTGTTGGGCTTGTTGAATTTTAAACATGTTTTTAAACGATTGTCATGTAATGGAAGGAGCATTAAAAGAGCATCAGAAGAGCTGGAGTCAAATAATTGTTCTGGTACTTTTTAGCAGTATGACCTTGAAAGAGTTGAGGTCTGAGCCTTAAATTAACTGACTAACAGGGATAAGAACAGATCAGTATTTGAAGTATGATCCTGAAGATCAACCAGGATGGTTCTCAAAAGTGTTAAACAGAATGCCATGGTATATTTTTATTATGGCTTTGGGTTTTCAATTTGTAATTTTAATCTCTGCAAGATATACTTTATTTCCTCTTCTTATTGGCATAATGTTGAAAAGGTATTGGGGTATTTTAGTTTCAAAAGCAATTTCAGTTAAGTCTTGGTAGTTATGGTGATAATGCGTTCACACTGTAATAATATTGAAGATTGTCAAATGTTTGGCAGGTTTCATCATTCTGTAGTATTTAATTAAAAATGCCCTGTTAGGGAACTTGGATTGCTTTTTTTCGTATGTTAGCCAGACATTTTTACTTCTATGTGATTGGGGTTTCCAGTCTATGGTAACAAATTTTGTTTTTGAGAAGTTTGTTTAGCCTGAGGATTGGGATTTTATTTAAAAAAATTCAAATAGTGTTTTCTTAAGCAGATTTTCTGTTGCATTACTTTTAAGATATTTTGAGAAACCAAAGGTGTTTTTCTGAATCCCTCTTTTGTGTTTTTTACTTTCGAGTTTCTTTACCTCTAAAAATACTGCTTGTAGGGTTGAGCCTTCCTCTGTTAACACAGGTGGAGGTGCTTGTAAATGTAACAGAGCTTTTAAGAACACACCTTTCCTTCTTGAGGCTATCTTACACTATGTATCCAAAGTGTAAATGTGATTTTCTGGTTTTGTTATATATTTGGTGTTGACCATCAGTGAATCATCGCAGGAAGATTGGTTCTTATTTTGTGGTTGTACAAGCAGTAGGACTGTCTCATGGAATGTAACACCCCAGGATCAAATGCAGTTTAAAATATTCTGGGTACTAAAAGAATCAACAGAACAAAGTATTTCTCTTCATACCTTTTGCTAACTGGGTTTGCCCGAGCCATACTTTTAAACTACACTTATTTATTGTATGTGCACAGCACCACCAGTAAGTGTGCACATCAGAAGACAACCTATAGAGAAGGTCTTCTTCCACCAAGTGGGTCCCTGGAATCAAACTCAGGTCATCAGGCTTGATGGCAGTGCCTTCACCCACTGAGCCATCTCACTAGTTACCTGAACTATAATTTTAAAAAGGTGATTCCTCAAAAAGCCACCGATGTGATGGTGGACTTTTTGTTGTTTTTCAGGATAGGGTCTCTGTGTGTAGCCCTGGCTGTCCTCTATAGATCAAGCTGCCTCTAACTGAGAGACCCGCCTGGCTCTGGTTCCCGAGTGACTTTATATTTTGATTTTGGGTTTGGTTTTGGTTTTTTGAGACAGGGTTCCTCTGTGTAGCCTTGGCTGTCCAGAATTTACTTTGTAGACCAAGGTGGCTTCAAAGTCAGAGAGATCCACCTGCCTCTGCCTCCTGAGTGCTGCTGGGATTACAGGCATGCACCACCACACCCGGATGACTTTTTTTTTTTTTAAGTAAGCTTTGTGAATCCCTTGAAAATATACATTTACAGCACACTTCAGGTAGACCAGCACACTTCAAGTGTTTATTGTCCCATGTAGGTAGGTCGTGGTTACCAGGTTGGGCAACGCAGATTTGAAACTTAGTGATGTAGTGTTGGTCTGTGGAGACTCTTAACTGATCAAATGGTTAGTGCTGCACCGGATCTCAGCTGCTGAAAGTCAGGAGTGTCTGGCCGAGTGCCCATCTGACAAAGCCTTTGTAGAAGACAGCTGTCTGCTGTTATATAAAGTCCCAAAACTTTGGCCTGATGTGATGGCACACACCTGTAATCCCAGAACTTGGGAGGTGGAAGCAGAGGCAGGAGGATCTCTGTGAGTTCAAGGCAAGCCTGGCCTACATAGGATAGCCAGAGCTACAGAGAGAGACCCTGTCTCAGAAAATAAAACAAAAAAAAGTTCTGTGACTTTCTGCATGTGTGTGTGTGTGTGTATGGCTTTTGCATTGAGACCGGGTCACAGCATGTAGCCTTAGCTGGCCTAGAACTCACTGTGTAGACCAGGCTAGCCTCACACTCAGGGATTTACTGCTCCTGCCTCCTGAGTGCCGGGACTAAAGGTGCGTATCCCCACACCGGGCAACTTCTAGGTTTAAAGTTGGATTTTGAAATTTTCCCTTAAAAACAGTATAGGTGCTCCAGTATCTTTAGTCACTTTTCTGTCAACAGGTGACCCTTTAAAAATGTTTTCCCTAATATAGCTAAAGGACTGCACATCCTACTGCATAGATATTTACTCGCTCATGTTCATTGCTGCTCTTATTCATAAAAGCCAGAATTGGAAACAACTAATAAATGGATAATGACAAATGGATGGAACTAGAAAAAATCATCCCAAATGAAGTAATCCATACTCTGAAAGACAAGTATTATATGTTTTCTCTTATGTCCGGACATTAGCTTTTATGCTTTTAATAAATGTGCTATAATCCATAGAGGTTAGGTATCAAGGGAGGAAAGATCTCCCAAGGAAGCAGAACGAGAGTATAATATTATATAGACAAAGGGAAAACCAGAAGAGGCAGATTGAGTAGGGAGGGAGGAGGAAGGCTGAGAAGAGTAAAGGAGCAATATGGAGAGGGACCACTAACACTAAAGGCCATTTGAAAATCCATATGGAAACCAGCTCTTCTAGAAGCTTCCTAAAATACAGAGCTATATGAAAGGAACCTAAGTGGAGTCACCAAGTAATAAGAGAGACAATGCCCTGACTAGACATCTTATGCCACCAAGTAAAACCTCCAGTGCCAGGAGCGGGTTACATCTTGTTCAGGTGTTGGGCAAAGGGGCTCTATGGAAACCCACAAACATTATAGGCTATTGGTTACGCTCTACAACTTGATGATAAGTTGATGGTACACTGTGCTGAAGACAGCACTTATGTCAGAGAACATGGAGAAGTTGAGCTGGTGCCTGACTAGAAGCTTTGCCCCTGCGGACCAGCATTCATGGTACTGGAAGGTGTTTTGCATGCTACTGAAAGAGAAAGGTAATCATCAGTATCACCCAGCTACAATCCCTGAGACCTGCAACAGTGACCTTCCTGCAAGATATGCTAGTACAACAGTGGCACACGTGTTACGAGAGTAACCAACCACTTTCGGGTTGGATTTAAGGCCTGCTCCATGAGATGAAACCCACTGTTAGCGTGGTTTGAACTTGTGACTAGAGAGCTCACAGGTCTAGGGGAAAATCTGCTATTATTCAGTTAAAAGAACAGCAATAAAATGACTCCTACTGGCATAATGCTGTATCCGTAGATCAGTGCCTCACCCAACCCACATTAGAGAAGCTTCTGTTTGCAGTAGATGGACAGCAACACAGAAACACATACTTGGATAGTGTGCAGAGAGAGGGAGAGGGAAAGAGAGAAAAAGAAACTGACTAGAGCACTCAGTCTTAAATGGGGTGTTTTTCTCAACCTTTCCCCCTCAGGGCTTGGATCTCTTCAGAAGAGGAGGCAGAAAGATTCTAAGAGCCAAAGGGGATAGATAATCCTGAGGAAAAGTTGTCTTCCAGAAACTGCAGGACTGACCAACATAAATACAAACTACACAGGGTCCCAGCACTGAGAGGGGCAGGTGGACACACAGCGTTCTACCCTGACCGAGAAGTCACCCAAGACTGATAACTACTAGCAAAAGGAAATTAGGGTTTTTTGTTTGTTTGTTTGTTTAACCAGTGGAGTCTCCTTGGGTATACCAATAATACTTCAGGGTAGGTCCATCCTCAGAAGTAGTTAGACAATACAAAACCAACTCAGTGGTGTCGTCGTCTTCTTCTTCTTCTTCTTCTTCTTCTTCTTCTTCTTCTTCTTCTTCTTCTTCTTCTTCTTCTTCTTTGTGTGAGGGTTTTGTGTGTTTGTGTGTATGTGTTGTTGACAAAACAATGTTGGGTGGTGAGGTGGATAGGAGGTGGGGAGGGTATGAAAGAATGGGGGAGGGGAAACATGATCAAAATATATTGTATGAAAAATTATTTTCAAGAAAAAAGAAAAGCATTTCCAACCCCTGCCCCCAGAAGAAGTTTGCCTAAGACAATAGAGACATGGCTTTTCTTTAAAGAGCACTAGCTATTACAGAGGACCGGGTTTGATTCCCTGCACCTAAGTAGAAGCTCCCAACTGTAACTCCAGTTCCAGGGGATCAAGCACCTTTTTCTGACCTCTGCGGTTACCAGGCATCATGTATGTGGTACACAGACATATGTGCAGGCAAATACACACTTAAAATCAGCAAAACTTTTTTTTAATGTTTGCCTAAGGGAAAGGAATATTTAATGAATGCCCTAAGACCCAGTTGGGCCTCATAATATTAAGGCCATACCTATACAAATTGAATAGAAATAAAAAATTTTAGTTAAAAATGGAAAGCCTGAGTTAGAGCACGGAGTGGATGAAAATGGGAATTGTTGTGTTTATTGAAAGAGTGATATTTGGGAGCTGGTAAAGCTTTTTAAAGGGATGGAGCATACTAAGGGAATGTGACTGGGGCTGCTTTTCCCCTTCCAAAAGGAGGCTAACAGGAAGTGCTGCAGCTTTGAAGTGTGTTCTCTGTGAGGAGGATGCTTTGGTGGTGATGTTAGCCCTGGGGCTCCTTAACCTCTGTTGCACTGTCCTGCCCAACTACCTGGTTCCACCAAATGTATTCTTAGGAGCCCTTTCTGTGCTCACTGTAAGTAAGGTATGGGTTATGTTCATCTGTGGTTATAGGTAGCTTTCATTAAGCAAACATATCAAGTGTTCAATGAATGTTTTTTTTTTTCTTCCCAACTATGTAGAACTATGTTAAGATACAGAGTAGGTCTTTCTCTGGTGAACTATCAACTGTCACACAGGTGACAGAATCCTGAATGGAAAATGTGGGAGACTTGGGTTCTGACTGCCCACTTGTTGATGATGTGCCCTTTTGACTTAATAGCTTGTGAACTTAGCTTCTCATTTGTCAAATGAGTTGGACTTGGTCATTTCCACATATTTGTGGTTGGTCCAGTAGCTGTTTTAGAGCAGAAACTTTCATGAAGGTGACATTCATTTTGGCCACATCAAAGACTGAGGCATCCTAACTCTTGCCTAGTGTCAAGAAACCTTGTGTGATGGAGCAGATAGGGAGAACTCAGATGTGTGATGGTGCAGTTAATTATTTGCTTGATTGTCTAATTAGCTTGACTTTATATTCTCATTAAGTAAATAATACTCAAGACTGGACAATTTTTTAAAGTTTTATTCCTTTCCAATATAAGATCACTTAAACATATGTATTTCTGAGCTGCTCAGATATTTCTAAAATGAGAAGCACCATCTCAGTGATCCAAAATGTTATGTATAAAAGCTGCTAGTGCCATTTTTCTGAAGATAAAGTAGTCTACGTGAAGAACTCTTCTTCAGGCGGCTCTTCAAGCCAGAAGCTTTGCAGCTCCGTGGCCTCCTACGATTCAGTTTAGTGAGGGTGCGCTCCCAGCAGTGGTGTTTGTTCTTGTCTGCTCTGGCAACGTGTGGCAGGCTTTGTGCTGATGTCTGTTTGTGGAAAGTGAGGGTTGAGAGGTAAAGAAACTTGGCAAGGTCTCCAAGCTAATAAGTGGTGAGGCAAGGTCTAAAAACAAAGGATCTGACTCAGACACTCTGCTTCTAGTCTTTGCGCCAGTCAGCGGGGAGTTTGCCGTAGTCAAAGCATGTTGCCAGAGGTGCTGGTAAATGGAATTTGGCAAAAGTTTTTTTTTTCTTTTATGCTTGTGTCAAATAGAGCTTAGCATTAAAAGAATCCTAAGGCTGATGCTCTTGCTAAGGAGTGATGGTTCTCTCTGCCTTGCACTATGTTTGTGTCTCCCTCCTTTCTTAGCATCCTGCTTGGCCGCATATATGCTTTGTAGTTACGCTGAGGATTTTAAGCATGACAAGAGCTTAAAATATCACTGGGCTATTATGTTAAAGTTACATAACTGATTGTCAACATGCATCTTTGTGCGTGTTTGCCCAGATGGAGAATGGTTTTTCAGCAACGTGTGGTGGGATTTGGGTGCCTTGAAGTGCTGTTGCCATAGTTATTTTACAAACTGTGCTTCTGGGGCCCAAGGACTAGTATAACCAGGTTCTCCTGTGACACTTTCTTGGCTTGATTGCCTTGCTTTATTTGGCTGCAAAGAGAAGCTTATGAGTGTTGTACGTACTAACTGATAAGCAAATCTACTAGATTTTATAAAATAAAAATGCATGTTGACCATGAAGAACAACAAAAGGCCTGAAAAATGAGAGGCAGTTTTGTTAAGCTTAATAAGTGACATCTGAAATATTAATGTACACTTCAGTACAAGGTGCTGTTGGTATGTTAGAGGAAATGTTAACTGAAAATTTGGCACAGCCATGACTGATACCATATGCCATGATTGTCATTATCATAGTTCAGGCAGATGCGAAGGCCCCGCAGTGGGAGTGTGCCCAGTATGCTGGCCACATGGGGAGGCCTGTGACTGGAACAGAGTGATGGTGTCTCTGAGGGGTGAAGAGGTGAGGCAGGTGATCGAACTGCTGTAATAGGGTCTTTTTTTTTTTTTTAAGACAGGGTTTCTCTGTGTAGCCTTGGCTCTCCTGGACTGACTTTGTAGACAAGGCTGGCCTCGAAGTCACAGAGATCTACCAGCCTCTCTCTCCCCAAGTACTGGGGTTACAGGTGTGTGCCACTGCCCAGCTGTGTAACAGGGTCTTAAAGGCCAATGAAGGGATATGAAAATTTGTTATAAGAAATGAAACAGTATCTCCTCAATGCACCTTAAGTAATTCTAAGTGCAGGCATTGCTAAGGTGACTTTACTGCAGTAGGAAAAAATATGGACTATGGTGTTAGCATTTATTGGCTCTGTGGTCTTGGGTAAATTTACTTGACATGACTCATTTTTTTCTCTTTTTTTTTGAGATTGTTTATTATATTTAGCTCTTGCTGTTTTGGAACTTACTGTGTAGACCAAGTTGGTCTCAAATTCGCAGAGATACTCCTGCCTCCCAAGTGCTGGGATCAAAGGTGTATGCCAACTCTTCGGCTCCTTTATTTCCTAAGTTAAAGATAACAGTAACCTTTTACAGTTGGTAGCATTTCCTGACTTACATAAAAGGTGCCTGGCACGTAGGAAATACCATGAGTGTGTGTGTGTGTGTGTGTGTGTGTGTGAGAGAGAGAGAGAGAGAGAGAGAGAGAGAGGGAGAATGAAAATAGGTGTAGCTATTTTATAGCTACATACAGTGTACGTATGTCATTTAGAGGACAGATTTCCAGAGTCGTTCTCTTCTTCCCCCATGTGTGCCCTCTATCACACTCAAGTCCTCAAGCTTACACACTGAGTGAGTTCACCTGCTGTCCTTACTAGTTTCCACCAGTTTGTCTCAAGCTTGCAGTATCTGGGAAGAGGGAAACTCAGTTTAAAAAAATATCTCCATTAGGTTGGCCTGTAGGTAAGTCGGTAGTGCATTTTCTTGGTAAATGATTGATGTGTGAGGGCCCAGCCCACTGTAGGTGGTACCAGCCCTGGGCAGGTGGTCCTGAGTTGTATAAAAAAAAGCATACTGAGCAAGCCATGGAAGTAAGTCAGTAAATAAGTAACATTCCTCCCTGATATTGTGCTTCAGCTCCTGCCTACAGGTTCCTGCCTTGAATGCCTACCTTGACTTCCCTTCATGATGGACTCTAAACTGTAAGCTAAATAAGCCATTTTCTCCCTTAGTTGCTTTTGGTTACAGTGTTTTAGCACAACAGTAGACATCTGCTGAACTGTCTTGCTTGTGCAGGTATTTTTGTTTTTTAGGTAAGAAGAAATATAATTTATGTGCCACTTTTTTTTTTTCCTTTCTGAGACAGGGTTTCTCTGTGTAGCCCTGGCTCTCCTGAAACTCTCTTTGTAGACCAGGCTGTCCTCAAACTTAGAGAGATCTGTCACTACCTCCCAAGTACTGGGATTAAAGGTATTTGCTACCATGCTGGGCCTTATAAGCCACTTTTTTGTTTGTTTGTTTGTTTGTGACAGGGTTTCTCTGTATAGCCTTGGCTGTCTTGGACTCACTTTGTAGATCAGACTAGCCTCAAGCTCTCAGTGATCCACCTGCCTCTGCCTCTTTAAGTGCTGGGATTAAAGGCGTGTGCCACCATGCCTGGCTCTTATGTGCCACTTTTTAACATGTATAATTCAGTGCTTTTAGGTATGACAAGGTGGCACAATGTGGCAGCTATCTCTTTCAGAATATTTTACCTGGATCGTCTTTGCACTTCAGTGATTATCCCTTATCTGAAATGCTTCTGACTACAGTTTCAAATTTAGCTTTTATTCCCCTGGATTTTGGAATGTTTCCATGTGTATAAGACTTGGAAATTGAGTTCATGTTTAAACACAAGATTTGCTGTTTCATATGCATCGTACCTGTAGACTGAAGGTAATTTTATATAGTTTTTTTGTTTGCTTGGTCGTTTTTTTGTTTGTTTGTTTGTTTGTTTTGTTTTTGTTCTTGTTTTTTGAGACAGGTTTTTCTGTGTAGCTCTGGTTGTTTTGGAACTAGCTTGTAGACCAGGATGGCCTTGAACTCAGAGATCTACCTATCTCTGCCTTTCAAGTGCTAGGGTTAAAGCGTATGTGCTACCACGACCACTATACAGCATTTTTTTTTCCAGACAGGGTTTCTCTGTGTAGACTTGGCTATCCTGGACTCAGACCAGATTGGTGACAGAGATCTGTGTGCTTTTGCCTCTCAGAGTGCTGGGATCACAGGTGTGCACTACTGCGCTTGGCTTCTATACAGTATTTTTAATGCACCAGCATTTTGACAGCTCTGTCATGAGTCAGGTGTGGAATTTTTTCCTTGTGGTTTCATACTGATGTTCATTTTAGATCTTGGAGCACTTTGGAGTTCAAATTCTGGGTAGGGTGCTCAGCTTGTCCCTGCTGCAGTTGCTGCCCTGACCGTGTGGCTCATTTCTGCCTTTCAGGAGGAGAGCCGGAATACTGTTGTTTTGTTTTCTGTTATACCACTGCCTAATCCAGAAATTGGCACGTAGTTGGTGTTCAGTAAACATTTGTTGAATGAAGGAAGAAATGACATGCAGAGCAGTGTCAGATCCCATTGTGAGTGTGTATGGGTGCATGTGTGCAGGAGCAGAGTTTGGACCTGATTCACTTGCAGGAAGTGCAGCAGTGCTGTCAGATTTGCATGGTAGGATACATTCTGCACTTGATCTTGATTTTAGTCAAAAGCCTGGGAAACTATAGAAGAGTACTCTGGAGTGGTAGAAGGTATACGGAAAAGGAGAGAAAAAAAAATGAAGTGCCAAATGAGAGGCCTCAGAGCTCAAAGGCCCTTGCTACCAAGCCTGAAGACCCAAGTTCAGTCTCTGAGACCCACATGGTGGAAGGAGAAAACCAAGTTCTGAAACTGTGGCACTCACACATATCCGCCCCCCTCTACCACACAGAAATGAAGAACATAAATAATTTACGAAAAACGATACCTTGGGAAAAAAGAACGTAACAGGATGAGTTAAGAGACTAGTTGATTCAGGCTTGCCCAGAAGGGGAAGCTTTGGTTAGGAGTAGAAGGAGATCTGGTAGAGTATGAACTGAGTTCATGTTTGAGTGTTAGTGCACGTACGTGTGGGAGAGAGGAAGGAAGTACATGACTGGAGCTGAGGATCACAGGCTCATTGCTTCGGCAGCTGGTTCTGCCTTTCCTTTAAGACAGTAATTGAACAGTGGTGTAGAAGGGCTGTGAGGGGGATGTGCTTTGATCTGGCTGTCTGAGATGTTAGCTAGTCCTGAAATATGGAACTTTTCAATCTGAAGGTCTAAATGCATCAGGGAAACAAGTCCTTCCCCTCAGATTAAGTAGCTTTTAATGCTGTGTGTTTGGCATGAAGGGTTGCTGCCTGGGCATCTGTACTGCACTATATACCTCACTTTGTTCTTCGTAGTTTACATAGTCAGTTTCTTGAGATGACTAACCGAAGTTTCCAAGATCATGGCTGGAGTGGGGGTCTTCCATCACAGTACTGAAGCATCTAATAGTTCTGCGTGCACTTTCTTTCTTTTGATACATGCATACAATATATGGAGGTGGAAAGATGCAAGTTCAAGGCCAGCCTGAAACACACACACACACACACACGTACGATGTACATTAGGCTGGCCTTGAACTTATATCCTTCTACCTGAGACTCTGATTGGGGAAATAGACTTCAGTGCCACAGGGCTCTGATTCTGGCTTTGCCCCTCATTTTCCTGAGGCCTTGGATAAATTATGTAACATCTTTGTGCCTTCTCTTCCTCCTCTTTAGAACAGATTTAATGACATTCTGTTTCCTGAGATGGCTGGGTGGCCTATCAGGTCCTGGAGTATCAATATTCATGATAAGCACTCAGTAAACATTTGCTCTTATGTTTTCTGCTGCAACGAGGAGCTATTGTGGGAATATGGCACAGTGGAGATCCCACTCCGCGTGTTTCTGCTCTGTGCTGAGAGAAGCTATAATGAGATTCTAAAATCTAACTGGTTGGTAGAACAGAGAGAGCATAGTTTCTTTTGTTAGAAATTAAAGTTTGTCTTCCTTATCTAGTATTTCTGTTAGTCAACTCAGAGCCAGACGAGTGCACTTCGCCAGGGTTCTGATAGGAGCTGGTAGTGGCACCTCCCAGACAACCTTGCAGGAAGTGCCCCTCCTCGGTGCTTTTTGCTTCCTTTAGGACAGTGCCTGCCTGATGTTTATCTCCGGGCACTCCAGGAAAGCAGAGTCTGTTTTCCTTTTCCATTGCAGTGTCCTCAGTGCTGAGGACATTGCAGGCCCCCAGTGGCATTCAGCAAGTACTTGTTTACTGAATGAGCTCAACAGCATTTGGGATGCAATAATTATATGCTGGGTCTGGCCCTGCTTGAAGTGACCTCATTGTGGAGGATGTAAACAAAAGTGCCATATGAAAGACTCGAGCATCAAAGTACCAGCTGATGCAGAGCATGGTGGCAGCAACTATCTTTGTAACCTTCCATGTTGACATGGGAGGTTCAGAGTAGTCCCTGAAAGGTGAGGAAAGAAGGTGGAGGTGGTGGAGCAGGATTGTAAGGTAGAAAGATCACAAGTCAGAGAGGACTACGGTCAGAATTGAAATGTGTAATGAGGGAAAAGTGCCTGGAACATGAAGCCAGGGGAGATAGAAGGGATGAGGAAACTTAGGTGAAGGCTGGAGTCTGAGGGCTAAGTGTGACCTGCATAAGAGTTTGAATTGGATCCTGAGGAAAACATGAAACTGGCAAAGGGTCTTTTAATATGTATTCATACATATGTGTTATTGTGGTAAGATAAAAGTTAGCATTTGAATGTTCAGTTCAGTGGCAGTGGGTGCATTCACACTGTTCAGCAGCTGCCACCACCGCCGAGCCACAGCACCGTTCTTACCTTGTCAAACTAAAACTACTGTTGAAGCTTGTAAGCTGGGCTGGGTGTTTTCTAGTTAAAGCTAGCATGATCGGAGTCTGGTATGAAAGGAGTCTCTTGTCGTAGAGACAGAGCAGGATTTCAACATAACTGTCGAAGTCCCTTAAACCCTCATAGGCAATTCGTTGTGTGTTGTACCACTCCAGTTTACCTAGCCTCTCAAGCTTAGGTGCTGCAGCAAGCGAGCTGGATACAGACAGTTGAGGGCTCCATCTCAGCCTGGAAGTCATACAATGACATGGCTTCACCATGCTGGGAGGCTGTAATCTGAGATATAAGGGGCAGTCTGACTTGTTAGTACCTGAGGCATGATTACAGATCACACAGGGGGTAGTTAAAGCTCCTTATGATGCCTGAGTCATCAGAAAGGAGTAAACCTTGTCAGTGATGTCTACCGCTGATGCAGTCTAGATTACTGTGTGCAGTAGAACATGATGGAGCTACAAGTATAATTTTATAATGTCCAGGAGCTGAACAGAAAAATAAAAAGATTCAGTGCAATTAACCCATTATATCCAAAGGATTTCAACATCTAGTATTAAAATATTAGTGATAAATTACATTCTTAGACTGAATTAGTCCTCAAATTCCAGGACATATTTTACCCATAAAATCCATCTCAATTCATGTTAACCATGTTTTTAAGTTCTCAGCGGCCATGTGTGGTTAGTGGCTATCAGATGTCCAGTGTGGTTTCAGATTGTGGTTTGGGGAAAAGGACTAAAGCCCTAACTGCACAGAGAATGCTACCAGCTGAAGTCTGCAAGGATTTAATGGAAGGGCTTTGCTTTTTTTAATTTTTGAGATAGGACCTCTTTGTGTAACCTTGGCTGTCCTGGAACTTGCTATGTAGGTCAGGCTAGCCTCAAAATTAAAATGATCCACCTGCCTCTGCTTCCTGAGTGCTGGGATTGAAGAGCTGGGTCTGGAAGAGCTTTTGTTATAGTTGTTTTTTATTGCTAACATTTGCTTTGCTGCTTCTAGACTGTTAATCAGGATAGTGCAGTAATGAGGGAGCACACATTTGGGGAAACACTCTCATTTTCTAGCAATGTGATCTTGGGTGAATTACTTAATTTCCGTATGTCTCAGTTTTCTTATCTGTAGAATGGACACTGTAGTACTAACCTTGTGGAGATTAGGGAGGATCGAGTGAGCTGCTGCTGTGTGAAGAACCCACAAGATCTGGCTTATGGCAAGCACTACGGCTCAGCTCCAAAATGCTTAATGGTTTTGAGTCAGTTCGTTTCAGACATTTTTGCTTTGAAGATTGCTTTGGGTAAGGGCTTACAAAACAAGTTTTCACAGGTGAAAAAAATGTTGCATTATCCTTTGATAAGGATATTTTTTAATTGGTGTCTTTCTGTAACTTCTTGTTTACAACAACATTTGAGTATATCCAACAACTATAGGAATAGAATAATTAATAATTAAATGATTTAGGATTCTAATTAAGGTATAGGAAAAAATAGAAGGGATGATTTAATCAACATTTTAATTGCCAGTACTGTTATGATTAAGCTATGCTTTCTCTCTGAAATACTTTATTAGCCCTGCTGTGTCTGGGGAGACTTCCGGGTTCTAATTTTTCTAATTTTTTTCAATTGGTGTATTTTAACACACTGAATTATTTTTGAGTTTTACTTTCTTTTCTTTGTAAATAAAATCTGAGAGTATAGCAGAAACAAAACGTCGTGTGAAAAGATTTCTATTTAGCTGGAAGACAGGAGAGGCTGTCCTGCGCTACTCTGCAGAGTGAGACAGGCAGTGGGTAACTGTGTTATTGTATGGCTGCTTGTCTGGTCAGCGTGTCCAGACTGCTGTGCCTAATGGGGCCATCTTGGCAGACTCCTTGCCGCCTGGCTCTGCTCTCTGCTTTCTTCTCTGTCAGCTGGAGCGCTGCCTGTCCAATCCCCCATTCCTGTCCACAACTAACTCCTTTCCTGCCCAGCCTACTTGTTGCTTCCTTTGGGAAGCCTTTCCTGATCCTGGAGTCTGGGCTCCTTCCCATGGGATCTTCTGGCACTTGGCAGCTCCAAATTGCAGTTCTCTGTTCTCTTAGGTCTCAGATCCAGTGAGGAACTAAGACTGAGGCCAGTCTTACTGGCCTTCTGTGTCCAGAATCTGGCTCAGGGCCAGGTTGGACTCAATAAAAATTTCCTAAATGAATAGTGATCCTGCAAATATACCCAATTTATGTTATATACTAAGTAGCAGTTTGTTTTGTGTGGCTGTTGGTGTTTTCTGCCTGCTGTACCGCAAGCTTTGCCATGAAGTGACAAAAAAGTAAACTTATATACATTTTAATCTTTTATATGAGTGTTTACCTGTAAAATTGAACACATTTCAGATATCCCTGTTAATAAAGAAAAGCTTGGTTTCCTGACTGTTTGGAGACTTGCCAAGAATAGACTCTATATGAGTAACTTAGAGGGAAGAATGGGACTTTTAAAGATAATGATAGGGGCTAGAGAGACGGCTCAGTGATCAACTGCATTTCCTGGGGATTGGATACCCTCTTTTGGCTTCCTTGGGCACTGGGAATGCACTTGATGCTCAGGTCTGTGTCAGGCAAAACACTCATGTATAAAAAAATAAATATTACAAGTAGTGGTAGCAACTGAGTGTGTGCACGTCTTTAATCCCAGAACCCAGGAGGCAGACACAGAAGGGCCCTTGTGAGCTTAAGACCACCTAGTTTATGTAGTGAGTTCTATACTGTCCAGAGCTACAAACAGAGACCCTGTCTTAAAAAAAGAAATAAACGTAGCAATAGCTGGGCATGGTGGCTCAGGCCTTTAATCCCAGCAGTCAGGAGGCAGAGGCAGGCAGCTATCTGTGAGTTGGAGGCCAGCCTGGTCTACAAAGAGAGTTCCAGGACAGCCAGGACTACACAGAGAAACCCTGTCTCAAAAACAAAACAAACAAACAAACAAAGAAACAAAAAAAACAAAAGAAAAAACCTAAAACTGTAAGAACATTTACTGATGAGGCTCCTCTTGAGGCGGGGTGGGGGTGGGGAGGAGGCGTCTCAAACTAAATTACATTGGTTCAGAGATCTAGGAAGGCCAAGAGACCCTTCTGTACTAGATGTTGGACCCATATTTTCCAGAAATGTGTCTGTGTGTCAACTGTTTCACAGGGCATTGAGAAAGGCATGAATAGTCTAGTGGGGAAGATAAATACAGTAATCTCCAAAAGGGCATGCAACGAGCACCTATTTTCACCGTGTGCTAGCCAGTAGTAGATACGGAGACTTAAAGACATGACTATCTTGAGGTGTTTTCAGTCTTGTAGTAGAAACATAAAAAACACATGCTTGGCTGGGTAGGAGTGTTTGAGAATGCAGTCCTGAGAATCAGGTAATCCTGGTTCCAAACCTGGCTGTGCCACTTACCAGCTATGTGACCTTTAGGCAAATTATATAACCATCTGGAACCCATTTCCTCATCTGTAAAATAAAGTAATAGTGTCTGTCTCAATAAATTATGGTATGGCCACATAGAGAAAGAATACATAGCCCAAAACAAAATGCAGCTGTGTGTACCCCCAGAGTTTGTCATTAGCTAAGTACCAGTCTACTTTCTAAGTGTGTCCTTGTTATTAAAATGAAAGAACATTTTGTGGTACTGAAAAGGCATGAAAATAATACATACTGGCTATGAAGTATAAGTCAAAAGAAGCTTTATTTCCTCTGTTGTTTGCCACTTTCAAAATTTATGTGTTGTCATTTAATATTAATATGCTTTTCATTATTGATTTATCATTTACATACTTACTTATGCATCTGGAGACTGAACACAGGGTCTTGTAGATGCTAGGCAACTATTCTACCACAGAGCTAAACTCCAGCCTTTGTTTGAGACATTTTCTTGATATGCAACTCAGGTTGGCCTCAAATCCATGATCACTTACCTCAGCCTTTTCGGTGTTGGGGATTATAAGTCTACACTACCATGGCTGGCTACTTGAAAAGAAAACCTTTTACCCCAGGCTGAAGTATTCTGTGTGGACAGTGACCAGCAGGATATCTGACACCCAGGAAAACAGTGCATCGTTGCTAGTACAAGTTATTGCTGGAGATGGCAGCTGGGGTGGAAGACTCCTTGACTATGTGGTCCTCGACAGCAGAAATGGGTGTTGAGGTGATGAATTTCCTAGGCCAGTTGGTTCCTCAAGTGTAGGATCTTGGTTATAAAGTGTTAATTAACCTTAGCTGCCTTCATGTGAAGTAGGCTAGATGCCAACCCAAGCTCAGCTGAGTGTGTCAGACATACAAGAGCACTCTCCCTCTTTCTCCCCCCATCCCTCCTACTCCATTCTCTTGAGGGAACAACAGTGTCCATTTTTTACCTTGGAGAGGTAGAGTGGCCTGCCAAGTTGTGCCACTAAAGAGGGGTTGGGGAGATGGCTTAGTGGCTAAGAGCACTGGATGCTCTTCCAGAAGACCCAAGTTCAATTAATAGCACCCACATGGCAGCTTACAATTGCCTGCAACTTCAGTTCCAGGGGATCTGACACCCTCACACCAATACTCATAAAATAAAAATTAGATTAAAAAAGTTTTTAAAGATACTTGAGACCTAGGCTTGCCATGAACAGTGTCATGTCATAGCCTTTATGGAGCATGTTTAGGTAGAGTCTGTTCCCAGAGTAGGCACTAAGCCTCTCAAGCTTGCATTTCCCTTTAAAAGAGGCTGATGTGGCCTGTGTGATCCACCTCGTTTTCCAGCACATCATAAATAGAGCCTTGTTCCTTTCACATTAAGGAAGTTTGGGAAATAGTTAACTTTTTATTTTATTTGTAGATGAGAACGCAGGCATGTGGAAGTCAGAATAATTTCCCGTGGTCACTTACCTGTTTTCACTGTGGGATTTGGGCATCAAACTCAAGTTGTCAGGCTTGTGTAGTATCCATTTTTACCAGCTGAGCCCTTTCACCAGCCCAACTTAAATTTTAGTTCATGTCTGACTTTTAGAAGACTGCCAGGGGAATGTCCAACTAGTTTAGTGGCAAAGTTATTGTTAGGTATAGAAATTAAAAGGGGGATGCATTGAGAGAATGCTGTGGGAGGGGCATGGACTTGGGGTCTTCCTGTGTAGCCCAGGGTGGCCTTTAACTTTTTAAAAAATAATTTTTATGTGTATGGATATTACCTGCATGTATGTCTGTGCCCCACATGCATATACTGACTGTGGAGGCCAGAAGAGGGTGCCAGATCCTTCAGAGCTGGAGTTACTAACAGTTGTGAATTGCCTTATGGGTGTTGGGGATCAAACCAAACTCTTCTGGAAAAGCAGTGTTCTTAACTACCTCGCCACCAATCTCCTCCCTCCTGACCCCCCCCCCCATTTTATTTGGCCTTGCTCACTGTGTAGTCTGGGGTGGCCTGGAACGCTCAGAAACCTGCCTCTGTCTCCCTAGTTCAGAGTATTTCTTTGTTGAATTGAACACCTGTAAACAGATTAAGAAGGAAGTAATCACTTTATCACTAACTCAAATTACCAAAAAAAATTGTTTCTTTTATACTCATTAGTGTTAAGAAATTGAAGCATCTTCCCTGAAGCAGAAGCTGGAGAAAACAGCTTTGATAAGTCAACAATGAGCCTGAGTGTGCTCTCCGAGAACTCATCTGAAGTAGTGGCTCAGGGCTAGCATTGGGAAACTTGGATTTCCAGAAGGTCCCCACAGTTCTCAGAGCTCAAAACAGGGTTTTTGTGCCTAATCTAATATACAAACTATGCAATTTGGGATGAACAAAGATTGTCTTTGGGGAGTTTGAAATTAAGGGATTTGCTATTCAGAAGGTGATCTCAATAAAAATATTGGGAACTGAAAAAAAAAAGAAATTGAAGCATCTAGGTACTATAGTCTCAAATTTGCTGCTTGAAATATGTGCTTTTCTTTTAATGGACTAGAATGAATGTTACCTTTTTATTTTTGTGTTGGATTATGGATCCTTATGAGGACATGCTGAGTACTGAGCCAATAATAGCACATGAACTATTTTTGAGTTTAGAAGAGACAGAAAACTCTTCAGAGAAAGATAAGACAAAAGGAAAGGTGATCTGCCTTCATCTCATTCCCTCTTCAGCAGAGGCTTTTGCATGTGCTCCTGGACCTTGTGGTATGGGAAAGGAAGGGTGTTTTTACACTTGCAAGCTGTGCTTGCTTCTCTGGTATGCCCCTTAGTGGGCTGAAGCAGGGTTTGCTGCCCTCTCTTCCCTCCCTTCCCTACTTGCTAAGCTCTGTATTGGGGGCAGGTACAGGGCTAGTCAGAGCCTGGAAGTGGCTGGCTTTAATGAAGTAAGTGCAGCCCATCTGAGCTGTTAGAATTAGCTGTAGTGCCTGGAGTGAGCATAATTGTAAAACTGTTCTCAGGTTTCTCTTTGTAAAGTGCTCATTTAAATTTAGTCATTCTATTTGTGTGTGACAGATGTGCATGTGCATATTTTCAAGTGCTACAACAGGTATGTGTAGGTCAGAGGACAACTTGAAGGCATCACTTCTCTCCTACTGTCTGGGCCCTGGGGATGGAACTCAGGCCCTCAGGCTTGGCAACAAACACCTCTACCTGCTGAACCGGCTAAGTAACTCAGTGGCTAAATCACTTAGTACAACTCCACAGAGTTGTCCCCTGACCTACACACTCCCAAACATGCACCGCCCCCCACATCACATATACAAACAATAATAGATAAATAATTTTTAATAGATTTCCTGGAAGAACATTGGCTGGAAAGCCAAACAGCATGGTATTCAGCTGGGGCAAGAAAGGGACACCTTTGGGGACCTTGGCATTAGGAGTACCAAGGTTCTCTGTCTGGAGTGTGCTTCTCTTTTTTTGGAATCCACATCTACGCCAATCAGCAAGGTTGTCTCCCCAGCTGCTTTCTCTTGCAGCATCTCTGGCACTCTATCGTGGATTCTTACTCTAGCTCATTACTAAGGGGTTACTGCATCTGTGATTGTTCCACATGGCTCTGTTCTCCACAAAGCAGCTGGAATGAGCTGGGAAATGTCAATCAAAATGAGCCGTCTTAGAATCCTTCTGGCTTCCCTTTAGCCTCTTAGGAAAAGCCTGGCATGTGTCTTGCTGCACATCTCCATTCTGTTAGTTTTCTGCTCCAGCAAAGCTGGACTCCTTCAGGGGTGTCACTCTTGCCTCATCTTCATTCTGCCTTAGGGCCTTTACGCTTGTTCTTTGCATGTTCTTCTTTTAGACTATTGTCAAACCTTACTCTGTCATCTCCTTCAGGGAAGCATTTTGTTTTGGTGGAAGGACAGGGTCTTGTGTAGTCTTGTGTAAACTACTTTTTCTCCTGCCTCTGCCTCCTGAATGTTGGAATTATAGGCACATACCACCATGCCTGGGTTCTGAGGTTTTCTCTACCCATCTTCTTTAAGACTGAAACCACTCCATTGCCTATCTGTTTTACTTGCTACCATCTGCTATTCTGTATGTTTTACTGTGTCTTTCCCTCACCTTGTCACACTGTATAAGGTCCAGAGCCTTTTTAATTCATCAGTGCACTCCCCAGCACATAGTAGGCACTCATATTTGTGGTGCAAAGAACACTTTTTTTGAGTGAACAATGGCAAGAGGGACATAGCACATAAAATAAACATGATCTCTGGGAGCTGAGTCCCAGAGCAGAGGGATGAATTGACTGTGAAAGCATCTCAGTTGATGTCTCCAGGATTGCTGTGAGGACCAAATGCATGTGTGTTTTATTGGCACTGAGAAAAATGTTTATTTTTCACCTTTGTGAAAAAGTAGGACTGCTTGGCTGCTAGCCTCCAGCAATTAGCCATTCATGATACGGCTTGTTTGGAAGAACAAAAATTATACCCATGTAATAATATAGAAAGTCATAAGTAGCTGTATGTTTTACTAATTTGGAATGTAGAATGTTATTTTTTAAAAGAATGGGGATAAATTTCCATAAATTGTACATGAATTTTTCTTGAACTCATAGTAGTCTGTTTACCTCTGCCTCCGGAGTGTGGGCTTAAAAACATATACCACCGTGCCTAGTTATACATGGGACTAAGAGGACCTCTGCTGCCTGAGCAGACACACACCTTAGGATTCAGATCAGCTCCATACATTTGCTTTGATGGGCAGAAGCAGCAACTTGGAAGTCTGAGGCCTGAGTACAAGTTTAAGACCAGGCTGGGCAGCCTTCACTTAAAATTTTTAAAGACTGGAGACACAGTGGTAGAAGGCTTGCTTGCCTAGCATTTGTAAGTCCTCAGTACTAAATAAAATGTGCATGCCCAGAGTCTGAAGGCACCAAGGGCTTTACTCTCATGTCTGTTCTTCAGTAGGACGTTTCTCTGAAGCAGAGCAGTGTGGGCTGCTGAGCGCGTTCATTTTTATAGTGCCTCTTTACTCGTTGGCTGTTTATAGTCATAATGTTTTTTTTCAAGCTACATGCACATAATTTGTATGAAGTGAGTTCTTTCATTTAAAGAGGTTTGGCTTTCTGTTTCTTGCGGATAACTTTTGCGTACAGTTTCATGGAAATGAAGAACTTGTCTAGTTTGCTTTTAAAGTGATCATGAATCCATGGTCATAATGTTTTAGAACTACTCAAGCAGAAGCATGTGCTCTGAACCCAACTCCCTGGGTAAGCTCCTATTCTCTGTTTTTTCCTCTTAAGACTTTGGACAGTCTGGCCTGCCCCTTCACTAAGCATTAAAATGATAATAATGTTTTTTTTGTTTGTTGTTTGTTTTTGTTTTTCAAGATGGGGTTTCTCTGTGTAGCCCTGGCTGCCCTGGAAGTAGGTCTGTAGACCAGTTTGGCCTGGAACTCGGAGATCTGCCTGTCCCTGCCTCCCACGTGTTGGGATTACAGGCGTGACCTACCATGCCCAGCCAGAGCTGTTTTCTTGATCCTATTCTTAGTTCCTACTGAACGTTGCTAACACTGGCTGCCTCTCCTGGAACACACCTAATTAGGGGAACTCTACATTACCACTCTGTGGCAAGAGTGTGGTCTGCCTGGTTTCAGGAGCTGTCTTATCACTGTTCTGTCATAGTGCCAGTGAAGCTTATCAAGGCCTTGAGGTCATCTGAGGCCTTTTCCCTGTGTGAACAGACAGTCTCCAGGCACCAGCGCTTGTACTCCACACTGCTCTTGCTTAGTTTCTTACGATGAAACAATAGCTCACACTTATTTTTATGTGTTTTATTATTATGGAGTACAAATTCAAAGTGTTATGGCTTTTGGGAGCCATCGTTCACCTAAAAGACAGAGTTAGCAGTCCCCTGTAAATCAAGGGAGGAGGTTTTGGGTCTGCTTTTCCTTTGGAAACTGTGCTCTGTGTTGTGCATGTATACCTAATTCTGTAAAAATTACTCCTTCAGGTCACTATTTTGGTTAATTTTTTCTAGCTGTAGGCCTTCATGCCTGTGAAACGTCCATTCTACCTCTGCCTCCTGAGTTCTGGGATTAAAGGTGCACCACCACTGCCCAGCCAATTTGTGACTTTTTATATCTGACTTTATCTGTTCTCTTTTCAAGGGTCTGCGTTGTAACAGTCATTGCATTTCTTTTTCTGTTCAAGTAATAATATAAGTTCTGAGTATATTAAATGTTACTCAACCATTTATAAGTTTGGGATGTTGGGACTGCAGAAGTGGCTCAATAGTTAAGAGTGCTTGCTGTTCTTCTGGAAGACTTGATACCCACATCTGCCTCCAGCTCCATGGGCTCAGTCAGTCCCTTTCTCCTGGCTCTGTAGGCATGTGCACACAGAGATATAAGTACATTTTTAAAGTGTCTTTATAAGTTAAGGCTATTTCTGTTTTTTAGCTGTTATAAATGATTCTGTGAGTTCAGGTTTATGTGTAATGTACACATGTAGTTCTCTTGGGTATATGAGTATATAAACTCATATGGAGCAGGATAGAGTAGAATATTAGCACACTTGCTAGCATGAGGCCCTGGGTTTCCTCCTCTGCATCACCAAAATAGCCATATGAAGCTGCCTGAGGTCGCTGCCTCTTAGAATGACAGAGTAGGAGGATCACTTGGGTCAGCAAGATGGAGACCAGCCTGGCAACAGAGAGACCCAGTCTTAGCAGCAACAAAAACCATGTAGGAATATTTTCTCTTGAGTTTTATCAAACAGTGTGTATTAAGAAGAAGTCTTACTCTGAGAATTGTTGATATATACCTAATGCAAATTTTTGAAAAACAAGAACATTTAATTAGAAAATTTATGTGGTTTAGATAAAATATTTTTCTATTTTATTGTTGTGTTTAATTGGGGGAAAAGCCATGATTCTTTGTTCTTATTCCAGTACTATAATGATTACATGGGGAAAAAAGCTCTCAGTTTGCACGTGATCATTTTAAATAAAAATACTAGGTAAAACCTGGCTAATTGAAATATAAACAAATAATGGAAGATTATGCAATCAAGAGAATGTTTATTAAAACTTTCAGTGATTTTCATTTCTTTTTTTTTTTTAATTTTTATTTTGAAGCACTGGAGAATTGGTTTGGAGAATTGGTTCAGGGTGCCTTAGCTTTGGAGTCAAGTAGAGTGAATTAAGTTCTCTATATATTTGTGAGCTCTGTGACTTGAACGCGTTTAACTTCTTCAAGTCTCTTTTCCTTGTCTGTAAAGTGAAAAGTAGTGGCTGTCTGAACAGAGTAAGTGTGGAAATGGAGAGTGGGAAACCCCATGGCACTGTACTAAGGAGATAGAAAACCTGTGGTACAGTGACTTTTTCCCCAATTCTGTACACGTTCTGTTGGGTTTCCTAAAACCCCATGGTCCACACTAGGAAACACTTTACAAGGGGACTCAGTTCTCACACATACACACCCCGCCCCTCTGTGTACACACACACACAGACACGTGGTCAGAATGTCTGCATGCACTTTTGCCAGATTCAGTATACTGTTGTTTTTATTTTTTAAGTTAAAGACCATTTTACAGCAATTTTAGGAATATAGAAAAATGGAACAGAAATGAAAATTTCCTCCCCTGCTTCCTGTTCCTCCCAGTTCAGTCCTCCCGTTACCTATTATTATGATCCATCTGTTACAATGATGGATCAGTGGTGGTACATTTTGGTTGACTGGGGTCATTGGTTTATATGCCAGGCTTTTGGTGATGTACAGTTCTGTGGGCTTTGACAAATGTGTAATGTGTCCACTCTTCTAGTGTCTTTCAGAATAGCTTTATTACCCTAAACACCGGGGCAATGAGTTCTCCCTGGGGCAAGGCAGTTCTCACTGCCTACAGTGCTGGCTCTATTGTTTGACTTTTCCAGAATCTCATACAGTTGGAATTGTACAGTATGTATGTAGCCTTTCAGACCAGTTTTACGCGGAAACTTATAGTTAGGGGGTCCTCCTTGTCATCTTGTGGCTTGATAGCACATACATATCTTTTTATTAATGAACAGTACTCCACTGTCTGAAAGTGTCATAATTTGTTGATCCATTCATCTACTAAAGGACATGTGGACAGGCCTGGAACTTAACTGTGAAGTGCAGGCTAGTCTTGAACTTGTAGCACTCCTCCTGCATCATCAACCTTCCAAGTGCTGGAATGACAGGTGTGGCCCTGTTTCATTTATTTAAAAAATTATTACTGTCTTCCAAAGTGGCTATAGCATTGTCTGCTGCTGAAGCCTTTTGCCCTGTGGCCTTATATGACATGATGACAAGCAGACTGTTAGGACTGTTGAGGATTTAGTGTCAGAGTTATCTAACTGACTGGTGTTTGCTGTGTGGTGCTTTAGTTTTGGCCGTTCTGACAGGTGAGTCTTGTATCTCATGTTCTGATAATGCGTTCCATGACCTATGATGACGAACATCTTTACATGTGTTTATATGGTGTTTGTATGTTGGTTTTGCTTAGATGTTTGTTCACATCATTTGCCTCTTTGAAACAAAGTGTGTTGTTCCATATCAAACTTTAAGGAATTTCTGTGTTTTAGGATACAAGTACTTTATTGCCTGTACACTTTGTGGATATCGTCTCAGTCTGAGACCTGACTTTTAATTTTTCTAGATTTTTGTTATTATTATTGTTTTTCGAGACAGGGATTCTCTGTGTAGCCTTGGCTGTCCTGTCCTGGACTTGCTTTGTAGACCAGGCTGGCCTGCAAGTCAGAGATCTACCTGCCTCTGCACTTTAATCTCGAGTGCTGGAATTAAAGGTGTGCACTACCACTGCTCAGCAAGATTCATTTATTGTGTGTGTGTGTGTGTGTGTGTGTGTGTGTCTGTCTGTCTGTCTGTCTGTCTGTCACATGGGTGCGGGTATCCATGGAAGGCATTAGATCTTGAAGCTGTAGTTGTAAGAGGTTGAATGTGGGTCTTCTATAAGAGCAACAAGTGCCTTTAATCACTGAGCAATTTCTCCAGCCCTCTTTTCAGTTCCTTCTTTTTCTGGTTTTTTGTTTGTTTGTTTGTTTGTTTGAGACAGAGTTTCTCTGTGTAGCTTTGGCTGTCCTAGAACTCTCTCTTTAGGCCAGGATGGCCTCAAAACTCACAGAGATCCACCTTCCTCTGCCTCCCAAGTGCTGGGATTAAAAGCGTGTACCACCATCCCTGCCTCTTTTCCTTTTCTTAATATTGTTTTATATTGTTTTGTTAAAAGGAAATGGTAGTCAGAGGGGAATAAAAGAGGCGAATAGGGAAGACAATGAACATTTCATGCAAAATCTAGATTTCTATGTACACACTGTGTGTGTGTGGCTGTGTGGGTGTGTGAAAATGGGGTCGGGGACATCTTGGGGGTTGGGCAGCAGAAGGTGAGTGGAGGGCAGACTGGGCAGTGGGGTGAATATGAGTAAAGCACCGTATACAGGAATGTAAATACTACAGTGAAACCCATTGTTTTGTACATTAACAAAAAAGGAAATTATTACTGGTATACTGATTTCCTAGGTCATTGACCGCCTATTCCACAGTCTGATGCTTAGCCTAAGTTCTGCTTCTGTAATGGTCATATGGATGATGCCAGTAAAGTGATTGTAATTTCTCAACACTGGTGAGCAAGAGTGCCAAAATATGTGCCCCTGTAGAGGCTCGCATATCACTAAGTTTTGATCCTAAGACATGTTGCATGTAGGCATTATGGAAAGCTTACACTCAAGTTTGGCATTCCTGCTAGGTTTTAGATGATTCTCAAATGGTGTGTGTTTTTAAATATGAAAGGAATGAGGTGAATGGGGTGAAGGGACGTTATTAATGTTGTATTTTCAGGGATTTTGTACACCAGATTTTGCCAGTTCAGATTGGTGAAGTGAATGTTTATAGGATAGAATGTGTGTATACATAAATGATGTCTATTTTTTAAAAATCATGTAGCCTAGTGTGCTCAGATTCACTAGGTAACCAAGGATGACCTTGAACCTCTGGTCCTCCTACACCTATACCCAAGTGCTGGGATCACAGATGTGCACCACTATAGCTAGTATGGAATATATTTTTAATGTTCGCTTCTGAAATCAAATAAAAAGTGAAGTTGACTTAGTAATAGGGCTGTTGAGGACATAATGTTAGAGCTCTTTAGCAGACTAGAGACATACACGTGTCCTCTCAACAGGTCACATATGCACCTTTCAGGCTTAAGCTTTTATTTATTTTGAAAAATTTTCATCACTCTATTAAGGCCAACTCTTTTTTTTTTTTTTAAACACAATCAATTCCCAATTATAATTTTATCATTTTAAAGAATTGAAATGGGTCTCCTGTAGCCTAGGCTGGACTCAAATTCTGTATGTAGCTTGGGCCAGCCTTGAACTCTTTGATCCTTCTGCCTCAACTTCCTGAGTGCATCACCACGTCCAACTTACCTCTTGTTTAGTTATTCTTCAAATGTGGTTTTGCTCCCTGTTGCCATGCAGCGCCATCTTGTGGAAGGAGATAGTTTGGCTAGAGGCATCCCGATGTCTAGGTATGAGTGGCTCTGCCAAGAATTACGTTCTTGAATTAATCATGGCTTCCAATTTTCATGTTAACACTCTTCTTCTGTTATGTGGGCTAACTCAGTGGTAAAAGGGTAAATATTCTCATATTTTTTGTGAAGATACCTTGAAGATAAAAAGACAGACAAGCATGTATCCTTCAGGATTCAAAAGTCATACAATTAGGGGATTTATATAGTCCATGCTTTGCCTGGTACGGATCCAGGGAGTAAGAACACAGCTGAGGACTGATCAGGGTTCCTGCTGTCAAGAAACAGCGAATAAACAGTTGAACAGCTGCCTGAATCAGGTGAGAGACAGTAACAGTCTCCTTTAGATAGGTTGGTTAGGGAGAGCTGACAAGTGCTGGAAGAGGCTGTCCCAGCTGTGAGTAGCTGAGTGGCGCACACTCTAACCAAAGAGCAAATGCGAAGGCTCTGAGGCAGGAATTGACCTGCTTGTTGGAAGAGTGGGAAGGCCAGTGTGACTGGAATGGAGAATGAAGAGCAGATCCAGTATCACAGCAGTGTGCGTGCAGACAAAGTAATGTGTCTACAAGGCAGGACTGCAGCAGAGCCAGTTAGGTGCTCTGTAAAGGTTAAGTTTGGGCTCCAGTAGTAACCATGGTGATGTGCCCAGAGACTGAGTTTTCTCCTTTTTTTTTCTTTGTTTCATCTCTTAAGAGTTACTTCTTTCTTTCTTTCTTTCTTTCTTTCTCTCTCTCTCTCTCTCTCTCTCTCTCTCTCTCTTCTTTCTTTCTTTCTTTCTTTCTTTCTTTCTTTCTTTCTTTCTTTCTTTCTTTCTTTCTTTCTTTCAGTGTTTGCCCCTGCATGTGTGTGTGTGTGTGTATGTATGTATGTATGTATGTATGTATGTATGTATGTGCAGGAGGCTTCAGAGACTAGTAGGGGGTATCAGATGTCCTGGAACTGGAGTTATAGACTGTTGTTAAATCCATATGGGTGCCAGGAACTCAACCTAGGTCCTCTGCAAGAGCAACAAGTGCTCCTAATTGCTGAGCCATCTCTCCAGCCTACATTTCCAAGGTTTTAAGTCAGTACAGAGTTGTAACTCGTCAGACCCAGAAGGAGCTTAGAGCTAGTCCTCTGGTGCATGTAAAAGCTAAGGGTCTTTCTGATGGCTGTCTGCCCAACTCAGTGGATCCTTCTCATGGTTTCTGTGAGCTCCTTACTAATTACTTATCCAGTAAGTTACTAAACTTTAGTATATTTTTATTGTCTTCTTTCATGTCAGCTACCTTTGCTATTCCATAGTTCCTTTTCCAATAGGAAATGGAAGTAGGAGGGATCTAAAGCTTTATGGAACAGAGTTAGAACCATTGCCCTAAGAAGTATTCCCAGAGTTTACTGAGCTCCTGCTGAGAATTGAGAACCAGAAATAAAGGAAAGTCCTTCCCCTCAGTGGCAATCTTTACTTTTTCAACTGTATTGTGATGTATTTTTGTAATTAAGGCCATTTATTTTTCTTTTGCTATGATGTTTTAGTTTATTTCTGGGGGCCAATTTTTTAATGAATTGGATTTTTACTGTTTTGTTAGCAACTTTTAGGAGCTCTTTATAGATTCAGATTAGCCATTTATTTGTAATGAGAGCTGCAAATATTTCCCCAATTTTCTTTGCTTTATAAAATTCCTATATTTAATGTGCTTGAATAATCAGTCTCCTTATTCTGGTTTTTGAATTGTGAATTAGAAAGGGCTTCTGTAGTACATAGTTATAAAACATATTTGCTTAGGTTTTGGTTTAGAATGGTTTTTTATTTAGAATTTTTGTTTTATGATTTATATCTATGGTCAGGGCTGGAGTGATGGTTTAGCGGTTAAACATTTTTGTTGTTCTTTCAAGACAGAGTTTCTGGGTAGCTTTGGCTGCCCTGGACTCACTTTGTAGACCAGGCTGGCTTAGAACTCACTGAGCTCCAATTGCCTTTGCTGGGAATACAGTGTGCCACCATGCCCCACTGGTTAAGTACACATGAGAGCACCCGGGTTTGATTCCAAACGCTAACACGGCGCCTCAAAGCCATCCGTAACTCAGTACCAGGGAAGCCCTCTTGTGACTTCTGCAGGCACCGGCGTCCATGTGGTGCACATCATACCTGCAGGCAAAGGATTTGTACACCTAAAAAATAAATATTAATTTAAAAATAAAATGTTTGATCTAGAAGCAACTTTTGTCAGTGCCTGAGGTAGAAAATGAATCCAGCTTTTTCCAGTTGGGAAACACTCACTTACATTCACTTTTTCCCTGCTTGGTTTTGAATCACTGTGTCATTTAAATCTTTTCCTTTGAAATGGGTCTGATTGTGAGATGTCACCTTGTCCCACTGATATCTTTGCATTGTGGGATTGATTAATTGATTGTTTTGATTCGTGTTGGGGGAGAGATGTTGGTGTGAGTGTGTATGCCCTGGTGTGCATAGATGGCGGTCAGACAACTACTTGGGAGTCTGTTCTTCATATCACACTGAAAATTGTGCTTAGGTTGTCAGGCTTGGCAGCAAGTGCTTTTACTACTGAGCCATTTTAACAGCTTATAATGTGATTTTTTTTTTTTAGATTTTAAAAATTTATATGTATGAGTATATGAGTGTTCTGCTTATATGTATATCTGTGTATCACACACATGCCTGGTACCTTGCAGAGGGCAGAAGAGGGCATTGACTCTCTTGGATATGGAGTTAGGGACATTTGTAAACTGACGTGAGTGTGCTGGAAATCAAACCTGGGTCCTATGTAAGACAAGCAAGTGCTCTCAATACTGAGCTATCTCTCCAGCCCTGCAACTGTGTTTGCTAACATAAACAGTTAAAATAGTGAACTCTTTATATGAAGAATCTAAATTGTGGTTTTAATCTTTTCTTTCACAGATGATATTAACCGTGTTCTTGAGCAACAATGAACAGATTTTAACAGAAGTTCCTATAACACCAGAAACCACCTGTCGAGATGTCGTAGAATTCTGCAAGGAACCTGGAGAGGGCGGGTGCCACCTGGCTGAAGTGTGGAGGGGAAGCGGTATGTCAGGCTATCCAGTGGTCGCCACACACAGCTCAGCGTGCTCAATTGGAAACATGCTGTGACTCCCAGTTATCTGTGGTATAAAGGAGCTGAAAACAAAACAACTGTAGTATAGGAGATAAGATTCTTTAACTTGTGACTAGCAAAATGGCTCAGTGGTGTGTATGAGCTCCTGTTCCATAGTGTTGTTGTGTAGTCAGAGGACAGCTTTTAAGAGTGAGGACTCTTCTATAATCCTTCTATAATATGGATTCTGTGGGTCAAATTCAAATCAGGCTTGGGGGTAAACACCTTTACTAGCTGAGCCATCTCATTGGCCCTCGGCAACTGTTTTTAATGTTTTTGGTTTTGGTGTGAATTATGTTTTTTTTTTATGGTGCTGGGGATGGAACCCAGCACCACGAAAAAGGAAGGAAGCAAGGAAGCTTATACTTACAAATGTCCAGTACAAACTCTACCACTGAGCTATAACTCAACTTCTGTTCAGAACTCTTTTTCCCATCTAATAACATCAGGAAGACAGCATGTGGTATAAGTAGGAAGTCCTCCACAAATAGTATTGAACTGAGAATAGTAAGATCCTGGCTCTGTATTGAAAGACTTGTTAGCAAGCAGGCAGAGAAATTTCTCAAAGATAATGTGATTGCAGAAATGCAGAAAATTCTGCAAGATTTAAACCCTGAAGAAGAAATTTAAACTGAGTGTGTTTGTGCATGGGTGTACCCTGTAAACATGGCACTGGAGGAGGATCCGGAACTTAGGGTTACCCTCTTCCACAGACTGAGTTTGAGGCCAGCCTAGGCTACATGAGACCTTATCTCGAAAAAACAAAGTAAGAACCAAAAAGAAAATAAAGAAAAAGGCCAGGAGTGGTAGTGCATGCATTTAATCCCAGTACTCAGGAGGCAGAGGCAGGAGGATTTCTGTGAGTTCAAGGCCAGTGTGGTCTACAGAGTGAGTCCAGGACAGCTAAGGCTTGTTACAACAGAACCTTGTCTCAAAAAAGAAAGGAAGAAAAGAAGGAACGTGATTCTACTTAGAAAGGAGAAGGTAACAGACCAGCTCATGCAAGGCCCTGGTACCACAGAGAAGCTAGAAAGCAGTTGTGCGGGTTTTAAATAGGAATGACATTATGAAAAAATGCCTAGAGAAAATATACCTGGTAATTGAGGTGTGGACGGATCTACATTGGATACTGAGAGAATCATCAACTGACCCACGTTGCATTTGAGATGATAGTAAGATAGATGTCCAAATGAAAATGTTTAAAGATTCCTTAGAGACAAGTATTATTTTTAAATACATTTTATTCTTTGAAAGTTTCATGTTTTTAAATGTTGTTATTACTATTTGTAGTTATGTGTATGTGTATCTGTCTGTATGTGGTTATGTGCACATGAGTGCAGGTGCCCACAGAGCCAGAGGAGTGAAGTTCCTAGAATTGATTGTGAGCTGCCTGATGTGGGTGCTGATAGTTCTTCTGGAAGAGCAGTACATGCTCTTACACTGAGCCATCCTTCCAGCCCCAAATAGTATTTTTTTTTTTTTTTTGACAGCTTTATTGAGATATCATTGACAGGGCTGTGGAGATGGCTTCAGTGGCTAAAGATAGGAGGTGAATCCCAAGGGGCTCATTGACCAGCAGTCTAGCTAAAATGGTGAGAGCTAAAATTCTTCCCTTTCTGAAAGGGAAGAATTACTGGGGAAGTCATCTGCAGTGCCCTCTGGCTGCCACACTCGCACATAGGCAAGTTACTTCATTAGGTTCTTCACTTTGCAGTCTGTCTCCTCACAGTCACATTCAGAGAATCTGTCTTGTTGGAATATGGGTATTGTTTTCTTTCTGAGATTTCATATACTAAAGCACCACACATGTTTTGGTAGGGAGTTTTGCAGTCTCACCTGTTTACCTGGTCTGCTTTGTGAGGCTACAAGAACGTACCATCTTTGAAGCCAAAGCAATATGAATAAAAATGTGGCCTAGGATTCAGTTGTATGTTAAGCCAGAGGGTATGACTAAAAGGATTTATAGATCTTGCAGTTTATTGTTTAGACACATTTATTTCTTTATGTGTGTGAGTGCTTTGTCTGCATGTATATGTGTACACCGTGTCTGTGCCTAGTGCCCAAAGCGGGCAAAGCGGCCACTCCATACCCTGGAACTAGAGTTTCATAAGGTTATGAATACTGTATGCAGGCTAGGATCTGAGCTGTGTCTCTGCAAGAGCAGCATGTGCTCTTAACCATTGAGCCATCTCTCCCGCCCCTATGCTCTTTAGTTTATAAAGACCAGTGCAAATACTTTTAAAAGTTTATGGACCTGTATATGTAAACATGCTGCTTTTGAAACCAGAAATGTGCTGTGAAATTTACTTTTTAATGTTCAACTTGTACTTGTTTATTTTTTTATATATACTCAATTCTGAGTTGAACTTGGACTAAGCACAAATGGATTTCATTTCATCCATGCCCTTGGTATTGGTTAAGTAAGGTAGATCTTGCCTACATTGGGTGAGAAATGCTTCAAAAAGAAATTATCATGTGCATTGTGTTGTAGCTCAAAGGGATAATTCGAGTAAACTTATTTAAAAAGTAAGCGATTTGAGGCTAGAGTGATGGCTCAGCGGAGCCCTCACCTTCTCTTGCGGAGGGCACAGGTTTGGTTCTATGCATACATGGTGGTGCACAATCTCTCTAACTCACGTCCTCGTTTGGCTCCCAAGTGCACATGTAGTAATGCACATATGTATATACAGGCAAAGATATACACATGTAAAATAAAATAAATATTTTAAAATAAAGTAAATAAAAAAACTAACAATTTAAAGTAGACTAAAGCCTGGAATGGTGTCTGCACACCAATAATCCCAGCACCTAGAAGGCTGACGGAGGATCTTGGGGTCAAAAGAACCTAAATTACAAAGTGACACACTGTCTCTAAAACCACGAAGAGTAATAATGATGATGATAAGAAATAATAATAACAGTGATGATGGTATTAAATGATAATGGTTACTACCGCCCAGCAAGATAGGCTATACTTGATGTAAACAAAGTTAATAATCTTGAGATTCCCAGAAAATGTCTAAAGAGGAATGAGACCCTTCCCAGAGTCTTATACATTCAGGTCTTCAGCTGACTGGTTGCCATCTTAACATAAACTATATGGAAACATTCCATCCCTGTGTTGGCGCCCTTCACAGCAGATGTTCACTGTGCTGAAATTCCTGCCTTTCAGCTGGTGAGGGTTTCAGATAGACTGAGGTGGGAGGCTCCTTTCCCTTCCTATGTCGCCATAATTTTTTATCTTTCATACCTTTAAAGAATTAATTATTCCCATTTGATATAAGAAAAGTCAAATAGGAAAAGAGATGACCACTTAAGTCATTTTATGAGACAAGTACAATTTCTACCAGAAAAAAAAAAAAAAACAACAAAAAACAAAACTAAACTAAACAAGAGTACAAGGAAAGTATAGGCTAATCTTAGCTGGAGTTTTGAGGCAGTGTCTCATGTAGCCCCAATAGGGTTTAAACTCCATGTGTGCTGAGAATGACCCTGACCTTCCAATCCTCCTTCCTCTACCTTAGAGCTGGAATCTCAGGCATGTGCTGTTTGTACAGTGTAGGGTAGGCCAGGGCTTTCCACGAGCTGGGCAAACATCTTCCAACTCCAGCCCCTTAGTCTGAACATAGATGAGAAAATCCTAAATAAAATATCAGCTAATCCACTTCAATAGCAAGTTGAAAAGTTGTGACATTGTAAAAGTCTGTTCATAGAGGAGAATGCACTTGGTCCAAGAGGGACCTATTGGCTGCATTAGAGATTAGTGTTGCCATTTAATAACCGATTGAGTAAGATGGTTTCTCCCTGTTCAGTAAATGACCCCTTTGAGAGCCTGCAGGAAAGCTCACGCTGGGCTCTGACTGTAGATGTGCACACCTGCCAGAGCCAAGAGGAAGAAGAGGTGCTCACCTCAGTCCAACCCCAAACATGTGGCCTTAGGACATCAGACAGACCAAAACTATGATCATCCTGAAAAATACCTGTCCAATTCTCAGAATTGTCATAACCATTAAAAAAAAAAACTGTTACAGGCCAGAGGAGGCCTGGAAGTTGCAACACATGTAGGAGATCCTGGCAGCATTAGTGAGAAGCTGGTAAATTCTAACTAAAGCCTCTAATCTAACAGTAGTCTGCTAGTGTAAACTACTTGTTTTGACAACTCTACATTAGGGAAACTCAGGTAAAGGTATATAGTACTGTCTTGGCAATTTTTCTACTTGTGTGAAATAAAAATTTTTTGAGACAGTATCTCACTAGGTAGCCCAGGCTGGTTTAAGACTTCCCATCCTTAAGGCTGCCTTCAAACCTGCCTCTACCTCCCAAGTGATGGAATTACAGATATGGCATGTGCCCATCTTTTTAATAGTCTAAATTATTAGTAGTTCAGAATAAATCATATTTTAAAGATGAGATATGAGAACTAGAGAGATTGCTCAGTAGTCAAGAATGCTTGCTGCAGGGCTGGAGAGGTGGCTCAATGGTTAAGAGCATTGGCTGCTCTTCCAGAGGACCCAAGTTCAATTCCCAGTACCCACATGGCAGCTCACAACTGTCTGTAGCTCCAATTTCAGGGGATCTGACATCCTCACACCAATGTACATAAAATAAAATTAAATAAATTACTTTTTTAAAAAAAGTGTGCATGATGCTTTTACAGAGGACCAGATTTTAGTCCCTAGCATGCATGTTAGGTTACTTACAACTTCCTTTTAAATCCAGCTCTAGAGGCTCCTGTTCCCTTTTCTAGCTTCCATGGGCACCTGAATACACCTACATACAGACATAGGCATATGCACATAAAACGAATCTTGGAAAAAAGAAAATATATATGTGTGAAACAAAAAGTCTAAATTGTTTAAATGTAAGCTCAGTGCTGGAGTGCTTACCTTGAACACGTGAGGCCCCAAGTTCAGTCCTCAGTACAAAAATTAAAAAACACTGAACTGCAGATGAATAAATTACAGTGGTTAAGGCCTGTAGGGTGAGACCTAGAAGCATCATTGAAGAACACAGGTTTGTGAAAATAGAGATGCACGGTCAGGTTCATTATTCCCTATTAGATGCTGGAAATGTACTTGGATAATGTGGTACTATATTTGTATGTTGCCTCAATGTGTGTCATTTCTCATTTATTCTACTTTTGTTCATTAAAGTAAAATATGGTGCCTTTAATGTTCTTCTTGAATTGGGGGGGGGAGGAGAGGGAGATGGAGAGGGAGAAAGAGAGCAAAAATGAGCACTTTGACTGGTAGCATTGTCTTTGTTTCTGGAGTAAACTGTAGTCTTTCTCCTAGAACGCCCCATTCCTTATGACCACATGATGTATGAGCACCTGCAGAAGTGGGGACCTCGCAGGGAAGAAGTGAAATTTTTTCTTCGACATGAGGACTCTCCAGCTGAAAGCAGTGAACAAGGTAAATAAATGCATTCTTCTTCACTCACTTGTTAACTTTTATCACACTAGTTAATTTTAGAAAAAAAAATTTCACACATTTTCTTCCTTTACTCAAAATTGTTGGGAGAATGTGTATTCCATTTGCTTTTGGCCTCTGCTATTGCAGGATTGGAGTATGTTACAACCTGTAAGTACTAGCTCTGTAAGACACCAAGCTGGTAAGATGATGCATTCAAATGATAGTGTGCAAACATGCTATGTATAAAGGAATTAATTTTAATAAATAAGACAGCTCAGATAGCAAATTTTAAAATAAAACCTTGAAATAATAAAGGAAAAGGTTATGGGGAATAGCTCTCACTTTAGACTGGACCAGGCCTTTCTCAGTGTTACACCATACCATAAAAGACAAGACCAGCAAGTGTGCTACTTAAAATAAAGCCAGGCGTGGTGGCACCTTTAATCTCAGCACCCAGCACCACCAGAGGTGGACCTCTGAGCTCCAGGCCAGCCAGGGCTACCTACTGAGCTGCTGCCTTAAAAAAACCTGGTCTACAAAGTGAGTTACAGGATAGCCAGGGCTACACAGAGAAACCCTATCTTGAAAAAACCAAAACAACAACAAAAGAAATACCACCACCACCACCAACAACAACAACAAAAACCAAACAAACAATAAAAAGAAAAGAAAAACTGCCAGGTAGTGGTGGCTTATGCCTGTCATCCCAGCACCGGGAGACAGAGGCAGGTATATCTTTGTGAGTTCAAGGCCAGCCTGGACCACAAAGAGAGACCAGGACAGCCAAGGATACACAGAGAAACCCTGTTTCGAAAAACCAAAAACAAAACAAAACAAAACAAAACTGAAGGCAGTAAGCATCCTGATAATATGGATAACTCACATGGATGGATATCTTTTCATTTCCATGTAAGAAGTCTTAGAAATTAGAAGAAAAAAAAATGATAGAAAAGCAAGAGATCCTGTCCATAAATAAATACGTAAGAAACCCTGTCTCAAAATACATACACATATGTATGTATATATACATTCATACATGGAAAAAAGGGTATAATTTTATAAAGAAGGATTTCTTTATTGCAAGTTACCCTCCTTTATATATTCATTAATTCGTTAACCCATTGAGGCAGGTTTTCTCTGTTGGCCCATAGCTATTCTGGAATCTCTCTATAGACCAGGCTGGCCATCCAAGTGCTGGGATGAAAGGCGTGTGCCGCCATGTGTGGCTGCCCTTCTTTATTTGTCTTTTATATTAAGGGGATTGCTCCTGCCAGCTTAGCTGGTATTTGCTGTAAAATTGTATTTCTTTTTTCTTTTCTTCTATTTTGTTGTTGTTGTTGTTGTGTGTTTGTTTTTTGTCTCACTCTGTAGCCTTGGCTGGCCTGGGACTCAATATGTAGACTAGGCTGGCCTCAAACTCATAGAGATCTGCCTACCTCTGCCTACCTCTGCCTCTGCCTCTGCCTCTGCCTCTGCCACTGAGTATTACAATTAAAGGCAGGTACTACCATGGCGGGCAGCTAGAACACACTGTCTGTTTTTCAGTGTATTTTCTTTCTTTGTTTCATGTGTATGGGTGTTTTGCCTGCATGTGCATCTGTGCAGCATACATGCCTGATGCTTTCTGAGGCAGGAGAGTGTCAATTCCCTGAGACCTGTAGTTGCAGAGAGCTGTGAGCCAACATGGGTGTTGGGGAACTGAACCCAGGATCTCCATAGGAACAGCGAGGGTTTATAACCACAGAGCCATCTATCCAGTCCGCAGTTAAAATACTTCTGATAACAAGTCAATTTCATGCTTGACTATAAATTTCATGCATGAGACTAATTAAAATACAAGAAGCATGAAAAGACTGATTGTATAACTTTTTGTTTCTGTTTTGTTTTGTTTTTGTTTTTCGAAACAGGGTTTCTCTGTGTAGCCTTGGCCCTTCTGGACTCACTTTGTAGACCAGGTTGACCTCAAACTCACAGAGATGCTCCTGCTGCTTGAGTTCTAGGGTTACAGGCACACCCCACCATACCTGGCTTTGTAAAACATTTTTAACTGTAGTAAGTCTTGGATTTTTTTTCTCCTGGTATTTTCCATATGTGTTCAATAAATATGCAAAAAGTGAAGAGTTGGCGGTTGTATTTGTTATTTTTCTCATTACTGTGGAGAAAAAAACAAAAAACAAAACAAAAAAAAAACCAAACAAAAAAAACTAGTTGAGAGCCAAAGAGATGAGTCAGCAGTTTAAAATGCTTGCTCCTCTTCCAGAGGGCCTGAGTTCAGTTACCAGCATGAAGACCAGGTGGCTCACAACCGTTAGAAACTCCAGGTCCAGGAGATCCGGTGCCTCTTCTGCCCTTTGTGAACACGTACACACACACACATATACAATTTTTTTTTTTTTTTTTGAGAAAAAAATTTTTTTGGAAAAAGGCAAAAATCTTTTGGGGGCTGGAGAGACATCTTGGTGGTTAAGAGCACATATTGCTTTTTTAGAGGACCTGAGCCTGCCTGTAACTCTAGTTCCAAGGTATCCAGTGCTGTCTTAGGGCATCCATGAGTACTGCCTCATGTGCATAAACCCACACGGACACATACATACGATTAAAATGTATGTGATGGCACATATTCTAATTCCAACACTTAGAAAGCAAGCAGAGGCAGGAGGATCTCTATGATTTTACTTAGCAAGTTCCAGGCCAGCCAAGGATATATAGCAAAAGACTTTAAAAAAAAAAAAAAAACAAAAAAAAACACACCACAATAATAATGGTGTTGATAATTTTTTTAAATCTGAAAATAACTAAGTTCATTACTCATGCATGAAACTCTCAAAAATGTAAATTAAAAAATGTAGACAATCCAGGAAAGATAGCTGACACAGTTTCTTTTGGCTCCCAGTTCAAGAGGACATGCAGTCCATGGTAGGAGCACTGCCCTGATTGTCATGGCAGGAGGGAGGCATTGCTGGGTCTCAGGAAGCAATGCGGGAATGTGGCTGCTAGCTTTCTTCCTCCTTTTTATTCAGTCTAGAAACCCAGGCCATGGCACAGTGCTTCATTCATTCAGGGTGGGTCTTCCTGCTCTTCCCACCTTAGTTAAAGGTTCGGGAAACCCCCTTTTATAGACACAGAAAGGTGTTTTCATGGGGTTTCTAAATCCAGTTAACAGTGTGGATGAGCTCTCACAGTGGCCTTCATCCTCTCATCTCTTTAGGTGGCCGTCAGACCCAAGAGCAGAGAACTCAGAGAAATGTAACAAATGTACCTGGAGAAAAGCGCACTGAAAATGGGGTAAGTCATGTGAACTGTGGAATTTTTTCTTTTTTTTTTTTTTTTTTTTTGGTATTTGTGAATATTGGTCAGTGAGCACAGGGTCTGTAATTTTAAGTTGTTTTATTTATTTAACATATATTACTTATTTATTTAACATATATGAGTGCTCCATATGTACACCTGCATGCCAGAAGAGGGCATCAGATCCCTGTATAGATGGTTGTGAGCCACCGTGTGGTTGCTGGGAATTGAACTCAGGACCTCAGGAAGAGCAGACAGTGCTCTTAACCATTCTCTCCAGCCCCTTTTGTTACCATTTATTTCTTGCTCACTATGAAACTAACTAATCATTTAACTGTGGGCAAGTGTGTGACCTTTTTAGATGTGGTAAGAACATGGAGTCTGGAGGGAGGTGGGTTTTATTCTGACTACATGACTTACACACTGGCTACATTTGCCACTTGACTTCCCAGATTAGAGCTGTGTTTGTTGTTTCACCTCTGTGGATGTGCAGGTTGACAGTCGCTTAGTCAGAGTGTTTCAGATTTCATAGTTTTTCATAGTATAGGCTTGCATAGGCTTCATTGATTGAATATCCCTAACCCAAGAGTAAGGTTAGAGCTCCGAAAAGTGTTGGATTTTGAACTTTTAGATAAGGGAAACCTAATCTGAATTGCCACTGTCACCTCCTTCTCTTCTTAAGACTTTTTATTATATGTTATTATATTTACAATATATAAATTACATATTAACAATACCATATAGTATTAAAATAAATATGTTATAATATTTATTATGTATATTATATATATGATTTCCCTGCATGTATGTATATTGTGTGTGCATGTATGTATGTACACCATGTGCATGACCAGTGCCCATGGAAGCTGGAAGAGGGCTTTGGATTCCTTGAAACTGAAGTTTCAGATAGTTGTTAACTGCAACCCAGGTTTTCTACAAGAGAAACAAGTGTTCTTAATTGATGAGCCCTCTCTCCAGCCCCAAATCCCTGCTTCTTTGAATTTCTTTGAATCACATGACCTCCATCTTTGTAAAAGAAGGATAGTAGCCTTCTACCCATTCTTCTGTCTTCCCTCTTCCCAAATTCTAAGCAGCAAATAAAAGCAGTATATAACTTATTTTGTCAAGATTGACAGTATTTATATATTTTTTTCTAGTTTTAATTAATTATTCTTTTATGCTTTGTCAGTAGAGTGTTCCAGACTGTAATTCAGTTGACAGAGTGTTTCATCTCTGCCACCACACATACCAAAAATGGCGTCATATGCCTATAACTTAAGCAATGGGAGGTAGTGACAGGAGGGTCATTAGTTCAAGGCCATCTGGGATAGATGAGACACTCTTGAGAGAGAGAGAAGCCAGGCTTGTTGGTATATTTCTTTAAATCCAGTTGTTGAGAGGCAGAAACAAGTGGATCTCTGTGAGTTTGAGGCCAGCATGGTATTCTAATAGAGATCCTGTCCGGGACAGAGAAGCAGAGAGAAGGAAAGGGAGGGATTGAGGAAATAACCCAATTAATGGTAGTTTTGTTAAGTTTCATAGACAGTCACTAGGAAGTCTGTCTTCCTTGACTTTCTGTTGCTGTGACAAGACGACATAATGAAGGCAGCTTATAAAAGAAAAATATTTAGTGGAGGGCTTTCTTACAATTTCAGAGGTTGAATCCATGGTGCTGGAGTGCTAGCTAATTTGATCCACAAATTGGAGGCAGACAAATTGAGACTGGGCCTAGCAATGGCTTTTGAAGGCCACCCCCAGTGACACACCTTCCCTAACAAGGCCACACCTCCTCCAACAGGAACACACTCCCTAATGTATCCCAAAACCTTCACCAGCTAGGGACCAAGCATTCAAATGAACGAGCCTAGGAGGGCCATATTAACTCCCGCAGAGACATGGATCATGGTTTCTAGTTTTTCTTATTAAAAACTGTGTGTGTGTGTAAGCGTGCATGTGTACATATAAGAATTTGTCTGTCAGAAGACAGCTGCAGGTGTTTGTGCTTGCCTTCCCCCTTTGTTGCTCCCTTCTGTTTACTGTTGCATACACCAGGCTAGCAGGCTTTCTAGGACTCTTCTGTCTCATATCTCCGTAGGAGTCCATGGGATTACAGCTGTGCTCTACATAGGGTAGCTTTTATGTGGGTTCCGAGGGTTCAAACTCAGGACCTCACACTTTGTGGCATGTGTTTTAGCCATCAAACCATCTCCCCAGCCCCATATTTTTTTTTTTCTATTTGGTTTCAATGTCATATTCCTTGTGGGACTCAGAGAAATGCTGATGTTAAGGTTGGGCATTCCTCTTCCTTGCACTCCAGTCTCTAAAGATCATTTCACATATCCTCATCTGACATATTTTTTACTCGAAATCCAGAAGAATTGTGCAGAGAGCTCTTAACTGTTTCAGGACATCAGTCTATTTCTCTCTCTGTCTCTCTCAGTGTGTGTGTATCTATATGTCTATGTGTCTGTGTGTATGTCTATCTATCTGTCTCTCTCTCTCTTTCATTTATCCTTACCCTACTTTTATGACAAGGCCTCACAGTATCCCAGGCTTTACTCAGACTTGCTGTGTAGCTGAGGATGACCTTCACCATCTGATCTTCTTGTCTTCACTTCCTGAGTGCTGGTATTACAGCCTGTTCCACTCTTGACTTCTCTTACTCTAAGATTTCTTGACACAGCTACATGTGGCAGCACATGCCTATATTTCAAGCAGCTGGGAAGTAGAAGGAAGATTGCTGTGAGTTCAGGGTCATCCTTGGCTACATAGTGAGACTGTCTCAAATGGATGGGTGGATGGATGCATAGTGGACTTTTCTTTTTTTTTTTTTTGAGACAGGGTTTCTCCATATAACCCTGGCTATCTCAAACTCACAGAGATCCATGTGCCTCTGCCTCCTGAGTGCTGGAATTCCAGGAGTAACATATCACACCTAGCTGCTTGGTGGGATTGGTGATGGTGTAAAAGGATGTAAAGCAGACCTTATGTGACTGTTCCTGTCCCTGCTGGAAACAACTTCCAGGATACGGGCATATGTCACAGTAAGAACTCAGAGTTAACAGCACAGTTTTGAAATTGGTGTGTGGGTAGGCATGGGCGTGCATGTTCGTGTATATGCTACAAGAATGTGTGAATACATAAAGGCCAGAGGACAACTTGGGGAGCCAGTTTTTTTAATTAATTTATTTATTATGGATACAATATCTGCGTGTATGCCTTCACATCAGGAGAGGACATCAGATCTCATTATAGATGGCTGTGAGCCACCATGTGGGTGCTGGGAATTGAACTCAGGACCTCTGGAAGAGCAGCCAGTGCTCTTAACCTCTGAGCCATCTCTCCAGCCCCGGGGAGCCAGTTTTATGTGTCCACCTTGTGGGTCTCAGAGGGTGAACTCAGGTTGTCAGTCTTGGTGACAAGCATCCTTACCTGTTGAGACATCTCAACATCTCTGAAAGTTCTTTTGAATTTTAAGATTTGCTGTGATCTGAGCTTCAGGGATGGTAATGTAAGATGGATGATAGATAGAGGTGCTCAGAAGACCAGTATTCCTAATATATAACAAAGGGAGAAGGCTAGTTTGTGTAGGTTTGTGATCTTTTTTTCCTTGATACAATTGTTAAGAGCAACAAGATTTTTTAATAAATTTATTCATTTATTCATTTTACATTCTGATCATAGCCCCCTCCCTTCCCTTCTCCTGGTTCCGCCCTCCTGCCCTCTTCCCCCTTTCTTCTTTCCCGTCTCCTCAGAAAAGGTGTGCTCCCCCGCCAACAAACCCACCCCAGCCCATCAAGTTGCATCTGGATTCAGTACATCAAGACCAACGATTTTTAGGCCTGAAACCAAAATTAAAAGTGTGTTTATGGGGCTGGAGTGATGGCTCAGCAGCTTAGTGCAATGGCTCCTTTTCCAGAGTACCTAGGTTTAATCTTAGCCACAACCTGCATGTAGTCTAACAGCCATCTCTAACTCCAGTTCCAGGGATCCACCACCCTCTTCAGGCTTTAGAGGGAACTGCATTCATGTGGTGCACAGACATACAGGCAGACAAAACACTCTAAAACGAACCTTTGTTAAAAAGTGTGTTTGTACCATTTATAAGAGCTTGTAATTAGAGGAGAGTCAGAGAACCTGTCTAGAGGACTAACTGCTAAAAGCATAACATCAAAGATGTTTTGGTGTATTTTATAGCATGTACACCTGCCTTTTAATCCTCTAATGCATTGCCTTGTAAAGTACTTTACTGTCTCCAAAGCACTTGTACATGCATTTTTTAAATTAACAAGATATTAGAAGTATTTTCCCCATAATTTATATGTCAGTCCTGGATGGAACAATTGCATATTAAGTGCTCTGCCTTGTGAACTGAGACGAGAAAGAGCAGATCAGGTAGCAGCTGTGAGGGAGAGCTGGTGTGTGGGTTGGAGCAAGACAGAATGCTGAACTAGTGTGGGTCGTGCCCATTAGCAGCTGCTCAAGCAAGGGCTAGGGAAGTTCTGCTCTCTATAGACTGTAAGTCAACAAGGCAGGTGGGTCTAGGTGGTGGCTTGACTGTGCTGTAAAGATCTTAATTTACTCTCTGTTGTGTGTCCTGTGTGGGGTTCCAAAGGCCATGGGTTCTTTGCTTCGATAGAAGTGCTCACAGGTATGATTTTCTATTTTGAAAGGACAGAGTCCATCAAAAAGTGTTCTTTGGTAGAGTCCTGGAAGCCCTTCGTCTTGTTTACTTGTCCTGCCTAGATGTTCAGCATGCTGCAAGGCCAGTAGATTGTGTTTTCTTCCAACTATTAAAGGTTTAGTGCATATTTCAGTCTAATACCTATTTTAAGTTAATTTTTGTGTATGGTATAAGGTAGAAATCCAAATTCATTCTTTTGCATTTTTTATCATTTGTTAAATACATATTGTCCTTTCACCTAAATTGCCCTGACACTTTTGATCAGTTGAATACAAATGTCAAGATTGACTTTTGAAAGCAGTTACTAATGTGATAACTCAGTCATCATTTTTCATGTAGTACCAAGGACTCAATTGTGCTTGTCAGATAACAGCTGTCTAGGGAAAAAAAAAATCTAGATGTTAGCTACTATAGCAAAAACATGGAAGGGTCAGGCCAGGATTTACCTGCTTCTAAGACAGGTGAAGGCTTAGTCTGCCTTGTGTAGATATTTCATCTGCTTGCCAGCAATTCATGTCACAGTCCCATGGCAGCCCTGTGACTGGGATGCTCATCCAGGGTCACTTATGGCTCAGCCTTTTCTCAGATACCATCTGGTCTCTTGCTGTTTTTGTCTAGTTGCTGTGTGCGCCTCTCAGACCTACTTTGTGTTGAATATTATATGATATCAGAAACCTCTTTACTTTCATTTAGTGACATTTGGGATTAGGAATAAATAATCCTCCATTTTTGAGTGAGGCTGTGTAAATTTATTTTGACTTTGTCAAACTTACTGATTCTGAGGATTAGCATTTATTAATAATTCTACAAAGTTCTCTATAGATATTTATCTTCCTCTTTTTGTTGGATCTCAATTAGATACCTGTCCTGTTTTGTTTTCCTTATCTCTTAAATTGCCTTTGCTTTGTGTTGTGTTCTGCATTCCTTAATAAAGAGACATTTTCCAGCCGATGAATTTGTCTTCTGCCATATCTGTCTGGTTGCTTAGTACAGATAAGGTGGTCTTAATATTTGTTATGAAAAAAGAAGGCAAAGTCTGTGAGGAAATACTTGAGAATCATATGCTTGATAAATAACTTATGTGAATAACTTATGACAGGATATATGAACTCTGAAAACAGTATTTTTTATTCATGTTTTTCTATTTATTTAAAATTTTATACAATATATTTTGAGCATGTTTTTCTCCTCCCCCAACTCCTCCCAGATCCTACCCACCTAACTTTGTGTTCTCTCAACAAACAAAAAACCATAAAAAAATGAGAAAAAAAAGACAAAATCAAACAAAAAGTACACACACACACAGCAACAATAACACAAAATAAAAGTAACGTTCATTTTGTGTTTGGAGCATGGGACCTTCCCTGGAGAGTTGTTGCTATGCCTAGTGGGACTCCATTGGAGAAAAATGGATTTTCCATTTGCCAGTAGTTATCAATTGCAAATAGCTTCTTGTTTAGGGGGAAATTACCCAATTTTAAAAAATTGAGCATGGCTTCACCAAATGGGATTCATGAATGCCCTGTTAAGTACATTGAATTGTGTGCAACATCATTAATGTTCAGGAGAATACAAACTGAAATCATTTGAACATACGATGCTAGAAGACTGATAGAGTGAGATCTGGCAGAGAGGAGAGGCAGGAACTCTGATGCACTGCGAGATGGGACTGCAGATGCAATCTGCAAAGCAGCCTGGCAGCTGGGAACTTAAATGTCAGTCTGCCATATAAGCAACATTCTGGTCCTGAGAGAAGCAAATCTTTGTGCAGACTTGTGTGTGAATGTCTACAGCAGCTGCTAGAGCCATATCTCAGAGGGGCAAAGCCTGAGGGCAGATGCAAGCTTTGCTTTTCTTTTGTTACCCAAGGTTATGCTTTCTGTAGGGTGTTGTCTTTTACCAGGGAAGCTTCTAAGAATGGCAAAATGCCCATACACATCAAATAAGTTAATTAAAATTTAAAATAAGGCTGGAGAGGTGTCTCCCTGCTCTTCTGAAGGTCCTGAGTTCAGTTCCCAGAATGGTAGCTCACAACTGTCAGAGGCTGTCTTCTGTTGTGCAGATAGATGTACATGCAGACAAAGTACCCATATAAATAAAGAAATATTTTTAAATTTTAAAGTAAACATGTTCAATTTTAAATTTAGATGTTACCATGAGTGTAGCTCAGGATGTCCTGTCAGCCTTGATTTTGGAAGCAGTCACTCGCCTCAGTACTTTGCTTTTGGTTCTCATTAGAGTCAACATGTATGTTTTTGTTTGTTTGTTTGTTTGTTTTTGGTAGGGTCTTTTTATGTGGTTCTGGCTGTCATGGAATGACTCATAGAGCTCTGTCTGCTGGAATTACAGGTGTATATCACTATGCCTGTGTGTCTCTCTTGCGCTCTCTCTTTCTTTTTATATATTTCTTTGTTTTATAAGTGTTTTGCATGAATGTATATCTGTACACCACATGTGTGCTTGGTGCCCATGGAAGCCAGAAAAGGGCATCAGATCCTCTGGAACTGGAGTTATACAGACAGTTGTGAGCCACCCATGTGAGCATTGAATCCAGGTCTTCTATAAAAACAATTTCAATTTCTGAGCCATCTCTTCAGTCCCTCTTGTGTTTGTCTTTTATTGTGAGCTCTCCATACAAAAAATGTATAAAATGTGCAGTTTAAAGAATTACTCAGAGGTTCTTAGAATTCATTACAAAAATCAGGCTTAGAATTTCTTTACTTTATTCTTTTTAACCAATTCTATGCCATTTGTTCTAGCTTTGCAAACATTAAAGCAAGATGTTTGGTGAGGTAATTTTTTAAAACTGGGTTCACAGGTTCTTTTTAGAGTTAGAAATATAAACAGATCACAGTAGTCTAAAGAATATAATAAAAGTAGAGCAAGGTACCAAAGTAAGCTGTGGCTCAGTTAGCTTCATTAGGGACATTGTCAAAGGTTGTCAGAGGGAGCAGTCAGAGGTTTCTGGAGAGATGTGGGGGAGAAGTGATTATTTGGTACTGGAAGAATTTAAAACTGGGGTGTAGGTGTACCAACTGTGGGGACAGTTAGAGCTCACTCGAGCTTAGATTAAATCTTTTTGAGACAGGTTCCTGTTATTGTCCAGGGGTCTTGATTGGGTTTGTCTTCTTTACCAGTTAAAAAGTAAAAGACAGGAAAAATCTCAAATACAACATAGAGCAGCAGAGGGAGGAAAGCAGGAGGACGTAGGTATAAAACCTCAAAGCCAGTGTTGTACTTCCTCAAGCACACCCGGTATACAGACTTGAATGTGTGCGCAGTGCGTGGAGCACATCTGATAGCATTCGTCTTGCACAGGGCGGAACTTGGTGAGCCATGTTCTGTGTGATGGGTTAAGAGCATGTGCTGTCTGCATTGCCTTCTTAAACTGTGTGCTTCTGCTTGCTCTCCCATCTGTAAGGTGGAGTGCCCTGGCGCCTGCCTGATGGTCATGGTGAGGCTGTGTGGGAAGGGTGTGTGCCTGTTGTCATGCTCTGCTTCCTTTTCATGTCCGAGCCATATGCCCTGTTCTCTGTCAGGTAGCAGGCCATACAGAGGGCTTTAATGAACATTGCATTTAAGAGCTATTTGTACTTAGCTTTCATCTAGTGACAGTGAAATGGTTTTGTTTTTTTCTTGTCATCTATGTGTTTATTTTTTGAATGCTTGTCCTTAAATGTTGGCAGCCTCATTTGTTCAAATATACCTGTTAAATCCCTACTCAAAACAGAGGAATTGCAGTTGTGCACGTCTGGAAATGGTCATGTAATGTTTTTTTTTATTAAGACTAATATCTGAGATTTATGCATTAGAAAATTGTATTTAGGAAAAATTATAACTGATATTTACCTTTAATAAAAGTGGTCTCCAGGTAAGAGAAGTTCTTGTGAAGAAGTTCCTATTCTTCTAACTTCTAGTGACCCTCTCTAAAACCAAGCTGTGTGGTGAGTCTGATGCGAGAGAAAGGTAATTATGCAGAGGGACGCACACACCGAGTACTTTTTGTTCTCCACAGGTTGGGAATGCACGTGTTGAACTTACTCTCTCAGAACTTCAGGATATGGCGGCCAGGCAGCAGCAGCAAATTGAAAATCAACAGCAAATGCTGGTTGCCAAGGTACGTTCAAAAGAAACATCATTCACATCATTCACAATGTGTATTTTCAACTGGCTGTTGAGACGGGGATTGCCTTCATGGGTGGTAAGATGCGCTGCCAGGGAAGTGCAGAGCAGTGCGTATATGGTGCATCCTGTAATGGCACATGTGCCCGAATCTTCATGATGTTGGAGTTGCGTCAGAGCAAGAACCCTCAGTCCTTGGTACACATCTCATTACAGAACGGGAAATGGCTGAGTAACCAAATAACAGACAGAATGTGAAAGAGAAGACATTTCCCACTGTTATTCCCAAGTCCCCTTGGTGTGATCTGGGCCATATAGTAGGTTTTACTGTCTTAGAGGAGACTGGCAATCTGATGAAAGCTGTGGTGGGGCTCTGGAAGAGTGAGAGCCAGTTAACAAACGGCCTTTCCAAGCGCTGCTCCACACTGAGCATGGTTAGGGCCCTTGTACACTCCAAGTTCTGCTTTTTGGGGTAAACCCCTGACAGCACATTTGGGAATCTTTCTAAACCATGGTTTAGTCCTGCTTGATAGTCAGCTAGAAATAATCAGAGCTACTACCCATCCCTCATTATTCATGCTGTGAAATGTCTTAAAATGTTTTGAATCTGCTTTAAAGAAAGCCTCTGAACAGTCTAACTTGGCTTATTATCCTTTGTGGTTTTTTTTTTTTCTTTTGCGTGTGGGTCTTTAGGCATTTATGTGTGGGTGGCACGTGTGTCATGGTACAGGTGTCAGGGAGAGGACAGGTTCTTAGAGGTGGCTCTCTCCTTCCACCATGTGGGTCCCAGGAGAGGCCCTCAGGTCTGGACTTGGTGGTGAGTGCCTTTACCCAACTGGTTTGCCTGATTGTCCTCTCTGTAGAGAGAGTTACTCAATCACCAAGTAACTAATCTAGTAGTTTTCATTTACTGAATATGCAGGTCACTGTTCTGACTGCTTTTATGTAAATGAGAATTTGTTGGACTTGTCTTGAAAAGTTGTCTCATTAGCCCAACAAGGTGGCTCATCCTGATGACCTGAGTTCCATTCCTGCGACTCACATGGTAGAAGGAAAGAACCAGTGCCTGTGGGCTGTCCCCTGACCTTCACGTGCGCGTCATGGCACACTGTACCCACCCACTTAAAATCACGCACATTTTTAAAAAGTTGTCTCAAACTTATTGGGCCTCAAGAAGGTATTGTAGAGACAGAGAGAACTCCGTGGTTAAAAGTAATAGCTGCTTTTCCAGAGGACCTAAGTTTAGTTCCCAGCATCCATATCAGGCAGCTCACAACTACATGACTCCAGCTCCAGACACCCTTTTCTGGCCTCTGTGGGCTGTTGTACCCAGGTGGCATACACACACACACTCTCTCTCTAACATGTAATGAAGACAGCTTTGTAGATACTTTCTGCAGTATAAATCGCAAGTCAATGTTCAATCTGAGATGCCTGAGCATGAATTTCTGCACCTTAGTGTGGTCTGTCATGCCTGTGGGATCATGTGTGGTCCTCCTCCTCTTGACGCACTTTATGTGCACAGATGGAACCACAAATACACTTTGAGGTATGTTTTCACATGAGGAAGAGAAAAATTGTTGGAGAGTGATGTGTGTATTTTATTTTAGGATTGTCCTATTAAAATGTTTCCCATTTAGACACTAATCGTGACTAAAGCACACAGTCCTTTGATTGCCTAGTATGAGTGGCAGATTGGTGGTTCATCTAGTGATTACTTTCCAAATTGAACACGCTGCTGTGTAGGAAATTGAGTGTGGGATCCTTGGAAGTACTTTGTAGTATCTGCAGCCTGTGCAGACAGCAGGAAGCAAGGCTGGTAGGACTTGACAGATATGATGGTATCTGGGGAAAAGACATAGGTTCCTTGCTGTGACCTTTCAGCAGAGGTGCCAGCATGATCAGTGCATGCAGCCAGCTCTGCCGTAAGAATCTCCAAACTGAGACTGTCTCATGCAGATGGATATCCAGGAATGCCAGTCTGGTCTGACGTATGTGGAATCCCTACAGTGTTGTTCAGTGTTCATTAATAGGCAGTGTTGTAGGGTACATTCGGTTTATTTACCCTTAATGTATAAAGGTAATCAAGTTTCTACTTGCAAAGTTTAGATTTTTCGTTCTTTATTAGGAACAGCGTTTACATTTTCTGAAGCAACAGGAGCGTCGCCAGCAGCAATCCATTTCTGAAAATGAAAAGCTTCAGAAATTGAAAGAGCGAGTTGAAGCCCAGGAAAACAAGCTGAAGAAGATTCGTGCCATGAGAGGACAAGTTGACTACAGCAAAATTATGAACGGCAATCTGTGTATGTGCCTACAGCCCAAGTGCCCACATGCCCAGGCTAAGCCAAATCAGACAGGCCAGTTGCCTGGCGGTTCCAGGCACAAATCCAAATGGCATGTTGCATGTTCTAACACTTTACTCTCACCTGCAGCAAAGAGGACAGAGTTCATTAAGTTAACTGGGTTTTTAAATTATATAGTCTTCTCAAAAAAAAAAAAACAACAAAAAACAAAAAACTAATGAAGTCTGAATGAGGTTGAGTTCTAGTATGGTATTGTTTGAATTCAATTTCCTGGATTTTTAGAAAATATAAACTTAATTATGCATTTTATAGGGTACAATGTAGTAATTTGTGTATTGGTTAATCAGGAGGTTCACATTTCTCTTTCCTTGAGCTTAAACTTTTGATAAATTTATGGTGAGTTTTACATATTTATGACATGCAGTTTGTTTTGGAATAGCTCTGGACACTTCTGTTATGGTAGTGACATCAGCCCTTTGGATTGGTGTCAGGCTGCTCCAGAGGCTATAATGAATAGTCTGGTTTTGTTTAACTACTTAAATTTTATCCATACATTAAGGTGACAGTACAGCCAGGTATGGTGACTCATACCTGTAATCCCAGCCCTTGAAAGGCAGAGACTATGGAGTAAGGCCTCGTCTTAACAAATGGTCAGTAACATCATACAGGTGCTTCTTTTGCTTCTGTGTGAACTTTGGTTTTGTTTGTTTGTCCATTCAGCTAATGCCTGTTTAATATTAGAGCAATGGGTAAGACCTTCACATCAAAGCTTCTCTCATTCTCTCTGAGATTCTGACGTACCTTGGCCAAACTAGCTTTTGAATTGCTATCTCTACAGGATATTCAGTAACTAATACAAGCATAGTTACTGGCTTTGTGAATGGTCACACCACAGATTTCAAAGCCTGTTGGTGTGTTTTGGAGCTGGGTAGGCCGGAACACCTACCTAGCAAATGTAAGACTCAGGGTTTCTCCATCCCCAGCTCTTGGAAGAAAAAAACTGTTTGGGGTTATGCATGCATTTTATCTTTTTTATCTCATTTTTATGCATACACTTTAATCCCAGGCTAGGACTAAAAAGTGCCAGAATTGAGTGTAATGTATAGAAATGAAGAAGAATATGTTTTTTAAATGACCATTTTCCTTTTTTTGGTAATTATAGCTGCTGAGATAGAAAGGTTCAGTGCCATGTTCCAAGAAAAGAAGCAGGAAGTTCAGACTGCAATCTTACGAGTTGATCAGCTTAGTCAGCAACTAGAAGATTTAAAAAAAGGAAAACTGAATGGGTTCCAGTCATACAATGGCAAGCTGACAGGACCAGCAGCTGTGGAGTTAAAACGATTATACCAAGAGCTACAGGTAATTGTCTGGGTCTGGGGCCTGGTTAAATACAGATATTCTCTTTCTGGCTTTCTCCTTGGTATGTAACAGATATTCAGAACCTGGAAACAAATTTATAGATTCTAATTTAATAGTAGGTCTGACCTCATCTGTATGTAAATGCCTCCAAAAGGTTTCACTCCAAATACCTTCTCAGTGCAGTTTAGGGCTTACTTAGGGAGACTGAATATTCAAATTTCATCTTTTGGGCTTGGAGAGATGTCTCAGAGCTCTTAAACACTTACGGTTTTTGCAGAAGACTTAAGTTCAGTTTCTAGCAGCATGTGGTGGCTCACACACATGTGTAACTCCAGTTCCAGGGAAACTGATACCTTCTGCTCTGCAGGCATTGCACACACGTAATGCACGTACATACATGCAAATCAAAACACTCATACACATACAATAAAATATGTAAATCTAAAAAAGCTGCCTGCCATTCAACAGTTGACTTTTCAGGCCAGGGGCAGGTTTTTTGATTTTTATTAGCCTGTGCTAAAAAAAAGGACTGGGTCATTTTATGAGCACATTTCAGTGTAGACCCTCAGGTCATCCCCGTCCCTTTACATTTTTAAGCAGCTGTTCAGTGTGCAGGGCGTGTGTCTGGTGAGACGTACTCTAAGGAAGCTATTTGAGTGAAGTAGCTTTAGGGTACGTGTGTTCTGGTGAGATGTACTCTAAGGAAGCTATTTGAGTGAAGTAGCTTTAGGGTATGTGTTCTGGTGAGATGTACTCTAAGGAAGCTATTTGAGTGAAGTAGCTTTTTGGTCTGCTTTTAGTTTTTAGTGTTCTGCCTCCTGTCCAGTGTAAATATACAAATAGGATTGTGAGTATGCAAGTATGTGTGCTGCTGCTATGGGCTCATAAGAAGTTTATCAAAATAATTGCCTAGCCTTCTACAGTGGGTAGATCCTGATGGTCTCTAGTTTCTATTTCTTTTTTTTTTTTTTTAATATCATTCTAGGAAACAGTGAGATGGCTCAGTGGTTAAGAGCACTTGCTATACTTTCAGACACCAGAGTCAGGCAACTAACAGTGGCCTGTAGTTCCAGCTCCAGGGATCTGACACTGCCTCTTTTGGCTTCAGAAGGAACCCACACATACATGGCATAAACACACACAAATTAGATAGATAGATAGATAGATAGATAGATAGATAGATAGATAGATAGATGCCAGTTACAGCTCAGTAAAGTGAGTGCTGTATTTGGAATCTAGGCTTATGTTTGTGACCTTCTAGTTACTTCCATAGTTAAGTTTCCTCATTTAGTGGCCTGAGGTTTGCCTCCTGGATTCTGATAGAGCTGCTGCAGGGGCTACCCCAGGCCTCTAAGCTTGGTCTCATAGGGCACTGTTGGCCCTTGTCCTATATGTATTTTGAAGAGGATGTTTGTTCTATCTTTGTTCCATACGAACTCTATTGGCCAATCTGTATACATAGCAAGATCCTATCTCAAAAAACAAAGACTGGGGATGTTGGCCAGTGTGGAGTTCCTGCCCACCATTATTTAAGAGGCCCTGGGTTCAGGCTCCTGCACCAGAACTCAGGCAAACAAAAGCTGCTTCTGTACTGGTTTCCCCTGTGCTGTACCTGCTCACAGCTGACAGGCCATCTCTGCAAACACATCCAAATGCAAAGCTCAAGTTTCTTCCCTCCAGTCCCTTTTCTTTCTTTCCTCTCCTTGGAAATGAGAGTTTGACCTTTTCTTTATTCCCTCCCTCCCTTCCTTTCTTCTTTTTTGGTTTTTGAGACAGGGTTTCTCTGTGTAGCCCTAGCTGTCCTGGAACTTACTCTGTAGACCAGGCTGGCCTCAAACTCAGAGATCTTCCTGCCTCTGCCTCCCAAGTCCTGGAATTAAAGGCATGCACTACCATGCCTAGCTAAGACTTTGACCTCTTAACTAATATAAATATAGTTTTTACTTTAATAATGGGCAAACATTCAATCCATAAGTTCTGTTTTCTGAAACAGAAAACAACAGGTCTTGTTGTTGCAAAAACACAATAAATATCAAAAGACACAGAGTCTTCTGGTTCTAGATCCTGCAAGGTTGTGGGAGGCTTGCTCTGCCAGAAATCAAAACGTAGAATTGAGTATTCTTCAAAGCAGAAATACAAACTGTCATTTCTGACACCTCTTTTCTCTAATATCCATAACTGCGTATCAGAACAACTGAACTAAGTCAAAACAGCCCAACAAGAAACAGAAAATACGGGCTGGAGAGATAAGTGAGTGGTTGGGAGCACTGGCTGCTCTTCCAGGGAACTGGGGTTCAGTTCCCAGTGCCCACATAGCAGCTCACTGTCTGTAGCTTCAGTTCCAGAGGATTTGACACCCTCACATAAACATACATGCAGGCAGAACACCATTGCACATAAAATAAAAATAAATAAAAAATGTTTTAAAAAGAAACAAAATACTAAGTTGAGATCTGAGATTGTCATGTAAACCATTCCTTGTTGTCCCTTATTCTGGCACACTGATAAAGGGCTTGCTTCACTGCAGCAACTGTTGTATTTATCACTAGCCATGAATTTTGGAATTAGTTACTATGCATTTGTAATGTAGGGCCATTATAGAAGTAGCCTGGCCATCACATTCCAGAGGTCACATCTGCATTTACAAATAGAGTGTTCATTATCTGCATACGTACACCTGTCAGTGACGACATGACACAGATGCACCCTAACATTCAGCATCTGGTGTTACGAGAGGGATGTATTATAGTCACTTTTATTTGAGTGATTTTATATAACAAAATCTTTTTGGGGATGTATTGATTTTTTTTTTTTTTTTTTTTGGAGACAGGATTTTTCTGTGTTCCTGACTATCCTGGAACACTCACTGTAGACCAGGCTGGCCTTGAACTCACAGAGATCTGCCTGCCTCTGTCTCTCAAGAGCTAGGATTAAAGGGTTGTGCTACCACTGCCTGGCCCTTGTATAACAAAATCAATCCAAAGGAGACTTTCAAATGCACATTCAGTACATTACAGACAGTATAGTACAGTGTATTCTGGCATAGCATACTACAGAGTACATCACAGTTCATGTACAGTCTATTAAGACAGTAAGGGTTTCTTGAGAGTGGGTTTCCTATGCTCCAAGTGGGCCCTGAGCTTAGCGTGCATGTAGTCAAGTCTAGCCTGAAATTCCAGATCCTCCTGCTGTTTAGACTGCAGGCCTGAGCCACCTTCCGCAGCTTATTCATTATCACTTTAACTTGGTGCTTCCATTTGGTCTCAGAGACTCTTTTTGGGTCAGTGATCCAAGTTTTTGAAAAACAAACGAGGAGTGGTTTTTGTTGTTGTTGTTCTTAAATTTGGAAACAGTACCTCCCTGTGTACCCCTGCCTGGCTGGAACTCCCAGAGATCCACTGCTTCTGCCTCCAGAGTGCTCGGATTAAAGGTGTGAGCCTCCACATGCAACTACTGTACCTGACCAGCTGCTTTCTAGATGCTTTTGTCCACTTTGTGGAGATCACACTTTTTTAAAAGCCTTTGCTGTTTGGATTCATGGCGCCTGAACACCTTGGGGCTGTGTGGATGACCACCATGCTGTAACCAGGGCACTCTGGCCCTGAAGAGACATAAGTGTCTTGATTCACGTAAGACCCCACCTACTAGAAAGCTAACAGGATGTAATTAATACAGCTGTTAATTGTACTCTCTACTTTGCAGATTCGGAACCAACTTAACCAGGAACAGAATTCCAAGCTCCAGCAGCAGAAGGAGCTCTTGAACAAGCGCAACATGGAAGTGGCCATGATGGACAAGCGGATCAGCGAGCTTCGTGAACGCCTTTATGGAAAGAAAATCCAGGCATGTGAAATGCGAATGGCTGTGAGCTAAACTGCTATTAGTGCGTCATCTAACAGTTCAGTTGTTACTAGACCTGCTGGTACGCACTGAATCTCAATGCTTAGGAGGCAGAGGCAGGAGATTTGTAAGGTAGGGACCAGTCTGGGCTACAAAAGGAGATCATGTCTCAACAACAAAAATCCTGGACAAAATGCTATATAGAGTTATAGTTTCCAAAATATTTGCTATTCTAAATTTCAAAGGTAGTAAATACTTGGAGCAAAAACTGAAATAGTACAGGAACATTGACAGGGAAATAAAGCAGTTTTCCCCCTGTTCTCCAGAGCTTACAATTGCTAATGGGTCTAGTCTTTTGCTTAATTCATATACAAAAGTGTAGAAGAATTTAGACTATTAAATGAAAATGGGATTACAGCAAGTACATTATTCAGACACTCTGCACCTTGCCTTTTTTTTTTTTTTTAAACAACATGGCTGACTTTCTAGATTTCTGTCTCATTCCTTTAACATCTAATGCTGTACCACAATCCAGGGTCTGTTTGTTCCTCACCATCCTCTGAGTCTTGCTGCCTCTCAGTGTGTGAGTGAGAATAAACACTATGCCCTGTGTCTAACTGGGTACCACATCCAACTTTTGTACACTGTCTGCACCTAGGGCTGAGTGGAGAGCCGTCACACTCTGCCCTCATGCTGGAGAATAGAAGTATCCACTAGCAAGGATGTCTTCCCTGCCCTGAGTTTCCTGCCCTGAGACAGTCTGGGGACAGAGGTGTCCTCTGTCTGCCTTAGGCACTCTGAGGAGGTGGGTGTGGTGTCATGGCTTTGCCTGGCTGGGGTGGATCTGGAGAAGGTGGAAGACTGCACTTTAACAGTCTGTTTCTCATAGAGCCCTACCCTATTGGTTAAACCTTATTTCAAAGGCCAATAATTTAGTAACTACAGTTTCAGATGATGTTTTTCTCTCAAGATTAACACAGAGGCCATGAGAGACAAGATTCTGTATACTTACGTATATAGAGTAGTGGGGAGAGTTCTTCAAAGAGAGGAGGAAGAAAGAAAGGAAAGAGGAAAAGAAAGATAGCTTCAGGAATTGGCATATGTATTTTTCTGTTTTATATTTTTTTATTTCTGTATGTCTGTGCTCTGTAGGCACACAGTACCTACAGATGCCAGAAAAGGGTGTCAGATCCTCTGGAACTGGGGTTACAGACAGTTGTTAGCTGCCACCTGGGTCCTAGGAACCAAACCTGGGTGCGCCATCAGAGCAGCAGTACTCTTAACTGTAAGGCAGCACTCCAGCCTGGCTCATGTGTTTATAAAGGCTGTCAAGTCTGAAACCTGTAGCACAGAACTCGGGGCTTATGTCCAAGGCAGGCTGCTGTAGTCCCCTCTTTCTAGGGGACCTCTGTCTTTCTCGAGGCCTTGCACTGGTTGCATGGTGACCCACTCATCTTTTAGAGTGTTGTCTAAATGTTAATCTCATCTAAAAAAGACCTTCCTGGCAACGTCTAGATTACTGTTTAAGTACCTGTCTGGGTACTGTGGGTTAGCCAGGATGCAAAAAATTAACCAGAAAAACCACAAACAAACCAAAGGAAACCACAGGACTGATAAGCTGGCTCAGCACCTTGCCTCCAAGCCTAACAACACAAGCTCAAGCACAGGAGCCATATGCTGCAATGGAATCAAAGAACTACTTCTATAACAAGTTGTCCCTGACCTCTGCATATGTACTGTCACATGGGCACACATGCACGCAGACACATACAACAATTCTAAAGTAAATGGTCACAAATAGCTAGATATGTTATGCTGTTTCAGAGATCTTAAAAAAAAAAAATGGTGTTTTTGTAGAGCTGTGGCTCTCCTGGGAGATCTTGGTACTTCTGAGCATTTGCAAAGATCTTAAACCTTTCCCAGGTGTGGAATCATGTACACAGTTAGGAATCCACTAAGGAGCCTCTGGACCTCCAGTTAGAATCCTTTTGATCTTGGTCAGTGTTGCATGGCCAGTGTCTTCTGTCTGGTTGTGACCTTTCTTATAAAAGCAGAACTTTTCCAGAAATACAGGGTCCCTGTTAGGACTGGAGCATCACCTGAGCACTTGCCCTGCATCCTGACTATAGATACAGACACAGAGGCTCAGAGAGGCTGAGTCACTGGCCTGATAGAGCACAGTGAATAAGTACAGAAAAGGATTTGAAGTCATGCTCAGAGAGCAAGCAGGCTTTGGCCAGTACCTCTGTCCACACAGCAGAGGGATAGCATTCCCTGAGGGAAAGAAGGCAGTTTGTGGGTTACTGGAGCTTGTGCTGTCACTATGCCAGTTCCTTGCTTTTGTAGCTCACCACTAGGCAGGTGTTGAGTATGAATCAAGCTCTTTAAAGGCTTGCTCCCCTTCTACATGCTACTCTTTCGGGGCAGCCCTTCCCAGGTTACAAACTGAGTGAGTTTCCTCCTTCCCAGCCTGACAGTCTCTAACTGAACTTAATCTTGACTCTGATTTCATCCTCATTGCAGCTGAACCGTGTGAATGGCACATCGTCACCACAGTCACCCCTGAGCACATCTGGCCGGGTTGCTGCAGTGGGTCCTTATATCCAGGTTCCCAGTACGGGGGGCTTTCCTCTCCCAGGGGACCCTGTAAAGCCCCAGTCTCTCACCATTGCCCCAAGTGCTGCCCATGGAAGATCCAAATCTGGTAAGTCACCCCAGTCCTCTCTTGGAGAGTGCGCAAGGAGAGAAGGGTATGGAAGTGGCGGCAGCCCTGCCCGTATGTTAGGGTCAGGCTCCGCTCCCCTTGAGGTGCCCATTCTCTACAATAACAATGACCCCAAAACTAGAACAAATTCTCTTTATTGACCTGAAGGTCCTCACTGTACTACAAATGATAAATTACAGGGGTGCATACAGCACAGCTTCTTTACCCCTAAGAACGACGGCCTTGGGGTCTGCGGCTAGGCAAGGACTGCTGTCCTGTAGGCAGATTGTCTTTCCTACTCAGTACCATCTTCATCAGTCAGAAAAATCCACAAACTTGGGTTGGATTGTGGATATGGCTGCAGAGCCATGGGTTGGATCTGCAGCACCAGGGGTCGGAAAATCCTCAAACACATTCTTCGCTCTTTGCAAGCCTCCAGCACTGTGTTCTCAGGGCACTCATTGCATGCTGTTCCATCCAGGCACAGTGCTCTGTGTGTGAGAGAATGATTATTTTTAAACCAACAGATTAAGAATTCAGGCTTGCCAGATATGGTGACATGCACCTATGATCCCAATAATCAAGAGAGGTAGGAAGATGACCACAAGTTCAAGGCCAGCTTAGGCTATACAAGGAGACCCTGTCTAAAATATCAGGGCTTCCTTATAATATAACTTTATGACTAAGGTTGGTCTGTATACACAGAATCAAGAATCTGTGTCTTGGCATATTAAATTTGTACTATTCTCCTGATATAAGGCCCATGTTTTGAATCTTCCTCCACCCCCTTAGGATTAGTAGCAAGTTTGTGATAATCTTTTTGGGAGATAGGGAATGGAAATTGTGGTTTTGGACAGGGTCTCATTGTGTGGCTCTGGCTGGCCTGGAACTCACTATGTAGACCAGGCTGGCCCTCAGTTTATAGAGATACTCCTGCCTCTGTCACTGGGATAAAGGCATACATGTACCACCACGACAGGCATTTTTGTGGCTTTCTGTTGTTTGGTACCTACTGTGCACAGCTACTTCTGCCATTCTGACTCCTGACTCCAGCAAAGAGGCTTTCCCCACCCTCATGGGCCAGAACCCCACTCAGACCTTTTTATGACCATGTCTTAGCAGTCAAATGGGTTCTGTGTTGACCCCCTCTTTGCAGCATTCATTGGCAAGCAGCTGTATGACTCTCCTATCCACAGTAAAAATGTGCAAATGTTCAGTGGCAAGAAATTAGTATAGCTATCTCTACTGAATCGGTTGTTAAAACTGCCAAGCTGAGAATACCACCCTATTTCCCACTCCCTGTTTAAGTGCTGTGTAGCCTCATAAGGTTGCTGGAAGATGCTTTTAACCTCAGTTCCTTCCGTTGGAGCTGAAAGCAGCTCACACAGTTTCCCTGTGTGAACCCAAGGTGGGGCCAGGATCTCAGCTGTGGAGCTAGGATGAGAGGTTCTCCTTAGGGGCACTCTGATCCATGGTTGGCTCTCCTGGTTCTGTTACACAGATGGCTACAGTAGATGCAGAGTGATCAGCACATGGACAGTGTCAGACCTGGACGCCAGGCCTGATTGCGGCTCCTCACACCACTTTGCAAGCCCTCTTGTAAACTGTACGTCATCTGACAGCCTTAGTGGGCACTTTTGATCATAACAGACTGAATCAACAATCATTTGTTTTTCCAAACTGACAAAGGACTGTTAATCACCCCTGCACTTGAAAACAATACTGAGGTGATACACCTACCTCTTCCAAGCCAGTTGTGGAGTTCTGAGTAGGGGCCCATACATGGCCATCCAGACACAGTTGGACACCAAGCGATAGATGCTGGCCTAGAAAGGGTTGTGTTATGGATGTGTATGGCAGAGGAGGATTGCTTATTTCTCAAAAATTAAGATGAACCGCTGGGCATAGTGGCACACAGTATGGGGCTGAAGCAGAAGGATTAAAAGTTCCAGGGCAGCCTGAGCTATATCGTGAAATCCCATTTCAGAAAAGAATCAAGAGTGAAGGAGATTTTCTGAGTTATTTATTAAACCAGTTTCTCATCCTAATTGAAGGTCTTTTGCTTAGTAGTAGAAATAAGTAGCTACCTTTGACATCTACCTTATCCTGAAGAAAAAAAGTTGTTTCTTAGTCCTCTCATGGCTGCTTCCCATAAAACTTGCCATTGCTGTGGGGTTTCTGAAGCTACTGAGCAGCCGTATTCCTATGACCCTGAGGGCAGAAAAATCCCATCATAGCCTACCTGCTAGCACCATGGATCTCCAGTTGGCCCTGCTTTCCCAGTAAGCTGAGTTTTACCTGAGTGCCTCTGTGAGTTCATGCTGCCCATACTCCAGTCAGTCACCGGCAGGGGAGTGAAGCTCACACACCTGTCAGGAAAGGGCCGACGGACTGTAGAGCAAAACGGCAGCTTGTGTCGAGCCCTGAGACGGCTCACCAGCCTGGCCTGGCCCGGGGGCCCTGCGACTTAGCACCGTCCTAGTCCCTGAAGGGGCAAAGCAGCCGGAGCATGCTGAGTAGCTTGCCCCTGTAGTACATACCATGGCCTGGCAGGCCCGGCTGGTTTGTACTACAGAGCATCTTGGAGCAGCTTACACTTACGCCTTGAAGCAGTTATGACAGATGGCTTACGTGCTGCTACTCAGTCTCCCCACCCAGGCTATTCCTGCTCATGCCTGGCTGCTGTGGGACTGGAAGTGGGCAGCCAGAGCTGCCCACCCCTGTGCCTGTCAGAGAAGGGAGGCCTAAGTCAGGGCATAACAGCTAACCCAGTTTCAGGTCACTTGGGTGCACCCCTTTTCAGTTTGGAAAGTGCTCTGTAATAAACATCTTTCTGTAGATTTCCTGGTAAATTGCGGGTGATGACTGGCTTCCTAATCACTGAAACAAAATGTTAGTTGCTGCTCCTGCTGCTACCCAATCATAAAGCACTTTGGACTGGCTTCTTGGGGGTCACAGATAACTTTAGAGGAGAATTCCTCATATTGAACAAATTGAAGAAATCTTATTTTAATAATGAAATCATACCAATCTCTTATGAAGTCAAATAAGTCTGTCTATGTTGCTGTGTGATTGTTTGTAAATGGTGCCTGATGGGTAAGTGCTTCTGTGTTCTGTGCTGTGGGTGTTGGACTTCAGCCGTATTCCAGTATGATGCAGCCTTGCAGCACAGCAGAGCTTTGCCACGTCAGTAAGTGGCCAAGGGATGACAGCCAAGATCACTCTTTGGGCTTATGCAAGGGTCTGTGAGCTTTTGAGCAAAGTAATAAACATGCAGGTGTTGGAAGTCCTAGTACTATTATTTGTTTCTGGCTCAACTAGTTTCAAGACTTTTTGTTTCGTTTTTACTTAAATTCTATGCTCTTTTCAAGCTAATGATGGGAACTGGCCAACATTAAAGCAGAATTCTGCTTCGGTGAAGTCAACTCAGATGGCTGGTGGAGACTGGAAGGACTCAGGCATGGAAGGGACCCTAAAACAGGGTGCCATCTCGAGCCAGCCATTGCCCTTGTCAGCACTGGGAGCAACGGAGAAGCTGGTAGGTTACCTGGCTTTAGTCACGGAGCCCCAATGAGTTTCCCTTAGTTCTGATCTTCAGCTCAAGGGTGTGAGGTATTGTGGAGGCAAGTTAGTCCTGTTAGAGTCCACTTTATACCCTGAGTCCTAGAGAGCCACTGGCCCTTAGGGGCCTGAGCATGCTCAAGTGCAGACAGATAAGGAGCCTGATAATGTCCTTTAAATGCTTATAAATCCTACTGTATGTGCTGTAAATGGACAGAAATATATTTAACCTTCCAAAGAGTAACTTCGTGTTTTCTTTGCAACTCCTAAATTTAGGGCATCGAGATTGGCAAAGGGCCACCTCCCGTCCCTGGTGTAGGCAAGCCACTGCCCCCAAGTTATGGGACCTATCCAAGTTCTATGCCCCTGGGCCCAGGATCAACAAGCTCCCTGGAGAGGAGGAAAGAAGGCAGCTTGCCCAGACCTGGTGCAGGCCCACCAAGTCGACAGAAACCTGCCCCGCTGCCCCCAGCAGGCAACGCTCCCCAGCCTGGCTCCTCACAGCAGATTCAGCAGAGGATATCAGTGCCACCAAGTCCCACTTACCCGCCAGCCGGGCCACCCGCCTTTCCAACTGGAGATGGAAAACCTGAACTTCCACTCACAGTGGCCATTAGGCCTTTTCTGGCTGAAAAGGGGTCAAGGCCACAGTCTCCCAGGAAGGGACCTCAGACTGTGAATTCAAGTTCCATATACTCCATGTACCTCCAGCAAGCCACACCACCTAAGAATTACCAGCCACCTGGGCATGGCACCTTAAATAAGTCAGTTAAAGCAGGTATGCTGCTGTGTGCTTTCTGAAATGGAAGTTACCCTTTATGAAGATCTGTCCTTGCATGCTACTTAGCATAAAATGTAATTCTTACCTAAAGCATAGGGTGTCAGTTTGGGACAGAAGTAAGAGACAAAATGCAGAGTAGTTTTGCAGTTGAGTCACACTCTAACTTCCTACCTGGGCATCCACCAATCACTTGGTAGTGAATCCATTACCCAGAAAGATTAGGCTTTTGGAATTTCCATTTTTTCCTCCTCCTCGGCTGTAACGCATGTCATTAGTTATCCAGTGACGGAGCAGGGGGCAATAGTGGAGAGGTAGACCTGCTGGCCATTGCCCCGCACCCTGGGCATGGGCCGTGTGAGGAGCGTCCAGGAGGGACAGCCTGGAGTGGGTGATTGCCTTCTAGGAAGGCAAGAGAGAAGAGAAAGCACAGCTCTATTTACCTCATGGGCCAGAGTTTCCCATCCTAGCTGGAGGAGTCTAGGGGTCAGACGGCTGCAGCAGCCAAACTGGTAGTTCGATTCTTGGTGTTTGCCTGCCAAGGACTGCCCAGGTAGTATGATCTGTGGGCACAGTTCTGACCACAGAAGTTCTTGGATCACAGGTCAAATGTGTCCTATTCCAAAGAGGTAAGTATCTCCTTGTTGCCTGAGTCATCCCGGGCTCAGATGCAGATTTGGTGGATTTGGCATTTTCCTTGGCCAAAGAACAACAGATTTCGATGGAATGGGGAAGCTCAGGTCAACAGCCTTTTCTTTTGAAAGAGCCCAGTTTTGGAAGCAAATACAAAGCCCAGTTTATAGGGAATGAGTGGAGGGTCTTGGAAGAGGTTTGCTGAGGATTCAGAAATCAGAACCTACCAGTAACCGTAGCTTCTATATTATCAAGTCAGTGCCAGGGAGAAGATCCTGTTACCGCAGCCAGGATGAAATTGTTCTGTCCTCTTTTTCTCCTCCAGTATATGGTAAGCCTGTCCTACCATCAGGGTCAGCATCTCCATCGCCCTTACCATTTCTTCATGGGTCACTGGGCACAGGCACGACACAGCCTCAGCCACCTTCAGAATGTGCTGAGAAAGAGCCAGAACAGGAAGGGTCCAGCGTGCCTGGAGAAGGCAGCACAGTGGAAAGCCTGCCTCGGCCACTTAGTCCCACCAAGCTCACCCCCATCGTGCATTCACCACTTCGCTATCAGAGTGACGCGGACCTGGAGGCTCTCCGCAGGAAGCTAGCCAACGCACCCCGACCCCTGAAGAAGCGCAGCTCTATCACAGAGCCAGAGGGCCCTGGAGGGCCCAACATCCAGAAGCTGCTGTATCAGCGCTTCAACACCCTGGCTGGTGGCATGGAGGGTACTCCTTTCTATCAGCCCAGCCCTTCACAGGACTTTGTAGGCACCTTAGCCGATGTGGACAATGGAAATACCAATGCCAATGGCAACTTGGATGAGCCTTTCCCTCCCCGGCCCACAGCCCCACTTCCTGATGAGCTTGCTCCATCCTCAGATGCCAACGATAACGAGTTACCTTCCCCTGAGCCAGAAGAGCTCATTTGTCCCCAAACAACTCATCAAACTGCTGAGCCCGCTGAGGACAATAACAACAATGTGGCCACAGTGCCCTCCACGGAACCGAGCTCAAGTCCTGTGGCTGAGGCTCCTTCAGAGGAGGAACAGGTTCCTGCAGCACCTCCTTCCCCTGTGGTCCATCCTCCAACAGCATCTGCGGTGGGTATCCATGCTAGACCAAAGCCAGGCATGCAGAAGTAGATGTGGGATCAGGACAGTCAGATGATCACAGGCTAAAGCACAGTACATGGTACCCTGGTAAGCCAGATGCCACTGACATCAGAGTGACAGACAGACTTGAGAGAAGCAATGGCCTCTCTGAGGAAGTCAGTATCGACACTGCAGAGAGAGGTTGAGACCATTTCAGGAAATCCACACAAGGCTTTCTTAGTGGGGTCTCTGAGCCACCACTGAAATAGCCCTGTGGCATGTCAGTACGGATGAGGTGCCTCCCATCAGTATGGTGAGGGGTGGACATCACCATACTCCCACGAGTCTTTCCAGGAGTAACTAGCAGCCTCAGCCAACTACTCCACTTGACATATGGCCAGGCCCTAGTAGGGCAGCCACCAGGGTTGCTCCCAGAAAACTGTTGCCTTAGTTCCTGCCACCCCTTCCCACAGCAGTGTCTTGGATTGGTCCTTACCTTGGGTGGGTGGCCTGATGCTAAAACACTTCCACCTACAGAGCAAACGGACCAACCTGAAGAAGCCTAACTCTGAACGGACAGGGCATGGGCTGAGAGTGCGCTTCAACCCCCTGGCTCTGCTTCTCGATGCTTCTCTGGAAGGAGAGTTTGATCTAGTGCAGAGGATCATCTACGAGGTGAGACACGCTCCCACGTGTGCTGCTGGGAGTTGGAAGGGCTGGCTTTCACACACTCTGTGCTCTAGGTGGAAGACCCTAGCAAGCCCAACGATGAAGGGATCACCCCCCTACACAACGCTGTCTGTGCTGGCCACCATCACATCGTGAAGTTTCTGCTGGACTTTGGTGTCAATGTAAACGCTGCTGACAGTGATGGATGGTGAGAACCCTTGTGGGGTGGGGAGTGAAAAGGCTCAGACTCACTTCTCCTACCTTACAAAAAGAAAGGATGCAAGTTCTAGAAAACTGAGAATCCTGGAGAAGCATACCCCTCATTCATTCCCAGAAAAGCTGTCATCAGCATTTTGCTATTTCTGTCCGTTTCTCTCCAGTTAACTGTTTATTCTTCATATGCCTTACTAGTATTGTAATTACTTGCTTTCCCTGTTTTCAGACATTCTATATGAAATACATGAATCCTATAGAAAGTCTACAAACAGTAACTTCAGGGTTTCACTTTGTTAACATTTAGGTGTTTGTGAATTTTGAGGTATTGGTGGTGGTTTGTTGTTTGGTTGGTTTTTTGAAACAGGGTTTTTCTGTATAAACAGTTTTTCTATCATGAAATTCTTTGTGGACCAGGCAGGCCTCGAACTCAGACATCTGCCTGCCTTTGCCTCCCAGGTGCTGGCATTAAAGGTGTGTACCATCACACCTTTAGATATTTAGGTGTTTGTGAATGTTTCTATATGCCTTCAGGATCAGGGCTCTGTTACGTGGCAGAACCCATTGGTCTGAACTGCCAGGGAGCTCTTACCTACTTTTGTTGTTATTTTTCAAGACAGGGTTTCTCTGTGTAGCCTTGGCTGTCTCGGACTTGATTTATAGACCAGGCTGGTATTGAACTCACAGAGATCCACGTGCCTCTGCCTCCCCTGGGTGCTGGGACTACCGGTGTGCACCACCACAGCTGGCTGCTTACCTGTTTTTGTAAGAGCTGGTAAAATGCACTTTAAGAATTAGGATGTGAGCCGGGTGCTGTGTCTTGGAGGTTTGTGTAACTATAAGCCAGGAGCCCTGGGTGTACTTGACCGTACATTTCCCCCTCTGGTTCTAGGACGCCATTGCATTGCGCGGCCTCTTGTAACAGTGTCCACCTCTGCAAGCAGCTGGTGGAAAGTGGAGCTGCCATCTTCGCCTCCACCATCAGTGACATTGAGACTGCTGCAGACAAGTGTGAGGAGATGGAAGAGGGGTACATCCAGTGTTCTCAGTTTCTGTATGGTATGTATGTAGGCCCCGGTACTTCAGCTGCTGCTCTGGCTAACTGGCACTGTGACCCAGGTGCTGGCCTCGAGTGGACCATGCTTAAGTGCTCCTTGCCTTTATACTCGCCCCAACATCTGAAAACCGTATTTGCATCCGAGTTATATAAACCTACAGTCCCGGCACTTGGAAAGCTTAGGAAGATTAAGCTGCAGGCAAACCTGGCCTACATGAGGAGACTGCCCTAAACAAAAAACCGGTCATGTTAGCGGGGTTCTGTCCCAGGCCCTCAAGAATGGGGTCACAGGAGTGGGAGTTGAGGGCCAGCAGGCAGCACTAGCACTGGCCTACACGCTTGCTGCAGGGTGCATAAGCTGAAGCAGGGCTGCTCCACGGACTATGATCTGGCTTGGGGCTGTCTGTCTACACACCTCAAGCATCTGGTGAGTGAAGGGCGAGTCCTAGCTAAGCTGCTGGAGCAGGTATCAGACATCTGGGAGCTCAGCCATGTCCGCAGTTAAGTATTCACAAGTCACGGGTTCCAATACAACTTGAGAAGCTACTGTGTTTGGCCTGATGGTACAAGTGATACAGCCAAACTGCCGTCTGTACTGAACTCCCACAGCAAAGTTCTTGGCATTAAAGAAGCTGGGCAGGCTCACAAGCCCTGGCAAACCCTGGTCATGTTGGGAAGAACTACAGTCACATACGCTGCTAAGGGAAAAATCCTTCTCAGCAGTGACAACATAGCCTCTGAAAGTCACAGAAGACACAAGGTACGAGCTGGAGTGTGCAGCTGCTGTGCTGCTACTCGAGGCCAGTCAGCTCTTTATCCAAGGGTTGCCCAGAGTTTGTTCTTGATGTAAGCTTTGTTTCACCTTTATCTCAGCTGGCATCCTCCGCCAAAACCTGACCATCCCTTTCTGGTCCCAGGGGTACAAGAGAAGCTGGGAGTGATGAACAAAGGCACTGTGTACGCTCTGTGGGACTATGAGGCCCAGAACAGCGATGAGCTGTCCTTCCATGAAGGGGATGCCATCACCATCCTGAGGCGCAAAGATGAAAGCGAGACTGAGTGGTGGTGGGCTCGTCTTGGGGACCGGGAGGGCTACGTGCCCAAAAACTTGCTGGGGGTAAGCACTTAGATGCTGGATGTCAGCTGGCCTTGTTTGCCTGTACAAAGACATTCATAGCATGAAGTTCGGTTCTGCTGACATCACGGCAGAACAGAACACTTCTCTCCAAGCCCCAGCAGCCTGCTCTGCCTATGGGCAAGCTCCTGAGTCCCTAGAATTATGTGGCTTTCTCACATGCTGGAGAACATGTGGAGGTTTAGAGACCATCAGGGTTACCTCACTCTGCTTTGCTCATGGTGAACTTTGGGAAGAACTAAGCCACCCCACATAGTTCTCCTTGACCTGAATTCCCCAGAGTGGGTGTAGTGGCACACGCTGTAATCCTAGTGCTTGGTTGCTTTTCATTCCGTTGTTGTTTTGGTAGTTTTGTAACTCCTTCCCTTTCCTGAACTGACAGCTGAACTCAAGGCCTGAGCAAGCATTCTACTGCTGAGCTAAATCCCAACCTCTGTAATCATAGTCCTTAGAAGGCAGGAGAATGGAAAGCTAACCACCAGGCTGCCTCTGCTCTCTACCCTAAGTGCTGTGATAAGCCTGGAAGAAGCTTCTTGGCAAATCTTCCCAGATATTTTGAACCTGCCAGATGCCAAGGCATGAACCAAGCGGGTGTTTGCACCTGAGGAGCTTAAGTTGTCAGGGGCCTGGCAGACAGTGGCAGGTGTGCAGGTGTGATAAAAATAGAAACAGGATCCTCTGGGTCAGCCAGGGTTAGGTCTGAGCAATTGTTCCTTCTCAGTCATCTTCTTGCCCTAACTCTTGTCCATTTCTTCCCAGTTGTATCCTAGGATCAAGCCTCGGCAGCGAACACTTGCCTGAACTCCCCCTGGAGTACCACAGTCTCATTTGTTCCCAGGAGCTACTGGAGAGGACTCCAGCTGCCCTGGAAGAACTGAAGCTAGGATGGTCTCATGGTGCTCACTTTAGCAGACAGTATCCACAATGTGAACCCCAACTTCCCAGGTGAGGCCCTTCTCCAGTCCACAGTAACTGGGAGAGGTAGTACTTTGCCTTCAGAGGACTGCATTTTTGCCAATTACTGTAAATCCAAATAAATACCCAGTTTCCAAAACACCCACCCCTTGTTGCCAGTAAGAAGTCCTGTAACTATGAACCCTGGCAGTTGCCAATGAAGATAAAGCTCTGACTGACTCAGCCTGAAGGCCCCTTATGTTAGATATCTCACCAAAAGCAAGCTGCTACCAGGTGGCTTTGGCTACCCTTCTTGGAAAGTCTGAAGCCGTCATCCTCTTGCACATCCCTCATAAAAATTTCTTTCCTTTCATTACCAAAGGAGCCCATTTGGAAACTGTTCTGTTTGGTTACCTGATGACCCTTGGCTGTGGCTATACTTGCATGCCTCAGCACACAGGGTTCTGATTCCTACAGCTTCTAGCTGCACAATGCCAATTTTTATGCCCCCTTTTGGCACGAGTTCATTGAGTGCAGTTAGACACAGGAGTCTACCATTAGTTTGGGGTATGCTGGGCAAAGCCACTTGGCAGACTGGGATGCCCATGATGTGGCCACGTTCCCAGCAAGCTTAGCTCTCTGCCCTGCAGCCTGAACTCTGTAGGCAGGCTTTTTATACACCAAGATTATTTTTCAACTAGGCCATTGGAAACTACCAGAATTGTGCCGGAACAATGTTTCTTCCTCATCAAAACACAAGCCTCTAGGCTTTATTTTTCATGTCAGTCTGTGCATAATCGCGTGTAAATCTGTGTGTAGGCTCTGGGAGCAGTGCTGTAGTCAGCTGCCAAGCATTGACTGTACAGGTGGCTGAGAAGTGATGCCCCGTGCCATCCCAACAACCACCGATGCTGTGTGATGTGCACAATAAACTGCTGTCTCACACTTGGCTGAGAGTCTTGTGTTCTGGATGCAGGGCACAAAGTGAGACCAGAGCCTGCAGTGTACTTTCAAAATAAGTTTTAATCATATACTTTATATACAAATTACTGTACAGTCATCTTAACAAAGTGAAGTAGTAAGTGAGAAGTAGGAAACACAAAAGTGGCATATAAAAAGGATTGTTCACTGCCCCAGATTAGTGAGTCTAGAAACAGACTAAGGCATTGTAAGCAGGCTATTGAGGATGGGCAGGGCCCAGTGCTAAACCGGGGGCCCGAGTGATCACCCCCTAACTTGTTTCTGTGGGAACGGGGCCACAAATCTCTGATGAGCCTGGGGATTTATAGAAACATGGAGTAGGTTATACTAGCCCTAGCTTAGCAACGCGGTAGTGCAGCTTCTCCCAAGGCTAGTTAAGTACCAACAGTGCACTGCAACGCAAGCTCTTTAAAGCGTTAATCAACCGTGTACATATTGCACTAGGTGAGTGGACACTGCTTCCAGACACCTGAATTGCATTTCCAAGCACACACAGGGCAGAACCCTGAGTGCACAGACAGGGGCAAGCAGCTTGGACTCCGTCGCTCTGAGCTCAGTAACCTTTGCAGTTACTGGTCTCGTGATTCATAAAGGAGCTTGGTGGCCTGTAGAACACCAAAAAGCATGATTGGTTTTGTGCCTTTTAGGGGAGTAACTAGGGACACCCCAGCTATGTGGCAGTCTTTTGGGAAAAACACTGGTCTATGAGCTCAGCTTCCCCCAACCCTGTCAATAGTACCTTGTGCATGGCTGCCAGCCATGCAGCAGCCTGCCTCTTGCTGCCATTTGCATCCTCTCCAGCCATCAGCCTCAGCTGTGTTGAAGCCTCTGCCCCTGGCACTGTGTACTGGAGGAACATTCCTGTGGCTCGAGTGCTGCCTGCTGGAGGGAGATGAGGTGTCAGAGGACCGTAATGCACTGTGTGCTGCTCAGAATGCAGCCTTTGGTGGAAACATGCTCCTGCTTCTGCAGAGACCCCAGGTGCACAGAGAATGGGGAAGGAACAGAAACTTGGTTTGTGATCCCCAGGATAAACTAACGGTACCATATCACTGAGCATAGGACATACGACACAGTCCTCTTCTCCAGCAGTCCCCAAACTGCCAAGCCTCCTATATTCATGCCATGCTCCTTCCCACCTTCAGAGAAACTGCAGATAGACACACAGCCAGAGCAGAACAGTGGAAGCTACTTTAGGAATGGTCTGGCCACCAGAAGATTAAGCCAGGCAGAGAGCTACATTCAATCTGGCTTCACGCCTGAGGTTGTATGTAGGCCACAGATGAGCCTATTGAAACCAAGGCCAAAGTTGAGCCAGTACTGATGCAGGATGATGCCACACTGCCCTGTGTCAGGCATCCCATGGAGGTCCCTGTTGGGGGTCAGCCTGCCAAGTCACAGCTCCAGGCTATGACCAGCTGCTCTAAGCACGGTGATTTTAATTTAGGATCTGCTTTAAGAGTAAACCACTTGAGAAACAGATGGGTTCTGCTAGGACCACGGCCAGTGGAGTGCACACTGCAGACCACAGTCAGGAAGAGGTCTGACTTCCTTGCCTGCAAAAGCTCTGGCTGAGAGGGCTGAGTCCACCCCAAGGCTTCTGAATTATATTCTAATTCAGAAACCTAGAAACCCGCCTGAAGGCCCCAGCTGAGCTGTCTTAGCCAGGCTGTTGCAGACCTTCCTCTGGGCTGTGCCTACTATGTCTACACCAGTTTTTGTAAATAAAACTGCTGAAATGTGGGCATGGCCACTGCTGGCTATGGCTGTCTGTGCTTCGTGTGGCCATCAAAAACTAACCCCAACTTACTAGACATGGTTCTGCAGTTAAGAGCTCTTACTGCACTTGCAGAGGGCCGAGGAGCAGTTCCCAGAACCTACAAATGGTGGCTCACAGCCATTTGCAACTCCAGTTCTTTCCTCTCTAAAGGCACTTGGCATGTACATGGTACACATGCATGTCCAGACACTCTTGATCTTTAGACTCCCTGGGAAGCGGGTAGCGTGGATGTGAGAGTGTCTGCATCCCCATACCCTGCCTTTGGTACTAGGGCATCTTCACCCATCTTAATGCTCCATGCACCTCCCTGTTTTACTCATTAGCCAGGCCCCTCTTATTGCTACCTTCAGAGACTGAGATGGAGGAGCTGAGAGCCAGGGGTCCCCGGAGGCCAGTGTCTGAGTGAGGCAAGCTACTGGGTGTAGTGATGAAAGCTACCGCCCTCTGCAAATGCCTGGTGCCCCATCAGCAAAGGACTACCCACACACCAGACCTCGGCACACTGAGGGCTACAGTGACAGAATCTGTCAGTTCTTGCACAACTTCCTGGGAAAGAGCTGAGCAAACTTACTTTGTTCTGTGAGGACATTTTCACTCATGCTTTATAGGCTCATATGTTAAACCTCGTCTCTCTCTTAATCAAAAGTGACCCCAAGTTTCAGAATCCACCCCAAGGGATAGGAGCAAAGGGGCTGGAAGAAGAACAGATATCACAACATGCTGGGAGGAGTGACCCAGGGAGGATGGAGGCTGACCTTCAGAGGCAGGAAGGCTCCCCAGGAGGCTGGTGTAAGTGAATGTCTTTTTCTATTTGAAGAAGGTAGGCAGGCAGTGCAGAGAAGAAACAACCGAGAATCAGTCAGAAATTTGACCTAATGCATCTTGCTTTCAAACTGAGGTTCAGAATGGGCGATGTGCGCCCCAGCCAACACTGAAGCTCACCAAGGAGCTGAACTGAGCCTTGGCTGCACAGAGGTCCACCAGCACGCTTCCGAAACAGCCACCCCCACAAACCTTGTCTGGAGCTTCAGTGAGTAAGATGGCCTAAGTACCAGGAAACGATGGACACAGCAGGCAAATCTCCCCTCATTATCCCGCTCCACTTACCTGGTGGATTCTAAAGTTACTGACTTAACACAAGCCCCAGTGAAGAGCATGGCAGGCCATCTTGGAGTAAGTGTAGTACCTCCTGTTGCCCACATAGGCACCAGACCCCTCCTGCTAAGGAAAGTCATGTACCTCCGGGAGTGAAGCCTTCTGTGAGAATCTGCACAGTACAGATGTGCGCAATCTCAACTTCATGATGGCTGTCTCCATCCAGAATCAAGCATCTATAACCAACAAAAGGGATAGTCTGAGACTGAGGCCTAAAGCATGTGACAACACTGCTCAGTGCTGGTGGGCCTTCGGCTCTTACCTCTGGTTGCTGGAAAGACGACAAACCATGGTCTCAGGTTTCTCTGAGTCCCCAAAAGTAACGAGGAAGGTAGCTCCTTGGAAGAAAACAAACAAACCACACATGACCTACTTACTGCTTCATCTCCCTGCCCCCAGACCTGTGCACTCAGGACATAAAAGCCTTCCTCCTCCATTACCAGACGGAAGAGGGCAGGCTGATATAAATGATACAAAAAAGCTTTGTACCAGCTTTTTAGAGTCCCTTTGGTAAAACAAATAGGCAGCAATGAATCTCAGGTCTCAGAAACCTAGAAAGGCACTGCTTTGGGGCTAGAGAAGAGGGCCTGGAATCGGTTCCCAGAACACACATCGTGGCTCAGAGGGGCCTTAACTCGAGTTCCAAGGGAATGGTCGTCCTCTTCTGACCTCTGTATTGGCATGAGGCAGGCACATGGTGTATGAGACATCCACGTAAAAGGCATCTATGCACACAAACTGTGAATTCTGTTACAACCTTCAAAGAAGGAAAGTAGGGGAGGTCATCAAGTCCCAGAACGACCGACAGTAACTGTACTCTAGAGCAGAGCGGGCAAGGCCAAAGTGGCAGGAAGAAGCTGGCCCTCACCTGCGGGGTACATACAGGCCCGCAGCACTGAGAGGCTGTACTGCTTGGCAGGGTTGTGGGAGACAGGCACCACCCCCAAGAGGACTCCCTTCTTGGGTGTGGTTCAGAACGGCCATCTGCACCTGCTACAGCTTGTCTCCAGGCCTCTTCTCTGAGGGCCATGGTCACACAAACTTGATTACGAGTGACAGCCTTCCATCTGGGGAAGGTGCTGCTGGCCCCATCTCCCTATCGATCTGATGGCAGTGCCCAGTAAGTCAGACATCTTAGAACATTTCCATTTCTGAAAGTCGGCTCTCGAGCTACTTCTAAGTAGAGGAGGGCAGGATACACCATCTTGGAGCAGGCTACATCTTACATGACAGCATGTCCATTCGCCATGCTTACCACTTAGGAGCACCTTGAGCTGCTTGTCGTAAAACTCAGCCTCGCGGTGGGACACCAGGGCACACTCAGCACACTGGCGCACTGGGTCCACGAAGCACATGCGCCGAAGCGGCACCTTCTGGCTGCAGCACCTGTCGCAGAAGCACTTCCCACAGCGGCGGCAGTGGTGCTGATGAGGGTGAAGGTTGGACGGTGAACAGGGTCAACACGATGCACCAGCCCGCCCTGCTAGCCAGTACTCTCAACCCTGAATGCACTGCGAGCTATGGGCCTCTTCCACACACACCTAGTTTATGTACCCAGCAGAGCTCTGCCTCACTTGGAAGAAAAGGACCAAAGGAACATCTTTGTCTCTGTCTCTCTGCAGGGGTGTGGGTGTCTCGGGATTGAACCCAGGGCCTTGTGCGTTCTAGGCAAGCAGTTCAATCACTCAACCATAATCCAAGCCTTCAGCTGCTTGCTGGCCAGCACAGGCTGACTCTTGAGTACTTCCTGTCCCAGAGCTACACCAGTGACTGAAACAGTATCAAAATGGCCTATAAGATCCAGTCCCTCTGAGGAATTGGGCTTTCCCCAGAAAGAACTCAGTCTACTGGGCCCAGTCCTACCCCCGCCCTATGCTGCCACAGCCTCAGCTTACCTTTCTGGTGATAAAGTCAAACTTGGCGTCACACTGCATACATCTCGGACACTAGAAGGGAATGTGACACAGTATTATAATCCAGCCCTGTCACTTGGTTAACTGCTGAGGCAGGGCCAACAGGGGTCAGGAAAGCTGCTGAGAAAGCAAACTTTCTGCCAGCCAAAGCAGCCTACCGAGGCCAATTATGAAACAGCAAGGCAGAACAGCCCATCGAGTTCAGTGTGTGGCTCAGAAGCCAGACAAGATTGGTCAAGCCACAGCCCAAGGCTCTAGGTTAGGAGGGCACCCTTAAAGCCTGCAGGAGTCCTAGCCAACCCCTGGCCTGAATGCCTGATGGTCAGTGTTTTGTGGGGTGCAAAGGCACACAGTTTGACTTTTTTACAGGAGAGTTCAGCTCAAAAGGGTTGGATCCCTTCACAATCTGGGCGCAGCTCATTCTGGCTGTTTTAACCTTCATCCTGTTACAGGAGCCAAAGTTCAGTGCTGTGAAATGAAATGACATTCCATAGCAGGACATGACCCACGCGGGGGAAAGGATGTCAATCCTGCTTTACGTACAAAGGAAGGTACAGGGACTCTTCTTAGGAAGGATGCTCTAGATAGCTGAGACATAAAATTGACTCTGAACGCATACTCAACTGGGGCCTATAAGAAAGAAGCTAGAGCAGAACACAAGATGAGAGAGGTCCAGTGTGGCCTGGAATGTCCCGAAGAGGCTTACTCACACAGAAGAGAGGCAGAAGGCTCTGAGACTGGACTTGGGCAAACAGTCTTCTGTGCACATGGATTTGCACACATGCAGGCAAGAGAATGGAACTGACTAGGATGGCATGAAAGGCCCGGGGATAGGGTGGTGGCTGCACAGCTCAACAGTGAACAGAGCCGAGTCTGCTCACAGTGCTCACTTGCCTTCCTCTGCTGCTCCTTTTGTCAGAAATGGAACAGGCTGCTCTCCAGAGTCCACGTCCTGCTTGAAGTCTCCCACCCCAGAATTCAGTGACACTGTAAATCCTGCCCTTGGGGGCGGTTTCAGAGCATGAGCCACAACAGAAAACTAAGCTGATCAGTAGCCTCTCCAGACGACCCAGTGCCGTCAGATCCAACAGACATGTATGGCGTCTTCAGATGCTCTGGGGACTTCTGCCAAAGGCCAGCTTTGACCCCCAGCAGTAAACTGAGGCAGGACATAGAGCTGGTGGCAGAGGCCAGGGGCCAGTAGCTTCTGGTGTCTCGGGCCATTACTGCTTAAAGCTGGCAGGAAGCTCTGAACTCTTTGAACTCTTCAGAAGCTAGGGCTGATGGCACCTGACTTGGGATGCCACTGGTGGTGGTCACACAGTAAAGAAATGGAGGAAAAAAACCCAAACACCCACACGCATGCATATAGAAGAAGCAAGGCAGGCTCCAACAACCTTTTCTCTCTAGTTCTTTCTATACTCTCTAAGGCAAAGTTCTCTACATAAGACGAAAAATTACCTCATAGCCATAAAAGCAATCATCACAAAAATGGATAAACTTGTTACACGAGAGGGAACTACAGCAGGATTATTGGTCACATGCTTTCCTATCAAAATTCTCACCTAACCGAACATTAGCTATCTTTTAAAGCAATGTTTTCACCTTCCGTCCTACAAGCTCATTGCTCATTATAAGTTTATGTCATAGTTAACAAGATTTTTACCAAGAAACAGGTCGTCTATCTTAGTCTTATTTTTGAAGTCCTGAATAGTTAAGCTAGCTAATCATCCATTCTCTTCTTATAATAAAATTGCCTGTTTATTGTTCATGGCTTTTCTTATCACGTTGCGTACTGAGACTTGCGATCTTATCCCCGGACCGAACCTAGAGTGAATGGTTTCCATGACTGTAAGTCTGTCCCAAGCCTATTATTATTCCTAGTGCAGTTTATGTGCTTGTAATGCATGGAAGATTACTGAACTACTTTTCCAACCTTTGCTAGTCTACTTTTGATTCTAAAACTTTTTTTTTCTCTGAGAAAGTTTCTCTGTGTAGCCCTGTCTGTCTTGGACTCACTTTGTAGACCAGACTGGCCTCAAACTCACAGAGATCCATTGGCCTCTGCCTCCCAAAGTGCTGGGATTATAGATGTGCACCACTGTGCTGGCTAAGCTTTAAACTGCCGTTTTCGTTTTTCTTTTTCTTTTTTTGGTTTTTTGAGATAAGGTTTCTCTGTGTAGCCTTGGCTGTCCTGGAACTCACTTTGTAGACCAGGCTGGCCTCAAACTCAACAGAGATCTCCCTGCCTCTGCCTCCTCAAGTGCTGGGATCACAGGCATGTGCCACTACACCCAGCTTCTATCAACTATCTTAATATTTAACTTCTTAAAAGTACCTGGCTGGAGAGATGGCTCAGAGGTTAAGAACACTGGCTGTTCTTCCAGAGTTCCTGAATTCAGTTCCCAGCAACCACATGGTAGCCCATAACCATCTATAGAGAGATCTGGTGCCCTCTTCTGGTGTGCAGGTGTACATGCAGGCAGAACACTGTATACATAATAATTTTTTTTTTAAGTACTTCAGTCAAATCAGGAATTGTTTAAAAATCATTATCAGGAGTCATAAAATCAATTATCTAACAGCATTATTTCATGAAAGTGTATCTTCATGTTTAAGTTTAGGAAGTTTTCCCCACAGAGTGGGCTAATACCCAGGAAGCAATTACACCAGACTATAGGCAGTGAGGGTCTCCTCTGACAGTCACACCAGGCCAGATATGTGAGGAATGAATACAGGAATGACAAGCATGGGAAGGCACAGCGGCAACAAGAAGCAACAGCAGGTGAAGCCCCTGGGGCCGCGCCTCTCCACGGCACACCCATCGCAGCACGCACAGCCGTGGGCTGTCTCCAGGAAGCTCACTGTTCACTGCAGTTCTGTGTGGTGCCTGCCAGGCCTCAATCCTGTGGCCAACAGCTGGTTACTCCAAGGGTCACTACATTTTCTCCACAAACTCATAGATCTGTCAGAGCTGCTGTTCCCAAGACAGGATTCAGCACAAATTGCTCACTCCACACTAGAAGGCCAGATCATAGAGCAGGCAAGGACACAACCTTTAATTGTGAAACAAGTCATGCTAACTGGACACCGGGAGCTCACTAGCCCAGGACACGGGTGAGCAGGTCAGGAAGGCTGGTGGTGCTGAGGGAAGACCTGCACCCATCACATGTAAGGACAGAAATGACCTGCACTCAGGAAAGCAGGCCGACCAGGAGAGAACACCTGAAGAAAGTATGCAGAGCAGGGCAACCCAGATCCAGCCACGGCGGTGCTCCACAGACTGCTCAGACAGTGCTTAAAACACTCCTGGTGGGAGCAGGAGACACGGCTCAGCAGTTAAGAGCACCCGCTGTTCTAGAGGACCTGGGTTCCGTTTCTAGCACTCACATCAGGTACCTCAAAACCGCCTGTAACTCCAGCTCTAGGGAAATAGAGCTCTTCCGGCCTGTGAACATTGGCACTTACACGCACATAATTAAAACAAAAAAGGTTTTTAAAGCCTCATGATCACCAAAACCTCCAAGTTTTACATGTATACAAGCTATCTGCCCGGGGTGCCCATGGGATTGCAGCCTTTCTAGTCTCCACTGCTGGAGCCCTGGGTACTGTTGTTTTCAAGACAGGGTTTCTCTGTGTGGCCTGGACTCACTTTTTAGACCAGGCTGGCCTCAAACTCACAGGGATCCACCTGCCTCTGCCTCCCAGAGTACTGGGATTACAGGCATGCACCATCACACCCTGCTTCATGACTTGTAGGAGCAACACTGAAACACCTTGGAAGGACCCTGGAAGGAGGACTAGAGTCCTAAGGAATGGTCACAGGATTTCTTCCGAAACATCCCAGGTGAAGAGTGCTACCTGCTGAGCCTCCCCGCCCAGCCACTGGAATGACTGCCTTCCGCTGTGTCTGCAGTGCCCAGCTGGAATCACATGTATTCACATGTGTTCAGTGTATGGGTGATTTTCCTAGCACAGAACATCTGGTGGCCATCAGCTAGCCAACTCCAAAGGCAAACAAATTCCAGGTCAAGGGAGGGGCTTGCTCCCTGAACTAGCTTCCTGCAGGCTTTAGGAGGGGAAGTGTGTGAGATGACAACACTGACAACTTCCCTCAGAGTGTCCCCAATCACACCCAGATGGCTCGTAAACCTGCCTCTGGGGGAGTAATGCCAGCCAGAAACAGTGCTAATCCATGGAAGTAGAATGGAGTCATAGATGTGATGAGCTATGACAGACTTGTCCTGAGTCCAGTACACTGTTGCTCCCAGCCTTAAAGAAGGTGCCAGCGATGCTGAGGCATGGCCCCTTTGTGTGGGAGGTATTGGGTATGCCTACCATGAGTAGAGATGCCAAGATTCCCACACCAGGGAGCACCAGCCACGGAGGGAGGTGGTGACCTGAAAACAATTGTCCAAACACTAGAAAGTTTCCTGTGAGATAGGGCCTTTCTCTTCTTGGTAACTAAGAACAATGCTGAATATTAAGGACCCACAGTGGGAAGTGAGAGAGGGCTCCCAGCATGGAGAACTTCCTCTCCCTTACAGTAAAAAGGAAAACAGTCAGAGAACACCAAAAAATGTCTTAGATAGCAAGAGATGGAATAAGATACAGCCACAGGGGCTGGAGAGATGGCTCAGAGGTTAAGAGCACTGGCTGTTCCTCCAAATCCCTGAGTTCAATTCCCAGCAGCCATATGGTGGCTCATAATCATCTATAATGAGATCTGGTGCTCTCTTCTGAAGTATAGGCCTTCATGCAGGCAGAAAACTGTATAAAGAATAAAAAACTGTATAAAAAAAAAAACAGGTGAAAAAAAAGATAAGAAATGACCACAGCTGTGTGGTGGTGGCACATCTCTGTAATCCCAGCTCCCCAGCTCTTAGAAGGCATGGGTAGGTGGATCTCTGTGAGCCAGCCTGATCGAGAGAGAGAGATCTAGAGCAGCCAGGGCCGCACAGAGAAACCCTGTCTCGAAGAAACAGAAGAGATGGTCATACTGGACCAGGAGTGGTGGTGCACACCTTTAATCCTGGCACTCAGGAGACAGAGGCAGGTGATCTCTGTGAGTTTGAGGCCAGCCTGGTCTACAAAATGAAGTTCTAGTACAGCCAGGCCTTCACAGGCCTACAATCCTGTCTCAAAAGGAAGTTTTATTCACCTGTTTCAACTGTTGTCTCCGAGGCTTACTGCGCCTGACTGCTAACCTAGGCCTAGTCCTGGAAGCTTCTAGCCTCGGTACAATCTAACCTAGGCCTAGAATGTTTTCAGCCTCTGAGATTTACTGCTGAACAAGCTCACCTTTTCTTGTTCTTCCTGAGCACTCAGCTGGCTGGTTCAACCCAGCTCTTCTGGCTCAAACTCCTCTCCCAGCTGACTTCTTCAAACTGGCTTTTTCTGTCTTCACCTGTATCTTGTTCCCTCATTCAAGCTTCCTGTAAAACTCTTCTGGTAAAACTGCATTACCCTTACATAGCTTCCTTTTCCTCACTCTCCTCGTGAGAGTTGGGTATATCCTATTCTGTCAAATCTGATTCAGCACTTTCTTTTTCTGCCACTCAGACAGACATCACTTTCAAACATGAGAGCTTCCTTCTACAACTAACCTTATTTTCACTGTTCGGGATTAAAGGCATGTACCACCATGCCTAGATCTAAGCTTTTCTTTACCTGAAACTTGCTCTATACCAGGCTGGCCGTGAACTCAGATCTGCTTGCCTCTGTCTCCTTGATTAAAGGTATGTTTGTATTCCGTCCTGATCACACAGACCTAGATGGTCTTTGGATGAGATCTCTTGCCAAGCAGTCATGTTCTAAATTAAAATTCCTCTAGAAGGAAGGAAAGAAGAAACAAGAAACAAAGAAAGCAACAAAGAGAGGGAGGAAGGAAGAGAAAAGGAGGCATATTATGGGACTGGAGAGATGGGTCACTGGCCTGCCCATGCCTACCCCCACCCCGAAAAAGAATTTTTTTTTTTTTTAATTCTGGAAAGAAAGAAAAGACAGTGGGCCATATTTTGATCAGGACCTTTTTATCTAACAGTTACTCCAGATCTTACCACTGACAGAGGGCTGCTCAGCCTGGCAAGGCTTGGCACCAGGGTAGGACAGCTACTCATGAATCCCTGGCTCTGCTGGCGAGCACAGTGTGGTCAATCAGAGGCTTGCCCTGTGTGGCTGCAGCCCTGCCAGCACAGGCGTGGCTTGCTGTCAGGGCCACAGGTCAGGGTAAGGATCAGGGATCCACACAGCCACCAGGCAGGTTCTACAGCACAAGATGAAGAAAACAGACCTTCATCCTGAGCAGCTGGCGCCACACAGCTAACCCAGGCCCTCGCCACCTCCACACGTGCTCTTCCACCTGTCTGCATGACATCAGCTAGGTACAACTTAGAGGGTCCCTCTTCACCCCACTGGGCCTGACCTACTCCTGCTCTAGGCTTCGACACAGGCAGATTCTGGAAGATGTCCACAAGGAAGTCGCTGAGAACATGGGACCATCAGCCGAGGGCCTGCAGCTCTTCCGTTGAACCTGGACCTACAGATCTCGAAGCCAGCACTGGGCCGGCGCAAGTGTGCTCCACAAAACCCACCCGAGTGAATGGGCTGCTTGGAGGAAACTCCTATCTGATGAGGCCCACTTTCTCAATTGATCCCACAGCACCAAACCTCTGTAGGTGCCTGAGTCCTTAAGGCTGTGCTCACTGCCCCTTCACTGGAGGACAGCAGGGACCCTTTGAGGCAAGGAAGAGATACCAAGAGGTGCTTCCAGCCCTAGTAAGCTCCATGGGAGACATTCAATGTGCCACAGTGCTTCTAGGTTTTCCTTGCCACTCTTATTCTGGTTTTTGGACTTGGAGGCCATGCCTGGCCTATCCAGCTCTGGAACTGTCCACAGTCAGCAGCTCTGTCGGGGGCTTTTGCCCTCAGAATCTTGTTAGTTCATGAGCACGCCACATGCTGTGAATGGCAGCAAGTTCCTGCTGCAACGTAGTGCCTTCCTTGACTCAGATGTCCATCACAAAAGCCAAACAGTGGCCACGTGAGATTAAACAAGCCACGGCACCAGCAGTTCTGTGAGAGTAGCTGTTTTACAGCCCGCAGGCCACCCTGGTGCAACATGCAGCCATGACAAGAGAGCTCTGGCTTGGAACACAGCCACACATGACCATCAGAGAACTTTACGTGGCCTGGTGGAGCGCTGTAGCATCGACTGAAGTGTGAGCTGAGCCAGCCCTGATCCCTGCGGCTCCCACCGGTCCTGGAGCCTCCCTGAAGGCAGCATGCCACCTGTAGCCCTTCTAGAATCCCAGCTCCTCCTTCCTCGAAGCCCTACTGTCAGATGGCTCTGACCTAGGATCCAAGTGATACTTCAGGTGGCTCCGCCACCCTCCTAATGCAGAGATCTGTCCTGTCTCTGGTCTCTTCCACGACTGGGGTTTCAAAGAGTGGAAATGACCCTTTGGTTTTCAGTCTCTACCATCACTTTTATTTTTCTTTTAAAAAGTGGAGATGAATCCTCCTAGCACTCAAGAGCAGCTGGATCCAGAAGTTTGTGGCCAGCCTGATCCTCAGAGTGAGTTCTAGGACAGCCGGGGCTACACAGACCTGTCTCAAAAACTAGAAAGAAAAATAAAAAAGTGGAAGTGGGGAAATGTAAAAGAAATAGCAATGGCTGGTGACTCCAAGGGCTAGTACCCCACTGTCCAGACTGGATACCCTAAATGGTCACCAGTATGCGGGGGGGGGGGGGTTCTTGTGCCCTGCTCCTGACTCTCCTCCCCATCCCTAAGGCTGCCATGTGTACAGTCTGGGGCTCCCACCTCCCTCCTAAAGGCCACGTTGCCCCTCTGCCGACACCCTCACCCAGTCACAGCATCTTTCCTGTACCTCCCCTCTGCTCCCTGCCCCCCCCCCAGGCAGGGAGCAATTACTGATCTCTTTACCCTCACCATGTTCCAGGAGGCTGACAGCCAGCACAGGCCTTGCAGGCGGCCACAGAGGCAGGCAACTTGCAAGTGGAGGCATACCCAGCCTTGAATGAGTTCTGGAGAGTACATCCTCATGCTTTTGTGGCAAATGCTTCTACCATCTGAAGACTAGTTTCTGAGACCACAACTAAAGCACATACCCATTCCCTTCAAAACGTAAATGGCCACAGGTATTCTGTTATTCTAAATAACCAACGAACTAGCCAGGCTTAGTGTAAATCTCTAATCCTAAACCGAGGCAGGAGGATCACTGAAAGTTCTAGGGTACTCACAGCTACAAAGTGAGTTTGAGAACAGCTTGAGAACAACATTAGGACTCTCTCAAAAAACAAAACAAAACAAAACGTGTGCTTACTCAGAAAACAGATTTTTTTAATAATTTATTTAATTTTCATTTTATGTGCATTAGTGTGAAGGTGTCAGATCCCTTGGAATCTGCTTTACAGACAGTTGTGAGCTGCCATGTGGGTGCTGGGAATTGACCCCGGGTCCTTTGGAAGAGCAGACAGTGCTCTTAACCACTGAGCCATCTCTCCAGCCCCGAAAACAGATTTTTTAAACAAAATAATTTTCTGTTGGTTTCATAATAAAAAAAAATTTCAATGGGTGGCGGTGGTACATGCCTTTAATCCTAGCACTCAGGAGGCAGAAACGGGGTTCTCTGTGAGTTTGAGGCCAGTCTGGTCCTCAGAGTGAGTTCTAGGATAGCCACGGCTACAATGGGAAACCCTGTCTCAAAAACAAAACAAAACACCACCCCACAAAGAAATTTCAAATGTATCAGCTCATCAATTTAACATGAAAAGACAGTAAAGAACTAACATGGGTAAAGCTATAAAAGTGAAAGCCCTGCCACGTGAGCAGCCCCACCTCAGGGACCAGCCCACAGTCAGCCAGGGCCTGCCTGGGGTAAACCAGATGGCCAGGAAGCTGGCCGGCTCCTGCGGCTCCTGTAGCTCCTGCCTCTTCAGGGCCTTGAAGCGTCTGTTGTGTATGACACGGCTGTTTCAGCAAATGAGAGGCTGTAGCACACCAAATCCCAGAAACCCACTGCCCCACCACATGCAGCAAGTGTCTGCAGCGGGTTCTCAACCCATGGGCCAGACCTGTTTTAGGTCACTGATGGGCAAACTCAGCCGCCACACTGACCCCAGAACTGACTCCTACAGGGGTGGACTAGACAGCTGTACAGCCAGTGGCTCAGAAAGGACCACGGGGCATGCATGGCCCAGGAAGAGAGACCAAAGGCGGGCAAGAGACAAACCGGCTTAGGCAGTGGCCCCATGACACCTGCCTGCTTCCACCTTCCAGAGAAGGAGGACAGCCTGGTCAGTCAAGAGACAAAGGGCAGGAAGAGACAGGAGGGGTGAGAGTGAGCCCACACAGCCTCTCCAGCCGTGCCCTCTTCCCAGCACCGGGTCCCCAGGGCACATACATGCTGACTCCTGGTGGTAGCCACCCAGCCTGACTCAGTGCTGCACACTCAGGAGGTGTTTAATGGAGTGAGGTGAGCGAGTCCTGGGCAACCAAGAGAAGAGCCCAGGGCAAAGCCAGGCTTAGGTCAGAGTACTCGGGAGACAGCGTCCCACCTCGGCTCCGCAGTGCACAGGTGTGAGGCCCAGCAAGCCAGTTCTTTAGCACCAGCCTTCTACCTCCCCTTCCCAGGACATGTGACAGCAGACAGGAAAGCACAAGGTGAATGTTATCTCGAATGTGCTGCAGGCTTCAGTGGGTGTGTGAAAGGGTTAAGTGCTGGAGAGATGGCGCAGAGGTTAAGCACACTCTGCTCTTGCAGAGGACCTGGGTTTGATGGTGACACATAACCACTGTAACTCCACTTCTAGGGGATCCAATGACCTCTCTGACCTCTGTGGGCACCAGGCACACAGATACACATGCAGGCAAACATTCAAACACATGGCAAGAAATAAACATAAAAAAGAACAGCATTTAAGGGCTGGAGAGATGGCTCAGAGGTTAAGAGCACTGGCTGTTCTTCCAAAGGTCCTGAGTTCAGTTCCCAGCAACCACATGGTGGCTCATAACCATCTATAATGAGATCTGGTGCCCTCTTCTGGTGTGCAGGTGTACATGCAGACAGAGCATTGTATATATAATAAATAAATAAAACTTAAAAAAAAAAAAAAAGAACAGCATTTAAGACAAACCCCTATCGCTCTCCCTTTGAGGAAGGAGAAATGAGCCAACTCCGACCCCACTGTCCCTTCTTCCCACCTGCAGGCCAGTGCACCAGGCTCTGGATCAACTATAGCCTAGATTTTTCAAAAAGCAATTAATTTAACTGGGCCTAGTGGCTCATGGCTGTAGTCGCAGCTACTCAGGAGATGAAGCAGAAGGATCACAAATTCAAGGCCAGTCCAAACAACAGAGTGAAGTCAAAGACTAGCCTAGACAACTCTGTGTCACTGTTTCAAAACGAACAAACACAACAAAAAGAGGGCCAGCAAGATGGCTTCCAAGGGCAACATGCTCGCTATCAAGCCTGAGTTCATCCCCAGATCCCACAGTAAAAGAACTGACCCTCGAAAGTTGTCCTCTGACTTCTGCGCGCCTACAGCTGTGGCAGTTCGAACAGGAATGGCTCCCCTAGGCCACTATTAGGAGGTCTGGCCTTGCTGGAATAGATGAGGCCTCGGAGGAAGCAAGGTCTCCTAAGCTCGAGTTTCACCCAGTGTGGTACCCAGTCCCCTTCTGCTGCCTAAAGATCAAAATGTAGAACTCTCGGCTTCTCCAGCACATTGCCTGCCTGCACGCGCCATGCTTCCCGCCTCGATGATAATGGACCACGCCCCCACTAAATGTTTTCCTTCATGAGTTGACTTGGTCGTGGTGTCTCTTCACAGCAATAAAACCCTGAGGCAGCATGTGAACATACACACCTCATGCACTTATACACAATGATAACATTTTGTCAGGAGATGGCTCAGTTGGGAAAGTACTTACACAAGCATGAGGACCTGAATTTAGATCCCAAAACCCACCTAGAAACTCATGGGAAAAAACCAGATCCCCGGAGCTCAATGGGCAGTCAGTGCAGCCAATGGGTGAGGTCCAGACTCAGCGAGACCCTGTCTGAGACAGGCTGAGGAAACAACCTGAGGCGCGGCTTCACTCACATGCGCACACACCCACACAAACACGAGCACCGACAGCAACTGTGCGTCAGCGACCGGGACGCCAGCAGGAGGTTAAGCCACCAGTTCAGGAGCTAGAGGCGGCTGAGCAGTTAGGCGCGCATGCTCCACTGCACCTGCTGGCGCCCTGGCTCAGTACCCCGCCAGCACGTCCATGGTGGCCCACAGCCGCAGCTCCAGGCCCAGCACTTCCGCAGGCACCAGGCATGCATGTGGTACCGACATAACATGCAGGGAAAGCAGTCATATACAGTAAAAAGTTCAAAGGAGAAGGCAAAGAGTAGACAAGCCCATAGAGGCGTGAGATGAGGACGAAATGAATTTGTCAGAGAGCTGGGAGGCGGCTGCCTTTGCAGGCAGCGGTGGAGGTGCGAGTGGTTCATCCCAGGGACTGCTCTCAGATTGTCTAGCTTACAGAGCTGTCAAACAGCCCAAAGAAAGACCCGGAGAGAAACCAACTACAGCCTGGAAGCAGCCCAGGAACTTCCCCGGCGCCGTGGGCCGAAGCCTCCCACGGGCCGCTGGTTCCAGAGTAGAATGCACAGCGAGGTCCTGAGTCTTGGGAAGAGCCAGTCGAACTTTACACTGTGGTCCTATAAACAGTTGTGAAATCCCAGCCCTTCCCCGGCAGGCCGCCAGCCGCCCTTCCCCCACAGGCACAGCCACACCCCACGCCAGCCAGTTCAGGTTTGGCAGACACTCCAAATCCCCATTCTCTGCCGCGTAAAGCACTTGCTGATTTGGGTTCTCAAGCACCAAGTGGAGCGAAGGCCCTGATTCCTGCCTGGTTCCTGGGGCCACTCACCCTCCATCAGGCCCTGGGCTGCCCCTCTCCACCCTACCTCCTGTGGGAGACTGCCACCTCTTCCAGCCCTGCTCACTCCTACAAAGCCAAGCAAGTCCCAGACACTCTTCTTCTTGGGGGTCACTAGTCAGAGACCTCTCCTTCCCTCTTGGCACAGACGTGGCGTTTCTGCCAGGCTATCTAGACTTATGGCAATGCACCAGAAACAATAAATTTTAAAGTTTTATATAAAACATTTTATCAGGTGTCAACCGGGTGAAAACATCTAACCTAGGACTCCTTGGAGAGCAACAGGGGACATATTGAGAAAGCTAGCGACACTGGCCTAGTGACAGTGACAATACCTTCTCAAGAGCCTCAGCTTCTGACCCCACAGGCAGGGCTTCCCACCCCACTGGCCTCTTCTACCGCCCCCACGTGTAGCCCTTACTCCAATCACTGGGCTTCCCTGAAAAGTTACATCTGCCAGTTCTGGGTGTTACTCTGAAACTAATTCACAACAAGCACTTTTATCCACTGGGCCATCTCCCCAGCAACCACACTTTGTTTTTGAGACAGACTAGATATTTTCTTGTCTTAGCAAGGGCTGGAGTTCCAGGCTGTACCCAACCTTAACCCCGCCCCTTCCTTTTGTCTTAAGACAGGGTCTCACTGTGTAGCCCTGGCTGCCCTGGAAGGCACTACATAGACCCTGAACTCAGACCCCTACCTAAACCACGCATGATCGTGCTTACCCATCCCTAAGCCCACACCTGCTTCTGGCTCAGTTATCTTTACAGACACGAGAGAGAGAGAAGCAATCTGTGTGCTCAGATAACTAAGGGCAAGAGTCAAGTGCAGAACTGAAATGGTGCCACCGGGGAGGACAGGGACAGCCCAGTGACACACCTAGCACACCAGGAGCTCCTTTCAGGGCTCTGAGAGGCCAGTGCTGCCATGAACCTTCTCTCTAGGGGCTCAAGTAAATTCAGAGTTGGGCAGGGAATGGCAGGGAAAGGGCAGCCAGGCTGCAGCTTTTGGTTGCACAGGTGGGTTCTCCAGCCCCTGAGGCCCACTCTTGGGACCTCTCTGGGCATGGTGGCCCATGCCTTTAACACCAGCACTTGGGAGGCAGAGGCAGGTGGGTCTTCGTGAGTTCCAGGCCAGCCTGGTCTAAAGTGTCCAGGACAGCCGAGGCTACACAGAGAAAACCTGTTTCAAAAAAGGGGGGGAAAAAAGCCACTGGACTTCGCTCTAAAACACTGCAGGGCCTCACCCACCTGTGGATCAGATCCCAACGGGGGGTGGGAGGGGGGAAAAGCAGCTGGTTAGAATTCCAGGCAGGGAAATTTGGGAGAAGGCCAGGTGTGGTGGCTCACACCTTAATTCCAGCACTCGGGGCTGAGGTAGGTGGGTCTCAGTGAGTTCAAGGCCAACTTGATCAACACAGCAACAGAGTGTGGCAGTGCATGCCAGGCACACAGGAGGCAGGCACAGATCTATGTGAGTTCCAGGCCAGCATGGTCTATGTAGTGAGTTCCAGAAGAGCCAGAGCTATATAGGGAGGACCCGCCTCATGAAAAAACAAAAAAGAATGAATGGATGAACTCACAGGAGTCGCTGAGCTGGCTCACCAAATAGAGCACACGCTGCCACACTGAGACCTGAATCCCATCCCCGGGACCCACAGTTTGAGAAGAAAACAATCTTCACTATCTTCCACAGGTTCCCTCCGATCTACACGCGCGCGCTGTGGCACGGGGGTAAAGGCGCATACACGCAAGTAAAAAGTGTTTTTTTAAAAGTTTATGAAAGTCCCCAACACTTACGGTGACGCCTCTTACACTTATTTAACTTACTCTGCAATAAAATCGCACGGAATGCGTGAAGTGTTCCCATTTTCTCCCCAGGGGGCCAAGCTTGGCAGAGCTTAGAACTCCGGAGGCTGCCAACTCCGTGGCGCCGAACCTCCACGGGCCAACGGAGGCGGCCTCCCTCCCCACCGCTCCCGCGGACCCCTCGTGCCCCCCGTCGCCCGCGGCCCACCGGTCAGCCTCCCGCCCCGCCCTCCTCCCTGCTCTGCACGGCGCAGCCAATGACCGGCAAGGAACAGAAAAACGCCCCACAGCACGGGAGGGACAGCGGGGACGCGGCCGGGGAGCCGTGGCCAAGCGCCCCGGGAGCCGAGGCGGGAGACGCCCAGGCTCTGGCTGGGGACGCGGGGGCGAGGACGCACCTCCTTATCCGGAACCCACTGCGGCTCCTCCAAGCCGAACGGGCTTCCGAAGGCGCGGTGCTCCGGCACCATGCGCAGGCCGCTGGGCGAGCGCACCAGCTTCTTGGCGTCACGACGCGCGGCCACCCCCGAGGACATGTCTCCGCCGGAGCCCCTCACGCCGCCTCCCGCACAGAGCCCACACACGACGCCACCCCGCCCCTCCCACCAGCACGGTGACAGCGCCGGAGCCCAATCGGCAACCGCAGGTCGGAACAGGAGCCAATCGGAGAGTGGTATCCGCCCCAGCGCCGCCCTTCTCCAATCCGCGCAAGGTCCCCGCCCCTGTGGCCATCCACCAATCGGCGGAGAGGGCTGGGGGCCGTCCTCCGCGCCTCTGGGGGCGATCGCGACTTTGGATTGGCCAATTCATCAGCCACGTAGACGCCTCTTCGTTTCTGCTGGGTGTGGCGGACTCCCACTCCGGCCGCTCATTGGAAGAGAAGACTGAGATGGGCGGGGCTTCCGGAGCGGGCGGAGAGCGCGGGAGAGCTGGCAGGGCGGCCGATCGTGAGTCGGGTTGCGGGAGAGGGCGAGGGGCACGGTGGGGCCGGTGCTCAAAGGACGAGCTTCCTCGGCGGGGCACGCCTTCAGGGCCGTAGCGGGGTTTGGAGCAATCGAAGCCCGCGCCCCGGGCCTCCCCACGGGCGCCTCTGGTAGCAGCGATGCGGAGCGCGGGACCGGTCGCTGCAGGCTTGACCTGTGACTTTTTTCCTTGGTGGCCTTTCTAAGGACCGAGGCTCGCGGTGCGGGTAGCCCAGGCTGGCTTTGGGCTCCCCACAGTCCTGCCTCCGCCTTCCTAACCAATACAGCAGTGAGCCGCCGCGCGCATCTAATCCTCTGGTTTCTTTGGGTCTTTGGTCTCGCTTCCAAAACAGCGACCCAGGAGCTTTGCTCGCTCTGTCACAGCCTGCCCCCCAGTTGGAGGGATAGGCTGCTGTAGCCCCATCTCTGTAGAGGGCGTGAAGACAGGCGGCCAAGTGGAGCATCGAGCTCCGTGCCTCGGAGACACAGGTTCTCAGGGTTGGAGGAACCGTTGCTCGGTGGCAATTGTGTAGAGCAAGGCTGGCTGCCTCAAGGCCTTGGCAGTTACTAGTACACTAACCGAACCGGCCCTGTGCTCCGTCCAGCCTCCACCAAGCGCTGCGATTGTTCGGGCCCACCACTGGGCAGGCGAGCTGATGGCTTGGGACCCTTTGAGCTCTGGCGCCAGGGCTCTGTGTCCTCAGGAGGAAGCATGTTCTCAAACCAGCTTTTCTCCTCCTCTGCAGCTGACGGGTGGGATGCAGGCTTGCTCCAGTCTCGGCCTTCCTGATGCCGCTGTTGCCAACCATGCAAGTCTCCCTTGCAGCCAGAGAGGAGATCAGGCACTTGATTCACACCGCACCCTAAGTACTGCCAGGGGAGTCTCGGTGCCCGTACCCGGGGACCTCACTCAGCTGTGTTGAGAGTGGTAGGCCTCATACAAGAATCTGGCCCGCGGGCTGTGGTGTGCCTTTACAGAGGCAGGGGGATCTCAGACTTCCAGGCCAGCCGGGGCTATACAGAGAAAGACACCCTGTCTCGAAAAACCAAAAGAGAAAAAAAGGATGCCAGCTGGCCATCGGCTACTGGTCTTAGCACCCCAAGAGGTGGAGGTGTGTTGTATGTACATGTGTGTATGGCCGTTTGCAGTGTGTACTGATGTGTGTGCATGTGTGAAAGCCTTAGCAACAGATGCAGCTAGTCAGCCTGCTCTGAGGACCCTCACACTTGACAGCAAGTCTGGGCCACCCCTCAGCCCACCTCAGCGATTCCTGACATTGTCATTTGAAGCCATGCATGAGATTGCAGTCACATCTCTTGTCACACTGGACTGGTCCTAGCAGAGCCAGCCCAGGTGGGATGGGGAGAGGCCTGGTGCCGGGGCTCCCAGTGCTTTCTGGGGAGATAGAGCTGCAGCCCTGCCCCTTCTGGTGTCCTGAGGTTCAGTCCCAAACTCACACACAGTTAGAGAATGCTGAGCAAGACCCACGCATGTGGGCCTGGACCCACACATGCCCAGGAAGCTAAATGGGTGAAGCAGGCACCAGCTGGCTTCCTTCTCCCACTCCCAGCCGAGCCTGGTGCTCTGCCGCCTCAGGAGGTCAGGAGCAGCTGAACTTGTTCTGTGCCACAGCCTGGGTGAGCCTAGGCCTCTGAACTGATGGTGACAGAAGCATGGCCACGCGCCTTCATGGACAGTGGCCCCTGTCCTCAGCCTGCATTGGAGCGCCTAACCTTTCACTTCAGACCGCCCTCTCGTGCACCTCTTTCTCACAGGCTCACTCCCACAGGCCGTCCGAGATGACAGCCAGCACCCGGGGACTCGTTGCCATCGCTGCGTCCCTGTGAGTCACACATGGCATGGTGAATCCACTGAGGAAATGGACTTGGATCAGCTGGACCTAAACCCCAGAATTATTGCCGCGGTTAAAAAGGGTAAATCCTGTGCAGTGGATACACACGCACTTTGGGTAAGGCAGGCGGTGGAAAGCTACCACCCGGCAGCTCCTGCCTCGGTCCGGCAGCTCCTCTAAAATCTTTTTTTGCCCGTGGGCTAGTCAGTCTCGGAAGGGGCGCTCCTGAGCCGCAGCGAGCTGCTGGCCCTCATCTTCATGGCAGTCCTTTCTGCAAAAGTGAACTGGTTTGATACAAGGGCAATGAGCTGTGTTTCCTTCTTTTTAAGTGCAACATGGTCTCACTGTGTAGACCAGTCTGGCTGTGAATTCACAGTCATCCCCCTGCCTCCGCCGCCCAAGTGCTGGGATTAATATTTTCTTCTGGTAACTGGTTTGAAAGTAAATCGGAGCCCAGAATTTCCTTACCCTCCCCCGTCAGACCCTTGGTCAACAGTGTGACGTCCCTCACTTCGTGCCCAGCCCTGGCCTGTCTGCATCCAACGTCCTTGTCCACTGGCCGCTCAGAGTTCTTCTCACTTTGCCCCTTCGCTGTTTGTCAGTCATTCCCAGGCTTTGTGCGTACGCAACAGCTGCGATCCCAGGCTACACCCCCAACTCCAGTCATGCTTTTTTGTTTTGTTTTTAAAAGACAGGCTGTGTAGCTCAAGCTGGCCTTAGACTTCCTGGGCTCAGGTGATCCTCCTGCCTCCCAAGTAGCTGGGACTGTGGACAAAGGGTGGGACAGGGTGACAGTCACATCCTCAGAGCAGCCAGGATTTGCCTGCATCCCTGGCTCCTGCTGCTGCTGCCTCCCTCCCTCTCCACCCAGTAGTCATGCTACCCAAGATTTTCCGGGTGAACCGGGTCACTGTCACTTGTGCCCCTGTATCTGGAGGCCCAGCTCCCTCTCGGCCTCCCCTCCTTGCTGAGTGCCCTAATTTGCTGTGGCTTCTCTGTGTAACCTCAGGTAGACTGAAGTCAGTGAAAGAGGTTCTGCGCTACTCGGGACCAGACCTACAGCGGCTCACCAGGCTGCCCAGCCACGACGTGCAGCGCCTGCTGAGGGCGGCCTCTCTCCACCTCCGGGGAAACCGTGTCCTTACAGGTGGGTGGGGAAGCGCCTGTGCCAGCAGGCACCAGGGGTACGGGGCGGGATGCTGGGGGCCAGCCTACTCCACAGGCTCTCCGGGAATGACTTCATAGCAGCCGTCCTGAGCCCCTCGGATAGGCAGCCCAGGTGACTTGGGCAGAGCCCACACGAAGGCCAGAATCACAGAGCACTGAGCAGCGGGGCCCCACGGCCTCAGCTCCCCCACAAAGCCCTCCTGGAATCCCTGCACCCAAGGAGGCCCTCAGTGAGAGACAGAGTTGGGGTCCCAGTGGTATGGTAGGGGCAGGTATGCGAGGCCCTGCCACTTCCGGACATGGTCCCCACATGACTGCCTTCCTGACGCCCGGCTGACCTGCAGCTCCACCGCGCAGACCTGCCGCCACACACTGCTCACTTTCTCTCCCCACTGTGGCCGTCCAGGACCTGAGAACAGCTTTTTTTGAGATAGGGTCTCTCTATATAGTTCTAACTGTCCTGGAATTCTGAATTTAGCTCAGGCTGGCCTCAAACTCATGGACATGCTTCTGCCTCCCAAGTGCGGGGGTTCTATGTGTAGACCACTATACCAAAACTAAGTTTGGGTTTCTTCAGCAGCTTGTGCTCACCAGGGAAGGGCCACGTTAGAACGTGTGTGTGGCATCCTGGGGCGTGCGACGGGGACAGACTTAGGCACGCACTGCCCTCAGCTGCACAGCCAGGTGCACCCTCACCCCGGCACCCTGCCCGTGTGCGTGACGGCTCTGCCGGTCCTCCAGCCATGCTGCATGGAGCCCGCGCTTCCTCAGAGGCCCCAGGCTCCCAGGCCCTAACAGGCTGTGGCAGGGCCCAGCGGCCGGGGCCCAGCCTGACCCCGTGCTCCCCGCAGCGCTGCACCTGTTCCAGCGGAGGGAGAGCTTCCCCGGGCAGCACCAACGCCTCAGCCTGGGCTGCCCTGTCCTGGACCGGTTCCTGGGTGGCGGCTTGCCCCTGGAGGGCATCACTGGCCTGGCTGGCCGCAGCTCAGCAGGAAAGACCCAGCTGGCGCTACAGCTCTGCCTGGCCGTGCAGTTCCCACGACAGTACGGAGGCCTGGAGGCTGGTGAGTGGCTGCCCCTCCTGAGGGGTAGGGAAGGCACTGCCTGAGGCCGCTGGCACTCGGGCCCCTGTGCTGCGCCGGGGGCTGCTTTCCTCTCAGGGAGGCAGTGGCTATCTCTTAGGCACTGTCCCATGACTGGCTTTCTTCCAAAAGCATGAGTGGGAGGCGAAGCTGTACTTCGGCTGTCAGAAGGAAATGGGGCCAGCTGGCTCTGCAGTTACCACACAGCTTCAGCTGGGGCACCTCGCCCTGCACTCAGGCCCACAGAGCCAGAAAGGTAGGGCAGAGAACATGGGGTGCTGTCCTGGTCGGGGCTGGCAGTCTGTGCAGCACGTGGCTCTGATACAGGGAGGCTCTGCCTGGGCCCTCTATGGGCGGCGGTCCTAGCTGCTGACACAGTAAGCCATGGGCTCCCGCCATGGGCTCCCGCCTTGGCCCCACGCCCAGGATGGGTAGCAGCTCTGGGGATCCTAAGCTTCGTCCTGTCCTGCCACAGCTGGGGCCTCACCACGGCACTGTTCCATGTTGGTCTTCAGCACAAAAGCAGTGGCTGCGTGCTCCAGCTTCCCTCGTCTCCATCAGTGCCTGCCTGGCACAACCGCTGCTCCTGGTGGCGAGGCACTGCCAGCATTCCCACCAGCACTCCTGAGGTCTGCAGCGATGTGCTATTAGCCTCTGGTGTGCCTTCTTCCAAGACACCCCCATTAGACCCGGGGCCCATTCAGAAGTCCACATCCTGCCTACTGACTCCTAAAACCGTCACCCGGCTGTGCTGTTCACGCCTGTGCCCATCCTCAGTGACAGGCAGGAGGACAGGGCGAGCTGGAGGCAGGCTGGCCTGCACAGCGAGACGCTGAGGAGCACATTCCTTTACCCTCTGTGGTCTGCTGCCTAGCTTCAAGCCACTGCAATCTTTCCCCTGCGAGTTCCAGAACTAAGCCCGTGAGTCCCAACAGTCCCAGCACCATCTATGGGAAAACGGTTTCTCATCTGAGGCACTGGCATCTCTGTTGAAAATCCACAGCCCAGGGCTTCCCGCTGGTGGCCTGGCTCTTTTCAGCTGCAGGGTCCATGGCCTCTGGCCTAGCAGCGCACTGCACGAGCTCTGCTTGTGGTCCCCGTGGCCGGGAGCTCGGGCCTGTTCTGCTCTTGGACTCACCGCAAAGGCAACAGCATCACTAAGCAGACAGAGACGGAGCCTGTGGGCTGTCCTGCCCACCAGGCCCAGCGAGGACCTGGAGAGCGGGGACGGGATGGACGGCTGGTATCCAGGAACAGGGGCCGGGAGCATTCAGGTGCCAGGACAGGGCTAGCTGCGTTCCTAGGGGACCAGCAGGGAGGCCGCAGGCGGTGTAACCAGCTCGGGCCCGCTGCCCTTCGGGGTGGAAATTTGTAAGGGACAGAGCTTGAGACAGGTAGACTCCATTTGGTGTGTGCAGCCACGGTCCGTCCGCTCCTTGCGCACACCGGCGCTCTGGTTTACAGGGGCCGTCTACATCTGCACGGAGGACGTCTTCCCCAGCAAGCGGCTGCGGCAGCTCGCTCAGCAGCAGCAGCAGCTCCGGACGGACGTGCCTGCGGAGGTGACCCGGAAGATCCGCTTCAGCAACCACATCTTCATCGAGCACGCAGCTGACGTGGTGAGTGTGCTCGTGCTCACAAATGGCCCGTGACTTGGCCAGGCGGCGGCCTATGGTGCAGAGACCAGGCTCGCTCAGAGTACGCTGACAGGGTAAAGTCAGGAAAGGAGATCTCAGACACAGGGTCCAGAGGACCAGAATCTCATAGAGTGGAGGCCATGGAAGGAGCCTGCTGCCCGAGATGCCTGTGGGCCAGGCATTCGGGGATGCTGGGTTGGACACGGAGATTCAATTCAAAAACTTGTCAAGCTGAGGATAATGGTGCGTACTTTTGATCTCAGCGTTTGGGAGGCAGAGGCAGGAGAAATCTCTGAGTCTGAGGCCAGCCTGGCCTACATACATAGTTCCAGGCCAGCCAGGGCTACATAGTGAGACCCTATCTCAGACAACAAAAACTCACAAGTCAAATTCTTATTTAAGTCTGCCCCTTCCTTTGTCCTGTCTTTAGACCAACACCATTACTCTGCCCCTGAAATGCAGACCTCACTCGCTCCTGGACATTATCTGTCGAGCGGCCCAGGAAAAAGGAGGGGAAGAGAGACCCTAGACATTAGCAGTGGTGTCCTCTAGGTGGGATCCAGAGAACTAAGCCACGGCAGAGCCCTCTCGAGGCTGCTGCTCGGTCAGGTCCACCTGAGCCTGAGGTTTACCCGCTGCCGGAGGAGCTGGCCAGGTTGGGCTCAGTTCCAGCGCCAGGAAGCTGAGCCGTGCCCAGGACAGTCATCAACACAGAGCTCTTGTGTGCAGGGAGGGGTGACAGATGGGGAGTGATCCTGTACCCCATGTATAAATGTGGGTAATGCCTGGGCATGGGGAGCACCCTGGCTTGCCCATCTGGAGTGTCTCCTGGCTAGACAGAGTGTTGAGAGGATGGCGAGCTCCAAAGTTCTCTGGCTCCGCCACTCACGATAATAAAAAAATCATTTTTAAATAATAGTCACGAACAGACTTTCTGGTAGACAGTAAGGCATATAAACTTTTAATTTTAAAAAAATGTACAATAAAAATACATTATCACACACAACACAGAACTAAACACGTGAGAAGTGCCACAGAGAGGCCAGGCAGAAGCAGCAGGAGCCAGGTGTGTCCCGTCCTGTGGGCCTCGCAGGAAGGGAACAGGCCACCAACCTTACTGTCCGAGTGTTGCTCTCCAAGACCCTACTAGTGGTATGGTTATTAGTATGTGCCCCACAGCACATGGGCAGGGGAACTAAGTTAGCAGTGCGGGCTCCCAGCCCGGGGCCCTCCCAGCCCCACCCCGGCCTTCACAGGGCCAGCTCTGGAGCCCCGCTCAGCAGCAGCAGCACGGCGTTCAGAGTAGGCCAGGCCCAGGTCACTGCAAGAGAAAGCCACGGGTCAGGCCAGGCCAGCGCTGGGGGCAGCTCCATCTCCCGCCTTGGGGTCTGCCCAGCAGTGGGAGCAGTCAGCGTCAGCCTCCAGAGGGCTCGTGGAAATGGAACCTCCTCCCACCTCTCTGAGCCATCAGGCCCAGCCGCACCTGGCAGGTAGCACCTGGCAGGCCCCGCCAGCGCCCGCCGTCCCCGAGGCCCTGGCTGAGGGAGGGGCACTCACGTTGGTGCTAGCGTCTTCTAGGCTGCTGCTGTCGTTTTCCACACAAAGAGGCTCTGCTGGGGATGCCCTAGAGAGAAGTACAGACTGAATTTCACTCTGGGCTGGATGCTGGAAGCTGGTCGCTCCTCACCGCTGCCAATGAGTCACTGCTTGGCTGCCTGCTTAGCCAGCCGGAAGTGCCTCAAGACCCTTAGGAGCAGTAAGGAGCAGTATGGAGGCCCTGGCTGAAACCTCAAGCCTTCTCTCCACTTAAGTACAGCCATGCAGCCACCAGCAAGGCCTCGCTCTGCTAGCACTCACCTACCCTGCCCATCAGGCCTGCCCTGTCACCTGGGCCACCCAGCTAGTCAGCCTCTTGACCGCAGCACAATTCACCCAAGCCTAGTGCCAGTGGCCCAGGGGCCCAAAGAAAGCCAGAGCTCCTGGCGTGGGCAGCAGGGGAGAAGATCCCAGCATTATCCCCGCGCTGTCCACACTAGCATTTTCTCAGGGTGGCGCCCATGTGGATGTACAGGGTTCCAACCCCTGTAAGGAGTGGGCTGTATCTAATACGTGTACAACAGACTCCCAGACCACTACCCCATCCTACCACCAGCAGGTCTGGCCTGCCCATCAGAACTAAGACCTAGGCAGTACCTCCGCCCCCCAACAGATAAACATACACACCCTACTTGAGAGGGGCCAAGCGGAGCTGCTCTCTAGACTACAGTCTAGTGAGGTGATGGTGTCAGCCACAGAGCTGAGGCTGGGTTGGGTGAGCTCAGTGTCTGCTATGGGGCTACTGGGTGTGGACACCATGATGACGGCCACACTCTTCCCACCCCTCCACAGGCCTCAGGGTGAGGGTCTGGGAGCACAGTGGAAGGCGCTATTGTGAGAGAAGAGTACGGGGCGGGGTGGAAGGAGTCTGGTGTGAGCTTCTACCCCAGGCGGGCGGGAGGCGGCCACTGGCCAGGCATGGCCAGTACAGTACCATGCTGTATGTCCGCACAGGACACTTTGTTGGAGTGTGTGAGCAAGAGGGTCCCCATTCTGCTGTCAAGGGGCATGGCCCGCCTGGTGGTGGTGGACTCTATTGCGGCCCCATTTCGTTGTGAGTTCGATTCTCAGGCCTCAGCTGTCAGGGCCAAGCACCTGCAGTCACTGGGGGCCACGCTTCGGAGACTGAGCAGCACCTTCCGGAGCCCCGTGCTGTGCATCAACCAGGTAGGGGGTATAGCAGGGGAAGGAGCGGTTGCCCTTGAACTCAGGGAAAGCAGGACTGGCTGGGTGGAAGGGAGTGGCTACAGTGGCTGCTGTCGCTAACCCTCGCTTGTTTTTTTGGTTTTTGTTTTTTTTTTCCAGGTGACAGAAATGGTGGAGGACCAAGAGTCTGTGCCCGGGCCACTGGGGTGAGTGTGGACTCGGCATGCTGGACACAGAGTGGGGTAGAGTATGCACAGTCAGCAATGCCCATTTTGTGTCTCAGGGCCTGTGACGAGCGCCTCTCTCCAGCCCTTGGCATCACCTGGGCCAACCAGCTCTTGATGCAACTGATGGCCGACCGGGTCCGTGAAGATGGCGCCACCATGGGCTTGCCCAAAAGCCCCGCTCGGACTCTACGTGTGCTCTTCGCTCCCCACCTGCCCCTCTCCTCCTGTGGCTACACAGTCAGTGGGGAAGGCGTCCGAGGGATGCCGGGGACTAAGGCCTACGAACAGTAGACCAGTGGACACGCTAACCAGGCCGAGAGGCCTGAGGAGTCCTTCCCACAGCCGGTGTCACGGCAGCTGGTGAGCAGAGACGCCCTCTCTGCCCTAGGGTTCACCTACTGCTGGCCTTCGAACTGAGCCTCCCATCCTGCCCCTTAGACGAGGAATGGTGGCCCAGGGTGTGCCCCTCAGCTGCTTTGCCTGGGACTGAGTCAGCAGCTTGTCCACCAGGTCTCCCCTCCCACAGGGTGCTCTCAGCTCTCCCCACCCCAACACACACACACACACGCACACACACGCACGCACGCACGCACGCACACACGCACACACGCACAGTGACACTCAGCATTCGGGCAAATGGGGCCTGCAGTGTGCCCTCCCCACACATACACAACCTTCTGGGGCAGAGTAAAGAAGACACGCTGAGGAAGGGCAATGGGACTGGCCTGCCTCAGGCCCAACAGCTTTAGGCAACTTCAGAAAGGGACGCCAGGAAACATGCTTGTGTATTTCATTTCGGCCCGGCTAACTCTGTCCAGCAACCCAGGCTCGGCAGTGGTTCAGGCTGGAGGGCACTACAGACCACCTGACAGGACTACGAATGCTTGGCCGGAGGCCAGCTTCCTGCTGACATCTGCTGTGGACCCAGACTCACCATCACGTGGGCTTGAGGCTCAACAGTCACCAGGGAATGTGGCCTCTGAAAGCAGGGCCGTGGTGCCAAAACCCTGTGCTCCCAGCCTGCCTGGCAGCACAGGCTCCCCCCACCAACTGCCAAGTGGACCCACATGGGGTCATGGGCCCTCTGAGCCAACGAGTCTTGTTGCTCCAGTGGTGAGTCCTCAGCCAGGACACCACCGTCACTGTCCCCACTCCACAGGGCGAACAACACTTACGGTGTGTACCGTGACATCTCCAGGGTGGCCCGACCCTGGACTGAGCCTGACAAGCCTCCAGAGCCACTGTGGCCCCCAGTGCTCCTTAGCCATTCTGCACGTTAAACCGAGGGCCTCCTACAGGCGCCGCAGGTGCTCTCCCCTGAGCTGCAGCCCAGCCTACCCCTGGCCCTGAAAGCCTGAGACACTGGCATAAATGATGGGACATGGCTACCTGGGGTGGACTGGGTTTATACAGAACAGCTTCTCTGCAAAACTGGAGAGCTTTATATCAGGAAATAAAACTTTATTTTTGTAACAAAGTGTCAATACTTCTAAGTTCCTTTCTAGATTACACTGAAACTTAGAAGCACAGCTCCCAGACAGACACACTTAGAAGCCATGCCCAAAGGCTCCTGGGCCTGTGTCCACCAGCCAGGTCCAGGGGCCCTGCAGGTCCACCCCAACAGTGGTCAGCCTGCTAAGTCGAGAGGATAGGGGAACTGTGTAATCTTTCCAGTGTCGGGAGCAGCTTCTCACCAGATTCTCTGGATGTGCCACAGCCAGCTGCCCACACTACTCCTGCCACTCTGCAGACACTGCCCACCTGCTTCTCGTGCATTAAATGCCACCTTGCTGCTCAAGTCTGCATTGCAGGGACCACTGGCTGAGGACTGAATGCAGATGAGTGTAGGACGCAAACTAGGTCCGAGCGCCCCATAAGCCTCATGCACCGTGAGTACACGTCTCCAGCAGTTTATGTATATTCCTAGGAACACTGGCTTTCCCAGGCTGGCAAGATGGTTCAGAGGGTAACGCACTTGCAGCACAACCTGAATTCACTCTCTGGAACCCATGTGGAAAAGGAGGGAACAGAACGAACGCAGAGCTATCCAGATGTGCACACAGTACCGTGCCTGCACACACACTGAAGATATCCCCAGCAGCTTAACGGCATTCCTATCTGAACTCTTCCAACACTCAGCACCTAGGACCCCATACCACCCTGGCAGCATCCCGGCTGCCCGCTGTGCCCGCCACCCTGAGCGTCCCAGCAGTAGCCACCGCCGCTCATTGGCTCTTGAGAAGCCTCACCATAAAGAGCCCGGTGAAGGGGTAGTGGAGTCCCGCCCCTCCTGAGAACACGGAGTGCAACAGAGCCTTGCACAGTGCTGACTGCACACAGGTTCCCGGAGTGCTCCTCTGCAGCTGTGCTAGCTAGTCAGGCCAGCCAGCTGGCCCAAGATCCCCTGTCCGCCTTAGCAGCCTTGGATTACAGGGGGGCTTCCAGACTCCACAGGCCTTTTCGGGGTTCTGAGGAACTCCCAGCCCTCACTTGTGTGGCAATAGCTTTGTCTGCCTAACCATCTCCCCAGCCCAACCTGCTGCTTTACCCTGAAACACGGTCTCACTGTATAGCCCTTGAACGCTTGAGAGATCCACCGTCCCCTGCTTGCTGGATGCTGGCCTAGGACTGTAACTGGTTGTGAGCAGTTAATTGCAAACACTCGGGGCAGCACGGCCACCTGGTGTGTGATGAACTGCACCATTCCTCAGACTGATGCTGGATGGAGACGGGCCCCTGCAGCCTGAAGGCCACATCCTGTTGCCCTAAGTCAGGTCTGTAAGTCCACCGCCTCTGCGGGCTGTGTTCTCAGCTTCAAGTTGGTCTCACACATTGCCTCCGGTGGGAACTTGTGGAAAGGCTTCTGTGTGCTTGTACACACACCAGGGGAGAGGGGGCTCAGACTATCGTTGCACACCCGCCACTGACACGGACCCCACAGCAGCAGACAGACTGCAAAGCCTGTGGGAAGCAGCTCCGGGCACTGCTCATTCTCCTCCCTCCACACTTCAGGCTCAGCACAGACCATGGTGAACGCAGGAAAGAAGGGTTCTAAGCTCTGATTCTTGCCTGACAGTGTTTTCACAGTGTTCAAATTTTTAATAGCACATGGCATAAGTCACGTGCAGCAGCTGATCTACGCACGCCTAGGCCACCAGCTGCAGCCTGGCTTGCCCCCTGGCCACAGTGCTGCTGGCTCTCCCAGGCACAGGGTGAAGATCAAGCAACAATTCTGGAGCACAGCTGTGAGGCATCTTGTAAGCAGGAGGCTCCAGATGTCGGTGGACGTCCCTTTCTAGAGAGTAAACCCACTCCCACCAAACGGGCACGCTCCCCTCTGCCAGGGCTGCCAGGGTGTCAGTGCCTCTGTCACCCTCAGAGATCCTATCTAGTTCAGCCCCAGCCCGCAGGGCAAGGTCAGTGTGGCGGGAACTCCGTGCTCTTCCAGCCAGCGGACCATTACTTGGTTCTGTGTGGAAAACTGTAATTAGTCAATACTTGTAAGGAGCCACTCCAGTAGTGTTAGCTCTGCACGCACAAACACCGAGCACTTGGATTTACAGGCGTAGCTGGGGGCTGGGGTGCACCAGTTTGAGGGGTGTGCCTAAGAAGCAAGAGGCCTCAGTATATCCCAGAACCAAAAGTCAGTCTTCAATCCCCATTCCAGGTGTGCCTAGAGCACACAGCTACTGTCGTAAGGGCCTTCATGCTCTGCTCGGGGCCAGGTGCCCGCTGATAGTTTGTTAGTTGACTCTGGGCCAGTGAGAGAGCTGTGGCCTCATTGGGTGTGATGACTTCGTCCTGAGCTCATGTGCCAGCACAGGATGTCCTTCACAGTAAGTCATGACGCTGCTCTAGCTGTCAGGTCTGCTCAGAGCCCAAGAAATGGGACCGGTTCTAGGGTCAAGGCGATGGCAACACCCAGCTGCCAATCCAGACGTCTACCAGAAAGGCCACTCTGCCAAGCTCTCAGCGTAAGGTGAAGCATCTGCCTGAGACTGCACAGGGACAAGCTGGGGTCCTAAGTGTCGGGTGACGGCAGCGCACCCTCGAGCCTGCTGCAACGCTGACACTGCTTCCAGCGAACACGGTACTCAAGCTATTCAAGACCAGCGCGCAGTCAGCAGCGTGCACTGGGCCCCTCCACAGAAGCCCGCCACGGTGCAGCGCGCTCAGGGCCGTGTGGCCGGGGCACAAGTGGGACGGCTCCTCACTTGGAAGCAGCCTTCTGTGGCTCCGGCCCCCGCATTAAGAACTGACACACTTCACGCGCAACCTGGACAGGGACATGCAAGAACAAACCCACCAGCCCATGGTCAGCCAAAAGAGGAAACACCCTCCGGTGACCAATCTCTCTTGCTCTTGGGAATGTTGGAGGCCGCGCAACGTGGAGGGTGGGCCGTCCTCTCACTAGCCTGAAAGTGCGCGCCCCTTCCTGAACTGGGTTTAGTGCCTGGGGAGCCCCTCCATTTCTCTGCATGTTTAGTGTCTGGGGAGCCCCTCCATTTCTCTGCATGTTTAGTGCCTGGGGGAGCCCCTCCATTTCTCTGCATGTTCTGCAGCATTAATTCTTAATGCAGCAAGTGCTGCTGCCTTGCTCAGCCGGGGCAGGGCTCTGCTGCCTGTCAGGCGGGTCGAGGCTCTCAAGGGCTGATTACCCCAGGGCCGCTCAGTATGAGGAAGAGGTGCGTAAATATGCTCCACTGTTTTGGTAAATTATTAATAAGAGAAACGATTTTGCTATTAGCAAGACAAACTGTGAGGTCTCTATTTAGAAAATCAAACTGAGGCCAGGTGTGGCGTGGCACAGCTTTAATTCAAGCTCTTAGAGGCAGAGATAGGTCTGGGTTTAGAAACCAGCCTGGTCTCCAAAGTGAGTGCCAGGCTAGCCAGGGCCACACAATGAGACTGTCTGAAAGAAACAAACAAGCAAACATTATTTTGGGGAAAGGCAAAGCAAATCCTGAAGCCAGGCGTGATGCACACACCACAGTTGAGCAGACCCCCGGGGTCCTCTGAGCAGGATCTGGGGCTCAGAATGTGAACTGCACACACCTCCAGCAGGCACAGAAGCCAGAGACAGGCCAAAGGGCTGGCACCTAGGCCCAGGCTCACAGGACCTTCAGTGATGGGGATGAGCCTATGGTCACAGATGCTGTACCCACAAATTCCAGCAAACGGCTAGCTCTGTTTTTGACTCTCTTACCAAAAGCTACAGGACAAACTAAACAGAAACACTTCAGTACAGCCCGGTCACACACCACTGGAGGATGGTACAGGGTTTTCTCTACAGCAGACCATGAGAGAAACCAATCACAAGTAAATTATAACATGACACATCCAGATGGTCTCGGTTTATTTTTTTGTTGCTGTTGTTTTGTTTTGTTTTTGAGACAGGACCTCACTTTACGGCTGGCTGGGCCCGGACCTCACTATGTGGAGCACGCTGGCCCTGAGCTACAGAGCTCTGCCTGCCTCTGCCTCCTGAGCACTGCTTCACACCATTCTCAGTGAAGCAGCCGAGTTCTCTGAAGAAAGCCAAAAAGCACTTTCTTCTCTCATCTCTTTCCTCATAAATGGTGGCAGCAAAGCGGTCTCCTCAGCGCCCTGGCTTTGATCAACGACATCGGAAACTACTAGGGTCCAAGTGTTCCAGGGCAGCTGCTCTCACTGGGGCCCGCAGGCCTGGCTCTACCCAGGAACACCCTAGAAAGGCAAATCCTGGGGTCCTCCGAGAAGCTGACAGGCCAAACATTGTCAGCCAGACAATGCCAGGGTCCGCCGGTGCAGGAAGATGCCACCGTTTTACCGCTGTGCAGCATCTAAGCCGCGTCATTGAGAAACGCCAGCACTAACCATGGGTGTGCACCGCCACCGTGTCTGGCTGCCAAAGGGGCCGCAGCTCTTACACCACCGCCACTCCAACATCAAGATGGCCACACACTGCTGGCGGTTAGCACGGAAGCCATGAGGAAGACAGGGGAAAGAGGAAGGTTCCAAGCGTGCCCCTGAACAGGCACTTCCAGAACTGACTACACACAAGTTTCAGAGTCTACCTGAGCAACAGAACCAGCACCCAAATGGCAGGCCCTCACCAGGGCTGGTGGTGCAGGCCTGCAACCCAGCTACTTGGGTGGCTGAGGCAAGAGGCTCACAAACTCAAGGCCTGCCTGGGCTACAGAATAAGTCCCTGCCTCAAAATAAACATGAAGGGCCAGCCCAGCTCTGCTCAGTCTCGGTGTGTCTAGCAAGGAGCTCATAGGGCCCTTAGGGATCTCTGGCCACTAGATGAAAGCCAGTATTTCTCAGGAACTTGAGAAACAGGCTCCTTTCCGCCCAGGAGTCATTTCCGTCCCTCTGGCAGAAAGGGCACAAGGCTGCCCACGGCAGCTCTAAGCACCCATGCGGACTCCCAGGCTCCCTCGGCATCTCCTGTACTTACTACACATTTCAGAGTCAGTGCCATGCTCCTGGCCCTTCTCTGCCCAGCACCTTGCCTCCGTATAATCCATGTGACTTGTCCACCACGCCAACCCTCCCTCTCTCTTGCTATCCCGCTTTCTCCATTATTCTCTCCTCCCCTCTGATTTCTTTTCTCTCTTCTCTGGACTCCTCCAGATGACTCTAGAAGTTTTCTCTCTTACAATGAAAACCTTCCCACCAAGATGTCAGCAGTCAAGACAGCAGCTTCTCTGCTGCACCTGTCACAGACAAGCACAACAGCGGACACTTGCCCAGCACGGGTGCCACCCTGGTTCCAGCCCCGAGAGAAACTTTGTCAACCCGAGAGAAACGGCTCGAATGAAGTGTTTAATCCCTGGAGCTTCACACAACAGATGCTGCCTTGCTGACTCCACAGACATCTAAGACGCCGGATGATCAGACCCCTGACCCCGGAGCTGGCCCCACTCCCCTCACAGGCCAAGGCCAGCAGGAGGCAGTCTGCCCACAGACTTCAGGGGGCCTTCAGACAGTGGTGCCTCCAGGGCTCACCCCCGTCAACCCCTCACACCCTCTATGACGCAGCCAACCAGCTCATGACTACTAACAAAAGCCAAGCGCCTCCTGCTCAAGCCAACCTGCCTCCCAGAATCAACACAAACCCACAGACTTCCAGAGGGAAAGTGGCACAGGGCAGGCTGGGGCCACAGTAGCACCAGACCCAGCTGAAGGCCCAGGCAGGGAGCCAGGTATGGATCCTGATCCAAGTGACCCTGAGAATGAAAGTGGACACTTTCAGAAGGCAAACAACAGAGCAGCTTGGAAAGCATTTTAATTTCCAACGTGTTCTCCAGATACCCCTGAGAACTCACAGCCAGGAGCTGGTAAGTCCCGACCCATAGGGCACTACCACGGACACTTTTGCCAAGTGCATCCCTTTTAAAAACTAGTGTGTTTCTAGTTTGAGCGGGTCTACCCAGGAAGTCTGGAATACAGAGAATGACTGAGAATGTCCCCAAGTGTGGGGCAGCCGGCAGCACAAAGGGACAAGGCATGGTGGCCTGATATGGAGCAGAAGCGGGAGAGGCCTCTCGTGAAGCCCTCCTGTGGAGACCACATGGATGCTACCACGGATACCGCTGCTCAAAGCCGTGACTCTCTATCTTTCCTTAAACCCAGCGACGCCCAGAGCTGTGAAGTCTACAGATGCTCCTTGTAACAAAGTCACAAACCTCAAACCTCACTAAAATTCCCACAGTCCCTGGCTGAGTTGGTGTGATCACAGCTTTCATTCTGGAAGGTGAGTTCTGAAGGAGTTAAGCCAACGTTAACTTAGAAAGAAATGATGGTGTGCACTATGCATGCCACTGAGTGGCGTTCGTAGTTCTGAGTGTGTGTGTGTGTGTGTGTGTGTGTGTGTGTGTGTGTGTGTGCACATAGCGTGTGACTGGAGTACCAACGCCCTCCTCACATCTCTCCTGCCACCACTCTCCGTCTCTGAACCTGGAGCCGCCGCTCTGGTGACTGGCTGGCAGGACACCTCCAGCATCCGGCTGTCTCAGGCTCACCCAGGGCACACACGTGATCACGTGCCCCTTCTGCATGAGCGCTTGGGGTCCAGACTCAAGTCCTGGGGCTTGGGCTACATGCACTTGACACACCAAGCCACTTTCCCGGACTGGTTTTCTTTCTAATTGTTTGTGTGTGTGTGTGTGTGTGTGTGTGTGTGTGTGTGTGTGCACATACATCCTGTGCCAAGACACACGTGTGGAGGTCAGAGGACACCGTTGGCAGTATCTTTAAGCCCTAGTTCATTTCACAGCCCCATCCTGACTGAGACAGTGTCACTGCACCCTATGCTGGCCTCTCAAACCCTGAGGTCACAGGGATGAACCAACATGCCTGGCTCAGGGTCCTAAGACTAGACTGCCCCTTGTCACCAAGAAGGCTCTTTCGGAGCAGAATCAAGGCACTCCACCATCCCCTCTGGGCCACTACCAGCCCGCTTTCCCAACTGCTTCTCCCCTGCCCTGGAAAGCCGCAGGCAGAGAGCCTGAACCCTCCCGGGACCACCGCTGAGCCCCGGTAAGGCTGCCCGAGGCGTGGCTCAGCACCGGGGCTGACGGGAGGAGGGCGCGCTGAGGAGATAGTTACCCAGGGTTCCTCGGCTCACTGTCCCGCGAGCTTCCTCCCTTCAGCTTCCTAACCAGCTTCTCACTGCTGCGTCTAATGGAAGCCCGGAGTTTGCTAAAGGAGCCACTGCGCTTTAAAGATCCAGTGCCATCCTGAAAAACATGTGAACAAGCGTGACGCTGGGGGTGTCCCCTCCTGCCCCAGGCTCAGCCCAACGACCCAACTGCTGCCAGGTACTGGCTGGCAAGTGAGTCCTGCCAACGCCACCAACTGTCATGTGCAAGAACACGTTAAAAACAACCCATGATCGGGAATCCTTTGAAGAGGAAGAGACCAAGCAGAAGCAGCCAAAGGACAGTGAGCCTGCTGCCACCGTCTTAGGACAAGGGACAGCACAGGGTCACAAGAACTCAGGCATCTTCCAAGCCTGGCAACCAAGTGTAAGTAATTCCATGATGTGTGAGCATGTGTACACCCGGCAGGAAATCAGCCAGGGCACCAGGCCTCACCACGACAGTCGCATCTCCCCAGCACAGAGGCGTGCCTTCAGTGAATTTAAATGGCAACTCGAAAGCTGCTGCAGGAGTTTTAATGAAACGGTCGTTCTCATACAAACACTAGAAGCCCTGAGGTACCTGTGGGAAGCGGAAGCACAGCCGGCTGTTCCCACAACCAACCCACATGCTATAGATGCCGGCGGGGTCTGGACACGAGATCAAATACAGAGTGGGAGCCATGTGCACGGCAGCGTTACTCTTCAGAACGGCCCCTGGGGGCTCTCAGAACCCCGCTGCTGCTAGAGCCCCCCTCCCAGGCCTGCATCCCAGAAGATGGAGAACTGAGCAGAGCAGACAGACACAGACACGGTCAGTTGGAGTGAGTTTATTAGAAGTTAGAAAGACACGAATACACATCACAGAGCACTTGAGATTAGTAGAGAAAAGCAGAACTGCCAAAATTCCACACCAAGACTACACAGCAAATCTACCTCGTGTGTCCTGGGGAGGCCCTGTGCTGGGCGCCGGCCAGGCCTCTACGTACGACAGGGATGTGCAGCACATGCCTCACTCCTGCACTCAGTGACTGCACAGGTCACTATCATGCCACTGTAAACACCCTGCGTGACGCTACACCTGTCAGCAGGGAGGACAGCTACTCTCTCTTAACTGTTAACTCGTGTGTTACACAGTAAATGGGCGTATTAACACGGCTGATATTTCTAAGTACATATCTGGCAAAGCTACATGTATCCAGAAATCAAGACCCCAAAAGGACAGCAGCACCGAAAGGAATGGCCAGTCCCAGAGGTGCGGCTGACAAGCTCCTAGGGGCTGCTAGACACAGCGGGCAGCACTGGAGGGCCGGAGGAGGCACGCCCGTCATGCAGGAGCAGTGCGGGAGGCACCGGGCTAGGCCTGTCAGACAGAAAGAGAGAAGAGATGAGGCCACAGGAGCAGGCGCAGCAGGCCCCGCCCCAAGCCTGCTCCACAGTATTTCTAGGTCACACATCAGCAGCAGCGCTCTGCTCAGCAACCCAGGTGCTCCCTGCTTGGCCAGGCCGGCCCAGGACCCAGGGCATGCGGGGAACTGAGGCAGCCTCCAGGTAACTGTCAAGAAGGAACATGAGCGTTTCTCCAAGCACATACTAGCATGGTGTTAGAAACCTCCTCCATACTTACTACGGAAAGTTTCACAAGTTACTGTGCCCGAGAGAAACTGTCCGAGGTGCTGCAGAACACCGGGACAAAGGAAAGGCTGAATGTGGAAGAGAGTTAAGCTTCTTCTGCTGAGAGCTGCTCTCTCTAAACTGTCACAAACCCCTGCAGTCTGAAGACTTTCTGTCCCATACACTAACATCCTAGACAGCTTCGAAACTTTAAGACCCAGTGACTTTAAGAGCTGACAGCACATCTGAAGCATGCGGTTGGTGATCAAACAAAAACACTTCCCACAGCTGGCCTCCTGGGTCTGCAGAATCTGAAAGGCACACAGACAGCTGGGCCTGGCCCACCCACTCACTCACCATGGGACGCTGAGCAAGTCATTTAACCAGCCCGAGCTTCATTTTTCTCATCTTTAAAACGAAAAATAAAACTTGTTACCAATGCCTCATGCATGCCAGGAGGACAAGAAAACATCAATTCCCACTGTTTGCCATGAGAAGGACCCTAGGCGCTCTGCAGCTCCCACACAGCAGACCCTACTGCCCACGTGGCCCTGTGCCCACCACAAGGGGCTCAGTGCCCACCCCTGGGTTCTGATGCATTACAGTAAGCGCCCTTCTCTCTAAGCTGCTGAGGGCACACGACAGGGCATCAGGGCACACAGACTCCAGCTGGGTCCTGGAAGCCACCACCACCTAGAGCAGCTTGAGAAGCAGGTGAGGCCACGGGCGAGCAGCTGGCTGCCAGCGCCAGGCCCGGTTCTCCTCGAGTGGCAGGTTGCCCCCTCCTTGGGCTCAGGCTTTCCCATACACGACGTCAGCACCTGCACCCCAGGTGGGACGGATGCTGGTGACTAACGCCCACCAGCGAGGCTCACGGTGGAGGCTCACTGCATTCTACACTTCTTTACACCGCCACAAAAGACGTGCACACTGCGTGAGCCCGGAAGTGGGTTTCTCTTTTCAATTACACGTATCGTGTGTGCGTACTAGCACGTGCACCACAGTATTCAGAGAAGAGCTTGCCCACCATGTGGATCCTGGGGATTAACTCAGGTTACATGAGTGGCAAATGCCTTTTTTTGCCCACAGCCATTTTGTAAGCTCTCAAAGTGGGTTTCTGAGCAGAAATAAATCACATAATAAACTGATTTAAGAGTCCTCTTTGTACAATAAAATTGTAGGTGTGTAACTTCTTTTAGTATATTCCAGCTGCCTTGTTAGCATGACTTCCCCAAAATAAAATTCCTCTTTGAACAGCTATATCCTTCTCTAACAAGTATCTCATCCCTTAAGCAAGGATTTCCGTGCATCAAGCCTTGTGAAGGTCAAGCTAGGCCTGGTGGCACACGCCTGTAGTTCCAGAGCTCAGGAGTCAGAGGCATGAAGGTCTCTAGCAGTTCCAGCTAACCTGGGATCTACAGAGAAACCCTGTCTCAAAACCAAAATAGGTGGCGCACTCCTTTAATGCCGGCACTCAGGAGGCAGAGGCAGGCAAACTCTGTGAGTTCGAGGCCAGCCTGGGCTACAGAGTGAGTTGCAGGACAGCCAGGGCAAAACCAAAAACAGAACAACCTGTAGAAGTCCGGCACTAGGGCACACACCCATAATCCCAGGCCCGGGAAATTAACATAGGGGGGCCTGCATGTGAGACCAGCCTGGGCTCCACCCTGTCTCCAACAAAACAGTCAAACTGGGTGGAGTATGGCTCAGCTGTGGAGCCCGTCCCTTCCACGTGTACGGCTCAATCTCCAGTCCTGAAGCAATGCATGCAGCTGCTCACACACACAGACACACACGCACACTCGTGCCACACGCAGAGACACGCACACATGCACACACATCCACACACTTAGAGAATCTCAGCACAAGAGCAAGGTGAAATAAGAGGAGATGGGCAGAGGCTGCATCTGAGGGACCCCAAGAAAAGGGGGCAGCAAAGATGGAGGCTGTCCTGGGGGCTCTGTCCCAGAGAACTGAACCATTTGGTACTGCACGTGCGAACACCAGGACACCTGTCAGCAGGATGACTTTACACAAGACAGTCCACCGTTGCTCCATATCACTGGAACCCAGTGACCACGACTGACACCCGCGTCACACTAGATGCAGAATCACACAGACAGGGGCTGGGTCAGGAAACTGACTTTGATCTAGAGGAGAGTGCGTGGCCAGGAAGCACCAGCTTTCTCTAGAGACTGGCCTGCTGGAGCCACGCCAGGCACCTCAGGAAGCCTGAGGGAGCCCCATTCTCAGGAGGTGTGGTCACCATCACCATGATGTAAGCTCAAGAGGACAAGCTGCACTCCCATGCTGGCTTGCTGCAAAACAGAGGCCCGCCATGTCCTCACGCCCTAGCTCCTCACCAGCACACAGCCAGGCACCCGCAGGGCGGCCAATACCTAGCAAGCTTGCCTCACCATCAAGCTCTAAAGTCTACCTCTGAGCACTGAGAAGCCCTGAGTCTGTGTAAAAGGGGACTCCTTTCACTCCTGTGAGTTAATCGCCCGTTATCTTGACCCTGTGACACACTGGCTAAAGCTGAAGTCACCCCAGACAACAAAGATGGCAGTTCCAGTAGTTTCAAGAGCACTGAAATCTTTTCCTTAAAAATTATAATTGTAAACCAAGCAGCAATGGCAACTGCCTTTAATCCCAGCACTCAGGAGGCAGAGGCAGGCGGCTCTCTGTGAGTTCAAGGCCAGACTGGTGTACACAGCAAGCTGCAGACCAGCAAGGGCTGCGTAAGAACGAGTGAATGAACGAATGAATGGATGAGGAGGGATGTGACTCGGCTCAGAGGAAAAGGCTTTGCCTAGCATGTGGAAGCCCCTACAATCATACCCAATAGTGTCAAATGAAACCAAGTTTAAGTTTAAGCTAGGCGTGCTGTGCACACCCGTATTCCCAGCACCCAGAAGGCTGAGGCAGGAGGCTAGCACTAAGTACAAGGACAGCCTGAGCTACCCACTGAGACTCAAAAGAAACAAGGCTGTAGACAGCTCAATCTGCCTAACAAACATGAAGGAGAGTTAGCTCTCTAGCCTAAATGTGTGTACTCACATTCGTGGACACACACACACCTACACACACGCCAGCGAACACACATGCAAACATGCACACACACACACACACACACACACACACACACAGAGTGGAAGGCAGCAGCATGACAGAAAAGACTCGCACTCTGAGGGCTCCCTTTCTGCAGGTAAAGGCATTGCCACCTCCTCCATGAGTGTCCAGGGCGGGGTGTGAGCTGCTGAACTGTTGACAATGTCACTGGCACAGGACTCACATACAGACAGACCTAGAAATACTGTCTCAGGAGAGCGCTCTCCCAGAACGTCACAAGAGTATTATAATCTGTAAGCAAGCCACTGGCCACCAAGCAGGACAGGCCCTCTGGACAAGCATGCAGGAAGTGGGGCGGACAGTAAGTGCAGTGGATAGCTCGGGCAGGACAGGACAGGCACGGGCAGGAACCCCCAGACCTGTGCTGCAGCCTGGGACCAGGCCCAACAATGCTCAACAGTAAAGTGGATGCTGACTGGCTGTCCTGGCACAGGAAAGTTCAAAACAAGAAAGCTGCTAGATCACCCTAGAGGATGGCCTGGGATGTGGCTACCAACAGGTCACATGACGTTTAGTCAACACGCTGGCTCCTCCCAGAGCTGCAGCTAAGCAAATTCTAGAGCCAACCAATCCACAAGCAGGATAGACTGTGAGAAAGTCCCGAGCGACAGCTGACAAAGCCACACTAGGACAGCCAGCCACAGCCCCACGGGAGCTCCAGCACAGTGGTGTGCCTGGCCTGCAGGATCCCCCACGCTCTCCCTGAAGAAAGGGCTAAAGACACCCGTGCAGCAGACGAGTCTTCAGCACATTACAGAAACCCACTTGAAGGCCACATGCCGCCCACGACCCGAGGTGGGAAGCAGTGGAGAGGCCTGCTGTGGGAGCAGGCCCACGTGAACTCTGAAGCCCACTGGCTCCATACACAAGCAGGTGGCTCTAAGCCAAAAGGCTGGGACACCCGTCAAGTGGCAGTGTGGGCTTAGGCCCGCCAAGGCAGACAGGACAGCCCTGAGGCCGTGAAAAGCAGGTCCAGTTAAACAGCATCACCCCTCCAGGCTCTCTCGCAGCCCCAGGGTGGCCTCCTGAGTGCTGCCAGGGGCTCTGAGTTAGCAGGGAAATGGGCAGGTTAGGAAAGCTAGTTAGCTGTCAGCCACACCCATCCCTAGGTTACGGGAACCAGAGTCTAGCCTGGGCTTTACACAGCCAGGACGCTCAATCAGCATGCACACATGCTCTACCAGAGGCCCGTCAGCTGGTGTGGCCTCAGGAAGACAACTACAAGCACTACAGCTTCAGTATTAGCAGAAGTTAGGAACTTACAGAGAGCTTCCCTGATGCTTAGTTTGCGGAAAGTGGAGGGTCTAGCGTGAGACAGAACAGCCAGCAAGTGCTGCTGGGGGCAGGCCGGCAGTCCCGAGCGCAGCCAGCTGCGTGCTGTACTTACCCCACTCCACTCTACGCTCATACTCACTTCCTCCCCTCCATCAGGGCCACTCTCGTACTTGACCACGTCCACGTTGAGACTCTCCCGGCTCCTCCGCTTCTCCATGCTCTCAGGGTCATTTAGCACTTCGGCCACTCTCTGTTTGTGAACAGTGTCAAGACCCTGTGAGCCAGGCAGGGGAGAACGGTGACGCATTAGCACTTACCTCAGAAGACTTCTCAGGTGCCCGAGCTTGACTAGACAGAGCCAAATCTTTACTTATTCTGTCACTGTTTGTTCCTGGGCGCCTGCAGGCACGGGTTGGGTGGAAGAGGTCACAGGGCACTGTGGCGTCAGGCGGGTCACTCCTTCCACCCTCCTGCAGGTCTGTGGGAGTCTTCGGTGCCACCTCCCAGAGCAAGCAGCTTTACCCACCGAGCCCTCACTACCTCACAGGCCCCAGATGCACCGATTCTTAAGCTACCAGGACAAACTCTGCTCAGTGCTTCCTGGGAATGGGCTTCAGGCTTCCTAGGGTCACAGGGAGGGGTCTGCCTTATGTACGTCTGCATCACCCAAATTAGGAGCTTACACACAGGACTGACTGCAGCTGTACTCTGTGTAAGCAAGCTGCTGTGATGGTCCATGCCTGTAATCTCAGCACTCAGAAAGCAGCACAGGAGGGTGATGAGTTCAAGGTCAGCCTGGCTACCTCAGGCCTTGTACTTAAAACAAGTGCTATAAGCACACACTAAACTCCAGGTAAGGCCAAACACAAGCAGGTGGCTCGACGAATGGGGCTGGAAATATCTAACTGGACCCAGCATGCACACCAGGGGAGCACACAGCGCACAGCAGACCTGATGGTGCATGCCTGCACCTCACTGTGAGATGGCAGGAAGGTCAGAGGCTCGAGGATAACCTCAGCGGGAGTCTGAGACCAGCCTAGGAACCGAGATAATCTGTCTCAAAAAGCCACGATGACAACAACCCTGGCACATGCCCACATCCTGCCCTGCTGTGTGACACGACACTCCTGAGGCACAGAAGCTGTCTTCTGCTCAGAGCCTCTGCGGCTGCCTGTTGGAGAGCGTCCTGAGGGGAGCACTCACACCCTTCCTCTGGACCTCCGAGAGCTCTCCCTGCAGCTCCCCCTGCTAGACCTCAGCCTGCAATCTAGAGCAAGGCCTAGCTGCAGAGCCCACTCCTGGGAAGACACAGCTGGTGACAGGCCACATATTGCCTGACCCACCTCCCAGGACCACAGGCAGCACCAAGGGCTCTGCCTGACGCCATCCCCCAAGTCCCAGGAGAGCTGGCCCCAACTCAAAGTACTTCACACCAACCGTGAGCACGTAGGGGCACTCCCGGCCTTTCACCTTTCCTTCTTTTTCATTTACCTTTTTAGTTTCTTGACAAGGTCTCTTATAGTGCAGGTTGGTTTAAAAAGGTTAATCTTCTTGACTCAGCACCTGAGTACTGAGCACCGGGTACTGAGAGGCCATCATGCCCAGCCCCTTTGCACACTTTAGATGAATACAATTATGTTACCACAAACATGATGTGAGAGGGTGCTGAGTGCTGAGTGCAACCAAAACACCCAACACAGTGCACAAAAAGGCCACACTGAAACCTGTGCTTCTGTTTTATAGACACATAGTCTCTCTGTATAGCCCAGGCTGTCCGAGGACTCGCTCTGTAGGACTAGGCTGGCCTCCCAGTGCTGGGATGAAAGGGATGTGACCCACCACACCCAATAAACCCATGCTCTACTCTGTTTTCATTGTTTCTTCGGGAGTTTGGGGGTTTGTTTGGTTAGCTGGTTTGGTTTTGTTAGGTCTTTGAGACAGGGTCGCACTATGTAGGGCTGAGTGGCCTGGAACTCACTATGTAGCCCAGGCTGCCCACAAACCTTGCACCTCTCTGCAGAAATTGTTCTGCCTCTGCCTCCCAAAGCCTGGGATTAAAGGCCTGTGCCAGCACACTCAGACCCCAAATCCAGGTATTTTACATTAAAATTTTTTCTTTGTGTGTATACATGTATGACCAGATGGCATTACAGAGCAATTCCCTGTCTCCAAAATAAATAATAAATCCTTTCTTCCTGCAGTCCTCACAGAGACTAAGCCCAATAAAGTTTTCAGTAACAGCCACATATAAGGCCACATTTCCGACAGAGCAGCTGACAGAAGCGACGGGCACACCTGTTTACGTGACCTCATGGCAGCTTCTTCCAGTGTTTCCGCAGCTTCAAATTTCCCCTGCCGTCGGTAAAGTGCTCCAAGGTTTTTCAAAGTGGTTGTGACGGTAGGACTGCAAGAATGCACACAACACAGAACCACTAAGTACAAATCTCGTGACAGCTTCATCAACAGCAAGGCTGTGGTGTGTGGTAACCCTTCGTCTGACGGGCATGGATGCTGGGCAGCAGTCCGCATCACAGTGTGCTCTGGTGCAGTACATGGAGGACAGGGCTTTTTGTCAGCTAATACATTTTCCTGATGGATGTGAGGAGGATACTGAGTCTTAAAGAAAGGAAGCCAACACTAGGGAACTGCAGCAGGCTTCTCGGCCAGCAGAAGTATAGGGCACACGGAGCACAGGCATCGTGTGTGCTCACACTCACCTCCAACAGCCAGGGTGTATCATCCCCCTGTGCAGATAGGCGTGCTAAGGGCTGGCTTCCAGCTCCACACACATGCTAAGTGTGCTGCACTGTGCCTCAGGCAGCTGCTCCTGAAGTATCCCCTTCAGCTAAGCTCCTTCAGTTAGGTGCTTGTCAATAAAAAGGAGTGCTGGCCAGCACCCACCTGCTGGAGCGAGCTCACTGACCGAGGAAACAGCCAGGTTTTTATGTTTGTTTGTTTGTTTGTTTGTTTGTTTTAGAGACAGGGCCTCACACCCCAGCTCTGACTGGCCTGAAACTCCCTATGCCAACCTCAAACTCAAAAGATCCTTCTGTATCTGCCTCTCAAGTACTGGGGTTAGAGGTATGTCTTCCCATGCCTGGATTTTATTTTTTACTTTATTTTACTACTCATTGTTATTATCAGTGTGTGTAGGCACACCTGCGGATAAGCCTCCTGGGGAGGTCAAAGTTTGTGCTTATGTCAGCTCCCAGGCTTCAATGCTCCCAGCCATCTCAGCAGCTCAACAATCATGTCTGCAACTAGAACTTAAGGGAAACAGGGGCTATGGGACTAGACTTTTAACATCTGGCCCAGCGCCGTCTTTCCCTGCTGTCTGGCCTCTGGGCACACAGACTTACCTATCCACTTTGCAGGCCTTGTACCAGCCACCATACTCTCCAAAGGATGCCCCATCCTTCTGCTTTCCCTAATTGTGACAGAGAATTTTAATGAGTAAAGACACACTACAGTATATCAACTCACAAGGCCCCTCAAGGCAGCCCAGCCTTACTTTGCACTCTTCTCTTTCTTCTGCGTGCATCCAAATGGGCTTGTTTTCATCTAAGGAAGAAAAAACAATCAAAGTTGAGGAATGAGAAAACCAGTCAGGTGGTGGTGGTGTTTGGGAGGCAGAGGCAGGTGGATCTCTGAGTTCTAGGCCAGTCTGGTCTACAGAGTGAGTTCTATGGCTATTACACAGAGAAACCCTTTAGAAAGAAAGAAAAGAAAGAAAAGAGAGAAAAAGAAAAAAGAGAGAAAGAAAGAAAGAGAGAGAGAGAGAGAGAAAGAAAGAAAGAAAGAAAGAAAGAAAGAAAGAAAGAAAGAAAGAAAGAAAGAAAAGAAAGAGGGCTGGAGAGATAGCTCAGAGGTTAAGAGCATTGTCTGCTCTCCTAGAGGTCCTGAGTTCAATTCCCAGCAACCACATGGTGGCATGGTGGCTCACAACCGTCTGTAATATGAGGAATCCATGCAGGTAAAGCACTCATCCATTAGATAGATAGATAGATAGATAGATAGATAGATAGATAGATAGATAGATAGATAGATAGACAGACAGAATCTAAAAAGAAGAAGAAGAAGAAGAAAAGATACAGAGAAACAGAGACGGCTGGAGTGACCTGTGGTGCACACTTTAGTTCCAGCGCTTGGGAAGCAGAGGCAGGTGGATTGCTATGCTTCAGGAAAGCTGAGGCTACACAGTAACCCCTGGGCAGCTGACTTCTAAGGCTGTCAGTGACTGCAAGGTTTTAAATGCTTTCTTTTATAAATTGCCTTGCTCGGGAACTGGAGAGATGGCTCAGAGGTTAAGAGCACTGGCTGCTCTCCCAGAGCAATTCCCAGCAACCGCATAGTGGCTCACAACCATCTATAATGTGAACTGATTCCCTCTTCTGGCAGATGTAAATGCAGACAGGACACTCAAATAAATAAATCTTAAAAAGAGAAGAGAGAGAGAGAGAGAGAGAGAGAGAGAGAGAGAGAGAGAAAATCCTTTAGATATTTCAGCCAAGTTTGAATTGGAAACCATTCTTTTTACTAACACGATAATACATTTGCTCAGAAGACTGCTTACCATCCACAGAACCAAACTCCCGCTCGTGCGCACGGGTGAGGATCTCCTTGTACAGAGTCTCCGCTTGTTTGAACTTCCCTTGCTTCAGATAACAGGAGGCCTTCAAATAAAGCACAGTATCAGCACCCTCACACAGAAACACCGCAGTTGTCATCTCCAGGCGAGTCACATAGAGCATACCAGGTTATTCTTCGTCTTGGCCACATTGGGGTCATCAGGCCCAAGCTTTGTTTGGTAGATTTCCAGGGCTCTCTGGTAGTAATACTCCACCTCCTCATACTTGCCCTGGTTCTGGCACAGCAAGGCCAAGTTATTTAATTGCTTGGCAACATCAGGATGATCCTTTCCCAGAACCTGGGGTTAAAGACAGTGACTCAGAAACAGCACCACTTCTTATTATTTTTTATTATTATTGTTGTTGTTGTTGTTGTTGTTGTTGACTGTCTACCGTCCTGGCAGAGGGCGGCACTCACCTTGCCCCACATGTACACTGGGCACACTCAGACTCCCATGCCACATCACTACAGACTAGTTGGAGCCCACTGACCTCACCTTGAAGGAGGGAAAGGGTTCTGTGTTCCTTTCCTTAACTTGTTTCTTTTCAGGGTAGGAGCATATCACTATGTAGCAGGGATGACCTTGAACTTCAGACTCTGCTCCTCTGCCCCCCAAGAGCTTGAGCACCACACCTGGCTCTTTTGGGGGGTGGTGTGCACGAGGCGGTGTTTGTTAGTTTGTTTTGAGACACGGTCTCACTCTGTAGTGCACGCTAGCCTGGAACTTGCTATTTAGCCCAGGCTAGTGCTGCTTCAGCCTCTCAGGGGCTGGGATTACAGGCATGAGCCTCCACAGCCCTCAGCAGCTTGTGTAATCCGTGGCAGGTGCCACAGTGGAGCACGCCATGAAGCTAAGAAAGCGGTTCACAGGCTTTGATTACCAGAATTCAAGTGCTCCATCGCAGATGCTTGCTGTGCTCCCCGAAGCCCCGCTACTACAGACACCCAGGACCTCCGTGCATTATTCCTGCATCTCACACTGCAGCCTTCCCCACTTCCCCAGGACTGCCTCATAAACACACCCACCATCCTTTTCCAGCAAGTCTCACCACCATAATCACCCTGCCCACTGATCCTTTCCCTAGAGTCAAAGTCAGGAAAGCAGGAGTTTTGTCTTTCCTTCCTCCTCCTCCTTAGAAATGGTGGCTGGTTTCCAGTCATGGTGCACACACCTGTGACCCCAGCACTCAGGGAGGGAAAGGCAGGCAGATCTCTATGCGTTTGAAGTTACCCTGGTCTACAAAGCAGGACAGCCAAGGCCACACAGTGAAACCTTGTCTCAAAAACAAAAATGAAAGACAAAAACAAAAAAGCAAGAAGGAAAAAGAAGAGAGGTGGCTGGCACAGACGGAAGAACAAACTCACACTTAACTCCCTCCAGAACCTGGTCAAGCACCGGGTTGGTGCTGCAGAATTTCAGACCCAGCACTCGGGAGGCAGAGGCAGGAGGGTATCTGTGATTTCCAGGACAGCCAAGGCTACACAGAGAAACACCTCAGGCTAAATAAATAAATAAATAAATAACAGCAAAAACACTGGCCAGGCACTGGCCGCTCAGCACTGCGCCTCACTCGAACACACTGCCAACGTCTTCTCCACCTCTCCCTGCCTCTGAGCCTGTCAAGTCAGCTAGCCAAGATTTAGTTCAAACCCAAGGTCTCCCTGAGCTGACGCAGGGCTGGAGGAAGGAGCCTGTCCCTCCCCTCCTGCGGCTCTATCCCACAGGTGACCACCCCCCACCCCCCACCCCCGGGCCCAGCTCATCAAGGGAGGGCGCTCCTGCCGGCAGGGATCTGCATACAGCACTGGAATAAACTTGGCATTTTGGAAGAGGCTCTGCTGTTTTCTCCAGACTAGTATTGGGGTTCTGGAGTTAACAGAGAAGCCCCCTTAGCCCCTCAAGAACTCAGAGCACAGTCATGTGCCAAGTGCTGGCTGAACTGGTCTTCTAATCTAGATCCCTCTCTATGCTTACGCTGCTTCTGACCCCAGCCCACACAATCTGACACTTTCCTTTCATAAATAAGCAGGTGACTGCACAATAAAATAAAGATTATCTAGGGGCTAGAGAGACAGCTCAGTGGTTAACAACACTTGCAGAGGACCTGGGTTTTATTTCCAGCAGCCACATGGTAGTGCACAACCATCTGGACCTTCAGTTCCACGGGCTCTGAGGGTACTCTGCATGCATGTGATACACAGACATACATGCAGACAAAACACTCATACATAAAATAAAGTGAAAAAAAATCAAATAAAAATTTTGAAATAGCTATACATTTAATAATCCTTGCATATGGCTCAAAATTAAATGACCACTCCCAGTATCACTAATAAACAACTTTAAGAAACACCACGCTGAGGCTAGAGAGATGGCTCAGTGGTTGGGAACATTAGCTGCTCTTGCACAGGACCCAGATTCAGTTCCCAGCACCCACACTGCAGCTCACAACGGTCTGTGACTCCAGCTCCGAGGAATCCAGTGTCCTCTTCTGGTGTCTCTTGAGACCAAGTGCACACACAGTATACATCTATGCTTGTAAACAAAACACTCAGATACATAGAATACAAACAAATAAATCCAGTGGGGCATGGTGGCACGCACTCTAGTCCCAGCACTCAGGGAGGCAGAGGCAGGGAGATAGCTGTGAGTTCAAGGCCAGCCTGGTCTACAAAGTGAGTCCAGGACAGCCAAGGCCACACAAAGAAAAACAAAAAACAATCTGTCAATCAATCAATCTTAAACCTGTCTCAAAAAAAAAAAAATCAATCAATCAATCAATCGATCAACCTTAAAGCAAAAGAAAACACCAAGCTGAACTGTGCCATTCAGCCACCAAGCCATTCATCCTGCACAGTTTGTAGTCCACCCTAGGAGCCTGTAACAAATACGAATTTCCTCCGAGGCCCTAGACTTGCTGTACTGTTTGTCGCAGAGACAAGGCCCCACCTTCTTTATATCCCTCCAGAAACTACAGGTGTTCAACGAACGCACACTGAGAAAAAAGGCTGGTGTGCTGGGGCCAGTCTGTTCCTCAAGAACTGCCCGTAGCCCTGAGTACTCTGCTAACCTTCTGCCTGGACCACTGGAAGGCGTGCAATGAAATACATAGTTATTTAAGATTTACCAGCTGGGCATGGTGGCGCGCTCAGGGAGGCAGAGGCAGGCTGACTGCTGTGAGTTTGAGGCCAGAATGGTCTAACAGCAAGTCTAAGACAGCCAAGGTTACACAGAGAAACCCTGTCTCAAAAAAAAAAAATAAAAATAAAAAATAACAACAACAACAACATTTACTCATGTTATGAGTGTTTTGCCTGCATGTGTGTCTGTGCACCACATGCACACCTGATGCCCGCTGAAGCCAGAAGAAAACTCTGGATCGCCTACAACTGGGGTTACAGCTGTGAGCCACCATGTGGGTCCTGGGAATTGAACCTGAGTCTTCCGTAATAGTAACAAGTACTCTGAACTGCTGAGCCATCTCTCCAGCTCCAGTAAACTTACTTTTGTTTGTCTGAGACAGGGTCTCTCTGTGTAGTGAGTCCTGAAACTATACACACCAGGCTGACTTTAAATCACAAAGATCCACCTGCCTCTGTCTCCCGAGTGCTGGTGTTAATACAGTAAACTTCTTAAAATAAAGCATCTTTACTAACAAGTACACACCACCAGTGAAATGCAGAGACGCCGTGCTGCCCCCTGCCACTCAGAACCTCCTTTCTGATCAGCCACAGGAGCAGCATAGCTACATGCTGGAAGCCCCGACCCATAACACACTCCCACATGGGTGGTTCCATTTCAGGGCTCTCTGCCTTTCCAGGCGTTACTGTCAGTAAGCAAATAGTATTCCCATATCACTGCGGGGACTGTCTCTGACATGAACTGGATGGCTGGCTCTTTGACCTCCCCCACCCCCCACCCCCCAAGGGAGGAGCAGCCTTACCAGGCCACAGAGGAGGACACTGCAGCCAGTCCTGAGGAGACCTGATAGGCTAGGGTCAGATGGACGGGAGGAGGACCTCCCCTATCAGTGGAGTTGGAGAGGGACAGGGAGGGGATGAGGGAGGGAGGGAGGGTGGGATTGGGAGGGGATGAGGGAGGGAGCTGCAGCTGGGATACAATGTGGGTAGACTGTGACTAATATTAAAAAAAATAAAAATATAATTTAAAAAAATACCGTATCACTGTGCTGTTCTCAACCTTAAACTTTGTCATTTACACAGGCACGCACACGCACTCAAATGCACACACCCCTCAATTTCAGTGAACAAGAAACTGCTGCCCCACACCTTCTCTCTAATCTCCAGGGCTCGTTTACACAGCGGCTCGGCCTCCTTGTACTTCCCTCGCTTACCATACAGTACTGCCAGGTTGTTCAGGGTCGCTGCCACCTGCCAAGACAGAAGGCCGCAGTGAGCCACGGAAGAAATGCCACGAAGGGGTGTCCCAGACCCTCCCCACGCGCATGGGGATGCACTCATCACGTCAGAGGGTACACTACAAACAGATCACTGAAATGAAACAAAGCAGCAGGATCTTGATTCTTCAATTTTCTCAAAGTCACAAAGGCAACCAAAACAGACCTATGTGCAGATGTGACCAGACTCTTTAGGAAGACAACACAAATTCTTGAACAAATCTAGAGCAGGGCATGCAATTTGATTTTGGATCAAAGCCAAGTGAGCCAGTGATCTGAGGAGGTGACTTTAAAAGCAGAAGTGACTGGAGTATGTGAGCGTGTCACTACCTGAGCAGGCCCTGCCGGTGCCATCTGGGGCCAGGTGGCTCTCAGACCCTCCCTGTTGAGTTTGACACTGGGATGAGCCGGGGAAAATAAAATGTAAAGGGCTGGAAGAAGCAGGTATACACACCGCGGGGTGGTCTCTGCCCAGGGTCTTCTCACGAATGGCCAGGGCGTCGTTCAGCAGGTTAGCTGCATCTTTGTACTTGTTCTGATCCCTAAAGAGAGACATTCCGTGATCAGCTAGAGGCCACTAAGTTGCCAGCCACTACTGAGACTGAGGACTGAGCCCCAGGGTTCAAGCATGCAAAGCTTTACTCTACCACAACCCAGCCTGAACCTTTTGAAAAGAAATTTTGAAACTCCCTGCAGTGCTGACCGAGGGAGTCAGTCCAGAGCAGTGGACAGAGCCTACGTGCGGATCACAAAGAATGTCAACTGAAGCCAGAAGTCAGCAGAGACTCACACCTGCCCTAGACCTGCTCAGTCAGGGACTCAGGGACCAGGCCCAGCAGGGTGAGACTGAAGCCCACCAGGAAACTCAGATTAAAAATAAAAATTTAAATAAAAATTAAAAATAAGATTAAAAATAAAAAATTTAGAGCACTGTAAAATCCAACAAGAAAAAGAGACATTATAAAATTCAGAGGAGAATGCAGATGACTTAAAATATACACTCAAAAAAATACACATTGAAACTACTTCTCTAGCCTACTGACAAGGAGGAGGAAATGACCAATACTGCCCACACAGAGAACTGTGGCAGGAGCAGAAAGGGCACCAACCCTCTAAAAAGCAGTTGGACAGAACCATCAAAGGTTTATAAAAACCTGTTTTAGGAGATTATCCCAAAGGGGGAAAAAAATACAAAATTTTGGAGAATGCTCAGAGGGCTTCATTTGCATATCAAAGTGTCAAAAATGTCCTGGTGAGATGGCTGAGCAGTTAGGAGCACCTGCTCCTGCAGAGAATGCATGGGTGGCTCACCATCCCCTGTAACTGCGGTTCCAGGAGACCCAAAGGCCTCTTCTGACCCCCAAGGGCATTGCATACCCAGTGCACAGACACATACAGGCAAAACACTCATACACACAAAACAAAACAGATTAAAAAAAAAAAAAGTCGGTCATTGAGGAGGGCATAAATGACTACTCAGGAGGAGCTGGCCCAGCGGCTGCAGGCAGCGCCTTCTCTGGTGCTGTGGGCCATGCCACCACACTGATGCTCTGTTAACTGATGGCTGTCCAAAGTGGATGGCAAGGCTGGAAAGCTGTTCCCAGAAGGTCTGTCAAACCCTGCAGCAGCAGGCAGATTCAAAGCTGCCCTCAGAGAGCTCAGTGCAGTGACCCAAGGACTAGCCTGTACACCAGGGCCAGGATGTTGAGCATGGTGGCCACATCAGGGTGGTCGTGGCCCGAAGTCTTCTCCAGGTCCTCCAGGGCCTGCTTGCAGAGTGGCACTGCTACCTCGTATCGGCCCTGCGAAGCATACTGGATCACCAGGTTGTGGAGCGTGCGCAGCCGCGCAGGGATCTCGTAGCCACCCTGCTGGGCGGCGGCTGCAGCGCTGCTGTGCTGCTGCTGGACTGCAGAGGAGACACACAGCACAGCGGTTAACACTCAGCCCGCATCCTACCCCAGGTAGTGCGCACGCTCACTCACACCTTCCTGCCAATCCCTGAGCGAGCCCCGGAGAAAGAGCCCATCCCAGACAGCATCTTGCAGACTGACATCATAGGATTCCTCCAGGCGAGAAACCAAAGAAAAGCTGGGTAGGTAGAACTCCAACTTCTTTAGCCGTGCAAAGACCCACAGGTCTGTTTACTGTGCTCTGGCCTATGTACTGACATCCCAACACGCACTAACTACTTTAAAGTTTGGGGAAAACACAGGCAATCTCCCAGGTACAGTAGCACACACCTCTACTCCCAGAATTGGAGAGGATGAGGCAGAAGAAACAAGGGTCTGAGGTCTGGGGCTAGAAAGATAGTTCAGTGGTTAGGAACACACACTTACTGCTCCTGCAAAGGATTGGGGTTCACTTCCCAGCACCCACAAGGCAGCTCACAACCAGCTGTTATTCCGTTTTGAGGGCTTCTCCACCCTCTTCTGACCTCTGTAGGCAGCAGGCACCCACCTAGTGCACATACATACATGCAAATGAAACACTCACACACATAATTTTTTTAATCTAAAGAAAACAGTCCCAGGCCACCTGGGCTATCATGTTAGACAGTGTGTGAGTGAAGAGCCAGCCATCACACAGGCTAAGCACAGGCTCGGCACACCGTGACAGAGGTGTCCTCAGAGAGAAAGGAGCAGCGCTGTGCACCATGCAGAGTGACAACCACAAGCTAGCAACTCACTTCCTTGTCCCGGCTCATCCTCGTCATTTGGGAAGAGGTCATCCAGCGGCTCCTTGGCAGAGTCAGAGTCTTTGTCCTCCTACGAGAGAGCCAGGGCAGCATGAACTCCACAGAGCTCACATGCCACCTGCAAGTCCCTCAACAGAAAATCCTTTTTATTTGCCACAGACCAGACAGGACAGGCCGTTCTCAGAAGTACGTGCATGCTCATCTGCTGCGAGCCTATCCGTCAGGTTAGTAAAGAGCGGTGCCTTCACTAAGCCCGCCGACCTTGCACGGAGCCTGAGGTTGACACCTACCCCACCCCAGCAAAAGCAACAGATAAAAGCAACCAAAGAGAGCTTGCTAGATCAGAACTGACGAAACATAACTGTAGGCCATACGGGGAAAGACAGGCCCTGACTGCATTTCTAGACCTTAGATCCGTCCACTGTGCTCAGATGAAGTTCTAGGAGGGTGAAAAATCAAGAAACAGTGAGCAGGAAAAAATGGTGCAGCTAGAACCCCAAAGCAATAGTGGGGCTTGCAGGCCCCATGCCCATGGTGGAGGACATTAGGGGCCCCAAGATGAGCTAAAAACCTGTCAGTTTTACATCATAACTTCAATAGATTCCTGCACAGTGCACAAGGCAAAAGCAGTGACAACAGGGAAGAGAACGAACATTCTAATCAGGTAAGAAATGAACATCACCATGAGAGTGGCAGCAGTGCCTCTGGAGATAACTCTCCCATAGAACATTCCCATAGCGATGCATAATGCATCCTTCAAAGACACCAAGACCCTGAAAGACAAAGGACAGAAATAAACGACGGCCAAAGAGGGAAGAGAACCAGGGCCGCAGCCCAGGGGAAGAGCATCTGCAAAGCTCCATTTCCATCTCCAAGAGACAAAGAGCTAAGCGAAGCCACAGTACTACCAAATACCCACAAAGAACAAGAGACACTGAGCTAAGCGAAGCCAGAGTACTAGCAAATACCCACAAAGAACAAAAGAGAAAGCAGGGGGCATCAGCTGGAAAGCCAAGCCAGCAGACCTGAGCACACACATCACTGAGGAGAAGCAACCTGGGAAAAGGACTAAGCAGCAAACTCCCTAGCTGAAGCAAAGACTAGCTTTTACTGCTCTATTCTTTCCAGGCAGGGCTTTGCTATGTATATAGCTGTGGCTGGCCCGCTGCTCACTAGATAGACCAGGCTGGCCTTGAACTTGTAACAATTCTCCTCCCAAAGCCTGTGCCTCCCAAAGCGCTGGGCTAACAGGCACAGGATTACTGTAACTGCCTGGCTAAGACTTGCTTTTAAACTGCCTATCCGCACTTCCTGAACAGAAGTGGGTACCAACCGTGGCACAAGCCACTCACCGAGGGGGAGATGTCATCGTCGTATTTCTTCAGCTGGTTCATGAACTCCAGGTGCTTCTTCTCCTCCTCCAGCTGAGCCACAGACTGCTCACTCTTCTGTAACTTCTGCTGTGTGTTGGCCAGCTCATCCCGCAGCCACTGGTTCTCCTGGCACAGACGACGAACCTGAGCACGCAGTTTCTGCTTCTCAGACTCCACGGCATTCAGGTGATTGGAGAGGGCCATCATCACCTGATCAGGAAAGACATTTACACGCTGCAGCGCGCCTCTGGGGAAGGGCCCGGAGCACACACGTGGGCTTGCAGCTCCAAGCACATTCACACATGCTTCTCTGTGTTCAGTAAACAAGATCTGGATTCCTATTTACCCTCTATGGGTTACACACATCTCCTCTGTGGCTGAAAGTGGGCCTCCTTTGCATGGGCTTCCTTCCACAGGAGAGTACATGATGCTTAAAGCACAGGTAGGTGAGGAGCAAAGGTGGAGCTGGGGAGGGCAGCATGCACATCGCCCTCACCAGTAAGGCAAGGGAAGAACCTCTGCAGCTGCCAACAACTGCCAAAGGTACTGCATACTCCTCATGGTACTAAGGAAAAAGAGCAGAGGAAGGCAGCCTCCGCTGTGCCCTGCAGAGCACGTATTTGCCTATCCTGGTCACTGCACAGTAACTGGGTCGCCATCCTCCCAACTATAACACAAAACAGAAGACAGGAGTTCTTACTTCCTTAACTAAAACCTATGACTACCAAGCCAAAAAAAGAAAATAAAAAATCCACGTACCTAACACCTTTCAACACAGAACTGGAGGCTGGCAAGTGTGTGATGGAGCTTGCCACCAAGCCTGGCGACATGAGTCCAGTCCCTGGGACCTATGTGGTGGGCTCCCATGGTTGTTCACTAACCTTCATGTGCATGCCATGGCAGGAACGCGCGCGCACACACAAAACAGCTACGTGTGGCATAGTGGTGCATGCCTTTTAATCCAGCAGAGGCACAGGCAGGCAGATAGATCTCTGTGAGTTTGAGGTCACCCTGGAACTACACAGAGTCCCAGGACAGCCACAGCTACATAGAGAGACCCTATCACAACAGATACATGCATACCTAGATAGATAGATAGATAGATAGATAGATAGATAGATAGATAGATAGATAGATAGATAGATAAACAGATACAGATAGATAGACAGGCAGATAAACAGATACAGATAGACAGATATAAACAGACAGCAGGCAGGCAGGCAGGCAGATGGATGTATATAAAAACAAACAACTTGGGGAGACGTTAGGCTTGCATGAAGTCCTGGGTTCCTCCCCAGTACAGCATAATACAACACAAGAGAACAGCTGAAGGTTTATAACTAATGCAACAGAGTGAAGATATAAACTTTTAAACTGGAATTTAGGTGGTGACTTTCTAACAGAGAAAACTGGTGATCCAGAAGTCTGCCTCCTGTTTTCTTTTTCCAGACAGGGTTTCTCTGTGTAGCCCTGGCTGTACTGGAACTTGCTCTGTGGACCAGGCTGGCCTCAAACTCACGTGCCTGCCTCTGCCTTCCGAGCTCTGGGATCAAAGGTATGTGCCACCACTGACCAGCCGGTTCACTGAATTTTAGCTAGCTTTACTGACTGGGCTGCACGTCCTCGGGGAAGCATGAACATGTATGCATGCCCTGTCCTCATCTCTGTGTCCGAGTTATTCAAACACTCTGTGGTCCTGGGGTTGCCGTGTTTTGACGGGGTGCTAGCCCGCACCCACTCTCTGAGCACATTCATGACTAAGTGGCGCCCACCGGTACCTGCGCCTCACTCAGGCCAAGCTCTAGCATCTCCAAGGACTTGCGGATCATGCTGGATTTCTCCTCCACCAGGTTGCTCTCATCGTCCTTCTTCAAACACTTCAGCGTTTCCAGCAAACTCTGCAGGATGGAGTTGTGTTCATTCTTCAGGGCTTCCAGCCCCTGGATCACTTGCTTTGTCTTAGAAATAATTTCATCCTGCGTAAGCTTCTCCAGCTTCTCTTCCTTTATGTACACCATCGTGGACATGTTGTCATACATTCTACAATGGAGAGAGAATCAGACATTTCACTAAAACCTCTGCTGATGTTTTATCTTTAAATAGCAAACACTGACAATTTTAAATTCCACTTCACCGAGCTGGAGGGATGGCTCATCAGTTAAAAAGACTTGTTCTCAAAGACCTGAGGTCAGTTACCAGCACCCACATGTCAGATCACAACTATCTGTAACTACAATTCCAGGGGATTCAAGGCCCTCTTCTCACCTCTGCAGGCACTATACACATGGAGTACACAAACATACACATACACACAGAGAGGCAAAATACCAACACACATAAATAAAAACACGTAGATCTTTAAAAACTATAAACCAGGCATGGAAAGATGGCTCAGAGGTTAAGAGGTGGCTGTTCTTCCAGAGGTTCATTCAGAGTTCAGTTCCCAGCCACCATATGGTGGCTCATAACCATCTATAATGATATCTAGTGCCCTCTTCTGGTGTACAGGTGTACATGCAGATAGAACATTGTATACATAATAAATAAATAAAAATGTAAAAAAACAAACAAAAAAAACCACTATAAACCAGGCAGTAGTGGTGCATGCCTTTAATCCCAGCACTCAGGAGGCAGAAGCAGGCAGATTTCTGTGAGTTCAAGGCCATCCTGGTCTACAGAGAGTGTTCCAGGACAGCCAAGGCTACACAGAGAAACCCAGTTTCAAGATACAAAAAACAAAACAAACAACAACAACAACAAAAAAAAACACAACAGGGCCTCCACCTCCATCCCTTCTGAATCACAAAGACAACCCTGAGTACCTCCGGGAAATGAACAGACTGACAGATGCTAATGAAGAAAGGAGAGAAGCAGTAGATAGATTAAACACTAGGAATGAAAACAAAAACAAGGAATAGACTCAAGTTTCTATATTGTCGGTTTCTCCAGAAAAATTATTTGGGGCACAGTTAAGATAACTAAATTGCTTTTAAAATCAATTGCCATAAAATTATTCATATGCACCAGCCGGTAGTGGCACATGCCTGTAATTCCAGCTCTCAGGAGGCAGAGGTAGGTGGATCTCCGAGTTCAAGGCCAGCCTGGTCTACTCAGCAAGTTTCGGGTCAGCCAGGGTTACACAGAGAAACCCTGTCTGGAAAAAAAGAAGATTGTGTACACGCACAGATGCACACTCAACTTCCACTGACAGAACACAATGAAAGGACCAAAAAAAAAAAAAAAAGAGAGAGAGAGAGAGAGAGTCCTTCCCAAGGGCACATTAGTGAACTTGCTGTGTGCTTATCTGGCATGCGGCCTGTAAGGCCACTGTTGTAAATGTACAGGTGGAAGAGAGGATGCAGGCCAGCGTGACGGAAGCTCCCTGAAAACAGTGTGCTCTCTTCTCCTGGCTCCTCGTCCTGGTACATAGTGTACTTTACTACACGACTGAGATGTTTTAAGACCAGCTTCTAATGAAGATCAAACTGTAGGTGTAATCAGGTTCCCGTGAGCAAAGAAAGGGGCAGGGCATCAGGACTAAACCCGTGAATATAAACATGTGGGCCTTCTCTCCTCATTTCTTACCTCTGATAGCAAGGTATTTACATTTCCCAATAATGAAACATGAATGTTTGATCTTTCCCAGGCAAAATAATTCAAGCATTATACCAAGTCTGAGTTCATTTCATCTTTCTAACATACGACTAAGGCATGAGCATTAGCGCCTACAACCCTAGCACACAGGGGCTATGGCAAGAAGGTTGCTATGAATCTGAGGCCTGCCTGGCTAGAGTTTAACTTTTTCTAACCACAACTAATTACTTTAGATAAAGCAAACATGAAATGTCTTCTTGACACACATGACACTGCAAATACTACAGTGCAGGGACAGGCTGCCAAGGTTCCAATTCCCCAAGCTCTCAGCTCACAGAACGCACAGGCACGCCTCACTCAGACCATGTCCACATTCATACCAGGCACTGCAGTGTGAACACAGGCTCACGTGTCACCACAGAGGGGTGTGTACTGAGCTGCCCACGTCCCTCCTCGTCTAAGCCGAGTAAGCTGCTACACAGTGCTAAGGCAGCTGTCTGTCAGGAAAGCATGGAGGTAGCACTCCACTCTCAACACCCATAAAAATTTATTCCAGACTGATGAAAAAATTAAGTGTGGGAATTTCCTGTGTCTGTAGTGATGGAAACAGAATCCAGGCCCTTGTGTGTGCCTGGTAAACAGTCCCCCACCCTACATCTGTTGTGTTGATTTACTTTTTTTGAGACATGGTCTCACAATGTAGCCCTGGTGACTTCAAACTCAAATCCTCTCACTGGAGTGTCCTTGCCCTCAGGCTGGCATTACAAGCATGCACCAGGACGCTCAGCTTATGAAATGCTGCAGGGTTAGAGATCAAACCCTGGGCTGCATGTAAGCTCTAGCAACGCAACTACACCCAGACCAAAGACTGTTTTCTTTGCTTCACACTGACTTTCCTGTCTGGAGACGTCTCCAGAGTGACTCCTCCACCTAGCCAGCAGCTTTCAGCTACATCCCTCACTGCTTCTGACGCTGTCCTCTGGGGCTCAGCCAGGACCCTGCAGAGCACAGTGGAGGTCAGCGGATCACAACAAAATGCGGGCTCTGAAGGCTGGGAATTATGTGGTTGGTAGGGCCCTTGCCTAGCAAGCACAAAGTCTAGAAACTTAGCACTGCAGAAACAACACAGTGGTAATTTCAACAGTTGGGAGGCGGAGGCAAGAAAGTACAAAATTTAAGGCCATCCTTGCTACATAGCATAGCTAACCTGGGCTACATGAGACCTTTTCTCAAAAATAAATAAATAAAATGGGACTTGATCATGAAGAGAATCTGGGTTCAGTTCCCAGCACTCACAAATTGGCTCATAACTATCTCTACCTGCAATTCCATAGAATCTACCACATTCTTCTGGCTTCCATGGGTACTGCATGTATGTGGTGTACATATATACGGGCCAAACACTCATACTCATAAAACACAACAAAATCTTTAAAATTTAGTAACTTTAAAAAAAGTAAAATCAAGTAGACATCTACAAGCCTCCCAGTAGAACCTAACTACAAAACCATCTGTGGTAGCAGGGCCTCTTCTCCCAGATCAGACAGCCAGGGAATTCCTGTCTGATCCTATGAAGCCCATCATCAACCACAACCAGCTGAAAACAGATCTCTGCCTCCCTTCAGTCTCATAAGATTAAGGGGTGTGGGGCTGGAGGGATGACTCAGCTGTTCTTCTATAGGTCCTAAGTTCAATTCCCAGCACCCATATAGTGGCTCACCACCATCTGTAACTGTAGACCCATGGAATCCGATGCCCTCTTCTGTTATGCAAATGTACGTACAGACAAAACGCTGTATACCTAACATACATAAATAAATAAATCTCAAAAAAAAAAAAAAAGATTAAAGGATGAAGGCTGCTGGCATGCAGGCCTGCTGACCTGTTTGACGACTGGAGCACAGAATGGGAAGAACCAGCTTCCTCTGACCTCCACATTGACCACTGACACCTGCCCCACACACACATACACTCACACACAAACCAAGGACTAAGGATGGAAATCCGAGAGGGGGAACATGGCAGACTAGACAGGCGCAGGAGTAAACAGTGGCCAAAGGCTGACGTTAACTGCAGAACTGCACTGCAGCAGGACGCCAGCAACCACAGTGAAATCAGAATCACCAAATAGGAGGGGGGGGACATGGAGCGATGGCTCAGCAGTTAAAAGCATTGGTTATTCCCCCAGAGGACCTTGGTCCTGTTCCAAGTACCAACATGGCAATTCACAGTCTTTAATTTGTCTTAGGGAATCCTGACACCTTCTTCTGCATACATGTCATGTGTATGTACGAGCAGAACTGCACACACGTGATGCACACACATACATTCATGCAAGCAGAACACCCACACACATAAAAATAAAGGTTACCAAAAAATGTAATTAAAACTTTTCAAAAAAAAAATTACCCAGTGGGGCAGTGATGGTGCACTCCTTTAATTCCAGGATTCGGGAGGCAGAGCCAGGTGAATCCGTGAGTTCAAAGCCAGCCTTGTCTACAGCAAGAGTCCCAGGATAGTCATGGCTACACAGAGAAACCCTGTCTCACAAGAGAACAAAAAACAAATCACCCAGAACGTGCTGGAGCCAACACAGCAGATGGAGTGTCACCAACTCTCCTTGGTTGCACCCAGAGCTTAGCATGAGGCACAGTGGCCATGCAGACAGTCCACCTTCTACCACAGAAGAAACACCACTCCAGGCCTGAAAAACCACACCTACAGAAAACAAAGAGAGCAAGCTTTTTTCTGGGATAACCCCCAACCCGTTCCTGGGATCCTGCCTGAACAGCCCTTCACGCAAGATCGTGTCTCCCATTAAATGAGTTTCCAAGACCCGGGTGATGTCATTCTCTGTGGAGAAGGCCACATCCACCCTTGGGCGTGCACTACCATTCTCTTCCTTCTTGCTTTTTTAAATTTTATTTACTTTATGTATACGTTATTTTGTCTATATGTATCTCTGTGCACCAAAGGGCAGCTGATCCCCTAGAACCGGAGTTATATATAGCAACAATGGGGCACTGGGAATCGAACCAAGGTCCTCTGGAAAAGCACCAGTGCTCTCAACCACTGAGTGACCTTTCCAGCCCCACTATTCCTCTCTTAAGCAGGCCTCTCTCAGTGTCTGAACCTACACTAAAGCTTTTCTCCTTCCAACTTTGCTTCTCAAAAAAGTAAATAAGCATGGGCTGGAGAGAAGGCTCAGCACTGGCTGCTCTTCCAGAGGACCTGGTTCAATTCCTAGCACCCACATGGCAGCTCACAACTGTCTGTAGCTCCAGAGGGGATCTGATATCCCCATACAGACAGACATGTAGGCACAACACCAATGTATGTTAAAGAAATAAATAAAAGAGTATTTATTTATTTATAAATAAATAAATCTTTAAATAAATTATTTAAAGATTAATAAATAGCCAATGAATGAATGAATGAATGGATAAAATTCTTGAAAAAAAAACATTTAATGGAAAAACTACACATACTTCTGAGAAAACTGTTTTTGTTTTGGGGGATATTTTGGAGTTTTGTTTTGTTGTTTTATTTTGTTTGTTTTTCAAGACAGGATTTCTCTGTATAACCTTGGCTGTCATGGAACACAGTCTGTAGACCAGACTGACCTCTAATTCAGAGATCCATCTGCCTCTTCCTCCCAGTTCTGGGATTAAGGGCATGCACCAGCAAGGCCTAGCATATTTTTGTTTTGTTCATCAGATCTTATTTATTTTTTGTGTGTGCATGAATACTGAGGTCCAAGGACAATCTATAGGGTCAGTTCTCACCTTCCAATAGTAGACCAAAGGATTCGAACTCTGGTATCCATGCTTAGCAGCAGGCACTTTTACTTGCTGAGCCATCTCACTGCTCCTTCTTTTGTTTTGGGCCTTGGTTTGGCTCCTGGCTAGCCTGAAACTGTCTATAGAGACCAGGCTAACCTTCAACTCACCCAGAGATCTGCCTGCCTCTGGCTTTCAAGTGCTGAAACTAGCTGTCTCCCAATAGCTCAGTTAACATGATTTTGTACCACAGCATACTGAAGGGCTCAGAAGCAAACCGGCTCCCACTTAAAGGTGCGGCTAGCTGACTTCCAAAAGACAAACTCACTAAAGGGCTAAGCCACTCACATGTTCCACTTGTGAGACTATAAGCACAGTAGCCACACCTTCCAAATCAGAGCCTGCATGTTCTTGCACAGGAACCAGCCAGAACAGTGCCGAGACCTATGGTCTGTGCATGAGGAAAAGCCATACATTTTCTAGCAACTGCTGCTGCTGCTACAGCCTCCTGCTACTACCTTCTCCCCAGCCTGAAACACACTATAGGCTCACAACAATGCCAGTGTCTACTGAGCCACCTCCCGGCTCCACACAAACAAATCTGATGTGGGGCTGGAGCGCTGGCTCAGAGGTTAAGAGCACTGGCTGCTCTTCCAAAGGTCCTGAGTTCAATTCCTAGCAACCACATGGTGGCTCATGACCATCTATAATGAGATCTGGTGCCATCTTCTGGCCTGCAGACACACATGCAGGCAGAGTATTAAATAATAAATTTTAAAAAAATTTTTTTTTATGTGTTCAGAAGTTTATTCTTGATCCAATGTCACATCAACCTACTTTCACTGTGGCAGAAGGTCCTTTCTGTATCTGGGGGTTAAGAGAAGCCTGTTAGAGGTTGATTGCCCCATCCCCACTGGCAAATAGTAAGCAGCATAAAGTGTGTGTTAAAGCAATGGGTCTGTGCGCAGGGCATATGTCAAGAAACCTTGGTCAGAATGGAGGGAGCCCAGACTCTGTCTGTTCCAGTCAAGTCACATCAGCTTGTCTCAGCTCTTCATGGTGTCATGGAACCATGATGGCCATGAAATGACCTGAACATTTCTTATTTTCATAAAAATAAGTAATGAAACAACAATTATATAGCCCATGCTGGCCTCCAACTCACTCTGCAGCTGAAGGTGACCTTGAACTTTTTTTGAAAAAGTTTTTATCAGGCTGGAGAGATGGCTCAGTGGTTAATTGCACTGGCTGCTCTTCCAGAGGACCTGGGTTCAATTTCCAGCACCCACATGGCAGCTCACAACTGTCTGTAACTCTATTTTCAGGGCTTCTAACACCCTGACACATATATCCATGCAGGAAAAACACAAATGGAAATAAAGTAAAAATAAATAAAAAAAAAAAAGAAAAAGTTTTTATCTACAAACCCATTCACACACACACACACACACACACACACACACATATCACATGCAGGACAATGACCAACTTCCAGGAGTTGGCTCTCTCCTGTCTTCGACCATCGGCTGTGGGACTCAAACTCAGACCGTCAGGCTAGCGCTTTGATTGGCTGAGCCATCTTGTCCAGCCCTGGCCTTAAATTTCTGATCCCCCTACCTCTAGATACAAGTGTGTATCACCACACCCCGTTAATGGGGGGCTGGGCAAGCATTTTACCTAGAGCTGCGCTGTGCGCCCACCCACTGCCTTTGAAAGAACACCTCGTTCTGTAGCCTAGGGTAACTGAAATTCTTCATGCAGTCATGGCAGTCCTCCTGCCTCAGTTTCCCAAGTGATGGAATCAAAGGTGAGAGTCACTGTACCTCTGGCCCTCCCTGTGCTTCAGGAGTTTAATTCAGATATTAGAATTGTCCTAAAAAATGGGGACTTTTATGTAATGTGATTTACTTCTCAACTAAAAAGAGAGCGAGAATGCAGTAGAAAGAGTACCAGGTCTGAGGGAGTACACAGAGCAAAGGGTAACTGGGAGATGATACACAACTAGGCTGCAGTTCCAGAATGCTGGGTTAATCCCAGGAAACACAGCAAAGGTGAAGGTGCACTCTGAAGAAAGGGGGTAGACCCAGCATGGAAGGAAGCTCTTGCATGAGTCTGCAGGAGGAGCTGTTCCCCAAAAGCTCTGCATGTTTCTGGTGGGCTCCCCAGACACTATGAGCACCCTCTTGGGTGAGGTCACTGACAATCACCCCAAAGAGCACCAGACACAAGCTGGAGGATAGTCTGCAGCAACCCATCTATGTGCAGAGAAGCAAATACCCAGTCTTAGAACAAGATCACAGTGTGCTTGCTTCAGTGAGGTAAGTGTCAAAATTACACAACTCAACAAAGACCTGGCAAGCCCATCTGATGTACGTGACACAGCTGAAAGCATATGTTCACACAAATGCTCCAAGAAATAAAATGCTGGGCAGATAAGAAAATGTACGCGCCCAGATGATCTTCGGTGGTCTAGGGTACAGGCTTCAAACCTGTAGCTGTTAAAAACCAGGCATGGTGGCACACACCTTTAATCCCAGCGTTTGGGAGGCAGAGGCAGGTGGATCTCTGTGAGTCTGACAACAGTCTGGTCTACAAAGTGAGTCCAGGACAGCCAAGGCTACACAGAGAAACCCTGTCTAAATATATATATATATATATATGTATATATATATATATATATTGCATGCATATATATAGAGAGAGAGAGACCATATATATATCCCTACAGAGAAATAAAGCTTATTTATAAAAAAGGAACAAGACAACAAGACAACTTGTTAGCACACTGAGTTCAAGGCCAACTGGGGCTACACAGCAGGACTCCATCTCAAAACAATAACAAAACAAGTCAAAGGGGAAATAAAAAAAATACACAAAACAGGTTGTCAGGAAATACTCCATGAGTTCAGTGAGGAAGAGGAGGGGGGCGAGTAGGGGCACAGAGGCTTCTGTGCTTAGACAATGAGGTCCAGGCTCAGAATGAATCCAACAAACCCAAAAAGGTTTCACAAAGGCTCTCTCAATCTTCAAACCAACAATGCAACAGTTGGATACATAAAAGGAGCCTTGGCTACATGAGACTCTAGCTCAAAAGGTGTCAATAAATAATTGTTTTCATGGTGACTGTTCTATCCAGCTATGGGACACTAGTCTATTTTGTTGTTGTTTGGGTTATTTTTGTTGTTGTCTATGTAGCCTTGGCTGTCCTGGAACTCACTTTGTAGATTAGGGTTGCCTCAAACTCAGAGATCCACCTGCCTCTGCCTCCCCAAGTGCTGGGATTACAGGCCTGTCCACCTTGCCTGTTTTTTTTGTTTGTTTGTTTGTTTGTTTGTTTGTTTTTTGGAATACCAGCCCAGGCTGGCAGCAAATGCATGACCTGTCTGACTGTCCTTCAGGCTTACTTCCTGGTGAGCACACCCACACCCAGCCTCCTGTCCTTTCTTAAGAATCACTATAGGAAAAGAAAAAAAAAAAAAGAATCACTATAGGACTAGGGCTGCAGCTCAGGGGTGACACACACTCAAGGTCTGAGTGCAGCCCTCAGCACTGTTAAAAACTACCTACACAAATCTGAGTACCACAGAGGCAAGAGTCCCCACCTGCATCCCAGAGCATCTCAAAGAGCCTTGCTGGGCTCTTCCTAGCCAAAGGCAGCATTCCCCTCAGCTAACCTTTCTCTAACCTAATCTAACCTAATCCTTCCGTGTCCTCCCCTATTCCAATCCTAACAGTGAACTGAAGGAGCTCCTAGGGAGAGTGCTTGCCTGGTTGCCTGGGTTCAATACCCTGCACTGCAGGAAACTGGATGAGTGACATACCTGTAGCCCCAGTACTCAGGAGGTAAAGGTGGGAAGACCAGAAGTTCAGTCATTCTTGACTACACAGTAATTAAAAACCAGCCTGGGTTACATGAGACCTGGGTCACAACACACACACACACACACACACACACACACACACACCAGGAACCCATGCTAACAAAAAAAAAAGAAAGAAAAGAAAAAGAAAGAAAAATTCTATCAATCTGTAAAATAAAATGTGTATAAACAAAAGATTCATGATAGCAGCCATGGAAATACCACAGGCTGGTACAATAAACCATCTGCTTGCCTTTCTAGGATTTTTGTTATAGACATGGTGGTGCATACCCTCAGTCCCAATACCCTGGAGGCAGAAATAGCATCTCTGTGAGTTCAAGGCCAGCTTGGTCTCTGACAGCCAGAGCTATCTAAAGAGGTCCTATGTCTATCCCAGAAGCAGAAAGACACACATGGTATATTCTCACTTATAAGTGGATATTAGACATATAATATAGGATAAACATACTAAAATCTGTACACCTAAAGAGGCTAATCAAGAAGGAGGACCCTGGGTAAGACGCTCAATCCTCATTCAGAAAGGCAAAGAAGATGGACGTTGGAAGAGGGAGAAAACAGGGAACAGGACAGGAGCCTACCACAGAGGGCCTCTGAAAGACTCTGCCCTGCAGGGTATTAAAGTGGATGCTGAGACTCATAGCCAAAGTTTGGGCAGAGTACAGGAAATCTGATGAAAGAGAGGGGAGATAGAAAGACCTGGAGGGGACAGGAGCTCCACAAGGAGAGCAACAGAACCAAGAAATCTGGGCACAGGGGCCTTTTCTGAGATTGATAGTGCAGAAAAAGATCATGCATAGAGATAACCTAGAACCCCTGCTCAGATGTAGCCCATGCAGCTCAGTACCCAAGTGGGTTCCCTAGCAAGGGGACCAGGAACTGTCTCTGACATGAACTCAGGAGCTGGCTTTTTGACCACCTGCCCCTGAGGGGGGAGCAGCCTTACCAAGCCACAGAGGAAGACAATGCAACCAGTCCTGATGAGAATTAATAAACTAGGGTCAGATGGAAGGGGAGGAAACCTCCCCATCAGTGGACTGGGAGAGGGGCATAGGAAAAGAAGATGGAGGGAGAGTGGGATTTGGAGGAGATGAGGGAGGGAGTTACAGCTGGGATACAAAGCAAATAAACCTAATTAATAAAAATTTTAAAAAGAGGTCATGTGTCAAAAAGCCAAAAGGGGGGGGCAGATGTGGTGATTCAAGTCTTTAATCTCAGCACTGGGAGGCAAAGGACAGCCTCTTGATTTCGAAGCCAGCATGGTCTACACAGTGAGTTCCAGGACAGCTAGAGCTACTTAGTGAGACCTTGAGAATAAAAGAATAAATCTTTAAAAAACACAAAAAGAGCCCTCCAAAAATGATTATTCAAGTAATCAGCAATGAAATCATATGCATAGAAGTAGCAATATATAGAATAAGTAGGCTGTATTTATATATTTAGAAACAAACACACACAAAGAAATGAAAGCCATGAATTTAAGAGACAGGGGGAAGGGTGCACATAGGAAGGGCTCAAGAGAGGAAAGAAAAGGAAAAAAATGATGTAGTTAAATTTTAATTAAAAAAAAAAAGATTTTTGCCAGGCAGTAGTAGCACACACCTTTTTTTTTTTTTTTTTTTTTTTTTTTTTTTTTTTAGGATTTATTTATTTATTGTGTATACAGTGTTCTGCCTCCATTTATGCCAGAAGAGGGCACCAGATCTCATTATAGATGGTTGTGAAAGCCACCATGTGGTTGCTCGGAATTGAACTCAGGACTTCTGGAAGAGCAGCCAGTGCTCTTAACCTCTGAGCCAGCCATCTCCCAGCCTCTGGGCACACACTTTAATTGCAGCACTTGGGAGGCAGAGGCAAGTGGATCTCTGTGAGTTCAGGCCAGCCTGGTCTATAGAGTGAGTTCCAGAACAGTCAGAGCTCCACAAAGATGCTGTGTCAAAAAAAAAAAAAAAAAAAAAGAATGGTAGCAGGGCAAAGCCTTCCGTGAAAAGACAACTGCAGGCTAATGGTGACAGGGTTCCCATGAGGCTGTGGCTCTGACCAGAACAATGTGAGTCAATGCCTGGAGCACAGTAGGACTGTCCACACCTGCTCTGCCTCATTAACTCCACAGTCCTTTGTCACCCACTGTCCCAAGAACATCGGAATGAAAGGGGAGGACTTACAGAGGAAGTCAGGGACAACCCATGGCTTAAACTGAGGTAGTAAGAGGCCAGCTTGGTGGCACATGCCTTCAACTCCAGCATTCAGGAGGCAGAGACAGGAAGATCTGAGTTCCAGGCCAGCCTAGTCTACACAAGTCAACTAGGGTCACACACTAACACTGTCTCAAAACAAACAAAAGAAACCTGAGGCAATGGGAATATTTTAGAACAAAAAAATCATTTAATTTACATACATATACAATTCCCTCTTTCCACTGCTATTCATTTTATAAATTACAAAATGCATAAATCACTTTCGTCTATCTCCAAGTATTAGTAAAAACAAACCCACAATTCAACTTTTAGATCTGTTTGGGGATTTTGGTGTTGTTGTTATTTGTTTGTTTATTAGAGTGCTAGAGATTGACCCCCAGGCTTGTACAATCTAGGCCAGCACTTTACAGCCTTGCCATGATGTAATCCAGGCTGGCTTTTGCACTTGGCCCTCCTGCTTCAGCTTCCTAAGGGCTGGAGCTGTAGGATATACCACCATGGACCACAGTGCATCCTGACCTACGAGTACTAACTACTTTGGGTTGGTTTGTTTGTTTGTTTGTTTGTTTAAGACAGGGTCTCTCTACACATAGTCCTCTGTCTAGACCTGGCTGGCCTCAAACTCATAGACCTGCCTGCCTCTGTCTCCCTAGTGCTGGGATTAAAGGCCCGTACCATCATGCCTGGCCCTCATTAAGATGCTACAGGGTAGACTGGCATAAGGGTGCCCTGACAGCAAGACAGGCCATCTGCACCTTGGCCTCCTGCCATGAGGTGCAGGCAGAGGGAGGCAGAGCCCCAGCAAAACACTGAATTGTACCTCCTAGAGGCCAAATCCAGTCACAGTCATAACCTCATAGATGCCAAATCCAGAAGACATTTTAGTGCAACTGTTCTTCACGGTAGTCTTCTGCCAGTGTGGCAGGGCGCTCTCCCTCAGGGGCACTCGCCATCTATGTATCAGTATGTGCAGCACGGCGGGCCCTCGGCCGGCCCTCAGTATAACGCTGATTCAGCCTCAGAGCACCATCTCCAGCCTTATTCTTTGTCTTAACTGCAGACCCACAGCTCTAGCCAGTTCACCGGGCCTCCCACAGCACCTGGGATTTATCATCCCCAAAAGTAAACATCATCCTGTCTTCTCCCATTCTCTCCAACATGGTGGGTGTCACCAGCCGGTGAGTCACCAGAAAGCAGAGAAGCTATTCTAAACGCATCCCTTCAACAAACAGTGAGTGCTGCTCGTGCACACCAGGCGCTGACAAGGAAGACAGGAAGAAATCCCACCCTTGCGGAGATGAATGGATGAACAGAGACAAAAAACAAAATAAGAAACAGATGAGCCAGGGGCTGGAGAGAACTCACAGTTAAGAGCATCTTCTGCTTTTACAGGACCTAGGTTCAGATCCCAACTCACAACCATTTGCAACTTCAGACCCCAAGGATCCAACGCCCTTTTCTGGTTGTCTCAGGCACCAGCTAGCATGTAGTGCACACACATACACGAAGGCAAACACTAACACACACACACACACATATACACACACATATACACACACACACACACACAAAAAAAAAAAAACTTTAAAAATAACAAGGAAACAAAGCATAGCACTGTCAGCTGGGAAGCATTACCAAGAAAGAGCAGGCAGGACGAGGCAGAACGGTGGCTTTCAGCTCAGCTCCTCAGCCAGGGAGACGGGGCGGGGCGGGAGGGCACTGCTGCCCTGGTCTGCTGGCTCACTCTGACACAAGTCTGGAGTCCTCCCAAGCCCCACCCTCCTGGCCCTCCCCGACCCAAGGCCGACCATTGCATCCTAGGTCCCACTGACCAGCTGCTCATCCGCACCTCCAACCATGGTGCACAGCACCGCCCACACCGATGCCCTTACCTTCTCTAAATGCCACCTGGCTCACCTCGCCCTCCTTCCAACCTCAGAACAGGAGCGGCCTCCTTGGCTCATCCTACCATCACATGGGCATTTCCCAGCCTCACCTTCCCCTCAGCCCATCCCACTGGGACAGGCTTCAACCACAACCTACTCTCAGGCCTTATTCCTCCCATCAGGACCACATGTGGCCAAGATGCACTTGCCTCCGAGTGCCTAAGAGCCTCCTCACCACTCAGGCTGGGTCTAACCCCTTTCAGGAACTACCCATGCCAGGATGCTAACAGCACAACCCTGCACAGTGGGTTTTCAGCAGCCAACAATCCCTCAAGCCCAAGCCCCCATAATTTTTTATTTTAATTTCTTGAGACAGGGTTACAGACAGGTGTAACCTTGTCTGTCCTCGATCTCACAAAGATCCGCCTGCCTCTGCCTTCCCAGTGTTATTCTTTTGCTTTTTTACTTTGTTTGAGGGAGAATCTTGCTGTGGAGCACAAGCTGGCCTGAAAATCCTCAAAATGTGCCACCGTGCCCGGTTTTTAACATTTTTATTCTATGTTCTAAAACTTGACACTACTTGCTAGCATGGTAGTCATTTCTTTGCTGTGTAATCTGATTTCTAATATTCACTCAACTAAGAAATCCATCGCTTCTGACTTTTCTATTTAAGTCAATTGTGTCTGAAGATTGTTTATGGCCCTTTAGAGATTTTAACTTTTCCCAACCTGGAAAAAAAAAGCTTTAAAATGTTTTCTAAGATGATATCAGTGTGTACACCTGAATGATTCCTTTGTGCACCAGAGCTCAGAAGAGGGTCTCAGACTACCTGGAACTGGAGTTAGAGACACTTACGAGCCACCTTTTCTGGGTGCTAGGAACCAAACCCTAATCCCTCTGAACGAACAGTAATTGCTCTTAACAACTGAGCATCTCGCCAGCCCCAAGAATGTACTCATTTTTAAAATATAAGCATTTAAGTTGTGGGTAATATTTGTTTGTTCTTCTTGCACTGAGGAAACAGGACTTTTCCAGTGCTAGAATATTTCATATATGTGTACCGCATCTCTTCCCTCTTTGCACTGAGAAAATACCCCTGTCTAGATTCCATGCATGTCTATACTTTTGCTTTTTGGTTTTTGTTTACTGGAAATAGAATTTTGATATGTAGTTGGGGCTGGCCTTGTACTAATAAGGCCCCGCTCGGGTGTTAGGGTTAAGGTGCGCAGTCACTACATATGCTTTTACAATGCACTCCCAAACCAGCTGCATGCGGGTGGACAGAGGGCTCACTACCAGGTCCCACCCCTCTTGGTTCCACCACAGGCCATCAGGCTAGACTGCAACATGATGCTGCATTCTTTAACGATCTGGAGAGGGCCAACCCTCCCACACATCCACACACTCTGAAATTTTAAATAGAATCATTGCATTCTTAAAAATACTTAGGATGCACACAGTAGGTCAAATTTCCTGCCACAACTGAGGCTTGTAGGCAGCCCATGAAAGAAGATCCCTAACTGTGGTATGCTTAGGAGACTCAAGGAGGTTGGTCCAATTTCCTGGTGGGGTTTTCACTGTCCTATTACAACGCATTCCAGGCTAATTCTGATCTAAGGCTTAGTCATGTTGTATGAAGTGCCCTGGAATTTCAGTAACACAAAGAATCAAAAACGCAACTACCCCTCCACATAGCAGTTTAAATAATATACAATTTTTTTGTTCTCATGCTTTTTTAAAAAAGACATCATTTGTGCAAGTACACCAGATCCCCACTTAATAATAAAACAGCAGGTAGTGACAATTCCAACACAACACACCTGGAGATGCCCTGCCAACTTCTTTATAAAGCCATCCACTTCATCACACGTTAATACTACTTTTTTAACGCTTTAATTCCCCCCCCCCACGGGAAGGGGGTCCCACAGTAACAAGGAAAAGCACTCCAAGGGAAGCACGTTCAGGTCGCCAGGGAGATTCCACACACGGCCACTGAAAGAGACTGGCTGGCCACGGACCACAGCATGACAGCACGCCGCCCAGGGCGGTGCCGGGGAGAGGTGGGGGCTAGAAGGGCGGGGAGGCCTGAGACAAAGCCAGTCCGCTGACCCCCAACACAACCACCGCCGCCGCCGCCGCCTCCCCGGGCCCTCAGCAGCGAGGCTTTGGGACCCTAAGCCCACAGCTGCCACTGGAAGGCCGCCCCCGCCCCGGGGCCTGAGTCAGGGCGGAGCCCTGGGCACAGACGGGACAGAGCGTGAGGGACACTGGAGTGGAGCGGAGGGGAAGGGACAGGGACAGGGACCCGAGCCTAGAACGCAGGCAGAGAGAGAGGACTGAGCCCCAAACCTGGAAGGTCAGGCCGGAGAAGGGACAAGGACCTCAACCCAGAGAGGCACAGGCAGAGATGGGACAGGTCTCGAACCAGGGCTGGCGAGGAGGGTTTGTACGAGAGCTTCGGCCTGGATGTGCAGACAGAGAGATGACAAAGAGCTCAGACAGGAAAGGCGCAGGCAGTGACAGGGCAGGGGCGCAGGTAGACAGGGGACAAGGACCGCAGACTACAGGAGCGCAGAGAGGTGACAAGAGACCGAGCCTGGAAAGGCGCAGGAGAGGGGACAGAAACCCCAGCCTGCGCGGGCTCAAGCTGAGAGAGGGCAAGGACCGCAGGCTGCAGGTGCGCAGGCAGAGGTGACAGAGACGGGAGCACGGAGGGGCGCGGGCGGCGCGGAGAGGGGACCCGAGCGTGCGGCACCGGTGAGAAGCAGGGAGGAGAATGGGTCCGGGTCTGGGCGGAGGACCAAAATCGCAGCCTGGAAGGGCCGGGTGCAGACGCGGCGGTGGACCGGAAGGTCCCAGAAGCCTCACAGCCCGGAGGATGCGGGCGGGAAGGGGTCGCGGCGGCGGCGTCCGGAGCGCTGCGCACGAGCCGCGCGGAGCCCGGGGCGGGGCGGGGACGGGGCCGCGCACTCACCGTCCGATCGGGAGCGCCGCGCTCGTCGCGCTGTCACAGGCCGAGGCCGCGCAGAGCACAGCCGCCTCAGCAGCAAGCGGCGCCTCCGCGGCCGCCCCGCAGCATCCTCAGCCCGACTCGCGCTCCGCAGCCTCGCGCCACCCTCCGCCGCCAAAAATGGCGTCGCCGGCGCCGCGCCCGCCCCACAATGCTGTGCGCCGTGACGTCACCCGCCCTCGCACCGCCGGGCGGGGCACGGGGGAAACTGAGGCGGGGGGCTGCAGTCCCGCGCCCTCCAGGAGCCGCTAGTCTGCGTGCGGTCGCCTCGCACCCGCGGCCTCACTCGTCCCGCCTCAAGCGGTGGAGGAGGGGAAGGATGCCAGGCGGCCGGGGCCCACCCTCCGCAGCTCGCTCCTGGCCGCAGCTCTCGACCTCCAGCCTGGCCCGAAGGGCAGGCGTGCCAGCTCAGGTTGCTCCCGGGACTCACACAGCCGCCTGGCACCCCCAGCTGCAGGCCTGACTCAGCAGCCGGCCGGAGGGTACGCTGAGTCAGTGGCAAGGCCGAGCTTGCCTGCCACCGGCTTGGGCACCCTGCAGATGCCATTAGACGTTCGCAGAACGCCCGGTGGCATTACTAAGGGGTAGGGGTTGCGAGTGCCAGCCTCCCTACCTTAGCAACCACTGCCCTCTTCTGATGATATTGCCCAGCACCTGCTGCAGCCCTCCACCCTGCGTTACACCTAGCAACTTCAGGGAAGCAGGTGCTTTTGGTCTTCGCAGGCAGATCCAGTTATTTTAACCTACTAGGAAAATCGAAGGCGGGCTAATAAGGCGGTGGAAGCACAGCAGCTCAGGTTGACCTAGGAAGGAGTCTTTTCGTGACTGTAAAGTTTTTACTCGTCCCAGCACACAAACTGCTGCTTGGGTATTGGGTGTCACGAGTTCTCTCTCAGCCACCACCGTACATCTGCGCAAAGTATATACCTGGTCCTGGCCTGTAAGAAAGAAAAGAGCAAGCTAAGCAGAGCCCGTTTCCATTCTGCGGGGCCCTTGCCGCTCCCTCAGAGCCCTGTATTACATGAACTTCTTCCGTGGAGGGCTTTTTTGTTTTTTTTTTGTTTGTTTGTTTCATCTGTCCCTTGCCCACCGCCTTGTTCATGATTTATCATCATGTTCTTTCGCCCCTTCAACTAATGTCACCTAAGCTCCCAAGGTCCTCGTGGGAAGAACCAGATGCCAGCACATGGAGTCTGCTGGCCAGCTCCCATACCAGTGAGAAACACAGGCCTAAACAGAATCTGACTTGTTGAAACAGTAAAACAGCCAGGTGGTGGGGGCACAAGCCTTTACTCCCAGTGCTCAGGAGCTGGAGGCAGGTGGATTACTCTGAGTTCCAGGCCAGCCTGGTCTAGAGAGCAAGTCCAGGATACCCAAGGCTACACAGAGAAACCTTATCTTGGGAAAAAAAAAAAAGTGTGCTGACACTCAAAATCTAGGAAAGAATAGGCCCACTACGCCAGCATAGAACACTCCAGCAAACCCTGAGGCAGGGGCAACCATGTTGTGTTGCGGGGAAAAGAGAAGACCATGCTAATCAGCCCTGCCACAGCCATACAGCACTCTCGGCACCAGTTTGGTCCACAAAGGCCCACAGGCCCTGGTCATGCTAAGCTTGTGTTTTCCTGTCCCTAGCTGCCCTCATCTGCCCCTCAGTTTGCGCTGCCACACACCAGATTCAGTGTCCACCTGCCTAGAATGTTACATGACTTCTCGGAGAGACATAGACACCTGTTGGCGGGCTGGGAAGATGGCTACCTGGTTAAGAATGCTTGCTGCTCTTTCAGGACACTGGAGTTCTGTTTCCAGCAACTGCCTGTGGACCTCTTCCAGCCTCTTCGGGCCTCTGTGTCACCTGCACGCATGGGCACACCCACACATACACACATAGATGAATATGAATCTCTGAAAAAAATGTAAATATCTGTTCGCCCCCAATAGGGCACCAACAGAGCAAAGAAAGAATCCCACTCTAGTCCAGTTTGATGAGCCAATGATATTGGGGTTATTTACAGAAGCAAGGATGACATACAAGCAGCTATACCACCCAAAGGTCACCAGCATGTGTGTCAACTCGTGAAAGCTTCAGTGCTGGAGTCCCACCCTATCACCTCAATACATACATCTGATACCTCTCAGGACCACGAACAGTTGGGAGGCAGGAAGGAGTGGCTGCAGGGCTCTTTGCTGAGAGTCTGGTCCCTCTGCTGGGGGTGTTAACAGCTCCTTTCCATGAACTTAGCCATCCCTTGATCACCTTGCTTCTTTCATCATCATTCCTGCAGAGCCAAGGTATTCTGTAGGTTCCCATAGTAATCTCTGCTCCATCATGGCCACGGTCATGATTTTCCTCACAGGAAGTAGTTAGACCACAACAAATGTTCTTCTTGTGTTTTGGTTTGGTTTGTTTTTTCAAGACAGGGTTGAACTTTTTCTGTATAACTTTTGGCTGTCCTGGAACTCACTCTGTAAGCCAGGCTGGCTTTGAACCCACAAAGATCCTCCTGCCTCTGCCTCCTGAGTGCTGAGGTCAAGGGTGTATGCTACCACCACCCAGCTACAAATGTTCTGCTTTATGCCCAGGTACTCCAAGACTCAGGCAAGAGTCATTTCTTCAATGAAGCCGTCTATAACCATGCCAGCCCAGTCAAGGTCTCCTCTAGGCTTCCCCCTGTCCCTTCCACTACTGGGCACTGCAGTCAGTTTACACAGCTGCTTGTCCCCTGACCTGACAGCATTAGAGCAAAGTGTTCTGCATCCTCCCACCCTACCTAACACCTGCCACAGAGCAGCAGGGTGTGCCGCTGGGGTCGATGGAAGGGAGGAGGTCAAGCCCACCCTTCTCTCTTCTTTGCCTTACCCCCTCTGCTGGAAGGAACACTCGGGCCCTTGAGTCCTTGACTTCTGTCTTGACTCTCGGAATTCCTGCCAGTTCTTAGAGCCATTAATGGCTGAGGCTGCTTCCCCAAGGGAGGGGCTGACCAAGGCAAAAGGCATGGCTGCTGTGCTCTGCTGCCCAAATATTTGGCAGAACAGCTGCCTGGTGGCTGGGTGAAGCAAAGGAATATCTACAGTCAGCCCCAGCCATCTCTGAGACCAGCACCCACCCTTGCTAAATACATGTTTGTTTGTTTGTTTGTTTGTTTCCTTCATTTGTCCTTTTTTTTTTTTAATGTTTTGAGATAGGGTCTTGTGAATCCCAAGTGGACCTCAAGCTCGCTATGAACTGAGAATGACCTTGAATTTCTGAGCCTCTTGCCTCCACCTCTTAAATGCTGGGACTGTAGGCATGCACCACCACACCAGTCTATAAAGTGCTAGGGACAAAACCTTGGGTTTTGTGCACACTAGGCAAGCACTCTACAAACTGAGGCACACCTCCAGCCCTATACTGTCTGTGTTAACTGGCCCTCAGCCACTGAACAGAGCCCTGTCGCCCCCATTTTATAGCTATGCAACCCAGCTCTTGTAGGCTTTGAGAGACATTGTCTCTCAGCTTTGGGGATCACAGTAGAGCCTCTCTGTGCTTCTGACTTGGAGGTTGGCTGAGCCAAGGAGTTCTGCCCCACGTGAGCTCAGCCTCTGTCGTGGGAAGGCCTCTTAGCAGGCTGCATCTGGCAAGCAGATGCTATCTGCCCATCCCAGTGAGTCTAAGGACCAGGGCCTGGGAACAAACATGGGGCTATGAGGGTAAAGCCTTAACACATTTGTGGAGATCCTGTGGCCTCTGAGCATCCCTTGGACCAGCTGAAGGGTAGGGGACTGTGCCATTATGGCGCATCAAAGGACCTAGGTGGCCCTGCTCCCCAGTACGAGGGTGGCTCCAGCTGTAGCAGGCGGGTGGGAAGGGTGAGTGATAGTCTTGTTCTATCCAGCAAGGGCAGCTAGTGGCACTACCTGTCTGCTTCTCCACCCCCTTCCCTCCCTGAATGGAAATGTGTGGTCCTCTGCCCTCATTATTTCCAGCTCCTTCAGCCTCTGGCCCTTTGGTCCTGCTCCCAAACCCAGACAGATCAGTAAGCTGCCTAGAAATGCAAGCCAAGGCTAGGGCTCAACTCGCAGATTTGATTTCTGTCCTACTTAGGGTCACTATTGCTGTGATGAAACACCATGCCCAAAAACAAGTTGGGGAGGAAGGGCTTATTTGCCTTAGAGCTCCACATCACTGTCCCTCACTGGAGGACGTCAGGACAGGAACTCAAGCAGGGAAGAACCTGGAGGCAGCAGCAGATACGGAGGCCATGGAGGGCTGCTTACTGCCTTGCTCCCCATGGCTTGCTCAGACTGCTTTCTTAGAGAACCCAGGATGGCCAGCTAGAGGTGGCACTACCCACAATGGGCTGGGTTCTTTCTCATTCACTAAGAAAATGTCCTATATAGGCTTGCTTACAGCCCTGTCTCTGTAAGAGAAAGAAACAGGGCTGCTTTTTCAAGACAGGGTCTCTCTGTGTAGCCTTGGCTGTCCTGGACTCGCTTTATAGACCAGGCTGGCCTCCAACTCACAGAGATTTGCCTGGCTCTGCCTCTCCAAGTGCTGGGATTATAGGCATGCACCACAGCGCCTAGCTGGAGATATTTTCTCCGTCGAGGCTCCTTCCTTTTTGATGACTACAGCTTGTATCAAGTTGACAAAAATCAGCCAGCACACTAGCCTTTGGTTTGTTTTTGAAACAAGGTCTCATGTAGCCCAGATTGGCCTCAAACTCATCATGTAGTCAGGGTGATCTTGAATTTCTGTTCCTCCTGGATCTACCTCTTAAGTGCTGGGATAATAAGCATAAACAACAACAAAAAAGATCCTAGTTTTTGTTGCTGCTGCTGTTTTTGTTGGGTTTTGAGACAAAATCTTGTTGGAATTGCAAAGTTGGAGGTAGCCTATAAGTAGTGCTGAGGTGAAGCTGAAATCTCTGGTTAATGAACAGTGAAGTAAGTCAGATGTGGAGCACACTTTTAATCCCAGCATTCGGGAGGCAGAGGCAGATGAATCTCTGAATTGGAGGCCAGCCTGAACTACAGAGTGAGTTCCAGGACAGCCAAGGCTACACAGAAAAACCATGTCTCTAAAAAAAGAAGAAGAAGAAGAAGAAGAAGAAGAAGAAGAAGAAGAAGAAGAAGGAGAAGGAGAAGGAGAAGGAGAAGGAGAAGGAGAAGGAGAAGGAGAAGGAGAAGGAGAAGGAGAAGGAGAAGGAGAAGGAGAAGGAGGAGAAGGAGAAGGAGAAGGAGGAGAAGAAGGAGAAGAAGAAGAAAAAGAAACAGAAGACTGAGGTTGTCCACAAATGCCCAAGAAGAGAGGAAAAGAGAGGAAGAAAGGGAAAGAAGTTAGGAGGGAAGAAGAGAGGGGAAGAGAAGGAAGAAGCAACAGGAAGAGAAGAAACAGAGGGGCGTCAGCAGAGAGGATGTCCACATGGGAAGCAGTGCAGGCTGGGAAGGAGCTGAAGGGCAGGTGACTGGTGGTACTGGCAGCTGGAGGCACCTACCCCTCCCCTCAGAAGCTTGCAGTCCCCTCCTGACCTAGGCAGTGCTGTGTGCAAGGCGCAGGCAGGAGTCACTGGGCACGCCCGTCCTGGTATCCGGCCCTGCGGCTAATCCAGCTCCTTATACAGATCACACCCTTTCTGGTCTCAGGCTTTAATTCTAAAAATGGAACTTCCAGGCAGTTTTTCCTCTGCAGAGCCAGAACTGCCCAGCACAAAATTCTAGGGCTGCCGCCTTCAGAAAGGCAGCACTGGAGGAGAACCAGCCAATGAGGCAGGGACTCCCACAGGAGGCAGCCTGGCCATCTCTGCCTCTCACATTCTCCCAGCAATGCCAGGGCCTGTGTAGACAAACCAGCATCTTCACTGAGTGCCTGCACACCCTTAGAGAAGGTACCCAAGGGTTCTGCAGGCCACCACATCACTTCCTGCCAACAATGACTCAGGAGGTCCAATGTCTTGAGAGCTGTTCTCCTCACATGACTATGGGAACCCAGGACTCATATGAATGTCCTGGAGGTGAGGCCTTTCTGAGAACAGCTGGAGGAGAAGCCCCAAGCTTCAAGAGATTTACTGTCACTGCCTACTATGGGGAAGGGGGTCCCTTGGGCCCAAGGGCTACAGATAAGACACACAGGACAGGGATGTCACATGTGCCCTGGAACATCATCACATGCTTCTGGACTCAGCAGCTGGCCTCAGACTCACAGAGACCCTCCTGCCTCTGCCTGGCCAGTGCTGGTCTAACGGTGTGCAGCTCACATCTGGCTGGGGTTTTCCTTTCAAACTCTAATCAACTGTCATCTGCTTGAGTCCATTCTTTGTTTTTGAAATTCCTTTTGTGTCCATTCTTAACTTATTTTTATTTTTTGTTTGTTTGTTTGTGTTTTGTCGAGACCCTACTATGTAGTTCTGGTTTCTGTTATTTGCTGGGTATATGTTATTTGATCTCATAGAGATCTGCCTGTCTCTACCTTGAATTCTGGGCTTAAAGGCAAGCACCACCATTCTCTTATTAATGAGACTAAAAGCCCCAAGAGGGGCCCTGATATTCCCAGGTATCAAATCAACTCCCTTGGGACTGATCAAAATTTTCAGCAGCACTTCTTTGCTGCTGTTCAATTCTTCAGTAGGCAGAAAAATTGAACCCACTTCTCTACCCTAGGCAGGATCAAAACTCACAGAGATCTGACCATCTCTGCCTCCCAGTGCTGAATTAAAGGACACTACACCAGGGTCCAGGCCCATCATTCGTGTCCTTCAGGTCTTGCTGCATAGCTAGAGACCTGAGGAGTCTTGAGGAAACTTCCAGTCGTCTAGCTGAAAGCCCTCCCTAGACATGGCATTTCCCTCGCGTTCCTGATGTCCTCCAGCAGGCCACGTGGTCTGGTTTCTTTCTTGTCTTTACCCGTTCCTTCGGCCTGTCCCAAAACTGTGTCACTGGGATGGTGCACCGGTGACACTGCCACATCTGCCAAGGCGACCCATGTGGCTTTCTGGTGGGGTCTCAGTCTGCCTGGCCCGCTCCCGCTTGAACATGACTGAAGCTTCTCAGACAACATGTGGTGCTGTCTACTGGGCTTGTGTGTCAGTGTGTGATGGTGTGTAAGTAAATGTGTGTGTAAGAGGGATTCATTCTTTGCTGCTAGGGATTGAATCTAGGGCCTCATCTATGCTAGGCAAAGACTCCAAGCCACAGCCCCACCCCTATCTGTAATTTAAAGTTGCATTTTCTCCATGACTATCATGCTGAAAAGATCACATGCTTTTTTTCAACTTTACAAATGAACTTTATTACTTCAAAAGGGTATAATATGATATTTAGGTCTTTATCTCATGAGTACATTTTTCATGGTTTCATATATATACATATATATATATAATATACATATATGCTTTATTTTTAAAGAAATTACTATAATTATTTAAAACACTTCAACATGTCTTTTTTCTTTCTTTTTTTTTAATTAATTCAATTTCCATCTCCTTCATAGGTCCCTCCCTCCTTTCATCCCAGTCCCACCCTCCCTCCCACATTCCCCCCTACCCAGACACCCCAGCTCCTCTATTCACATGAGAACTGATAAACTGTGGTTCATTTACACAATAGAATACTACTTGGCCATTAAAAACAAGGAAATCATGAAATTTGCAGGCAAATGGTTGGAACTAGAAAAGGTCATCCTGAGAGAAGTAACCTAGATCCAGGAAGACACACATGGTATGTACTCACTTATAAGTGGATTTTGGTCATATAGTACAGGATAGACATACTACAATGCCCAGACCCCAAGAAGATAAGTCCAAAAGGCATCTTAGGCTTCCTGTCAACCCACTAGGTGGGGGAGGGAGGGATATCTCTGACATGGACTCTATTGCTTTTTCATCACTTCCCCCATAGGACTTCCCTGCAAGGCCACAGGGGAGGAAGACAAATTCAGTTGTTTTTTGGGGGAGGGGTGAGGGTTTCGAGACAGGGTTTCTCCATGTAGTTTTGGCCGTCCTGGACTTGCTCTGTAGACCAAGCTGGCCTTGAACTCACAAAAATCCACCTGCCTCTACCTCTCCGAGTGCTGGGATTGTAGGTGTGGCCTACAATTTAATTGGGGCTGGTTTACAGTTGAGAGGTTTAGTCCACTATCGTTGTGGCGGGGAGCATGGCAGCGTGCAGGCAGCCATGGTGCTGGAGAAGGCGCTGAGAGTTCTACATGTGGACCTGCAGGCAGCAGAAGGGGCCTGTGAGCCAACTGGACAAAGCTTGGGAATAGGAGCCCTCAAAGCCCGCCCCCACCGTGACACACTTCCTCCAACAAGGCCATACATCCTAACAGTAGCACACCCTATGGCCAAACATTTAAACTCCTGAGTCTGTGAGGAACCAGTCCTATTCAAAGCACAATATCTACCTTTAGTTTTGTTTAAAACATGGGGTCTCATGTTGCCAAGGCTTGGCCTCCGAGTCACCAAAGGTTGTCAAGGGTGACCGTGAACTTTTTCTTTACTCCATGCTTATTTTATATGTAGGTAGTGGAAATAGAATTCAGAGCTTCATGCACACTGGATAGGCACTAGGAACTAAGCCACACCCCAGTTCACATATCTATCTTGTCAAACGTATATTCAAATCTTTGGCTTTGGCTTTTGTTTTGTTTTTTTGTTGTTTTTCCCTTTGGTTTTTTGAGACAGGGTTTCTCTGTGTAGCCTTGGCTGACCTGGACTTGCTTTGTAGACCAGGCTGGCCCCAACCTCACAGAGATCCACCTGTCTCTGCCTCCCTGTGTGCTGGTATGAAAGACGAGTGCCACCATGCCTGGGTTGGCTTGGGTTTTTTTTTTCCTTGGTGGGGGGGAAGGGAGGTCTTTTTGGTTTCTTTTTTGGGTCATTATATACCCAAACTCATGTCGTCCCACCTTAAACTCATGTGGACTAGAATGACAAGCATCACCAAAACGCCTGCCTGGAGCTGTCTTGTTACTGAGTCCTAGGAGCTGGGTGTCAGACCTTAGTCAGAAACATGTTTGTGATTATGTCCCTCAGTCTGATGCCTGAATATCTCCCCTCCTATTTTTATTGCAGTAAACTACACCCAATGTGAAATTAACCATCTAAACCATTACGACTATTTAGCATTAATTAACATATTAATCATTTACAACCATCATCATCACTGATCTCTGTGATCCTTCTCATCTCTTAAGACTGACACCGTGAGGGCCAAGGGTGTGGCTTAGTGTCAGAGCACTTGCCAGTAAGTCTAACATGCCCAGCACTGAAAATGAAAGTTGGAACTTGAAGGTCTCAGACAATAGAGGACATGAAGACAAAGGCGTTTCTTGAGATCACAAGGTTTATTTAACGCAATGGACAGAAAGCAGCATCATAGAGGCTGAGGAGAGGAAGCCAAGCCCACGGGCCAGAAGAAAGGTTTCTTCTTCTGCCTTTTTGAGGACAATGGAGGTTTTATCACATGAGCCTTTGGCCAAGCTGGTTTCCAGGCAGGAGTCAGGGAAGAGGGAGAAAGGAGGATGGGTGGTCACCAACACCGTTTTGGAGGAAGTCTCTTCTCCAGAGGGGATTCTGGAGCCTGCAAGTCTGATGCCACTGCAGCAGGATTCCTCAGTGGGGCGTGTAGGAGGGTGCAGGCTCACACCGGCAGGAGGGAAAGCCTGCTGCCTCCGTAGCACTGCAGCCTGCACAGCGCTGGTCCCACACTCCATTCTCATGGAGCTCGGCAAGGGTGACCCCAGCAGGTGTCCGCCACTGTGGTGCTGACTACTCTCAGTGTCTCGTGTACACAGGATCATGCAGCGTGGCATGCGTGCTGCTGAGGTGGAATGCAGGCCCCATGCATGCCAGCCAAGCTCCCCGCCCCTGAGGGTCACCCCCAGCCCGTAATTAGCATTTCTACCCGCTCTGCTATGCCTCGGGGAGAGCTTGGCTCTTCTCTTTGGGTTTGTTGCTTATAGATTCAACTGGAGCCTCCTGGCTCCCAGGAAAGCCCCCCAGCAGACCTCAGCTACAGTCTGTGTGGCCGAGCACCAGAACCCCCAGGCTGAGCTCTAAGGACTATCTAAGCCTATCTTAGTACATATTTATCTTTTGGAATTTGGGAGTACGGACACTCACTTCAACTCTCAACACCACACGTGTGCAAACACACATACAGGAAGGCTGAAATCATAACGCCGGGGGTGTTTCACTACAAGGAAAAACAGCAGCAGCAGCAGCAGAAATCAGCAGCAGAACTGGGTGCGGGTGCTGGTATGCCTGTAACCTTTGCACTGAGTGAGCTGAGACTGGAAGATCCAGAGGGCAGCCTGGGCTCCATACACAGAACTAATCTTGCCGTTCTGACGACTGAACCCAGGGCCTCGTGCATGCAAGGCAAGTGTTCTTTACTTTTGTTGGGTCAGGTGTTGATGCATAGACTTAGCTCTAACCTAGAAGTCAGCGCTGTAGTCCAGGTTAACGGAAACTTTGCAGCAATCCTCCTGCCTCTGCCTTCCAGGCATACGCTAGCTACCACACCGGCACCTTTCAGCCTTAAACTTCCTCTTCCTTCGTGTATGCAGCCATGAGTCTGAGCTCCATCTGCTTTGGCCTTCTGAGTGCTACAATTACAGATAGGAGCTGCCATGCTCAGTTCATATCTAAGGGTCTTGGGGGGGTACCCCGCTTATTATTGTTGTTGTGTGTATGGGGGTCAAAGAATTGTCTGGAGCTGTTTCTCTCCTTCCACCTTTAAGGAAGGTCTGGGGTTTGAACTCAAGTCAGTGGGTTTACACAGCAAGTGCCTCTACCCACTGAGCCTTCTCACTGGCCCTCTTGATGGATTTTGGGAGGTTACTAGAGTGTGTCACATGTCTACACAACAGCATCCATCAACACTTGCCTTTCTTTTAACTTTACTTTTAGCAGGGAGACAGGTACTCGTAGTCCTGACTGTAGTTAATGAACTGCTGATCCTCCATGTCTCTTCTGAATTCTAGAATTACAGAAATTCACCTCTGTACCCTGTTTATGCCGTGCAGGCAGAGCCCAGGCCCTGAGCATGCTGGGCAAGCACTGAGCCCTCCAGGCCCTCTCTTCCTTTTCTGATGAACCTGAGTGGTGGGAGCACCACCCAGCCAGAGGCCCCCCGAGCTGCAGCTGCAGGAGGTACAGGATCAGGTCAGTTGCTGGCCTCTCTTGGCCCTTCTCAGCCTGGGTGCCTGGGCTCCTCCGGCCTTCTGTTCCTCAGTACAGCTCGTGTTTGTTTTCCCACTTGAAAAACCCGAAGTGTGGGTGCAGGTTCCTCGAGGGGGCACCACAGACCTCTGCTGCTAACTTTCCTCTCACCCACCAGATGTGAACCGCACCCAGTTCCTGCTTGGATCCTGGGAGGAGCTACCTATTAAAAGCCAAAGTTGAGGGTATCCTGTAACAGCTGGGACTCCATGTTACTATAATTTCCTTAGCTCTCCACCCTGTCGGATGCCTTGGCCGGCTTTAGCCTACTCCCCTGAGTTCTCTGAAACGGCAGCAGCTGTGCTGGCCACCACACCCTTAGACTTCAGCATCGGGGAACAGTTTAGCACTTTCTCGCCATTGAAAAACGCCCTGACGGAATCAGGTGGTAGCGGAGCAGGCCCTTCTTCCCAGCACTCAGGAGGCAGAGGCAGGAAGATCTCTGAGTCTGAGGCCAGCCTGGGTTACAGAGTGAATTCCAGGACAGCCAGGGCCACACAGAGAGACCCTCAAAAAAACCTAGAAGCCCCGGGGACTGTTAGTGTGAGCCACCTACCATGCAAAAGGCCCTGGGTTCGATCCCAAGCTACCAACTAACCCCAGGTGTGAAAGCTGGATGAAGTGCTCTACCACCGAGCTACATTGCCAACTCACGAAAACTCCAAGCTCCCCTTGGCTTCTGCCTGCCTGGGTCACAGGCCGTCTAAGCCCATCTCTGTCATCTGGCTTTGGCTCGGAGGGCTCACCGCTCTGCAGCCGTTGAAGAGGGGGCACGGCGGAAGGGTCTCCGTCTCCCTGGTGGGCCAGCAGCCCTGCCTCCTGTGCATCCCGTCCCATGACGGCCAGCACACCCACAGGCCTGTGACAGTCCCCAGGGCGAGCTTTGCGTGCCTACACCTTCACCCCAGGACCGGCCTCCGTTCCCTTCTGCAGCAGCTCCCCAGTGTTCAAGTGCAGCTGGAGACAGCCGAGGACAGATGTCTCAGCCCCATATATTAGGTACACACACGGTACGGTACTTGGAAAAGAGAACCACGTACCTCCTCCTCTGGTGGAACTCACCCCAAGGGGGCAGGCCGGGACTGCAGGGGTCTGGAAACTCAGGAGAAACGCACTGGACAGGGTGTGGTGACACATTCTTGAAATCCCAGGAAGATCAGGAGTTCAAGGTTATCCTCAGCTACAGAGCAAGTTCCAAGCCAACCTGGGCTACATCAGACACTGCCTCAAAAAGCAAAAGGAGGGGGCTGGAGAGATGGCTCAGAGTTTAAGAACACTGGCTGCTCTTTCAGAGGTCATGAGTTCAATTCCCAGCAACCACATGATGGTTCAGAACCATCTAAAATGAAATCTGGTGCTCTCTTAAGGTGTACATGCAAACACACATTATATACATAATAAATCTTAAAAAAAAAAAAAAAGCAAAAGGAGAAGGGTATTGGGCTCAGTGGGATGGAGGCCCCTAACAGAGGTGCGCCTCCAGCCACTGCCGTGCTACCCAGGCACCTGTGCAGTTAGACGGAGGAGGTGGCCAGAGTGCTCAGGCCGGTACTCAAATTCCATGGAGCAGTTGGATGACGCAACCTGCCTGGCCTGCAGGACGGATGGAACCTGCCCTCTGCCAGGAGGATGCGGCAGACATCAAGGAAGGCACAGTAAGGAACCTTGGAGTTGGCTCTGCACAGGCTGAGCTGGTGCATGCTGAGAGGAGAGCGGCCTTCAGAAAGGGGAGGCCATGCCCAGCCCTCTGCACAGCTGTCCCCCGGCAACCATGGACAAAGCATGGCACCCGCCTTGACCCTCCCCACGACACGCTGATTCAACTCCCACATTCTCATTTCTCATTCACATTCTCCGTGCCAGCCAGAGCACGGAGCATCGACCCATTCTGCAAATGGAGAAACTGAGGCTTCAAGGACACTGGTGGTGAGGCTTCCACTCAGGCCTGTGACTGCACCCTGTGACTGTCATGCCACTCCAGGAAGCCTGAAACTTCCACAGTTCAGATCCAAGTGGCCTCAGGCAAATTTCTAGCCTTCTAGCCATTCTGCTGAGCGTGCACGCTCTGCTCCCTCCCCACCGCACACGGAAGAGCCTCTCCTCTCTCTATCCCAGCATCATCTGTCCTCCTAACGCATGCCCAGAGCAGAGCCCTCTTCTCTGTGCTAATTACGGAAGTATGTGTCTCCTGGGGCTGCAGAGCCAAATGCTGCAATTCCCACAGCTGAGAACAGCAGGAGCCTTTCTCTGTGGTTCAGGGACAGAGGCTCACCACCAAAGGGAAGGGTGGTAAAGCCCTGTAAAGGAAGGCTCACCGCTCTCACGTTCTCTTCTTATGCTTTTGTTGAGACGTGGTCCCACTATGTATTGCTAGAACTCACTATGTAGGTCAAGGTGGTCTTGAACTCATAGAGATCTACCTGCCTCTACTTCCTGAGTTCTGGGATTGCAGGTGTGTCCCACATCTGTCTTTAATTTTTATTCCTTTGGTGTGGCCATGCTTATGCTATGTCATGCAGGTGGAGGTCAGAGGACAATTTGTAGTTCCTTCTTTCCACCACGTGGGTTGTGGTGATGGAATGCAAGTTTCGTGGCCGACACATTCATCCACTGAGTCACCCCCAGCCCTCGATCCTTTTTAAAGTTATTAATATATTCTGGGCAGGGTGTGGTTGCAACAGCCTCTTTGGGGCTTACCATACTGTTCCTGCCTTCTGGCGACATGGACAGGTCATGACTCTCAGATGCCCAGACCCTCAGTGATTCCCAAGCCCTTGGGTGACAGTTTAATCACCTGCCTGTCCACAAGGACCTCTCTCCTCCCACACCCCTATACCCACAACACAATGGCCATCCTGCCCTAGGCAGCTCAGGACACAGCAGCTCCTCCTGTTGGTCACAGTGGCCTCTGGGGCACCTACCCTGGCCATCTGCTGGCCCCATACTGCCCAGCCAAGTCACCGTTTTCATGGCACTTAAATTCTTGTAGCAATCTGTGTAATTTAACCTCTGATGCATATGCCCCCCTCTTCCTCTCTCTCTCAACATTGTTCTGTTCACATATGGTTCCCAGCACCTGCAGCAGTGGCTCAGAGCATGTCTGTCCTCTCGGCTTGCACCAGATAGCAGCCCCAGACACGGCCAGCCAGGTTTGTAACAGCAGGGCTCTGATTCCGAACTGCAGCCCCAAGGCTATGAAGGACACGCAGGACCCTACCCAGCTCATCTCTGAGGATGCCATGAAACACATGAATAAAATTCTGAGGAACCGCACAACAGATCCCCCAACCTGCTCTTTCACTGCTGTGTTGAAGGGTCCAGCTGCTGTAACACCTGCCACTTGACATGCCCGTTTGTTGAAGGCAGCAACAGAGGGGCACGGGTTGGGGGCTGAGATGGTCCTGGCGCTGCCCTGGAAAAGGTTGCTCCTTCATGGCCATGAGGTCAGATTCTGATGTTCACAGCCAGATGCATTTCCATGATGCCCTAACAAGATGGAAATACGGCCAGCCACCGTGTGGGAGCTGTCTGTGTGCAGGTGGCACCAAGTTGTGTCAGAGCGGACAGCACACTAGACTTAAGTTGCTGGGTGGCTTGATCATGGGAGAAGCTGGAAGCTCCAAGGTCATGTGGGACACAATTTTTTGTTTTGTTTTTTGAGACAGAGTTTCTCTGTGCAACAGCCCTTGATGTCCTATACTCAATTTGTAGACCAGGCTGGCCCTGAACTCACAGATCCACCTGCCTCTTCCTCCAGGGGGCTGAGATTGAAGGTGTGCACCATCAAGCCCAGCATTAGGACATAATTTTTAATTTTATTTTTTAAAGGCTCCCCCGCCCAGTCCTCAGCTGCAAGCACTCCCTGGTGCAGGTTTGGGGGTGGGCAGGGCAGAGGCCAACTGATGCCCTTTCCCAGGGCGTCTGCCAACACTCAGGCTTGCTTGCTTTTGGTTCCTCTTTTCACCCCCACAGCAGCCTGGCGCCTATTTCAATGCCCAGCTCCTCCCTGGGTCCCAGTGTGTGCTTGGGGCAGTGGGCCCAGGAAAAGCCTCCTCTGGCTACCTACTGGACATGTTTGTCCGTCTCAGCTTCCTCCAGCCGCAGCCCTTGTACTTTTCCAAGGAGGACTGACTCAGGATAAAGTGAAGGCAATTACAACAATCAATAGCAAGCAGCTGGAAGCAACCAAGATGTTTCCAGGAGACCAGTCGATTCATTTTTGACAACATAAAAGAAATAATATTCTTGGCAGATGCCCACAGTCAGTAGCTTCTTCCTTAGCAGATGCAGAACCTAAGGGGCGGCGACAAGGGCCACTGAGGGCTAGGGTCTGTCTCTCCTGATGGCTAATAAATAGTTTTGTTAGGTAATAAATAGTTTTCGTTAGTTTCTGGGTACCTCATGGGAGCCCTTACACGCGGTGGCCAGCTGCAAGCACCATGTCCTCACTACACCGTGGAGGGGACTCCAGGACACTGGGCTGTGAGGTCAGCCAGCCTCAGGAACTCCACACTGTAGGGTTCCACATAGGGGAGGTCTCCGGAACCATCAGCTTCACAGGACAGAGGCAGAACGGGGCTGCCTGCCGGGTGGCAGGACAGGCAAGACAGTGGAGTTTAGGGAGACAGCTTCATTGGGGGAGTGGAGTCACATGATAGTCACGTGATGCCAACACCCTCCATGTGCAGAGCGCCCATAGCCCATATTTAGGTAGTGAGAGTAAACTAGGGGAGGAGGAGGACCAAGAGCTCAAGATTCCAGGCCTGGTATGATGGTGCACACCTTTGATCCCAGCACTTGGTGGGCAGAAACAGCCCAATCTCTGCCAGTTTGACGCCAGCCTGGTCTGTTTTATAAAAATGAAAATCCCTATGGTTCTATTTTACCAATAAAAACTCAGGAGCCAGGTGCTGGGGTGAACACCTGCTAGCTCAGAGAGGCAAAGAAAGCAGCCAGCTGATCTTCCTTCTCAGCTTGGGTCCAGGTGGAAAAGTCCCAAAAGGCTCACTAGCCTAGCTGACAGCCCAGGAGAAAAGGCCAAAATAACCCAAGGCCAAAGGCTTGCTAGCTCAAAGCCCAAAAAGCCAGGGAGCTGAGGAGATGAAGATGAAGCTAAGGCTTGAGCTAAAAGCCTTTTCATGCCGTCTTAAACACCCCTCAACTCAAACTCCCTCCTACTTTTCAATCCCCGTCAGCTGGTTACTTGCTCTGCCTCTTGACCTAGGCCTGGACTACATGAGACCTTGGTTTAAAAAAAAAAATAGTGCTGAGGATCATTTTGTTTTCTACTTAAAAAAAAAAAAGTACTCACTGTTATTGTGAGAGAAAGAGACAAACAGAGTACACCTGCCTCACACAGGTGTGAGGAGAGGGGACAGCTTCCCGAGCTGGCGCTCTCCTTCCACCATGAGACAGGATCTACCTGGCTGCTTCCCCCTTGCGGTGCAGGCTAGGCTTACCAGGCCTGTAAGCTTTCCTGTCTTCACTCCCTCTCCGCCTCCTGTAGCCAGCCGGACTTTGCTACTTTTGGGTTCTTCCTTTCCCACCCTTTATCCCCCGCCCCCAGCTTCACCCCCTATCACCTGATAGGAGGAAAGGATACAGGAGAGAAGGGAAGAGAGAGAGATCTTAGAATCCAACGTTTCTTGTTTCTTCTTTCATTGTAGCTGGTCTTTGCTACTTTGTGGGTTCTTTTCTTTTTATCCCCCACTTTCACTAGACAGGAGAGAAAGGTTACAGGAGAGAGAAAGGAAGAGAGAGATCCTAGAATCTAATTTGTTTCTTGTTTCTTCTTTCATTGTAACTGGTTTTTGCTACTTTGTGGTTTCTCTTTTCTTTTTATCCCCCCACTTTCACTAGATAGGAGAGAAAGGATGGAGGAGAGGGAGGGAGAAGGGAGAAGGAGAGTTGTTTTTCTTTGCTTTTTTCGAGACAGGGTCTCTCTGGGTAGCCTTGGTTGTCCTGGACTCGCTTTGTAGACCAGGCTGGCCTCAAACTCAGAGATTTCCCTGCCTCTGACTCTCGAATACTGGAATTAATGCGCCACTATGCCTGGCTGAGAGATATTCTTAAGTATTTCTTCTTGTTTCTTTTTTGCTTGTGGCTGGTTTTTGCAACTTTGTGGGTTCTTTTTCCAACCTTTAGCCCCCTAGTCTCACCCTCTATGAAAGAAAGAGGATGGAGAGAGAGATAGCCTTGTAGCTAATATTTTTCTTCTTTGAGCACGACTACTAACAAACCACAACCAACATCCCTGAATAACCACCAACCCCATCTCTCAGGGCACTAACACTTATATACCCTCTGAAAAGTTCCCAGCATTTCACACGTCACACAATCACAGGAGCTATCTGCAGCTAGCAAAGCCACGTCTCTGCTAGAGCACAAGATAAATCATAGTCAGCTGCTTCGTGCTGACTATTTCCGTGTTTAAAAAAAAATCAAAATTCCAGAATTCTCAGTACAACGTCCCTTGAAGAGGTTAGGCTGCTAATAACTTCTGCCCTGTAGGCTTTGTGCAGTCAGACTGGTTTTCCGCCCAGACTGGTGGGCAGATAATGGAAGTCCCCTGGGGCACGCCCAGTGTCCTGCACAGCTGGAGCTCCTCAAGGTCCTGCAGCAGCTAGAGCACAGGCTGCAAAGATATACAAGGAGGTAGCAGCTGACAAGAAGGTCATCTTGGGGCTGGAGAGATGGCTCATAAAGTAAGAGCACTGGCTGCCCTTTAAGGTGAACCTGGGTTCAATTCCCAGCACCCCCACGGCAGCTCACAACTGCTGGTAACTCCAGTTCCGGGGGATCTGATGATCTCTTCTGGTTTCCACAGGCAGTAGCCATGCATATGGTGCACAAACAAACATGTAGGCGAGACACCCATGCACATAAAATCATTTTTTTAAAAAGATCAGTTGGGTGCCAAGTACTCACCAGGCTGCAGATACAGCTGTGGAGCCGAGGTTGTAATGGCAAAGTGTGGGAGGCTGAAGGGAAGGCAGGTCCTACGGGGGAGTGGTATAATTCCTCCCGAGGCTTCCCCAGCCAAGGGTAAGTTGGGGTAGAACCACCTGGGGTGACAGGGTAGACATACCTAGGGTTAGAGGTGGGCATGCCCAGGGATGAAGGGTTAGTGTCATCCCTTGGGGTATCTACATGGAGAAATGATGCTGGTTATGGATGAGGGGAGAAGCCAAAGAACGGGGTACAGGCTGGGCCTCTTGCCTGTTAAGTTGCCAAAAGTTTCAACTGCTTCTTCCGGAAATCATGGAAGGCATCTGACAAACGCCAGCGCTGGAGAAGCTGAGGCAGGAGGAGGAAGCATTTTCAGCCATTCTTGGTTATAGACAGAGTTTCAGGCCAGTCTTTTTTTTATTTTTATTTTTTTCAGGCCAGTCTTGAGTGCACACTGAGACTCAAAAGGCGAAGAAGGCCAGGCCTGGTGGCACAAGCCTTTAATCCAGCACAGAGACAGGAGGATCTGAGCCGGAGGCCACCGCAGCAGAAAGCCGACTGTAGAGGGCTTTCTTAAACTTCTCCTTTATTTGGGGCGTTTAGGCCTCTACCACCTTTCCATTAACCCCCAACCTTAAGCAGAAGAGACTAAAGGTTAGTGGGCTGGGGCCAGACCCCTTCGCTTCTCCTGGCTAGCTATCGCCAAGGGTTCTCTGAGGGCTCTGCACCAGTCCCCATCAACCGCAGATGCAGCCAGCAGGCTCCTCCAAGCCGCTGCTCTCCGAAGCGTTTCTCTCCTGTCTGCTCCAAACCGCCAGACCATCTCTGGTTTCGGCAAACTGCTCCACACCCCACACCGAACGCCACACCTTCTCCTTCTGGGCTCTCATATTTACCCTCTCAGAGTCCCAGACCATGCCCCCCTCCAAGCAGCATGAGGAAGGCCATTCCCAGCCTCACTCCACGGGTGACAATTAACAGGGGTGGACAAACGATAGCCCAACTAACATCCCACACTTGGGACTAAAAGATATATTTCCATAACATACAAAGAACCCAAAGCTTCTGTCACAGGCCAGTCTGGTCTACAGAGTGAAACCTCGTCTCAATAAATAACTTCTTTAAAAGGGTGAGAGGTGGTGCCCGAGGAATCTATGGACTTTGCTGGGCCCACAGCCCGAGTGGGGCTGGGAATTAAGGAGACAGAGCTGCCTGGTTCCCAGGAAAGCCGGGGGGAGGTCCAGGATGCAGGGAGAGAGCCAGACCCACGTGCAGGTCTTTGCTGGAGGCTGGGGAGAAAGGGGGTGCCCCTACTGAGGGACAGCAGCGAGGGCAGTCCTGGCACTCCGGCAGAGACACACACATTTAAATAGGTGTGAGCAGCAGGTGGAGACTCCGGTGTGCGCTCCGCTCCCACCCACACAGTCCCACCCAGCAGTGCAACAGTGCACTCAAGCGCCACCTGATCCCGGGACACAGGGCCAATGGTGCTGGGCTCGCCCGGTTTGCACAAATGTGGAAAGAAACATCTTCAGCCAGGCAGGGGTGGAGCACGCCTTTAATCCCAGCACCTGGGAAGCAGAAACAGGCAGATCTCTGGTTCTGGTCAGCTTGGTCTACAGAGCAAGTTCTAGGACAGCCAGGGCTACCCACAGAGAGAGGAACTTTATTACTTCAGGGTCGTTTACAACTGTTTCCCTGACAGGATGTCCTGGGCCTGGCCTTACACTCTGCCCTGTTTCTTCTTTTTTTTTAATTTTTATTATTACATTTTATTAACTGTATCCCAGCTGTATCCTGCTCCCTCATTCCCTCCCACTCCCACCCTCGCTCCCTTGCCCTTGCTTCTTGAACACACTTCACTTTTTTTTTTTTTTTTTTTGTGGTGAGGGACAGTTCCCAGGGCTTCACACGCTAGGAAATCGCTTTATGCCTGGGCCGCCCCCTCAGCCCAGCGCTGCCCTCTGGAATCTCCATCTCTCAGTTCCACTTCCCCCTCCAGCAGGAAGGTCACTGAAGCCCCAGGCTCACATCACTAGCTTCTAAGCCCTGGAGAAGCCAGGGGAGAAGGCAGGACCCTCTTCTCTCTTTGCTCCCTAGGGCTCTGGATGGGTCCCAGGTACATGGCCCTCTCTGTGAGCTTCAGCTCCCCTATCTGACAAGGGGCAGAACCCTGGGTGCCTGGGCAGACCGAGGCTTACCCTGGCCTTAGCACATCGCTTTGGCCTCTGCATGCCTCATTAGGCAGCTGGTACCAACAAGGAGGTTCCCAGAGAAGAGGTAGGGACTCCCTGGCCCCGCCTACAAGCTGGTGTCTAAGCATGGTGGATGACAGCTGATAACAGCTGTAACAGCTGATAGTCCCCTCAGTAGAGCACACCTTTAACTGGGGAGGCAGAGGCAGGAGGCCAGCCTGGTCCACATGAGCTCCAGAACAGCCAGCCCTGTTCAAAAGGCAGCACCAGGGCTTGGAGAGATAGTTAAGAGCACTGGCCGTTCTTCAGAGGACACAAATGGTCACAAGCCCACAGAGCAGCTCATGACTGTCCGTAACACCAGTTCCAGGAGATCCAATGCCCTCCTCTGGCCTCTGCAGGCACTGCATATACATTCTGCACATACACACATGCAGGCAAAACAATCACACGTTTTAATAAAAACTGGTAGTACTGTTAGCCAAGTTCTATAGATCTCCGAGCTTGCCCCGAGTGCTGGGACACAAGGAGGCAGGATTCCTCTCCGGCAAGGGAAGAGCCTGGGAAGGTGTGTGTGTGTGTCTGTGTGTGTGTGGGGGGGGGGCATCAAGCCTTCTGGTGTGAACCATTTGGGTGGTGACAGGTTTGCTGTGTGTGTGTTGGCAAGGGCATTCTGGGCTACATTCAAGGTCTCCAGGTAGGCCAGGCCAGTGGAGGAATAAGAGAAGAGCTTTCTACAAGAAGCAAACATTGGAGCCCAGTGTGGTGACACACAGCTGTGATCCAGCACCTAGGAGGCGGAGGTAGAGCTTTGTGAGTTTGAGGCCAGCCTGGTCTACAAAGTGAGTCCAGGACAGCTAGGGCTACACAGAGAAACCGTGTCTTGAAGCACTATTAATGGTGAACAGTGGCAAGGTCCCAGCTGGGCCTACACTGTATGTGTCTCACTCTACCTCAAATTTTACACTTTAAAATTTGATCGTTTACGGGCTGGAGCGATGACGCTGTGGTGACGAGCACTGGCTGCCCTTCCAGAGAACCAAGGGATTCAATTCCCAGCACCCAGACGGTGACTCACAACCATCTGTAACTCCAGTCTGAGGGGACTCAATGCCCTCTTCTTGCCTCCAAGGGGACCAGGCATATACGTGTGTACAGACATATGTATAGGCAAACACAGTTTAAATAAAAGTAATCAGCTTCAGCATTTAGAACATTTTTAATGTGGCCTTTAATTTCTTTGAGAATGTATTTTTAGAAACTAGCACTTAGATATAATTGCTGTACAATTTGAGTCCAGATGATTCTGAGTTGAATAGTTAAGCAACCTGCACAAAATGGCTTACGCCTGTCATCACAGAACATGGCTAGACTGGGTCGAGAAAGTTGTTAGGACTGAGGTCAGCCTTGCTGGTGAGCTCCAGGCTATAGTGAGCTAAGAGTAAGACCCTGCCTCAAAAAAAACTAACAAAAAATAAGCCTGGTGATGGTGGCTCATGCCTTTAATCCCAGCACTTGGGAGGCAGAGGCAGGTGGATCGCTAAGTTTGAAGCCAGCCTGGTCTTTTGAGGGAGCTCCATTTTACAGAGGAAAGCATGCCTCAACCTCCCCTCTTGCTCAAAAAAAAAAAAAAAAAATAGGGCTAGAGAGTTGACTCAGTGGTTAGGAGTGCTTATTGTTCTTTTTTTTTTTCCTTTTAAGATTTATTTATTCTGTGTACAGTGTTCTGTCTGCATGTGTGCCTACAGGCCGGAAGAGGGCACCAGATCTCATTGTAGATGGAAGCCACCATGTGGGTGCTGGGACTTTAGGACCTCCGGAAGAGCAAGCGGTGCTAACCTCTGAGCCATCTCTTCAGACTTTTTTTTTTTTTTTCCAAGACAGGAATTCTCTGTGTAGTATTGGTTATCCTGGACTCCCTTTGTAGAGCAGGCTGGCCTTGAACTCACAGAGATTCACCTGTGTCTGTTTCCAGAGTGCTGGGATTAGAGGCGTGCACCACCATGCCCAGCTGCTTACTGTTCTTGCACCTACATGGTGCCTACAAATTCACACAGGCACACACATAGACACAGACTAAATTAAACCACAAGGACTATGGTTAACTTCCAGGCATGATGATACACATATGTAATCCTAGCACAAGGGAGGTTAAGGCCAGGAATGCAAACTTGAGGTAAGCCTGTGTTACACAAGACTCTGTCTCAAAAAAACAAAACAGAACAAAAACAGATAAAGAAATATACAGAAATCTACTATTATGCTTGGCAATAGCTCAGTCAGTAGTGTTTGTCATAAAAGCCTAGGACGAGAGTCTGGTCCCCAGCGCTCATGTACACAGCGGGGTGTGGTGGTCCGTGCTCCTATTCCCAGCACTGTGGGTGCTGAGACAGGAGGGTCTTTGGGGCTTACTGCCAGCTAGCCTGGCCTACCTGGAGAGTATCCAGTGAGAGGCCTGGGCTCAGGAAACAAGATGCTAGGGCTGGAGACAGGGCACAGCAGGTAAGAACACTGGCTGCTCCAGAAGACCTGAGTTCAACTTCCAGCACGCACATGACAGTTCACAACTGTAACTCTAGTTCCAGGGGATCCAATACTCTCACCCAGACATACATGCAGGCAAAACACCAATGCACATAAAATTAAAAAAAAAAAAAACTGACTAGTTAAAAGAAAAAAGAGAACTAGACAAGTAGGACACAGTGACACATGTCTGGAATCCCAGCACTCAGGGAGGCAAAGGCAGGTGGATCTCTGTGTGTTTGAGGTCAGCCTGGTCTACAAAGTAAGTCCAGAACAGCCAGGGTTACACAGAAAAACCCTGTCTCAAAAAACAAAAACAAAAGAAAACTAGGTCCTGACAGCCACCGTCCAGTGCTGGTCTTCGGCCCTCACACGCACGTGCACAGAGAACACACACACCTACAATTAACGGGGGATGTAAACTGGAGACCACACCAGTTGATTCTGCAATGACCCTGGTGGGTTCACTCTGCAACATTATCTTTCTGTATCTCAAACCCTGCTGGTCTATGAGAGCATAGAGGAACGACAATAAAGTGACAAGGTGTGCCCTGTGTACCCTGGGTGCTGGCTGGGTGAACCCAAGGGTGCAGCTTTCTAGCTATCCTGCTCCCCTCAAATGCTGGGTGCTGTGTGGGGTGCAGGGAGAAGCAGGGCAGCCACAGGCAGGAGCAACAGCTGGAACCCGACAACAGCTGGCCATGATGAAGCTGATCATGACCTAACATGGGTGCCACCAAGGAAAGACTGGAGAGGTCAGGGCATGCGGGGCTGGAGACCCAGCTCAGCGGGTGGCGCGCCTGCCTGGCATGGTCTGACCCCAGGAAGTGTGGGGTGCACACTGCAGCCTCAGCACTGGGGAGCTGGGGGCAGGAGACCGACCAGAAACACAAGGTCAACTTGCGCCAAGCGAGAGCCTCTCTAACAGATCAGAGCATCACAAACAGTTTTCAGATACTAAAAAACATGCCAGGCCTTAATGGGAAATGACTCGAACACCACAGAGGGAAACGGCGGGCGACATAGAAGCTGGCTTGGCCAGGCACGGTGGTGCATGCCTGCCGTCCCAGCACTCAGGGACGCAGAGGCAGGAGGATCTCTGACTTAGAGGCCAGCCTGGTCTACAAAGCGAGTCCAGGACAGCCAGGGCTACACAGAGAAACCCTGTCCCAAAAAAAACCCAAAAAACCAAACAAAACATATAAGCTGATTCCCCGCTTCTACTTGGAAAATTCATCCTCTTCATGAGACAAGCTGTTCCTTCCTGGCGGCTCCTTCCTGTGCTATCTCAGTTTCCTAAGCTGAACATGTTAAAGTGTGACTTAGAAATTGTCAGCAGGAGGTGGGGGTGTTTTATATTCCTGTTTCAAAAAGCAAAGCTGGGAGCAAAACAGATCAGCAAACACCAAACTTGGTCATGCCACTTCCCACGTGACTTCCTCATTAGCAGGACGTCTGAGATATCTGTTGTAAGTTTATAGGAGCCATCAAGGAGGGCAGACGGGGCTGTGCCTGGCTGCTCACCTCTGGGCTGGAAGCTTCAGTGTCGGGCATCAAGTCTTAGAACCAGGCACTTCTCACAGGGCTCTTGGCTTTCAGGGCTGTGGGCTCACAGCCTTGATCTCGGGGACACGTTGTTAGGGTTCAGGAGAAGGAGAAAAGCCTGGGTGCAAGGCTTCACAACTGGTCACAGGATTGGGAGTGTCCCTGAAGGGCCTGCCAGAGACCTGTCACTCCCCAGACAGCTGCTTAAAATCCTCCAGCCTCAGGCCTTCCGGCCTGCAGCGGTCTTTTGGAAGATATCACTACTAGTCAGTCACTGACGTTTCAGTACTCTGGAAGAGCCTGGGCCTTGTCAGCCACTGAAACTAGAGCTACCCCGAGGCCACCGGAGGTTCTGCCCATACTGTTCTAGCCAAAGGTGCTGAGGCCTGAAGGCTGACCAGGCTTCCTGTCAGGACTAAGTGAAGGCCCCTGTCCAGATTTCCTGTTATGTCCGAGGCAAGCCAGCCCAGGGCTCCAGAGTTTCGGGGACCACTCCAGTTCTCTTCCTGGGTGACTAGCAGCAGTGTCTTGAAGCACAACCCAGCAGAGCAGACAGTGTGATGTTTTGGGTCTGTTGTTGTTTTAAGCATCTAAGTGTATTGCCTGCATGTACATGTGTGCACCACGTGTGAACCTGGTGTCCTTGCTGGTCAAAAGAGGCTTCAGGTTCCCGGGACTGGAGTTAGAGATGGCTGTGAGGGGTCATCTGCATGCTGAGAAATGAACCCAGGTCCTCAGGAAGAACAGCCAGTGTTCCTACTGGAGAGTCATCTCTCCAGCCTCCTTCTGAGACTTTTAAGACAACCAAACAATATAAATATAAAAAAGATTGAAGCTGGGAGTGGTGGCGCATGCCCGTAATCCCAGCATTCCGGGAGGAAGCAGATTTCTGTGAGTTGGAGGCCAGCCTGGTCTACAAAGTGAGTTCAGGATAGCCAGGGCTACACCGAGAAACCCTATCTCAAAAACAACAAAACAACTGAGATTCATCAAGGAAGCACTCTGCAGGGAAATCAGAGTGTGAAGCATGTTCCTGGGGCAGCCTTTACGTTACAGACATGTGAAAGTCCACACGCTGGCAGCATGGTGGCACATGCCTGTAATCCCAGCATTCTGGAGACAGAGGTGACAGAGAGTCACAACCTGGAGACAGCCTGGGCTACAGCGCCACTGCAGCTACACAGAAAGACCTGTGTCAAAGAGCTAATGCTTAGGTGTGGGGAGAAGGCCTGGCAGGTAACTCACTCTGGATGCAGCAGGGAACATCTGTGATCCATCACTGAAAGCAAGACAGGAGGCAGAAACAGGAGGGTCAGCTGGCAGCAGCAAGTGCAGTGTGCAACACAGTGCAGAAGCGAGAGAGACCTACACATCACACACACACAACAAAACTGAACAGCCCCACCCCAAACACCAGAACGCCTATAGTAATATTTTATTAGAATGAGGCTATAAAAACAGAACAAATTTTATGGTCAAAATAACTGCAATTACAATTTATTACAATCTATTTACATATCTGTGATCTAACCTAACATTTACTAGATTTTAAGAATTCAGGCCCAGGGACGGGCATGGTGGCACATGCCTTTAACCCCAGCACATGGGAGCAGAGGCAAGTGGATCTCTGTGAGTTCGAGGCCAGCCTGTACTACAAAGTGAGTTTCAGGACAGCCAGGGCTACACAGAGAAACCCTGTCTCAAACAACAAAAAACAAAACAAAACAAAAGAATCCAGGTTCCAGTATGTCAATCAGTGGCAGAACTTGGTCCAGAAGTACAAAACCCTGGGTTCAATCCCCAGCACAAACACACACACACACACTCTTAAAAAGTCCAATAAATCCAGGTGTGGTGGTACACACCTTTAATCCCAGCAGTCAGAAGGAAAAAGGAGACAAAGGAGAGGGATCTCTGTGAATCAGAGGCCAGCCTGGGCTACACAGTGAGACCCTGTCTTATCACGCCATTCAAGTGCACTTGGCAGGATCAAGTTGAACTTCTGGGTCTGAACTAGCACAGGGCCACAGGCTACAGAGACAAAACTCACACAGACCTTTCAGTTGCTAGAACTCTGTCCTATTAATCTGGGAGCAGCCACAGGGCCCACAGGACACCTCAGGAGACCAGATCCCCAGGGGTAGTACAGACCAGAGACAGTGTGTGCTCTTCACACACATCCCTGAGCCACAGGGCCCGGCGCTGCCTTCCTGCTGACAACCTTCTTCACAAGGCCGGGCCTTGTCCTGAGGAAGAGCCCACGATTGCTTCTGCTCTGCTCCCGCACTCCTTCCCTTACATGACTGTGAGGAAACAGAAGCCGCTTCATCGAGGAAAGATTTATTCTGGTTCAAGCTTTCAGAGGGTTCAGTCCATCACGGGGAGGCCATGGCACTGCACGGCAGTTGGCATCACGGAGACCAGGAAGCAAAGAGAGACAGGGAGCAGTTGTCAGGAACAATCACCCCTCCTCCGTGACCCATTTCCCGGGCTCATCTCCCGAAGTTTCCAGAACCTCCCAAAAGAGTGCCAGCGGCTGGGGGCAAGGATCTGCTCCTGTTCTGAGATCAGATCCCAAGACCAAGGCTGAGACCCACGCTTGCCACCAGCCTTCGTCCTTGGTGCGAAGCAGCTGTTTCTAAGTTTGGGGCCAACCCAAGAGAGTGGCCATCCAGAGGCCATCCAGAGGCCATCCGCCAGCTGTGGAGACTCTGCAGATTATCTCAGACTTCCTGCCCAGCTTCAGACAGTCCTAACAGCTGTTGTGAAGCCACTCCTCAAAGACAGCACCCTTGGGGCCAGGGCAATGGCTCTTCAGAGGGTGAAGGTTCTCCCCTCTAACCTGCTGGCCTGAGTTCAATCTCTGGAACCAGCATGGTAAAAGGGAGCGACTCCTGAGAGCTATCTGCACGTGTGTTGTGATGTGTATATGTCTACACACCTACACACACACACACACACACATACACACACCAATAAACAACTATAAAAAGGAGACAGCAGCTTTGGCCTTCAACCTGAGGGGCAGGGTAATGAGAGTCTCAAGTCCCTGTCACCTACTTGTAGTCACTTCCACCAAATGAGGACCTGACAAGGCCCTGCCCCTACTTCTGCAGAGACAGCCGCTGACCTGGAACTCGGGCACAGTCCCTGGCCTCCAGCTGTGGGGCCTGGGGAGTGTTTCCCACATCCCTGGCTCTATTGCCACCTGCCCCTCCCTGAAAGTGTGCTCCGGGCTCTTTACCTGAAACAAGCTTGGTTCCCGGAGCCCTGAGGACCAGTGGCGGCCCATAAATGGATACACTTGGACAGGTCACCAAGCCACTAGCTGAGGAGCAGAGCTGGTTTGTTGAACAATGGCGATCTCCCTGTTATAGTGTGACAACGCTGGGACAAGTGAGCAGAACACTGGTAATGTGGGACCTGCACAGGTTTGGCAAGGTCCTTAGGTAGCAGCATGCAGGGCGACAGCATCAGCCTCTCACTACTGATGAGCTCCTGAGGACGTCACTGTAGAGGAGGAAAGGTCACCATCTCAGCTCCGGAGGCTCCAGTCCAGCTCACTCTGCCCCCTGCCTTTGGGCTGCTGGTGAGGTGCCACCTCCCGTCAGGGAGCATGTGGCAGAGGAGGTTGCAGAGAGAGAGATGGGGCTGGACTCCTGCTGGTCCCTTTGAGGGTATGCCCTTCGACCTGCCACCTCCAGCTAGGCTCCACCTCCCCATGGTGCCACCAGCTGGGAACTAAGCCTTCTGCAGCTGAGCCTGTGGAGATGGTCCAAAGCTGAACCGTAATGGTGGCATCAGCCCACATCAACCACACACAGTTCCGTGTTCTCTTTTCTGAGGCGCCCTACCCATGCGGTGATGGCTGCTATGCAGTGCCTTTGGAAGCCGAGACCGTGGCCTCATGTCACAACGATGGCACCCCTCTGTGATGACCAGAGACACTGCACCTGCTGTGTTTGACTTCGCCATCTTTGGGGCTTGGATCTGAGGATCCCCACCACACCACCACAGCCAGGTGAAGGTTCCCGCCTAACTTCAACAGGTTTAAATTCCTGCAGTGAAACTTTATTCACATTTTTACATTATTACCTTCTGAATTGGTACAATTCAAGACACAGACGATAAATATACAATGTATCGATGAGAACAAGCCAGCTAGGATGCAGTCAGGAAGGGTCTGAACACAGGCCAAGGGACTCAAGCTCACTTAGTCTCCAGGGCCCTCATAAGGGAACCTGGATGCAGGGGGGGGGGGTCATGTCCAGGTGGGCTCCTAACTGCTCATCTTCTTTGGCTTCTGTGTCAGCTTGTTCCACAGCCTCTCCAGTGCCACTTTCCCCATGAAGAAAGTGATGGCAAAATTCCGCTTGTACCAGTCTCTACGGAGAAAGAGGCACTGGTCAACTGCAGGCACTGGGCCCTGGAGGTGTGCTCAACTGACTCTCCACTCCAGCCGGCCGGCTCCCCCCAGTATGGAAGGCTCTGACCGTCCTCTGGCCTTCACTGAAGGTTCCCCCTCTGAAGCCAGCAGCATTCCTGGACAGGCAGTGATAACAGGAACACAACCTATCAGGCTTTCTAGGGTCCTGGGGTAGGGAGAGGTCCTGCCTTGGTCTAGTTTGTATGAAAAGTACACAGCCAAAGAGCTCCACAGTAGGACACCGAATTGTCTTCCTCTAAATCCCCTTTCTCCTGGATGACAGGTTTCTGATCCTCTCATACACACCCGGGTGGAATTTGTACAAAGAAAATACACAGGCTGGGTACGGTGGCTCACGCCTGAAATCCCAGCACTCAGGGACAGAGGCAGGTGGATCTCTGTGAGTTTGAGGCCAACCTGCTCTACAAAGCTAGTCAAGGACAGCCGGGGCTACACAGAGAAACGCTGTCTTAAAAACCAAAACCAAAAACACCAGGGCTGCTGCCTGCAAGTCATTCAGTGGAGGCCCACCACTGGAGGCAGCGCCCAGCCTACCGGTGAAGTCTTCAGAGCTTACTGCACGAGGACAGATGCAGCTCAGACCCTGGGCGCACGCCCCTGCCGCCCCAAGGCCGCCAGCTGCAGCCCTGCCAGGCCCTGAGCCGCTTCTGCTGGGGCTGGAGCCACTTGGCTCTCAGGACAGCAGGCAGGAGAGGGACGGAAGCCCTAGGGAGGTGGCAGTGCTCGCCAGCCACAGTCTGAGTCCCCAAAGTCCACCACATGAGAAGCTCACATGAGAAGCAGCTGAAGCAAGTCCACTGACAAGCAGCACCCAAGCACCCGGGAAAGGCTGTGGGAGCGCAAGCTGCCACTCCGGGCGCCTCAGGCCAAGCAGGGCTCTGGCGAAGCACATGATCTGATGTGATCTCTGGGGACAAGCCAGCTGAGCCTTCCTGTTTGTGTGCTGAGGCGGCCTCCTGAGAGCAGCTGTTCACTGAGCCTGTAGGGGGCAGCAGGGCTCTGTGTCCTCACACTCACGAGGCCGGGTGACTGGCTAGGTCAGGTACTACCCCACAGGCCTGATCTCCAGCCCTGCCTTCTGCCCTCACCGCCCCCACTGCCGCCCGCCCGTGCTCTCTGAGATCTTGCACTCTGGCCACACCCAGCCCTGCCACTGCTGTATTTTAAAGCAAATCTCAAGCTGCATTTAACTGCTTTACCAGATATAACAAACAACTAAAATCTTCTTTAAAAAAAAAAAATCAGATGTATCAGGCCAACCATGGTGGCCCACACTTGTAATCTCTCAGCACTTGGGAAGTGAGTGTAGGCAGAATCTCTGTGAGTTTGAGGCCAGCCAGATCTACACAGTGAGTTCCAGAACAGCCAGAACTACACAGTGAGACACTTTTTCAAAAAAAAACAAAAAAAAAAAAAACAAAAAAACCAACCAACCAACCAAATAACAACAGTAACAAAAACAAGCCAAACCCAGTGTCACCTGCTTGTTAATTCTAGCACTCCTACGGCAGAGGCCTGGTCTGCTGAGCAAGTTTCCAGCCTGAGTAAGTTTCCAGCCGGTCAGGCCTATAGATGAGACCTAGTCTCAAACATAAGTAAATAAATAAAAAAGACCACGAACTGACAAGATGATCGTCTAACTCATGGCCACTGTGCTGGGCTCCCGAATGTCTTCGGCACGCACCCCACATATGCACACCCCTTTGCTGTTTGCCTATGGTCTGTACTAGATTTAGAATCCCAGCCACACTACATCCCCACCTCTCATGAGAACACCTTTCAGGCCTGGGCTGTGCTCCCACCTGATCTGTCATCCCCAGGTAGTTTCAGCAGCCAGGGATGACAAGCGTCTAGATCTCTCTACCAACAGGAAAATAATCACTTGTAGTGTGTTCTTCCCCTCCCCCCAAGACAGGGTTTCTCTGTGTAGCCCTGACGGTTCTGGGACTCACTCTGTAGACTAGCCTGGCTTCAAACCCACAGAGATCCACCTGCCTCTGCCTCCTAAGTGAGAGGATTAAAGGTGTGTGCCACCACTGACCAGCCTGCCTGAGTGTGCAGTAAGAATTTTGATTGTGTTTTTTTCTTTTTCTTTTTTTTTTTAGATTTATTTATTTATTATGTATACAGTGTTCTGCCTGCTGTACACCCACATGCCAGAAGAGGGCACCAGATCTCACTATAGATGGTTGTGAGCCACCATGTGGTTGCTGAACCTTAGGAAGAGCAGCCAGTGCTCTTAACCTCCAAGCCATCTCTCCAGCCCAAATTTTGGTTTCTTTAAAAACAGAAATGTGGGCTGGAAAGATGGCATGCAGGTATACATGCGGACAGAACACTGTATACATATAAAATGAATAAATCTTTAAAAAAAACAAAAAACAAAGAAATCTAAATAAAAACAGAAATACTATGTGAATATGTTTTTGTTTTAATCCCAGGGGTGGGATATGGGCTGCTTCTGACTGACCACAGTAGCTAACTCTGATTTGTCCTGTGCTCCGGCAGGGCTGTGGTTCCAGATAGCTTACGTCTGGAATTCCGGGAACTCTTTAGAGGGTATAAATCAGAGAGCCCTGAGGGGCCTGGAGTGGCTGCTGATACCCCTGCTGCTGTTTGCTTCTGCTGCTGTTGCTGCTTGCTGCCGGTTGGATTGCTGGTTGGAGATATCCTGATCAAACCCTCCCCAAGGAACCCCTAATCAGCAGGAAGTAGTCTAAGATATCCACGCCCGCTTTCTCCTCTCACCTTCTTTCTCTCCTACCTTATGTTGAGGGGCTGGCAGGGATAGGGGTGACATAGGGAGATCCAATAAAGCAGTCAAAAGTCCAGCTACATGAGTGTCCATAAATGTGTTAAAAATGTGGTTACCTTTAACTACTACTGGCACAGGGGCAGCGAAGCTTTTCCATATGTGGCCAGAAGGAGTCAGGAACGTTCTGTGAGTATCAGCACAGACGTGTGTGTACGGTGCATTCTGTAACCTGTGCACGCAGCATCGTGGGAGGCTGACTCACTTGGGTGCAGCTTCCTTGCTGGGCCCTGCATGGCTCTCCTGTGGCCCTGGGTCTCTACTGAGCTCCTTGCTCCCACCCAGGCATGTCCTGACTGACCCGACAAGTCCAAGGGAGTGTCTTCCGGACACTCCGGAAGCGCTGTGGGCGCCATGCGCACACTGAGGCTGACGGTTTAGTTAAAGCTGCAGGGGGAACCGCAAAGTCACGGAGCCCCCACCTCTACTGAAAACAGCAGAGCTGTTAGACTAAGGAAGGAAACAGCCAGATGAGGATGCGCTAGGTGACCCTCAGGGAACAGGTGACCCTCAGGGAAGGCGGGAGCGCTTACCGGTTATAGCACATGTGCTTCTGGAAATTCTTACTCAGAAACTCCTTATAAAAGTCAGCCATCTCCTCCGCATCCAGCGTTGCTCTCTGACCTAGAAGTAAATTTCAACTTAAATGTGACAGGACACGGGGAGAAGCTGGCTGTGCTGGCGCACACTCATCACCCTAGAACTGCTGGTGGAAACAGAGGGCTCGGGAGGTGGAGGTCAGCCTCGCTTACAAGGAGATCCTGCTATATGACTCTATGGGTCAGGGCACTTGATACCGAGTCTGAAGACCTGAGCTGATTCCCTGGGACCCAGAACGTAAAGGAGAGAATCAACTCCCACTAACTGTGCTCTGACCTCCACAAGCATGCCAAGGCTGACCCACCCTGCTGCAGGATGTCTGGTCACACTGTGAACCCTGAGATTGTGCTGTTTTCTGGAAAAGCCTGTTTCTAGTTGTGGTGTGGCCAGCCCTCACATACACCTTTAATCCAAGAGCTTTCTGCTTGCACAGGATTAAATAAAGTCAACTACAGAAGAGGAGGAGCAAGCAACCAGCTGCCAAGGAGTGAAGAGAGAAATAGACAATAGCGTAAGAGGGAGTCAGGAGGATGGAGAGACAGGTAGTCTGAGGTTTTCTGGAGACATGCTGGGGAAGAAGGCTGTTTTTTTCTTCTAGGACGTATGCTGAGTAGGAAGGTCAGCTGCCTCTCTGAACTAGCATTCTTCACACCAGCACCTGGCTTGAGTCTTTATTGGGGAAAATCGAACTATTGAGATTTTGTTAAGAACACCATCATCACCAACCCCTGACACACATAAAGATTCTCTTTTTTTTGAGACAGGGTTTCTCTGTGTAGCCCTGGTCATCCTGGAACTCATGCTATAAACAAGCCTGGATGCAAACTCACATAAATCCTCCTGCCTCTGCCTGTGGAGTGCTGGGACTAAAGGCATGCACCACCTTAAATGGCAGTGGTGGTACATGCCTTTAATCTAAGCACTCTGGAGGCAGAGGTAGGAGGATGTCTGAGTTCAAGTCCAGCCTGGTCTACAAAGCAAGCCAGGGCTACACAGAGAAACCCTGCCTCGAAAAAACAGCAACAACAAAAACCCAACCATCTTATAATTCAAATGGAAAGTCAAAGAATTTAACAGTCAAAACAATGGGGGTGAGAGAACAGGACAACGTTAACCTTTTATCCTAGCAATCAGAAGGTAGGGGCAAGTGATTTCCATGAGTTCAAGGCCAACCTGGACTACACAGTGAGTCCAGGCCAGGCAAGATTACATAGGAAAACCTTGCCTCAAAAACTAAAACAAACAAAAGAAAGAGACAAAGCTCACATTTCTCAACTTAGAACTTGTACGGAGCTACAGTGGTGGGCCACGCAGCACTGTCGCAGCCAGGCGGGCACAGATCAACCGGGCCCAGGGATGAACCTGAGCACAGTGGTCAGCTACAGCCAGTCCGTACTTGGGGAAGCAAGCGTGTGCCCTGAGCCAGCACACACACCGAGGCACCGTGGACAGCTGTAGCGGGGACAGGTGACACTCTCGGATGCTCCACCTGTGGCTGGCACCCATTCTCAGAGCTAACCTACTCATGGAAACCCAAACGATCCTGGGGTGGGCACTGGTGCAGAGGCCAGGCTCAGGGCGACGGCAAGGAAATGAGACTCCGAGGTAGCGGAGAGTGAATGAGGGATGGAGTTCCCTGACACGGAACCTGAAAGCCAAACACCAACCACCTCCTGAACTGCGCAGAGGGCAAGGCAGAGGCCATGCGCTTCTCCTCCAGGCGTGGGTGCAACGCGATGCCTCATGGAGAGCGCTGTTGCACAGTACACATGTGGGAGCCACCGCCCCTCACCCTCCCACCTGGACAGCCCATGGCGAGAATGACAACACCGAGTGGGAAGACTGGTTCAGCTCCACAGCTGCACTTCCGTGTTCAACCTCAGCCTGCCTTTTATTAGGCGGGTGTCGGTGATCTGCCATCCTCTGTGCCTCAGTTTACTACATGGTGCAGACAAACAGCACGTGTGCCATGCACCCCTGCTAACGCACAGAGCGTGTGGAACAATCAGGCCCTTGTCACGAGCTCAGCAGTGTTCTCCACTGTGCTGACCACACGGCACCTTTTTCTTGAGACGTGTTTGTTTCTGCCTCAGCCTTCCTGCTGTCCCCTCTGCCTAGAGGACTCTCCTGAGGAAACACACACACACACAGGACACTGTCAGGTGCCCACTCACCTCCCTAATTCCCTGCTAGTTCTCTCCAAGGGTCCACATGCGAGATGTGCAGTTTGAACCCACCTGTGTGCTGCCCCAGCTCTGTTGGCTTGTCAGCCCCACAGTTCTGCTCTACCCACTCCATCCCAGTGGCCAATGGATGCCTCTATGAACACAGATGCTTCAGATGAAGTGAGGGGTGCCTACTACCCGAGAGGTAAGGAACGCCAAAGGCTCCCAGGGAAGGTGATAGGTAGGCTGGTCTCAAAGGAAAGACACAGGCAGGTGGGGAAAATAGGAGCAGACTGAGGGCACCAGGATGGAACCCAGTGCAGACATGCTTCCCGGGCGGCAGTCTTAGCTGATCCTCAGAGAAGGGAGTTCCCTTTGCTCCAGCTACACCTCTGAGCCTTTCATTACAAGGGAGGGACTGTCAAAACAGAAAGCTGTTCCCCTGGCAACAGCAGCACTGGCTGTTTCACTGGAGGGACAGGCTCCCCCCTGTTGGCCACGGAGACTCACACTGTGTCCTCCCTACGCCTACTTCCTCATCTAGTAAATGATCAGCACAGCACAGTCTCACAAAAGCTTCTCTGATACTTGACAGTAGTTGGAGCGGGGAGGGGGGCTCCAGGTAGGCTTGCCATTGCTGCAGTCAGTGTGCACAGGGAAGGGGAGAGGCAGGCAGGGCTGCACACCCCTGATGAGTCCCCAAGAAGCTCTCAGACAGGCCTAGGGTCCCCCCACAGGAACCCCACCAATGCTGGCCAAGCCATTCTTCCTCCACAGCAGCATCTCTGTCTCTTGTTACTGAACATAAAGCAAACTGGAGCAGGGAACAGGGTAAAGAGAAGGGCTGGAACAGGAAGGGAGGAGGAAGAAGGGAGAGGGAAAACTCAATTTATTACATCATTACTGAAAACATGTGGGTGTCTCACAAATGCCATCTGAGGAGGATCTGTCTCCATGGCTCCCTCTTTTCTGGATGCACAAACACTGGTGCAGTCAAAAAAAGGGCAGAGAAGACTCCGTCCTGCCACCGCTGTCCACAAATGCCATTAGGGCTGCCTGCTTTCTGCACTTGAAGTCAGTGAACTTCCCGCACTGCAGCAGAATTTGCAGAACATTTAGCCAGCAGGTGGCCAACTGCTCGTCTAGTCTGCAATCACCGGGCATCCAGACATCGCCACTTGGCAGTTAAAGATAGCCTGTAAGGAAAACTTGCTGAACTCACTGTCCCTTTAGGGCGTCTTAGGGATGGTCATGGACATTGCTTGCTTTTTTCTAGAAAAGGGCTAGGGATTTCAGGCTGCCATCAGCCACCAAAGCAACTCCACCAGGACTAAGTGTCCATGAAAACTTCCCTATAAATTCAGAAAGCAGACTGACGCCTTGCTGCTCTGTTTGTCCTGTTTGTTTAAAGCTTCCTCCTCGAGTAGTCAGTTCACAGGTGTTGTTATTAAGACAAATTTGTTGCAGCCTGTTTAAAAGTCCAGATGGTCCATGTCATCTCGGCTACAAACACCACCCATCCGCTATTCAAGATGAACTGTGTGTGTTTTCTGGACACTGACCCCTTTGTCTGGCCATCCCTCTGGGCCTCCTTCACCCTACGTTCCCATGGCAACAGCCAGGCTAATTCAACACACCCCCATCTCTGTCTGCTAATCCAGGGCCCAGCATGGCTGGAAGCTGGCCTGGGGTTGGCATCACTGGACAGAGAAATAAACAGGGAGGCAGGCGGAGGGCCAGATTGTGTAAAGCAAGAGAGGGGCAAGATAGGGCAGGAGAGGATCTTAAGAACAAAGGAAGAAGCCCTAGGGTGGCTCTGTCCTCCTGTCTGAGGACAGCCACTGCTGAGGCCCTGCTCCCCACACCCCAGGACCATACGAGGAAAAGAAAGGCAAGGGAAAAAGGAAGAGCTAACCCCCGAGAGGCTGCAGAAGGAAGAAGAGAGGGGGCCGGGAGCTTGTGGGAACCCGACGGCACACATACACACAGGAACACAAGTCTGCAGGCCAGTGAGATGAGCAGTGAGGACACAGGCTCTCTGCCCCTGTGCGTCCCCTCTCTCACAACACCAACACAGCGCCAGCTACTAACCTGACTTGGTTCGAAGGCCTGAGCCTTTAGCTTGGAGTCTTGAGTAAATGAATTCTTCTTTTTCCTGAAAGGCGACATCAGAACTCTCTTAGCCAGGTGTTTAGTACACACCCACACTCCCTGAACTTGGGAGTGGAGACAGGAGTATCAAGAGGTCAAGGTCATTCTCAGCTACAAGTTTGAGCCCACCCTGGGTTATATGAGACCCTGTCTCACAAAATCAAAATTAATTTAAAAATATTAAAACCCAAACAACTGTGTTCTTAGGCAGGAGAGGTGGTGCATACCTGTAAGCTTAGCTCCTCAGGAGGCTGGGGCAGGAATGTGAGTTCAAAGCATCACGGACAACTTAATAGGCCTTGATCTTAAGATAAAAATTAAACAAGGCAGAGCACCTGCCTAGTGCAAAGCCCTAGGTTTAATGCCAGGCACTAAAACAAGAGGAGAGAGACAGAATTTTTCTCTTGCTTTCTACTACTCTCAGCTTGAGCACAATGCTGAGAAGTTTGGGATACATTTCCTGAGAAACATGACACTTGTAAAGCGTTTTTAAGAAGATTTGTTTCGTGTGTATATAGGAGAGTCTGCATGCATGTCTGTGTACAATGTGCATGCACAGTGCTTGAAGAGGCCAGAGGAGGTCACTTGACCCCCTGGAACAGAATGAGACACTTGTTAACTGCAATGCAGGTGCTAGAAATTGAGAGTGGTCTTCTGAAAGATCAGCCAGTGCTCTAACCATTGAGCCATCTCTCCAGCTGCCATCAGAGTGGGTGTGAAGCCATCTGAGCCTGGTTAGTTTCATGCTTGATACAGGACTTTTCTCATGTAGCCCAGGATGGACTTAAACTTGCTACATAGTAGAGACTGGCCTTGTCTTTCATACAGTTACATGCTGCTTTAATACAATCTATCTCCTAAGCCTTTTTTTTTTTTTTTTTTACAGGATATTACTATGTATCTCTGGCTGGTCTGGAGCTCACTAGGGTGGAAAACTGGCCTTGAACTGGAGATCCTCCTGCCTTTGAAGGCCGAGCGCTAGGATTAAAGGAATGCATCACCACACCTGGCTCCTAAACACACTATTTAAGACAAAATATTTTACATACTCACACAAGCCCCAAACAGAAAGGCTACAATGTAAACGCTAAAGATTTAGTGCCCCCAAGTGGCTGAGAGTATTATTCCTCATGGAGCTGAACCCCACACTTACCTTATTGAAAGACAAATTCTGGTTGGCCCAGAACTGCTGGTTCCATTCCTGTGTTTCTTGCCTCAATTCTCTAAGCCTTTGTTCCAAGGGGGACTCGTCTTCAGGGACGTGAAAATGAACAGGACGAAGGTTTGAGTATTGATCCGGGGGGCCTATCCAGTCATGGCAAGACTGTCTTGGAGGGCAGAATCTTGAGACCTTTAATAAAATGAATGGAATTAACATGCAACTAAACCAGACCCTGGTGTTATAACATTAGCAACCTGCATTTATTCAAGGTCCTTATCAGCCTACCCTGTGAGTTAGTGCAAGAAATGGTGAGCACACAGTTAATACTATAAGATACAGTAGGTGGCCATAAAGTCGGATGCACTGTGGAATTCAAATGTATCATGTGTGTGTGTGTGTGTGTGTGTGTGTGTACTTTGCTCTTGTGAAGATACTATTGAGGCCAGTTGGTAGCACACACCTTTAGTTCTAGCGCTTGGGAGGCAGGCAGATAGATATGTAAGTCTGACCTACATATCCAGATTATCCAGGACTACATAGTGAGATCCTGTCAAAAAAATAAAATAAAAAATAAATGGAGGTGGGAAGGTGGAGTTGTGGCTCAGTGATTAAAAACGTTTGGTTTCAAACATATCCTGGTCCCTTTGCCCTGTAGCCGTAGCTGGGCTGGCAGATCCTGCCCTGTACCCTAAATTCCCCAGCCCAGGGCAGAGCTTCCCCTCTACCAGAGGCTCTTCACTACATAATCCAGACAGACATTTTGTTCCCTCCCCTTCCCTTTCTCCCCCCTCCCCCCGTCTCTCCTCTTCTCCCCTCCTTCTCTGTTCACACTTCTCCCTTCTCTCCCCTTCCTGCCGCTTCCAATAAACCTGCATTTATATAACTTCTCCATTAGCTCATTTCATTTTATTTTTATCAGAAAGTACGTGCTGCTCTCTTAGCGGATCCAGCAGCCCTATTTTGTGGTTCACAGGTACCTGTAACTCCAACTTCAAGGGCGTCTAACACCCTCCTCAGGCCTCAGCAAACACATACGTCACACATATTTACACAATCATAAATAAAAATAAATCCCTTAAAATAAATATTTAGAAAAATCCAATGTTCTAAGTATATGCTTGTTGTTGGGTCTAATTTGTATGTTTAGCATATCAATCACCTTTTTTTATATTTACAAAAATTTTATTTTGGCGGGCTGGAGAGATGGCTCAGAGGTTAAGAGCACTGCCTGCTCTTTCAGAGGTCCTGAGTTCAATTCCCAGCAACCACATGGTGGCTCACAACCATCTATAATAAGATCCAGTGTCCTCTTCTGGCGTGCAAGTGTATATGCAGATAGAACATTGTATACATAATAAATAAATATATATATATTTAAAAAAAAGGATTTTCTGCTCTAAAAAAAATTTTTATTTTGGGGCACTGTTGTTTTGTGTGTGTGAGGGTGTTAGATCCCTTGGGACTGGAGTTACAGCTGTGAGCTGCCCTGTGGGTGCTGGGAATTGAACCTGGGTCCTCTGGAGGAGCAGCCAGTGCTCCTAACTGACTGCCCTCTCCAGCCCCAACACCATCTCAAAACAGAGGCTCTTCCTGTGAGCATGTTATTCAAAATCAAGTCTGGAAAGATGGGCTGGGATGCAGCTCAATTAAAGTGTTTCAGGTGTGTTGGCAAGAGCTCTGACACAAGGAGCCACACCTCCAGCCTCTGAAGCTTCTACTTATTACATTCTATAGTTGTAAATAAAGACTGAAACCAGACCTCATGTTTTGCTATTCAGAAAAAAGAAAGAAAGAAATGATCTCAGCAGAGGGGCTGTGTCTGCAATTCCAGCACTTAGGAGGCTGAGGCACAAACTTATTTTGGCCCTCTATAAACACCATTACTGTGGGAACCAGTTCCTCCACATTGGCCCCACCCTTGATCTTCTGCACTTCTGCCCATACTACTCCAGGCTGCAGCCAAAGCAATGTCTAAGTGCTTTCTTTGAAAACCCTGGCTGGGCTGGGGGGATGGCAGTGTCTGCGGCGCTGTGTGCCTGTAATCCCACCCCTCAGGAGGCAGAGGCAGGCCGATCTCTGAGTTCGAAGCCAGCCTGGTCTACACAGAGTGACTTCTAGGACAGCCAGGGTTACTCACAAAAGAAAGGAAAGAACACTGAAATCCCCGCGGCAAGGCTGCAGATGGCCCAGTGGTTAACAACACTTGGTCTCTGTCACAGACCCCGAGAACAGCTCCTAGTACTCATGTCAGGCAGCTCAAAACTGCCTGTCTTTCCAGGTCCAGGCGGCTCTGACAGACACATCTGGACTTTTTGCGCACCTGTACTGCTGGTACATATACCCACATTTTAATACCCCTCCACCCCAAATACCCCTCCACCCCAAATACCCCTCCACCCCAGTATAGTCTTGGCTGTCCTCAAACTCCCAGAGATCCTGCTGCCTCTGCCTCCCTGGGTACTGGGATTACAGGCGTGTGCCACTGCACCTGGCACATTTTAATTTTTTAAAGTTTATTTTTATGTGTACACGTGTTTTGCCTGCATGTATGCTCAGTACCTGTAAAGGCCACAAGAGGGTATCAGATCCTCTGGAAATAGATTTATAGTCCATTGTGAACTATATGGGTGCTGAGAATTGAATCTGAACAGGCAGTGCTCTTAACCATTGAGACACCTTGTCAGCCATAATATTTTTTAAAATTTGTTATCTTTTCTTGTGGTGCTGTATCAAGCTCTGGACCCTACCCATTCAAGGCAAGCACTCTATGACTGAGCTACAGTCCCAGTGTCCTCAGTGGCTTACCTCTGTATGTGTGTGTTTATTTGTTAGTGTGGGTCATAGAGTTGAAGGTGTGAGCACCAGTGACTATGCCACAGAGCTATCTCCCCAACCCAGGCTCAACCATTCCATCACAAATGGCAAGTCTGGATAAGGGAGCATCAACATATTCAGACGTTTAAAGAGCAAGTCAGACGCCAATGGCAGGCATCTTCCTTGATCACTTTCTACACCGTTGTTATTTGAAATGGGTCCTCTCTCCAAACCTGAAACTCGCCTAACTGGCTAAGTTGCTGGCCAGCCGACAAGCTTCACGGATCACCGTTTCCATGTCCGCACCCACCACTAGGATTATAGCACACTGGATTTTGACATGGGTACTAGGGATCCAAAGTAAGTTGTCCTGATTGTGTGGCACATACTTGACCATAGAAGCCATGTCTCTAGCCTCCCAACTCGCTGGCTTTGAACTCACCAAGATCTGCCTGCCTCTGCCTCCCTGGGATCGAAGGTGTGCGCCACCAGGTCCAGCCCACTCTTTTCTTCTTACAGGCTCCATCTCCAGGAAGAAATGTTAAAGCCAGGTGCAGTGGCTTTACATGCCTGTAACCTAGCACTCAGGGAGGCAGAGGCAGGTGGATCTCTGTGAGTTTGAGGCCAGCCTGGTCTATAAAACCAAGGACGGCAAAGACCACACAAAGAAACCCTGTCTCAAAACACCGAAACCAAAACAACAAAAAGAAGAAATGTTCAAAGATCCACCCCACATGTACCTTTAACGACAGTACTCAGGAGGGAGAGAGCAAGGGCATTCCAGCCGGGCCCAATCTACATAGTACCAGGCTAGCTAAGGGCACACAATGTGACCCTGCCACAAAATTTAATAACAGGTTGCCCACCACAGCTGATTGCTGACTGCACAGCACAGAGAGCCCACGGGATGTCCAGGAGCGCACGGCTTCTTCACACAGATCTGCTGGTGGCAGCCCGCCTGCTTCCACAGGACAGCCCCCACACACATCTTCTGCTCATTCTGTTTTTCATAACTTGAAAGAGATTTATCTTTGACTATGATGGGTTAATTCCTCTACTTTCCCTACATGAAAATACTGTGTTTACCAAGCAGGTGCTATTAGGAAAGAAAGCAAGAGGCTTGGGGGAGGGGAAAAGAAAGCCCTTTTGTAAAAAAATAAAATAAAAATAAAAAAAGGCCTCCCTTTGTAGAGTGAATAATTACTGTGATTTAGCTCTTACAATGTGCGAACACAATGCCTGGCTTCCTGAAGCGTGGCCAGGAGGGCTGTGCGTGGGAAGGGAGCCTCCTTGTGGGCCATGCACCCTGCAGAGTCTCAAACAAGAATCCAACATGCCTGAGAGGCAAGCCAGGCTGCTGGTGTCTCCTTGCAGGCAGTGCTGTACAGCACAGAACCACAGTGGGAGCGAGACAGCAGGGAGTGTGCATGCTTGCCAGAGGCGGCCCAAGTTAGGGCCCCAGGCCCCTACTGCATAAAGCGGTTACACAAACCAGTGAAGCAAGGTGCTATCCCTCCAGGCCTGCAAAGGTTTAACACTAGAAAAAGCAAGTCGCAGAATCTGCTATCTTCAGTGTCAGATACAAAGGAGAGCCACAGAACTGACCGCAGCAGGGGCTTCCTGCCTGGGCCCCTCCATATTTGCCGCTTTATTATCTTTGTCTTTCCTAACAGCTCCGGATCCAAGGCCCACTTCACAGATGGGCCCTGCAGTGCTGTCTTAGTCAGGGTGACTACTGCTGTGATAAAACACCATGACCTAAAGCAACTGGGGTGGGGGTGGGGGGCTGGGGAGATAGCTGCTCTTCCAAAGGTCCTGAGTTCAATTCCCAGCAACCACATGGTGGCTCACAACCATCTATGAGAACAGATGTCCTCTTTTGGCATGCAGACATATATGCAGGCAGAATACTGAATACATAATTTTTTTTTTTTTTTAAAGCAACTTGGGGAGGAAAGGGTTTACATCACTCACACTTCCATATACAAGTGAGGTTAGGAGCTCACACAGGGCAAGAACCTGGAGCTGATACAGAGAGCACAGAGGGATGCTTACTGCCTTGCTCAACTGGGCTTCTCTCACCCAGCCTGCCTTCCTAGGGAATCCAGGACTGCTAGCCCAGGAATGGCACCACCCACAACGGGCTACGCCATCCCACATCAATCACTACCTATGAAAATGGGGCTTGCAACATACAACCAGATCTGACTGAGACATTTTCTTTCTTTTTTGCAAAACAGGATTTCTCTGTGTAGCCCTGACTCTCCGGGAACTCTGTAGAACTGTCCTGGCCTCAAACTCACCGAGATCAGCCTGCCTCTGCCTCCTGGCTGGAGACATTTTCTTAATTGGGGCCCCCTCCTCTCAGATGACTTTAGCTTGTGTCAAGTTGACATAAAACTATCAGTACCAGTATTTCTTTATTCTTTCTTTCTTTTTTGGCTGTTTGAAACAGGGTTTCTCTGTGTAGCTGCCCTGGAACTCATTCTGTGGAGCAGGCTGGCCCTGAACTCAGTTCAGCCTACCTCTGCCTCCCTCCGCTGGGAATACAGGCGTGCCCACCACATCCAGCTTGTATGTAGTATTTCCAGTTGCCCTTTGCTCTCTCTAAAAAATATCAAAATGGCCTGTTCTTTGAAAACTCAGGCCCAAAGGTCCAGAAGGTTCTCCTAGTTGCTGAAAAGTTTAAACCAAAATAAATAATTCCCAGAACAGGAAAAGTGTTGTACTCATTTTTAAAACGCTAGTTTATTTGGGATATTTAGGCCTTCACTTCCCTCCACCAAACCCCCCAACCCTAAGTAGGAGAGAGAGGTTAGTGGGGAGATGGACAGAGACCCCTTTACTTCTCCCAGCTGTTTAGGGTCAATGGGTCTTTGGGTGATATACCAATCTCCATCAACAGCAAAAGTGGCTTCCATGCCCCTGCATCCCAGAAGCTCCAAACCGCCAGTCTCTGGTCTCTTTAAACTGCTACACAACACAGGCCAACACTCTACGCCACCCCTTTTCTTTCTGGGCTCTCAAATTGATATCCTCAGAGTCCTAGACCATTACCCTCACTTGGAAGGCTGGTACTGGCTGGCAAAAGTCAGGCCCCTCAGGAGACAACAGTTGTGGAGAAAACTATAGCCCAACTAAAATCTCACACTTGGGATTAAAACAAAAACATATTTACATAACTGAGTTTACAAAGAAACCAAAACTTCCATTACAAAAAAGTATGTTCTTTTGTTTTTGTTTTTTGTGCCATTGTTTCTCTGTGTAGTCCTGGCTGTCCTAGAACTCATTCTGTATTGATCAGAGAAAGAGACACACAGGATGAATTCAGGCTTCTGAGGGTTGATCAGCCCTTGAGGAATGAAGCCACCTTACAAGAAGCCTCTGTATTGTTACAAAGGTACTTTCAACAAGTCAGTTTCTGCTACCAAATCTCTTATCTGATCTAGGGGTTGTCTGAAGTTCTCTGCCAGGCTTCCTGGTTTGTCAGGTGTGTCTAAGTTATGCAAAGGCTCTGTGACTGCTTCAGGAAGACAACTTCAAGTACCTCAGATAACAATCACTGACTATTTACAAAAGGATCCTTCAAAGCCTAGTTGCCGTCACTTCGGAATTCACGCCAAATACAATGGCGCTGCTAAATCCAACTCGGAGATCAGCCTGTCTCTGCCTCCCAGGTGTTGGCTGAATGAAGGCAAGCGAGTGGCATTACTGCCTGGCAACATTTTATGAAGTTAACAGTGACTTTTTTTTTTTTTGAGAAAGCATTTTCTCCAAAATTATGTAGCCCAGGTTGTCCTCAGAGTTCTCTGTCGCTGAGGATAGCTTTGAACTCTAATTCTTTCACTGGAGCTTCCCAAGTGATAGGATCATGGGCATGAGGCACTGTACCTGACATTTTTGATGAATGCCAGAGCAGTAATGACATGCCATGTCAGGAGGCCACGGTTCCAGCAGTGGGCAACAGGCCTGTTCGGCGTACAAGTTTTCAGGGTTTTTTTTGTTGTTTTTTTTTCAAGACAGGGCTTCTCTGTAGCCTTGGCTGTCCTGGACTAGCTCTGTAGACCAGGCTGGCCTCGAACTCACAGTGATCAGTGATCTGCAAGCCTCTGCATGTGCAGGGATTACAGGCATGCCCCCCCACAATGTTATTTTTAGGACTTGCTATTTACAAAGGGTCTTTGCAAAGCAACAATCTTTCTTACAATCACTTAATTACTCAGGAAACAAGAAAGGTAGCAGTACATAGGAAATAGCCCTGAAGCAAAACTGTTTTCTTTTGTACTACCCAATATTTACCATAATGGGGCATTTAGATCCTAAAAAACATAGCACAAGCAGTCAGTGTAGAATTGGGCAAGTTCTGGCTGGTAGCCAGTTCCTCTAGCCATAATCTTCCCCACTGCACAGGCTTGCCCCTTGGACTACAAAAGGCTGAAGTGTTACCCTGAGGACCCAGACCCAGGGTAAGGCTTACTTTTTGTTTGTTTTGAGAACAGGACCTCACTTTTAACGATGACCCCCTGAACTTGCTATGCAGATCAGCTTAGCTTGCCTTTCTAGTTGTGCCAGCATGCCTCCAGCAAGATTCTTCAAAGATTGTTCCTTGTCAGTCTTTTTTCCAGCATTAGTTCACCACCGGGGATAAGGAAGGTCAGACAAGACAGCTCAAAGGGTGAAAAGCATTTCATGTGAAAACCTGAGTTCCATCCCTGGAACCTACCATGGATTCCAACCATGGAAAGAATGAACAGTTTCCAGAAAGTTGTCCTCTCAACTCCACAGCACAGTATCACACAGAGTAATAATAATAAGTAAATGAATGAATGTTAGGGAAAAAGCTCACCATGAGGAAAGCTCTTGGCTGTTGCATTTTTCCCCTCCCAAAGCATGCATGCATGCATGCATCCATCTATCCATCTATGTTTCTGGCTGTCCAGGAACTTGTGCTGTGGACAAGAGTGCCTTCCCTTTTTTTGGGTTTTGGCTTGTTTGTTTGTTTGTTTGTTTGTTTCGAGACAGGATTTTCTCTGTGTAGCCCTGGCTGTCCTGGAACCTGCTCTGTAGACCAGGCTAGCCTTGAACTCACAGAAATCCACCAGCCTCTGCCTCCTAAGCACTGGGATTAAAGCCGTGGAAGCTCTATTTTCTAGAGACATGAGTGAAGGCTTGTTTCTTGTACCAGAGAACTGAGCCGGAAGCCAGGGTCGTAGGCAACAAATCTAAATTGTTGACAAGACAAAACTTCAAAACCGTAATTATAATAAAAGTGTGCTAAGACACAGCATGGCAGAGATGAAAATTTACACAGCAGGCACATTCGCAATCTTTAATTAACTCTCTCTTTGTCCTCCCTTAATTATTGTTTAAACCAAGTTCTTCAATTTCTGTCATTAGCCTGGTGGCAAATGAAGTGTTAGTAGCACTGTTTAATGTTTTATCTGCAGCCTTAGTCGGCATTTTCGTCTGACCGATAGACTCAAAACCTAGGCCTCCCTTAAACAAAACATCCTCTCGCAAAGAAGGGCAACTGATGGACCTCTGACATTGTGCATATTTACAAGCAATGTGAAGTCTACAAAACTGCGATGAGGAAGTCAGCCAGGGAGTTAAGACGAACACTAATCTTCTTAACGAAGCAACAAATAGAAAGTACACACTTCAAGAGCTGTGTAAATACAGACGTAATCAACTTCGGGAATAAGCAAGATCCGCACTCTCCATAGCGGTCCTCTACAGTGATCATCAGCCCGCCGGGTAGACGCAGTCGTCCTGGGAGGTGCTCGGCGACCTTCCTCCCTGCCAGCGTCCCCGGCGTCCCGCTTACCCGGCTGGACGCAGCATCCCTGCGCTCCGAACCGCGCTCACGGGCCAGCCGGACGCCGCCGCCGGAGAAGAAGCGGCAGAGAGGCAGTCCAAGGGCTTTGGTTCCGGGCGGCAAAGCCGCCATGGTCCGCGCGCGCTAGATTTCGCGACGCACGGCAGCATCGCGACAGTGGAAAGGTCGGCTTTACGGCAGCGTCGCAAAGTCGGAGGCGTCGCGCGGCGAGGCCGACCGTGCGCATTCCCGGAGAGAAACGTCGGGCGGCGGGGCCGGCACGGGACGCGGAGAGGAGCAGTTTTCCCCGGGCTCCGGAGCCGTGTGGCCCGCTCTGCGAGGGCGACGGCAGCGCGGCGGAAGCGGGGGTGGCGGAGCGCGATGGCGCGTGCGGCACAGGTGAGCGCAGCGCGGGCACGCGAGCTTCGTTCTCCCCGACTCGGGCGCTTCTCCGCCCTCGCAGCGCAGGCCCTCGCCCGCCCGGCTCCCATTGTGAGGTCAGGCGGCGGCGCGTCGGGCCCGGCCGAGACGCCCGGGAGCGGCCGCCGCGGCCAGTAGCTGCCGCCGCCTCCGCCGGCCCCTTCACCGGCTGCCCGGGTCAGACCTAGCCGGGAAGGGCGAGGGGGATGCCGCTGGGGGTCCCGCTCCGGTGCCGCTCCCCGTGACGGGCCGATCTCCCACCTCGCCGCCGTCCGCGGCAGCCAAGACCGCCGCCACCCAGACCTCACGGGGTAAAAAGCGCTGCGAGGGCCGGGCTTGGACCCTCCCCCAGGGACTGAGTTCTGTGGCCTGTCCGCCGGAAGTGAGCTGTTTGGTAGAAACCTGAGAGCGTGGGAAAGGCTCCAGGCACGCTTACGGGGAGGCGAGTGACCCGGTCATCGCAGTCGTCACGTTTTCGCGGGCGTGGGGGAGGGGGGTGCTTGAAACCGAGAGCGAGGACTTGGAAATTTCTTGGTTCCTCTTTTCTGAAAAGTAGAAAGTTGACTCCCTGGCAGAATGGTGGTCCTCTGAGTTTGGAAGAGCTACTGTTAGCTTTCACAGAGGTACCCTGCTGCTTCCAAAAACCTAATTTAGGATGTTGAAATCTCAGGAAAGTGTGTTGCTGCTAACCTAGTGGTTTGGCTTCGTGTGAAAGTATATGCAGCTCACTTTCATGGTTGAAACAGACATCCACACCAGTCTGGACCCTGAGTAACTTCCATCTGTTCTTAAAATCGCTCCCATATCCCCCTACTTCCCTTTTGCTTTTGATTCATTGTATCACTAAGTAGCCGGGCTGATCTTGAACTCATAATTCTCTTCCCTCTGCCTCTCTAATGCTGGGATTGTAGGCGTGTTCCAGCACACCCAGCTTGGTTTGGTTTGTCCCTATTTCCAGGAGAGTAAGTTGACATATGAATGTCAACTCCCTCAACTATGTCTTTTAAATCTTTGACAAGCCTTTTGCCCAGGTGCCAGGGTTCAGCCTCCCCACCCCCATCATTCTGTGGTATCCTTTGGCTTTGTTTTTTTGAGGCAGGGCTTCTCATTCTGAAGCGCCTCAAGTAGGCTAGACTGGCTGGCCAGTGAACCACAGAGATCCATGTATCTCTGCCTTCCCGGCACTGGTAGTATAACTGAGTACCATGTTGCCTGGCTTTTACATTTTATGTGCATTGGTGTTTTGCCTCTGTGTATTTGTGTACTACGTGTGTGCCTAGTACATGTAGAGGCCAGAAAAGGAATCAGATCCCTGGAACTGGAGTTATTGTGGCCATGAGCTTTGATGTGGACGCTGGGAATCAAGCCCAGATTCTCTACAGAGCATCCAATGCTCTTACACTGAGCCCTGTCTCCACCTCTTCCCTGGCTCCAACTTGAACTTGACTGAGTGCTAGCTCCACAGCCCTTGTAAAAAGAGTGCCTTTTAAAAAGGAGTTTAGAATGGGTTGATGTAAACATCCTGCAGAGCCTGTAATACGTTCTCATTCTTGCCATCTTGCAGTGCTTGTGCATCTGAACACAGAAGTATGGAGATGGGAAACCAACACCCCTCTATTAGCAGGCTCCAGGAGATCCAGCGGGAAGTAAAGAACATAGAGCCACAAGTGGTTGGCTTCAGTGGCCTGTCAGATGACAAGAATTACAAGAAACTGGAGAGGATTCTGACGAAACAACTTTTTGAAATAGACTCTGTAGATACAGAAGGAAAAGGAGACATTCAGCAGGCTAGGAAGAGGGCAGCACAGGAGACAGAAGGCCTTCTCAAAGAGTTGGAGCAGAATGCAAACCACCCACACAGGCTTGAAATCCAGAACATCTTTAGTGAAGCGCAGGTCCTCGTGAAAGAAAAGATTGTGCCCTTTTACAGTGGGGGCAACCCTGTGACTGATGAGTTTGAGGAAGCCATCCAGGACATCATCCTGAGGCTCACACATGTTAAAACTGGAGGGAAAGTCTCCTTGCGGAAAGCAAGGTACTATGCACTAACCAAGATCTGTGCAGTGCAAGAGATTATGGAAGACTGCATGAAGAAACAGCCTTCCCTGCCACTGTCTGAGGATGTGCATCCTTCTGTCTCCAAGATCAACTCTGTGATGTGTGAGGTGAACAAGGCCAGGGGCACTTTGATCGCACTTCTGATGGGTGTGGACAGTACTGAGACTTGCAGGCACTTATCATGCGTGCTGTCGGGGCTGATTGCTGATCTAGATGCCCTAGACGTGTGCGGGCGGACGGAGATCAGGAATTACCGGAGAGAGGTGGTAGAGGACATCAACACATTACTGAAATATCTAGATTTAGAAGAGGAAGCTGACAATACGCATGCATTTGACCTGGGACAGAACCATTCCATTATAAAAATAGAAAAGGTCCTCAAGAGGATGAGAGAAATAAAAAATGAGCTGCTCCAGGTGCAGAGCCCTCCTGAGTTGTATCTGAGCTCCAAGACAGAGCTGCAGGGCTTGATCGGACAGCTGGATGAAGTAAGTGTTGAGAAGAACCCCTGCATCCGGGAAGCCAGGAGACGAGCAGTGATTGAAGTCCAGACCCTCATCACGTATCTGGACCTGAAGGAAGCCCTTGAGAAGAGGAAGCTGTCCCCTTGTGAGGAAACCCCGCCGCATAAGGCTGTGTGGGGTGTCCTTGGAAATCTGTCCGAGATCCAGGGAGAAGTCCTCTCTTTTGGTGGAAATCGAACTGATAAGAACTACATCCGTCTAGAGGAGCTACTGACCAAACAGCTACTGGCTCTGGATGCTGTTGACCCACAGGGGGAAGAGAAGTGTAAGGCTGCCAGGAAACAGGCTGTGAAGCTGGCCCAGAACATCCTCAGCTACCTTGACCTGAAGTCTGATGAGTGGGAGTACTGATGGACCAGGAGCTGATCTTGCTGGTTCGCACTTTATCTACTCTTAAAGAGCTTTCATTTTGTGGAGCCTAAATGTAATTTCTATGTGCATATTCAATCTCAGTATTTATGATTTAATCAAATTTTATTCAGTATTTCTGCTGCTTTTGATGTTGCAAAACGAATATCATTATAGCACATTAACTTTTCCATCTGGCTCATTATCCTTACAGTGTGTAGTTTGTGTTTATTTTGTGTGTTTTTAATGGGAACATGAAAAGGGCAGCATTCCTGATTTAAATGGGTTGTTCGAACATTAAATGCAGAATTTGAGAGTCTAGAAACTTACCTAACTCCAGCTAAATTAGGAGGAGGAAATTCCAGGACTGAATAAAGTCCACGCACAAAAACAGTACAGAGATGTTTTATTATGCTAAACAAAGCTGGGCCTTTTTAAGTTGGAAGGCCTATGGGTCCTGCCTAATTTTATGGGGTAGGGTTTTTGTTTGGATGGTATGTTTTTTTTCATAAACATTTTTGCTTGAAAAAAAAAACACAAAACTGTTCCCCTGTGCTTTTCATTTTAGAGGAGGAAATCTTGTGTACAACACACATGAAATCAATCAAGCCTGACAACAAAAAATTTGAAACTGCACTGAGGGTTTAAACATCAGCTAATCGATACCTTCAAGCTATTTTTGCTTGTGAGATCTCAACTTAAAATTCTCCTTATTAGTTAATAAGGCTGGGGAACATTTAAATGAAGAAAAGAGCAGTCGCTGTCTGCCTGTAACGGCAGGATGGACTTGCAGTGTCCAGTGTGGGTCTCTCCAGAGCTGATCAGGAGCTACCTGTAGCATAAATGGAATGGAGTTCCCTGTCAGTCAGAGCTGTGAAATAGACAGGCCTCTTTCTGTTCCCTTCACCCTTTGGTTTTTCGAGACAGGGTTTCTCTGTGTAGCCCTGGCTGTCCTGGAACTTGCTCTGTAGACCAGGCTGGCCTTGAACTCAGAGATCTGACTGCCTCCAGAGTGCTGGGATTAAAGGCAGGCACCACCACTGCCCAGCCTAGACAAGCCTTTTAAGCATAACATTTACACCATGACACCAGAGACTTGTAATCTGGAGGGACTGCCCTCTGCAGAGGCCAGATGGCAGTAGCTGCTGCTGGCACCTAAATATCACCTCTACCCACTTGGGGTAAGGCTGTGGGGTACCTACTGATGTCATATTTTTATTTAAGTATCCAATTTGATGGTTGTCTATTAGTGCTAACAAAGGAGCTCCCCAAAATTCTGCAGTACCCAGATAGTGTGGGCTCCTGTATCATAACAGACCCCATTCCCAGTTCATTACATGATCCTGTGAGACCTGACCTTTCCAACTTTGGTGAGCTGTGGGGTTTTTTTTTGTTTTTTTCACAATATTTTGGAAACTTGAAAGGAAATTCTCTTTAAACAGCAAAAAACATGAAGAATTAGCTTTGCATGCCTGATCATAAACATAGCTCTAAGCTCCTGTGCACATCTCATCAAAAGCCCACCATAGCTTCCTACTGGAAATGCTCTAGAATAGGTCCTGAGGGCTTCTGGCAGTGAGCCCTCCCCACTGCCAGCCCTGGAATTCTCAGTTTGGTCAGAGCTGTGCTGTGGCATGGCCTTAGAACCATCAAGTCTGACTTGAACTCCAGGGAATCACAGTACATGAAGCCACGTTAGCTGTACCTTTCAAGAGTTACATAATTCTTTAACTTCATTTTTGAGAGTCACGTGTCAGCCTTTCCTCACAAAAGTGTCCACTGTCGTCCTGTTGAAGCAGCTTTTTGTCTCTTTGAAGTGGTTTTGCTGTAACCTGCCAGGGGACCCCACACTGCTGAGATGGAGCCTTGCTAAGCACAGGAAGCTCTCCTCCAGGCCAGTGAGGTTTCCACATGGACCCTTTGGTCCTGGAAGTAGCCACATGACATGTGTGCTGTGGGATAGGTTGTGTCTTGGGTTAGATTTCTTTGGACCGGGTTGTCTGATACAAAGAACAAAACAAGGTTCAGACTGCGCTTTCCTGTCCCTCTGGAGCCCTGTGCATGCTGTGGGCTGATTCGTGGACATCTTAAACTCAGTCTGTCACTGTAGTGTCTTGATATGTGAAGAAGCTGCTGCAAGGAGAATCTCCAGATAATCGTGGCCTTTGCCAGCCTTAAACATGTCATGTCTGGTTCTAGAAAAAAGAAAGTGGGAATATTCACCATCTTGTCCAAAATTCAGATAGCTTTGCCTTTAGTTCCTTCTTTGCCCTCTTAGATGAAAATCTGTGACAGAGTCACTGTTAAAATAAATGGAACGAAAGTATATTCAGTTCGGTTTAATGCTTTCTTTTGCTAAAAATGCCTGTATATTAATTTTAATGAAGCTCAACCAGTTTGTGTCCCTCTCTCTCTCTCTCTCTCTCTCTCTCTCTCTTTCTGTTTTTAATTTGAGGCTGTCTTTGAACTCCTGACCCTCCTGCCTCCACCCCAGAAGCACTGGGATGGCAGGTGTACACAGGCATGCTTGGCTTCATGCTACTTTAATGCAAAGTCCCCTGGGTTTTTTTGGTTTGGGATGGGCTTTTTCTTTTTTCTTTTTTTTTTTAGTCTCAGCTGATTCTGTACATGCAGATTGATTTTGTTTGTTTGTTTTCTTTTGAGATAGTTTCACTATGCAGCCCTGGCTGGCTCCACACTTAGAGTAATCCTTCTGTCTGAGTTTTGAGAATACTAAGATTACCAATGAATGCCATAAGGGCTGGCCACAGAGGCCTTATGATTTTTCTCTTAAGAATGGCAGAAACATTTGCCCACGGTTTTGATGTGTAATTCAGAAGTGTTTCCAGTATGCTGGTTCCCACCTCATCACTATTAACCATGTGACTATTAGGGTGTCTAAAACAAGTCACTATTCTCTTGACATAGACACATTAGCAAACCTCTTATTTCTGAAATAAAACAAAGCTCTTAGCTTGGTGTGGAGAAAGGACATGAGCCCAGAGTTCGTGTTCTCTGCTGACTTCTACCTGCCTTCTGCCTTGTCCCTCACATTCCATCTTCTTTCGGGAGGGGCCCTTCATGCTTGATGGGCACAGATTTGACTATATGGAGGTAATGGCCTTGGCTTGCTCCCCAGACCCCAGGGTGCTTAGGATGGGCCTGGCACACTATTCTCCTTTGTTGACAGTAGTTGACCTTGTAGATATGAGAATTGGTTGCAGGATCTGTTCTAGAAAGACGATCTTCCTGAGATAGATCACCCTTGAAGGCTCAGTTACAGGGCTGCTGAGAGGCCTGTCTGTGCTCCCCAAACACGTTACCACACACACACAGCAGTGGAAAAGTGGGCTGGGGCACCTCCAAAGTCTCATACACAATAGGGGATTTAGGACTACGCAAAGATTAAACACTGCCCATTACCCTGCACTTGGCCACCTTCTCAAAGATCAAGAATCAAGATCAAGAGTCAGCCATCCTGGGAGCTGGCAGGTCAGGTAGAAGCCCAGCAACCCACAGGGCAGCTGAGCGGGGGATATGCGTGGAGTGGGCCAATATCCAAGTGAGCTTGTGCACGGCCCCATCCAGGCCTGGAAGCAGCACTGGGCTCTGCCCTTCCCGGTCCGGACATGTTTGAAACCATCTATTGCCCTTCCCTTGCTGTTCTTAGATCCTTCACTTACTAAACTACCATTACCTGCCTATGGGCTAAGCACGGTGCAGTTCTCACCTGCATTCCAAGTCATCTGAACTTCTGAGGTTAAATGACCAGTGGGAAGACAGGACAATGAATGAAGTGCAGGTCTCCAAACGTTTGCCTGGAAAGGCGGAGCAGTAGCTGGTGTGTGGTCCCGAGAGAATGGTTCACCAACTTAGGGCACAGCCTGGGATGGACATCAGGGCTGGGAAGGCTCCCACCGAGAGTACACTGGCTAGGTGGTCGAGATCAGACAACACTCCAGTAAGCAGCCTCACACCACACTTCTGCTTCAGTCAAAGCCAGAGCTACTGGTGAGCCTCTTAAACTTGGCTCCTGGAGGATGAGTAGGTGTCATGCTGAAGGGTGAAGGGCCTGATGATTCATGCGTGGAACAGTCTTGCTCCAAGCTGTCAGATCAACAGCAACATGAGGCCCTTTCAGAGGAAAGAATGCTGTGGTTCTCATGCTGGCTAGTGTCTTCCAGCTCTGAATCACCCTGCAGAAATTAGACCAGTGTGAAGTTCCTGTCTAACTAGGATACATGGACCTTTCCAGAGCGGCAGGGCCTCAGGCCCTCCACCCTTCAAACCCTTGGAGCACTTGGCTCCTTTCAGTGTGTGCCAAAAGCCTTTGAATACTTAGGCATTTCCTGAAGCTACCCACTTCCCACCTGATTGTTGCTAGCTGTCTCCGCCCTTACGCTTTGCATATATCTCAGCCCAGTTCTCTGGGGTCCTGAGCCATGGACCTGGGTAGTCCTGAGTGAGTATGGGTGAGAGTCATGGACAGAAGCCTGGACCCTGCTGCTTTGCTCCACCCTACCCCTTCCCGTCTCCAGGTCTGGAGGTGTCTGCTCTCACATTCTAGCAGTGGCTTGCTTGTCCCGGGCCAACCGCCTTTCAAGCTGGCCTCCCTACCTTGTAGCCCCAGGGCCTGGTAGGAAAGAGGCCTGCATGCCTGTGGGATGAGCTGTTCTTTAGTGTCTTGGCATGTGGCTGGCACTCAAAAGATGCTTGCTGAGTAACTAGGTAGAGAGGAAGTTTGATTAACCCTTCCTGTTGCTTAAGAAAATTTCCAGGGTGCAAGTGACCTCTGCCACCCCTTAGCCAGGGTTCTGGTGTCCCTGTCAGGAGCTCTGGTGGGGTGCACAGTGCCCGATGTGCAGAAGACCCTCAGACATGCCACATATGGGAACAGATGACTCCTAATACTCAGCCGGAAGAAGTAAGTCTGTGCCTTGTCACTGCTGAACTCACGGCGGTTCGGGGGCCAGTGCCCTTTACAGGTGGCAAGGTGATCAGGGAGGGGCTGCTTCAAATCTGTCCTTCAGACTGAATCCAAAGGACAGGAAATGGCTGTAGTTCTTGGATGCAGAATTACTGAACTCGGGGTGCAGGAGAGGACATAAGACAACCAAGTCTCTCGGTTGTCAAGCCAGGTACTTACTGTTCCATGTCAGACTGGGACAAAAGTGATTCCCGAACGAGGGCCTGCACCCTGGGCGAGGGCCATCACACAGGGTCTTATGTGGTTGAGAAGTCTGGGAGGCTTCCTGAAGAGAAGCACAACTGTTAACTGACAAGGAATGTAGCTCTCCCTTGTTTCCTGAGGAGCGTTGGCCACCAGTCCCTGGGGATTCAGATGGCCTATGAGTGTGATGGAAATGACCTTCAGCTTCAGGGAGGCAGATCAATTCTATTCAGGGTGAATGAGGTTATATAGAACTTTGGGGAGGGGTTCGGAAATCCAGGGTAGGTAAAGATCATTGGCTGGAGGGCTTAGGTACAGAGATGCCTCATTTACATGGAGAGGCATTTCAGGAATCCCAGGTGCTGGCTAAATGGGCTCTCTCTGGGAGAAAGGGAGTTGGACCTGTAATTTCCCTAAGGACTACGTGACATTCCTCAGGTAGAGGGTGTGGGGATCCGGGCTCCCCAGGCAGAGAAGAGGAAGCCTTACTGACAAAGGGAGTCTGCCATTTCCCACGGAACTCGGGGCTTTCCAATCATGCAGGGTTTCCCCGACAAGGCTGCTATGTGAACTTTGCTGCCTGCTGGAGAGGGCCAGCCCAGAGCCACCGTGACTTCAAAACCAAAGTCCTGACCCCATCACCACATCCAGAGATGGGATGCCAGTGCTGTCATTTATTAGAGGCTCCAGCCATAATTCCCCAGCAGAGCAGTGGGAGTGGACCAGCCCCTGTGACCAGTGAAGGCAATCTGGGGACTGTCTCCACCTGGCCACACTCTGGGCCTCCTTCCTGCCAGCCTGCACGGCACAGGTGCCCTGTGTTTTCCCCCTATTGCTTATGTCCCTTCCCATAATGCACCTGCTTTTAATCATATGTTCAGTCAGGTCTAAGATGGCAAATAGAGGGTTCTCCCTAAAAGTTTATTGAACATATTTTGTCCTTAGATATTATATAGACCAAGCTGGCTTCAAACTCACAGAGATTCATTTGCCTGCCCCCCAGGGCTGGGGTTAAAGGGCCATCTTGCTCACCTGAGGGCAGTTTGCCTTACTTACTGTACATATATCCCTTACACACACACCCCCACCAAAAAAAAAAGTTCAGGCTGGATCAGGCCTTGTACTATTAATACTCCAATACCTTAGAAATACACTCCAAATGCTCTAAAATTCATTGTCACCAGGAGAAGGAAAATACTATTATTCAGAGATGGGATAGTCTGTGGCCCAGAGGAGGTCAGGGGAGGGGGCGGTTTCTGAACTTGCTGGGTACAGTGTTGGGACGGGTGTGTGCGCTTGCCGTAAGTGCAGGTGATGGAGCTAGGCTGCCACGTGCATTATTAGGAGTGGTGAACATAACCATATCCAAACTCTGTCCAAGGCTAGACTATCTCCTGGGCTTGCCTAGCCTACTTCCTGTCCCCACCATCCCACAGGCTGCAGTAGACAGCCCAGCCCTTGGGGGAGGCTCTTGTCCTCAGGAGTCTGGCTTCCACCCATAGCTGCAGAGAGCCTCACCCGCTGTGGCTGCCTTGTGGAGAAGTACTGTATGTAGGTGGCTGGCACTCCAGATGCTAGAGCTTCCACTAGAAAGGAGGGTCAGCAATGCCTAATCCGGAAGCTTCCTGGAGGTGGGGAGGAGGAGTGACAGTATGGGAGTGTGAACTGGCTTCCAAGAGACTCAGCTTCCTGGTTAGCACCAGTCCCTACGGTGACCCTGAGGCTACCCCCTCCGAAGCCCTCTGCTCCAGCCTAACCTCTGCACCCACCAGCCCCAATCACAAGACGCTCAATTTTGTTTTGTTTTAAGATTTATTTATTTATTACATATACAGTGTTCTGCCTGAATGCCAGAAGAGGGCACTAGATCTCATTATAGATGAGTCACCATGTGGTTGCTGGGAATTGAACTCAGGACCTCTGGAAGAGCAGCCAGTGCTCTTAACCCCTGAGCCATCTCTCCAGCCCTCGATTTTTTTGTTTGTTTGTTTGTTTGTTTGCTTGGTTTGTTTTGGTTTTTCAAAACAGGGTTTCCCTATGTAGCCCTAGCTGTCCTGAACTTTGTAGACCAGGCTGGCCTCGAACACATGAAGATTTGCTGGCCTCGAACACATGAAGATTTGCTTGCCTCTGCCTCCTGAGTGCTGGGATTACAGGTGTGCACCACCAAGCCCAGAAAGACAGCCATTCTTTTCTCCTTGTAGTGATTCTATTTTCATTTTGGTATTCAGAGACAGGGTCTCTCTGTGTAGCTCATATTGTCCTGGAACTTGCTATATAGACCAGGCTGGTCTGCACCTCAGATCCCCCTGCCAAGTGCTGGAATTCAAGGCATGTGCCACCATGCTGCCTTGTAGTGGCTCTGGTATGCAGGGTGGTTTTCTCCCTCTGGTGTCCAGGACTGCAGGCCTTGAAGGTCGTCAGGGTATATGTCTCAACTGTCCAGGCTGCAGCTGGGCCCAGCGCCTGCCCCCTCACTCAGGGACATGCCCACAGCTGACTTGCTGAGGGGCCCTTTGGGAACTGCTCAGGGGTGCAGGACTTCGGTGACCGCAGAAGTCTGTATCTCACTGTGGCTGAGTAAAAGAACAGAGCATGGCTGCCTTCTTTGCCATGCTACAACAGTGGAATCCACCCCCATTTGGCTTCTACCACCACCTAGGTGGGGCACCTACAGAAGTCTCCATGTCCAATGCACCTGTTTCCTGTAGAGACAGGGTCATCACTAATGGGCATTTACATTATAAAGTAGCAAGGCAGTGCCCATCTGTTTCAGTTTTGTTTTTGTTTTCTGAAACAGGGTTTCTTTGTGTACCCTAAATTGTCCTGGACTAGATTTGTAGACCAGGCTGGACTATAACTCACAGAGATCCACCTGCCTCTGCCTCTGTGAGTGCTGGGATCACAGGCTTGTGCCATTGCACCTGGCCTAAAAGGGAATTTCACAAAGTTTTTAGCTGTGGGATTAACAGGGGCCACAGGGAATAGAGAAGATGCGCCCGAGTGGGTGTGGGCGTCTCGAGACTCGAGACACTTAAGGCGCAGCTTTAGTGTCTTCTTCAGTCACATCTCAAGAGGTTGCTAAGGAACCACTTTTCTCACTAAGTGTGATCAGAGTGGTTCCTGATGCGCACAGGAGGGGTATGGTAATAGCCTAGGCAGCAGGCTTGGAAGAGAAGTTGATGATTTTACTGTAGACAAAGGCTTGTGGTCTTGTTTCTGAGAGTCCTAGAAGATCTCAGAGAAGGGATTAGACTATCTGCCCGTGATACCCTCGGGCATCATGGCTCTCTGTTATTTTAACTTGTTTAATCATGTATATGTGCACAAAAACTCTTGAGTGTAGCTGCACATTTGCCAAGGCCCGTGGGAATTCAGAACACAACCTCGCTGCATAGTCCTCTCACGTCTGCCTCCTTCAAGACAGGGGGGCCCAAAGCTTATGGGGGTTCTTCTGCCTCCACCTCCCCAGTGCGGGGGTTACAGGCCTGTGGCACCATGCCCAGTTTACATAGTGCCGAGGACGGGACCAGGACTTCGTGCTGGGCCTGGACGATCGATCACTCTACCAACTGAGCTGCACCCCCGGCCCCTATTGTAATAGTCCCACTGAAATAGCCCTGTATAAAGAGAGTTATGTTTTCATAGCAAAGTTTGTTAAACTGAGGTTTTCTGTGCCTCCTCATCCTCCTGGCCGGGCCTTGGGGAGGGATGATATCCAGCAACCGTCCATCCAGCAAGGTGCCCAAGACCCAGATGGCAGGTTGAAAGCATAACAGAGAGCCATCTGCTCCCAATGGGCTCCATGAATCCTCTTCCCAGCTCAGGCCTGACCCAGAGCAGCTGTGATGCCCTTGCTCACAGGGGCCACTGGCTCTGGCCACTGAGGTATCGTGGAGACATGGCTCCCGACTTGAGTAAGTGGAAGAGCACAGGAAGTGCCTCCAGGCAGCCCAGTTGCAGCACCCTGCCTGAGTGAGTCACCTCAGACCCTGCAGACATAAGATGGTTTGTTCTTCTCCTTTGTCACTAGGACCCAGCTTATTAAAAAACCTGTGATACTATGAGTGTAGGTAATGGTGACATTGCTGCTCTGAGAGGGCAGATCTGGGTCCTGACTTCCCAACCTTGATGCCACAAATTCACCAGGAGAAAGGGAAAGAAAGGGCTACTTTTACAGGGAAGACTGTGAAGGCCACTTTAGGGGCACCCCCTTTATGGAAACCCCGAGAGGGAGGTATCCCAGTGGGAACAGCTCACAGGAAGCTCAGAGCCAGACCCACAGCACAGAGCCTGGGACATCTCAGGGTTGGGACAAAGCTAGGACTAGGAGGGCCTAGCTCAGAGGTGGACTCTGGCTGAGCCCTGTGATGATTTGGACATTTTAGGTCAGGAGACTGAGTTAATTGTCTCCACCTGGAGGGCCAGGGGAAAGGACCAAAAGAAGAGGCAGGGTGAGGCTAGAGAAGAAAGAAGAAAGACTGTGAGGTGGTACCAGGGATGGAACTGCAGTCCCAGTGTTTGGCCTGTCTGGCAGCAGGAAGTTAGTTATGGAACAAGGTTACATAAGCTGGGCCTTGCTGAATGACCAGGTGAGCTGGGTATTCAAGGTGCAAGTATCCTCGTGGACCATGAGCCTAGGGAGCAAGGCACTCAGTTCTTCTGATCCCTGAAGTCCAGTCCTGGTGCTGTCGGAAGCTGTCTGCAGCAGGCTCCTTAGTGACCCCTATGCTCTGTAGGCATGGTCCTCTTCCCTCTGATGATACTACAATCCCCACCTTCTCACGGAGCCTTGTCTTCTGGCTCTCCCTCCTGACCAAGGCCCTCAAAGGGAAAGCAGCCATCCCAGAACCAGCATGGCCAGTAGAGGGGACCAGCATGCCAGGACTTTGTGAGGGCCTAGGGAAGAGCATGGAGGCGCTGGGAACAGCCAGTGCGAAGGTCTTCATGCTGGAGATGGCCACATGGTGCGGTAAGTCTGCAGAGCTGGTCCCAGAGGCCTTCAGACTGTGGGCATACCAAGGGGTAGGCCTGTAGCCTGGACTGGGGGTCTCCCAGGGAGCCGCGGAAGCTAAGAGCACTGGCTACTTTTCCAGAGGACCCAGATTTGACCAGCAGCAGTCACATGAGCACCATCTCTAACTAGTTCTAGGGAATCCACCACCCTCTTCTGTCCTTCACAGACACCGGCACATGTGATGCCCGGAGATATAAACAGGCAAACCACTCATACACTTAAAATAAAAATAAAGGAACTTCCATTTGTAGACCAGGCTGGCCTTGAACTGAGATCTGCCTGCCACTGATACTGGAGTGCTGGGATTAAAGACATTCGCTTTCTGAAGCCAGGGGCAGCACGCTAGACTCAGTTCATAGACGATGCTGTCCTCACAGCCTCTCCTTCCCCATCTATGTTTCTTTTTCTTTCTTCCTTTTCCATTTTTTTTTTTTTCTTTTCTTGGTTTTTCCAGACAGGGTTTCTCTGTGTAGCCTTGGCTGTCCTGGAGCTCGATCTATAGACCAGGCTGGTTTTGAACTCAGAGATCCACCTTCTCTGCCTCCCAAGTGCTGAGAGGTGTGCACCTAGCTTTTGCCTGGGCTACGACAGCATGCTGCACTGAGCCATATCAGCCGCACTCTAGCCTGGCCTTGAACCCACTCTGCTGCTCTGACAGACTTTGTGGTCCTCTTGCATCAGCTTCCTGGATTGTTCCCCCAGGCCCAGCTGGTCAGGTGCCTTTTGTTGTGGGCATTCACCTAGTCACTGAGAGGGTGCCCCAAGGTGATGGTGAAAGAGGCCTAGCTCTGGCAGGGAGGGACTGCAGCTGTCAACGGCCCCTGCTCCCGCCTCCTCTAAAGCCCCAGTGTTAGGTGCTCACAGAGCAGAGCTGCCTCCCCTGGCCAGGCTGTGCAGAAGGGACTCAGATGGCCCTAGCCACATCCAGTGCACCTGTGTAGAGCTTAGAGCCACTGACCTTGCGGCATTCCCAAAGGCGAATTCTACCTCTTGAGAATTCCTCAGCCCGCCTTTGTTCTTTCCTGTGTGGCCACCAGGAGGCACTCAATGCCAATATAAATATATTTTTTTCCTGAGTGCATGCCACCAAAAATGGTCAGGGCCCAGCCTGCAGGTGCAGCTGTCAGGCCTGGCCTCCCCCACCGAGTGCACCTGTCCCAGCTGATGGTGGACAGGTGGCTATGATACCACCTGGGCAGCAGCTCTGTGCCCAGTGGTAGATAGTGCTCCAGCTGGCCTTCTGGTGACTGCCCACCAGGAACAATTGCAGGCTGGCACAGAGCCCTGCCAATCTGGCAGCTTTTAACTCACTCTAAGACTCGTGACCGCAGGGAGATGGTCTCCAGCCCTGGCCCTGCCTGCCCCACTCTCCAACAGCCCCCATGTGATCCCAGTGTCATCAGGGTGATAGGACTGAGAAATAGGCCTGTGCTGCTTCCCCACCACACACACACACACACACACACACACACACACACACACACACACAGAGACAGAGAGAGAGAGGCCACTCCCTCATAGTTTTTAGTCATGTTTATAACCCAAAATAAATGCCACTCCCTGTAAGAAGCCTTCAGGACCCCTCGCCTCCCCAAACAACAGGTCCCTGGGCCTGCAAGATTTGACAGGTCCCACTGAAGCGAGGCAGTTCCATTGTGTCCTTGGGGCAGGGAACCTGCCTCACTGCCGATTCTATAACATGTTGAGGATCAGGGCTAGGAGAGGCAGTGAAGCTTGGGGGAAGAAAGGAGCCTGTGGTGGGAGAGGTGAAGTGGTGGCAGGGCGGAGATAGAGGGGGCTGGTCCTGCTTGCTAGGTTTCCCCAGGACCCTGAGGCTTGAGACTCTCGCACTTCCGCCTGGTCTGCTGCAAGCCTCAATCCCCTGTCCTATTTAGGCCTCTTGTCCTTGCATCCTGGCTTCTTCCCTCCCTCTCTCCCTCCCCAGCTAAGCCATAGCCTCTGACCTCAGCCAGTGGATGGGTAACGTTAAAACGAAGCCTGGCCAAGCTCCCTAAGGCCCTGCTCTGGTCTGAGCAGTCCCTGGAGGCTAGAGCCCTTATCTGTAGGACCACCCAAGGAGCCTAAGACCCTGGGGATCTGGTGCTCCCCTGGCTTCACTGATCAACCTGGGTGTGGCTGTGTGTGATATGCCCATACGAGTGTGTGCACACGTATGGGTTTATGCCAGTATCAAATGTTACTGTAAGTGCAAGCATGCATTGTGGGGTGTGCTTGTGTACTTACATGTGGTATGTGTTCTTGTGTACATGTGGGCACAGGCGTAGGTATGAGCACGTGTGTGTGTTTGCAGGGAGGAGGAAGACTGGTGATAATGAAGGGCTTGGGGCCTGTGGGCAGCCCTGACCAAGGACAGGCTGGGGCTGGCTAGAGGCTGGGGAGGGCTGTAGCTGAGCCTGGCTCGAGGCGGCCTGGGAACAGGCCCAGAAGGAAGCTTGCACAGGCAGGCGATGGCACCATAGCAACGCAGAACAAAGTGCTGGCCTACTTACACCCCACCCCCACTCCTTGATCTGCTGGACGGGGGTCATGGGACCTCTGGGGCCCCTGGGGACGCCATGCCCCTGACCTTTGGGAGCACAGTGCCCTGGAAGCCTTGATGAGAGACTGCCTCACTTTCTTTGTCCATGAATGCGGGTGAAGAGTATGTGGGGAGGCTGTAACTGCTCCTGCTCCTGGGTGACATTAGGCATAATGGTTTTAAAAGCTCTTTATAAATTCTCATCCCCTGGGTGGGTAGGGCAGCCACGTGTCTGCTCCCCCACCTTCCCAGTCAGGACATCTTCAGGCTGGGGGCTTCCCGACCACGCACTGCACAGGACCTTTCACACCTTGATTCACCTCTCCATCCTGGCTCAGTGTGGTCAGACGGCAGCCCTGGGCTCAGCCGGGGCTGATAGGTCGACTTCCGGGAGCCAGCAAGCCCTCTGTGCCGTCCACCCTGTACCACCCCCACCTGCAAGGTCCCCAGCTGAGTGGGACAGGGCTGAGAGCCAGCAGGCTGTGAGGAAGCTTTGTGGAGCACCCTGGAGACAGGAAACCCTTGGCCCCTTGTCAAGGACTGCGGTGTCACTGGATGCTATACACAGAAAAGCAAATATTTTTCTGACTTCCCACAACCCCCAGAGGCCTGTGAGGCCCCAAGTTACTTTGGCTCCCCGTGACAGGATCTCCCCAATCTGCTCAAGTCTGGAAGGCAGCTGTAACCCACAAGTCCCAGTTGTCTCTAAATCTGGGAGCCACCTCCCCCCATCATCACTGTACATCCCTTCTGTCTAGGCCAGTGCCCAAGAGCCATCTATGCACAGGGGTGACTAGATGAACAAGGCTGGGGGTGCAGGAGCCCTTTGCACCGTGTGAGTTGGGGGCTGTGTGCCCTTCGCAGGCGCCAGCTGCAACTGCCCTCCTTTAGCCCCCCTTAATTTATGCCATGAGGAGGGCCAGCCACTCGCTGGTCCCCCACTTGGCAGCGGCTTTGTCCCCAGGCGGATTCCCAAGGGCTGCCTTTGGGAAGAAAGGGCCCTTCTCTGATGGATGGTGAGGTCACCAGGAAGGGCCCCACAAGCACAAAGGCTTCGGGCCCCCACCCCACCCCACTGGCAGCTGCCGCTTTGTCCTCAGCTCCTGGCCTAGGAGAGACCCTGCAAGGCCCCAGCTCGGCACTGGAGGGGCCCAGGCTTCCTCTCTGGAAAGCTTACCAAGCAGGGGAGGGGGCTCTGCAGCCCCATCTCGTAAGCTGCTCCTGATCAAGTAACAGCATCTGCTGCTGTAGCTCCATCCAGAGACCAGGCTAGGCCAGAGGCCTGGTCAAGGGACTTGTGCAGCTATTTGTCTAGGTAATCCAACAAGCAGGCAAACCTCAGAGGAGGTTAGAAGATGAGCCATCTGGGCCAGCTTGTCTTGTGGCCAGAGGTGCTGGTGCGCATGCTGGTGTGTGTGTGTGTGTGTGTGTGTGTGTGTGTGTGTGTGTGTGTCTGAGTGGTGGGAGTGCACAGCTCCTGAACGTACCCCAGTCCACATGAGCCTGGCAGACTAAGGCTGAGAAGAAGCTCTTTGCCCAATGCCCCAGGGCAGACAGGACCCCAGGAACTGCCCTGTTCCACATCGCTGCTTCTCCTACGCCATTCACAAGCGAAACTCTCTCTGGGGCTGGCTAGGCGCCAGCTCAGGGGCCAACAACAGTGGGGACGAGTAGAGGGAGGGGTTCAAGTACAGCAGGCAAGGGGTGTTCCCAGAGCCCATTGTGACAGATACTGCCGGCCATGCGCAATGTCCACTGGGCGCCGACTACATGTCCAGATAGAAGATGAGGGTCAGCTGAGACTCAGGCACCTCCAGAGACAGAGTGTGGGGTGAAGGCGAGGGCTCTGAGGGTGTATGTGTGCGGTGGTGAGAAAGGCCTGGTGACCAGACTGTCAGAAACTGTCCTAGGCAGGGATGACAACCAGATGGGGGCAGGATGGGGTGACGCACAGCACAGTAACATTCGCCAACCACCCCCCTACACACACTGATAGCTGGCAGCGCTCAAACTCCAGATCTCTTTAGCAGTCTCTCAGTGGAAGGAGGAGGTGAAGCCTGAACAGGGTAAGACAAACCTCCATCTCAGCCAGGAGCCAGGAACAGCTGTGGTCTGGGCCTACTGGGCTCAGAAGGGGGGCCGTTTCCTACAGGGGGTTACTTACAGGGATGTGGGTGCTCCTCTCCCAACGGACTACACCTGGAAAGCCTTTACCCGGCAGGGGCGAGCCAGCCCTCCTAGTCTTCCCTGCCTATATACACTGTAGCCACTCCTGAGGCCAATTACGGCAGATGGTTCCTCAGATAAGGGTCTCAAGACTCTCCACCCTTATGAGTAAACAGTTAAGAATTCCAGCTGGGATAATCATTTTGCAGGGTGCAGGGTGCGGCAGTTGCTTGATTCTAAGGATAGCCGCGCACAACTGGGACCCTCTGTGGGAAGCTTGAGTGGACATGGGCCCACCCACAACTCGAATCCTGGACTCCCTGAATCCTTCAGGGCCGCTCTGCGGGAGCCGACGCCAGGCGTGCACACTCAGGGCCAGAGGGGCTAGAGACAAAGGCAGGAGGAGGGGTAGCAGGAAGGGCAGACTGGCTGCCCCTACACAGGCTGCAAGAGCCAGGGGCCCGTGCAGGAAGGGCCACAGTCAGCTCGAGGTGCCCACAGCCAGCTGCCTGGTCTCCAAAAGGGAAGAATCCACAGCAGAGCCAGAGAGGCAGGTCCGAGGGACACTGGCCCTTCATCGCCCTCCCCAGATGTCCCCTTCCTCGTCGCCTGGTGCCCTGTAGCTTAGCAACGGGCTTCTGTCGCCCCCACAATCTCCACCACACAGCTGGCCCTACCACCCACAATGGGTGCCTGCATTCCTCAGCAAGGCCAGGGCCTCAGCAGGCCCAACTTCCTGAAGGAGCCAGATTGGGGGAGGGTGCTTGTTCACCATGTTCGGGTACAGTAGCTCAGCGTGGCCAGTGATCTGCGGAACAGAGACTGCCAGTGCAGGCGGCCAGGCTACACCGACCACCAGGGACCGGCCTGCTTCCTGCCACAGCCACACGCAGCCTTCAGAAATCTCATCACATTCCTGCTTCCCCGAGACCCCACTGACACTCTGGGCAAATACAACGCATTTGACAGGAAGTGGCCGCATGGATGCCTTAAAGTGGGGTTGAGAGAGACTACCAGGTGCCAAGTTAGTGTCACAGGTACACAGGCTGGTCAGGGTGCTTGGAGAAGAGCAGGGGATGGGTGAGTTCTACAGCTCGCAAATCAGGAAATGTAGGAAAGGGGGCTTCTGGCAGATTTCATGCAATCCCATTACTCAGAGGCAGACAGAAAGACGATGGGTTACCGGCCAGTCTAGTCTACATGGGGAGATGGACAGGCCCTACACATAGCTTTTTTTTTTTCTTCAGGAGGGAAAGACCAGACCTGTGGTTGGCAGCTGGGTTACAAAGGTTCTAGAAAGGACAGGAGGCCCCCAGCTTGGGCTGAAGAGGCCAGTGTGGGAGAAGGGTGCCTGGGGCTCCTCTTCCTGCTCTAGCCTGCAGGGCTGGGCTGCGTTGCTGCTTTGGGGCGATCCTGACTTACTGCCACACTTGGAGAAGAGGGTGAATGTACAGAGTGACCTGTGCTAGAGACAGGGCCACTCCTCACATCTGCATGACCCTACTGGCCATCCCAAGCCTTGCTGTGGTCCCAGGGATGCAGGACTCCAGGGCTCACCAACTTGAGGGATTCCTGATGACAGTGAAGCCTGGAGCAGCCATCACTGGGGTCATTTTTACCACAGAAGTGCCAGAGCTGAGAGAAGAGCATAGGGCCTGCTCCTGGCTCCCAGGCCCACCCAGCATCTCTGAAAAGGCCTGGCTTGCTGTGTCCCTACCCGCCCCACCTCACCCTGCACTGAGGTTATTTCCAGGCAGTCGAGGCCACCATATATCCTCACATGAACACCATAAGCGCCTTGAGAGAGTTGTCACGCCTTAGACGCTCGAGTTAATCCATAGGGAGCAATGAGCCTCTCATGTAGTGACCCCAGAAGGAAATCAAAGTGTTTACGGTTTGCAGAAATACAGAAGAAGAAAGCCAGTTTGAGGGATTCCAGGTCGTTCCTGCAGAAGCTGTTTAACTACAGCCTTCTGGTGGCCAACGGTGTTGGAGGAAGGGCTCCTGGGCCTGTCAAAGGGTTTCTGGGGTGGGACATGGGAGCACCTCAGTGGATGCTTCCTGTGGTGTGATTGAGGCTGGTGTGAGGGGGTCCACCCCATGGCCTGTGATGAGCACAGACATAAACCCTTGTGCGGGAGGGACACATCTGCCGGGGCAGCGTTCTCCCAAAGATGGGCCTGAATGCACTAGTTTGTGGCAGCATGTCTGAGTGGAAGTATGGACATGGCTTACGAAGGCCTGTGGCTTTACCCACTCTAATCTGAGCTGGTCGAGGTGGCGCAGGCCTGCAATCCCAGCACTCAGGACGTAGAGGCAGGTGGCTCCCTGTGAGTTCGAAGCCAGCCTGGTCTACAAAGAAAGTAGACCAAGATAGCCAAGGCTACACAGAGAAACCCTGTCTTGGAAAACAAAAAGACTACTCTGGAGGTCAAGGCCAGGAAAGAACAGGTGGAGTAATCAGTGGGTAAAGTACACACTTCCACTAGGTAGGCACCAATGGGATCTGAGTTTCCTAGGAGCTTAACCAAGATTTCTCAAACCAGTAGCTCAGCAAGTAAAGACACTTGCGACCAAGCCTGACAACCTGATTGAGTCCGTAAGATCCACACAGCAGGAGAAAACCAATCCCCACAAATCGTTTGACCTCCACACATGACAACCACACACCAGTGCACAAAACAAATAAAATGACTGGATACCTTTGTCCCTGGGACTCCAGAGCAAGGAGGCTCAGAACACCGGGCTCCAGCCGCTCGGGACGCAGTGGGCAAGGTCCTGAGGACCCCCACCTAGCCTGGTACCTGCCATTTGCTGGGACAGGGCATGTCAGGAGGCGCCAGGATCTAGACGTGTAGGTCAGTGAGGCTGTGGAGGGCTAGGGCCACGGTGCAGCCAAGGCAAACTTAATGGAGTTTTATGAAAATGTGGTTGGGTAAATCCGGGTGAACAATTTCTGAATTTCATGTTGGGCTGCCTCAGTGAAGGTCACTGGGACCTGAGAAACCCCCAAAGGCCTTAAGGAAAAGCAGCACACTGCTACTATTCATTCATCCACAGAAGAGAAAAACAGCATGTGCCACCCGACCCTCGGGATACAAAAAGCTAGGCTGCCCCCAGTGCAGTGGGTGGGGAGGCAGGTCCAGGCTCGGGGCCTCCCAGACAACCCCTATCCTCACTGTGTGTGGCACCAAGGTTGCTTTGGTTGAACAGGAGTCTGAGGGGTCTTGGGAATGGAGGAACAGGATGGGCAGGAGGTTTAAAGTGGCCAGCAAAGGGGGCGGGGTGTCTGGTGTTTGCATACAAGGGAGGCTGTCCATCAAAAACAGCTTTCTCTCCCATCCCCTCACATTCTTCTAAAAATGTGCCCATGCCCCCCCCCCTCGAAGGGACAGATGTCGGGGAAAAAGCTGATTATTGTCAAAGGCTGGAGGCTGTGACCGGCGTGCTGGGTGAGCGTGACCCAATTCTGAGCTATTCTCAGCCTGGTGGGAGCCAAGTTATTCCCTCCCGCTGAAGATCCCGCCTTGGAGGCAGCCTGACTTTGAAACGCCCTCGTCCTGGCAACAGACTCAAAGCAGGCTGGCCGGGCTGCTCTGCATGGACAGGGCCTACACGCTGATGACCCCTGTGCAAAGCCTACAGGCTAGCTGGGCTGTGCCGGCTTCGCCCACAGCTTACTCGTCCATCTCCCCAAACCAGTGACCCGCTGCTCCTTCTCCCATTCCCCTGGCTCCCTCTCTACCCAGGGCCAGGCATTCGATAGGCTTCAGCTAGCGACTCGGGTAGTAACTGTGGACACAGGGAGACCAAAGTCCCGCCCGCAGCAGCGCAACTGGGCTGGGACCCACTGCACCTAAGCTCGTGATGCTGGCATGTGTCCCGGAAGCAGGAGCGGCAGCCAGCAGCTCAGGCCGCCATCTGCTCCGCTCTACCCCAGCCTTGCGAGAGCAGGTCTGCTGTCCTCAGCCCTTCCGGGGTCCTTCTTGCCCAGCATGTCTACAGCAGCAGCTAATGAGTACACCCCACCTGGGGAACCCCAGAGGTCAGAAGGGGCTGTTGGCTTATACCTGGCTCAGGCAGGGCTTCCAGTCAGTTCTAGTCCACAAGGAACTACAGCAGACGCCCTGGCTTCCTAGAAAACATTGCAAATCTCTTCCACAGCCTGATGACTCAAGTGGCCCTGAAGTGCCCAAGCTCTGAGTACCTGGAGTGTAAATGCCATTCAGACTGGCTGCAAAGGCTATCCTGCTGCCTAGAGCACAAAGGCTGCTTCTCAGATGGACCAGAGATAGAACCCAAATTCTGCCCCTAGATTTTAAAACAGAAGGGAGCTGAGCATGTCTTCTGAGCTCCAAACCAATGAGACCCTGTCTGGAAAGAGGTGGGTGGCACTCCTAAGGATGATCCCTGCGGCTGTCCTTTCCTTCACATGTGCACACACGCACACATTTCCATTGCTTATTCTTTTTGCAAGGAGGGACGGGGTGCTCATTCGTCCCACGGTGAACAGCGGAAGTCAGAAGGAGCTGGTTCACTCTGCCCACCATGTGAGTCCCAGACTGAAGTTGGGTCAAGTCTGGTGGCAAGAGCCTGCCTTTACCTACTGAGCCATCTTGCCGACCACCCCCACCAAAAGGAAGGCTTCTGGGAGCAGGGAGCAGTAATCGCTCCCCTGTGAGCTGAGTGTACCAACCACTGACGTGACACACTCAGCCACGAGGCAGTCACTGTCTCATGCCCACAATGAGGTGACTCACCCCCAGCCCGAGCGGAGCGTCTAGACGGAGCACATCCCCTGCTGCACTCCTGAGGGCAGTTGCCACCCAGGCTCTGCTGCCCAGAAGGCTGCCTATAAGCCGAGGTCCCTTCCTCGGGAGGTCTCCCCGCCATGACCCGTAGAGCAAAGTTGGGCCCTGCTGTTGGGTGCTCATGTCTTCCACACTGTGTCTGGTTCAAGCCAGGCCAGCTGTTAAAGTTCCTCGCCAGTGGGGGCACAGAGCTGGGAGTTTGGGCACTTTCCTAGGACCTCTTGAGTGCAGGCCTGAAGGAGGGCCCTCCCTAAACTGCGCAAGCATGAGCACCGTATGGCCACCCTGGGATGGCCATAAGTCCACAGGGTGGTCACCAAAGTCCCCTATGGCTTTTGGTGTACAAAGTTGTGTAGGGAGGGAGGGACTTCTTTCTCCAACCTGTGCAGCATTTGCACTGGGGAGGGGCCAGGGAGCTCTCCTCCCTGGTGGTGGAGTCCCCGGCAGACCGCCTATTCCCAGGATGCAGACTAGGCTGAGGCAGGAAGAGGCGCGGAGGAAGGAGCGCACAGCAAGAGCAGGTTCCAGGAGACTGAGAGAACTGGGAAAGGCAAAGGTGTCCCTGACAACTCCGGCAGCACTCACTCCTCACCCAGAGACCAACACTAGATCCCAGGGCCCTTGCTGCAAACCCCTCAAGCACAGAGCAGCACATTTTGAGGCCTGAGTACAACTTCAGGCTGAAGTTGGCCAGGAAGAAGGTCCACCCCAGGAAGCTATCCTGGCCCAGGAGTCCTTCCCACAGTTAATCAGGGTCTGCACCTCTGGGTGCACCCGGGGCTGGGCACTGCACATTCAGGCTCCCTGCCAAGGAGCTACGCTGCTATCCTGGTCAAACTGCAGGAGGTTGTGAGCCAGGGGAAGAGCTAAGGAGAAACGACCAGCCAGAGACCCAAGGGCCAGGCTGGATGGGAAGTTTCCAAGATCTTGCCCCATGACGAGTCCCAAGCCTCTGAGTCAGGTGCACTCAGGATCAGCAAACTGAGCTGAGCAAGCCTGGGTGCGGGGATGCCCCTCTGGGAGTCAGGCTCCGTCTGTAGGACCTGGGGAGGACCTCGCCTCTCTTTGCCATGGGGCTTCTGTGCTCAGGAAGCCCTCAGCAGATCACTGTAGGGTATGCACAGAGCATGGCTGATGGAAGGCTTCTGCCTGAGAGTAGGTCAGTCTGGGAAAGCAATCAAGAAAGGATGATTTAGCCAGACATGGCAGTGCAAACCTTTCACACCAGCACTCAAGAGGCAGAAACAGGCAAATCTCTGAGTTCAAGGCCAGCCTGTTTTATAGAGCAAGTTCTAGGCCAGCCAGGACCACACAGAGAAACCCTGACTCAAAAAAAATAGGATGCCCAGTGCCAGGTGGAGCTCCAGCCTGGGCTGGGCTTACAGGTTAACTGGGGTTGGGTAGATCCTCCAAGGCCCAGAGACTACAAAAGCCAGAATTTGGTTATCCCATGGGACAGCAGGTAGATTGGCCTTTTCTGGCCTTGGCCACGGCCCCTTCTGCAGGACACCTAGCTGGTGAGACCCACAAAGAAAAAAAGACATAACCTGGCCCTTACTGGCTATATGGTCTGTGTGTCTACAACTGAGCAGGCTCTGCTCCATGGCAACGCCAACCCTTTACCTGCTGGCCAGTTGTTCTTTCCCGAGGACAGAGAGCCTGGGTTGGTCAGGCTGGGTAACGGGGTGCCCAGTTATTCCAGCTTACAACCTTTTCAGAGCTGGCACCGAAGGCACCCACTTTATATTGAACATGGCCCAGGAACCTCTCCTGTCCTTCGGGCTAGGTGTTACGTCTGAAGTCCTGGAGGAAGGGTTAGCCCCGGAGCAAGGCTAGGTGTCTAGGGCCCCTGAACAGCTCCAACGGCACCCAGGCCTCTCAGGACCGACATCGCACAGGGCGCAGACAGCCTGGGAAGCTGCCACCGGGAACACTGACAAGAGCTATAGAGGGAGGCCTGTGTCCTAAGCCAGAGACTCACTACTCCACCTCTAGGAACAAGAGGGCCTTTCTGCAGTGCGTGGAAGTGGCCACACACTTGTGCCTTTGTGGCGAGTCCTGTGCTGCTGTCCTAGAGCTTGGAGACCCACACTACCTACTCAGGGACGAGGAAAGGACAGAGGTCAGGAAGCCATGTGTGGAGCAGTGGGCTTGGACCTCAGCTGAAGGACAGCCCTTCCGGCAGCCAGGAGAACGGTCAGCACAAGACAAAATGTTTATTGCTCTATCAGGTGCCCTCAGAGGCCAACATGACACAGGCCGTTCTCTCAATGGCTGGTTCCATACATCAGCAGCAGCTGGAGGGCAGCCTCGCACCAGTGTGATCTGAGCACCGAGACTCCCTTGAAGCAGCCACACACCGGGAATGGACACCAGGCCCCTGGTGACACATGCAGCAGGTCCACAGCGAGGGATCCTAGCCCATGCACCGCCTCCTCTATGACTCCCTCTTTGTCCCTAGCTCCAGCATGGGCTTGACAGGTCACCGGAGGCATGCACCTGTCCTGCAGGACTCCGCCTCCACAGGATGGTGCCTAACACCAGACGACAGCGCATCAGGGACTGTAGGCACCTGTTGCCTGTGCGGCCCTCGAGTTACTGAGTCACTTCTTTTTATCCCAGGGCCAGCCTGGTCCCTCCAGCAGCCTTGGTGAAGTACAGAGGGGATGAGGACAGGGCCAGGGATGCAGCAGTCCGTTGACCCTGTAGGTCAGCCCAGGCTTCAGGCAGTGCCCAGAGAGGAAACTTCACGTTGACAACAAAGAGCAAAGCTTGAGCTGGGCAGTGAAGAGGTGGAGAGTCCCTCTCAGAAGACAGGAATGTCTTCCTCCTGAACAGGGTCAGCCTGCTCACCCCCCTGAACCACCCAGAAGGCCCCTGCCCCACCCTGCCATCTATTTCTAAACACAAGCCCCACAGGCAGTGGCTGACCATATAAGGCAGCCTCTGCTCCTTGCTTGTCTGTGATATTCCTGTCCCAGCTCACTAGCCTGGGGTCTTGGTGGCAAAAGTCAGGTACCCAGTGTGGCCCACAGTCTCCTTCATGGGTGTGCCGCTACGGAAGGGGCTGGCATCAGGGCTGGCCTCCGAGTCGTTGGCCCCCAGGTCAGGCAAGGGCAGACTGACAGTGCGCACATTGTAGAGCTGTGGCAGCACCTCCAGGGTGCTGAGCTCTGTGAAGCCACGGGCTGCCAGGGCTTGGCACGTTCGCTGCACCTGCTCAATGCACGGAGAAAAGGAGCAGAAGCGCCCACCTGTAGGAGCAAAACATGGGGGCTGAGGGCAGGGCAGTGGTACCTGCAACCCACCCTGGACCTGAGGCTAGCTCAGGACATCCTGCAGACTGTAAGCCTTCAGACCAGGGAGCTACGCAGGGGCCTCAGGACTCTGCACAATTATACCTGACCTGCTGGCCCATACTGGGGCAGCAGCCCAGGTCAGCAGTCAGGCCCTAGACCAAGATACCTAGGTCTCCCTGGATGCCAGCAGGCATCACCATCCTTGTAGGAGGCAGTGGAGGGCTGGGGGTCAGGGCTGTCAGAGCCAGGCCCAAGAATAGCTCTAACAATAGGGCAGCATGGGGCGGTGTGTGGGCTGCTGCTGTCACAGAAAATTAGAGGCTGTCGTTGGCTCTTGGGAACGGGAGGAGCCTAAAGAGAGCAGTCTGAGATCCTCCCTGCTGCCTCCCACTGGGGCAGCCCACAGCCTTCACTCAGCCGGCCCAGAGACTGTGAAAATGCCCTATCCCTATCCTGGTAGAGATCACGAGCAAGTCTGGGCAGGCAGTGGGAATGTACAAATGTCCCTAGGCCTGGTACCCAGAGTGCTCCCTGACACTGGACATCTGCAGGTAGGAGGAGGCCTGAGGCCAGCATAGAGGGCCCACTGTCACACCAAATACTTCTTGCCAGAGGCCACCAGAGATAAGCAGTGCTAGAAAACACCAAGCCTGCGAAAAAGGCACCTAAGGACCCAGAACATGAAGATCTGGGGAAAGAGCCCAGAAGGGGGCATGGGACAAGATCATAAAGCAGGCACAGGTGCCTCTGACTACTCTGCAAGGAGGCTCACCTGCCTGGCTCAGGCCTCACTGAGGCTGGACTGACCATGAACCCCGTGTCAGAGAACTGTGAGGTGTGGACCTCTGTCCCCTCCCAGCTCTAGAGCATCTCAGCAGGCAGCAGGCAGAGGTCTGGGCAGAACCTGAGGTCTGTCTGAGAGGCTCCTCCACCCTGTGTACAGAGCTGGGAGGAGAGCAGCCCTGGTTGCCAAACTTGCTTCTTCTCCAGAAAAGGCAAAATCACTGGGACTCAGACTCTGGCTGGCAGCCGACCTTCTCCAGGCCTCCCCATCGCTCCGCCTCCACATCCAGCATCTTCCCTAAAAGGGTCCAGCTGCCTGGCTCGGTAGCACGGGTGTAGGGAGAATGCAGGAAATGGCAGGGGTAGGGGACTGCGTATGACCTCCAGCTTGGATCCTGGCCCGTCCTGTCATGCAGATCCTGCCTGTACTTGGATGGAGTTGCCCCAGTGAGTTCCTGTCTTGGCTGGAGAATAGGACTCATCTTCCCTAACCCTGGTCTCCAGCCAGGGCTCACTTTGGGCAAAAAAGGAGCCGTGATCTGGCCATTGCCACTCTGTGGCCTACAGGAACCGGGGTCTTCCTGGGTTCCAGATGACTCGGAAGCTTAATCCCCCACAAGCACCTTAGCACCACCACTGACCACCGACGCACCTTCAACCTTGAGGGCATCCCAGGCATGGCCCACTGCTTCCCAGGGTGATGGGATATCCAGAAAGACCGCGTCAGCCACGTGGATCACGCCGAAGCCACTGCGGCACACATCCTGGGTGTGCACGGTCACCCACTGGCTCACCCGATGCTCTTGGAACTCCTCCCGGGCCTTGTCCGCCCGCTGCTGGTGGAACTCCACCGTGTGTAGGTGGCCAGTGGGGGCGATACTGCGGATGATGGCATGGGAGACAGAACCACTGCCCGTGCCTGGCAGGAGGAACAAGATGGGATCGAGGGGTCACCTGAGGACCACACCTACCCATAAACCTTCATCCTCTCCAGGAGGAAGGAGTTCATAGCAGCCATAAGACGGCAGCTGGGCCAGGGTCTGAGGTGGATGTCACATCACGAGCTACCTGTGTGTTCTTGGCAGCCTCTGGCCTGGGTTTGGGGTGTTGAGGCTGAAGTTGAAGAGCTATGTAGTACAGGCACATGTGGGGACGGGACAGGGCAGCCCCACCCAGTGCACACACAGAATGAATCTGAAGCATGGATTAGGGGGGCTGACACAGGGTGAGTCTAAGCAGAGCCTGTCCTATAGCCTCTTCCACACGATGGTTATCCATAGGCCTTGCTGCCCATTTTTTTACCTTCTCCCATGAGATCCTTGACTCACTCATCCTTCCACACCCCCAAACTGGCTAAGTCTATCCCCACAGTACAGGGCCAACTCTCCTGCTGTTGCTCAACCTCATCTGACATAAAGCCAACCTGCTCCACCCATCCCATAAAAAAGTCAAAAAGCTTCCAATTGCCAGGTGGCTGTGGCGCACGCCTTGAATCCCAGCACTCAGGAGGCAGAAGCAGTTGGATCTCTGAGTTTGAGGCCAGCCTGGTCTAAAGAGTGAGTTTCACTTTGACCTCCCTAGCCCCCCATGGGAGAAGCAGCCTAGTTAGGCCACAGAGGACATTGTAGCCAGTCCTGATGAAACTTGATAAACTAGGGTCAGATGGAAGGGGAGGATGAACTCCCCTATCAGTGGACTTAGAGAGGGGCAAGGAGGAGATGAGGGAGGGAATGGGGGAGGGGGCTACAGCTGGGACACAAAATAAATAAACTGTAATTAATATAAAAAATAAATTATAAAAAAAGAAAAAAAGGTGCTGGAGAGATGGCTCAGAGGTTAGGAGCACTGTCTGCTCTTCCAGATGTCCTAAGTTCAATTCCCAGCAACCACATGGTGGCTCACAACCATCTATAATGAGATCTGGTGCCCTCTTCTGACATGCAGGCAGCATATTATATACATAATAAATAAATCTTTAAAAAATTCTCATGTTTAAAAAAAAAAAAAGTGACAGCCAGAACAGCCAAGGCTACATACTGTCTCGAAAAACCTAAAATAAAATAAAAAATAAACTCTCCACTCAGTCAGGCAATGGTGGTTCATGCCTTTAATCCCAGCACTCAAGAAGCAGAGGCAGGTGGATCTCTGAATTCATGAATTCAAGGCCAGCCGGGTCTACAGAGTGTTTCAGGACAGGTAGGGCTACACAGAGAAACAAACAAACAAAAAACCCCACTACTTTTCCTTGGAGGCAGGGCTGCCCTTCTTCACCAGGGGTCATATACTCTGAGCTAGCTCTGCCTTCATTCATGCCCATACCTGGCCCTTCAACAGCTCCAAGTACCCGTGCTTGGTGACCGCTCCCAGCAATGTGCCCTCTTGACCCCACTGTGGCAGTGCTCTTACAAGACCCCCCCCCCCCCGCCAAAATAAAACCCTAAGAGCAAAGCTGGACCATCCAACCCTGATCACGCTAAGACCCAGGAGACCCACTGCAGGGGCCAGACTGTTTAGTCACCCACCATCAATACCCACTCTCTCACCCTACCTCCAACCCACCAGGTCCCGCCCTCTGCTATCTGCAGCCTCTAGTCCTGCCTGTTCTTTTTTCCACTGTCAAATCAGACCCATGCTTTTCACAGTGGCAGGGCTTACCTTCCCACTCAAGAGCAACTCCAGACTCCTGATAGCTCTCCAAAGGGTACCCTACTGCCCTTCCAACCTCATCTACTGCTCCATCGCCCTCATTTCCCCCTCCAGCCACAATGACCTCCTCGCCAAGCCTGTGTTCCTGCCTCAGGGCATTGGTATAGCTTTTCTTTTGCTTTTAGTAGTACCTTATCATTTTTAACTCAAAGGTCTCCCCAGATCCCTGACTTCCTGAGTTTGGGGACCCCTCTAAATCACCCTCAAGTAAGCTTCCCTGTGTTGGGCACTTTTTACAGTCAATAGCCTAGTGGTCACCAGGCTCACTGCCTGCCCTATTTGAGGACGGGGAAGGGACCACAGGAGTATGTCAACTGAAATGGGGCAAGAGCCTGAGAGGACACGGCCTAAGGCAGGGTGCATGAGGAGAGCTCTTAAAACTGCCTCCAAATTGCCCCTGCAGGAGAAAGCGGTGCAAAGGCCCAGAAAGCCAGCAGCAGGGAGGATGTGAACTCTTGTGACCCTGGACCCCAGCTTCCTAACCCACGAAGAAACACACTAGCAACGATCTAGCCACAGCCGATCCTGGAGTCATTCTTGGCAGAGGCACATGCCTAGATTGCGCATCCAGAGGCCACACTGCCTAAGGCTGTGTATGTGGGAGAGCTTGCTCTCTGGCATTTCTATCCACCCACTGGCCTTCAATCAGTAACAGTGCTGGTCTCCAATGGAGCTAGGTGAGGGGTCTGGCTGTGAATGAGTGTGGGGCAGAATTCTCTCTACAGTGAGCTCTTGGGGTAAACCAATCCTCCTCCAGGAAGGAACAGTGGGCCTAGAAATGAGTAGTCAGCACCTTAGCCAGCACCCAGCAAGCCCAGCCCTCACGCACCAGAGACTGCCAAGACCCTCACAGACTTTCTTCCTTCTCCAACCCAGGTCAGTCCCCACCAGCTGTCATTTCAATGACACCAGCTAGTAATTTTTTCTGCCTTCTGTCTTCATGCCTCACAGCCACTCTCTCCCTGGCAAGGGGAATTGCTAAGTGAAAGCTAAATAGAAATCCAAGTAGTTCAACATCTGCAAGAAGGCTTGTAAACTTTGTTTGGCTGTTTGGGATTTCTGTTGTTTTTTTTGTTTGTTTGTTTTTGTTTTTCGAGAGAGGGTTTCTCTGCGTAGCCTTGGTTCTCCTGGACCCGCTTTGTAGACCAGGCTGGTCTCAAACTCACAGCGATCCAAACTGCCTCTGCCTCCCAAAGTGCTGGAATCACAGGCGTGCACTTAACTGTCTTAACTGTGTGCCTGACTCCCACTTTCATGAAGGTGCTCAGCTGTGAAAACATGGGGTGGGGCTCACCTGACTCACAGACCACAGAACCCGGCCGCAGCTCCAGCATCATGGTGAGTAAGGCAATGTCTGTGGAGTAGAGGATCTGTGTGCGGTGGGGCAGGTTCACTGTCCAGAGCTCAGGAGTGGGGTGCAGCGCGTACACCCAGCCGCCTCTGCTGCAGATCACCTTGGAGCCAAACGGGCGGCCAATGAGGTCCACTGAGTGCCGCAGGACACCATGCCGGGTCTGGGTCTGCGCCCCACGCTGCACACGCACTGCCACCATCGAGCCATGGCCCAGCGACAGGATGACCGTGTCGCCTTCCTTGATCAGCTCCTCATATGCCACGAAACTCATAGTGTTGGCGTCTGCCAAGGGTCAGGGACCTGGAGAAGTGTGTGGGTGTGAAGTCAGAGGACCAGGAAGCAGGATGAGGTTCTGTGGTCGGGGCAGAGGTCTGTGGGGCCCGGGTTCTAAGCGGTATGGTTGGGAGTAGCTGACTTTTTGCTCGGGCAACCGAACAGAGCTGCACCCTAAGCCTAACATATGGAGAACCCTTCTGGATCTGGGGGGGAACAAGAGAGTGCACAATGGTAGAGGCCCAAGGATCCCCACACAGAAAGGACCAAGAACACAGTCTTTTCTCCATTCCCAGGCTGTGAAGGCGGTGGCCTCTGAGAGGCGTTCACCAGCAAGAGGAGCGAAGTCACCGCCGAGCCCGGACTCTCCGGAACCCTTTTGCCCAAGGTCCCCAGGAGGCCTCCCGACGGCAGAGAAGGCTGGCTTACGCGGAACAGCACAGGACCTGCGAGCAAGCCGGCAGCGCCGCTCCCGCCCCAGCTCCGCATCCCAGCTCGGAAACTTACCCAGCTGACGCCAGCTCTCGGTTCCACACGTGGCTCGGCTGTCGCCGCCACGCTTCCGGCGCTCTTTGATGACGTTAAGGCCCGCGCGGTGGTTGCTGGGAGCCGCCGCGCTGTCCTTTAGGCGCTCCCAGAGGACGTTTTCTGGCCGGCGTCTCCCGGCTGCGGTGCTCTGTGCACGCTCGCGCGTTGCCTAAGAGATCCGAGCCCTATGCAAAATAAAAGTCCCCTGTTCGCCAGCGGCTCGACCGCGTGCGGCCTCCTAGGGCTGCCCACTGCAAGAGGCTCCTGCCCGCGGGATACACCTGACCCCGAAGCGCACTTTTGACAGCTGTCAAACCCGAGGGCCTCCCTCCAGGACATTTTGTCATTGCAAACGACTCCAAAACCATCTTGCTTGGGCTCCAGGATGAATCCCCAAAAGTGGAGTCCAGAGCAAAGGCTTTGGCGAGGGCCAGGTCAAGTGCAAGAAGCAGGGTTAGTCTGGAGTCTTCTGCAAAATTGGCCCTAGGAGTCTAGAGTCCCTTCCTACAATCCCTGGCATCTTGAGAGACTAGGAACTGGGCTCACACGTGACCTGGGGGAGGAGCTGCTAGCGGCCGGGCAGAAAGGGGAAGCTGGGGTGGTGTTTTGTCTCTGCCGAGCTGATCCGGAGCCCTCCTGGGTTCCTCGTGAAGGGAGTGGAGTGTGTGCAGTGGAGAGGGGAGGCGGTGTGGGGGAGCGTGAGTGGAGAGCCTTCCTGTAGACCTCAGCTGGCAGAGCTGAAGGGGATGAGACCAGCTATAGCCGAGTGTCGCAGCGCCCAACTCCAGGCTGCGCTCTCCAGCGGGAGGCTACTGTAGCCTGGTAAAATAGCCCCCTCAAGCCTGCCTTTTCTAGAGTCCTGCCGGCCTGTGGGAATCCTCTGCGCCCAGGCTAGGCCACCCTGTGGTGTCCTTGCCTTAGAAAGCCAGGTGCCTGACTTCAGACCTCCTCAGGTCCCTGCCCTGGCTGGCCGTGATCCGATAGCCTGGAAGGACAGGCAATAAGGGCCTTTCTTGGTCTCTCGTGCTGTGGAGTCACGCTTTTAGCCGAGACATCCCAGCCACACCCAAGGCTCCACAACCCCTGCTCCAGCAGGCTGCTTCACTCCCTTGGTGCTGCACAGCCCAATGCACATCCTAATTGCTCCTCTGGAGAGTTAGACTTTCTGCTTCCCCTGGGAGGTTCCTCTTCCCCAGCTTCTCAGCGGCATGGAGACCAGTCCCGACTGTCTCCACCAGCCTATGAGCTCAGCCAGGGTTTTCCCTTGATCCCAGCTGCCCACTGCCAGCTTCCCAGTCCTTCCTGTGTCCTTCTCCAGTCCACCCTCAGTCTCAGAGCTAGCCTTCTGTCATGCCTCGCCTCGGCCTGCAGTCTTTAAGCAGAACCAGTCTCCTTGAGACCCCAGCTGGTGGAGTAGGGGGATTTCCCGTGGCAGTTTATACACTGGGCTCTCCTAACAAGAACTGATGCTTCATGCAACTGTCATGTCATTGAACCCTTTTTCTAACATCGTACTGGCAGCCTGGTTCAAGTAGGATTACATTTTTGTCTTTGAGACAGAATGTAATCTCCCTACGTAGCCTTGGCTGGCCTGGAACTATGTAGACCATGCTGGTCTCAGACATCTGCCTGCCTCTGCCTACTGAATACTGGGATTAAAGGTGTATTCCACCATGCCCTGAGGGACCGCAGTCCAAAGCCTAGTTTTAAAGAACTGATAGCACACTTGAAGGGAGGAGCAAGAGCAGAGGCAGCCCCAGAGGAGAAGCTGAAGAGGTCTTGAGGGGAGCCTGCACCTCTGGCAGGGCCTGGGGTGCCGAGTCCCCTCTGATTGTCACAGCCTCCTGCTGCCCTGTGCCCTGCATCCCCTGCCCCTCTCCTGACAACATCCCCATTGCATTCCACGAGCAAGGGCAAAGGGAGGAAGCGGTGCACCCTGGGCCCGGACTACAGGTGGCCTCTGTGTAGAACTTGGAGCCTGGCCCTATCTATGCCTCCATTTGCTCTGCTGGGCTGGACCCTGCTCTGTGAATGAAAGATCTGGAACTCCTTTGAGGCCTCTTCCGGCCCTGTGGTTAATGTATGACTTGGTGTGATTTCTAAGGAGAGGGGACCATAAATCTGCTGGGTGATGTCATCCAGCTTTTGGCCCAGAAGCTGCCAAACCAGCTACTGAGTCTGAAGGAAGTAGAGGATCCACAGTCAGGGACAGGCTTGAGCAGCAGACCATCACTTTGCTCCCTTGCTCTGAGGGCCACCGGGACTTCCAAGCAATGGTTCCAGCAGGGGCCTCACATTGATACTGTGGTCTGAAGCCTGTGAAGGACCCTTCATCTCCCCACCCTGCTGTCACCTGGCCTACAGCTGTCTGGCCACTCTGCTGTATGAATCTGCACAGTATCCCAAGTTTAGTCACCCGAGGGCCATCGGGGGATAACTGGACCTCCAAGGCAGCACTTCTTTCCCTCAACAACCAGTCTTCCTTTATGTATTTGTAGTAGAATGGGACAGAGGCTAAAGATCACAAGAGCCTGTGCCAGCGCTGGGTGTGGTTTACTACTGGGGTGGGTGACCCTACAGTCCTGCTTTCTGTATCTCACCTCTACTAGAGCCCTGGAAGGGAGATGGGAGGGGGAAGGGAAAGGGGGGGCTGAAAAGCTATAAATGCTGGAGAGAAAGAGGAAGCCCTGAGCCCCCTACCCCCACCCCAGACTGGACACCAAGTTTGCTTCCTCTCTATTTCTACAAACAGAAACTTGAGCACTTGGGGCTTAGGCAAAAGCAGCTTCCTTGAGAGGGGCAGGGACTGGGTAGGCAGGCGGCTGCAGATATTTCTGAGGTGGGGGAGGGGCTGCAGGGGGCACAGAATACAGGAATTACAGGCTTATGGCGCACCTGCTGTCTAGCTGTCGGATAGAGTTTTTGAGACAAGAACTCATGGGTGCCCAGCCTGGCCTTGAATTCCTGATCTTCCTGCTGCCTTCCCCAACCCCCACCCCTGAGAACATGGTCTATGGAACCCTAGCTGCCCCAGAACTCACTACGTAGACTAGGCAGGCCTTAACTCACAGAAATCCATCTGCCTCTACTTCCTGAGTGCTGGAATGAAGGAGTTGGACACCATCATGCCCAGCACATACCTTCTTATGTGGGGTTGTTTTATTGGCCTACAAAATAGTGACTGGACCTGGGCTTGGTGGCTCAACCCTAGAACACCAGAACTTGGGAGGCCAAGACAGGAGGAGCCTGGTCTATGAGCTCTCGTCTTAGAATAGGTTGAAGCTGGCTGAGGTGAACAAGAAAACGGTGGGTTCTCTGCAGTAGCTTTGAGGACAGAACAGCAGTGGCTTTTCCTGCTCACCCAGGCAGAGGCAGGCAGGCAGGTCTTCTGCCCTGAGTCCTTTGCTCCAGGGCCTTCTGCATATTCTCTCAAAGCCTGGAATTCCTGTCATTCCTCCTGCAGTCATTTGCTCAGTGCAGCCTACCCCCAGCAGAGAGGCAGGGTCCCTATGCCCCTTGCTTCTTTCTCCAGGGCTGATTCTGTTCTTGCTCCTCCCTTCCTCAATCTGCTATCACTTCTCCAAAACTAGGCTCTCAGGGTGTGGTGGAGAACACCTTTAATCCCAGTATTCGGTCGGCAGAGGTGGGCAGACCTCCGAGCCTGAGACCAGCATGGCCTACGTACTGAGTTCCGGGCCAGCCAAGGCTATGGAGGGAGTGTCTCAAAGACAAAACGATTGGAGGAATTCTGTCAAACACACAAAGATGAAGGCTTCTCTCATTCTTGCTTTATTAGTCCAGCCGTGAGAGGGCTGTGGGTGGATGTTTTTGAGACAGGGTTTCTCTCTGTAAAAGAGCCCTGGCTGTCCTGGACTCACTTTGTAAACTAATCTGTCCTCAAATTCATAGAGACTGGCCTGCCTCTGCTTCCTGAATTCTGATTAAAGTCACGCACCGCTTCGCCTGGCCTCACTTCTGTTTTTTTTTAATCAGCTGCGACACCCACCATTCTGCACGCTTGCAGGCCTAGCATCGGGTCCACTCTGAACTTGTCTTTCCCTTCACGTGCTTCCTGGTCTATGTGCAGAGAGGGGACACAGTTCTTTCTATAGGGTGGATTCCTAGAAGTGGAGTTGCTAGGTCATGGAGTTAGCAGTATTTTAATAAATACTGCCAAATTACTTTCCAGAAAAGATGGAGCGGCTGGCAGCTGCAGGCAGGGTGGGAAAGCCAGTCCTCACACATTCCAGCGCACAGCCGGCACGGGCTACGGTCAGTCTTCCAGGACTCCCCTCCAGGTCTCCCCGTACCCGTGGGGGGCAGGGGAGAGCGAGCGACTGTTCCGATGTGTTGGTTCCGATGCTTCCTCCACACCCAGTTTGCCTGCTAACCGTGGGTACTGTCTTTGTGGGGGGGGGGGAGGTAGAAACCGGTCCTCTGAGGAGACGGCCAGGAGATGGGGGTGGGGGTTGGAGAATCAAAAACACCCTCTCAGAGCTCAGTGTCTCTCTCGAATCTTTCAGGGTCTGGGTCGCAGGGTCTTGGCTCCGTTCCTCAGAGCCTGCCCAAGGTCAGAACACCCTGGGTGCTTCCGGGCGGGACCACAGCCAGACTGCGCCTCTGGTGCTGCACCAAGAACACCCAGGAGATGCCCGCGGGCACCTTGAGGAAGGTCAGTGGCTCCGTGCCATCTTGTACTGCCTGGATGGTTGCCGCACCTAAGGTTAGAAACCTGGACGCTCTGGCCAACTGCGGCCCGGCTGACAAGACGGAGGCAGGAAAGGCAGGAGCCTCAAGCGCTGGCTTTCCGGACTCAGTCCCCTGCCCCGGAGCACTGCGCGTGGAGAAGCTCTAGGGTATCTAAGGCCCTGGGCTCCGTCTTCAGGGTCCTGCGCGAGCGCCACGGGGACGGCCAAGTTGCGCGGCCGAGCCCAGACTCGGGGACCGCTGGGGTGGGCGCTTAGGGGTGTCCGGGGCTGTCGCCTCGGACAAAGCAGCGGCACCACCCTAAAGCGCTGGCCAATGGAATGAATGGGCTATAAATAGCCACCAATGGGCGGCCGGCGACGCGCCCCTTAAGAGCTGCCGGAGCAGCGAGCGGCCGCCGTTCTTCTGCGCTGCGCTCGGAGCTGCCCAGGCACTCTGCGCCCCTGCTCCATCTGGCATCCCGGTGAGCGAACCCAAGGGCCGAGGGCAGCCGCGCGGGGCGCAACGCAGGGGTGCAGGGCGAGGCAGGCGCGCCCCGGACCCGCCGGGTACTAGGGATGCTCCCGCGCCGGACTCTGCAGACCCGGCTGACCTTGCAGGCGCCGGGGGGGGGGGGGGGAGAGGGAAGCGGGGGGTGGGGGTCAGAGCCGTCCGCTGGTCCCTGGAGGCCGGGACGCAGACCTCCCCTGACCCCGCTCCTCCCCGCAGCCCGCCGCCGCCATGCCCTTCTCCAACAGCCATAACACCCAGAAGCTGCGCTTCCCAGCAGAGGACGAGTATCCCGACCTGAGCGGCCACAACAACTACATGGCCAAGGTGCTGACCCCCGAGCTGTACGCCGACCTCCGCGCCAAGAGCACGCCGAGCGGCTTCACGGTGGACGATGCCATCCAGACCGGCGTAGACAATCCGGGTACACACAGCCCTGCGGGCTCGGGCCTCCGTCCCTCCCCAGCCCTCCTCCAGCCCCTCCCAGCCCCCCTCCGGGGCGAGGAGCCCGCTGCTCGTCCCTCCACCTCCGGAGGGCCGGGGTCCCCCGTCCCCTTCCCGCGCTCCGCCGCAGGGGCCTCGAGCGGCTCGCCCCGGCTGGCGGTGACGTCACTGTCGCCGCTCCCCTCCCCCAGGCCACCCGTTCATCTTGACCGTGGGTGCGGTGGCGGGCGACGAGGAGTCTTACGACGTGTTCAAGGAGCTCTTCGACCCCATCATCGAGGCCCGGCACGGCGGCTACCAGCCCACCGATGAGCACAAGACGGACCTCAACCCCGACAACCTGCAGGTGAGGGGCGGCCGGGCCGGGCGCGCTGGGCCCCGGGGCCTCGGCGCTCACTCCCGCCACCACCTCGCGTCCCCAGGGCGGCGATGACCTGGACCCCAACTACGTGCTGAGTTCGCGGGTGCGCACGGGCCGCAGCATCCGCGGCTTCTGTCTCCCCCCGCACTGCAGCCGCGGGGAGCGCCGCGCCGTCGAGAAGCTGGCGGTGGAAGGTAGGGCCGGCGGCCGGCTGCGCGCGCAGGGGGCTCCTCCGGGGCGCCGGGGCCCAGCCCCGCCCGGGGACGCCCGCCGGGAGCGGGGCGGCCAGCGCGCCCTCCCGGCCGGGCCTCGAACTCCGCCCTCCCGCAGCCCTGGCCAGCCTGGAGGGCGACCTGTCGGGGAAATACTACGCGCTCAAGGGCATGACCGAAGCCGAGCAGCAGCAGCTCATAGACGACCACTTCCTCTTCGACAAGCCCGTGTCGCCCCTGCTGCTGGCCTCCGGCATGGCCCGCGACTGGCCCGACGCTCGCGGCATCTGGTAGGAGGCCTCCCGCCGCCCCCTCCCCGCCGGGGACCGCGGTCCCGCCCGGGGCCCCTGCGCCGCGGGAGGCCGCTGTCTGCAGGGACTCCGGGTGGTGGCCCGTCCCTCCGCGTCTGTTCTCCGCCCTCCTCGGGAGCCGGCGCTTCTTGTTTTCTCTCCTCCTTCTCGCCCCTGTTCCCCCGGGATCGTGCCAGGTGCCGGTGACGCAAAAGCCTCCGCACCCGTCCGGGCAGGGACCTGGCCCTGCGGACTGTGCGGGCGGAGGCGTGCTTCCTCTGGGGCCGCAGCCTGCCACACAGCGTGGGCCTGGCGGTTGGGGGGTGTGTGAGGGGCCCCGTGCCCCGGCCTCCCTCCAGCGTCGCTAGGGTCGGAGTCCTGGCGACAGCCCACACTCGCGCACTGAGCACACACCTCTGCGACTCGGGATCCCCTGAGGTCGCCCACCTACGCAGATGGAGACAGTCTGGAAGTGGCCTAAGGCCATGTTCTGGCAGGGACTTTGGCTTGACTATCCCCCTCCTCCAGGCACAATGACAATAAGACTTTCCTGGTGTGGATCAACGAGGAGGACCACCTGCGGGTCATCTCCATGCAGAAGGGGGGCAACATGAAGGAAGTCTTCTCCCGGTTCTGCACTGGCCTCACCCAGGTCTGGCCTGCTGCCCGGGGAGGGGTCGGGGCAGAGCAGGTCCCTTAGGGCTTCCGGCCAGGCTCCCCCTCTGAGCTGCCCCTCCTCCACCTTCAGATTGAAACTCTCTTCAAGTCTAAGAACTACGAGTTCATGTGGAACCCTCACCTGGGCTACATCCTCACGTGCCCGTCCAACCTGGGCACCGGGCTGCGGGCGGGCGTGCACATCAAGCTCCCCCACCTGGGCAAGCACGAGAAGTTCTCGGAGGTGCTCAAGCGGCTGCGGCTTCAGAAGCGAGGCACAGGTGAGGGCAGGCCGCGCAGGTGAGAGGGGCAGAGGCTGCGGCTCCCCGGCCCGGCCAACCCTCCGCCCTCCCGTCCGCAGGTGGCGTGGACACCGCCGCTGTCGGAGGGGTCTTCGACGTCTCCAACGCAGACCGCCTGGGCTTCTCGGAGGTGGAGCTGGTGCAGATGGTGGTGGACGGCGTGAAGCTGCTCATTGAGATGGAGCAGCGGCTGGAGCAGGGCCAGCCCATCGACGACCTCATGCCTGCCCAGAAGTGAAGCCTGGCCCTCGCGCCGCCAGCCTGCTGCTTCCTAACTTATTACCTGGGCAGCGCCCGCCACGCACCCCTGATGTCCGCCGCCTGGCGGCTGAGCCCTTAGCCTCGCCGTAGAGACCTCTGTCACCCCGGGTAGAGTTTATTTTTCTGATGGCTGAGCTGTTGCTGACACTGAAATAAAGTAGGGTTTGGCCTGCCCTATGTCTCTTGAGTGGTGCCTCTCCTTCCCTAGGGACAGTGTGTATGGCCTGGCCATCTCTGTCAGCTGGCCTAGCAGCTGGAACATTAGCCGTAGAAGATACAGGGCGGAGAGGGAGGGAGGCCCTCCTCGGGCTCTGAGCATCTAAGGACATCGGAGCCTGCAGGGCGGAGCCTAGTATTTAGCTCCAGCCAGGGAGGAGTCAGAAACTTGACCCGCTCCCAGTTCCTTTCTGCTGCTTTCCTGGCAGCTTGAAGACCCAAAATTCTATCTCCTTGCTTCCTCTCCCCTCCAGGCCTCTCTCGAACACCTCCTACAGCTCCAAAATAATCCTTTCTGCCCCTACTTTCTCCTCGGGTTGAGCTGCCTCCTCCCTCAGCCCAGCGCTCTAGCCCCGTCCAGACAGCAGCAGAGCCTTCTCATCTGCTGGGCCTCCCCAGGCCCTGGCGGTTGGGAGGACACAAGCCTCTGCTGCAGCTCATTCAGCATCTGTGCCACGTCAGCTAGAAGGGCCAGGAGTTGGGGGGGGGGACTCTGCTGTGACCTGTCAGTGGACAGATCAAAGGGGAGGTGCTCCAGGACTCAGGGTCTTGGGTACAAAAAAAAGCTGTGCTGTCTAAGCCATCTTCATGGTGGCTTCTCCTGGTTGGGTCTCAAGATCTGGCCCACATTTAAAAACCTAGAACTGATCACATCAACCAGGGGCTGGAGCTACTGTTCCCCACCCCCACAGTGCCTCTTCCAAGAGGACAATCTTGTGCTGCCACCTGCTGGTCAGACTCACCCGCTAAAGACTGGACATTGAGACTGTCCACCCAGACCCAGTAGGTGGGGAGACAGCGTTAAGCTTCAATGGCAGGGCTTGGGCTATGGACTTGTCTAGGTGGTGACCAGCCTGGGGAGGACCCTACTGTGAGGCTTGACCTCTGTGGTATGCTTACTGTCAGGATGGGTAACTAACTAACTGGGTAGGCTGGGCACAGGGGACATGTCCCCTGAGGGTGCAACCAGAGGTCAAGGACCTCTGCGTCCATCCTCGGAGTCCTGGGATTAGTTCAGGGCTGGCCCTTTGGTCAGGAGTGTCTGGGACCCAGACAAGCCCAGGGTGTGGGCTGACAACATTCTCTGATGTCCTCCAGCCAGTGGGGCTGGGCCAGCCACACTGTAGACTTCACTCTGGTGACAAGTAGCACTTCTGGCAAATGAAAGAGCAGCCCGTTGAACTGTTTCCACAAATAAAGGATGAGAGTCTCTCTGGAAGAGGAGGATAAAGGCTACTAGAGGACAGTAGGCACAGGGGGACACGGATGGCCCAAACCCTCCACATATTATTAAAAGACCAAAGGACAGGAGGCAGGAGCGCAGGACCCCTGCTGCGGGTGAGGGCTTCCTGGGCTATCTCCCTGTAACTCCCTCAGGCCTATGCAGGTCCCACTCTTCCTACTGCCCCTTGAGCCCAGAAGGTTCTGCTGGTTCAGGCCCCTCCCCACCAGCAGGGTCAGGGCCAGCTAACCTGGTTAGGGTAAGACACACAGGTCCCACTGGAGGTGGCACAGCGCTGGGCATGCCCCGCCCCATCCCAACCCTTAGGGTGCAGAGAGCTGTAGCCTAAAACCCCGCTCTACCGCCACGGGCCTCACCATGTATTCCTTAAGGCCCCAGAGGGCAGAGCCTAGCCTGGAAAGATGTCTTTTTTCCAGGCCATGAATCTCATGGGATCTTGGAGCCTGCCCCAGCTGGCTCACACTCCCAGCAGCTGAGCAAGGCCTGGGAGCAGACTGGAGAGGGAACCTGGGTACCTTGCCCCAAGTCCTTTCGCGGCTGAGCTGCTTCCTGGCTCTGAGGACCCCCAGGCAGAAGGGGAATTTCGTTGCTTGTGTTCCCTCAGCTGCGCTGCGCGTCCGCCATAGGCAGCCCTGGAGCCGGGAATGAAAAAGGGTTTGTTCGCGAGCCGTCTTGATGGTTCTGCTCTCCCGACCTGCGAGGCTTCCTCTGCTGGTGTCCAAAGGATTGCCTTGAGCTTGGCCTCGCCCTGCTGGGGTGGATCCTGAGGGGGGGATGCAGGGAGGAAGGTGCTGTGCTCCCTGGGGGAGGCGGAGGCACACCCAGAAGTCTGGTTCTGGCCAGGAACAGCCAGAGAAAGCTATCAAGCTGGACCCGCCGGGGCTGCTTGGGGAGGTCCTTTGACAGGGTGGGGGCTCTGTCTACCAAGACACCTTTAGGTGGCGTCAGGACCCCCAGCCCCCCACGCTAATAGAACCCCCGGCCCTCAACTTGGTGCTAGCAGAATTTTTAAGATACTGACCAAGGAAGACCACAACCCTACAGGAATAACCAGGAAATGAAACTGTGTAGAGCAGGAAAGAAACTGGTCATCTCCAACAAAAACCAAAACCTTGGCCAGCCCCAGCCCTCCCCCACCCTCCTACTCTGTTCGGGCAAACTTCACACTCAGTGCTGTGAAGAAGGCTGGGAGAGAGGAGAAGCAAGCACGGGTTATAAAACATGTCGCACTGTGGTCCCACACGGATTATGTATGGAAAAACCCAGAAGAGTCTGCCTGTGGGTGGTGGGGTAACAGGTGATTTCCTTCTTTATCCTTTCCCCAAAGTTCTTCCAGGGAACATGTATTGCTTATATAAGGCAATAGTTTTTTTTTTCTTCTTCTTCTTTGCCTTCTTGAAAGTCAAACTCAGGGCTCTGCAGACTATGAGAAGGTGCTCTACCACCGAGCTGCTTCCCAGCCCCCACCGTGTAGGGAGGACGGCAGGGAACTTCTGATCCTCCTGCCTCCACCCACCACCTGCTGGGATTATGGGTGTGTACCACCACGCTGTTTTTGCAATGCGGTGTTTAGGATTAAACGAAAGGCTTCGTAGCGCTTTGTACCCGTTTAGTTTGTACTGCTTTGTACTCTGCTGACTGAGCTACAGCCCCAGCCCTGTTCCAGGAAAAATGAAAAAAAAAAAAAAAATTTTTTTTTCTACGTATACTTTAAGAATTTAATGTGTCACAGTTGGTGGGAGCCCATTCAGACAGTAGCAGGAAGGAATCCACCGCCACCCTCTCCGATGATGGGGAAACTGAGACAGAAAAGCCTAACTCTAGGTCAAGTGGAGTCTCTGGGCTCCCAGTCATGGTTTACTTCCCTTGCTCTTTAACGTTTGGGGCTTTCGCTTTCCAGGCTCCGAAGGGTGGGCCCCGCGTCTCCCAATAATAGCTTAGAAGGCTGCAATTGCCTACAGGGTCCCTTACGCAGCACTCCTATTTCTGCCCCAGCCTGGTACTTAACCAGCCTCCCAGATGCCGGAGGCAGCTACACACTGTAACCACAGGGATTCAAGTTAACTATCTTTCGCCCTAGCATGAAGAGACTCATCCTAAGAGTGCAGGGTGACAGCCTAGAGAAGCGGGGCTTTTGACCGGTGGGCTGGGGCCCAAGCCTGTGTCAGGCAGCCACCTGCCCTCTCATGGTGCCCTCACTAACACCTCGCTCCGCCTGGCTGAGGAAGGGTTTAGGCGGAGGCTCAGACTTCCTGACTGCCACACCTTGTGAGATACTGTGCCTACCTAAAAGCTGGACAGTGGCGGGCGTGGCAGCTCACACATTTAAGCACAGCACCAGGAGGGCAGAGGTGGCTGCTGGAGCTGTTTGAGGCCAGTGTTGTGGACGCTTTGGTTTATGATATGTAAACATGTTTTTGTTAAAATCCAAAGTGGGGGATTTTAGTTTGTCCACACCTGTTAATTGTCTTGTGCAGAGCTTGGTCTTTGCTGGAATTAGCCGAATTCTGAGGACTTGAGGGGTGTAAATGTGATAGCCCAGAGGAAGAAGGCTCGGTGGCTTGGAGGAGATGGAGGAGGGCTGCTTACTGTGCTTGCTGCTTTACTGCTTACCTGGACTTCCAGATTTCCTGGTGATGGATTTTGATTTTGACCCAAAAAGAATTTTACAACCCTACCCAGCAGGAAGAAGAGGGAAACCCATTCCCTTACAACTATCTTTTTCCCCTACCTGGGGTTGGGGAGTTGGAAGGGATAAACTTCAAGGAACCCCAAATAAAGTAGCATTTGAAAAACTAGTGCCTACAGGCCAGCCTGGTCTACACAGCAAGTTCCAGGCTGGCCAGAACACTGCAACAAAACACCCAGACAGGACACAAGCGTGACTGCCAGGAGCGCCCTCTAGCCAAGTTTTAAGGTACTGATGGCTGGTTCCCTGGTCGCCACCCTGCTTTAGCCACAAAGGTTTGGTGCTTCACTTGGCTAGATGACAAGATGGACATTCAGGCAGCCACCTTGGGGAGTGAGTATCCTCTCCTGCACATGGCAGGGGTGGGGGTCCTGTGTTTGTATCACCTCATCACCAGGTTCTAAAGGCAACTTGGGTGTTGCCAAAATCACTCCTGGGAGAGAGATCCAAGTGGGACTGTGCTCCCACTCCTCACAGCGGCTTCACTGCCGAGCAGGGCAGGCTGGGGGTCGGCAGGGCTGGCGCGTGGCGTGGGCGGAGTGCAGGGCAAACTGGCTCTGGGCCTATGCACACTTAATCATGACTCTGTAGTTGCTCCGAGAGTAGTGTCACGCTGTTTGGTGGCCTTGTGGCCAGCTCGGGCAGGGCTCCATTTTGCAAGCTCTACCATGCCTCTATAGGCAAAGGTGGTGTTGCTACACTGGACTCTGGGCCTGGTTCACTGTTCTCTTTACCCTGTGTTCTTGGTCAGTTTTCACCTGCTGCTGATAAGCAGTGTGTTCACCATGCCAAGGTTGTCCCAAACAAAACAAAAGCAAAAACAGGTAGGAAAAATCTGCTCCATTGAAAGCAAAGCCTAGTTTTGTAAAATGCCTCTGACCATTCACCCACACCACGAGCCCTGTGTATACAAAGGGGGCTTGAATGGACCAGACGCTGAGACATGAAAGCAGCTCATCCTGTCAGACCTGCAGTTGCTGACTCTGGCTTGACGAGGACCATCTGTGCCTGGGCCAGAGGCCTTACCTCATCCTTAAAACTGGAGACAGAAAGGAGGGACCAGGCGCTGTTTCTCTCTGGCCTCCAGTCAAAGATTCCATGACTTTGCATTTTTACCAAAGTCTCAGTGTTTGCCTAAGTTCATGAATGACATTCTACTCAGCAACGCAACCCTGAAGAGCGTGCGGTACACTTAGTGCCACTAGGCCAAAAGGATGTGCAGCAGTGCTGCTCTGGGTGACGGATGGGGGAGGGGCGTGGCCAGAGGGCTAGGACTCAGGCTTGGGATTGCTGAGCTGCATGTCCAAGAGTCTGGCCAGAAAGATGGTGGGGAGCAGCAGGTCCAGACCCAGGACGCTCAGGGTAGTCTGGAATGGGCCCTCCTGAGGCTGGAAGGGGTCCTCTGGGGCCCTCCACCTAGGACTTCCGGTGCTGTGCCAATGCAAGCGATAACTATCTGCTACTTCGTGAGTGCTTGGCGAATGCGGCTGCATGGCCCAGGCCTGCTGGCAGCTCCCTCGAGAAGGCAAGCCAGTGCAGATCCCGCTCTCCGGGCTCCCAGCCAGGCCTTTCTTCCAGATCCCTGCTGCAGGTCACCCCATACAGTGGGGTCTGTCTCGGTCCGGGAGTGGCGCTCATCTTCACGAAGGATCTGGGGCACTCCTCGGTGAAGTAATGAGGACAGGGCCCCGAAGAGAAGCGCATTGTCTCAGACACATGTTACCGGGGACTTGCTGGTGTCAAGGCATGAATGGGACAGGAGCTGGGCTCTGTGCCACCTCCCCACCTACTGCTCCACCCTCTTCCTCTGCAGTCCCCGTGCCTGTCATCACGACACCTTCTCTGCCTTGACCCTGCTGGTGCTACCCCTTGGCCTCCTGCATTGTCCCTCTCTGCCTGGAGCTTCTCCACAGCAGGGGATTCTACACCTTCATTCATTCTTGGACCTGCAGGATCAGCACAAGATCCTCCAGAGTTACCCCCTTCCGTAGCTTCCCCTCACACGTCAACGGATACACCTTGACTGGCAAAGGGCCTGGAACAGTGAACCAAGAGAAGCAAAGTCTCCAGTTTCTCAACCTCCAATTTTAATTGAGATCTTCAGTATTTGAGCCCTGATTACTTACATTCTAGAGACAGGATTCAGGGGCAGTTCAGGAAGTGGGTGTCTCCTAGCAGTCTCCAGTTGCTGGACAGCGGCAGGCCCCGGACACTGAAGGTGTGAAGGGAGGTCAGGAGGAGGCTAGCTCAGCTCTGGAGGGTTCAAAGTACTGGGTGTGGCTGGAGCAGGAGGATGTACAAGGCCAGACTCAGGGCAAGAGCCACAGTACGACCTGCTCCTCTTTTTTCTTTTGAAGACAGGGCTTCTCTGTGTAACTCTGGCTGTCCTGGAACTAGCTTTGTAGGTTGGCCTCGAACTCAGAGATCCACTTGCTTCTGTCTCCGAAGTGCCGGGATTAAAGGTGTGTGCTACCAATGCCCGGCTTGTCCCTCTTTTTAAAACCTATTTTTATGTGTCTGTGTGCCAAGTGTGCAGGTGCTGGCAGGCGCCAGAAGAGGGCACTGGACCCTTTAGATGAAGATACAGCTAAGGCTGTCTGATGTGGATGCTAGGAACTCAGGACCCCTGAAGGAGCAGCAAGCGCTCTTCCCTGCTAAGCAATCTTTCCAGCCCATTTGTTCCACTTTCTGGTGAGACTCCAAAAGGCCCTCAGTTAATCAACAACCAGGATTCACAGGATGAGTGTCCAGGGTTCTAGAGAAATAAGGATCTCTGTTCTTGCAACCAGTTAGCTTCACCACAGCTGACACAAGACCCACAGCCAACTAAAATCAGCGCCAGGAGAACACCAAAGCAAACCAAAGGTGGCTGTTTCCTTGGCCATAGATTGCTGGGGTCTAGTCCACAGCTTTGGGACAGATCAGGCTTTCCCTGGAGGAGGATCATGGCCGGTGGGATGTGAGAAACCACTGCCTCCTCCATGCTGCCCAAGGCCCAGGCCTTTTAAAAAAATTTTACAGGTTGAAATCCAAATGGTGTTGGTGGTACATACCTTTAGTTCCAGTACTTGGGAGATAGAAGCAGGTGGATCTCTGAGTTCCAGGCCAGTCTGGTTTACACAGCAAGTTCCAGGACAGCCAGTGCCACAGTCTCAAACCCTATCCTTCTACCCAAAAGAAAGCCAAATGGTACAAGACACCTGAGCTGGATGATAAAAAGTGGGTATTGTAGGTGTGACTGCATACGGCTGTAATTCCACTGTTCCCGGAGACTGCCTTAAGTTTGGGACTAGACACAGCTAAATGGCAAGTTCCGGGACAGCAGGGGTCTCAAAACACAAAAACAACAGCCAGGTCCAGGCGTGGGAGTGCACCTTAAGCCTAGCACTTGGGAAGCTAGCCAAGGCCACACAGAGAGACCCTGTCTTAAAAAATAAAGCAACAACAGTAACACCTTCCCACCCTACCCCCAAACAGGGCTGGAGAGATGGCTCAGAGGTTAAGAGCACTGGCTGCTCTTCCAGAGGTCCTGAGTTCAATTCCCAGCAACCACATAGTGGCTCACAACTGTCTATAATGAGATCTGGTGCCCTCTTCTGGTGTGCAGGTGTACATGCAGGCAGAACACTATACATATACTAAATAAATCTTTAAAAAAAATCCAAAGGAGAGTGCAGAGTCTGCAGAGCTGTCAGACCAGTCTAAAGCACGCATCTCAACCCCTAAACTGCTGTCTAACCAGTTACCTGCCCACCCTCTCTGAAACCTAGACAAGGTCTTGCTATAGACAGCTGTCTTTAAGGGTAGTATTTTAGCTACAATCCGGAACTGGCTGTTCTGAGACTTCCTGATGCTGACTCCAGTCTTCCTGGCCCTAACATCTGAGGATTAAGTTGACAAATGTGTCATCTTGGTCCTTACACCTGGCCCTCTTCACTTTCACCAAAGGTGCTGACCTCTGGGTAAAATGCATTTTGGAGTGGTCCTGCTTCAGAACGGCGCTCACTCTCCTGGGGCCTTTCCACACTCAAGATGCTCCGCTCCATCAACCAGAGGGGAGAAACTTGGCACCTTTGCTGGAGCTGGTTGTTGGTGTCCCTGCAGAGTATGGTGCTCCCCCACAGTGATAATGGTAACAACTGAGGTAATGAGCAAAGGGTACTCTTCACATCAGCCTTAGATTTTCACAGTACCAGAGATGAAGAGGACCTGAGGAGCCCGGCACATCTTTCTCTGGCAAGAAAGCATATTAACTCTATCCTCAGGACCACATGCCAGCCAGGCTGCATACCTAATATGAGATACTCCCAGGAAATAAACAAGAAAAAGAAAGTAGCACACTATCTATTAACACTTTATCTTGGACTCTGAAGAAAGGACATGGCCCCATTTGTGAAGGGAGAGTTTCTCTGTTTTGTCCTAAAATGCTGCCACTAAAATCAACATCAGTTAGTAAGCCTTCTTGCCAGGTGATATTATATAACTTTAATTCCAGCCCTCAGGAGGCAGTCAGTAGTTGGAATTATGAGTTCGAGGCCAGCCTGGTCTACACAGTGAGTTCCAGGGCAGCCAGGGCTACACAGAGAAACTCTGTCTCAAAAAAAAAAAAAAAAAAAAAAAAAATTTAGTAAGCCTTCTAAATCCAGCCAGTTCAGGAATCCAGTGGTTATCTATACTTCTCTTGGAGACAGTTACTCATTTGCTCTGTTAACATTACAATATAGCCAAATGGCAAACAAAACAAAACGCACCAGAGTGCTTGCATTCACACAGAGTAGCTGCGCTCCTCAGGACACGGGCAGACTTCTTGCACCCCACTGGCTTTTCGAATATAGAGATGGAAAAGCAGTTAACAAGAGACACTTCTTTTTCCCTTTCTTTGGTTCTGGCTGGCTGGGAACTTGCTGTGTAGACCAGGCTGGCCTCAGCTTATGGAGATCTACTTACCCAAGCTGTCTCCCAAGCGCTGAGATTCAAGTTATGCACCACCACAGCCAGCATGAGGCCAGTTTTAACACACCTCTGCCTGAGTTGTGGGGGGGGGCTGACCCCTGATTGGATTTCTGGGGCAGGATTCTTTGAGTCAGGGGCTTAGTAAGGAGTCCTGGCTGTTCAGGACCTCACTCTAGTGACCTGACTGCTGTGGCCTCCCCACACACTGAGATGAAAGGCGTGCCCCAACCCAGTTTAGGGCACAGAGTATTGGCTCGTTGAGCCCTAAAGTGCAGCTCGGACCCTGCCCTGATAAGTGCCATACGACTGTCTAACAAAGTGACCTAGGGCACCAAGGGCACAATCTGCACGTGGACCTCAAGAAAGCCCCCGTGGACCTGGACAGTACCCATTCTTCTGTCTTGGTGGGTCCTGTGACACTTTTAAAAGTGTGAAAGTTCAGAAGTTCAGAGGAATGACAAGAGCTGGCACCTGGCCAAAGGGCTAGACAGTCTCCTCTGCTTAGCAGGGCACTTCGGGAGGACTAAGATGATAGACTCCAGGGTCACAAGGCAAGGCTCACGCCAGAAACTGTCATCTCTGCCCTTTTCTTTTTTTTTGAGATAAGGTTTCTCTGTGTAGCCCTGGCTGTTCTGGAGCTCACTGTGTAGACCAGGCTGGACTCAAACAGAGATCCTCCCATCTCTGCCTCTGCTGGGATTAAAGCTTACGCTGCCACCACCACTCAGCCATCTCTGCCCTTTCCTTTCTCATTCACCCCAAATCAAAGAGTTCATGCCTTTGCTCCCTCAAGAGTGTAGCAGAGCCCAACTAGTGCCCGCAGCGGGCCTGCCCGCAGCTGGCTATGCTGTCTGAGGGGCTCTGCTTAGCTTGACTTCTAGCTCTCTCCCCCTGTGATGAATTCCCAAAACAGATGCCACAGATGGCTGACAGCAGGCCAGTCAGAAACCTCCTGTGGCTCTCGAGGAAAATGCACAGTTGCTAGGGGCCTAGTGAGCCTGTGCCCTCTGGAGTTTCCAAACTGCTCTGCAGTGTATTAATGTATTTCAAGTTATTTTTTTACTATGTTCCATTCCAAGTCCTTACCCTTTTTTTAACGATTTTCAAGACAGGGTCTGTGTAGCCCTGGCTATCCTGTAACTCACCATGTAGACCAGGCCTCAGATCCACCTGCCTCCCAAGTGCTGGGACTAAAGGCCCTTAGGGTTTTTTGGGGGCTTTGTTTTTCTTTATTTATTTATGGAGGCAGAGTTTCTCTGTGTAGCTCTAGCTGTTCTGGAACCCTCACTTGGTTTATATGCTCTTAACCACTCAGCAATCTCTCCAGCTACCAAGCTCCAACTTCTTGTTTGCTGACTGACTACTGGAATGTAAGCTTCAAGGTCTCGGGTCTGTGTTTTTACTCATCTATGTTGTTTTGTACAAGAGTGCCTTGAGCATGGCAGACAAGACAACGGACAGCTGTGACTTAAGCACTAGTCCAGATTGCATGCTCCAGCCAACAACCTAAAACAGCACTCTCAATCACTGTGACAATTTCCTTGTGACATTAAAATGTTACAAGTGGGTGTCAAGTTCATTCTCCCTCCGACCCCCAATATAACCACGTAGGTGTTGGGAAAAAGCTGTAGGTCTGATTCATGTGTGGCTCACAGGGAGGGAGAGGAATATTTGGTACCACATGGGGAAGAAAAAAAAACCTCACTGATGTCAGGACCGGGTGCTTCGTCATGAGGGCGCATGGTCCCCAAGGACTAAGCAGCCACCATCCCCTCCCAGAGACCAGGGACACGGGAGAAAGGGCGCTACCATCCCAAAGGCTGGGGTCTCTGCAGAGTACTCAGTGCTCCAAGATTCACACATGTCCTTTGCCTCTATTCCATCCAACGGGAGGCAAGCAGCAGCTTTCCTGCCTTAGACTGAGGCTTCAGTACAGCACGAGAAGACAGTGCAAGATTTTACTGAGAAAAAGTGAATTTTTAATTATCTTGTGAATCTACTTAGAAAAACACACACAAGCAATGTTCACAACTATAAATTTAAACCTTTTGCACTAAAAAAAAAAAAAAAAAGCAAAAAAAAAATCACGAAACAAACACAAAACCACAGGCATGAACTGTAAACCTGTATTAATTAACTAGTCTTAAGGTTAATTCTTAGCAGTAATTCAGTATTTTCCTTCTTGGCAATTGTAATGTTTTAGCACCAAATGATCTCCCACAGAGGTACTGGTAATGCTGGCTGCCAGTGTGAGGAGACGTTTCCAATACAGTGCTTCCCACACACGCCATCACTCACACCACACACAGGAGTTGCGGGCAGATGGTGTTACACGCTGACTCCCAGGGCAATGGAAACGAGACAGAGGCACGGGTCACAGACTTTAATGTAGTGCATTCGTAGAAAAGGCCAGCCTCCGCTCCCAGGCGTGCTCTCGTCCTCAGACTTTAATGTCATGATTTAGAAGACGCAGGCGTTATTGCCTAAATATTACTCTATACATTTCCATCAGTGTTCTGGAAAACACCTTAAATTGCTACTTAATTTACACCATAATTACTGGGCTACAGCTTTAGCTCATTGGCAATTTTGGAAGCAATATTTTTGAAAGCTATGGATGTCCCTGATATCCGTTTAAACCGGACTCCATTCAGAGACAGTCTTGGCAGCTTACAGACTTCCATCTCCCACTGCACCAGGTTCTCTGCGTGCCCGTCGCCATGGACACAGAAGAGCAGGAAGCGCTCCCTCTGCTCATAGTCGCAGTTATTGGCGTCCAGCACTTTGCGGATCTCCCGCATCATATCACTGGGATCCATAGAACTCGTGGTTTTCATGCTCCAGGTGAAGCGCAGTGAACGAGGTTTTGCCTCTTTGTTTTCATCCTTTTGTTCCGAAGATACATTGCGACTGAAATGCACAGGGGCAGGGTGATTTTTAATTGCACTGGAAAAATAACCTTTTACACCTTAGCTAGTTATCAACTCCTTCAGCACCAATGACAACTGACCATGCACCTGACATTTACCAAAAGGCATACACCTCTATCTCCAACCCCTAAACATGCACATTCGCACAAAAATCTACCTGGCTGGAAAGAAGCCACCTATACTGGAAATCCTTTCATTCAGCCAAAACGGGACGCTCACACTCAGAGTGGGCGCAGACCCACAGCCTCCTGCTTTCACCCACAGCGCCTCGATTACTGCAGTTATGCTTGCCACAGGTACCACACCCAGCTCAGCAATACTGTCCCTCAGTCAGACGCTGAGGGCACAGGCATGCGGCCACTCTCTGTCACCACCCAACCTTCCTGCTTCTCCACTTTGCTAAGCCTCCAGTTTCACAGCTTAAGACTCCCAGGTCATGCTCCTGTGGCATCAGGGGCTCAGAAGGCTGAGAAAGAAGGGTCACAGGAGTTCAGGAGCCTAAGGTGAGCCTGACCAACAGCGAGGCCTGTCTCAAACTAAGAAAAACCAGACACTACAAATACCACAACTCATGATCTAACTTTAATGAAACAGACAGAAAAATTAAATGCCGCAGCCCACTTGTCTGTGAGAACTGGAATGACTGGTCTGCACAAGCTGAGGGCTCAAAGTGCAGTTAAATTCTATGTTAGACTCCACAGGCACAAAGGCAAGCACAAGCTCGGCAACACTTTTGGGATCAGGAAACCTTAGGTGAGGAGGGAGAAGCGGCGCAAACAATATGGGCAGTCTGCTGGGGTCACAGAAGGGAAGAACAGGGCAGGGCAGACAAGGCGGACTGGCCACATACAACTTCATAAAATTCAATGGAATCAGAAACAGGTCTTGTGTTGTTGGTTTTCTTTCTTTCTCTCTCTCTCTCTCTTTTTTTTTTTTTTTTTTTTTTTTGTGGCAACAGGGTCTCACATAGTTCAGACCTGCCTTGACCTCCTATTCTACTTCCCAAGGGCTAGGACTATACGTGTGTGCCACCTGGCCTGCTGAGTTTTTATTCTGAACAGAGATATTGCCACCAAAAGCAAATATACTCAAGCCCAGACCCACCAGACTAGGCCAGAGGGACAAAACCCCTGGCCCTTTCAGAGGGCCTGTATGGTGAGCCTTGTGTTGGTCCACACCAGAAGGCAGAGTCCATTACCACCTTCCTGCTGTGGATGGGACAATACATATGGAAAGGCAGATCCTGCTCTAAGCTGTGACAGGCTTGGGAGGAGACTTCCTGGAGCTCACTCCCCCCTCCCTCTACCTTAAAGGAAGCCTATGCCATACTCAGGGCCTCACAGGGACCACTGGTCAAGGAGTAGCTGTCAGTGAACATTTGGAACCACAGCATCACTGGGGCCTGTTCTAGAACAGTAGGAGGCCTACCACTACAGAGACGGGATCCTGGGTCTATCTACCACTACAGAGACGGAACCCTGAGTTACCTGTGATGCCATACCCACACAAGAGCCACTCAAAACCAAAAAGCAAACATAAGCCAGACTTGGTGGGGCATACCTGTAATCCCAGCACTCTGGAAGGCAGAGAGGCAGGAGGATCTCTGTGAGTTTGAGGCCAAGCCTGGTCTACAAAGTGAGGACAGCCAAGGCTACACAGAGGAACCCTGTCTCGAAAAACAAAACAAACAAACAAAAGGCAAGCATACAACTTCTATAGTCATCATTTTAAAATAAATGTCAACTCGGACCTCCCAACCTTATTTGGGACATCAAGACACAAATGTAAACCTGGGCTAAGGGTCTTAGGAAGGATCTCTCGGCACACCAGTGCCCTCTTGTGGCTGCTGGGGAACAAAGCAGTCTCCTAGGTCCAGAAAGCAGAGCCTTAAGAACATTCTAGAACCTCCACCCAGGATCAGGCCCACTCTACTTAAACAAATAACCAGAAAACAGCACTGGTCATCTCTGCCACAACAATAAGGTAGGTAATATTTGAAGTAAAAATTTCCCTCACCTTGAGCCCTCATATCTCCCGTTCCTCTCATATTCAGTTGGAAGTCTCAATGGACAGAACGTTGAAGCAAAGGAAAGTGGGAAAGAGAAAAGAAATCTTACACACTGGTACACGACCACCCAGACATCAACAAAACATCATACAGTGGATAAGCCCAGGCATTTCTCAGTTCCACTAATCCAGAGCCCTCCTCCTCTGCCTCAGGTGATGATGTATTCTCCATGAGGACAACCCTGTGGAGAGAGGCTGCATGCTCACTAATGCTTTCTTCCTGCTGTGCATACTCATGTCTTTGGACTAGAGCTGTTCTGTTCTATGTTCTATAACCACTCCGCACACTACGGCTTCCATTTGAAAGAAATGAGGTTATCAGTAGACCTTTACATTCAAATGTAACATATCTGTTCAATAAAAACACTAGCTGTTTGGGAAGATGACCCGAAAAGTCATCATGGAATGGCACTTGAAAGGAAAAGTACTTCCCTTCAGTTTTTAGCAAAGAGATGGTGTTTCATAAACAAAAAAATGCAGCCTTAAGAACAAAAGCAGGCAGTAACTTTTTTTTTTGGGGGGGGGAGGGCAGGAGGACATAGGGTCTTTTTATGTAGCCCTGGCCATCCTAGAACTCAAAATATAGATGAGGCTGGCTTTGGAACTCAGAGGTCTGCCTGTCTCTGCCTTCTAGGTGACCAGGATTAAGGGTGTGTCACCAGGCCTGGCTAGACAGCAACTTTAATAGCAGAGTTTCTGCCTCACACATGCACATTCCAAGGACATCAATATTTTTGGTCTCTTACAGTCAACATCAAAAATATTAATGAAACTGGAAACCCTGATTACTATCATGCTCTAGTAAAACAATGCCACATGCTTTCTTTATTGAAAAGAATACTATTTGCTCCTCAACGCTCCAAAAATATTAGACCTTTCTTTTGTGAAGTTACTCATAGCTCAGTTTCTACATAAGCAAACCAAACGAGGCTAGAAGACTTTATGCCAACATCAGAGTATTAGCCACCTTGTCATGTTATAGCCTTTGACTGACTAACATAGTTGCCACTTACCTTCTGCACGCTGGCGGCTAGCTCATTAACTGTGCACTGTTTACTGCACACTTCATCTTTAAACAGGAGCATGCTAAGTGCTATTAGTACCAAGACAGAATTATCTGGATGCTAAGTCATTCTACTAAGGAAAGAGAGTGCACAGGGCATGCACAGGCCTTTTGCTGAGTGGGTGCTGCAGTTCCTTTAAAATGCCCAACAGTTTCCTTTCAAGGAAATGAGGATTTAGTTCATAGCAGAAAGTTTAGTTTTAAAGAAAGAAAACAACAACAACAACAAAAAATAGGACCAAAAGCCAAACCTGATGTTAATTGCAAGAGCCACTTGGGGAGGGTGGGGTGAGGGCTGAAAGTAAGTGTACAGATATAATTCCTACCTTTTGATAAACCTGAATGACATGTTTCTAAAAGAAATTAAGCCAAAAAAATTAACAAAAAAGATTTGTACAAATTAAACAGAAAATCTAATTAACTATAGAAAGAATAGAAAAACAAATCAAACAAAGAAAAAAACAAACATCAGGGCTCTTCTTCTAGCCAATAATCAATAAAGCAACATTTGTTGAAAAAGTAAAATTATTATAAACACTTATGCTGAGTATGTGGTCTTTTAATTTGAAACATAAAAACATGTTTAGCCATAATAACTAAACTCATTACAAAAGCTCTTAAGATAAGCTGGGTGGTGGTGGCGCGTGCCTTTGATCCCAGCGGTCAGGAGGCAGAGGCAGGTAGATACATGAGCTCAGGGGCGGCCTGGCCTACATGGTAAGTTCCAGGACAGCCAAGGCTACACAGAGAAATACCGTCTCAAAAACCAAAAAGCTTTTAAGATAAACTTCAGTCTTTAAAATTATCATGGCTCAGGGCCTTGCTGTGTGTCAGAGGCTGGCCTTGCACCTGCACCCTCCTTTCACCTGAGCGCTGGGATTACAGACCTACTATCACACCTGCACATTCACATCTTAAAGAAATAACAAGTACTTGCAATGTACTTGTAATAAATAACATTTCTCAGATTTCTACAGAGTATCTCACGAGCAGAACTCTTGCCTTTTGTTACATAAACACAAGTCATTTGGCATTAAGAGGATGATCACTGAGCTATGTGTGATGGTATGGTCCTACAATATCGATTGTGAACACAGAGGCAGGGGGTGCTGTAAATTTGAGCCAGTCAGGTCTACAACACCAAGTTCCAGAGCCAGGGCTACATAGCAAGATCCTGCATTAAAAGGGGGATAGGGTGGAGCTGGTAATGCTGCTTGGTAGAATTTGCCTAGCATGCATGAAGACTTTGGGATTGATCTCTGGTACTGAACGAAATGGAGCATGGCTATTCATATCTGTTTTGGAGATAGAAGGATCAAAAGTTCAAGGTCACCCTTGGCAACATAGTGAGTTCAAAGCCAGTCTGGGTTACATGAAACCCTGTCTCAAACAACAAAAACAAAACAAAACCAAGGCAAGGTATGGAGGGATGGCTCAGAGACTGTTCTTCCACAGGATCCGAGTTCAAAGACCAGCAACCACATGTTGGCTCACAACCATCTAAAATGAGATCTGCTGCCCTCTTCTGGCCTGCAAGCACCTATGCAGGCAGAACACTGTATACATGATAAATAAATAAGTCTAAAAAAACGCCACAACGACAACAACTTTGAGGAGACACATACATGTGATGAACTGACCCTGGTAAGATCTTTCCCATAGATAGCACCTCTGAGCAAGCATAGGTAGAGAAAAGCCTAGTGATGTAATGGACACCACATGATATTCACCAAATGATGGCACTAACAGAAATTTTTGGATTTTTCTTTCCTTTAGGAAAGTCCAAACTCTTGCCGTTGTGGTGTGGCACTGTCACATGCAACTGTGTTGGGCTCTATGCAGAGCTATTCTGGAGTGCATGCAGCCTGTGGACCGCAGGTTGGATACCCTTGCTTAGACAGAATGAAGTGTTATACCGGGCTGGAGAGATGGCTCAGTGGTTAAGAGCACTGTCTGCTCTTCCAGCAGAGGTCCAAGGTCAATTCCTGGCAACCACATGGTGGCTCATAACCGCCCTCTTCTGGCATGCAGGTGTACATATAAAGCACTCATATACATAAAATAAATAAATCTTTAAAAAAGTGTTATACTATAGTCTATGGACAACCGTTCTCTACAGCATACATATCACACAATGATATACAGCAGGATAAACACTATAGAATATTAAGCATGCAAAATACTTTTAATTAGACAGCATATAAATATATAGATATATTATTTCATGGGGGCTGGAGAGATGGCTCAGCAGTTAAGAACACCGGCTATTCTTCCTAGAGGTCCTTACTTCAATTCCCAGCAACCACATGGTGGCTCACCACCATCTGTAATGGCATCTGATTTCCTCTTCTTGTGTGCATGAAACATCACTCACATACATAATAAACCAACCAACCAATAAATAAAATATATAGATATATTATTTTAAAATAATTACCAGTCTCCACCCTCCTCTCCCAGTGCTGGAGATCACACCCAGGCCCTTGTGCATGCCTAGACAACAAGGCTTTTAAAAATATTTGCTCATATATTGTAGACATATGAGTGTTCCCTATATACAGGCGCATGTACCACAAGTGTGAAGGGCCAAGGAGGCCAGAAGAAGGTGATGGAGTCTGTAGAAGTGGAGTGGTAGGCAGTTGTCAGCAGACACGTGGCTGCTGGAACTGAGCACATGTGTTCTGAAACAGCAGTACGTGATCTTAACTGCTGAGTCAGCTGTCCAGTCCCTCACAAAGTTTTAGTTGCTGATTTTCTACCTGGTAAGCCAAAAGTTACTGTGAATAAAACTTATGTTCTTTTCTTAATTTTTCTTCCCTCAAACCTTTTTTTTTTTTTTTTTTTTTTTCATGACAGGGTTTCTCTGTGTGGCCTTGGCTGTCCTGAACTCACTTTGTAGATCAGGCTGGCCTACAACTTAAGAGCCATCTGCCTCTGCTTTCCAGAGTGCTGGGATTACAGGAGTGTGCCACGGAGCCTGGCTTCCTCAAATATTTTTTAATACTCACATAAGGTGGAAGGAAGAGGACGGAAAACAGACTGAAGACTTGCACTGTGCCTGGGATCATGTGGACCCTCTGAGGCCCTTGTCTGGGCTGGAGCTCTATAGTGCCTGCAGGGTCCCACAGACAGACTCATTCATTCGATTATTCGCTTGTTTTTGAGTGTGCATGTTGGTGTGTCCTTTTGGAGCTCTAGCTACAGGTGTTTGTGAGTCCTATCAAGTGGATATTAGGAATTAAACTCCTGTCCTCTACAAAATGAGTCCGGCATTCTTAACTGCTGAACCATCTCTAGGGCTGGCAAATTCTGCCAGCCCAAGACATATAGAAAAGCCCTGTCTCAAATAAAAGTAAAAACAAAAAACAAAAACGAAATAAACTGGGGGTAGAGTGCTTGGTGAGACTGCTCAGTGGTTAAGAGCACCAGATACTCTTGCCAATGGTTTATGTAGGTTCGATTCCCAGCATCCACATGGCAGCTTACCGTAACTCAGGTTTCAGGGGATCCAATGCCTTCTTGTGACGTCTGTGAGCACAGGTACCAACCACATAGTGCATAGACATACAAAGCAGGCGAAACATTCATACACATAATGTAAAATCTTTTGTTTATATGTTTTTGTTTTTCTAGACAATGTTCCTCTGTGTAGCCTTAGCTGTGTTGGAAAGTTCTGTAGAGCAGGCTATCCTTGACCTGCCTACTTCTACCTCCCAAGTGCTGGGATTAAAGGCTGCACCACCACCACCTCAAGCAAAAATTTTAAATCTTAAAACAAAACAAAACAAAAAAACCAAAAACAACAACTAGAGGTGCCTATAACGATCATTTACATATTCTTTTTGCTTTGTTTTTTAAGACAAAGTTTCTCTGTGTAGCCCTGCTGTCCTGGAGTTCAAATCTGCAGACAAGGCTGACTCAAACTCACAGAGATCCACCTGCCTCTGCTTCCCAAATACTGGGATTAAAGGAGTGTGCCACTTCCATCCAGCCTCACCTATACTGTCTTAAACAAGAAACCTTAATAAATTTCTGTTTAAACACTGTGTTATATGAAACAGGTGTAATCAGAAAATGGACAAAGCAGCCCTTCACTGCATCTTCTAGGGAGCAGTACAGGAAGACTCAATGGGAGCCTGTGGAGGCATGCACACTTGGCTCAGACACGCTTTAGTGGCTTTAGTGTAGGATATAAAATTGTTCTTGATCTTTTAAACCTCATCGTCATTATTCAGCAGAGTGGGGGAGTATCTATCCACACAGAGTTGGCTCTGGGGATGAAATACATCCTGGGTGACAGTGGCTGGCTTTGAACTCACAGGGATCCCCTTGCTTCTGCTTCCCTTATGCTGGGATTCAAGGTGTGTAACACCACACCTGGCTTAAGTGCTGGAACTTTAAATCAATAATAGTCCTTCACTAGAGGGTTTTAATGATGCTCAAGTATCAGCTTAGGGGCTGGTGAGATGGCTAGGCGGGTAAGATGCTTGGTAAAAGGCCGAACGTGAAAGAGAGAGCTCATTGCATATTTAAAGATAATCAGTGAATATGTTTTTCTTGGTGACTGATAAACTGCAATGGGTGTGTCATATGTACAGATGTGTCTACAATACAAACAATAATTAAAGAATTACAACAATTCTTCCCAAGTGCTAGACAACTTTCAGTATTGTGAAGCAATGCTGAGTTCTGTAATTCCAAAGTTGGATACACAAGAACTAGAAACACATGAGCAAAGGGAAGAATGACAAGGATCCAGGAAGCAGCTTCACACATTAGGAAAGACTTTTTTTCTCTTTGTGTTTGCTCCAACAGAACAATCTCATGACACTTACCTCCTTGTGAGTTTTGAAGTTAATTTACTAAAAAGATTAGTAGAACCTCGGCTTCTAGTCTGGGACAGTGGTGTGGCTTCGTGGGACAAGCTGGGCGAGGCAGGTGGGCCATTATATGTTGCAGTTCGCCGCTCCCGAGGTTGGCCGTGGAAAGTGCTACGGCTGGCCGTGCCCCTTGGAAAGCGGATGCGATCTGGGGTGGTCGCACTGCTAATACTGTGGGTAGAAGCAACTGGAGTTCTCTGATCAGGAATAGTGCTAGGAAAGCAGAAAAAAAGAGACACCTTTGTTCCCAAAATCATGATACATGAAAATTTATAAACACATATACCTTTTACACATAGTGAAGTAAATCAGCCATTGTGAATCCAGATCCAAAGGATACTTTACAGGACTTAGCAGCAAAAGTAAGCTCAGTGGGAAAGGATATCAAAAGAACAAGAGACAAAACTCAAAGAATTTAGGGGTACAGTATATGTACATTTTAAGGACAAGATTAATGTAGGGTGGAGAATGGCTAACTCAAGTTTTCCCCCTCTACTTGCCTTTCAAGCTGCTTCCAATACAGAGAATTGTGCCAAAAAGAAAAGACTTACATGTAAAAAGGGATAGGCAACTAAAAATTTCTGGAAGCGCACAGATGGTATAAATATAAAATCCCACATGCTGAAAGAGAGTTAGGGTGGGGACTGCTTATACCCTCTGTAGTATGCCAAGGCATGAAGACAGGCATATACACACAGAGAGACAACACAGACACAATGAAACAGGATGTGCTTAACTAAAACTATATGGAGGAAAAACATCTGTGAACAACTGTAACAAAATCTTGGACCATATAATCCACAGCACAAAATTAAGCAGCATTGGGTACACACGAGCTTCACAAGGAATGTGCATTTTTCTTACATAGCCTTGAAGTTATCTCCTTCACTGTCTATTGGAGGTAACATCATCTTGGGGTGCCCAGAGGCTGACAAGGACATCGACTCCCGATGTCTCAACCGACAGGTAGATGTAGCACAGAGTGAGGCGGGGCTAGCTGCATAAGCGAACACTTCTGTCAGGCTGGGAGAGGGTTTGGGTTCAGGCAGAGGCAGAGATAACAGTGTGATGGAACAGTGGCCAAAGAGCAGCGTGCTGTCTAACGCACACACCGTCTCCCCAGACCCTGTAGACCTCCAGAGATCTTTAACTTGTTTGAGGATTCTGGGGCAACTGCTGACCTATAATTGCTTTTGCAAACAGTAGCTTAAAAAGTTCACTGTCTTAAAGAAAACAACACTTTACCTGTTTGAATACTTGCATATGTACCCTCAAAGCTCTGGCTAAAATAAACCTCCTGAGAGATGTCTCTATATAAACTTGGTGGTAAAATGACCCTGACACTAGGACATAGTACCGTTCACCCGTTCCCCTTTAAATGAATGACTGAAGTCGTGGGCATGCTAGGTATTCCACACTGGTGTATCTGATGTCATTTGAACAACACAGTTTAAACATTCCCACTCAAAAGACATTTACTCATTCATAAAGAGCAGTCAGCATCCTTACTGGGTCCAGAGGCCCTTCTTATTAAGATGGGAAAGCTCAGCATGTGGACTATTTTAGTCTTCATGTTATCTTTAAAACAGCTTCAGACAAACATACTCACGAAGAGGAGAACCCTACAAGCTGGTTCTCTCTTTTCACTTTAACGTGGGTTCTGAAGATCAAACTCCAGTCTCTAGATTTGTGTGGCAACTGACAAATACCTTTACGTGCTAAGCCATCTGTCTCACTGGCTCTTCTCTGTTCAGGTCCAGAGACTAGTCAATCTACCTGATTACTCTGCCCAGCTACTGAAAATTTACTAAACTAGAAGCTAGGATCAACGTGTGCACTGAACACAGCAAGAAAAGACAAACGGGCTGTTCGGCTTCTTCTCTGTAGAATATAAGCGGTCTTAGAGACTCCAGAGGAGGAATGGGCTTGGGGGTAGAGCAAGAAACAGGCTATTCCTTCCCCAAGAAGTAGCTAGAGGGGAGGCTGGCCCGAGAGTCCAGGAAAGACTTGCAGGTACACGGTATGAAGACAGCGTGTGCAGATACTCTTTCTTGAAGTACAAGACCCCACTAAAGAAAAGCATAATTCAAGCTTGGAGACATGGCTCAGAGGCTAAGAACACTGGCTGTTCTTCCAAAGGTCCTGAGTTCACTTCCCACAACAACATGATGGCTCATAAACATCTAAAATGGTGCCCTCTTCTGGCAAGTAGGCACACACGCAGGCAGAATGCTGTATAAATAATAAATAAATAACCTAAGAAAGTATAATTAATATTTTAATTATGTACAATTTGGTTACTTTTTATTATATTTTTAAATTATGTATACATGGGTACCTGTGCATTCATGTGTGCATGTGGATCTGTGTGTGTGTTTTTATTTGAGTGACTATGCTTGGAAACTCTAGAAGAGGGAACTAGATCCCCTAGAGCAGTTAAATTCTTCTCCTCTATAAGAGCCAGGAGTGCTCTTAACTGCTGAACCATCTCTCTAGCCTACCACTCCTCCACTCACTTTTTTGTTTTGTTTTGTTTTTGAAACAGAGTCTCACTGTCCTGGAACTTGCTCTGTTCATTAGATTGGCCTTGAACTCAGAGTTACACCTGCTGTGGCCTCCCAGATGCTAGGTTTATTGGTGTGTGTACCACCACACCCAGCAACAGATGGGTTTTTAAGGTCTATATTATTGATTTAGTGTTAGTTAAATTTCAAACTGGTAAAATAAAATTCTCAAAAATATTCTATTTATGACACATAAGCCTCTACACCAATCAGAGCAGGCAACATATTCTAAAACTCCATCAAGTTGGTTGTTAGAAAAAAAAAAAATTCAGAGAGTCTCAAACATTGGTTACAAACACTTTAGCCCACAACAATCTATAAACGTAAGATAACAGAAGCTGTGTTACATTTCAGTAGTTCTGGGCCCAAGTGGGGGGGGGGGGGGCGGCATTTTTTTTGTTTTAAGATGAGTCTTTAAGATCATCCTGCCTCTGCCACCCAACTTCTGTGATTACAGGTACGTACTACCATGCCTAGTTTCATTTCAAAAATCTAATAAAAAATGTTCTTTTTTCGGTTTTTATTCCTGAGACTGGGTTTCTCTGTGTAGTTCTGGTTAGAACTGGAACTTGCTCTGTAGACCAGGATGGCCTTTCCAGTTCTAGGATTTGAGGCACCACCACTACTATTCAGCAGAAATAGTGTTTTCCTTAATATTCAAGCAGAATGAGATCAGCATTTACAAAGTGTCCTGTGCTGGTCAGTTTTATGCCAGCATGACTCAAGATAGAATCATTTTTAGAAGAGGAACTCACAATTTTGAAAATATCTTTATAAGATGGGCCAGTAGGCAAGTCTGTTATGCATTTCCTTGGTTAATGACTGATGTGGGAGGGCCCAGCTCACTGTGGGTGGTGCTACTCCTGGCCAAGCAGGTGGTCATGGGCATAAGAAAGGAACCCTAGCAAACTATTAAGCAGCGCTCTCCCATGGCCTCTGCTCCAGTTCCTGCCTCTAGGTCCCTGCCCTGACTTCCCTTAGTGATAGCCAGTAACCTGTGAGGTCAGATGAATTCTTTCTCTGCCAGCTGCTTTTGGTCAAGGAGTTTTATCACAGAAACTCTAAGACATAATAACAGTACTGCACGTGGCAAGAGGCTAAATCTCATTATCTGGTGGGCCTTTAGAATACTTCAAGTTGAGAGTGAAAGAATAAAGGAACTTGGAACTTGTTAAGACAGGCATCATGCATACTTTTATCAGAGAAGATCATTCCTGTGTTGGAATTCTTTATTACCTCATATGGGAGACAGTCCAAATTATTTTAAGACATAGTGGAATGGACCGGTTTCACAAGTCAATGGACCAAGACATCCTGCAGTTCACACATTTTATTTTATTTATTTTTAGTTTTTTTGAGACAGGGTTTTTCTGTGTAATAGCCCTGTCCTGGAACTCACTATGCTGGGATTAAAGGCATGCCTTGGGAGGCAGAGGCAGGTGGATCTGAGTTTGATGCCAGCCTGGTCCACAAAAGAAAGTCCCGGACAGAATGACACTGACACACACACACACACACACACACACACACACACACACACACAAAGTATAGCAGAGTTTTAGCAGAGCCACTGATATGGCATGAATTCCGAAGTGATGGCACCTAGCTTTGAACTATCCTTTTGTAACTAGTCAGTGGTTGTTATCTGAGGTTTATGAAGTTGTCTTCCTGCAGCAGTCAGTCTTCTATAACTTAGACATACCTGGCAAACCAGGAAGCCCAGCAGACAACTTCAGATAATGCCTAGATCAGATAAGAGGTCTGGTATGCAGAAACTGACTTGCTGAAAGTGCCTTTGTAACAATAAAGACACCTCTGGAAAGCTATTCAGAATTCAGTTCTTCAGAAGCTGATCCCTCCTGCTGCTAAGAAGCCTAAATTCATCCTATAGTGTCGGGGGTTCAGACACTCCAGAACTTGAGATAGAGTAGGCTCACAAGACTCCAGGATTCGGCAGGACATGAGAATTCCCCATCTCAGGAGCAGTGATTGTACAACTGGTACAGAGGCAAATAAAAAAGCTCCAGGGATGAAGAATTATAAAAGAAAAAAAATATATATATTTTCCCAGTAGAAGAAGGGAAAATGTTTAATCAAGGTCTACAAACAGAAGGGCTCCAGAAACAAAAGAGAAAAAAGAAAAATGCCTCTTCCCAGTAGAAATAGAGAAATGAAAAGGCTCTTCCTTGGAGAGGGGAAAAAAAAATTAATGCACCTGGAACACAGAGCTCCCTGGCTACAGGTAAGCTCTTTCTGCTAAGGGCCTGCCAGCAGAGACTTCGCCTGAATTCCAAAGAATGAGGGGCGGGGCTCTGTTGCAGCATGAGCTAGCACAGCCAGCCCAGAATTTAGGATTTTCTTGTTTGTTTCCTTGATTTTTGTTTAAATGTCCCCACCCCAACAGAAAGAACAACTAAGTATCAACAGTCCATTTACAGGGGAAAAAAAAAATTCAAAACAAGTCAAACTTCTAATACAAAAACAATTACAACCAGGACATAAAGCACCAAGCCAATGTTGTTTAAATTTCCAGAGGTATCAGTCATTCATTATCTATAGAGAGAGGATGTTCTCTCTCTCTTGATCGTCTAATTAATGCTTAAATGGACGCTGAATTTTCATATAAATAAACTGAAGGAGAAATTCAGTTCGTAATTCTGAACTGCATCATTAGGTGTGTTCTTATATGTTTATCACTACCAAGGATTTGGCTCTGCTATTTAAGCTGCTTTCTGGAAACTCTTGGTTAAATTCTATAAAAATGTAACGGGGGCTGGAGAGATGGCTCAGATGTTAAGAACATTGGCTGCTCTGCCAGAGGTCCTGAGTTCAATTCTCAACCACATGGTGGCTCATAACCATCTATAGTGAGATCTGGTGCCCTCTTCTGGTGTGCAGGCACAAGTGCAAGCAGAATGCTGTACAAATAATAACTATTTGAAAAAACAAAAACAAAACATCTGAAACAAAACAGGTTATTAGCTTATTAAGTAATGTGGCTCCTTAGGCGGTAGCTCATAGAAATAATCTCTTACTGACAAAATGGCTAGGTGCCATCACTCCAGAATTCATGCTAGAATACAACTGGGTCTGCAAAATTCTTCTATGGAGAAAAAGAAAAAGCAAATGTAGATATAACAGTTTAGGCCAATCTGGAAAAGAGGGGAGATCAACCCTAAAATCCTCTCAAACAAACAAACAAACAAACAAACAAAAAAACTCATTAAGTTCCATCTTGTAGGGTATGGTATTGAGACTGTTCAGCTAAAGATAAAGATAACATCTTCACAAAGGAAAGCACTTGCCTGGCACTGGTGGTGGAGCCTCTAGTCCCCAGGGAGGAAAAGGCTGGCAGTGGTGTGCTTCAGATCCAGAACAACCAGTTCCAGGTTCTCCCAGCATTCCTCAGTCCCTATCTGCTGCTGGGCATGGCTGGCAAACCCTAGCCTCTATCCTAACCTTTCCTGGACAGGGGCTTCCCCTCCTCCTCACCATGTAATCGGAACATTTTGGTGCTCTTCCCTCTCTGTCTCTGTCTTCTGTCTCCCCGACCCCTCCTCCTTGCATGGCAACCAAGAGCTGCTTCCAATGAACTTACATTTATATACTTTTACTTGTCTTGTATGAGAAGCAGTCCAATGTCTTCATTCTTGCCTCACCACCCCTCCCTGGCTCCTCTTTTTTTTTTTTTTTTTTTTTTTTTAATTCAACATAAATGGAGGGATGCCATGTTTTTTGCACAGGCAATTCAACTGGCCTGCCCTCAGGGGCCTTTAGGGTCCTGATGAAGTCCTATGTCACCATCTGTATCTTATGTCATCATCTAGGCCTGGTTCTCCAGATATAACTCATCTGCCACTCCCACCCACACTCTCTTTGCCTTGTTTTCTCTCCCAGGGGTCCCTTACCATCCCCCTCACTTTTCCCAAACTCTCCCACTGTCTCTTCTTCCTTTCCCCAAATAAATCTCTTCATATTTGGATCTGTTGAATGCGTGGCATTTTTCAATTAGTATCATAACTGCAGATCTCTAAGGTCAAAGCCAGCCTGGTCTAGAATGAGTTCCAGGATGGCCAGGGCTACACAGAGAAACCCTTTCTTGAACCCCCCCAAAACAAACACACAACAATAACAAAACCCCCCAACAAAGAAGCAAAAAAAGGGAAAGTGTCTGTCTGTTGCTGTCCCCCTTTTTATGCGTCACGTGTGCTGTATGCTCCTGTCTGTCGGTTTCTCTATCACACTCTACCTTTTACTGCCTTGAGACAAGGTCTCTTACTGAACCAGAAGCTCACCATTTTGGCTCGGCTGACTGGCTTTGTGGGGTCCTGAGATCTACCTGTCCACATCCCATAGTGCTGAAGTTAGAGGCACGCACAGCCATGCTTGCCTTTTTACATAGGTGCTGAAAATTCAAGCTCATGTCTCTCACGCTTACAGAGCAACTGCTCACATTTACTAAGTCATTCCCCTAGGCTGACTGGAGTATTTTCAATGAATGCTGCTGAGAGAAGCAACAGGCCCTGGTAGGATACAGAAGAATCAACTCCAAGAAAGAGGACATCTTCAGTAGAATACAGAAAGAAAATAATCGCAAAGATGCAGACAGTCATAAAAACAGATGGATGCTCTAGACCCAAACTCCTGTAAAAGGTCTGCCTGAGGGCTTGTGCTCAATACGGTTTCTCCTTTTTATGTGGCTTGGGACCCAGCACAGAGAATGGTATCCACCACACTTTAAAGTCCTAAAGGGACTGTCAGTAGTTCAACAACCAAGAAACTCTTCAAAAACAAAACAAGCACCATGAAACAACAGCTTTTGAGTCCTGTGGAAGGAAATCCCTAACGGAAATTCTAGGCCTTTACAGATCTCTTCTATTAAGTCACTTGTAATCTAAAATACATTTGAAGAGTTGAGAATGGAAAATGACAAAAGAAAATCTACCAAAAATAAACAACTATCAAGAAATAAGGAGTGGATACTGGATGTGGTGGTGCATACCTTTAATGCCAGCAGAGGCAGAGGCAGGTGGCTCTCTGTGAGTTTCAGGACAGCCAAGGCTACACGAAGAAACTGTCTCAAAAAATAAAAACAAACAAAAAGAAAAGAGAAAGGCTGGCAAAGTGGCCAAGGGCACTTGCTGTCAAACCTGATGACATGAGTTCCATCCCCTAGACCTAGATGGGGGCAGGAGAAAGGCCAATTTCTGAAAGCTGTTCTCTGACCTTTACAGAGCAACTGCTCACATTTACTAAGTCATTCCCCTAGGCTGACTGGAGTATTTTCAGGCACATACGCGGCACACACATACACTGAACTCGGAAGACTCACCAAGGGCCTGTTTACATCAGGCCTAATGGCATGACTGTGGGAAACTGTCTTACTGTGTTAACTGATGTGGGAAAGCAGGCCACTGTGGTTGTGACCCCTGGGTAGAGACGTGAGCTGAGTGCATGCTGCCTCTATGCATCTCTTCGCTCTCGCCTGCGGATGAGAGCAGCTGTTGCAAATTCTGCCCTGACTGCCCAGAAAGGACAGCCTGGAGTGTGACTTTGTGAAGTTAAAAAACCCTTTCTCCCTTAAAGTATTTTATCTCAGTACTCTAAGGGCAAAGAAATTGCTCTAAATTCAAGGACCACTATCTACACAATGAGTTCCAGGTTGTAGACCCTTCAAAGAAGAAGGGTGAAAAAAACAAAACAAAACAAAAATATAAACACAAAACTACCTTCTACATAGAAAAATAAAAAATCTCCAGAAAGAACCAGGAATTAAAAAAAAAAAAAAAAAAGGAAAGACACCAGAAAATATTTTTTACAAAGATAAACGTAATCTTCCATGATAAGCTTAGCTGACCAACTGTGCCAGTAGCCTATAGAAGGCTTTAATAATGGGGGCATAATGGGTAACTTGACAGGATCTAGAATCACTTAGGAGAGAAGCCTCTAGGCACACCTGTGAAGGACTATCTAGATTTGGTTAGCTGAGTTGGGAAGAACCATTTTAACTACAGGAGACTCCACTTCCTAGGCTGGGATCCTGGACTGCATGAAAAGAAAAAGGAAAAAAGAAGCAAGCTGAGCACAAGCATTCATCTTTCTCTGTGTCCTGACTTTGGTGTAAGGTGAGCTTCGAGTTCCTGCAGCCATGACTTCCCAACATGATGGACTATGCCCTGGAGCTATAAGCCCAAATAAGCTCACAGTTCTTTCCAAGTTTCTGTTGAGGTATTTTGTCCTATCAATAAGAAAACTACCTAATATGGATCTTTCTCAAGCAGTCAGAGAGGTCAACAGGCACAAATATTATCTAACTAATGGGATCAAACAGATAGAAACCTCCAACTCAACAAAACAAATCAATGTCACAAGTATGGGAGCACACATTTGTAATCCCAGTACTTGAGGGTAGAAGCAGGAGGATTAGAAGTTTCAAACCTTAAGTAAAAGAAAAATGACTATTGTCACCTCAACCCAACACTTAGCACCTTTTCTGCTGTTGATAACTGAACCTCAGGGTTTCACACATAACACACATATATGCCCGTTCCAAAAACCCTATAACACACACTTGAGTGTGTGTGCATAAACGATGCTAAATATGGCCAGAGAGTAGTCAAGGTGCATCCCAGAGGTCCACAAAAGCTAATGTGAACTCATTTCTTGGAGTTCTCTGAGATACTTTCTGACTTTCATCTCCTCACTTAGAATTTAGTTTATCCTATACTTAATGGGCACCTGATCTCATTAGTATTTGAAGCCATGCAGAAGATGGACTCTGTGTTCCTAGAGTCTCAAGCGTATTTCTTCGATGTGTAGACTATGCTACTGGCTATCTGTACCTGGTGGCAAACTGTGGACCTGTCACTGCACTCTCACCTCCATACTTAGGGCTCTTATCCCCAGATGTGGCTCCTAGCCTCAGGCTCCTACATTCTCCCCTTTCATTCTCTTTTAAGTTCTTATTATTGTCATTGTAGACCTGGAAATGGAACCATGTAGACTATAAATGCACTACACCCAAGCCGCAACCCAGACCCTGTTCAAAAGATGAACATACAAAATTTCCTCCATTCCCCCATTCACCACTGTCAAGAAACCATAGCACACTATCCGTTTTTCTAAAACCTCCCTCATTCAACCCTAACTCTTCCTTGTCAGAATTTGTAATCACCGGGGTGAATGCTCTGGACAAGAGAATAATCTAGAATCCTAATATCTTGCTAGAAATTAGCATTTAAAGTTTACTTACCTTTAAAGAATAATTGATAGCCATTTGAATTTTGATTATAAAAGTGAGATGTAACACACTTCCACTCCTTTTAAGAGAAAATATCTTTTTGCCAATAGGTGAAATTTCCTACCTGTTTTCTTTGCCATTTTGAATCACTGAGTGTCTATCCGTTGCAGATCTCTCACTGCAAACGTAAGTGTTTCGCCGTGTCATTCCGCCAGATGCTGCATTACTCTGTAAGAAAAGGCCATTTTTTTATCTTGAACTAGTTGGTAAGTGTAACTCAGCAAGAAAAAAACTAAACCAAACCAAAAAAACAAACCTGAAACCTTATATAGTTTATGCAACCAAAAGAATTAGAAGGGGGATGTTGTCAATGTGTTTGCGGTTAATGTCTTTCTGGATGACTCTCTATAACTGAGTGTGCCTGGACTCAGAGCTCGCAGACTAAGGCCAGACTATTTAGCCAGCTTGTTCAGTGACATCTTATCTCTGCCTTTAGAGCACTGAGATTACAGACAAGTGGCCACAACCATCTGGCTTTTTTATGTGGGAACTGGTATTCTAAACTCTGGTACTCACACTTGGGTACCAGAGCATTTTATCCATTATATCATTTCCCCAGAGCAACATCTTCATAAATAAACAAACAAGTAAGTATAAAATAGTGTATGTATCTGTTTGTACATGAACACAGCATGTGTATGCTTGAGGAAGCCAGAAGAGGGCACTGGTCCTCTGAAGCTGAGTTACTGGTACCTGTGAACTGCCTGGGAACTAAATTCTGGTCCTCTGCAACAACAAAAAGCACTCTTAACCACAGAGCCATCACTTCAGTCCCTTTTGAAAAACAGTCTTTAAATAAATCTAGTAATCCTACCATTTGGTAGGCTGAGGCAGGAGGATTCTGAGCTTGAGGACAGACAGTCTGGGTTACACAGCAAGCAAAGTATGCATAAAAGTATGCACTGAAGAGCTGAGTTCAATTTCCAGCATCCACATGGCAGCTCACAATCCACCTGGAAATCCAGTCCCAGCAATCTGATGCTCCTTAGGCCTCTACAGGCACCATGAATGACTGTTGCACACAGGGTTAGGTGCGTATGTAGACAAAACACTCATACAAGAATATTGTAAAAGGAAATAAATAGAGAATACACACAAGGACAGGAAATTCTTCCAAAATGTCTGATTAGTGGATAGCATTCGGAATATACAAAGAACTCTCATAACATAATCCCAGAATAAAAACTTAAAAATTGGGCAAACTGAGGACCAACAAGATGGCTTAGTTGGTATTATGTTTGATTCCTAGAACACACATACTAATAAACAAGAAGCAAATCTACGCAACTACGATGGGCATGTGTACATTCTAATACAACTTAAATGTAACAGAAGTTTTTAAAAACTGGCAATTTGAAAAGATAATTCTCCAAAACAAGTTATACAAATCACCAAAAAAAAAGCACATGAGAAGATGCTCAATACTGCTGATCATTAAGTAAATCTAAACCATGAGGTATTACTTCTTTAAAATGGTTTTAATACATTTATTTCCCTGATATTGTAGGAACACAATTTTTAAATTTTTTATTTATTACAATTTATTCACTTTGTATCCTGGCTGTGGCCCCCTCCCTCTTCTCCTCCTATGCCCCTCAAGGTATTACTTCTAACCTACTAAAAATGACTACAATAAATGGAAATATGAAGGATTTTCAGAGCAAAGCACTTGCTAAGAAGGACCCGAGTTCAGATGCGAACATGTCACAGAAAATTCAGGCATGGCAGTGTGCATGTGTAACCTCAATAATGGGCATGGTGGCAAGTAGATCCCCAGGACTAGCAGGCTAACCAACTAAGATCAATCAGCAAATTTGGTTTAGTGAGAGAGCCTGTCTCAAGAAAATAAGATGAAGCTAGAGGTTAAGAATGCTGGCTGTTCTTCCAAAGGTCATGAGTTCAATTCCCAGCAACCATATGGTGGCTCATAACCATCTATAGTGAGATCTGGTGCTTTCTTCTGGTGTGCAGGCACATATATAGGCAGAATGTCACATAAATATATAAAGAAATCTTAATAAAATATGGAGCACAACTGAAGAGAGCATCTATGTAATAGCCTCTAGCCTCTACAAGCAGACTTGTGTGAGCCCACAAACACCCACACATATGCCACACACTACAGACACAGAAGTGCTGTCAAGGAAGAAGGATGACAGAAACCCTCATTGCTAAAACAAAGGTTTGGCAGTCCTCAAAGTTAAAACTATAATTACAATACAACCCAGCAATTTTATCCCTAGCCATGTTCCCAAAAGAAACAAAAATCTAAAAACTAACCATAGTGTCACAACCATGATTCCAGCTCTCGAGGCTGAGGCATGAGTCTGTTTTGAGTTCAAGGCTATCCTGGACTAGATATTTTGGTTTAATCTCTAGAACTCACATGATAGAGAAAAACAACTTCACAAAGTTGTCCTCTGACCACTAAAAGGCATACTACTATGATGTAGGCATAAGGTTATTGTGTAATTCAAATGCTGATTTCTGTAGCCCACCCCTATCTGTTTGCAATCCTTGTCCGGAGAATCTCCTGTTTCATTGTTGTATAAACACTGCTCCCCAGTTGTCCTCTGATATGCTAAAAAAGCAGTTTACAGACAGTCACTTAGGAGGAGAACAGGGCTGGACTTGAAGGGAAGTTAGAGGAAGAAGTAGGGGATTCAGCTACTGGCAGAGTTCCAGCAGAGAACAGAGAGCAACTGAAATGGAAAACCACAAAGCACAAGTATCTCTGGGATTTAAGCTGTGAAGAAGCCAGATTAGCATAGAGGGTTAAGAATAATTACTGCTCAGTTGTTGTGCTGTGAAGCTTCATAAAAAGTAAATAATAGAATTTCAATTATTTTGGTGATAGTTGGGTTAACTGGAGAGATGGCTCAGAGGTTAAGAGCACTGGCTACTCTTCCAGAGGTCCTGGGTTTAATTCCCAGCAACCACATGGTGGCTCATAATCATAATAATGAAATCTGGTGCCCTCTTATGGCCTGCAGGCATACATGAGGCAGAATACTGTATACATTATAAATAAATAAAATCTTGGAAAAAGAGAAACTGAGAAACACAATTTTATAAAAATAACATTAACACTTTAACATGTCCCTTATCCACAAATAATAAAATGTAATTAAGCAAACAACAAAATGAGTGAGTATAATGGCTTATTGAGTAAAGCTGTTTGCTCAAGAAGTCTGGGGTCCTAAGTTCAAGCCCCTAAACTCACTGTACGGGTTGTTTTGTAGAGTATCTGGGTAGAGTATCTGGCAGGGTAGAACTTTCAGCTGAGGAACTGCCTATATCAGATAGTCCTGCAGGCAAGTCTCGAGTGACATTTTCTCGACTGATTGATACAAGAGGGCCTGGCTCACAGTGGGCAGCACCACCATGAGCCAAGTGGTCCTGTGTTGGGTAAGAAAGTGAAATGGGCACGGCAGTCAGCGACCTCTGCTTTAGTTCCTGCCCTAACTTCCCTCTGTGATAAGCTGGAAGTTGTAAGATGAAATAAACCCCTTCCTTCGCCCAAGCCACTTTTTATCAGTGCTTTATCACAGCAATAGAAACCCTAACTAAGACACTCACATAAAGATGAAAGGAAAGAATCAACTGCACAAAGTCAGTTGTACTCTGACTTCCACATGTGTGCTTGTGGCACAGGGGTCTCTCCCCTGCAAAGAATAAAATTCAAAAATAAATTCAGAGGATAAAGTGAGGTCAGATGCTCAGAACCCACGTTCAAAAGAAACCAGAAGTCTGGTGTAGTAGGATGTACTTGTAACGCCAGTGCTGTGCGGCAGAGACAGGTATATTGAAGCACTGAGCAGCCAATCTGACCTAACCAGTGAACCTCAGGTTCAGAGACCCTTCTCAAAAACTAACATCTGACACATGGACCCAGAGTTACAGACCAGGTGGGGATCCACCTGATGTAGGTGCTGGAACCAAACTTTTGTTTGTTTTGAGACAGGGTTTCACTGTGTTGCTCTTGCTGGCCTGGAACTGGCTATGCAGACCAGCAAACTCTCAGGGCTCCACCTGCTTCTGTCTTCCTAGTGCTGGGATTAAAAGCCTCTGTCTGCCTCCAAGCTTGGCACCACACAGCAAAGTAAGATTCCTAAGAATTATATGGTAAATAAGACTCAAATGAATTTAGTGAACCTGGGAATAAATGGGGAGAATAGGACAAACCTACAAGATTCGCTCTTCTGATTTCAAAATTTAATACAAAACTACAATCATGGCCAGGGTAGTGGCAACATGCCTTTAATCCCATCATTTGGGAGTCAGAGGCAGGCAGATCCCTGAGTTTGAGGCCAGCTAGGTCTACAAAGCAAGTAAACAAATAATTCTTTTTTTTTTTTTTTTCTTTTTGGAGGTAGGATTTCTCTGTGTAGCCCAGGCTGTCCCAGAACTCACTCTGTAGACCAGGCTAACCTCAAACTCAGAGACCTGCCTGCTTCTGCCTCCCAAGTGCTGGTATTAAAGGCATGCACCACCACCAAGCAAAAAGATTGATTGATCGATTGACTGATCTTTAGACAAGGTTTCTTTGTGTAGCCTTGGCTGTCCTGAACTCGCTTTATAGACCGGGCTGGCCTCAAACTTACAGAGATCTGCCTGCCTCTGAAAAAGATTTATTTTTATTTGTTTGAATGTCTGCTGCACGCATGGCTGGTGCCTGTAGAACTCTCCAGAGTTAGAGACAGTTGTCAGCTGCCACGGGAGAGGGTTGACAACTAAACCCAGGTCCTCTGAAAAAGTAGCAAGGTGGTTTGCCTGCATGAATGTCTGTGCACCCTGTGCATGCAGGGCCCTAGAAGTCTAGAACTGGATTTGTAGGTAGTTGTGAGTTGCCATATGGGTGCCAGGAATCAACCTAGGTCCTCTAGATCTTCAGCCCAATCATAGAATTTTTAAGTGAAGATAAAGCTTTACTATATCATGAGTGGATCACATACAATAAAACTTTAAGAATGACTGGGGGGCTGGAGAGATGGCTCAGCAGTTAAGAGCACTGTCTGCTCTTCCAAAGGTGCTGAGTACAATTCCTGGCAACCACATGGTGGCTCACAACCATCTATAACGTGAACTAATTCCTTCTTCTGACAGATGTAAATGCAGACAGAACACTCATATACATAAAATAAATAAATCTTAAAAAAAAAAAAGAATGACTGGGAGAAAATTTTTGATGTTGCTACTACATGTTGGATGAATGCCCCTCAAAAGGGGCATTCATCAAAATGCCCCATCTAGTAAAGGCCAAGTCCCTAATGTGGGGCTCTTGGACAGTAAAGGCTATTCAGGAGGCAGGACCTTCCTTGTGAGAGGTTCTGAAGTCACCAGGGCGTGTCCATGTAGACTGTGTTCAGACTCTGGCCCATCTAGTCACTTGCTTCCCACCTCACGAAGTAAACGGTTTATTCTTTCACATGCTCCATGAATGGGTTGCCTTCACAGCCCTATGGATGAGGACATAAAACTAATCCACTTTGGACTAGAACTAGCACCTTTTTTAAGTTAATTGCCCCAGAACAAGGCAATAAAATATTACTGTTACTTATTCTTCATAAAAAGGTAAATACTGGGTATACTCAAGAAATAGTTTTAACATGTAGATTAAGAGTAATAGCATGAGAAGTCACAAGGTGGAAAAGAACATTCCATAACTACTGTCCTCAAAAGTGAGAAATTGAATTTAAAATCAAGAGACTGAAATGAACGTGCAAAGCTACAATTCCACTTTATAAAGTATTCTGAAGACAAAACACATGAATTTTAAATGTTTTATTCTGATTAGGCACAATGCCAGAGAGTGAAGCTAACAGAACCCCTTGGATTCCCTTGTGAACCTCTGACCCCAGAACATAATAAAGGGTTCCTCCCTGGGTTTTTCTGTGGGTAGAAGGGCCACACTCCTGTCAACGTTGTGAGGGAAACATGCTTACAGATAACCCCAAGACTGTTCACTGCTCTGCAAATTTTGGCCAACATTACTTCTGTAAGTGCTAATAGTAATTACCATGGTATCAGATAAAACCATTTCCATTCACTGGGAAAAGGGTGCCTGGAACTAAATGGATTCAACTCAGTCTAACAGAGATAGACTATTTACTGAGGGAACCGTATTAAAGTTAAGGACTTAGTGCTGTATAATTTTAGCATACCAATGATGTAACTTTGTTTTGTTTTCTTCACCTGTGGTTCAGCTGGTACACAGTGTTTGGTACCAGAAAGGCCGCAGTGAAGGAGGTCAGAGAGCCTGCTGTCCACACTGCCACTGTGACTGTCTCTGTCACTGTGTCAGTGCTGACACAGCTCACACACAGTAAGTGCACAGAATCTCTGACACAAAGGACCTAAAATGGGGCTTCTAGGTGGTCATTGGTGCTTGAATTGGGGGGCAAGCCACCCTTTCTACTATGTGAAGATACTATGCCTCTGCAGCGCATGGCAGCAGAACACTACCCTGGAAACAGAAAAGACAATGAACCTGCTGTGCCTTGATCTTAGACATTCCAGCTGCTAGAACTCAAGAGATACATTTCTGTCCCTTATAAATATGTCTGAGGTACTCTGTTATAGCAGCAGAAATGAACTAGTAAAAATAGGAATTATCAAAAGAAATACCTACAATGCAGGAAATAGCCTGGTAGTCTGGAAGAAATGTTCTGCAGGCAGAGAATACAGAGCGAAATGGATAGATGCAAAGTGAAGCTGGCTCAAGCCCCAAACACGCAGGACTGCTATCCTATCCACGAGTACTTACACTGGGAACAGCAGGGCTTTTCTTGCGCTCGGGAATATCCGCTTTATTGGGATTGCTTGCATTCCCAAGCATAGGACTAGCAGGAGCAATCCCCTTTCCTCCTACGGCACTGCCGCTCGACTTTCGGGAGGTAATCCCATCTTCTTTGAGGTCACCGTCTGCGGTGCTGGTCTGACTCCTCCTTGGATGTGCCACAACTGAAGGAATAGCTGGTCCAGCTACAATAAAGAGTTCACTCTTTAAGGACAGAATGCAATTCATAGTTTATTCTGTGACAATTAAAAATGCCAATATCTTAACTTTTTGTTCATGTATAACTGTAACTGGTAAAATTCCCTAAGATGTCTCCATTAGCTTATTATCCATTTTAAAATGTTTGTGAGAAATTAGCAAGTTGAGAGGTCCTTTTGAAACAACTTAGTGCCACTGTCTATAAGATCACTAATTAAGTAGATGTGTAGGCTGCACACAGAACAAACTATTCTGGTACAATCAAGCAGATTACATTCTTTATGAATGAGGTATTCTTATTTTGTGGGAGTAAGACAGCATAACTTTCATGTGCCATTTCTTTTTGGAAATTGATATGCAATTTGAAAAAGGCACTAATCTTCTAGCCAAGCAAGAAAATAAGTGAATAAAGGAAGGCAACAGAAGCAGAGGGAAACATGTTCTTTCAGGAAGTGTTAGAGAGGAGGTGGTCATGTTTTAGGAGAGCACATCCAAGGAGGATCCTGGTAGATGGTTAACTGGTCTACAGTGAACCGCCCAGAGGTCCCAGTCTTAACACAGGAGATATAGAATTCATAGAAGTGAAAATGAACACAGACCTCCTATAATTATTAGATACAACGCCGGCTAAAATTTAAAAACAAAAAAACCACCAGAACTGTGCTATGGTGCTGAATGGCTTTAATCCCAGCACTTGGGAGGCAGAGGCAGGATCTTCGAGCGTTCGAGGCCAGCCTGGTCTATGAAGTCCAGGACAGCCAGGGCTGTCCTGAAAAACAAAACAAAACAAACAAAAGGGAGGCAGCGTAGGTGGGCTGGAGAGATGGCTCAGTGGTTAAGAGCACTGTCTACTCTTCCAGAGGACCTGAGTTTAATTCCCATCTATGTTGGGGTCTGATACCCTCTTCTAGCATGTAGGTGTACAAGCAGTCAGACACTCATAAGTATAAGTACATTTAAAAATAAAAATAAAAAATAAAAAAAGAGGTTGAGGCACAAAGACAGCAAGTTCCAAGACAGTCTAAACTCTATAGCAATACCTTAAAAACAATACAGCCACAACCACATAGAAAAGACAGATCTATCAAAACAAGGGTGTGTAACTACTTCCTGGACAAAATCTAAATGTCAGCTGTTTTTGGAAATTAAACTTTCAAAATCATTTATTTATAAGAACCCACTGATTTAGCTCTCAGACTTTCTATTCTAACATATAAACTAAGAACTAACCAAGCAGGGGTGATGCTGCTGTTGGCATTCATGTCTTCCCAGTAAGGTCAGCTGACACTGCAACTTCCAGGTCACAGTGATGTGCTGTGAAGCTTCCATTTAGAGAACACAAACCTTTAAACACGAGACTTGACATTCTAAATGCAGACAGATAACGAGGAAATCTGCAACCTCTTTCTGACTACCTGTTTTACTTACACTTGTTGTGTCTCTGTAATTTACTTCCACAATCTCCAGCATGTATGTAGCTTCTTGCGAGTATCACTAGCCAAGGCACAGTTTATCTTAAAGATCCAGTTTTCTCATGAGCTCAGTGAACCCATCAAACAATACTCCTTCTCTAACTTAGCATTACTAACCATCTCCATTATCCTGTCATTTTAAGAATATTGTTTAACTATAATCAATAGTATATAGATGGAAGTTTTGGTGTGTTTTTTTTTTTCTTTTGGTTATTGGTTTTATTTATTTTTTGTTTGTTTGTTTGAGACAGGGTTTCTCTGTGTAGCCCTGGCTGTCCTGGAACTCACAGAGATCCACCTGCCTCTCTGCCTCACAAATACTGGGATGACAGGCGTGAGACACCCTGCCTGGCTGGTTTTGTTTTTTAATCTTAAAATCACATGTATTTGTGAGCATGCACACACACACACACACACACACACGTACACACATATGGAGGCCAAACTGTCAGCCCTGGGTATTTATCCCCTAAGCCATCTCAATGGACCAATATATTCCTTTCTACCTTTGCTGGTCTGGAACATTGTCTTTCTTTTTAAAGATTTGTTTATGTGTATGAATATTTTGCCTGAATGTAAGCAAGCATGTACTTCACATGGATGCCTGCTATCTGTGGAGGTCTGAAGGCGTGGGATCCCCCGCAACTGTAAGCTATCATTTGGGTGACGGGGGTTGAATCCCAGTCCTGGGCAAGAACAAGTGCTCTCCAGACCCCGAGCTATTCTCTGTGCTTAAACCACTCCCTTGACATATGTTCACGTTGCGTGCACCGGAGTTAGTTCCCCTTTTCTTTTCTTTAAAAAGCTGGGAAAAAAGCATTCATTTATTTCCTGTGTGTGCACATGCTACAGTATGCAGGTTAGCCGACAGCTGCAGAGAGAGCTTCTGTCGTTCCACTGTGTGGGTCCCTTGTACCAAACTCATGCTGTCAGGCTGGCCAACAGCATCTTCACCTACTGAGCCGCCCTGGCAGCACTCTTTTCTCTCCTCTTGGCAAGTGTGCATGTGTTGAGGAAGAGGTCACATACAAATGCCCCTTTGTACTATGCTTTTCAAGATTTACTCATTTATGTGTATTTGCCTTTGCCTTTGTGGGTTTATGTGCAGCATGTGCCTGCAAGAGCCCATGGAGGACACTGGATCCCCTGGAACCAGAGAGTTCCAGGCAGCTGTAAAAGGACACATAGGTGCTGGGAACCAAACTGTAGTCCTATATGTAAGAGCAGTTAAGTGTAGACTCTCTCCAGCCCTACAAGTCCTTTATGCATCCAGATCAAGTAGTAGTCTCAATATTACCATAAAGATAATAAAATACTATTCTTACAATAAAAGGATTGCTAAAAGTAAAAATATCAATTTGGAAAATAGTGTTCTACGTCATGCAGCATCAAAAACCAGTCAACATTTAATTCTCATCAGGTGGGTGATACAGGCCTTTAATCCCAAAACCCAGAAGGCAGAGGCAAGCAGATCTCTAGAAGTTCAAGACCAGCAGGGTTCTATACATCAAGTTTCAGGCCACCAAGGACTATAGAGTCCTATAAACTATAGAGTGAGACCCTGTCTCAATAAAACAAAGAAAAAAAAAACCAACAAAAGAAAAAGATCTCTCTATGTAAAAACAAACAAGAAGAGGTATCAAAAAATCAGCATCAAAAAATTTCGTTTTAACCAGGTGCAGTAGCACAAGCCTGTAATCCCAGCACTCCAGCACTCTGGGAGGCAGAGGCAGGCAGATCTCTATTAAGTTTGAGGCCAGCCTGAACTACAACATGAGTTCAGGGACAGCCAAGGCACACAGAGAAACCCTGTCTTAAAAAACAAAAACAAAACAAAATCCTTTTATTTTAAAAAAGTAATGTTACATGTATAGAAAATAAGTACTTTAAAATAAATTACTTTTATGATTTATCAGTGACATTTGGCTCTATATATACCTCCACACCTGGGGCCACACAAAACTTTCTCTGGTGAAAACAGATTACGAGTGGATAAAAGTCCTAATTTAGTAGATAAGCTCCTGGACTGGGGGAGTCGGCCTTGCTCATTTGCTCTGGCTGCTGGGAGACATGCTGGCATTTCCCTTCTCCGTGCATTACTGACAAAATGTAGGGTGTCCAAATGTGCGGCTCCATCTCTAAAGCTCTTTATCTTTGGAAAAAGTCATTAGAAATCCAGGTGAGATCCATGTGCTTAAGGAAGAATGAATTTACTAAGATTAGTCCCTTGATAAAGGAGAAAATTCCACTGGTTTCTTTCAGGATTTAGGAGTAATTCCCTTTAAATTGGCTATCTTAAGGGGGCATGTAGGCATCTGCAGTTGGCATTCAGTCTGTAGGCCCTGAAAACTCTCCCTTGTTAGCTAACATGAGTACACAGGAAGAGCAAGAGCAACATCACCTCCTCATCCATAGACCCTGCAAACAGAGTAAATTTAACCCCCACACAATTTTTTTTTGTCTTTCTTTCCTCCTTCCCAAGCCCATCTGTAAATGGGTCTCAGCTTAAGCCAACCTCAAACTTGATATATAGCCAAGAATGACCTTAAATTCTTTTGAACTTTAAAAAAGAAATACAATTTTATGCAGATAGCTGATTTGCTTGCATGTATGTCTGTGTCCATGTGTGCCTGGTGTCCACAATGGCCAGAAGATGGGGGTGGCTCCCCTAGACTGGAATTGCAGATAGATGTTAGGACTGAAAACTGTGTTGCTAAGAACTGAACACAGATCCTTTGGAAGAACAGCAAGTGTTCTTAACCAGTGAGTTCTCTAGCCCCAACCTTAAATTCTTGATCCTACTGCCTCTACCTCCCAAATGCTGGTATTACAGGCATTTATCAAAGTGCCTAGATTCAGATTTTCACCTTTAATTGAAATTAAAATAAAAAACCCTACCTGGATGATGGTGGTGCACACCTTTAACCCTGGGACTCAGGAGGCAGAGGCAGGTGGATCTGAGTTTGATGCCAGCCTGGTCTGCAGAGTGAGTTGCAGGACAGCCAGGGCTACACAGAGAAACCCTGTCTTGAAAAACACCAAAACAAACAAACAAGAAAACCTCGAGGCTGGAAAGATGATTCAGCAGTTAAGAGTACTGTCTGTATTGTCTGCTCTTGCAGAAGACCCAGTGCCCACATACGGCTCACAAGCATCTACAACTCTAGTTCCAGGGGAGCTGACACACTCTCTGGCTTCCATGGGCACCAGGCACAGGGCTGCACATATATATCCGAAATTAAAACACTCATACACATAAAGAAAAATCTGACCGTCATTTCTCCATTTAAGTGTGCAACAGCCTTCTAAAGTTAGCTGTTACAACCCTGACTAAACAGAGAATACTTTTATCAGTAAGAGAGCTCCGCCAGCTGCAATGCTCTGAGTTCCCTGATAGAGTTAAGAGGGAGATACACGTATCTAACATATGAGGCTTTCATTCTGCTAAACCTTACCCAGGGAAGTTTACAAATGTTCCAAACCTTAACCATACCAGGCCCCTAATATCAAACAGGAACAGCAAGCCAATCTCTGCCCCACCAGGCTCTACACAAGACAACACATTCGGAAACTACTGGGGTGGTCTCAGACTTACCATGATCACTGTAACGCCTCTGTTTCTGACTTGAAGAAACAGTTCTCTGCACTTTGTGATGAGGAGACTGGCCAGTGCTGTTGCTCAGGTCACTGCTTGGCCTCACCTTAGCAAGTGAAAGGTTGCTGCTAGAACTGGAGTCACTAGCGTCCAGCTACGGGAGAATGAGAAGAGAAGCAACCATTTCACAGAGCCCAATGGCTTGTCAGGAAACTCCTCATGACACACATCTCTCAGTCAGAGAGGAGTTATGACAATGTACAAAAGAACAACATAAACTCAGTCAAAAGAATTTTTCTGACTCCTGGGAATACTGGGATAATACGTTAATTGATCTCGTTCCTAGACCTTTTCAAGGAACTAAGCTATTATACTTTTCCCCTTCTGGGTATTTTAAACCATTTTCAAACTATTAGTGACTAAAGTTAACTTATGATTGTACACGTTTGTGACTTTATTGATCATAAAAGGTTATTATCTTGAAGTTAAAATAATAGCTTTTGGGCTGGAGAGATGGATCAGCCACTAAAGGCTAGACTCACAACCAAAAATATAAAACAGTTGGTTATGAACAGAAGCTAAATGAAGCTAAATCACTGCTTATAAGAAAAGCTTTAAAATGAATACCAAATGTTATATTTATAACTTAAGGAAATAATTATAAAACTAATAATCTTTATTTCTTAAAATAAATTAAAGTTAACTTTTTTAGGAGACAGGGTTTTTGTACAAACTGGCCTTGAACTCATTATATAGCTGAAGATGGTATAAATTCCTGATTCCCTTGTCGCCATTTGCTGAGTGCTAGGAATACAGGCATATGCCACCACAAGTAGCAAAATGATCCTTTTTATACAGGGTATTTAGCTTTTCCTTTCTAAATACTCTTACCTCTGAAGACTTTCTCCCCAATAACAAGTATGTAGCTGTAATTTCATCGTATTTCATTTTACTAAGAGATTCTTGAATTTCTTCTTGGGAATATCCCATTCCCACCATAATATCTAAAAGATAAAATATGATTCACATTATTTTATTGGAGTTGGCAATCATGCCAGCACAGGGAAGACAATTTTCTTTGATTTAGAAGGTTACATACTCCCTAATGTGAGAGCTGCTGAGTGTGTCTCTCAGTTCCTGGGGCTGCTCTAGGAAGCTATAGGTAGTAAGCTTCCAGCTAAGACACACAGGTATCCGATGTTTAAATCCTGTGTTTACCTTCCCTTCACTTTTGTTGAGCGACACACACACACACACACACACACACACACACACACACACACGAGTGAAACATGCAGAGTACACATACACATAGAAACATGTACACACAGTAATTACCTATTCTCTTCTGGTCTGAGATGTCTAGTTCTGGTTCAACAAATGGCTTAAGCTCATCTTCCTCATGACCTGCATTGATCCACCTGTCCTTCATGATTTGCTGAAAGGTGAATGGTATGTTAGCAGCACAGAACAAAGTATCTCCACAATCACAATATTTAGGAATGTCATTTTCAATATTTCACTGAATAACACTCTAAAGGAAACAAAAGGGAATCTGTTTCACTTACTATTCAAGACCCCAGGCAAGTGTTCAGTGTCAAAGTGAACACATTTCTGTGAATACTGTCCCTCCCCACTGGTGAGCTTACCTCAAGAGTGCCGCGTTTCACCGGGTTCAGCACCAGGAAGCGCTTCAGAAGGTTCTCACAGTCTGTGGACATGTAGAAGGGGATCCTATACTTCCCTCGCAGCACTCTCTCTCTCAGTTCCTTTGGAGATGCAGGAAAGAGAGTACAGTTAATCTTTAGAGTAAAAACAGTAACAATAAAGCCAAACCTGTAAAAGCACCCATACAAACAGAACATGAAAAACTTCAATCTGTGCACTTTTATAAAGACCCTCAGTTCTGAAGCGCCCGGCTGCAACTGCTGCTCGTACCTTCAGGTTCTGGCCATCAAAGGGGAGCGACCCACTGACGAGGGTGTACAGAATGACGCCAAGGCTCCACACATCCACCTCCGGCCCGTCATACTTCTTACCCTGGAATAGCTCAGGGGCTGCATATGGAGGACTGCCACAAAACGTGTCTAGTTTACTGCCAACAGTAAACTCATTGCTAAAACCAAAATCTGCTATTTTAATGTTCATATCCGCATCTAATAACAGATTTTCAGCCTAGAGAGAAAACATCAAGACAAAAATGAAACTTAGCCACAGTATCAGGCATTTTATAAAGGCTTTTTAGTAAATGTAAAAAGCCTATTTTTAGAGAAAAACAAGATAAATTAGAATTCTTAATTTGATATTAACAATCAAATACAGATTAAATTATAAGACAAATTTAAATCCCAAATACTTCAAGGTCAAGAAACTTAGAAACCTTCTTCAATTACTAAGAGGCATTTGTTTTTAGGTAGTCACATTTGATAAAAACTACTAAATGGCCGTAACTGGGTATTACTGGGTAAGGAGAACTCCCGACCTCACCCCAGAGACATCCCAGTCACTTGTGTGGATTTCAGCTGCCAGGCACTAAGCAGCTGCTACACACCAAGGGCCACCCTACTTCTGGATGGATTAGCATGGGCGAGACAGGGCCCTGCCCTCAGGAGCTCATAACGGAGGCTGGGAAAAGCAGGAAGCTAATAGGCTGCCAAGATCTGAGTACTGTGACAGGTACCCACAAACCACAGGCTCAGCACAAGAGGGTCACAGCAACTTCCCAAAGGAACTGAAACTGAGAAAGGTCACAAAGTGTGTTTGGGGCAGAATAAAGAGCTAGACATACACACGAAGAGTACATTTCTGTCAACTCAAAGACAATGTATGGAGGAAGATGCTCCACAGAATGATTAGGGATGTGGCAGTACTTAGAACTTCAATGTTCTACAAGGAGACAGAAAACCACCCAAGAGTTGTTGAACAAGGAAATGACAATCTTATGTCCACTTTCTTTCTTTCTTTTTTTTTTACACAGGGTCTCATCCTTTTAGCTCTGGCTACCCTGGAACTCTCTATGTAGGCCAGGCTGCCCTTAAACTCACAGAAATCCAGCTGCCTCTGCCTCCTGAATGTGGGGATTAAAAGCTTGTGTTAACATGCCTTTGTGTTTTTTTTTTAATAAATATTTTATTTTTTTAAGATTTATTTATTATTTATTCAGTGTTCTGCCTGCATGTGTGCCTCAGGACAGCAGAGGGCATCGGATTTTACTACAGATGGTTGTGAGCCACCATATGGTTGCTGGGAATTGAACTCAGGACCTTTGGAAGAGCAGACAGTGCTCTTAACTTCTGAGCCATCTCTCCAGCCCGCCTTTGTGTTTTTAAAAAGTCATTCTGAAGGCTGGAGATGGCTTAGTGGTAGAGAAACTGTCTGCTCTTCTGGAGGACCCAGGTTTGTTTGATTCCCAGTACCTACTTGGAAGCTAAAAACCATCTGTTTCAGAGGATCTAATGTCCTCTTCTGGCTTCTGCAGGTACCACACACACATGGTGCACAGACATACAAGCAGGGAAAATACCACACACATAAACTAAAGATAGATTGGGAAAGAGGAGAGAAGACAAGAAAAGAGACTGTGTTTTAACTGATTATAACATAACTATCTGGTCTGGCTCTGGAGCGTAGGAATGGAATAGAAGAGACAGAAAACAGAAGCAAAAGAAGTGGCAACTGACTGGAGCTGAAGGCTCTTGAGAAGCCTCAGTCACCATAATGAAAATGTCTCACTCCAGTTTATAAAGAAAAACTTTTGACTTTGAACTGGCTATACCAGGTGTCCAAAAGATACTTTCTGCCTAGGTGCCAGGATGTTTGGGTCCTAGAACTGCACTGGCTGCAGATATAGACTGGAGGTCATTCACATGTGGGCAGCTGTTAGAGTGGATGCACTCAGGGTGGGTGTTGAGAGGGACAAGCAAGTAGACAGTAATCTCATGAGCAGAGCTGATGAAGTTACTAAGTTAAGACTGTAGAGAACACGCTGTGAGTTACAGGGAGAAAGTGGGTGTATCTGGAAGCAGGGCAAGGACAGCAAAGGAACCCAGGTTCCAGTAACAAGAAGAGGGAAGAAGGACTGACTGGAGGTATAGTCAAGCTGAAGGCCTCTAAGAAAACTGCTCTGTGAATCCTAACTCTTCCAAAGGAGAACAGAGGCCATTTACAGGCACCACAGCTTACAGACAGAATTCCTTCCTACACAGGCACAGACAGGGGCACAGACACCACTGTCCAGGAGGGCCCTGTGTTTCAGGGTATGTCTGTTTGACTGTCTTCCAGAGATGAACCATTAGGTACCTTTATGGAGACCTGAAAAACTTTCTATAAGCTTCACTTAAAACAACAAAAAACTCTTGATCAAAAGGAGTCAATCATTATTGAACTTAATTTTTTTTTTTATTGAACAACAATCTAATTTTCATCTGCAAAATGTCTACCGAGAGAACTCTATAACTCAGCAAGGGAATTTGGGCTCACCTTGAGGTCTCTGTGAACAATCCGTTTTTGGTGGCAATACTGTACTGCGGACACGATCTGGAGAGGAGAAAAGTAGGGTTAGTCACCATTGGTGCAGACTCACAATTATAGCATTCATTTATCTTTGTTTCTTTTTTTTTTTTTTTCCTTTGAGACAGGGTTTCTCTGTGTAGCCTTGGCTGTCCTGGACTCACTCTGTAGACCAGGCTGGCCTCAAACTGGCCTCTGACTCCCGAGTGCTGGGACTAAAGGCATGCGCCACCATGCCTGGCTCATAAGTATAATCTTTTTTTTTTTTTTTTTTTAAAGATTTATTTATTATTTATACAACATCCTGCCTGCACACTAGATCTTACTATAGATGGTTGTGAGCCACCATATGGTTGCTGGGAATTGAACTCAGGACCTTTGGAAGAACAGTGAGTGTTCTTAACCTCTGAGCCATCTTTCCAGCCCCCATAAGTATAATCTTAAAAGCCCACAAAATCCATCCAATGTGATCCACATTCACTGCTTACAGTGTTTCAGGTATTAAAGTACTTAAAGAACGTTAATAGCCAATCAGTGCTCTGAGAGACTGTGTGCATGTCTGTGTGGAGCCCAGGGGCCAGCACCAATTGCTTCCCCCTTTATTTACTGGTTGACTGCGTGTGTGTCTGTGCAGAGGTCAGAGGTCAGCACTGAGGGTCTTTCCTCACTGTTCTCTATCCCCTTTCCCAGTGTTGAGATTACAGGTATCTATCACTATGCCCAGCTTTCTCCGTGCTCTGGGGGACTCAAACGTAGGTCCTCATGCTTGCACAGCAGGCCTTTACTGACAGCCACGTCCTCGGCGCCAGATGCCACTCTTACTGCACTACCAGGATTAAAAATGTAACTTACTGAATTAAAGACGTGTTAACTCATACCTGTCTAAATTTAGCTCTTGCTTCTTTTTCCTTCATTCTTCCATGTGCAACCAAATAGTCAAATACTTCACCTATAATAGAGAGAAATAAAATTAAGCAGAAATCCTATATCTAGCATTACTTTCCCCACAAATTGATAATGTTCCACTATTAGCAAAGCTCTAGTCCTTTTTTATTTAAAAAATTTTTAGATTTATTTGTGTGTATGAGTGTGTTGCCTAGATGTATGTTTGGTGCCTACAGATATCAAAAATAAGTATTTTATTCCCTTAGAACTTGAGTTACAAATGATGGTTGAGTCACCATGTGGGTGCTAAGAACTGAACCCTGGTCCTCTACAAAATCATTAAGTGTTCTTAATCACCAAGCGAACTTCGCCAGCTCCTATTTTAAAAATTTAAATAAATTTAAAAATAAGTATGAAGTTAGCAGTTGTAAAACATGGTTGCTAAGCTATAACTGAAGCTTAACTAAGCTCACAAGGATACTCCTCAGGCTGAGGAGATACCATAATAAGACTCTAACACGTTTAAGTTATGCAGCTTTCTGTCTCTCCAAAGGCCTCAACAGAAACTGAGCAATCAAGATGGAAAGGTAAGCCAGGTATGGTCATGCATACCCTTAACCCCAGCACACAGGAAGCAGAGACCAGCAGTTCTCTGAGTTCTAGACCAACCAAAAGAGAGACCCTATCTCTCTCTCCCGATCTCTCCCCAAAAACGTATCTTCCTGTAATATTATTACCACAAAGTGTTACTTTATTTAACAAATGTTTGAATCACTATTAACTAACTGTGAGGCAACACTGATGCTCTGGAAGGCAATGTTCATACTCTGGAAATTTCAGCAGCAAGTTCAGTAGAGCCTCTTTCTTAATAGAATTTGCTGGCTAATAAAAGAAACAATGAACACAAGTACAGAGTTTATCAGAGGTCCATGAATGCTGTGAAGAAAAAGGAGTAACAAGAGTTTGTAGGGCACAAGTTTGCACTCTGCTAACTATCTTAATGGAGTGGACACTGAAGCCGTTATAGTGAAATTCTACATACATACGTACATACATAGCACGGAGGAGCAGTAAGGCTGCCACAGGTCTTGGAGATGTGTGAGCAATGGGTAGAGTGCAGGGCAGGGACACAAGACTTCAGCAGGTTTTGAAAAAAGCTCCAGCTAGACTCTAAATGAGGTGAGACACTAAGAAGATATAATTGACTTCATAAAAGACCACCAAATCCTAGTGTGGGAAGAGTCAGGTTGAGGGAAAGGATGGGAAGCCCACTGTAGTATCCACACAGTAATTAAGTAGAGTGTAAGCATGACTGGCTGCATGGGGTACGCAGCAGTGGTGAGCAGTGAGGCTTAGGGCAGGATGAAGGTGATGCCACCAGAGTTTGGTGTGGCGTTGTACCCAGCACCAATCCCATCCCTAGGATGGTAGAAGCAGAAGGACCAGAAGTTTAGTGTCCTCTTTAGCTCTATAGTAATTTAAATGAGAGCTCCCATACACTCTGGTATTTGAACACCTGGTTCACAGTTGTTTGGGGAGGTTTCATAGGTATGGCCTTAATGAAGTACGTTTACTAGAGGTGGGCTTTGAGACCTCAAAACCTCACTCTACTTCTAGTTTGTTCTGCTTTATGCTAGTGGTTGAAGAAGGAACCTCTCAGCTTCCTGCTCCTATTGCTATGACTGCCACTTGCTGCTAAGTGTCTCCGCCATGAATTATGCTTATCCCTTTGAAATAAGCCTAAATAAAATCTTCCTTCTAGAAGCAGTTCTGGTCATGGTGTTTTAACACAGTAACAGAAAAGTAACATACAAACACACATCTATATAGCAAGTTCATGGATAGCCTGCGATACATGGGACCTTGCCATACTAAATCAACAAACAAACAAAAAACCCACCACACCACACCAAATCCAAACAAACAAACAAAAACCTAGGGGCAAAAGCCTGGCTCAGCAGTTAAAAGCGCTTGCTACTCAACCAAAAAGACCTGAAACTGGATTACTGCATCCTTGGGACCAGGCAGATGTGGCCTCCGGGGGCCTATCACCCCACTGCCAGAGATGGAAAGTCAAGAGGGTCTCTGGAGCTAATTGCCTTACAGACTTGCTGAAAACTCTAGTTCTAGGATCCAGGAGAGGCAGAGTGACAGAGGAGGAAACCCTATCCCATCTTCTGTGACATGTACATGCCAGCACGAGACCCATGTATGCACACATGTACATAAACCGCGTACACATAACAAGAAAAAAAACAACCACTATTAGTAGATGAAACCAACTCACTGTTGTCCAGACCACAGACAAGGTGCAAATGTCAATATCATAGTTCATTTATAAATTCAATGCAACATAAACCTCTTAAGAGATTTCTGCAACTATTAAGCACACTCACAATGATTAAGTTCTATAAATCAGGAATACAATTTATAAGCTAGAAAACATTTTCCTATTAAAATGTATTAACACTGATTAAGCAGCTGGACTAAAGCCTCTAAAGGCATATTACTAAGTGAAAAATGTGGAGTGGCACTCCTGCAAAGGTCAGGATAGCATGGCTGGGATGGAAGGACTGAATGGGGAACCAGAACGCCTTTAATTCTAGTTCAGTCCTTGAACCCAGCTAGCTATGGCACCCTTAGTAGGCATGACCTTTCTGAGCTTTAATTTTACCTATAAAAAGTAGGTGCCATGGATGATTTCTAGGGATTTCTTTGTAATTTCTAAGATTCTACTAAAAGGTACTCAGGGCATGATATGCATGCCTTCTTTCCAGCACCCAGGAGGCAGAATCAGGTAGGTTTCTATGAGTTTAAGGTCAGGATGATCTACAGAGCAAGTTCTGAGGCAACAATGACTACACAGTGAAAACCTGTTTCAAATACAAAGAAAGGAAGGGAGGGAGGCATGGAAAAGGTACCAAGTTTGGCAGTGGTGAGCCAATTTAATAAAACTTTTGCCATTCCTATGTCCTTAGCCTGACAGTGCGTTGCTGAGCTGATTTAAACAAGACATGGCATATTCAAGAGAGTAAAACACCCTGAGTTATGCCACTGGGGGCTCCATCAGTATACCCACTGCGACATTCAGCCCATCAGACATTACCTCACTACCACAGCCACTGAGAGCCACTGAATTCATCCCACAATTTGTCTTTTCCAAAGCCCATCTTCATTTTAACAAGCCAGGATGTTTCTTATACATTTTATTCTCGCTTCTAATTAAATATAATCATCTGCGGCCTGGCACTTAAACAGAAACAGAAACCAATGACAGACTGACAAAGCAGAGGCTCTAGCTCTCAGTGGCCAGGAATTTACTATGCAGACTAGGCTGAGCCTGAACTCACAGAAATCCTATGCTTGAGGAAGGCAGAGAATGACATCAGGTGTCTACTGCATCACTCTTCGTTTTGTTCTCCATGGGGCCTATCGCTGAATCGGAAGCTAGGCTGGCACTCAGCAAGTCCCAGCAGTCCTCACGGCCCTGGTCCCAAGAGCGCATGTAAGTGTGCACATGGGCATGCACACGTGTGTCTACTGCTCTTGCGGAAGGCCTGGGCTCAGCCTCCAGCACCCACAGACACAAAATACACAATAAAGAGTTCATAGTATGGAAGAGTGGTGTCGGAGGTAGGCCACTATAACTCATCCCATCCTCTGACAAGCTCATAACTGCTTTTCTTTTTTAAATTTATTCTCATTTCATGTGAATTGGTGTTTATACCTGCACGTATGTCTATGTAAGGCTGTCGAACCCTCTGGGATTGGAGTTACAGAGAGTTGTGAGCTGGGAGCTGAACTGGGTCCTCTAGAAGAACAGCCAGTACTCTTAACCACTGAGCCATCTCTTCAGCATTCCCCCCTTTTAAATATATTTAAAATTGTTTTATGTATATAGCTGTTTTGTCTGCATGTATGTCTGTGTATCATGTACAAACATGGTGCTCTTAGAGGCCAAAAAGTATGTTGGATCCCCCAGAACTGGAGTTACAGGTAGCTGCAAACTTCCACGTGTGTGCTGGGAACTGAACACATGCTCTTAACAACTGAATCATCTCTCCAGTCCCAATAGGCTTACAATTTTGATTTAATGATTAATTCACAACAATGAAGCTATGACTTAACTTTCTCTTTCATTCTTTCCTTTCTTCTATCCAACTACCCATCTCTGTAATTATGTGTCTATGTATCTATCTATGTATGTATCTATCTATCTTTCTATGTATCTATGTATGTATCTATGTATCTGTCTTGAGACAAGGTCTCTGTGTAGCCTTGGCTGTCCTGGACTCATTTTGTAGACCCGGCTGGCATTGAATTCAGAGATCTGCCTGTCTCTGCCTCCCTGAGCACTGAGATTTATAGGCGTGCACCACTTAGCCTGGCTTATGACTTAACTTCTACTTCCAAGTTTTATAACTTGGATGAAAGAATTAATGATAGAATTATGATCCTGTGGCATGCAACAGGATATGTCCCTAGGAGTTGATGAGTTCATAAATGTGCTGGTTAGTTTTTGTCAATTTGAAATAAGCAACAGTCACCTGGGTGGAGGAAACGTCAATTAGGGAAATGCCTCCATCAGAATAGCTTACAGGCATGTGCCGGCATGGCAGTCTCTCTCTTTAAATGCTGACTAATGGGGGGACCAACCCACTGTAGGATGTGCCATTCCCGGGCAGGTGGTCCTGGAAGGTATAAGAAAGGCAGCTGAACTGGAACCCAGAGGCAAGCCAGTAAGCAGCATTCCTCTGTGGTCCTGCCTACGGTCCTACTTGAATTCCTCAGCGAGGGACTGTGATTAGGGTGTGGAAGCCAAATAAACCTTCTACCCTCCCAAAGTGCTTTTAGTCATGGTGTTTATTTTAAGACAGAAAGCAAACGAATACAACAAATAAACTCTAATTCTGACTTGTTGGGTCTGCAGTGTGCCAAGCATGGTGCTCGGGGCAGAGTAAGAGCAGACAACCAGGAAAGCACCGACAGACAGTGGGACTTACTGGTGGCTCCAAACACTGATCTCACCAACCTCAGTCCTCAAGGAGACTCTTTAGAACCACAGAAGCAATACACATCTACTTGTAACCAAATGAACTAAAACCATCATTTTTGGCTTTGAGAAAGGTAAGACATCAATGGCATTAAAATCCAATAGAGTTGGAAATGTAGTTCTGACATGTTTTTAAACCCTACATTTCAATCCTCAAAGCAAAAACAAGACGACAACCAATAAAACTAAGAACTGATAAAACATCTAACATTAATGCATTAAAAATCTCAAATACTTGTGATTAAAAAAAGTACGTAGACACGTAAATCTCCCTCTCCCTCTCATATTACTATTTAGCCTTAAAAAAGAAAGGAAATGCCATAGTATAGATGATGTTGACATTATATTAAATAAAATATTGTAAGTCAGAGACAAATGAACAAATATTGTACAACTGAGTACAACTATATTCATTATATTTGGTATCTAAACTAGACAAATTCAGAACATAAAATAGTTTGGTGGTTGGGCTGGAAAAGAGAAAAAGAGAAAGAGACAGTTAAGGTTTAAAATATGCAGTTTCTGTTTAGGAACATTTCTGGAGAAACCCTTTGTGAATGTACTTAATGTCACTGTGCTAGGTACTCTTATGTCCACGTGACAAAGCTAGGGTCATCTGAGAGAAGAGAACCTCGAGTGAGAAAACGCCTCTGTAAGACTGACTGTAGGAGAGCAGCAGAGAACTTGAATTGGGGATTAGTAGAGTGGAGCCCAGCCCATTGTGGGAGGAGCCATCCCTGGGCTAAAGCTCCAGGTTCTTTAAGAGAGCAGCTGAATGAGCCAGGAGGAGCCAGCCAGCACAGCACTCCTCCACAGCCTCCGCAACACCCCCTGCCTCCAGGTTCCTGCCCTGTGTGAGCTCTCGCCCTGACTTTCATCAGTGATGGACTACCATGTGGAAGCGGAAGCTGAACAAACCCTTCCTCCCCACAGCTTACTTTTGGTCGCGGTGTTTATTACACCAATAGAAGCCCTCACTAAAACCGGGCATGGATGGGGTATGCCTTTAATCCCAGCACTCGGGGAGGCAGGAACAGGTGAGTTTGAGGCTAGCCTGATCTACAGAGTAAGTTCTAGGACAGCCAGGGCTACACAGAGAAACTGTCTCCAAAAGTAAAACAAAACAAACAACAACAAAACAAACAACCCTGAGCAAAACAGGCATTCAACTATGTACTTGAAAGTGGGTGCAAATACCGGGCTAGATGTGCTTGTGTTGGTGGAGTGCTTACTTAGCATTCAGAAAGCCCTAGCTTCCAGCCCACAGAATCAGGTTAAAACCAAAGTAAGCAAAACAAAACTGGGTGCTGGTAGCATACTTCTATAACCCCAGGTTCTGGGAGGTAGAAGGAAAATGATCAGAAGCTCAAGGTTATCAGGATAGACACAGACAGAGAGATTCAAATTCTAAATTTTATGTGATACATATTTGCCACAATGGAAAAATGAGAGTTGCTGTATATTATCAGTTAGTAATGCTAATAGTGAATGGAGCCAGAGAGATGGCTCAGAGAGGGTCATGCAAGCTGAATCATTTGAGTTTAAGACCATAGTGAAAGCAAAGAACCAAGTCCCACTAGTTGTCCTCTGACCTCTATGTGTGCTGTTGCATGTGTTCATAATATACATAATAAATAAATATAATAAAAACCAGTAACACTAATACTCAAAACACTATAACCCACAGGACTGATATGGCCAGCATCTTTGACTCTGATCTCAGTTACAATAAAACCTTAATGACTATCCATTCGGACACTGTGGCTGTACAAGGTTTTTTTAAAAGAGAAAAAAAGAAAAACACACACATACTTTCTCACCCTGTAATCAATATAAACGTGCTTACCTCCACTTGCATATTCCATGATTAAGTAGAGTGTTTTTTCCGTTTCAATGACCTCGAACAACTTCACTGGGGGAGGGGAGAAGATAGACGAGGAAAGAACAAATGTCTATATGTACAAAACACGTACCTATAAGCTACAAACCCTCCAACTTTTTCCTGTTAAACGTTTTTGGAGAGCTGGCCCTTCTGTGCTCAGTAGTCTGTGCATGACTGCATCCTCACTTCCTCCCTTTCTGTCTGTGATGGTGTCTGTGGGAGTAGGCTGTCCTTCCAGCTGCTCACCCCTGTCCTCTTTATCTCCCAGTAAGAGGGCAGCCCTTTCATCTGTCACAACGATTTTAAGGCGAGGCTTCCACCTGAGACTTCGGTAACTTGGGGAACTTAATACAACTTTTAGAGAACTAGGTTCCTTTGTAAATATTCTTAAAGTATAACTAAAAATAATTAGAGAGGGAAATGTAGCAATTAAATACTATTTTTTTTTTATTTTTGTAGTACTGAGAATTGAATCTGGGGTCTCAAGAATGCTAGTCAAGCACTATTCCCAAACTTTTTAATATTTATTTTAGCTCTAAGTTGTAAGGTTGGCCTCGAACTCATTCTGTAGTTTAGACAAGCTGCGGATTTAGGGTTTTCCTGCTTCAGCCTTCCTAGAAGGTAACATTGTGTCACAGCCCAGCTAAAATAACTTTTATTTTTCTTTCCTTTGGAGCTAAGGTCTAAGCCCTGGGTCTCAGGCTTGCTAGAGAAATGTTCCATCACCGAGCTACATTCCCCGTCCCCAGTACTTCTTTTAAAGAGTGATTTCCAGAGGCTACCCTGGTCTACAAGAACTCCAGGACAGTCAGAGCTACATAGTCTCAAAAAACCCAAACCCAAACAAAACAGAATAAACAAAAAAGAATAATTTTTGCGGGGGGGGAGGGAATCAGTGAAATTTTGATATAATGGCTCCTTTCTTTAGGTAGAACTTTCTATTTCTGCTAATTCATAAAGCTATAATACATCAACTAAAAATATTTTTAAAGGAAAATAAAGAACTCTCAAGCTATTAAGTCACTTAATAAAGCCTACTTAATTTTGTTATTTTCTTTAAAAATTTCCTCTAAAAAAAAATAGAATGAAAGTCCTTTACAATTAAATGATTTCTTTGCCTTTTTTGTTTTGTTTTTTTAATGACTTAATAAGATACTAGACAGAAAAAAACAGAAGAGCTGACAGGGTAGTTTTAAGTGTTCTGTGCACTGATGAAATTTTTACCATTACTCAGCACCTATGATCAAACTTGAGAAAGTTAAAGCAGTGCTGGTAAATAAGCAACAGAAAAAGTTATTTGTTTTAAGTGGTGTACGTGTTAGTCCATCTGTGTGTGTCATCTTGGTCCTACAATGATGAGAGCAGGAGAAGGTTCTTCCTCATCTTTAAATATCTGTCACAGTTGTGCACATTGGCCACACAGATAGCTCCTATACAAATTACATTGTACAGCATGTATCCCATCTTTATATGCTATTCTTGAAAATATTATCAGCTAATGAAATGCAATTATATTTCCCCAATACACTAAGGAAAAAAAAAGTCAGACTGAGTATACATACTCCTATGGCACTAAAGCTTAATTCAAATGCTTAATGCCTGTAATTTCAAAGAGCTAGTATAAACAGTAACTTGTATATATATGTTATTAAAAATATACATGGCATAGGGAAAAGGGGTAGAGCTTCCTATCACTTCAGAAATACATGTTTAGCTTTGACATATTTTCAAGACTGCATATTTAAACCCCAAGTATTTAAGAAAGCAGAAAGTACCTATGTTTGGATGATTTAAAATCTTCATTATTCTTACTTCTCTGAAGAGCTAAAAAACAAAGCAAAAGACAAACCCCTATGTTATTAAATATTATACTCTGCTTACAGTATAAGTTTTCCCTTAGAAAACTACTTCATTATATTTATTACTCTATTCCTAAGAATAAAACAACATGGAAATCCAGAGTAACCCTGAAGTACATTTTTCTTTTCTGTTTTTGTTGTTGTTGTTTGTTTGTTTTTCAAGATTTTTTGAGACAGGGTTTCTCTGTGTAGTCCTGGCTATCCTGGACTCACTTTGCAGACCAGGCTGACCTCAAACTCACAGAGATCCGCCTGTCTGTGCCTCCCTGAGTGGTGGGATCACAGCTGTAAGCCGCCATGCCCGGTTTCTGGAGTACCTTTATAACTTATTACCAAACAGTATTCCCAAGTGCTTCCATTAGTGGAAACAGCAGCAATCCTGAGAGAAATGAGTACCACATATTCTGAATGAATTTTGCCTTCTAAAAACAAGATTAGATTTAGGTTAGAATAGTTTGTAACTGCCTGGCATTGGGAAGCAGAGGCAGGTGGATCTCTGTGGGTTTGAAGATTGAGACTTTGAGGCCAACCTGGTCTACAAAGCAAGTCCAGGACAGCTAGGGCTGTTGCAGAGAAACCCTGTCTCGAGAATAAAAGGAGAGAGAGAGAGAGAGAGAGAGAGAGAGAGAGAGAGAGAGAGAGAAAGACTAGTTTGTGATTAAACTTGGTCCTATTCATTATCCACACACCTGAGGTCCTATCTAAAAACCTGTGCAGTCCCAATGAACTATATTAGGATTACATGCGATTTGTTGATTCCAAATGATTCCTCAATAAGATTCTGAATGATACCTGCTTGGAAGTCCTTGCTCGAGAAGGTGGGTGGCGGTACAGTGGGTCCATCTGCATCACAGGCCCCACAACCACACCTCACAGGCAGCTGCACTTGCTATATTACTTGCTTTAGCGAATGTGATCCTAGCAAAGTCAAAGTGAGCAGTTGCTGGAGAAAATGTCTGGTCATCAGGGTCTACTGTCTGAGAGCAGCAGAAAGCTGGTCCTGCCTTTCAGGATGAAAGGTAGCACAGAAAGCGCCCCTCTCCCCAGAGCTGAGCCCCTGCCAATCCAACAGCACAGAGCCACAGCAGTGAACCAGACCTTTGCACAACTGGCTCAAGCAGAATATGCAGAGAAGATGTACACAGAAGTGGTAAGACATGTGGTAGAAACAGAGACACAAGCTGGGGCCTTGGAGGGTAGAACTCTATCGGCGTGGACTGGATTAACAATAGGACCCAAACGCTACAAAGTGGCAGAGTTCATTTTATCCAAAGTTGTACTAGCTTTCTATAGGGAATACATCCTGGAAAGTCTTCAAACAGCAGCTTGCATCTGCTTAAAGGAGGCTAGTGACAGGGCCAGGGCTCCCATGTTGCCTGCTTTGTTCACTGTGTCTAACCTAAGTTTAAATGAACAGCTGCAGGTAGATGGCTACAGGCGGGTTTTGATATATAATCTGAGCTAAGATCTTAAGTATAAAGACTGATATAGTCTGCTATCATAAGTACTTATGATTTTTAATTATGGGGAGTACAAGTGTGCATGAGAACCCGTGGAAGCCAGAAGGGTCCCAAGAGTCAGATCTCCTAGAGTTACAGGTGGTTGTAAAGTTACAGGTGCTGGGAATTGATCCCAGGTCCTCAGTAAGAACAATGGCTCTTTCGGTCTGTTTGGCCTCGGCGGCAGGAGCAAGAACGATGACGAAGGGAACGTCATCCTTTGGAAAGCGTCACAATAGGACATACAAGCTGTGCTGCCGCTGTGGCTCTAAGGCCTACCACTTTCAGAAGTCAACCTGTGGCAACGTGGCTACCCTGCCAAGCGCAAGAGGAAGTATAACTGGAGTGCTAAGGCTAAGAGACGAAACACTACCGGGGCTGGTCGGGTGAGGCACCTGAAAATTGTCTATCGCAGATTCAGGCACGATTCCGTGAAGGAAATAACACCTAAACCCAAGAGGGCAGCTGTTGCAGCATCTAGTTCATCTTGAGCATTTCAATCAGTCATAAAATAAATGCTCTGGTTTCAAAGACAAAAAAAAAGGAGCACACAATGGTCTAACCACTGAAGCACCTCTTCAGACTGATTTTAAGAGTGTGTCAGAGAGAGAGAGAGAGAGAGAGAGAGAGAGAGAAAGGGGGAGGGTGTGCTGTGTTGGAGGGAGACGGTTTTGTTTCCATGTGTTACCGTATACCATAGATGTTCCTGGTGCCCTAGGAAGTCAGAAAAGGGCATTTGATCCCCAGGAACTGGATGAAGTTCCTGCCGGTTTTGAGCTGCCATGTGGATGCAGGGAACCAAACCAGGTCTCTCAAAGCAAAAGGTGCTCTTGACCACTGATCCTTTGCCTCCCAGGTCATATGCTGCATGCCCAGAACAGGAATGCTTTCATTTCCAACATAAATACCTCCTGCGAGTTCTCTATTTTGTGCTCTGAGTTGAGAAGACTGGCACCCTGGAATGTTCATTATATTAAAAAGTTGCCCTGTGCTGTTAGAGCTCTGGAATCTGGTTTACCTCCTCAACTACAAACCCAGGCATGGTTATGTAAAGTGTCTTCCAACACTCCTTGTCTGAAAATGGCTGCCCCCTACTCTGTGACAGAGTCTAAGAAGGCAAACTACCTCCAACAGAGGTTGCTACTGTTTATCCCATGATACAAAAGTGCCTAAAGCCACGGAAGGCTCAGCCATAGAGAGAAAGCCTAACTGGAAACTACCGCTGACTGTCTCATACTCCCAGCCAGTCAGTTTCTACTGAATGCTCTAAGTATTAAGCTGATGAAGTTGCCTTCCTGTTGTTATTTACTCCTTTCCTTGGGAATCTCATCTGAGAGAACATTCTTCTCTGCCCAAGAGCCTCTCTTTTGGGAATGCCATCTGGCTGCCTTAGAGAAGCTTCCCCCATTGATGTCTGCCTGATGTTTTGAATCCCCAATGTGAAAATGTTTGCTAGTTGCTGTCTAAATTCTACTTGCTACTTATTTTATTTCTTCTTCCTGTATACTAAATAAACTTATTCATTCAAAACCCAAATCTGACTATCCCAGATTACTTTCTGGACCAGACAGAACACAACCACATTGTCTCTGACAACAATTCAGGTTTGGTCTTTTCTGGCTTCCTTCTGTCGAGCAAGAAGAGAGACCCTGCTTACAATCTACTCCCGCTGAATTTGTAGTTGTCATTTGTACCTCTCAATTGTTTTCACAAGCACTAAACTGGAAGACTTCCCAATCAGCTGCTAACCCTATCTTAGGACACTGTACCAAGACCACAAATAGCAGGCCTGCCAAATTCCGTCAGTGTTTATCGACAGCAGCACCACACTCCACTAGGTCAGTTAATGGGACATGCTCAGTCCTTCGAAATCTCTTCTTTTCATCCATCAGGCAGGTTCTCAGAATCAACTAAGTAAGTCCCTTGTTTGACATCACAACTATCGCCTCACTTCTTCCCTGGAATGTCTTAAGTATCTCCCAAAGGAAGGAATGCTGTTACCTTTTCTTCCCTATCGAGACAAGGTCTCACTGTGTAGCCTTAGCTCGCATGGAACATGCTATGTATCGCAAGCTGGCCTCTAACATAAAGATCTGTCTGCCTCCCCTAAGTACTAGGATTAAAAGCAAGCACTACCATGTCTTATATTTTTTATACAAGTGCTTATTAATTATCATGATCTTCCACAGGACCTGAGACCAAGTCTGGCACACAGCAGAAACAAAAACACTTGATAAATGTCTGCAAAAAAGCACTAAATCAATATGCTGTGGCACACATCTTTGATCCCAGGTTGGCCTCAAAGTTATAGAGATCTGGCCTCTCAAGTGCTGGGATTAAAGGTGTGTGCTACCACACCCACCCTGACAAGTATTTGTTTAAAGGGTTTTTTAAATTACTTATTTTATGGGTATGAGTATTCTGCCTACAATTAAATGCACTACATGTATGAGTGCTGCAGAAGCCAGAAAAGGGAATTGGATCCCAGGAACTACAGTTACAGATGACTCTTGAGCCACCACATGGGTGCTAGGAACCAAATCTGGGCCATCTGAAAGAGAAGCCCATGTTCGTACTACTGAGCCATCTTTCCAGTGCCTCTCCCCTTTTATCTCTCCCCTTCCCCTCAAGACAAGGTTCCACTATGTAGCTGACTTGCCTAAACCTTGCTAAACAAACCAGGGTAGTCTTGAACTCACAGAAGTCTACCTGCCTCTGCTTCCTAATACTAGACTTAAAGTCCATGTACCTCCACATCCTTTGTTAGAACTGGTTTTGCTCTTTTTACTGTCTTCAATTGTGATGAATTTGGGGTAATCGCTTAAACGTTAACTAACTCAGAACATCTATGCTTCTTCGTTGCAACCCTGTAGAGCTTAGTCCTCTGTTGGGGTGGAGCTAAGGAAGACCAATGTAATGTGACAAACTAAGACTGAATTTTTTTTTTTCAAAGAAAGGGAATCTTGCGTATCATTCGCAGTAATATACTAGGTCAGCAACATATTACTTTTTTGCAGTACTAGGGATTGAAGCTAGGATCTTGCACATACAAGGCAAGTTTCTATCACTGCAGTACATCACCAACCCACTATTTCATTTTTATTTTGAGACAGTGTCTAATTAAATTGTCCAGGCCAGGTCAGAATACATTCTGTAGACTAGGTTTCCTTAAAATCATGGTGATCCTCCTCCCTTAGTTTCTCAAGTGCCGGGATCACAGACATAGGCCATCACATCTGGGGACTATTTTCTTTTTCAAAGTTGGTGTTTGTTTTGCAGCCACTGTTGGCACTTAAAGAGTTCTCTAGCAGTGGTGGACTTTGTAGCTTCTTAAGGATTCCTAGTTGTGGGATAGTCAAGAAAACTGTCCAGGACAGCCAGGGTTACACAGAGAAACCCTATCTTGGGAGTGGGGGGAAGGAACAAAATCATCTATTTTCCAGGAAAAGAGAAACAGGTAGTGATCTTCGTGTGGTTTGCTGTGTCCCTGCCATTTGATTACTTAGGGCCCTGTTTCTTCAACTTTTTTAAACTAGTAGTTTCCAGGAGGCTGCGGGATGGCTCAGTGATTAAACGCACTTGTTACTATTACAGAAGGGCAGGATTCAATTCCTAGCACCCATATGGCAATTCACAACTGTCTGTAACTCCAGTCCCAGGAAATCCAACAGCCTCTTCTGAACTCAGTGAGCATCAGGCATGAATATGCTACACAAACATACATGCAGGCAGGCAGGTAAAACTGTCAAATACACAAAATAATGTTAAAGACAAAAACAGTTTTTAGCACTTGCTGTATGCTGGATGCACACTGGACTCGTCTGTGGATTCTTTTGTGAAAGCCCAGGTTTCTTCCCTGTACAAGCACTTTCCCCCCTAGAGGCCCTGCATGAAAGGGCTGGAACAACCCAGTGACAGTACACTAGAGTGAGAACGGTCTGGGACAGACACTCTTCCACAAGGCAGCCTGTTTGCCTGTTCTAAAGAAGGCTCCTCCCCCGGGGGTCCTGTAAGTACTGTGGGTTGCTTCTACTTCACTGCCAATGGCTTCCTTCCCCTGTGGAATTCTTGCAAATGGTTCTACGCAGCTCCTGGGCTCCTTTTATCAGCTCAAAACAAACCGCTTACAAAATCTTGGTCACAGAAAAATCTTTTTTTTCTTTCTTCTTTCGTTCCTTTGTTTCGTTCCTTTGATTCTCCTGTATTAATCTATAGCAGGCTGGCAACTCAAGGCCGTCTATTGCAGTCTTGTGTCTGCAGTAAGACTGTGCAGTAAATCTGAGAAATTGCTGCAAACAGAATGCTATGACATTCTTCTTAGTTATGCTTCCACAAAATACTACAAATACAAATCTAGAGGATTTTTACTTTTAAAGAAGTAGTAGATTGAAGAACTAGAAGAAAAGAAAGCCTTTTTGTTATTGCGTTTTTTTATAGGAAAACTAAAATTTATTGACAGACTTCTTTTTTCTTTTTGGCTTTTCAAGACAGGATTTCTCTGTAGGATCCTGGCTACCTGGCTCTAGCACTGTAGATCAGGCCAGCTGCCTCACAAGTACTAGTGGGATTAAAGGTGTGTGCCAACACCACCCGGCTGACAGATTTCTTTTAACAGAAAGTGATACATCTTGTTATTCAGAATAGGTTGTACATTGAGACTACTACAAGGTAGTTTAGCTTTTTAAATTTAGTATGTGCATGTGTCACAGGACAAATGTAAAAGGCAGAATGCAACTTGTGGGGGTTGGTTCTTTCCTTCCAACATCTAGGTTCCCAGGATTAAACCTGAGTCCTAAATCTTGACAGCAAGCACCTGCTGAGTAACCTTCTTGGCCCAGAGGGAGTTTTAATTGTGTCAATGATTAATTAAGCCATTTCAGAAAATGTACTAAAGAACAGAAACTTTTAAGTGAGATAGAGCTTAACGTGGTTAGGAACAAGTTAGACCTCTGAAAGAGAGACAGAAGCCATCCAGAGTCACCCTCAGATATTTAGTTTTTATGGTTCGAGATACTGTTCCATGTTGCTCTTGACATGTTGTACACCCTTTAATGCACACTTAAGAGTGATAAAGCCTTATTAGGGTCAGGCAATTTATGTAGCTGTGGAGGTAAACTTTGTTTTTGTTTTGAGACAGGGTCTCACTGCATAGCCATGCTGACCTAGAATTCACTCTGTAGCTCAGGATGGCCTTGAACTCAGAGACCCACTTCCCTCTGCCTCCCCAGTGCTGGGTCTAAAGGAATGCACCACCACACTCTGGCAACTAAAGGCAGCACTGACGTCCTGAGTTTGATCCCCAAGACCTGGGTGGTGGAGAGTAGCAACTCCTTTAAGCTTTCCTGACTTTCATATATACAATGTGGCATGTGCACACACACAAAATGAAATTTAAAAAAAAAAAAAAAAAAGCATTGAGCCAGGTGCAATAACACACACCTGTAATGTCCCAGCGCTCAGGGAGGCAGAGGCAGGTGGATCGATGTGAGTTTGAGGCCAGCCTGGTCTACAAAGCAAGTCCAGGACAGCCAAGGCTACGCAGAAAAACCCTGTCTCAAAACCTCCCCCATGGCCCAAAAAAGCATCCTTCGAAATGTTCCAAGGAGAAACATATGAACCCCATAACAAAAAGTCCAAGAAATCAAAGAAATTGAGATTGAGGTTTTTGATGACTGATAAACAGAGAACTAAATGATATGTTGAGGTCTCATATTAACGTTCTGTGAATTCAGCAAATCACGTGAAGAAAGATAGTATGAAAACTATACTTTTTCCAAAGATTTATGGTCTGTACTTTGGGACTAACAGAATTATAACATATGGATATGAATGTGATGTAGAATATTCTAGCTTCAAAGATAATAATAATGATGATGATGATGATGATAATGATGATAATTAAGACAGATTTCTTTAATCTTTAAATTTTTAAAAAATATTTATTTTTATGTGTATGAGTTCTCTATCTGCATGTACACCTGCATGCCAGAAGAGGGCATCAGATCCCAGTATAGACAGCTGTGAGCCAACATGTGTTTGCTGTGAACTGAACTCAGGGCCTTTGGAAGACCACAATGCTCTTAACCACTGAGCCATCTCTCCAGCCCAATTTTTAAATTTTTATTTATGCGTATGGTGTTTTGTCTGCATGTATGAATATGCACCACATGTGTGCTTGGTACTTGCAGAAACCAGGAGGTGTCATTTCATGGAACTAGAGATGGCTGTGGCAGCTATGAGTGTTGGAAATCAAATCCCGGCTCCTCTGGAAGAACAAAAGGCACTCTGGAAATGTGAGCCATCTCTCTAGCCAAGACAAAAGTATTTTTCAAAGCCAGCTATCAGATATAAACACAGAGCATCCATCACCAATACCTGAAGAAATTAAGACCATTTTATTTATTTTATTTTATTTTATTATTTTATTTTATTTTATTTTTGAGACAGGGTTTCTCTGTGTAGCCTTGGCTGTCCTGGACTTGCTTTGTAGTCCAGACTGGCCTCAAACTCACAAAGATCCACCTGCCTCTGCTTCCCTGAGTGCTGAGATTACAAGTGTATGCCAGCATCCCAGGAACCATTTTTTTAAGAGCTCAGCAACTACTAAACCAATCCACACTTGCTAAATGTACATCAGAACCTTACATTTGCTCTCTACATATACAGACAGAAGAAAAGTGGAAGATACTTCAAAATTTTAAAAAGAAAGCATACAATTTTCCACCTGCCCTTTGGTTAGTTACCTGTCACTAAGACATTTCCTATTAGGCTCAGCTTTTTGGTTTTTTACTACAAAACAAAACAAAACAAAACAAAACAAAGACTCATGGCTCTAAATGCCCCAACAAGTTTGGGATGCTCAGGGGTACAATATACAACACACACACACACACACACACACACACACACACACACACACACTTCAGCAGAAAACCACTTCAGCAAGAATCATGTAGCTCAGGTAACAAAAACAACTTAAGTAATGCATAAACGAGGCCATTGTTAAGGGCCTCTCCTGTGGGTGACCAAAAGTCTGAGACTGTTTACTTTGGAGAAGAAAGAATTGAAAAGACCTCAAAGGCTGGCTGTATTTGGAACGATAGATTGTGCCTCTGGAATTCCATATGGTGAAACAGAGAAGAGAGGTACAGAAGTTTCCAAGACAGGCACCATCTAACGCAAGGAAGAAAAGCTGTGTAATTACAAAGTTGCTGGCCCCCGGCCTAGAGGCTGTAGGACCTGTCAGCAAATCAGCCACCAATCAAAGCTACATTTTAAAGACATCAACTACTTTATTACATGTTGTAAATGTCTTGTTTTTAATTAGATGGTTCCAGTTTAAGAAAAAGATGGTTGATTATATCATCGTGGTGACAAGTCTGTCTCAGAGAGGATGGAACTGAGACTTCTGAGAGCCTGCGGATATTCCTCCTCACTCTGCGTATTGAAACTGAAAATGCCTATGTGCTCACTCAAATGAAGTCTTCTTCACCTGAGAAGAGTCTAGATCAAGGCCTAGATAAAACGTTTCAGCACAGCACTGGGGCCAGCTGTACTTATCTGGTAGCATCAGTCTCATATAGAGGACAAGGACATTTCTTAAATGGTTTACTACAAAGATGTCCTCCTTTCACCATGATCTGTGCCACCATGTGACTACCAGGAAAGAGATAGCTTCTTACAGTTTCCAAGAGGAGGGAACCCACCAAACTATGCAAGTCACATGCAGAGAGCGCCAGAGTTCATCAGAAAGCAGAGCGGGGCAGGGAAAGCAAGAGGCCAGGCCTTTATTATTGGCTCCAGGGAAAGGCAAACCAGAACAAGAAGCTGGCTTGAACTGGCTACTCCGGATAATTTCAGAAACTCTGAGGTACAGTCTCTCGTTAACACATGGCCATAGGGTGTATGTATGGAAGAGCAAGACAGAGCAGGTGGTTTCAAGTACAGGCTCAGAAATGTTTGGACTGCATATGAAGGGCTCAAGAATTAGCTCACCCTGGGTAGAGCCAGCAAGGGCCCATTTAACACAAAACTAAGACTACAGGGATCCTGTGCCAAGCCACTAGGATGGAGACCCAGTCTAGTGACAGAACTAGCAATAATGCTTTAAGAACATTCTCCCATTTTCATTCAGTTTTTATATTCTCCTATAAAATTAACCATCGCTTCTTATTAAACATGGTATGTCAAGAGTTTAAAGAAAGCCAAATGCTAACAACATGCATGTATTTTAAGACAGAGGTATTGCCTCTAAAAAAAATTGTAGTCCTAAGCTGGGTAGTGGTGGCATACATCTTTAGTCCCAGCTTTCAGGAGGCAGAAGCAGGTGGATGGATCTCTGGGTTCGAGGACAGTCTGGTCTAGAGAGTAAGCTCCCGGACAGCCAGAACTACACAGAGAAACCTTGTCTTAAAAAAACAAAACAAAACAAACAGGACAGCCAGAACTACAGAGAAACCTTGTCTTAAAAAAACAAAACAAAACAAACAAACAAACAAAAACAATAGTCCTGCACCTACAGCTCAAGCATTACAGAAAGACTGTAAGAGTCAGAGGTCAGGGAGTTTGCTTGAGGTTGTGTTTCTTAGTGACATCAGAAGCTACACCCATAAAGTCTCATCAACATGACTGCCCAAGTGTGAGTTGAACAAGGATGACACCAATAAATATGCCAAACTGGACAGACAAGACCAAGAATCCTCAACCATATACAGAACTACACACTGAGGAAAGCTGAGAGCAGGAGAGGTGGTCTTCCCAGGGATAAATGTACATACTAGTTGTCCAGTGCCATTTGGTCATCTCTAAAATCATACGTACAAGGGGCATTACATATAATGAACAGGTTATATTTAGAAATATATATATTACACATATTCAGGCAATAACAACTGGTGAAAAATAAGGCCATGGATTCGAAGGAGAACAAGGAGGGTTCATGGGAGGACTTAGAGAAAAGAAAAAGAGGTGAGGAACATTGTGAATCACACTCTAAACTTCTGAAAACGGAAGCACTGCTAGACTGTCCAGCACAGCCTCAAAGACCCTGGGCCCAGACGCCCTCCTTTCTCCGGCAGCCTCCCAAGGGGCTGGGGCGACAGCTGAGGCTCACTGTCCCTGCCACAACATAGACTTCAAGATTTTAGCATTTGCTGTTAGTAATACAGGCTTTATTTGTTTCGACTAGGTTCAGTTTGTGTCACTTTAAGAAAATATATGTTGGGGCTGGACAGATGGCTCAGCAGTTAAGGGCACCGAACACTTTTCCAGAGGTCCTGGGTTCAAATCCCAGCATCCACATGGCAGCTCACAACTGTAACTCCAAGATCTGACACCCTCACAGAGACACACATGCAGGCAAAACAACAATGCACATAAAATAAAGGTAAATAAATAAAAAAAGAAAATATGTCATGAATGAAAATATTTTAGAATGTTTTTTTAAATTCTACCTTAATTGAACAATTAGAACAACTGCCCTCAATTGAAGTGAACTGAACTATTTATGAAATATTCCATTTACGTTTTTGGGGAAGGAGAGAGGTGCTTAACTAGAAAGCCCAGAGTGTCGTTAAACTTGGGGGGGGGGGTTTCTGCCTCTGTAGTCCAAGTGCTGGGGTTACAAGCATACACCGTTAGCATTCTCAGCAAGCTACACTCACTAGAGGAACAGAAAGCTTTGTTATACTAACTACTAACAGTTAAGAAATTTAAGAGGCAAATTACACAGCAGTTAAAAGAGAAAAATTAAAAATATTAAATGCTAAATCAACATACCTTTTGTAGACTTGTTGGATTCAACTGAGTTTTGTCAATTATTTTTATTGCAACCTAGAAAAAAAAAGTATTTAGAGATTTTCAGAACTTGCTAACCAATAACAGTTTTATAAATTCCCACACATATGGCATTGTTAAAAAGCAATTAAAAAAGCAAATCTCAGCTGGCTATGAGAAAGCAATTAGAACTTCATAAGACTATATTATTAAGAACAGAAATCTCATGCAAATGATAATCATAACATTTTTTTATATTTGTTATGTACAGAGAGGAAAGAAAAATCATTCTATCCTTCCCTCAAAATATTACAGAATGAATACACTTCAAAGAGTATATGCAGTGTAACAAGTCTCTTCACTTTGGGGTGGTAGTGCTGGCCAGACAGTCTCACTTGTGCTGGGTGAGGGTTCTGCTACTCATCTTTGTCCCCCACTGCTACTTTGCTATTTACTGAAACTAATGTCAGCAGACTGTGGAGTCCCAGGGGAGAAACCTGAAAAAAATATTTAGCCTAAAGTACCGGATAGGGTGTCTTGCACAGAGTGTCCTAAGTACTGAAGTAAGTTGTGCTGAATCTGAAAATGTCTAGCAACAACAAGAAAGCCACCCTGACAGGCCTGCTAGGATGCATGCATCTATCCTTCTGGCACCAAGGAGACCAGTCTGAGTAACACATCAGAAACCTGCTTCAGAGCACAGTACAAAGTTCCTGAGAAATCTGTGGGCTAACTATGCAAAATATAAACAGAAGAAATAAATGTGTCACCTGGCAACCTTTTGCTCAGGAAAAGGATACCTGCAAATAGTATTTAAGAGAAGGGGGAAAAAAGGCACCAGATCAGATGGAAAAACTACAGCTTCTATTAATATGTACGCCTTACTTAAAAGGGAAGGGGGAGCTTTCATTAATATTTAGTAAATGGATGGATGAGTATCCCCACGCAGTAAGCTTATCGCTTGTTATAGTAAGATGTCTGCGAGTATAGCACGGTGGTTAGAGCATGTACAAGACCTTGGGCTTGATCTCCAGAAACAAAAAAGGAAGGGATGAGGAATTAAAACAAAACAAAAAAAAAAGTTACCGGTTTATGTGTGTCAAGTGTTGAGAAGTGGAGGGAACTTCAATCATACTCTGTGACTTAAGGCACAGATCAGAGGCAGACTGCCCTGTAAGACGCAGGACAAGCCCACTTCCCACTGTGCACCCTGTAGAACTGAGATCCAGTAAGCCCACTAAAGAAAACATATGCAGCCAAGGCTTGGAGACTCCATGCCAATGGTTCTCATATGTCTTGGTACATTTACAACCTTAAGGATTACTGGTGACCCTAGGATCTGTCAATATTTATTACATCATAAATGAAACAGAAACATTATAAAAATAAGTACCTACCCATTCGTTACAAAATAACAATAAACCTACTATGTTGCTATAACATATTCAATAAAATTATTTTTGTTTTAAGGCAAGTATGTAGCTTTGGCTAGCCGATAACTTACTACGGAGACTATGCTAGCTTTAATTCATAAAGATCTGCTTGCCTCTGCTCCTGAGTATTGGGATTAAAGGTGTGCACCAGCTTCTGGATTTTACTTCACCTGTTGTGATACATGTTATAACTTGGCCTAGGAAAGTCCTACTTTCTATTTGAATAAAAATGAAAAAAAGTAAATATTTTAATAGTATTAATACAAAAATTGTTTTTTTAAGATTTATTTTTGGGCCAGGTGTGGTGGTACACGCCTTTAATCCCAGCATTCGGGAGGCAGAGGCAGCAAGAAGCTGAGGCGGAGATCTGTGAGTTTAAGGCTAGCATGTTCTACAGAGAAAATTCCAGGACAGCCAAGGTTAAAAAGAGAAACCCTGTATGAAAATTTTTTTGTTTTGTTTTGTTTTGTTTTGTTTTGTTTTGCCAATCCCAGCACTCAGGAGGCAGAAGCCGGTGAATCTCTGAATTCTAGGCCTGCTAGATCTACACAGAGAACGTGCCAGGGTTACACAGAGAAACCCTGTCCTCAAACTCAAACAAGAAATTTTATTTATTTATTTATTTATTTATTTTTTTATTTGCCTATTTATTAAGTATGTGCACCCATGTGTGCCGCAGATAACTGAAGTCAACTTTCTCTTTCCACTCTGTGGGCTGCAGGGATTAAATTCAGATCATCTGATGAGGCTAAACGTAGGAACCTTTACTCACTGAAAGCCATCTTGCCATTCCAACACTATAATATTTTTTTAAACTACTTAACAACCTAAAACCTTCACCTGTTCAAATTACTGATCTTCTGTGAACCTGATGGCCTCTGGGAGCAAGAAAGCAAAGATACTGTGAAGTGATTCTGACTCCAGGGTGAAGACTGTCCCATCCACTTCAAGGCAACTTGGAACTGAGAAAACTGTGGAGAATATGTGTGCATGCACTCGTAAAAAAACAAACAAAAAAGTAAAGTCACTGGCCATGGTGGTGTATGCCTATAATCCCAGAACTCAGGGGATCAGAGGCAGGGGGCATCTCTGTGAGTTTAAGGCCAGTCTGGTCTACAAAGTGAGTCCATAACAGCCCAGGCTCCACAGAGAAACCTTGTCTTTAAAAACCAACCAGGGCTGAAGAGATGGCTCAGAGGTTAAGAGCACTGGCTGTTCTTCCAAAGGTCCTGAGTTCAATTCCCAGCAACCACATGGTGGTTCACAACCATCTATAATGAGATCTGGTGCCCTCTTCTGGTGCACAGACACAGATACAGGCAGAACACTATACATAATACAGCTTCACTAAATTATTTAAGTCATCAAAGCTGCTGTGAATGAAAGATAATCACTTAACATATATATACAGCAATGAATCCTGAGGAGGAAGTTCTTTTCCTCCACACTAGACTGACTCAATCACCACATTAACTTTGGTTCACAATGGAACCTGAAGAGTTGAGACAGAGGTGAAAACTTGAGAACACCAATAAAGGGTGACTGTAGGCATTATCATTGTGGAGTACCAGAAAGGTGAAGGCTAAAGAGATTACCACTTATTCTCAAGGTTGTGTGGGTGGGGATGGGGGAAGAGTGATACAAACTAAGCCACATAGGTTCACTGGGTGGGGAAAGAGGAGTGTGCCTGTCACATGCTCTATGAAGTTCTGGGAAATTTTATTTGCCAGAAGCAAATTTGCCAGAAACAAAGTGGAAAGTTTGGAAATGGAAATAAAGAGGCTCATGCATGAGAACAGGCCCCCTAGAAAAAGAATGCTTATTTTATACTCCCTAATCAAAAGATCCTAACATTCTGACCCTGAAAGGTGTAAAGCATCCGTAACCATTGAAAGAGCTGTCAAAGTATACAGTGGTCTCAGAGGGCCTGAGGTCAATCAATTCCCAGCAACCAACTTGAGAAGCTGGCAACCACCTGTAATTCTGGCTATAGAGAAATCCAATGTTTCTGGCCTTCCTGGGCACATACACTCATTAGCACAAAACTACACAGACTGTACACACACATATAATAAAAAATAAAACTTTTTTAATAAAAAAGAACTCTAAATCCCTTAAGCCAGAATATTAGCCTGCTGAAGTTTCCATAATAAACACCACAGTCTGGCAGCTTAAACAACAGAAATGGATTTCTTCTGTTTTAGAGGATGATAGCTCAAAAATCAAAGTTCCGTGCAGTTGCCTTCTTATTGTTTCTTCACATAGTAGACAGAAATGATTCTGTTGTCTCTTTCTACAAAAACACAAACATTACTGATACACCGGGTCTATGAAGAAGACCCTATACCAAAGAGTCACACTATCGTCCAGGACTTCAACAAGTGAGTTTGAGGACATGCCTTTCAGTCCACGGTGGATGCAAACCAAGGACAAAGGACAGTAATTGATTACAAAATAAAACTTCAGGGGCTCAAGAGTTGGCTAAGCCAAGGTTCAGTTCCCTACATGATGGATCACAACTATCCATAACTCCAAGTCCAGAGGGTCCAATCCCTATGACCTCTGTGTGCAACACGAACATAAATGGCGCACATACATACACGCAGATTAAACAACAATAATACACATACAGGAAAAAAAAAACCTAAAAAAAAAAAAGGATTTCTAATTACAACTTTTTTGGTTTTGGGTTTTTCAAGACAGGGTTTCTCTGTGTGGACTTTGCTGTCCTAGAACTCAGAGATCTACCTGCCTCTGACTCCCAAGGGCTGGGATTAATGGTGTGCGTCACCACACAACTGACTCTAATTACAATTTAATAAAATACAACAGCATTCAAGAATATATGTCTGTGTCTGTCTGTCTGTCTGTCTGTCTGTCTCTCTCTCTCTCTCTCTCACACACACACACACACATATACACACAGCTGGGTGTGGTGGCACTTCAATCCTTTAATCCCAGCACATTACAGTCAGATCCCTGAGTTTGAGGCTAGCCTGGTATACAGAGAGAGTTCCAGAAGAGCCAGAGCTACAGAGAAACCCTGACTGAGAAAAAAAGGAAAGAAGAAAAAAAGAAAAACAATATACAGTAAATATACAATAAATGATTCCAAGAGTATTTATATATAAAAAAAAGACATTTCAATAGTTTAAGTAAACAGCAACTCTAAAAACCCTGTAGATAATCCCTAAAAGTAGAAAAGTCGCAAGAATACAAGCATACTATTTCAGATAAAGTAACAACAAAATGGTTGTGGCATCTTACATGACTAAGATGATATCTAAAACTGTGGTGCAGTTCCTTCTGGTAGCTCAAACTAGACACTTCATATAGAAAATTTGAGTACAATGACTAAATGCAAAGTTTTCCTGTAGCCATAATGTGGCTGGTTAATAACTGTGTGCTGATCGTATGCAGCTCTCTTCTCTGACCTAATAGGTCAAATGAACATCACTCAAAGCTCAAGCTGGCCTTTAACCAGTGATCCTCCTTCCTAAGCCTCCCAAGTCATGGCTTATTTTATGCGAGTGCCTCTTCAGGGCATGTGGAACAATTATCAATGATGAACTGACAGACCAGAGCCAATTCAAGCCACGACTACACGGTGAAACTCCTGTTAACTACGCATTTCTCAAATAAATAAATAAATAAATATATAAATTATGAAAGGGCATGGCTTTGCCCCCTGTACTTTTAGAATGTACTAAAAGCATAATATCAGCTTTAGCATTTTATTACATATACTACTATAATTCAAGGCCTTTCTTTCAATCTTCTGTTGCTCACTTCCAAATCTCCTACAACCTATATTGAACTGAAGCAAATTATTCTGAGTACTGACTGTCAGCCTTTATATAGTTACTTTTAATAAAAATATGACGAATCACTCCTTCTACCCTAAAAAGAAACTTGACACTGAGTTCTCAAACACCATCAAAGAACAGTCATAAGAATCTGAAAGGATAAGGTATTCCCTACCCCACCGGTCACCCTGGGTTTCTCTGTGTAGCCTTGGCTGTCCTGGCACTCACTTTATAGACCAGACTGACCTCAAATTCACAGAGATCCACTTGCCTCTGTCTACCGAGTGCTAATATTAAAAGGGTACACCACCACTGCCAGCATTCAACTTTTTAACTACATATTTCTTCATACACTTCAACCAAAACAACGCAGAGAAGACTAAAATTTAACAAACTTCTATTAGGTCTCAAAGATATCTGAGGGGAATGTAAAGTGGGAGCTTAAGAGCTATCCCAGCTATTCTGAGCTCTCCCAGAGAATCCTCCAAGTTCAGTTACGGAACCCATGTTGAACAGCTTACAGCCACCTGAAACTCTAGCTCCAGAAAAACCAATGGCTTCTTCTGGCCTCAGAGGGCACATGCACACATGTGCACATAACCCTGCAGACACACACACATACACATAGTTAAAAATAAGTGCTGTACAGATGCCTCAGTGGATGGGAGCACTTGATGCTCTTGTGGGGGACCCAGGTACAATTCCTAGCACCCACAACAGGTGGTTAGTGCACAAACCACCTGTAGTATTTTCTGTTCTAGGGTGTCCTATGCCCTCTCCTGACCTACAGACAAGCCAACACACATAAACATGTATAATTAAAAAAAAACAAAACTAAATTAAAACAATATCTCCCATAATTTGTATTATAAAAGTTTTCATTAAAATGTTATATATTAACATCAACAGTATTGTTGTATACTAACTTTATTGTTGGCTGCTTTTTTGAGACAGGGTCCTACCTGGCCTCAAACTGACAGTGCTTGTGTCTGCCCACCCCTACCCCCCTGAGATTAAAGGTATGCACCACACCCAGTTGATTTTAAGTTTCTTAAGTGTTACCTTCAGAATACAGTAACCCAAATAGCAGCACCCCATATGTAAATAAAGACATTTGGGAGTTTCTCAATTGATAAAATTCAGACGGGGAGGGACATAAGATACAGGATTATAATTAAGAGGTTGTCAAAACATGTATTAGAACATTGTCTAGGGATAAATATAAAAATTGTTTTCAAAAGATTAGCTTGTGGCTTTTTCTGCCTCTATTCTCCAAAATTGCTATAAACTTGTTATCATAGTCTTCACTAAAAAAAGAAAATCCAGGGGGGCAATGGTGGCACTTGGGAGTCAGAGGCAGGCCAGTCTCTGAGATGGAAGCCAGCCTGGTCTACAGAGGGAATTCCAGGATAGCCAGGGCTATACAGGGAAAATCTGTCTTGAAAACACAAAAAAGAAAAAAACCCAACTAAAATATAGAACTATCTGAAGCCTCAGGAAGTCTAGTATGGCACAGACCACTGTTACAGTTGACAATAAATACTCTTAAGTGTTTAGAATCAAAGGCTGGAGCTCAGTGGTAAAGTACAGAGCATACACAATATGAGCCTTCAATCTCCAGAACTGCTAATGAAGTAAATACTTAAGAATTAGAGGCTGAGGGCTGGAGAGATGGCTCAGAGGTTAAGAGCACTAGCTGTTCTTCCGGAGGTCCTGAGTTCAATTCCCAGCAACCACATGTGGCTCACAACCATCTATAATGAGATCTGGTGTCTTTTGGAGTGCAGGTGTACATGCAGATAGAAGAATGTATATATAATGAAAATAATAAAATATTTAAAAAATTAAAAAAAAAGAATTAGAGGCTAAGGGTAAATGAGGTACAGTCTCCTCACTTAAATAGGAAGGTCAAGCATTAACAGGAGATAGGTGTAAAGGCACATGTTAAAAAGACAAAAAAAAAAAAAAAAGACAGATTTCCAAATTTTCCCAACAGAATGAACAGAAAACGGAGGAAGTTACACAGAAAGAAAATGCCAACTGGCCAGCCTTACTAAGAAAGGCTAAGAGGCCTTAAGCATAAAGGAGAGAGAACCACAAAGACTGGAAACTTACTCGGTGGAAACCAGTAAGGCCCTGGACTTTAGCAGGAGACAGGTGTGAGGAATAGAAAGGACCAGGACAACCTGCTATCCCCCGAACCTTCCCTGGCAGAGAGAGAGGGACCCTGTGTAGATCAATGTAACCTAGAGAAGAAATCTAAAGACAAGTGTCAGGGTCTCCGCTACAGTACAAACACAACAGCCAGTGGCAAGCTTGGTGGCCATACCCCACCCATGTGAACAGAACTTAAGAGCCACTTCTTCAGAGCTCCACCTTAAACAGATAGCCACAGATGACTGGATTACAAAAAAACAGTCATACAAATAATAGCTGTTGCCCTCTTGTGACCACATAAGTACAGACAGACACAAACACAAATCTTTTCTTAAGGATTTATGTTTTTCTTACTTTTAATCGTATGTGTTAAATATGTGCACATGAGTGAGGGTGCCACGGAGGCTCTAGCTACAGCTTAAGTTACAAGCAGTTGTGAGTCACCTAGGAATCAAACTTGGATCCTCTGGAGGAATAGTAAATGCTCTTAACCACTGAGCAATCTTTCCAGCCCCAAATAAAATTTTTAAAAAAGTAATCTAAAAACCAAGTCTCTGGTCAAGCAGTCTCTCAATTAGTCTCTCTCTCTCTCTTTTTTTCTCTCTCTCACTCTCACACACACTAAACAACAGACAAGACAACCAAAACATACAGGGTTTAAGCCATCAATACTTTAAAAGAACAAGTAAATAATAATAAAGGCTGATAAGATGGCTCAGTGGAGTGGGAATGTAAATTTGTACAACCACTTTGGAAATCAATCTGGTGCTTTCACAGAAAATTAGAAATAGTGTTACCTCGGGATCCAGCTATACCACTCCTAGGCATATATCCAAAATATACTCAAGTATACAACAAGGACATTTGCTCAACCATATTTGTAGCAGCTTTATTCGTAATAGCCAGAATCTGGAAACAACCCAGATGTCCTTCAACAGAGGAATTGATAGAGAAATTGTGGTACATTTATTGACATAATGGGCTACTACTGAGCAATTAAAAAAAAAGGACATCATGAAATTTGCAGGCAAATTGTGGGAACTAGAAAAGATCATCCTGCGGTATCACAGAAGCAGAAAGACACAAAAGGTATACTTATTAATAAGTGGATATTAGACATATAATATAGGATAAACATACTAAAATCTGTATACCTAACAAAGCTAAGCAAGATCCTGAGTCAGACACTCAATCCTCATTCAGAAAGGCAAATGGGACAGACATTGGAAGAGGGAGAAAACACAGAGGGCCTCTGAAAGACTGTACCCAGTAGGGTATTGAAGCAGATGCTGAGACTTATAGCCAATCTTTGGGCAGAGTGCAGGAAATATTATGAAAAAAAAAGGGGGGGGATAGAAAGACCTGGAGGGGACCAGAGCTCCACAAGGAGAGCAATAGAACCAAACTATCTGGGCACAAGGGTCTTCTCTGCAACCAAGGACCATGCATGGCGATAACCTAGAACCCCTGCACAGATGTAGCCCATTACAGCTCATTGTCCAAGTGGGTTCCCTAGTAAGGGGAACAGGGGCTGTCTCTAACATGAACTCAGTGGCTGGCTCTTTGCTCACCTCCCCTGTGATGGGGGCAGCCTTACCAGGCCGCAGAGGAAGACAATGCAGCCAGTCCTGATGAGATCTGATAGGCTAGGGTAAGATGGAAAGGGAGGAGGACCTTCCTTATCAGTGGACTGGGAAAGGGGCGTGGAAGGAGGAGAGAGAGGGTGGGATTGGGAGGGAATGAGGAAGGGGGTTACAGCTGGGATACAAAGTGAATAAATTATAATAAATTTTTAAAAAAGAAAAAAAAAAAGGATGGCTCAGTGGGCAAAGGCACTTTGGCCTCTTAATTTTGATCCATAAAACCCACACGGTGGAAGGGGGAAAAATTTACCCTTAGTTGCCCTCTAACATCCACATGTAAGCAAAGACATGGGCACGCATGTTCACATGTTCATGCACACACACACACTAAATAATTTTTTAGAAAATGAATGAAGGGTATAAAAAGGAAATTATTTAAAATATGCATGAGGGGTTGAAGATAGCTAAAATGTTAAGAGCATTTGCTCCTAAAGAAAAAGACCCAGGTGTCCACAAAAATAAACAAACCAACAAATAAAAAGGCATGGTGCGACACGCCTTTAATCCCAGCACTTGGGAGGCAGAGGCACGTGGATCTCTATGAGTTCAAGTCCCAGGACAGCCAGGACTACACAGAGAAACCTGTCTCAAAAAAACAAAAGGACCCAGGTGTAGTTCCCAGCTCTTACATGGCACCTCACAACTGTCTGTAATTCCATTTCCAGGGAATTGCAAATGCCCTCTTTTGGCAGTGCACACATACACAGTAGACAAAATACTTACATAAAAGAAGTTACATGTATAAAAAAAGTAAGAAAATATAATAAACTTAAATAACTGTAATGAAAAAAGTATGTTTTGGCTTATAACATAATTTTTGCCCATCTGGGATATGGTTTGAAGGCTTGTGCCCTCCCCATGCTGAAATTTAACTGCACTGATAAAACATTAAGCAGTAGGATACCATAGGGGTGACTGGGCCGTAACTGAGAAATGCACTCAGCTGTCATTCCATGGTTGGACAGTATAAATGAAATCTAGTCCTTTAATCTTAAACTTCTCAGCTTCCCAAACTGTCAGAAATGGTTTATTTTTAAAAACAAAGTTCCCAGCCAGGCACACACCTATAATCCCAGCACCTGGGAGGTAGAGGCAGGTGGATCTCTGAATTCAAGGCTAGTCTGGTCTACAAAACGTGTCCAGGACAGCCAAGGCTACATAGAGAAACCCTGACTTGAAAAACTTGAAAAATGTAACCTATCTGACTCTGTTACATCATCAAAAATGGATTGCCCCAGAAATCCAATCAGGGGTCAGCCCCCCCCCCCACAACTCAGGCAGAGGTGTGTTAAACAGGGCTCATGCTGGCTGTGGTGGTGCATAACTTGAATCTAGCACCTGGGAGACAGAGGTGAGTAGATCTCCGTGAGCTGAGGCCAGCCTGGTCTACACAGCAAGTTCCCAGCCAGCCAGAACCAAAGAAAGGGAAAAAGAAGTGTCTCTTGTTAACGTTAACTGCTTTTCCATCTCTATATTCGAAAAGCCAGTGGGGTGCAAGAAGTCTGCCCGTGTCCTGAGGAGCGCAGCCACTCTGTGTGAATGCAAGCACTCTGGTGCGTTTTGTTTTGTTTGCCATTTGGCTATATTGTAATGTTAACAGAGCAAATGAGTAACTGTCTCCAAGAGAAGTATAGATAACCACTGGATTCCTGAACTGGCTGGATTTAGAAGGCTTACTAATTTGGGTTTTTTTTTTTGTTTGTTTTGTTTTGTTTTTTGAGACAGGGTTTCTCTGTGTAGCCCTAGCTGCCCTAGACCTCACTCTATAAAATAGACTGTCCTGGAACTCAAAAGATCCACCTGTCTCTGCCTTCTGAGTGCAAGAACCATAGATATGGCCAAGTATTTTTTTGTTATTGTTGTTTTGTTCTTGAAACAGGGTTTCTCTGAGTATCCTTGGCTGTCCTGGACTTGCTTTGTAGACCAGGCTGGCCTTGAACTCAGAGAAATCCATCTGCCTCTGTCTCCCAAGTGCTGGGATTACAGGCGTGTGCCACTTTGCTCAGCTCAGAGCATGTTTTTTAAAAGCATCTTTCAACTATACAATTACAGTCGCCTGACCAGTATTTATTATGCATAAACAAGTACCAACCACTCCTTTACATACAGCATTTATCATCACAAAGTATCAGAGGGAAGTATCAGGGAAAAACAAGTCAATCAATGTAAGATAAACCCTGTTGCATAAGGAAGGTATCAAGATTATTAGAGTCTAATGCCTAAGCAAAGGGATGTGCCAATAAATACTACACAGAAGGCTGGAGTATTTCGGACAATTACACAACAAGTGCCAAGGCCTAAATACAAGAACCCTATCAGAGTAGAAAAGAGGCTTCTGCACCACACCAGAAGATGCAAGGAGGAAGTTAATTCTGTGGTTTCATTTCGTGTACTTTGATAAGGACTGTAAGAGAGGAAACAGTCAAGATCACAAAAGCTGGGAAAGCATGTGCCTTCCAGCAAACCCTCAAGAAAGGAGGAAACCCATGGGTAAATCCGCAAACACAGACAACCACTGATCTGCAAGTGCCTTGTATGAGCTTACGAGCTTATAGACAGAAGTGCATACATAAAGTTCAAAACAATTTTATTGGGTTTCCACTGAAAAAGAACAGAGCATTATTCATTTTTCAAGTTAGATCATTCACTTGGTATATATACAGGAAAAGGAAAGCAAATCTCCCATTGTTACTATGTATCCTGGTGTTAAAAAGTTAGCAGATCATATACCACACAAAAGCAAACACAAGAATTTACCTCTCTGCCTGTGAGGATGTGTCTTGCCAATTTCACTTTTGCAAAGTTCCCCTTGCCGATTGTTTTCAACAGTCTGTAGTTTCCGATGTGAGGCTGTTCATCTGCACAGGAAGCTATTGAGTTTCTACACCGAGCTCCAGAGCGCCCAGTGCGTGAGGTGACTTCTTGCCTCCCATCTCCATGTGAAGTGTGCTGAAACGTAACGTACACAAAGACAAAGAAATAAGAGGACATGCAGTGCTGCCAAGTTTTAGAAGCATCTAGTAGAAGAAACAAGTATTAAGGTTTTCACTTGAATCCTAAAGGACTGAACCACAAGATACAAATTTATGAGGAAAACAAGACTGTTACAAGAAGCAGATCAAGTGTTACAGCTCAATCCAGTACTCTGAGAGCTGAGTCAATTCCAACTTAAGATTTTTCAAATTTACCATGGTACATGTAGAAGAAACCGTACTTCAATGTTGCATTGAAACGGTTTCCTAGGCACACAGTCTGACAGCTGAAAAACATCAACAGGCCCTGATAGAAAAGTAATAACCAAGACTCTACGTGCACAGTAGGGCCAGCCTTCTTTATGGATACAGGTATTCAATTACCCAAGATACACAGCACTTTCTAATAAAATGGAGGGGTTTGTTTTAGGTGATTTCTGCAAAACTGTAGGCTAATTTAAGTATTCTAAGTATATTAACATAGGCCAGCTAAACTAAGCTGTTAAGGGTAATATTAGAAAGACATTTGCAGTAAGAATTACTACCATGTGACCCCACTGTCAGAGCAGCTGAATTTTGAATAGGTGACTATCACATAAAACAGAGTTAACTCTTGCAAACTATACCTGTGCATCTGATCCTCCCCACAACCTGTGAAGGAGCAGGATTAATGTCACCAATTAGTGATGACTATGGGGCCAATAGCCATCTGGTGACAAGTTCAAAGAATCTATGTTACCATCTCTTGCTACATTCAATCAACTTTTTTCATTTTACCTATTAGTTTTATTTTAGGGCTTTTTGGGCTTTGGGGAGTTTGGTTTTGATGCATAGGCCTGGAAAAGAGGCTCAGAGCAATGTCTCTCCTGCAGAGGACTCAGCTCAACACCATCCATCCATAACTCCAGTTCCAGTGGGTCTGATGCCCCTTTCTTTTTTTTTTTTTTTTAAGATATATTTATTTATTTATTATTTATACATGTACATCTGTATGTCATAAGAGGGCACCAGTTGGGGATTTAGCTCAGTGGTAGAGCGCTTGCCTAGCAAGTGCAAGGCCCTGGGTTCAGTCCTCAGCTCTGGGGAAAAAAAAAAAAAAAAGAAGAGGGCACCAAATCTCATTATAGATAGTTGTGAGTCACCATGTGGGTGCTGGGAATTGAGCTCAGGACCTCTGGAAGAGCAGCCAGTGCTCTTGATCTCTGAGCCATCTCTCCAGCACCCCTGATGCCCTTTTCTAACTTCCACAGACATCACACACGATATAGAAACTTGCATGCAGGCAAAACCTCCAAGCATATAAAACGAACCTAAAGCGTTTGGTTTTGCTTTTAAAGACAGGTTCCACAGCCTTAGCCGTTCTTTGTGCCACCTCCCCCGGCTCTGAAACAGCTCTTTTTAATAAAACAGCTACATGCTTAGAAATATGTGTGTATGGGCTGGGCGCGGTGGCACACATCTTTAATCCCAGCACTCGGGAGGCAGAGGCAGAGGCAGAGGCAGGAGAGTCTCTGTGAGTTCAAGTACAGCCTGGACTACATAAGACAGTCCAGGACAGCAAAGGCTACACAGGGAGACCCTATCTCGAAAAACCAGGGAGAAAAAAGAAAAGAAATATGCGTGTGTGTGTGTGTGTGTGTGTGTGTGTACATTTTTAAAGTTTTAACTTAACAAATATGGCCCCAAAATTGTGTGCTTATATTTATGGGGTAGAGAACCAATCTGAAGTTGAGAGTCCTACTTCAGTATCTCCCAAATAAGTCACCAGGTTTATAAACTGCAAACTTCTTTTAAAATCTTCATGTGGAAGACTATTTTGTTTGCTGTATGTCTGTGTCCACACACATGCAGTGTCAAGTCTAGCGGCTAGACAAGGGCTAGTGGTTTGTGAGCCACCAGTGGGTGTTGGTCCTCTGCAAGAGCATCAAGTACTCTTAACCACTAAGCCACCTCTCTAGCCCCATACAGGTTTCAACTTCATATACTTTCAGACATCCTGAATAGGGCCTGGTCTCTTCCCTATTACACAATATACATACCATACATCTCAGCCAATCTTGCAAACAATAATCCATATCCTTAACTCATAGGAAAGGTTTTCTAAATGTTACAAAAAATAATCTACAAAGCCAAATTGTGACAGTAAGAGGCTATCTTCCAAATTTTACTTTTAAAAACATCTAGGGAACCTGGTGTAGTAGCACACAACTTTAATCTCAGCACTCGGGAGACAGACAGGTAGATCTCTGAGTTCGAGGCCAGCCTGGTTTAAAGGGAGTTCAAGAACTGTCAGGGCTACACAGAGAATCCTTGAGGGTGGGGATAAGCAGCTAGGATCTTACCTTATAAACTACAGAAAAAAAGACATAAAGAAAAACTCAACAAACTAAGGATTAGACTAGACCTTCCTAGCCCAGCATGGTGGTACATGCAGTTATGGAGGCAGAGGAAGGCAGATCTCTGTGAGTTCAAGGCCAGCCTGATCTACAGTTCCAGGACAACTACCCTGTCTCAAAACAAACAAAAAGAATGGACCTTCCTTGATTTGATAAAAAATCACAAAATCATAGACCACACCTGGCTAATGATTTTATCACTACCATACTGCCTATTATTCTCTTCACAGTATACTAAATAAACTTGTTTCTCTTCATTTCTGTAATGGAAGTTTTGGTTTCTTTGTAAACTCAGTTATACTCTGTAAAAATGCCTTTGTTTTAATTCCAAGTATGGGGTTTTAGTTGGGCTATAGTTTGTCCACAGCTGTTAACTGTCTCGTGCAGGGTGTGGCTTTTGCAGCTGGGAACAGCCTTCCACATGCACAGAGAGAGGGGCATGGACTAGGGCTCTGAGGATATAAATTGAGAGCCAAGAAAGAGAAGGTGTGGTGTTCGATGTTGGTGTGTAGCGGTTTAGAGACCAGAGATAGACGGTGTGGCATTCTGGAGCAGACATATGGAGTCAAACAGTCCTGGGTGCAGGCCTGAAGACTGCTGGCTGCATCTGCTATGGATGGAGACTATTGGTATAGAGCCCTAAAAGAACCCCTCAACCCTAAAAGTCAGGAGAAGCAAAGGGGCCCTCTTTCCCCCACTAACTTTCCCTCTCCTACAGAGGGAAGGGAGGTTGAGGCCTCAACACCCCAAAAAGAGTTTTAAAAATGAGCGCTACATATTTCTTTTTGGTTACTGGGTCTCTGGTAGCAAGTTGGCTTCAAACTCACTATAACTGAAGAATGACTTTGAATTCCTGATCCTCCGGCTTCCATCTCCCAACAACTATTCCAGCAAATATTACAGTTATGGAGAAATTTTAGAATCTAATCTTTGTTCTCCCCACTCCATTTCATTTCTTCCTCTCTATATTCACTACTGGGCCCAGGCTGGCCACAAATTCCCAAATCTTTGTCTCAAACTCTTGAGTGTTGAGAATACAGACAAGTAACACCACATATAACCAGAATCATCTTGGTTTTTTTTTTTTTCTTTCCTTCTTTCTTCCTTTCTTTCTTTTCTTTCTTTCTTTTTTGTTTTTGTTTTTTGAGACAGGGTTTCTCTGTGTAGCCCTGGCTGTCCTGGAACTCTCTTTGTAGACCAGGCTGTTCTCAAGTCATAGAGATCCACCTACCTCTGCTCTTGAGTGCTGGGATTAAAGACATGCCCTACCACGACTGGCTTTCTTTCTTCTTATATTAATTACAGTTTATTCACTTTGTACCCCACCTGTAGCTTCCTCCCTCCACCCCTCCCTCCCTCTCCTCCACCCATGCCCCTCCCCCAGTCCACTGATAGGGGAGGTCTTCCTCCCCTTCCTTCTGATCCTAGTCTATCAGGTCTCAGGAGTGGCTACATTGTCTTCCTCTCACCTGAGGGAGAGGTGATCAGAGAGCAGGCCAATCAGTTCATGGCAGAGACAGTGCCTGTTCCCATTACTATGTTCCCATTTGGAGACTGAGCTGCCATGGACTACCTCTGTGCAGGGGTTCTAGGTTATTTTCATGCATGGTCCTTGGTTGGAGTATCAGTCTCAGAAAAGACCCCTGGGCCCAGATTTTTTGGTTCTGTTGCTCTCGTTGTAAAGCTCCTGACTTCTCTAGGTCTTACTATTTCCCACTTCTTTCATAAGATTCCCTGCACTCTGCCCAAAGTTTGACTATAAGTCTCAGCATCTGCTTTGATACCCTGCAGGGCAGTCTTTTCAAGGCCCCCTGTGGTAGGCTCCTGTCCTATTCCCTGTTTTCTCCCTCTTCTGATGTCTATCCTCTTTGCCTTTCTGAATGAGGATTGAACAACTAATCTTCTTGATTAGTTTCTTTAAGTGAACAGATTTTAATATGTTTATCCTACATAATATGTCTAATATCCACTTATGAGTGAGTATATGCCCTGTGTGTCTTTCTGCTTCTGGGCTACCTCACTCAGGATGAGCTTTTCCAGTTCCCACCATTTGCCTGCAAATTTCATGATGCCCTTGTTTTTAATAGCTGAGTAGTAGTCCATTGTGTAAATGTATAATTTCTGTATCCATTCTTCCCTTGAGGGACATCTGGGTTGTTTCCAGATTCTGGCTGTTACAAATAAAGCTGCTACAAACACAGTTGAGCATCTTTTGGATATGCCTAGGAGTGGTATTCTTCCTCTTCTTTGGATTTAGTTATTTTCTGTGTTTTTCCTGCATGTATGTAAAAGTACCATATGTGTACCTCATGCCTATGAAAGACGGAAAAGGGTATCAGATCGCCCTGGAAGTTGAGTTATGAACTACCACGTCAGCAATGGGAACCAAACTTGGGTGCTCTTAACCTTTGAGTGACCTTACCGGTCCCAGAATAATTCTTTTAAGAAGGGGAATCCTCGGGCTGGAGAGATGGCTCGGTCATTAAAGGACAGGCTCACAACCATAAATATAAGAAGAATCCTGTCCATTACTACTACTTTGTGCTTTTTTAAAATTTGTGCATTTTTAATTCAAAATTCAAAATTATATACTCGAAAGGTTTCAGATTTCAGAAAAAATTGACTTAACATTAAGGACACTCAACAAACGGGTCACTGTTTTAAAAATTCAATCTAATATATCTCCAAATATTTCAACATGTAATATATACTGTTAAGATTTTATTTATTTATATTTTGGCTTTTAGAGACCAAAAAATTATTGATTTGGGGGTTTCCACACCAAACAGCCAAGCACTGTGGTTCAAATTGTAATTCCAGTGCTGAGAGGAAGAAACAAAAGAATATCTCTGGTGTGGGCTCACTGGCCGGGCAGCCTAGGCCAATCAGCAAGCTCCAGGCCAATGAAAGAGCCCGTCTCACAAAGTAAGAAATGACTGATGAGATGCCTCAGTAGGTAAAGGTGCCTGCTGCCAAGCCTGATGTATGAGTTTAATTCCTGGCACTCAGAAGGCAGATGGGGCGAGCAGACTCCCCACAAATTGTTCTCCAACCTCCACGTTTGCTGTGGCACACACATTTCCACAATATATGTTAAAAAAAAAAAAAAAAACTAACCTCTGACCTCTAGAAACACCCACGCACAAGTGCATACGTAATCAGATGTAAGTGTGCTCCCTCCACATATACATACATGTATACAAATAGTTTCTGAAGTGTCATGTTTCATATTTACAGAATATCTTCAGGTGCCCAACTGCCCATGTGACTAAAGGCTAATAATGTAACTCTAAACACCTGAAGGGCATGAGCTCATTTTGGTGAGATGAAAAATAGTGTCCTACAAGTGAAAAGGTAGAGTCTTTGACTAACAAGAGAGTTCTAACTGGAAATGAAGATCACTTCAGGCCAGGTGCCAACCTTGAGACAGTTCAGAGACAGTTGGGTAAGACCTCCGTTGCACAAACCCCATCACAGTTCAACTTAGCACCAACTTCTCCAGATCATCAACCTTACTCTGCTACCATAATCAATAGCAAAATTTCAGAGTTGTATTAGCACATGTAAATATGTAACCTAACTCTCGTTAAAGAGTAAACCCACATCTACCTTTTCTCATCCAAAAATTCCATCTAAAGGCCATCCCGGGGCTGAGACTTCATCAATACAAACAAGAAGGGGGGGAAAAAATCATACTTTCAGAAACTAGAAAGATTCTTTAAGATTTACTTTTATTTCTAAATTGTGCATATATGGGGCTAGAGAGATGGCTCAGAGGTTAAGAGCACTGGCTGTTCTTCCAAAGGTCCTGAGTTCAAATCCCAGCAACCACATGATGGCTCACAGGCATCTATGATGAGATCTGGTGCCCTCTTCTGGTGAGCGGGTGTACATGCAGACAGAACACTGTATACATAATAAATTTTTTAAATTGTGCATATATGTCTGTGTATGGATATGTGCAGGTGTAAATGAAAGTATCCAAGGAGTCCAGAAAAGGATCCTCCAGAGCTGGAGTTACAGCTGGTTGTGAGCCACTTAGTATGGGTACTAGAACTGAACTTGGATCCTCTGAAAGTATACTATCTCCGCTAACCACCCAGCTATCTCTTCAGCGCAAGAGAAAATGTCTTTAATATATATTAAGATGAATTCCTAGTCAACTACAAAGATAGTGAGGTATCCTGAGTTATACTGTTTAACCCTTACCCCTAAAGATTCAGTAGTTGGCAACATCTAGCACCTCTGGAAATGGGAGTGATGAAGAGAGTGCTAGTGTGTTTACTAACATATGCACTAGATTCTCCTCTTTGTCTAGTAAAACCAAACAAAATGAAAACGTAAAGCAAGCAAAAAACTGGGGGTTTCCTAGAAAGGGCAAAATAGACACTTGGGAAGCTGAGTAAGGAAGTAAGATTACATGTACCCAGGAATTCAAGATCAGCCTAGAAAACATGACATATTGTGGGGTGTGATGACGCATGCCTATGATCCCAGCACTCGAGGAGGCAGAGGCAGGTGTGAGTTCGAGGCCAGTCTGGTCTACAAAGCAGGTTCATGAGAGCCAAGGTTACACAGAGAAACCCTGTCTCAAAAAAAAAAAAAAGAAAGAAAGAAAGAAAGAAAGAAAGAAAGAAAGAAAGAAAGAAAAAGAAAAAAAAGGAAGAAAACATGACATACCATTTCACAAAAAAGAAAAAAGGCACAGTAGGTCTTATGTGACAGGGAATAAAAGGCATAAATGAGAAGAGGGATTAATTCAAAACAGAAAAGGAAGAAGGAAACCAAAGACCTTTCCTCTTGTTCTCTTCAATGTTCTGGCCCCTTAGAACATGGGCAGCTAGGCTTACACCTATGCAGACATCTGTCTGGCCCAGTGATAAAAAAACATGAAGAACAAATACCTCCCCAGAGGGCTCTAATACGAGACACACAGTTCACCAAACACACACATTTTGTACAGCTTCTCAATCATCATTACTGTCCCAATATGGGCAGAAAGGAAAATTCAAAGTAGCACAGGAGCCCTGAAAAATGCACCATCAGATATCATATTGCACTACATAAAGAATCTAAGGAACAGAATATCAGCATTATTTTATATGCAGTCAAAATAGCAATCAATTTTGAGAATGTAAAGTACATATGTTGGGGTTTGGTCTGGTGCTATATATTCTGATGCTAACGACTGGGCCCCAAGATCTGGTTACTGCCCGGATAGCACATGCTCACATACACCTGTCCTTTGTTGTGTAAACCTTGCTCTATCTAATTTACAGTTAATTGGTTAATAAAAAAAAAAAATGCTGAAGCTTGGGATTTGGCAGAAGAGAGGGAGGCAGAGTTTGAGGTTCCCAGGCCCAGGGTGGGAGACCACGAGGGCAGGAGGGATGGACCAGAAGAGGGACTAGGAGGACGAGGCCTGATGGAGCAGATCCAGCCAAGACAGGATGACTTATTGGGGAGTAACATGGGTTGTTGACTAAGAGATAGCGAAACAGCTTAAAGGACTGAAATCTGCCCAACTCCAATGCTCTAAGCTTGTAAAACAAATCAGTCTCTCTGTGTCAACAATTTTAGAAGCTAGTGGGATTAAAGAAAACTGTTGCTTTATTAAATAAGCTCACATACATAAAGGAAAAAAATCATCCTGGCATGCTATACAACTCAGCTGTAAACGGTCCACATGCCCACAACAGTGTGCAGGACAGACAGAGCTAACAATGACAACTGGCGTGAACAGAAAGGGCTGAAAGATTAACAGATGAGGGGGAAAAGGAAGTACTAAGCTGAAAAGCAATGCCCTCATCTTCCTTGGTGCGAAATCAATAGAAAATGCCTAGAACTGAGTAGGGTACAGGGTCAACCATAACTAAGTATGTTTGAATAAGAAAACCTAATACTTTTTAAGCTCATTTAAAAATAAAGTAACAGCCTAAAATCGGTGGTAGTGTCTGGGATGCAAAGCGAAAAAAATGTAATTAATGTAAAAAATAAAAATTAAAAAAATTGGTAGTGATCATTTAGTTATTCAGAGTTATTGCTGGTGTTTGTTTAGACTTTTGTGTCTTTTCCGTTTCTCCGTCTCTTCCCCTGTGTTCAGCCACCAAGTTCCATCACTTTGAAGACTCTTTTTAGGCTGTTTAGTATGAATGCAAACAATTCAAAGAATAAATAGTAGCTTTTGGCTTGCCATAACCTCCTAATCATGCCAGCCTGTCTCTGTCTCTACGTAAGTAAAACCATATTTGTATTTTTAATCATCTTGAGGCAGGCTTTCACTGTCTAACCCAGACTGGTCTCAAGTTTACAATCCTCCTACCTCAGCTTCCCTCACTGGTAGGATCACTGGCTTGCACCACCATACCCAGCTCGAAAGCTTTCTAAAACAAAAACTAAACAACTAAGCTAAGCATGGGCCCAGTACTAGGAAAAGGACTGCCACAAATTCAAGGTCACCCTGGTCTGTATATCAGGTTGTAGGCCAGCCAGGACACCATACCAAACTCAAATTGCTAAAATAGGGAATTTTGACATCTATGGACAAAAGTTCCTCTCTCATTTCTGCATATCTAAGGCCATTATTCATAAAAACTGGTGCCCAGCTGGACATACTGGTGTACACCTTTATTTCCAGCACCTGGGAGGCAGAGGCATGCAGACCTCTATAAATCTGAGGCCAGCTTGCTCTATGCAGAATTCCAGGACAGCCAGATCTACGTAAAAAAAAAAAGTTGATGCCTGACAAATTAGGAAAATAGCCATGTCCACAAGAGTTAATAATATATTGAATTTATTGTTAAGTATTAGCCATGAATACAAATTTATAGAAAAGTATTAATAACTTAAATATTAATAATTTAAAATAATAATTTTAAAATATACTCGACTAAAAGATAGGTAAAGTCAGAAATGAAAGAGAAAGGGCCAGGAAACAGCTCCATGGTGGAGTGCTCGCCTAGCAGGTGCAAGGCCCGAGTTCTATCACAGCATCTAGAAGAAGGGTGGGCAAGGGGCAAAGAGTGCAGACACAGGAGGAGGGCAGAAGGGCAGGGCCAGAAGACGCTAACAGATATTAGCCGTAAGCCTCTTAATTTTCTCACAGCCCTTTCAAACTGTTTAGCATTCTTTAAAAAAAAATCAACTAGACACAGGTGGCATGCTGGCACAAGCCTTTAATCCCAACACCCCAAGGCAGAAGCAGGCAAATCTGTGTAGGACAGACTGTCTTCCAGAGTGAGTTCTAGAGCTACACATTCGGCCCAGAGTGAGTTCTAGAGCTACACATTCAGCCCAGAGTGAGTTCTAGAGCTACACATTCGGCCCACCCCCTCGCAATCAACAAAGAAAGATAGCGGATGCAACTAAACAAGCATAAATCTTGAGAAGTTTTTTGCTGTTGGTTGTGTTTTGTTTTTCCAGACAGTTTCTCTGTGTAGCCCTGCTGTTCTAGAACTCACTCTGTGGACCAGGCTGGGCTGGAACTCAAGAGATCCTACTGCCTCTGCCTCCTGAGTGCTAAGATCAAAAGTATGCACCACCACGGCCTAGCTCAATAATAAATTGTTTAACGTTCTACTCTATTCAAGACCAACTGTTAGGGGCTGGAGAGATGGCTCAGAGGTTAAGAGCACTGGCTGTTCTTCCAGAGGTCCTGAGTTCAATTCTCAGCAACCACATGGTGGCTTACAACCATCTGTAATAAGATCTGGTGTCATCTTCTGGTCTGCAGGTGTACATGCAGATAGAACATCGTATATATAATAAATAAAAATATTTAAAAAAAAAGACCAACTGTTATAAACCGACTCAAGTTAAGTAGTTCTTGGAAAGTCAGTTACATTTAAATTAAATTGACTTTATATAAACCTTTTAAGCAAATGACTTTCAATGAAGGGAACTAGAAAGGCCCAGGAACTCAACTAGGGGGAAAGGAGCTTTACTTCCACAGGGGACATTTGGCAATGACGAAGACATTTTCAGAGATTAAATTGAGGGAATGCTACTAATACCAGGCTGGTCCTACAACACATAGGACTGGGCCAGTTGGCTCAGCCAGTAAAGGTGTTTGGTGCCAAGCCTGACAAACTGATACGGATCACCAAGAATCACATGGTAAACAGAGAGAAGATACTTCAGCAGGTCACTCTTTAACCTCCACTTACATACCACAGCACATGCACCAATCTACCCAAGGAGTAAATAAGCATAATAAAAATGTGTAAATAAATCATAGAACTGCAGTCCAAAGCTTGGTATAGTAGCACGTCTGTAATCCTAGCACCGGTAAGGCTGAGGAGGGAAGAGGCCAGCTTGGGTCAAAAGCAAAAACAAAACTAAACAAAAGCCCACAAGCACTCACACACATATACACAACTGTTTAAAATATCTGACATTCCAAGGTTAAAATGATCTGCTGTAGAGAAATGAAACTTCCATGAAACCTGATCCTACTTTTTTTCAGTTGTAAATCATTCTATCTTGTACAGAGAAATTTATTGAGTCATCCATTGCTCCTTCCTCTCTATCTCCCCTCATGTTTAAGTCAACCTGGGCTTCACCTTCAGTCTCCTCAGTGCTGGGAGATTAAAGGCATACACCACCACACCTGGCAACAGGAATGTCTTGTCTTTAATCTTTTCACGAAGCTGGCCTTTCTTCGACACTTGCCCTTCTCTCCAAGGCTTCATCTGTGAAGTCTACTTGATAAACTCCAAAGAAAGCAGGGTCATTTCAAAAGTTTATGCATACAGCAGGTGACAAACTGCTGAATAAAAAAAAGGCCAAGCTGACTTGTCTCGCCGGATATTGTTTGTATAAGTGAACAATGAAATATACTAAAGAAAAGAGGTGCTTGCCTAGCACATGCAAGGCCCTGGGTTCAATTTCAGCATGACAAAATAAATTAGTAAGTAATGGTAGCCAGTCACAGTGGTACACACCTGCAATCCTAGCACTCAGGGAGGCAGAGGGAGGGGGACCTCTGTGAATTCAGGGCCAGCATGGTCTACATTAAAGCCAGTCCAGGGCAGCCAAGACTACAGAGAGAAACCCTGTCTCAAAAAAAAGTAATAATAATAATGACAATAATAAACATCTGACTACTAAATCAAGTTTTGAATTACTCAGTTTTTGTACTGAAATACTTTATCCATAAAAACTACAAAAGTTATCTTAAGGTGGAATTAACACTTAAAGAAGCCCTATTGTCTGGAGTGGACTGTGAAAAACACTTTATAGCCATTTTTCTTTAATCACAACAGCAATGAGGGGTAGATGATGTTCCTTTTTTTTTAATCAGGATTTCCCTGACTAAAGATTTACTTATGCCTCAAACACCAAACTTTTCCTGCACTGTGGCTCCCATTTGCTCCACTCCTCATCTCCTCAGCCATTCTTCAATAACAGCCTCAGGTTTCCACTCTCCTCTCTCCATCAAGCCATTCTTTAAGAAATCAGCTGACTGTGGTGGTGCATGCCTTTAATCCCAGTACTGAGGAAGCAGAGGCTGGCAAATCTTGGGAGTTTAAGGCCAGGTTGGTCCAGGACAGCCAGGAATACAAAAGAAATGTGTCTCAAAAAAACCAAAGTAGGGGAAAAAGAAATCAGTCTGAGTAGACTTTAATCCCAGCCCTTGGGAGCGAGTCTCTGGCTCAAAGCCAGCCCAGCCAGGGGCACACAGTAAGACCTTGGCTCAAAACAAAAACAAAAACAGCCTGGCATTGTGACACACACCTTTAATCCCAGCACTCTGGAGGCAGAGGCCAGCACATCTGTTAGTTTGAGGCCAGCCTGGTCTACAAACCAAGTCCAAGACAGCCAGGGCATGTTACACAGAGAAACCCTGTCTTGAAGACAAACAAAAAGAAAATCACGCTGAAAGAAATGTGGGGTCTGGCTCAGTAGCAGAATATTTATCTGCTAGGTCTACATGCCAGGACTTAATTACCAGCACCACCACACACAAGAAAGGAGTGTGATTTTTGTTGTGGTTTTTTTTTCCTTTTTTATTTTTTTTATTCACTTTACATTGTGGTTGTAGCCCCATGGTAGTGTGATGTTTTAAGAAAGGAGAAAGAAGGTAATCTCGCTGAAGTGAAATCCAGAAGGTGGCAAAGATGGGTGAGCTTTAAATAAACTATCAATGATGACTAACTTTTATATATTTATTTAGTCAGGCTTACCCAATTAATTCATCTCATTATATCTTAGTAATTCAACAAATATTTGCTTATTGCTCATCTAATATAAATACTTTCTTTTAGATATTTAGAAAGACATAGTAAGCAACGCAATCCTTCGCTCAAGAAGTTTTAGTATACCATGGGAAACTGACAAGGCACAGGGAGTACAGTGCCCTCATCTTGGAGCAAGGTGTGAGAGTAGCAGCAGTTCTCAACCTGTGAGCCACCACCCCTCTGAGGGTCCCCTGACCCTTTCACAGGGGTCATCTGAGACCAGCTGAAACCACAGATATTTACATTACAATCATAGCCATAGCAAAACTACATTTATGAAGCATCAATAATTTTATGGTTGGAGGTCACCACAACACGAGAGACTGTATTAAAGGTTTGCAGCATTAGGAAGGTTAAGAACCACAGTTGTGTGAGTATCTGATTCTAGACAGAAAAGCTTCAGCCTTGGACTGTCCCAAGAACAGCAAGGAAATGCCTGGCACGACCAGTACAGGGAGCATGAGAGACAGGGGATATACACAAAGAGAAAAAGGGGAGCAGGATAGTGACATCACCCTTACCACCAATTCAATTTTATGGAGGAGGTGACAGAGAGAGGCACAAGAAGTAATTTACCCAAAGCTACACAATAAAATGCTAGAAAAGTATAAATTCAAAGAATCATTCCTATAAAGTGCCTTTAAAATATCACCTAAAAGTTTAACATGCCTCCTGTTTAAGGTTCACACTCCTCCCTCTTGAAATCTGAGTGGGTTCCTGGCTGCTTTTGGCAAGCTAGATTGGCAGAAGCAACATTGACTTCTGAGACTGTTATAAAAGGCTAGCTGAAACACTGAGCCACCAATGGAAGAAACACGGTAACACAATCAAAGTGTGACCACACAAAGGCCTACTGTGTACCTGTTCTTGCCAAGAGTCCCAGATGGGCACCCAACCTTCTAAGCATACCTGTCAAAATGCTGGCATATGAGTTAAGTCTAGAATGCTGGCCTTTCACCCTAGTTGGTCAAACCCAGCCTTCAAGAGCCCATGCACAGCCTCAGGCATAGCAGAACTAAGCCACCTGTTAGAATTTTCTCCATACTCTGAGCATAACAAAACACTTCTTGGAGCTGGAGAGATAGCTCAGTGGTTATAAGCACTGAATATTCTTCCAAGTTCAATTCCCAGCACCCACATGTCTCACACCTGTCTGTTACTCTAGTTCCTGGGGATCTAACACCCTCCTTCAGGCCTCTAGAAACATACAAAATGCCTGTGCGTACACACACACACACACAAATAATAAATTTTTGTTTTATACTATTAACTTGGGAAATTGTAAAAACAACTATATCAGCAGTGAAAAATAATTGTTAAGAGTATGAACTGGACTGGAGAAATGGCTCAGAGGCTAAAAGTACTGGCGGCTCCTCCAGAGGTCCTGAGTTCAATTCCCAGCAACCACATGGTGACCACAACCATCTATAATGAGATCTGGTGCCCTTTCTGGCATGCAGGTGTACATGCAGACAGAACATTGTATATATAATAAATAAATAAATCTTAAAAAATATGAAGTAGAGCCAGGCACTCAGTGGTGCACACACAGCACTCAGGGAGGCAGATCTGAGTTTGAAGCCAGCCTGGTATACAGAGCCAAGACTGTAGAAGAGAAACCCTGTCTCAAAAAAAAAAAAAAAAAAAGAACTAGGGCCTGCCAGCAGGGGCGGCACACACCTGATCTCAGCACTTGGGAGGCAGAGGAGGGCAGATCTGAGTTCCAGAATAGCCAAGACTACACAAAGAAACCCTGTCTCAAAAACCAAAACAAAAAAGCCAAACAAAGGAAAAAGCAAACAAACAAAAACAAACAAATGACCTAGAATTTTTAAAGGGGTGGGGGGACTGGAATACATTACCATAATATGTAAGAGATGCTTTATCATTGAATATCTTCAATGTCTAGAAGACAACCTTCTTATGATTTAAGAGAAAAATAAACTCCTACAACTATTCTCCCAGTAAAGCTATAAATAACACAACAGGCTTACGCTAGATAAGGGCTGGATAAGGGAAGGGAAGAGCTGGAAACAAATGTGAAAAGAACATCAAACAGCCTCAAAGGTCTCCCACAACAAAAAACACTTGCCCAGTTTAAATGACTCTTCTGGGCAAGTCTTAGAGTAGCAGGCAAAATGAGGAATGGTTCTAGGTCTATTCCTTTACAGGATTCTCATTCTAGAATATAAACAGTACTGTCATAAAGTACTGACTATATATGAAATGGGTTACACAGAATCCTGGGATCAAAATATTTAAGCTAACTTATACAAATTTTGTATTAAATGCTACCAATACAATTTTCATGTAAAATTTAACACAAACCCCACAATAGCTAGGGTCCACCCAGAAGCAATTACCAAGAAATACACTATTAACTATTAACAAGAAATACAGACAAAATACCTCCTGGTTTGAGCCTCAAGATTAACCATGGGTGACAGTTTAGGTCATTAGAAAGTAGTGGTAAAGAATCCTAGGTTGGGAGCTTCACTCTGAACACCAATCCCAGGAGAGGCAGGCAGTTCTCTGTGAGTTCAAGGAGAGCCTGGTCTAAAGAAGTAGTTCCAGGATAGCCAAGGCTACACAGAGAAACCCTGTTAAAAAACAAAAAAGAATCCTAGGCTGGCTGGGTGTAGTGATGCACATCTTTTTTTTTTTTTTTTTTTAAGATTTATTTTTTATGTATACAATGGTCTGTCTGCATGTACACCCACATGCCAGGAGAGGGCACCAGATCTCTTTATAGATGGTTGTAAGCCACCATGTGGGTGCTAGGAATTAAACTCAGGTCCTCTGGAAGAGCAGCCATGGCTCTTAACCTCTGAGCCATCTCTTCAGCCCAGTAATGTTCACCTTTAATCCTAGCACTTGGGAACATAAGTAGACTTTTTCTTGAGTTTGAGGCTAGCCTGATCTACAGAGCCAGTACCAAGACAGCCAGGGCTACCAAGAAAACCCTATCTCAACAACAAAGCAAAATAAAAGAATCCTTATTGGAGTGATATTTTTGTGCAGTGTGCAAAAATTATTGTATATTCAAACACTGACTTCTGTACCCTCAGAAATCTAATTATAGGCCAGACTTTGATCGTTATTCTTTGGCTCCATCATATTTTGTAAACACACACTTCTCTCACCTTCTGATTGGTTAAAGAACTAAAACAGCCAATAGCTGAGGCAAGAGAGCGAGGCAGGACTTCTAACAGAGAGGGAGGGACTCTGGGAGGAAATCTCAGGCACAGCAGGCACCAGCCAGACACAGAGGAAGAAGCAAGAGCCAGGACTAGAGACTATGACAGACAGGTAACGGATATAGGCCAGGCCAGTATAGTTGGGTTGAAATAGCTGAATATCTGCCCAGCTATAGTGCTGCAAGCTTTTAATAAATATAAAAGGTCTCTGTCATTATTCTATCCGTTGGCAGTCGCAAACTCCTGTTATAAATCCAGATTTTGTTACTATAATAAAATACCTGAGATAGGGGCTGGAGAGATGACTCAGTGGTTAAGAACACTGGCTGTTCTTCCAAAGGTCCTGAGTTCAATTCCCAGAAACCACATGGTGGCTCACAGCCATCTGCAGTGACATCTGGTGCCCTCTTCTGGTTCACAGGCACACATGCAGGCAGAATGCTGTATAAATAATAAATAATTTTTTAAAAAACTGAAATAATTAACTCAAGAGGAAAAGTTTATTTAGCTCACAGTTATGGATATTCAAGAGGCGATGGTATAGCTGACTGGGTAAAACTATTCACCTCATGAGCCAGGAAAAGGAATGTCCCCAATGATATAAGGCTTTCTAATACTAACACAATGGGGACTGAGAGTTTAACAGACAGGCCTGTGGGTAACACTCAATAAGCAAGCCCAACAGTGCATTTTTCCTTTTTCACCAGGAGACCTGCAGAGTAAACGTCTGCTCTCCCTCCTCCTGAAGGAGGGTGTATATGGGGCAGTAGGTCAGATTAAACATGGTTTCGGTCAGCACATCAGCTCCAAAATAGAACACACACATAGATAGAATAGATAGTGTCTTACGCTGAGGCCCAGGCTGGCCTCAAACTCACAGCCTAGGTTGTTCCTAAATATGGAACAAACGTCTGCTCTAAGTGTATTCTCTTTATTTATTATTTAAGATTTATTTTATGTATATGGATGCTCTGCCTGCATGTATGCGTGTGTACCACGGGTGCCTGGTGCCCTTGGAGGCCAAAAGAGGGCATCAGAGTCCCTAAATGGAGGTACAGACAGTTGTGAGCCACGATGTGGGTGCTGGGAACTAAACCCAAGTCCTCTGCAGGAGCAACAAGGAGCAAGCCTTTAACCACTGAGCCGTCTACTCCAAGTGTATGCTTTAATTCTGTCAAATGGACGTGAAAGCATTCCAGGCAGAGTTTTTCAAATTTCATTTGAAACTGCAAAACAGATGTGATACAACTTAGGAGGATCTGTACTTCCTGGTTCTTCTAGCCTAGGGATAAATTCTAGGGCTAAAATTTGGTTATATTTTAAAATGATAAAATTCAGAGCCTTTTAAATATTTATATATGAGCGTTTTGCTTCACTGTATGTATGTTCACCACCTGTATGCCTGCTGCCTAAGGAAGTCAGAAAAGAGTATCAAATGCCCTAGAATGTGGACTCCAGGAATGGAACCCAGGTCCTCTGGAAAATGCAACCAGTATTGTTTGTTTTTTATAGCTTTCTTTTTTTTTTTAATTTTTATTTATTATTTATACAACTTTCTGCCTGCATGTGTGCCTGTGCACCAGAAGAAGGCACCAGATCTTACTATAGATGGTTGTGAGCCACCATGCAGTTGCTAGGAATTGAACTCAGGACCTTTGGAAAGAACAGCCAGTGCTCCTAACCTCTAAGCCATCTCTCCAGGCTGCAACTAGTGCTCTTAATCACTGAGCCAATCCTCCGGCTTTGTGTGAGAGGCAGGCAGGCAGGCAGGCAGGCAGGCAGGCAGGCAGACAGACAAGGTCTTAGTACACAGCCAGGTTGGCCCTGACCCCATCCCACCCACCCTGGATCCTCTGCCTCTCAAGTGCTGGGATTACCCACCATAGCTTGTTTACCTATACAACAATCCTTTTTTAAATAAAGTAACAAGTAAAATCAATTCATAGCAAACTGGATACAAGTCTCTAAGACAGTGGATCTCAGCCCTCATAATGCTATGACCCTTTAAAACAGTTCCTCATGTTGTGGTGACCTCAACCATAGAACTATTCTTGTTCTATTTTGTAATTTTGCTACTGTTATGAATCGTAATGTAAATATTTTTGGAGATGAAGGTTTGACAAAGGGGTCGTGACCCACAGGTTGAGAACTTCCGATTTAAGAGCACCAGCTGCTCTTTCAGAGGACCCAGGCTTGAATCCCAGAACTCACATGGCACTTCACAATCTCTAACCGCTCCAAAGGCTCCAACAACCTCTACTAGAACACAAGTGACACAAGTAGTACAGAAATACAGGCAGGCAAAGCAATTATACAAATCAAATACTAAAATAAGAAGCTTATAAAAGAGAAAAAAATAATCTTGGGTGAGATAGAATGCTGACCAACCTCCTTGCTGACAACCTGAGTTTAAACACCAGGACCCATGTTGTAGTAGAAGGTAAAGGTTGATGTCCATGATTTTGTACATACAAAATATTTTTATTTTATTTTTATTAATTAGTTTATTCTTTTATTTTATTTTTATTAATTACAGTTTATTCACTTTGTATCCCAGCTGTACCCTCATCCCCCATCCCCTCCCACTCTCCCTCACTCTTCTTCTCCTATGCCCCTCAAAATAATTTTTTTAAGTAAATGAGTAAACATCATCTTAAAAAATTTTAACCCTGAGGCAAGATGTCACTACATTGCCCAGGCTGGCCTCAAATTGACTAGCCATCATACAATCAGGCTCCCCAGACCATGGAACTGCAAGCATGTACCATCATGCCCAGCTCATATTTTAAAAGTTTATTATTTTACTTTATGTGTAAGGGTGTTTTGCCTGCATATATGTGTGTGAACCACATATCCACCTGGTGCTCAAGGAACCCAGAAAAGAGTGTTGAGTGGCCTGGAACTGGAGTTACAGCTAGTTTTAAGACATCATCTAGGTGTCAGGAATCGAGCCTGGGCCCTCTGGAAGTACAGCCAGTGCTCTTACCTACCGAGGCATGTCTCCAGCCCTGCCTGTTACATATTTAAATAAGACACTATAAACTACTTTGTGCCTTTGCCTGAATGTAGTGAATAAGAACAAGCAGTAACTATTCCTATGTTCCATGGTCACACCTTATTTTAAAGTCATTTACTGTAAAAGAAAACTCACAGAGCATTTGAGGCCAGCTGATTTAAATAGGTAGTTCCAAGCAAGCAAGACTACTTGATGGGATCCTGTCTCAAAAACAAAACAACTCATAAAGAAAACCCCCATTATATCTAGCTAAAAAAAAAAAAATTAAAAATCTCTTCTAGAAACCTGGACAACCTACAAGGTAGCCTAGTTAGCAAGCTGCACACTGATTTCTGAAGCGTGACCCCTGGGTGTGCTGTATCATTGTCTTGGAGCCTGTTGGGAATGTAGCCTGGTTGATGGTGAGAACTGGAGATGAGCACTTCAGCAACAGCAACCCTCTATGTGTGTTTGCTCAGGTTAGACAGCACAGACTAGTTCTACAAAGCCCTGAGTCCTTTGTTCTGCTGGACCAGCAAGTCCTAAAGAACGAGAACAATCTGGTTGTCAGGCATACAATACACCCTCTGCAGTACAGCTTTACAGTCAGTAAGCATTCCAATTTGTTCAACAGGTTAACTCAGTATCACCCAATCAACAGCTGGCCAGACAATTACCACCATTAGCTTATTTCACAGACGTCAACAGTTCTGGCCCCTCTGTACTAACTTCTAAATACCTGACATAGCTATATGATAAAAAGTGTGGGGGGGGGGAGATAAAAAAAAGTGTGCGGGGCATTTGTGAGGCAGAGGCAATAAGATCTCTGTGAGTTCTAGGCCAGCTGGTCTATACAGCAAATTCCAGGACAGCCCAGAGAGGAATGGTTCGCAACCTTCCAAACACTGTGGCCTTTAATACAGTTTCTCATGTTTTAGTGACCCCAACCATAAAATTATTCGTGTTGCTACTTCACAATTACATTAAGGACGGTAACGTAAACACTTATGGAGACAAAGGCTCGCCAAAGGGGCCGTCAGCCACAGGTTGAGGACTTCCGCCATAGAGAATAAATAAGATGGCAGGTAAGTGGCATGCACGCCTAGAGGTGTTAATCAGTAACCTCTGCCTTTAGTCCTCCAGCAAAAATCTAGGCTTGCAGTGTGTCAAACGCAAGTCAACTACAGGACATAAAATAAAAGGTGAATTTTATCTTTAAAAAGCCTCCTACTTTGGGGCTGGAGGAATTAAGACGGCTGAGTTCCCAGCACACACTGGGTCTCAAAAACACCTGAAATTCCAGTTCCAGAAGGCTGGACACACTGTCTTCTAGCCGCAGACAGTTAACTAGTTTTTCTGAGCTATGATGAACTTCTATTGTCCATAAAGGCAAATAGTAACATGCAAAAATCAAACACAGGAGAACAGCATAATACACGAAGGGAAAACTATTACTGTTGCAAATTATGTTTCTTTATACTTACACTGCAGATAAAAGGCAAAGCCTTTTTTGAAACAGGGTTTCTCTGTGTAAACCTAGCTGTCTGGACTAGCTTTGTAGACCAGGCTGGCCTTGAACTCACAGCCATACCCCTGCCTCTGCCTCCCAAGTGCTGGGATTACAGATATGTGTGCCACTGTGCCCGGATGAGCCACAGCTTCTTAAAAGCTAGGATGCAGTGATCCACAAATTTAATATCAACACTTGGGATGCAGGGTCAGGTGGATCTCTGTGAGTTGAAGCCAGCTTGGTCTACAGAGGCAGTTTCAGGCCAGCCAATTGTATAAAAATGAAACCCTGTCTCAAAAGAATCCTCCCCTGACCCCACACAAACAAAAATAGGCTAGGCAACACTAGCTACACTCTCAATCCAATTCGTTATATTTGATTTAATAAACAATATTCTTCTTTTTGGTTGTTCAGTTGTTTTGTTTTGTTTTTTAAAGAGGGTTTCTCTGTGTAGCCCTGGCTGTCCTGGACTCGATTTATATACCAGGCTAGCCTCAAACACACAGAGATTCACCTGCCTCTGCCTCCCTGAGTAATGAGGTTTCAGGCATGAGCAACCACACCTGGCTAGGAATAATATTCTTAACACAAATAAGTAAACGTACTCATTTAAACTTTAAAACACCTAGGATAAATAAAATGTCTTTTTCACACAGACACACAGCAGAGCTGCTCTAGTCATAACAGTCAATAACTACCAACTGGTGAAAAATGTTTTCAAAGTCATGGACCACCTGATGAAATACTAAGTAGCAATAACAAGAAATGGACTATGAATGTACTTGAAACAAAGAATCTCAAAAGCATTATGCACCTGGAAGTAGTGGCAGACCTGTAACCCCAGCACTCAGAAGCAGAGGCAGGCAGATCTTTTGAGTTTGAGGTCAGCCTGGTCTATACAGTAAGTCCCATGGTAGCCAGGGCCACACAGAGAAACCCTTGTCTAAAAAATAAAACAAAAGCATTATGTATAGCCAGGGATACTTAAGTCAACCCAGTCTCAAAAAGAAAAGAAAGAGGGCAAGCAAAGCGTTATGTCCCATGGAGGAAGGCAGGCACAGACGACACGGTCACCCATACCAGTGATCACAGCAGTAAGGAGGCTAAAGCAGAAGGATGACTTGGAGTGTTGATGTTTTCTCCACAACTCAGACTAACAAAAGATCTTCTTAACAAGCAGAGATCTCTCATTCACTGCTATTCCTTCACACAACCATCAAAAATCTAATTATACAGTAATGACCAGTAAGGGTAGGCTATGCTTAAAGTGAACATGAGGTGTGACAGTGACACAGGACCCACACTGTGGCAGCTATTTCCATATCAAGCATATTCAAAAACTACAAGCGGAACATGACAAGATGAATTAGCCCAACCACTTGGATGTGCCATAGACCTCTTGATTTTAGCAATGTCGAAACCTCCGATATATTAAATAACAGAAGAAGGTATCCAAGCAGGGCATGGTGACACAGGCCTTTAATCCCAGCACTCAGAAGGCAGAAGCAGGCAGATCACTGGTCTACACAGTGAATTCCAGGATAATCAGACCTACACAGTAGAAGATAGATAGATGGATAGACGGATGGATGGATAGATGATAGATTAGACAGGCAGGTTCACAAGTAGGTAAATGGTGTACATATTGAAAGAAGACTCAAATGCAATCTTTCATCATAAATCTTTTGATTCTTATTTCCGTTTAGAAAACCCATGTTCTGGTTCTTACAGTTTTGGCTTTGATCACTGATTTTTTTTTTTAATTCAATCAATTTATTTGCTTCATCTTTTTAGAGTGGCCAAAGTATATGATGATCAGTCAGGTCAAAGAAGTTTCTTCAAAAGAACATAAAGGTCTCAAGATATGTCTTCATTCCCAGCTATGGGGAGAATGAGACAGAAGGCTCCTTTGAGCCAGCCCAAGCAACACTGCAAGAACTATGAAACGAAAAAAGGACAGATCTGGGGGGAAGGGCAGGACAGACAGACGGACAAAAGGTGAGGAAGGAAGAGGAAGAAAAGACAAAAGGTCTAATCTAAGCCCTCCTAATTAGGTGGTTTTCTAATCTATCTCAGGTGGGAAAACATATACAATGGTATATTTAATATACTACAGAGATGACTTGTACCAAGGTCTACGATCTACGTAAAGATTAAATCACCCAATAGCTATCAAGCACAAGTGGCATTTTTAAGATTAAAATAAAGGCATTTGATACCACTAGGTCACCATGCTTTTCAAAGCATGAAAACACCCGAAGCATAGAAGCTTTTCCAAAAAGATGGCATTTTCTTGCCAGCGGTTACCTCATGGCTCTATATAATGAAAGGCCAGTGAAAGTTTCTTTACAAGTTATTTGCTAAACGCTTTACAGAGGACAAAAGCTAGGCTAGAACACTTTGGAATCCGATGCGGGAGAAGGGTTCCAGAAACACTTGGGCAGGTCGAGCATTTCTTCAGTGAAACTTGCACTACACGTTTGTCACTCCCTAGCAATGCTGTTCCAGGCTGTTGTTTGGTTTGTTTCTGAAGGTCCTTTCGAACAAAATCCTTTTATACAGATTTGCTGGGTGTGCACACTGGAACGGGCCTGGGAGCTCCCCTAAGCCAACCCACTGGGTTTCCCTCAGCTGGGCAGCAGGACAGAGCAGAGCATGCATGGCATCTGCTTCTCGAAACGCTTAGCCCGCTGCTTCCGAATAGACTCAGCTTTGCAAGACGGGAAACTACTCCTTGATAAAGGCCGCCGCTCTCGAGCACAGCTACACTTCTACGTTCGGGAACTACGGGGGCCCACAAGGACCTCTCCGTGGGGCACTTAGTTTTGCGGTTGTCATTAAACTTGGTCCCATTTTAGAGGACAGTCCACTCGACCCGACTGGATCTTATGAATCTGCACCAAGGACAGGCAGGCTGTTAACCTTCCTGGCGTAAAAGGAGAGTTGTGTTCAAACACGCACTGGCCGCAGCAGCGCCCGGACGGGTAATGCTCAGCAGACCGTAAGGACAGCGCGCAGGCCGCACCCCCGCGCCGGGACAGGGCTGCGCCTTGACCCCTGCCCGGAGCATCTGGGCCGGGTCCCCCGGCTACCACCCTGAGGGTCTGCCACCTTGCAGCGCAGTGCACTCACGTTTTCAGTGTCTCGTTCATTCACCGTTGGCAAAGGGGTCCTAGTGGACATCTTACTGCGCTTTGATTCTGCACAACGCCAAGGCGAAAACAAAACCGCCCAGCTCTGGGCGGCCGGCGAGCAGCGGCCGCGAGCCTCCGGGCCCTGCCCTCCCCTGCCGGAGTCTAGATCTCCGGCCTGGCCCGGGCCGTGCGCCCGCGGGCCCCGGGGCTCATTCTCCCCCAGCGCCGGCGGCCGCGGCGAGGAGCCCGGCGGAAGCGGGCCGGCCGGCTGCCGCAAAGCCTCAGGGCGCCTCGCGGGCCCCTCGCCGCTCGCAGCCGCAGCGCCGCGGAGCTCGGCCCCGGGGGTTCGACACAGCGCGGCCGGCAGCCCCCGAAGAGGCGGCGGCGCAGGAGGATGTAGCGGAGATGAAGCGCAAGACAGGCCGCCGCGGCTTGCAGGCGCCGACCATGGAGGGGGCCACGGAGGAGGCGCCCACGCCCGGCTGCTTTCCCTTCTCCCGCTCGCTTTCCGCCCAGCCTCGCCCTGCCTGCTGCCACCGCCGCTCCCCGGCACTTCAAGAGCCTCACAGACCCAAGATGGCCGCGCCTCGGCTTCCTCCGCTGCCTCCGGCTGCCGGAAGTGACGCCGCTGCCGCCTGGAGTTCCGCCAATCAGCGCGTTCGAAGCAAGCTGCCGGCTGCTGTTGCTAGGGGCGACTTGTCCTGTTGGTTCGGAGTGGGTGGTGCCGTTGGGAAGGACTGGCTTGGTCTCCTCCAGCTGTAGCGGGCGGTGAGTTCCAATGGTCCAGATCGCCTGAGCATCCCTGACCCTTCCGGACCGCTGCCCTAGTGGGAGTCTTGCGCCCGACTGCTGGGCTGGCATTTACATAGTACATAGGCGGGCTGGATTACACTACACTGTTTGCAAAAGTTGAGTTCGCTTTCCTCGGGCCACGATGCAAAGGCAGGAGCTACCCCGAGCGGAGCGCAGTTGCAGGTCTCAGTGGACTGGGGAAGGAGGCAGGCTCCTGCTTCATAACTGAACCATTCATCGAGCATCCAGCCAGTGAACTTTCTTGCCACTGGGTATTGGACCCGACCGAATACCCATTCGAAAAAAGTAACAAAGGTGGCACAAAAGGGATGGGAAGAGGGGTTGGATGAGAACACATAGACGCCCCCCGGGATCAAATCCTAAATGCTGGCAGGGGCTTATATAATAAATATTTCTCTCTGTCTCTTCCTCTTCCCCCTTTGGCCCTCTCACACTCCCTACCCCTCACATTTTCCCTCTCGCCTTTTCTCCTTCCTCCTCTCTCTCCCTTCCCTCAAGCTCCCCAACCGCCCCTCTCTTGCTTCAGCCTCCTGCATAGAGGTATTACTGTAGGCTTGGGCCAGGCTGAGTGACCTGCAGCTGGAACTCTAAGTGCGCTGCCTTTTCTGCCTCCTCACAGTGTCGCCGTGCCTTTCTTGTCCTCTGAGGAGAGTCCACTGGTACAGGAAAGGTCTGTCTGTGTAAGCCGGGGTAATGCAAACTGCTCCTCCTAGTCCACCTTGTACTGGTTCTCCATTAAGCCTAAGGGTGCAGACAACATGTGATGTGAAGTCTGGATAAGTAAGTTGCTTAACCAAATCAACTATGTCGTCGGTTAAGAGGAAACTGAACCCCATTCCTACAGCTTTGGACATTTCCTGCTTTGTGAAGCATAGATCTTTAAACATGAGCATCACTTCCAGAGAGGCCAGAGAGTCCCAAAACGAATCAACACAGGGCTAAGATACATTCGGAACTCCCGTCTCACTCTCCTAGGGGTGTGCTCAAGGGGACCAGATGGCCCTATTTAAAATGTTGTTCTCTTTCTCCCTTTTTGGTCGAGGAGAGATCCACAGTGGAATTCTTCCCAGTCAAGTGTTTGCTCCACACAGTTCAACTGACAGGTAGGTTGTGAAAATGGGAAGTGCACTCGGGAGCTGGAAGACCAACTAGACCAACTGTGGACCTCCAACTCCACTTGGCCTAGGCAGAGGAACGATTACAGGAGGCATGCTTACTCTGAAAGGATATTGATGGCTGAAGAGGTGGAAACAGAAGGATCCCTGGGGCCTGTTGGGCAGCCAGCTTAGCCTAAAGCCGAGGCATGCTGGTGAGAAACAGCAGGGCGGATCATTGGAACACCAATAGCATGTGAAGATGAGAAGCCAAACTAAAGATGCACGAGGTAGGCAGACCTAGACTGAGCATGGTGCCAGCTTCCCCTCAACCCTGATGAATTCTGGTGATTCAACGCTGGCTCCAGGTGAACTGGGGACCTCCCAAAAAGTTGTCAGTCACAGGCTGGAGCTTTGAAAAGGCCTGTGGAAACTTCAGAACATTTCACATTGGCCAGAGAAATAACTGGCCATGAGGCTTCCTCATTGATGCTACACATTAAACTGTGAGCCATGGAATGCCAAAGGTTAGGAGTAAAGATGACAGCGCTTACCCTCAAGATGTTTTCTACTTTTCCTAAGCTTTAGAATTGAAGACACTGAAGTGTAAAATCACTATAAAGACCTGTAAATGGTAGTCATGTTTCTGACATGTGAAAAGGGAAGGGGGACTAGGAGGGCATGAGGGAGAGGAGGCAAGCTTTATTTTGTCCAGAGGAACTTGTATGGTCCTAAATTTTGTGCATCTGTGACCTATCTGGAAGGAAGGGAGAAATTATACCTTAAAACTGTTGTTTTCATAATTCTTGTTCCCTGCGTGATTCTTCTACCCTTTATTTATTTATTTACTTATTTATTTATTTATTTATTTTTAGATAGTCTTGCTACATAGCTCAGGCTGGTCTCTAATTCCTGTCTTGCCTCAACTTTCCTAATGCAGAAATTGCAAATGAACACCATCATGCCCAGTTCGTTTTTTTGTCCTCCTGTTTAAATAGTTCATAGCTTGAGCATCATAACAACAAACCCATTGCAATTCAGAAATGCACCTAGGACTGGGGAAATAGCTCAGTGGTTATGGCTCTTGGTGCTCAAGCAGAAGGATTAGAGCTCCTGAAATCCACATAAGCCTCAGGTGGGCAAAGCAACTCCAGGCCATTGTATTCCAGTGCTTGAAGAACAGTAGATCTCACTGGCCTTGAACTTCCCAGCAGCTAGGCTAAACTAGCTACCCAACAGGGCCCAGAAATCTTTGTGTTTCTGCCCTTTAGCCCTAGGATTACAAGCATACACACCAACAACCTGTCTTGTTTACCTGGGTCCAGAGGATGAGAGTCAAGGTCCTGTAGCTAGCATGGCTAGCACTTCACATTCTGAGCTGTCGCCCCCAGCACTTGGGAGGCAGAGGCAGGAGGAGCCCTTCGAATTGGAGGCCAACCTAGTATAGAGTGTTCCAGAACAGCCAAGATGACATAGTGAGACACTGTCTCAAAAGAAGGGAAGAGGGGTGCTGGAGAGATGGTTCAGCAGGAACAAGCACTTGCTGCTCTTGCAGAGGACCTGTGTTCCAGCCCCTCACTGGAAACAACCTTCTGGAGTCCAGTGCCCTCTTCTGGCCACCTATGGTCACCTCTTCATGCCCACATATACACACACACAGAGCTGAAACACAGTTAAAATACATTTTAAATGTTACTTAGTTTTTACTTAGGGTTTCTCTGTGTAGCCTTGGCTGTCTTGGAACTCACTCTGTAACCAGGCTGGCCTCCACCTCAGAAAGATCCACCTGCACCAGCCTCCACAGTGCTGGGACTCCAGAGTGTTTCCCATCACTGCTCAGCAAAATAATTTTTTTAAATGACATACTGGGAGAATTTAACAATATCTAGTAACATTAGCAGCAGCAGCAAGTTACACATGCTCCACGATACCATAATTCTATCCAAAATATTCGCCTGGACATAGGCTGTCAAGGTAGCTCATGGGAGAAGGGTGCTGGCCACCAAGCCTGTCAACCTGAGTTCAATCCCGGGGAACCCAGTGGAGGAGACAGATGACTCCTGAAGGTGTCCTCGGACTCCCACACTCACCTTGCCACTTGTATGTGAATGTACACACATAAAATGAATAAAGACATGTAATTTAAATTTTATCTTGTTTTTTTGTTTGTTTTCAGATAGTGTCTTACTGTGTAGCCCTGGCTGGCCTGGAACTTGCTATGTAGACCAGGCTGGCCTCAGACTGAGAGATCAGCCTGCCTCTGCCTCCCTGTTAAAGGCGCTCACTGGAATTCCTGGCTGAATTATTTTATTTATTTATTTTTTTCAGTTTTAAGGGAGCTGGAAAGATGGCACATTGGTTAAATGATGTGCTGCTCTTACCGGGACCAGCGTTGGGGTCTCAGCCTGATAACTACCTGGAACTCAGGAATCTGACACCTTCCGCACTAAAGCCACTTCAGGCACATGCAGACCCACACATACACGTGCACAGACATCCATCCTCATAACTTAAAGTCAAAATAAACCTTTTAAAGAATCTTAAAGTGGGGGCTGGAGAGATGGCTCAGCGGTTAAGAGCACTGTCTGTTCTTCCAAAGGTCCTGAGTTCAATTCCCAGCAACCACATGGTGGCTCACAACCATCTGTACTGGGATCTGATGCCCTTTTCATGCAGGTGTCCATGCAGATAGAGCACTCAGATACATAAAATAAAAAAAGAGTCTTAAAGTAACATTTGGACAGGTGGTAGTGGTACACACTTTTAATCCCAGCACTAGATACTCTGAGTTCAAGGCCAGCCTGGTCTACAAAGTGAGTTCCAGATCAACCAGTACTGCACAGAGAAACCCTGCCTTGGAAACACAAAAATAGATAGATAGATAGATAGATAGATAGATAGATAGATAGATAGATAGATGAAAGGTTTGAAATGTGCTGAGGGAACATGAATAAAGACATTCACAAACAACGCTCCAGGTCCCCATAGAAAAAAGCTAGAAATGCGATAAATGTCCATTATCAATATGAACAGAGAATGTGGTATGTTTATGCCAAAACTAATATGTAACAGAGAGACAAATGTTATTAGCTCTAGCCTTGCACAGGAAAGGGACTGAATCTCAGGAACCTAATCTGGAGCTGGTAAGTTGGTTCAGTGTGTGAAGACACATGGTGCCAAACTTGAAGACATGAGTTCAGTTCCTGGTTCTACCTAGTGAAAGAAGAGAGCTGATCCTGCAAACTGCCCTCTGACTTCTGTACAGTCTAATGTTTGCTGCCAGCATGGAAAAGGGGAGCAGGCTGAAGGCATAAAATCCTCAGTGCTCTATCTTAAGTCCCTGACCTCACATGGACAATTCCCGAGCAAGGCAGGCAGGGCGAGAGGAACCAGAGAATTTGTTAGGACAGATTCCGTTCCTGAGGCTAGAATGCCTTCTCTCCTGTGGTGTGACCTCAGACATGAGCTGTCTAGGGCTGGCCCTCTGAGTCAGCCCTGAGTTCCACCTACACGCCTTCCCCAGGGGTGTCAGGACTCAAAGCTTTCTTTCAGAATGAGGCCAGGAGAACCAAGGATGTAATGTGACCAAGTACAGATGAATAATTGGTGTGTTTGAATATTAATAGGAAGTAGTTTTTGTAGCCAAAGAAATAAAAAACAGATTCTCTTAAAACAAACTCTCTAATTTAGACCCAAGTCAAACAAATAGAAAACAAGAAAAAACCCAACTCCTAAATCTCCCTAATGATTGAAACCTTAGAAGAAATCCTACTTTTATATAAAAGTGTTGCTTAAATCATAGTTTCAGTCCGGGCATGGTACCACACACCTTTAATCCCAGCACTTGGAAGGCAGAGTAGGGCAAATCCCTGAGAATTTGAGGCCAATCTGGTCTACACAGCAAAATTCAGGCCATCCCTATCCAGGGCTACATAGAGAGACACTGTCCCTAAACTTTTCTTTTGTAAGGCTAGGGACTAACCCCAGAGCTGTGTGCACTAGACAACCAACTGCTGCTATAGGAGCCAGGCACAGTGGGCCCTGGGTCTTTGAGTAGCTTCTGGTCTCAAAATAGGTTCTTTCTAGCTTTGGCTATCAGGGAACTCACTCTGTAGACCAGGCTGGCCTTGAACTCACAGAAACCCGACTGCGTCTGCCTCCCTGAGTGCTGGGATTGCAGGCGTGTGCTACCACGCCAGTTGATACCTCCTGCTTTCAAAGGGGATTCTAAGAAATGCCATTGTATTCACAATGAGAAGGAAAGGTAAGACATTCTACAGCCTTTCCCGGGAGACAGAAAGAAAAAGCTATTCACGCCAGGTAGAGAGGATACCTACAGAAACAACCAAGAACTTCACCCAGGCGCAGCCAGGTGAGCCAATTAGTTTACTGGTGTTTCCTGCGGGAGCACCGTGACTTGGGGCAACACCACCACCAGCCTGGGTCTCTCCCCCAACCCCCAGTCAACTGTTCACTTCCTTATGCAGCCGTCTCCCACAGTGGCTATTGGAATCCTAGGGAGGGGAAAGAGCTCATGAGCCCCCGGAGTCAGGACCCTCCCCAGTCCCACCATAAAGAGGTGTTAGTAGGCCTGACCTAGGAGGGTGGCATGCACACTGCTCTGCTTCAGGCCAGCAATGGTCAAGGCCAACCAGGAGGACACAGCTGTACCACAGACATCCCTTTAATTTAGACAGCGTCGGTGATACAGTGACTGCCAACTCAGTGGGTTGGGAAGCACCTAGATTAGTATAGCACCACTTGGAGTGTGTTCTTTCCAAGGGGGCTGGCCCTGAAAGGCCAGAATGGAGTAAAAGGAAGAATTCATATTTCTTCATATGAATTCATATTCAAGTTCATATTCCCCTTTCTGGCCACTGCGATGCGAGCCGCTGCTCTCTACCACCACAACGGGGTGAGACCTCTGCGAGCCAACATGACCCTTTCCTTAAGCAGTGCTCCTCTGGTACTTTGTCCCAGTAGGAAAGGTTATCAGTCCAAGCACAACGTGGAGACACAATGTAGCCACTCCAAAGCAGAGAGAAGAACAAACCAGAGTGAGCACACTAGCCTGTCCTCAATCAGCACCCTCTTACCCTCCAACAAAGGCAGGCGTGTGAGACGCTGGAGAGAGCTGGTGGTTAGTACTTGCTGCTCTTGCAGAGGAGCAGGATTGGGTTCCCGGCACCCACATGTGGGCACCAGACAGTCACATGGTGCACATATATACACACATAGGCAAAACACTCACATGTATAAAATAAATCTAAAGAATTCTTTACAAATATGCCAGGTATGATGGTGCAGCCTTTGACAGCACTCAGGAGGCAAAGGCAGTTGGACCTCTGTGTATTCAAGGTGAGCCTAACCTACAAAGGGAGCTCCAGGCAGCTGGGCTGGCCCAGAATGAGAACCTGTCTCAAAAAAAGTATGCATGTATGTGCTCATGTGTATATGTGTGTGTACATGTGCTTGTATGCTGTGTCTGTGTGTTGGGGGAGGGGGAACAGAAATTCAGAAAGAATAAAAATAACTGAAAGAGGTGTGATGTTCAATTATTAATTCTCAACCTGATTCAACCTGGAATCAGCTAAGAGCTCGGCCTTGGGTGGGTGTCTGAGAGTGCCTCCAGGAAGGACTGACTGAGGGGAGAAGCCCTGCCCACAGCAGCATCTTCCAGCTGTAAAGGGGTCCAGTCAGAGAGTGCTCAGTGCTCGAATAAGAACTGTCTAAGCTGGGAATGATGGCTCCTGCCTTTAAACCCAGGACTTGAGAAAAAGAGTGAGCCTAAGGTCAGCCTGGTCTACCTAGTGAGTTCTAGGCCAGCCAGAGGCACATAGAGTGACCCTGTAGAGAGTTAGATGATAGATAGATAATTCTTGTAGGACACGGAGAAACAGTGCCCGCACACAAATACAGCGTGGTGTTCCACTGTGCGTTCCCAGCCAGTTTTGTCTAACCGCCCTGCACTTAGACATTGGGGCCATCGTGACTAATGCTGCGGAAATATTAACAGACAAGTTGCTACTTGGAGGTGTACTTCCTTCTCTCCTGGGTGTACTCCCGAGGAGCGGAATTGCTCACTCCTTTGGTATACCTATGTTTAAGCTCTTAAAGACCCAGAGCCCATTTTGCAAAGCTGCAACACTGTCTTCCTTTCCCACCAGCAGTGTATGTGTTAGGCGGTCCCGACTGCCTGCTGTCTATCTGGCCTCTTTTATCCTTGTCTGTACAGACAAATCACCACATACTGGGTAACACAACTCAACACGGTTTCCCTCTCCCAGGGCACCAGCACGATCTAATGCAAGCTCTGTGAGCGTGTGTGCGTGTGTGTGTGTGTGTGTGTGTGTGTGTGTGTGTGTACTCAGTATGCTGCCTGGCATGGTGGTGCACACTTGTAATCCTAGCAGTTGGGAGGCAAAGAGGCAAGAGAGGTGCAGGTCTGAGGTCAGCCAGTGCTATGTGGGAAGAACCTGTCAAAACTGAACCGAACAAGCATCGCACGTGCCTCTTTCTCAAGAGGACACAGGTAATTGCACCTGAAAAGCAGCCAGATGATTCCAGGCAAAGTTCTGGCCTCAAGCTCCCTACACCTTTTGCCATATAAGGTAATGCACAGGTTGAGATTTGACTGGGCTTTCACACAAGTGATGTGAAACGAGATCATATCGTGGCTTTGATTGGAGCATTCCTGTGGCCTAACAAGGCCAGCAGCTTCTCATATGCTCATCTGCAGCCTGTATTCTTTGGAGAAATGTGCGTGTGCAGATGCTTTGCCCAGCTTTAGAGTCACTTGTTTCTTCATTGTTGATCTGAAACTTCCTTATGTAGCAGTGAGATCAGGGAAGATGATGAAACTGAAGGGCCAGCACAGGACTCCTCCTTTAGATGACAATACAGCAGAATCTGTCAGGTGTAACTATTTGGAATCATTGGAAAACTTGCAGTTTCTAGACCAAGGCTCGTGCCTTCTCAGTTCCTCTTATGCACTGTGATAGGACACTATGGACCTGGGAACTGTGTGAATGTGGGTAAACTCAGCTGTGGGTACACATGTGTAGGACAGAAATTGATGTCCAGTGTCTTCCTATATGCAATGTAGCATATTGCTCTTTACCTTTTTTGAGGCAGGATCATTCACTGAATCAGGAGCTCAACACTTTGGTTAGACTGGCTGGCCAGTGAGCCCCCATGAGCCCCAGAACTGGAGTTACACCCTTATGCCACCAGGCCTGGCTTTTATGTGGATTCTGTGGGTTCAAACTTAGGTCCTCAGGATTGCCCAGCAAGCGCTCTTCCCACTGAGCCACCTAGACAGCCCATGGGTAATACAAGGGACAGCAATGTACTGTCTCATAGGGGCCAGTCCACCACTGTGGGTTAGCATCTGGTCAGGACTGTCTTGCCTGAAGAAGGAGGGGAAATGACGGGCAAAGAAGAAAACAAGAGATTATTGCTGCTTTGTTTTAAAACTAATTGAGAAAAGAGACTGTATGAAAAAAAATGGCTGAAAACTTCTTAAAAATTTGATGAAATACCAAAACAAACAAACAAACAAAAAAGAGTCCATTGAGACCAAGATGGCCAGGAAATTCTCCATCTTCCTCAAGAATGCCCTGACAAAAGTGACAAAAGAGCTGCTTGCTGCTCATTTCCACTGCTATAATTCTTTCCTCTCTCAGCCCCTAACCAGGAGCCACAACCAGGCCACACCCTACAGCTACCCAGTGCCCACAGGAGATAACAGGAACCTGCCTGATGTTCCCAGCCACACCCAGGACCTTCAGGGACCAAGCATGGAGTATCTGCAAAGCCTGTAAATACTCCCACTGATGGAACAGGTCCCTTTCCCTGTGGCCCCCAATGAAAACGTGAAAAGCAGTCCTTCCCTAAAAGGAGATTAATTCTATCTCATGGGAGGCTGTGGGAAGAGAATGGAGAACTTACAGGCACGAGCTACATGCTAAGTTTGAGTCTACCCTGGACTACATAAAGAGACTATGTCACACACACACTCACATTCACACACACACACACACACACACACACACAAAGTGGGAAAGGATAAGAAATTCCCAGATAAACAAAAGCCAAGAGCGCTCATTATTACTAGACGTGCTCCCCCAAAACATACTAAATCCTAGGCACGGTGCCTCATGCCTGTAACCCTGGTTCTTCCCAGAAACTGAGACAGGAGGATGAGTTTGAGACCAGCCTGTGCTATCAGGAAGCCTGAACCACAGAGGATGACCCCATCTCCAAAAAAATAAAAATAAATAATAAATAAATAAAACTCCAAAGAACAAATAAAAAGAAAAAAAAAAGAGCAAAATAAAGAGAGTGAGAGTATTCAACCCTAAATAGGAAGTCATTATGTTATGTAAACTAAATCAGATTCAAAAGGACAATTAATTCATTTTTCTCTCGTATGCAGAAATCACGTTTAAAATTGTGTGCATGTGTTTGTTTACACTGTGTGTGTGTGTGGGGTAACCAAACTAGAAAGGGGCTATGGGGGGGGGAGAGTCCTTAAGGGAAGTGGGAATAGAGAGGGTGATGGAGCCAAGGGTAGAAAGCAGAAGTGGAGAAGGACTGGGGGAAGGAAGAGGTCACTGTGGTGGAGGCCTGGGGAGATGGCTCACTGGGTAAGAGCGCTGCTTCCCAGCACCCACACAGAGGCTCCCAGCTGTCGATAACCCCATAGCTTCAGCTCCAGGGATGGAGTTCCTGCCTCCAATGGCAGTAAGCACACATATGGGACACATACTTACATGCAGGTAAAATATTCAGAAACTCAAAATTAATGATACACTAAAACAAAAAACCAAACAGGTTATAGGAACTGAGGAGAGCAGTGGAGAGGGTTACAAAAAAATAAAAAATAAAAAAACAAGGGTGTGGTTGAGCAGGCCTGGGACCCCAGCACACTGGGAGGCAGAGGCCAACTTGGTCTACAAAGCCAGTCCAGGACAGCAAAAGCCACACAGGGGAAACCCTGTCCTGAAACAAACAAACAGAAGAAACAAAGTATAATGAGGAATCTAGTGAAACAGAGGGCTAACTGTCCACAGCCAGAAGAAACATGCAGATCACTACCCAGGGAAGACAGCACACACACCTTCACAAGGGCACACAGATCTCCTCTAGGACAGGCCCTGTGGGGAGGCGCATCAAGCCCTAAGGTACTTCATAAGATATGCAAAGGGTCTCCTCACCCACAACAGGATGAAGTTAGAACTCATGAACAAGCCAGCTGTAATCCCAGCACTAAGAAGGTTTAGGCAGAATTCAGAGGATCCAGAATTCTAGGCCACCCTGGTATAAGAACTCCTCTCCAAAGGAGTAAAAAAGTACTATGAATAATTGTTCATTACATTTTTTATTTATGGTTCATTATGCATTACATGCATATCCTCTAGTATATACCAAATATGTTACAAAGGAAAACATAACAAATTTAAATAGAAGAGAAAGCTCTAAGAAATGCGCAGGAGTAAAGATGGGGCAGAAATTGAGGGAATGGTTAACCAATGACTGGTCTAACTTGCGACCCATGCCACCCCTGACACTGTTACTGATATCCTGCTATACTTGTAAACAGGAGCCTAGCATAACTGTCATCAGAGAGGCTTCACCCAGCAACTAATGGAAACATGCAGAGACCACAGCCAAACATTCGGCGGAGCTTGGGGAATCCTGTGGAAGAGGGAGAGAAAGGCTTGCAGGAGCCAGAGGGTTCAAGAAGATCACAGAAAACCTACAGAATCAACTAACCTGGACCCATAGAGGCTCACAGAGACTGAACCACCAGCCAGAGGGCATGCATGGGACGGACCTAGGTCCTCTGTACATATTCAACAGTTGTGTCGCTTGGTCGTCATGTGAGACTCCTACCAGCAGAAGCAGATGTTCTCTCTGACTCTGTCGCCTGCCTTTGGACCCCTTTCCCCTAACTGGGCTACCTTGTTTAACCTCAATAGAAGATGCTCCCAGTCCTACTGTAACTTGATATTACAAGGCTAGCTGATATCCCCTTTCTGAGGAGAAAGGGAAAGGGGAGTAAGGAGGGGAGAGGTAGGGACTAGAAGGGGGGAAGGGAAGCTGTGATTGGGATGTGAATTAAATAATTTAATATAATAGTAATAGTAATAATAATAATAATAATAATAAAGCTCTAAGAGACAGGGAAAAGGCAAAATGAAAGGTGATGCGAATCCAGGCACATCTATCAGCACTGGATGCTTTCATATATGAAGACCTTGGGGCCAGGTCTTCAGTGTTCTAAGTAAAAATGAGCTGCACCTTGGGATTCTATACCCAGCTAACTTATCAATAAAATAAAGAGCAGAACAAAGGCATTTTCAAACCTAACCACTGTGGAAGATTAGATCATTGCCCAAGAATAGTTATTCTCTTTCCTCGGTTTACAAGAAGTGTGCTTCCTTGCTCCAGCAGGATTGGGCTTAGCCACATGACTTATTTTGAACAACAAAATGTAAAAGATGTAATTCAGATAGAGGCTTGAACTATGCCCCACATGGGGTTGGGTTTGACTTTTATCTCCAGAAGCATTCCTCATGCTGAAATAGAATGTAGACGGCAGAGTAGGGCTGGTCCCGAACAAAAGGCCAGGATCAAGTCCAGCCAAGTCCTGGGATAAGAGCTAAACCAAAGAGGAACTGCAGATTTGTAGAAAGAAAGCAAAGGTATTTTATCACTGAAGCTTAGGGTGGTTTTCTGTGCAACAAAAGCAAAGTAATGGCCTGGCGAGGTGGCCTGTGCCTTTAATTATAGACACGTATACACATATACAGATGTAAGAAAGGAAGGTAAACTGGGCATTGTGGCTTATGCCTTTAATCCCAACCCTGGGAGGCAGAGGCAGGTGGATCTCTGTGAGTTCAAGGCCAGCCTGGTGAGTCCAGGACAGCCAGGGCTACACAGAGAAACCCTGTCTTGAAAAACAAACAAACAAACAACAAAAAAAAAGTAAATAAAGTAATGAAAAAAGGAATTTGAAACAGGGCAATATTGGAACTCAGATAAGAAAGATGTGTGGACACATGCCTGTAACCCCAACACTGTATGGGTTGGAGGATAAAGTAGTTCAAGGCCACTCTGGGCCATATACTGAGTTTAATACTAGACTGGTTTTCAAGAGGTGCTGTCTCACAAAAAAAAAAAAAAAGGGAATGTGTTGTATGCCTCTGTAAACAACAACAAATGCAGAGCTGGAGCTAGGAAGATGGCTCCATGGATAAAGTGCCTCCCTGCAAGCTTTAGGACCCAAATTCAGGTTGCAAACAGCTATGTAAAAAGCCTGCTGTCAGCTGGGCATAGTGGACCTTTAGTCCCAGCACTCAGGGAGGCAGAGGCAGGTAGATCGCTGCGAGACCAGCCTGGTATACAAATAAAGTATATAAAGGTAGCCAAGGCTACACAGAGAAACTCTGTCTTGAAAAACAAAAAACAAAACCAAAAATCATTCAAACAAACAAAAAAGCCTGCTGTGGTCATTTGTGTCTGTAACCCAGCTCCAGGTTCATTAAGAGAACCTGTCTCAAAAAAAACAAATAAAGTGGGCAGTGATCATGGAAGACACCCAATATTATTAATCTCTGGCTAGAGTGCATGTGCACACATGTGCAGACACACATGTATAAACATACACACACAGAAGGGGGTACATACATACACAGAGAGAAACATACAAGTACATATACTACACACACACAGACACACATGTACATACACCACACAGGGAGAAACACTCGTACACACATACCACACACACACACACACACACACACACACAAATAAAAACAGTGCTGACAGATCTTCACCTTTTGACTCAATCCATAAAACTCAGAAAGCTTTATTGTAATTGTAAATGGATTAGAACTACTTCAGTCTTGACCACGTAAAAGGAACCATAAAGATGATGCAAGCAGGGAGCCGGAAAACCGAGTTAGAGGAAGAGGCACACTCCTCTGCCCTCCAGGCAGACAAGGGTGTTGTTATGGACAGAAGGTTAGTAATGGAACTGCAAACACTATGTTTAAGCTTGTGAATGTAACCAACAGATGGGCTGAAAATAATAACCATGCTGGGACAAAAATGTGGGGTTTGGAGTTAGTTCCTCCTATCGCCCTGTAAGGCATCAGTGAACAATGTTCCCAAGCGACAGCGGCATGTATCAGGCTTCCTGTACCACACAGCACAGGGACACAGTACTTGAAGAAGTTCAAGTCAGCATACCACTCCATAGTCCAGGTCTTCTGTGATCTTAATGAAGCTGGATTCTTATTTTCAAGACAGGGTTTCTCAGTGTAGCCCTGGCCATCTGGAACTTACTCTGTAAACCAGGCTGACCTCAAACTCAGAGATCTTTCGCCTCTCAAGTGCTTGGATCAAAGGCCTGCATCACCACTGCCCAGCAAGCTGGAAATTTCGTTATGTCCTAGTGGCACTCTTGCCATAATGACCTCTTAGGGAATTAGGGACACACCTTCCTCATGTGTTCATTGCTCTTGCTGACTTAAACAAGCTGAAGAATGGCACATGCAATTATATGCATTATGTCATAATTGATTGTAATATATGCCCATGGCACTTACTGACTATACCTCTAACTATCACTGTAGAGTGACTTATTTACAAAAAATAACTTACTGCCATCTAACTTACTGGTGGTGGCACAGACCTTTACTCCCAGCACTCCAGAGGCAGAGGCAGGTGGATCTCTGAGTTTGAGGCCAGCCTTCTCTACATAGTGAGTTCCAGGACAGCCAGGGCTACACAGAGAAAAAACCTTGTCTTGAAAACAAAAAAACAAACAAACAAATGAAATATCACTTCCCTTTCTAGCCACACACTGGTGGATAGGACAGGTTTTCTTAATATAAGAACTTCAGGACCAGGGGCTGGAGAAATGGCTCAGTGGCTAAGAGCACTGCCTGCTCTTCCAGAGGACCCAGGTTAATTCCCAATACCCACACGGCAGCTCACAACTATCTATAACTTCAGTTCTAGGGATTCTAATACCTTTGTACCAATACACAGAAAATAAAATTAAATAAATTCTTAAAAAAAAAAAAAAGAACTTCAGGACCTTTCCCCACACATCCTCAACTGTGCTTTCTTCTGCGAGGAGCTGGGCTCTACTGTCTGCACTGCTTTTCAGCACTTCTTTTGCTCCTGACACAGTTCGAAAGTCCTCCTGTGCACACTGAGTAGAAGGATTGGATCCTCATTTCAAGTGCCGAATCTGCTGCCTCCAAATACCCACGAGGCCCAGGAAGCAGCACTGTACTACTTCCTCCTAGTGGTGGAAGGTGCCAGGTACAATGATCTACCTTTTACTTCAGCAGGCCTGGGAAGGTCAGCTCCATAAGAACATGGAGGCTCCTGATGAGTTCTCTTACTCATCAGGAAAGAAAGAGTCTTATGTTCGCCCTCTCACCTGCTCATCAGCTCCGACCAACAGACACCTTCATGCAGTGGAGCAGTATGCTGTCTTATAGGTGGGTCAGGTACCTCAGATTCGCACAGCTCTGCAGGAGACAAGGAGTACATACTGCTGGCTTCTCCCAAAGAACCATGGGCAAACCCTGCGGCAACTGCCTTACTGCTCACCTCAGGGACTGTCAGTAGGTCACCTGCCACTGCTTCATTGGATCACTTCTGGACCCAGCTGCCTTCCTTGAGTCGCTAGAATAGCGCCTGCAAGCATGGACTTCTACAGTGCTTGCAGGAGAAGGGATGTAAGGAAGCAGGATGGGGTCAAGGACAGATAGATGCAGAGCTGTGAGGGAGAAGGGCTATACTAGTCAGGGTTCTCTAGAGAAACAGCTTATAGGAACATATAAGAACATATATATGTGTATACATATATGTACATGTACCATATGGGTCTTATTAGAATGGCTGACAGGCTGTGGTCCAGCAAGTCCAACAATGCCTGTCTACCAACAGAAAGTCCAATAATGCAGTAGCTGTCCGGTCCACAAGGTTGGCTGTCTCAGCTGGTCTTCAGTATACCCTGGAATCCTAAAGAAGTCGTATCTAGGGGCTGGGGATTTAGCTCAGTGGTAGAGAGTTTGCCTAGCAAGCGCAAGGCCCTGGGTTCGGTCCTCAGCTCTGGAAAAAAGAAAAATAAAAAAATAAAAAAAAAAGAAGTCGGATCTAATGCCACTGAAGGAATGTCTGCGAAAGTACGAAGGCAAAGAGAACAAGCTTTCCTTCTTCCATGTCCTTCATATAGGCTGCCAGGAGACAGCATGGCTCAGATTTGAGGGAGATCTTTCCACCTCAAAGGTTTTGGATGGCCAGGCAAGCACTGTGGCACATACCTGTGATCCTAGCACTCTGGAGGCAGAGGCAGGTAGATCTCCTGAGTTCGAGTCTAGCCTGGTCTAGAAATGGAGTCCAGGACAACTTAGGCTACACAGAGAAAGATTTTAGATTAAAGCTTTATCTTCCCACCTTGAAAGATCTGGATAAAAAGTGGGTACACTTCAAATGATAAAACAAAACAAAAACACACCTCACAGGTATATATGGCCAATTTGATTTTCCTTAATTTCAGATGTAATCAAGTTGACAACCAAGAATAGCCACCACAAGGGCCAAAGACTAGAGTTGATCTGAGCTTGAGACAAGGAGTGCCTGGAGTATTTTACAGTGATAAAATACTTATGGCTGTGCCCCACCCCCACCAGTGTGTCAGTCCTTGGAGTTGAAGAGGCCAGCGCCCAGAAGTGCAAGCAGTGATAACCAGTGGGCGGTGGTGGGTGACTACAGAGAGCACCAGCAGTGAGAAAGCCCCTTAGAAGGTAATCCCAAGGGACCTTCAGGTGACCGTTTCCCCGTTATACTCTCTCACATCTAAGCTGTGCTGGTTCCTGGCCTTTTGGTTTTGTCAACTCAAGTATCTGGGAAGAAGAGAAAGCCAGGGATAAGGAATTGCTCCTATCAAACTGTGGGCAAGGATATAGGGCATTTCTTTGAATCATGATTTATTTGGGAAGGCTCAGCTCACTAAGGATAGCAAGATTCCTGGGCAGGTAGTCTTGGGAAGTATAAGTAAACTGAAGAAGCCATGGGGAGCAAGCCAGTAAGGAGCATTTCTTCAAGGCCTGTTTCAGTTCCCGCCTCGAATTCTCTTCCCAATGAACTGCAACTGGAACACATAAAGTGAGATAAATCCTTTTCTCTCCGAGTTGCTTTTGGTTATGGTGTTTGTTCTGTTCTGGGTATTTTTGTTTTTAATAATATTTTATTTTATGCAATTAGCATTTTGACTGCACATATGTCTGTGTGATAGTCTTAGATTCCCTGGAACAGGAATTACAGTTGTGAGCTGCCATGTGGGTACTGGGAATTGATCCCAGAGCCTCTGGAAGAGCAGCCAGGGTTCTTCACTGCCGAAGCATCTCTCCAGCCCATTTTGTTTTGCTTTTAGATTTCAGTTCTCAACAATGTGGCATTGACAGGCACTGCTGCGAGGGACTGGCTGGATGAGGTACTTTATTTCATGTCTTTTGATCACGTTGTTCACCCGTGGATGGCAGCTGGCGTCCTAGCTCCTTTTCTACTGCTGTGATAAAATACAATGACCAAAGGCTGGAGATGGCTCAGTGGTTAAGAAGGCTTGCTGTTCTTCCAAAGGACCGGAGTTCAGTTCCCAGAAGCCACAGCAAGTGGTTCACAGCTAAATGCCACTCAGTGTCTGATACCTGCTCTCTGCAGGAACCTGCACATACTAACATGGACACATGCATACACATAATTTTAAATAATTTTTTTTTCCCAATACAGAATCTCTGTGTAGTGCTGCTGTCCTGGAACTATGCAGACTAGGCTAGCCTCAGTCTCACAGAGATCCATCAACCTGGGGTTAAAGGTATGCCTGGCTCATACACAGGTTTCTCTGTGTAGCCATGACTGTTCTGCAACTTACTCTGTAGACTAGGCTGGCCTTGAACAGAGATCTGCCTGCCTCTGCCTCCTGAGAGCTGGTATTAAAGATGTGTGCCACCACTTCCCAGCTCCGAAATTATTAAAAATTATTTTTTATTTATATTTGTGTGTCTGTGGATGGGTTTGTGCACTTAAGAATAGTGCCCATGGAGGCCAGAGAAGGACATCAAATCCCCTGGAACCAGATTTCCCTGGGCAACTAGAACTGAGTCTTCTGCAAGACTAGCCCTTTTCTTTTTTTTTCTTGACTAGCCCTTTTCTTAAAGATAGGGCCCTCTCTACATAACCATGGCTGTCCTGGAACTCACCTACGTATATCAGACCAGAATGCTCTCAGATTCACAAAGATCCACCTGCCTCTGCCTTCATGTGCCACCAGGCCTGCAAATTTCTTATGTGTTCTTCCTGCATTTATGTGTGTACACCATATGAATGAGGTCAGAAAGGGTGTTGGGTTCCCGAGGGGGGTTATGAAGGCTTGTGAGCTATCATATAGATGCTGGGAATAGAACCGGGTTCTGTTAGAGCAGTCAGCCCTAAAGAACTCACCAGCCCAAGCTGTTCAGCAAGAGGGTTAGGGTTAGGACAGACCTCAGGCACTATAGGAACATTGAAGGAGTCTGGTAATTGGAATTCTGCCTCCAGGCCTTGGCAGATGTGGGTCTTTTCCATAGTTCTATGTCTCAGAGACTGTCCTTGGCGGTCTCTGCTGGCGGGGTGCTCTGAGCCCGAGAAGTAGATAGCAAGCTCCCCGCAACCCTGGGAACCAGACAGCAGACTTTGTGTGACCTTGAATGAATTCCTGGATGCATTGCCAGGTGGCACAGACGTGTTGCTACTGTGAAAAAAAATTTGCTTGTACCCTTTGCTTTGTAAGTGTTGTTTGCACGTTCAGTAAACTGAGACTGATCAGGAATCTGCCGTCTCCATTCTTCGCGTCTCTGTCCCCCAATTTCCACTCCCTCTTTCAGGTGGACCCTGTTACACTAGCCCGCGGGACGGGTCAGTTGGTGCCCGAACAAGGGACCTTGAAAACGAGGGGCTAAGTGAGAAACGCTGGTTTTTGGAGCTCCGGATGCCTAAGTAAAAAAGCGCAGTGACGGAGCAGAGCAGTACCAGGGAGTTATTTATGAGGACTTTAAAGTCAATGCTAATAAACCCGAGGAATTGGGAGAAACACCCTTATTCCCTTTAGTTTGTAAATGAAGTTTGTCCCTGGGTCCCAGTTAAGGTACGTAAATCTGGAAACTTGGGAGAGGGAAGGGAAAAGACTGCAAGAATATTACGCTACTAATGGTTCTAAGAAGGTACCTGTTAAAACTTTTCCTCTGTGAACTCTAATTAGAGACATGCTGGATCCTCAGCATGAGAGTGATAAAATGAAAAATTTGATCTCACAAGCTAAAGAGTTGCTTGGAGAAATTAGAGCAGCCAAACAGACAGGAAAAAAAGTACTTCTAAGGTTATCTCAAATGTTCATAAAGGAGCTCAAACAAAATTGTGTAATTTGAGAACAGAAAATTATTTAAGAACTAGATAGTGAGGATGAAACGGAGTCAGAGGAAGAAACTGCCAAGTCTCATAATTCAGACTGGCCTTCTGTGCCTCTGTTCCTATGGCTTTCCCTGCCACATGTGCAGGATACGGGACCACTGCAGGAAGATATTAATGTTCTCCAAGAGAAAGTCTAATTAGAAAGGGAACAAGTTCAGTTATTAAGGGAATTAGAGAAATTAAAAAAAACAATAGTAATAATAAATAATAATAACCATAATAAAATTGGTTTGCACTGGTAAATTTTAAAGTCTGGTTTTAACTTTTAAAATTATGTGCTTTATGATTTTACTCCTAAAGGGGATGCTTTAATATTACAAATACAGGTTTTAAAAAAAAATTTAAATATTTAAAAAGCAGGTACCGTGGTTGTTGTCTTTGTCTCTGTTTTTTGTTTTTGTCTGCAGGATATCTGTTTTGGTTTCTGGTTTTCAGTTTGCTAGCCAGGTCTGGGGAAACTTGGAGTTTCCAGTCTGGTCAAGGGAAGAGGCCCATAAAGGCTCTACTCCTTTTGGGGCCAGGAGAGAGGGTCGCTGGGACCCTATTCTGTATGATAAGAGGGCTGCTGGAGCCCGCTTTCCATCTGGAAGCTGTGGAGAGGGCCGTGGGGGGGGGGGGTCCACTCCTCCTGGAATTTGTGGGACTTGTGTCTGGTAGGAGCTGGTCAAGTCCTGGCATTTGAGTATTCTGGTTATTCCAAGGTGACGATGTCAGATTTCTATGTTCCTTAGCTATGTCTCTACATGTGTGTTTGTGGACTTGACAATATTTTAAAATTTGACAATATTGATATTTTTAGACATGAGATAGTTTGACTCAACACCTCTGAGTTTGGTCCTGGACCATCAGTGAAATTCTATAAAACATTTTAAAATTTATCCGGTATTTTAAAATAACCCAAGGACAGTCTCTGAGAAATGGAACTATGGATAAGACCCGCATCTGCCAAGGCCAGGAGGCAGAATTCCAATTACCAGACTGCTTCAGAACATGCTGTTTAGGTTTCCTCTCAGGCCATGCACTTCTTAGCCTGCACCAGGGAATCTTGAGTAACACTTCAAGCTTCCTCCACCCACTTGTACTATAGGGGCCAGTTCAGTCAGGTTGAACTTGGCCTCAAAGCTCATCTAGCTGAACAAGAGTGAGCCCCACTCTCACTGGGTGTACCCTGGTGTGGCTGTTTTAGCAGCCTGGCAAATCTCTCTGCAGAGCTGTCCACAGGATCCTTGAAATTAGCACTGGGGTGGGGGTCAGGGCAGGGCCCAGGAGGCCCTCTGAACTGCTGTGCTGCAGGGTCCTGTTTCAGCTTTGGTAAGGTCTCCTTGCCCATGTGGGACACAAGACCCATTCCAAAGTGAGGTCCACAGGATACCACTCCTCCATAGAACTTATACAGGGTGACCCCCACATCTGAGCCTAGCCCATCTTGCAACTGTATGTAAATAGGCTATTTGATTTTCTCTTTTCTAGTGGGTGTATAGTTTACGGTGCTGATTAGCTTTTACTTCACATTTTGAGGGCATGTGCCAGGTTTGGTGACGTAGACCTGCAATCCGAGCACCTGGAGGATGGTCAGAATTTAGTTTTAGTGAAGTTCAGTAGCGGTACTTCCATAGTCAGGCTCACCCCAGTGATGTCTGTTGCCATGAAACCTGCACTGCCATGTCATCACCACCTAGAGTGCAGTATACATCAGGTCACTCTTGCTATGCTTTCTAGTTTTGCTACACATTTCTACACATTATAGCACATGGTTCTGCTTCACAGTCCTGAGGAATACCATCTCAACAAACTGGGCAGGTTCCTGGCCCTTATAATGGAGGTTCTCAAGGATAGTATCACATTTCTTGGAAAAGCATTTCCCTCCTGGACACTCCTGATGTCAGACACATGGCACACCCCCTTTTCTGTTCAATGAAGCAGGGAAACACAAACGAGTTTTTTTTTTCTTGGTAGCCTGCTCTAGTCCTTGGTCATGTGACACTCCAGGTAAGCTTCAAGGGTTACCCATGGGTTACCACTCCCATCAGATACAGGAGATACATCAGTCACTGGGGATGGGAACACAGAAAACCACTGATACCTTACCAGCTGGTATTGGACAAACATCACACACTTGTCCAGGCCCAGGCAGCCTGGAAAATTGGTTTTTACAAGAACTACTACTCCTTGGGTTAAGAGTAAAGTCTAAGAGGGCTGGAGAGATGGATAGCTCAATGGTTAAAGAGTACTGGCTGTGCTTCCAGAGAACTCGGGACTTAATTTCTAGCACCCACACTGCAGCTAGCACCTGCCTGCAACTTCATTCCCAGGGATCTGACACCCTCATACTGACATGCAAAACACCAATGAACATGAAAGAAAGAGTTCCTCTATTAATCCCAGCACTTAGGAGGCAGAAGCAGGCAGATCTCTCAATCTGAGACCAGCCTGATCTACAGGTCTAAGTCACTACCACAGTTTCCAAGACTTTTAAGGTTCACAGGGCATGACTGGAAAGGGGGAGAAGGGGAGGACAGGACACAATGAGGACTCTGGTTTACCCTTTAACATTTACTCAATCGAGTACACCCTGGCCTCCATGTGTGTAATGACATGCACAACCATGCAGAATCTAAGTATGAGTAGGCATGGTGGCACACATGCCTGTTACAGCAACACTTGGGAGGTGAAAGCAAGGAGCTCAAGGCCAGTCTCAGTATCTCAGTACCCACACTTCTGGCCCTAACGAACCAAATGCACGAGAAACCAAAGAGGAGATAGGACAGTCTAGAATCATGAGTCAGAAATCCCAAGCAAATATTAAAAAAAAAAAAAAAAGACAAAATTTCAATCTACAGAATATATTCTGTATCTAAAAAATCCAGTGACACAATGAATGAAATCACCAACCTGCTTCCGTGCATAGGGCTGACATACTCTATGGAATACCCAATACTGAAATCCAAAGCATGAGCTGTAATAGTGGGCACCTTTCCGTACTTTTTACTCACAAGAAAATGAAAACAGCTTAACTTTTTAATATTAAAGCAGAGACAAAAATTTAATTTTAACATTGTTTTAATCAAGTAATGCAGCTGTTTAAAACAGGAAACTTTTTAAGACACCTCAATAGAGCAATGAAGGATTACTCTTATCAGGTTAACCTCCATGAATAAAACTCAGATTCTGTGAATTTGAATCCCACTGGTTTGGCACCAGATCGAACAGTGGCTGAAGCCCAAGTCCCTTTCTCAGTGTGGAAGATCTGACTGTTTCCCTTTAATAGCAACAGCTCTAAGACAAAATCTTGCCAGCCTGAGTCTGAATGTGCTGATACACTTGAGAATCTCAGAAAATGACAAATGGATGGGCCAGTCATGCAACAAAGAATCTGAAACCCAAGTGACTTTTCAAGTACCACTTCTTTGGTGTGACACAGCACATTCCCTTGCTACTACCACTCCAGGTATAGGACTCCTGGTCCATGTTCACCAGACTCTTGTATTAAGGTTTTAGTTTTTCCAAATGTTTAATTTCAATGCAAAAAGTTTTCTTACATAAAGTCTTATAATCTGTGAGATGGAGGACACAAAGGATAAGATCCAAATGATGTATGAGCTAGTATACCACACAAAATTAACCACATGGGTTCTTAACTCCCAGAATGCACTTTCGTGAAAAGAAATATGTGCTGTTTTTAATGTTGAAGAAAACTATTCAAATATAGTCAGGATCCCAGATGGAGCTTACACCAGCTAGTGGGTCAAGAATTCACTTATGTGTGTTTGAAGTCCCAGGTTGGGAATGGGCTGGTCAGGCCTTAGCTAACTGTACCCACCCAGTGGCCATCACCAGACTTCTCAGGTATCCAGCTATATTCAATGTGAAATAAAAAATATCCCAAGTCTTACACCAAAATACAGGCTCTGACTCAGAAGTATGATTTTAACTTTCTCTTTAAATAAGACAATTGGGGGAGGGGATCAAGCTTGAAACACAGTAACACTTATTTTGGCAAGATAGCAACCAAAATCTAAAGTACAAGCTATTTTATCCAAATTAAAAGGCATTAAAGAATAAACCATAATATTGAGGGAGGGGAAACACAGCAAACACAAGATACAGTATGTCTAAACATCTTGAAATTATAATTTAAGGGTAAAAGCTGAAAAATTATGCTGTTTTAGCTAGAAATTAAGTGCACCTTTTTTCCTGTTTCTCCCAAATAGAATCAGTTTACGATATCACACCTCAAAGCTTTTCTCTCAGTACAAAGCAACCACTAAACACACACAAAATACTTATTTGTTAATAATTTCCCTGGCTCGTCCAACGTGCAATGCACATGACTCCAAAGACTACAATTTGGGGTGAGTGTACACAAACTGAAAAACCACAACTCCAAGTTTCAAAACTTGTTCTTAAAAACCATAGGACACGCAGGTCATTTTTACTTCTCATGAGGATATCACACTATCATTTAATCATCTTCTTTAGAATGACAAGAATTATCAGTTGCCAATCTGAACTAATTAGGACTAGAGATACAACTTTTAGAATACTTCATTTCTTAATGGCTGAGTAAGATCATTACAATTGTTTGCATTCTGCAAGCTTCAGCACCTAACAATCTACCAGGCTCAAGGATCTTAAGTTAAATGGTGTAACATCCTAAAAGTAGCCAATTACTTCAGTATAAGCCATTCAGAGCCCAAAATCTGAAGAATGACCAAAATCAAATCTTTATTTTTTATAACTGTATAAATGTGATCCAAATGTGTCCATCACTAGTTTTTCCAAAAGAAACATGCTATAAATAAGCAAACTACAACTGCTCACTGATAAGTATGGACTCCCTAGATGTCTCATTGGGCTTAATTATAGACCACTCACAGTAATAGCTTTTTAGTTATCGAGTGTAGCATGATGTTAAGCCATTTTAGCTCTTGCACATACATGTTTCCCTTCTGGCTGATAATGGAGAAAATTCTGCAGCATTACACTGTTAAGCTAAGTTGCATCCATCCTTTTAAATGGCATCGATATCAATGTCATCATCCTTGTTGTCAGACTTCACAGTTTCAACTTTGGGGACACTGGCAGTCTTCGAATACACCACCTGACAAACACAGACATTAAACAACCAACCCTAATTATATTATTTCCATTAAAATTCTTTTGTCTTTTACTTTTTGAGGGAATTACAGTATTTACATTATCCTTTCCTCCCTCCAAGCTTTCCCGTGATTTTCTTCAGACACACGACCTTATGCTAGCATTAAAGGCGTATGCCACCATTTCAGGCTCTATTTTGCCTATCTTAAATTATGCCTAAGGGCAAATGTCTATCATTATAATTGTATTAATCTATTTTACAGGGCTGGAAGAGTGAGGATACTAGGTAAGCAAGCATTTTTTTTTTTTTCCAAACCTTGAGTCCTCTTCCAGCTGTGGAAAAAAAGAAAAAACTGTCTCCTCTAACTGTTGGCCTCAAACTCAAGAGACCTACCTCCCTCTGCCTCCCTGAGTGCTGGAATTACAGGTGTGCCACTGCACCTGGCCTGTAGTGCACATTTTTAATCCTAGTGCTCTGGAGGCAGAGGTGGGCAGATCCCTGAGTTCCAGGCCAGCGAGGGCTTCACAAACAAACCCTGTCTGGGGGTGGGAGTGGTCTAAGATCTTAATACCCTTTGCTAACCAAGTACTCAGTAACATGTTTTCTGGTATTTACCTCAATATTTTCATCTTCATCTTCTTCCTCACCACCAGAAGATTCTTCCTCTGCTTCCTTCAACCATTTAATAAATGGTTCTGCTTTGACACGAATCTCTTTGGCAAGTTCTTTTGAGACATATTTCTTAGAGGCCTAAACAAGTCAAGAATTTTCTCAGTGAAGACTTGAAAATATAAATTATTTCTATAATGAATCATTTAAAGGGCCCATGTCATACCCCAATCTTCAGGAGACAGAAAACATACACATACACGAAAAGTCTAAACAATCTCTGCTGCCGTAACTATAAAGGGATTCACAAACTGCATCAGATAAGTACAGAAATTCAACTTAATGTAAATAGGATTAGGTGTGAGACGTAATGTCGACAGCCATTTTGATGCTTCTGAAATTTCACAACACAACTTATGTGCTCCCTACCTTTTCTGACCAGCTGATGATGACCTCCTCTTCTAAAAGGTCTGCATCATACATCTCCTTCAAGATATGTGGAATCTTGGAGATCAGCTGAGTTTGATGCATGGCTACCACACACTCCAGACCATGAAGAAGGTACCGCTGAGCCTTTTTGTTGTTGTGACAAAACTGCAAATGGACAGCATTAACAAACATCTATCTTTTCTAAGATAATGTAGAACCTAAGCATATTCATTTTCTTAAGGTATATGTAACACATCTAACAGTGGCTCAAAAAGGTCAATGCACAGATACCCTTACCATCTGCAGGTGCTCCCAGAATTAGTAAAATGAGCCAATTTTCTATTTTCAGGATGATAATATAGCAGGGTGAAACAATTTAAAGCCATAGCACTAAGGTCACAGTCTTAACTTATAAACTTTAAAAAAAAAAAGTCCCTTACCCTTAGGAAATGGCGCCTGTATTTCTTGATTTGCTCTCTTATCTTCTCATTAAAGAGAACTTCAGTCAAAACAAGAGGACCCATGGCTTTTACATCCAGTCTTTCTGCCTCAGCCACAATTTCTTTATCAGATGAATCAATAATGCCTTCTTCTTTCTTTTTCTGGAAAGAAAACAGGCATCTTTTGCAGTGCTTGAGAACAGTTCTTTCTCCAGAATTTCTACCCAATTTATGACTTTCCAAAGACATTTCAATACCCAATACTTTTCTTTAATAAGCAAAGAAAAGGAAATACAAAGCCTTGCATTAATTAGTCTAAGAATGGCAGAGTATGGTGGCACCAGAGACTGTGAGCTCAAGACTAGCCTGGTCCACATGAGTCCAGGACAGTCTGGGCTACAAAAGAGAAGGCCCTGACTGAAAACAAAAACAAAAGACACCAAATAAATAAATTCAAAGATAGCGTAGAACAAGTTAACTATGCAAATTTACCTTAACAAAATCAAACAGGATGTTGACACGCTCTTCTATAGTTCTTTCCAAATCATCACTGAGAGTCAGACCTTTTGCATGGTCACTGATTTCATCCATTCTACGCCTCTGAGCTTCCTCAGTTGTATCCTCCCCCCAATCATCATCCTCCTCTTCTTCCTGTTTATAGAAAAAGAAAACTGGTATTAGTCACATTGACAGGCTCAAGAACCTTCTTTACCCACAGACTATAATCAGCCAAGAGAACGGTATCATTCATACCAGTGTAAAAACAAAACAAAAAAAGGAATATTAAGTAGGAAAAAAGTTCTCAAAAATATATTTTTCAGTTCAACTCAATCAGTATTACAGTTAATAGCAGCATTAATAAATTTAATATTTTTGCTTATTTTAACAGAACACCAGGCTTTTCACACAATTTTAAGTGTCCTAAACTTACCACAGCATGTGGAGGAGGACTAATTTCATTTGGTGGTGGAGGTGGTGGTGTCTCACTGCTGGATACGGAACCATTTTCCTTGTCCTTGCCCTTTCTATTTTTCTTTTCCTTTTCTTTCTTTCCTGTACCACTGTCACTATTCTCTATAGGAAAACAAGGGGGGGAAATATCAACAGAATTAAACAAAATGCAACTGAGAATTCTGCACTCTTTAATCCCAGTACTCAGGAGGCAGATGTAGTTGGATTTCTGAGTTTGAGGGCAGCCTGGTTTACAAAATGAGTTCTAGGACAGCTAGGGCTGTTACACAGAGAAAACCTGTCTTTAAAAACCAAGAGAATTCTGAAAGAATTCAGATAGCAAATAAATTTACTAACTATATTTCATAGATTATGAAATATGGCAAAGCAATAATACCATGATACACAGTATTGGGGATATTAAACTATTTCAAGGTTTGTCCCACAGATTTAAACAAAAACCACATCCAAAAGCAGACTGACCCAACAATTAAAGTTTGTTTGAGCCTATATAACGGCTTGTCTCATGGGGAAGAGAACACCGGAATAGGTTAGACTTTCTTGCTATAGCAAGCTCAAATTGTGTCAGACAGTTTTGTTCATCTGCCACAGAGTGTTGCTTGCGACGCTTTAAAGTCACAGTAGCTTAACAGACAAGCCTTGGTTCTAAAACAGTAGATCCTTTGATGAGTTCACATCATAAAATATTTTATGAATTGGCAGGATATACTTTGGCTTTTTCACTTTTATTGTTATAAAAAACACAATGTTTCAATACTGTCTTATACTTGGAAGGCCAGAGCAAGTATGATGGTGGCTCATGCCTTTAATCCCAGACTTGGGAGGCAAAAGTCAGCCTGGTCTACAAAGTGAGTTCCAGGACAGCTAGAGCTGTCTCAAAAAAAAACACACCCCTACACTAAGTCCAATGACTAAAATAAATGCTCCTTACACTGTACTACCACAAACAAAAATCATCTCCCATCCCACAACAGTCACTGTTAAAAAGACTTACCAGGTGGGTTTTTGAGAATGAATGTACAGAGTTTGTGATGTGTGTCAAGCATGCCTCGGTACCCACAGGCTTTACAAGAATTACCTATTGTTTGCTTCTTTGGATTGACATGCTGTCAAGAAAAGTAAAAAATGTCATCTACAGTGAAAAGATTAAAATTGTATATAAGTTTATGTAAAAGTGCCAACAGACATCTAAAAAATTAGCTTAACACAAATTGTGTTCATGTTATTCTAATTTTAACAGACGGCATTTTCTAACAAGTCAGCTGTGCCTTCCCAGAAACATGAAAGTATTATCACAAAAGCACACACAGAGTGAGAAACAAATAAACAAACAAAACAACAACAAAAAACCTTAAAGGCACTCACCAGATCTGTTTCAGGATTCTCACACTCAGGACAGAGAACAAATTTTTTAATGAATCCATCCAACATGTCTTGCAGCTTATTCGCCTCATGAGATCCATTGACAATGTAACGGTCATTCTTAACATCAAACTGGGTCTGTGCTCCCAGCTCACAACCAAAATATTTGGTGGGATCTATATAAAGACATTTCAGTACAGTTAACTAAAGCACTGGCTGCACAAGAACATTTGTTAAAAAACTCACCATGTCTTAAAACTACAGGGCCACTGAGATATAGCCAGGGTGGTATAATGACAGCCAATCAAGTAGGTCTGAAGCTCCACACTTGTTAATTAACGTAAGATCGAAGAAAGATGTATAGCTCAAAGACTGCCAACACTATATCCATAATATACCTTTTCAGGCTTCTCCAAGCTTTACTTACACGTTGGAGGCCGATTAAGCGCCTTTGCAACGTCAACCATGTTGACTATAACTGTCTTGATTCCATTTCCTTTGCCCTCAACCTAAAGGAAATAAGAATTTCAATTTTGCACTGTCTTCCCTGTAAAATGCAATCTTTCAAAACCCATGAAGAGGGTATAGATCAACTTCCTATTAAAATGAGTATCAGCATTACCTTAGCAATCAAACGGGGCATCTTGTAGCGATAGAACTGGTCTGACACGCTGCGGTTGACGTTGACAGACATTTTGGCTTATTAGTGACTTTATCAATAAGATGAACAGATCTTTGATTGCAACTTTTTGGTATCTTCTGTCTGGAGAAGAAGGGATGACATAAACGACTGCAAGAGTTCTCGGTCTCTGACATGAAAAAATTTTCGCCACTGAGGCTGTAAGCTTCTTGCTTGTATGCTATGTTTCCCCAATACAGGTACCAATGGCTGCGCAACAGCTCTGAAAGAGAAAAAGAGAGAACACACAAACATCCCTACAGGTTTACTACCATTCCTATCTGGAACAGCTTCCTGTCCCAGAGCACCCCCATAATTAACACTCCCAGCCTAACAGGCCTGGGTCCGTGGGGGAGAACAGTTGACATTCCCATGTAACAAAGCACAGCTCGAGGAACCCAGGAGGCCACCATTTTGACAAGAGCTGTGACCGTGGCAGGGAGATAACTGCCCGAATTAAGGAAGACAACACAAAACACAAACCCTGCTCCCTCAGCTGCCGTGAGTTTGTCAGACCAAAGACCAGCGGCGAGTCATAGGCTGCCCCTGCCGAGCGACCGTGCTGTAACTGCCGAAAAGGGGATCCGGGCCCTCCTCTCCCTCAGCTTAAGCCTGTGAGCAAACAACTTCTCCAATCGCGCCTCCCCCGGCTGCCATCGTTGGAAAACGGGAAACGTCGAGCCGGACCTGCCAACCGCGAAGTTGCGGCTTCGGCGACTCGGGGTGGCTGCGGGGCGGCACGTCCAGGCCAGGAGCCATTGGCTCCGTCGGAGCACGAGGAACGCGGCCACAGCCGCGCCCGGCCTCCCCTCCGCTCGCTCCCTCGGCGCAAGGCCGACCTTCGCCCTCGTCCCCATGGCTACAGGACAGCGAGAGCCTGTCGCCCGGCCTCCTACTTCCGGCGCCCGGCGGGGCAGAGGTGCGGCCTCCCTGAGTCACAAACGCGCCCCGGGCCTGACTCAGGCCGCCCCGGCACGCGCGCGCGCGCGCTCCCGCACAGACCGGCCCCCCCAAACTGCGCCACACGCGCGGCAGGTCACGCGGCCTCGCCGCCATCTTGCCGCCGCCATGGCCCGCCGCCCGCGACTCACCGTTTTCGTCAAATAAAGACATAAACCCAACGCGGCTCGCCCGGGACTGGGAGGAAGAGGCGCTGGAAACCGGGTCCGGAGCGGCGGGGCGGGCGGCGAGCGGAGGGGCGGCTGGGCAGGTGCCGCCGCCGAGCAGCGGGAGGGGCTGTCCCAGCGACGTCCGCGTCCACACCAGCAGCGCCGAGCCTGGCGACCTGGCGGGGACACGGCTGTGAGCCGCGGGCGGCGCCTGCCCCCGCCGGCGGCCCGCGGGGTGGAGGGGCGGGAGCGCTGGGCAGGGGCACGGGCCACCGCCCCCCGCGGACTCACCTCTGGAATGTTCTCGCTCTGACTGAACAACGCCGCCGCCGCGCTCAAGCTACCCTCGGCCCCAGGTCCCGCCCCCTGCAGCGGGCCGCCACTGCTCATTGGTCGCAGGCCTACCCGAGTTCGCTCGTCATTGGCCTGCCGGTACGTCCATCGAGCCTTCCCCCGCCCTCCACTTCCTGGGGCTCCACTCGTGGTCTCGGCCCGCCTCCCGCCTGTCCCCGCTTCCTTCCCTTCCCTTCCCCCCTCTGTCCTTCCCAGAGGCCTCCGCGGTCTCGCGGTAGCGGGGTGCCGCTGTGAGTTTAGGTGTTGAGGCAATATGGCTCTTGGTTATTACCCCTGCCGGGTGGGGCCGAACTGTGCCGCGCGTAGCGTTGGCTTTGGGCCACACGGGACCTAACTGCTCGTCCTGACTCCGCCAGGCGCTCCCGAAAGTGCGGCTTCCCGTGCCTCTTCCCGACCACCCTTGCCACTAGCTGGCCCGGATCTGTCATCCCATATGGTGCCTCTCCGTGAGCTCGGGAAGCAAGGCAGCTGACTACCCGAGACTCCGTGTTCTTGGCTCTGAGGTTTCCCACGAAGGAAACGCCACCTTTTGTGTGCAACTTGGGCCCCTGAAAGTGCGTCGTGGTGTGGTCTTGACCGCAGTGAGGTCCGGCTGGGCCTCGGAGTTTGGCCATCCCCCTCCTCGGGGTTAAGCCGCCACGTAGGGCCAGTCTGTCCATTCCAGCCCAGTTTGCAAAGTTGATTCCTAGCTAATGAGCCAGGAATTCCTGCAGGCTCCGGGCAGGTTGACCCGCTGAGGCCACAGTGCTGTATCTGCTAACAACTTGTGTTCGGAAGAAGAGCCCGACTTTGTCTGTAGAAACTCTCCCATTGTTTAAAAAACTTGGTTGTTTTTGTTTTTGGGTAAAAGTTTCTATTGAGACTTGAAATCATACCAGAGTCCAACTAAAACTATAGAAATACCTGAGAGTGATGAAAGCTCTGTTCCGACCTCTTGAGGCTTCTGTGAGCCTGGCTTAGTCAGCAGCTGCGTGGTTTCCTGGTGGGGAGAAACAGCAGTGTTAGGGAAGAGGGCCTTCCTTTTGTTCTGGGCCAGTCGAATTTTAAGAAGGTTAAAAAAACTGAAAGATCAGTTTTGTTTTGCCCAAAACCAAGGTTATTTCCCCTATGACTTATAAGCTCTATAATGTCATTTGGAAATTGACACGACGCAGAACTGAAAGATTTGTATCGTTTTCTGTAGCTTTTATTTCACAGTACATGGTTGTACAGTTCTTGAGACGAATGCATACTGCTTCGTGCTTACCCGGGTTCCCCCTCGTTAAAATGGATCTATCTCAGACAGTGATCATGACTTAGCAATATTGGAACAGAAGAGTTTTTTTCTTGGCTGCACTCAAATTGGCAGTATTTTAGACATTCTCAGAAAATAAGGCTGTGAAACTAGTTTGAGGTAAGAGGCTTCTCTCAGAAAAGTATTTTTTGGTAATGCTATACAAAGTGGTCTTTTCTGTATGTCTGATGGTCTAATCTTTAATTTCATTTTAAAAGCTTGTATTGGCCAGGCCTTCTGACACCTTTAATCCTGGCACCCTAGAGACAGGCAGGCAGATCTCTCTGTTACAGGCTAGCCCACAGTGAGTTCCAGGACAGCCAAAATTAAACAAAAACACTAAAGCTTGTACTGGCTTTGCCCTTAATTTTCAGTGTATGCTCCACTACCGTGCTGTTATGGACAACTAAGAATAATTGCCTGCTCTCTCACTATGCAGCACGACTTGGCCCCAAACTCAGCTATCCTCATGCCTCAGCTTCCCTAGTAGAGAAATTACAGACCAGTGTTAGCAAACCCAGATAAGAGGTACTCTTAATCACTGCATTTATCAGATGCTTATCATATCCTGCAACTTTGATAAGACTTTGAATACACTGAGGACTTTTTATTTTCATTTTACAAACAAGAAAATTGAAATTTTGGGGAGTGGGGTGCGGAGGGGGAATGAAGTTGCATTTCCAAGGCTGAATTCCCAGCATTGCAGAGCTAACATTTGTACCCAGTTCTCTTGGATCCCAGAGCCTCCCTGGGCCAGCCCATGATACAACACCCCCCCAACTAAATACAAAAGTATAGCTAGGCAGTTTATATGTAACCCCATTTGTAATCAGCTAATAATCTGGTAAGGGGGGGGGTGTTAGACTTGAGAGGTGATGACAGCTCTTTAATATGTGGTGGACAGCTTTTGAACGCCAGCTTGTTTGACGCCAAGCTCATTGCATAATTTCCCCTGCTATTTCTGTCCCACCTCATTTGGATGCCATTTCCTTCAGTCAGGTACTTACAGTTTGCTAAATAATGGACACTTGGTGCTTATGAAATCCTTGTCCATGGGTTGTGCATTTTGGCACTGGATAGCTGACATGAATAGTTGCTGAAGAAGTAAATGAGTAAATTGGCTGGCTTGTTGTTTAGACATTGGTGTCTCTGAGTCTGTTTAGTTTGAATTAGTCCCCTGAGTTTTAAAATCAACTCTCGCCCACTTTGAGGAGCCATCCGGTTGGTCAGGTGCTCCACACCCCTTTATGACATCTGCCTCTCAGCTTTTCAGGCTGAGCATAGTTACTTGAGTCACTCTCTCTTGAGGAGGAGCTAGAGGAAATGAGCATTTTTCTTCTGGCACACTCGCCTGTACCTCAGTGTGCACAGAGAAGACAAAGCATCGAAGATGCCAGAAGGGAGTGAGCATTATCTGGTGAGTTCAGAAGCCTTGGCTGCCTGAAGGGCTGGTACCCTAAATCACTGTGGGTTGCAACTCCATATGGGATTGAATAACAGTGTGGAGAGCATGAAAACTTTGGTAACAGTAAAAGGCATTGATCACTCAATAACCAAATATGAATTCAAAATCAAATATAGGGACTTTGAAGTGTTTGTACAGCACCTGGCCGTGTTGCATTGTGCAGCTTCCCTGCAGTCAACATGTGCACATTGTGCACATTGGTTGCATACGCTGTCACACCAGCAGTGCCAACAAAACAGAGTCTCCTCTGTTCAGATTTGAGGACATTATCAGTTAAAAAGGGTGGTGTTTTTACTAAAATACAGTAATTGCTCTTAAAGGAGCAATGGTTTCATTCTGGCAAAAGCTATTTTCCTACTGTCATTCCTCATCATGTATCAAATTAGTGCATACTATGTTAGAATGTTCTGTTTATTTATTTAGAGACAGTGTCTCATCATAATGCCCTGCTGAGCCTGGAACTGACTGCCAGACTAGTCTGGAACTCAGAGATCCACCTGCCTCTTTGACTTCTAAGTGCTGGGAATGTTTCATTTATTTTCTAAGTGCTATTCGGGGGCTAGTGAGATGGCTCAGTAGTTAAAAGTGCTTCCAGCAAAGATTGATAACCTAGCCAGGTGTGGTGCGCACACCTTTGATCCCAGCACTCGGGGAGGCGGAGGCAGGCAGGTCAGGCCAGCCTGGTCTACAAAGTGAGTCCAGGACCGCCAGGCTGCACAGGAAAACCCTGTCTCAAAAACCAAATAAGACTGATAACCTGAATTTGATCCCCAGGACCCACGAGGTAGAAGGAGATAACTGATTCCCACAGAAACGTGCTTGGTGGCACATGCATGTCACCCCCCTCAAATAAAATAAAAAATGTAATTTTAAAATTAAAAATTGCTCTTTGACTACATGCCAGTCTGTCTGTCTTTTTTTATTTTTTTAATTAATTACAGTTTTTTTACTTTGTATCCCCCCCATAAGCCTCTCCCTCCTCCCCTCCCAGTCCCACCCTCCCTCCCCTTTCTTTGAGCATGCCCCTCCCCAAGTCCACTGATAGGGGAGGTCCTCCTCTCCTTCCTTCTGATCTTAGTCTATCAGATCACATCAGGAATGGCTGCATTGTCACCTTCTGTGGCCTGGTAAGGCTGCACTCCCCTCGGGGGAGGTGATCAAAGAGCAGGCCTATCAGTTCATGTCAGAGGCAGTCCCTCTTCCCATTACTATGGAACCCACTTGGACACTACGCTGCCATGGACTACATCTGTGCAGGGAGGGGTCAGTCTGTCTTTCAAAAACATGTTTTTCTGAGGTTAGATGTGGTAATCTCAGCACTAGGGGTGTGTGTGTGTGAGTGTGTGTGTGTGTGTGTGTGTGTGTGTGTGTGTGGTGGTGGTAGAAGGCAGGTAAATCTTTCTGAGTTCAAGGACAGCCTGGTCTATAGAGTGAGTTCCAGTGCAACCAGATCTATACAGAAAAACCCTTTCTCAAAACAAACAAACAAAACAAAACAAAAAACCCAAAACCTAATTGAGTTGCTTGTGTAGCATGGCATAGTGAGGTGGTGGCACACCTTTAATCCCAGGAGGCAGAGGCAGGCAGATCTCTGAGTTCAAGGCCAGCCTGGTCAACAGAACAAGTTCCAAGACAGCCAGGACTACACAAGAGAAATCCTGTCTCAAACAAACAAATAGAACTGCTTGCTGAATTTTGGCTTGGGATTAGGACAAAATTTTTGAAATTGCCCAAACTGTATTTCTGCCATTTTATACTACAAATTTATGTAAACTAGCATTCATAGCTTTCATGGTTATCAAATCAAAACATGGATCATCAAAATAAATGCTGATGATGTCCTGTGTCCTGCAACATCAAATGTAGTTAAGATTTCATTCTTTATGATAAACAAGCACATTCACTTGGTTAGTGTGCAAATTGGCCTTTTTCTTAACACTTTCTGTATTTGGTGTGTGTATGTGTGTGCCTGCTTGGTGAACACCCCACTGAAGCTTGTCCCTGAAGTTTCTGACCCTCCACCACAGTGGTTCTCAACCTCCCTAATGCTGTGACCCCTTCATACAGTTCCTCACGTTGTGGTGACTCCCGAACATAAAATACTATGTTGTTGCTACTTCATAACTGTAATTTTGCTACCGTTAGGAATTGTAATGTAAAGGTCTGATATCTAGCCCCAAAGGGGTCACGACCCAGGGGTTGATCACTGCTGCTCTAGCAGGATGCCTCCTGCTTTTCTGCCACCCTCCCCTATCCCACATCTTCTGGAATGCACATCACTTTATTAAGGCTTTCTGTTCACTTGTCCCTGCTACTTATTAGTCCTAGCAGTTTGAAGTCAGAGAACAAACTAGGCTGCTCTGGTGGAGGCCTAGGGCCTTCTGTCTTGACGGCCAGGCAGGGAGCAGGAGTGCCTGGGGAAAGATGGGAAAGATGAGCCTCCAGGTGACCAGAACCCTCCTCCTCCAAAGCAGTGTTCCGGCTGCCGTGAAGCCTTGGCTACCATTCCTGGAAAGAGGAAGACATGCAGAGTGGTGTGAGTCAGCCCATGTCTTCTTTCCCACACAGATGCTGGGGCTTTAGGAGGGAGAATATCGCCTCTGCTCTTGCATTGGCTATCTCAGGAACACCAGAGAGCTGCCCCACGCTGGGCCTGGTGCTGCCTCAGGTACATGGTCCCTGGACTGAGCCCCACCCCCACACTGCTAGTGGCCACAACGATGCTTGGTGTAAGTTCTGCAAATGCTTGTGGAGTTGCTGCTCAGCGCTTATTCCCCTGCCGGAGACCCTGGCATCGCTCCTTTATTCTGGGTCCTGGCAGCCATCTGCAAAGCTCTAGGAGAACACCACACTCGTCCGCTCCTCTAATTCCTAGTAAGCTGTGAATGTGGTGATTCGCCACCCAGGTGAGTCCTGGCCTATGGGTAAGCCCTGCTCCCTAATGGTGTGTGGGAATTAGGGCCTGTTACTGGAGTACTCATGTGCGAGCCGTGCCCAGGTATGTTTGCACCATCCCATCCAAATGCGCATTTGTGCCCACTCCAGTCCCATCATCCGTTGTTGCTTTTTTTTACCTCTGTTCATCGTTATTCATTTCATCCATACATTTACATGCCCTCTATGCTCCAGCCTTAGAGAATCTGAACATTCCACACAGCTTCAGTCTGTTTTCCTTGCTGTAAAGAAATAGCTGAGGCAGGCTAACTTTTTTTAGAGTGACGAGATCTACTGAGCTCGTAGTGTTGGAAACTGAAAATACAAGCAGTCCTGTCCATTCAGCATCACAAAGGCAACATGTAGAAGAAACACGTCACACACACGGTGGAGTTGACCAATCACTGCTTTGAACAGAAGGCCGGGGAGCGGAGCGCTGTGCTAGTTCCTGTCCTGCTGCTGTGATAAAATACCAGACAAAGGCAGCTGAAGGAAGGAAAGCTTCGCCCTGGCTCACAGCTGAGGGCGCAGTTCATCTTGGTAGGGTGGGCCTGACCGCAGGAGCTTAGCTTAGTTTGCAGACCAGAAGAAGAGAACCATGAGCGCTTACACCAGCTCACGGTCCCATTTTCACATAGTCCAGAAGCCCAACCCAGGAAATAGTGCCACTCACAGTGGGTGGGCGTTCTAGGAGGGCCTAGTAACCTAAGGAAGAGGCTTGCTTCCCAGGTGAGTCTGTAGTGCCGTCACCTTGACAGCTGAGATTAAGCAGCTCAGGTAACAAGCCACGTGGTGCTGGACTTAAGACAGCACACGTGTGTTTTCTCAGGCTGGAGCAGCCTTACAGCAGTAGTAGCTGGGTCCTGTACTCAGGGCCGTACTGTCTGTCCTGCTTCCTATGGGTGCTGGCAATTTTTGGTGTCCTGCTTGTATTTACAAAGCTCTAATCTTTGTAAAATTGTATTTTATTATTTACCAATCACATTCAAACACATACACACGCAAGCACACACGCACACACACACGGCATCAATGGAGACCAGAGGACAGCTTGGAGGAGTTCTTTCTCTCCTTCCCCTGTGTGTATCCTGGGGATCAAAGTTGGGTCATCAGGTTTGGTGGCAAGTACCTTTATCTGATGAGCCACCTCACTGACCCATACAAGCTTAGATAGAGTCTCACTGGGTAGGTCTGGCTGGCCTGGAACGCAGAGAACTTCCTACCTCTGCCTCCCAGGTGCTGGGATTATTGGCATACACCCCCAGGCCCCACCAAAGCTCCAGTCTTGACAATGCTCCTGCATACCTGGGATCCCAGCGTTAGGGAGGAAGGCCTGGGACTGTAAGGCCAGCCAGGGCAAGGCTGTTTCAAAAAAGAGATTAAATTATTGAAATGACAGCTGCAGCTGGACCTATGTTGTCACAGTCTGTGTGTCCTCCTGTCTGTGTCTTTACATGGTGTTCTCTCTGAGTGAGCCTGTTCTCACCTCATCTCTTCTTAAAGAATGCCGTGCCCCATGAAGAAGGATGTTCTATATTGTTTATATCAAGTTAAAAACACAACTAACCTCAAATTTATAACATGAATCCTCACCCAATTGGGGAGCTAAGCTGGCCAGTGCCTCAGCGACAGCCAACACTGGTCAAGCTCTCATGGCAAATGTGGAAGTCTCAATGCTTGACTTAGATCACTTCCCAGGCACGGATTCTTTTGTTATAGCTCAGGTAAGCCGCATTCTCTCACCATCACACGTCTCCGTGGTGACAGTGACAGCAGGAAGCTACCTCAGACCTCATGCTCAAGATGGTCTGAACCTCATTCCCAAGGGCCCCTGTGAGGTAGAACAAGCCTCTTATGGGCACTGCAGCCACCCAGGGTCGTCCGAAGGCAGGATGCGCAAGCCACATCTGACTCTCTTCCTAGCCAGGAGTGCTGTTTTCAAACGTCCTCTTAGAGTCCATCTCTGTGTGTCTGTGATATGCTTAAGTAGGTGGAAGAACCTTCCAGAAGCCAGAACATGCTCTAAATAGCCTTTAGTTTTTTGGTACAGATCTGAGTAAATATAGAATGTACCAGATGGAACTGCAGAACTCTTAAGGAAAGAGTGGATTCGTTTTGAGTTTTCTTAAATTAGGTGAGGCTCCCACGTCCAGCTCTCCCAATGTGACATTCTGTGCTATTAAACTTGGGGAGTGGAGCCCAGCTATTCTGAGCTTTACGTGCCAGAAGCCGCAGCTCAGGGCGCTTCTTTGGGTTAGTTCATAAGGCTGCTTGTGTATTGGGTGTTTTATGCACAAGGAACTCTGTCTTGCTAGGGATTTATGAAGTTCATGGCTTTTTCTTTGTTGTTCATGTATCATTATTATTATTATTATTATTATTATTATTATTTATGTTTTTCAAGACTGGGTTTCTCTGTGTAGCCCTGGTATTATTTTTTAATTAACATGCAAATTCAGTCCCTTTAAAAAAATTTTTTTAACACTTACTAGTTTATTTGTGTGTGTGTGTGTGTGTGTGTGTGTGTGTATGTATGTATGACAATGCCTGTGTGGGAGCCAGGGGACAACTTCTGAAGTCTGATCTCTCTTCCTAGCATGTGGGTCCTGGGGAGGGAACACAGGTCACAGAGCTGCTGGCAGGGGCCTTGACCCACCGAGCCACCTCGGGGATCTGTCATAGTTAGTTTTTAGCACATGCTTTTGCTGTCCTAAAATCCTGGCTGATTGTAAAGTGCCTAGAAGTAAGGACAAGCACTGGAAGACTTGCTCAGATGAGATTCCTCAGCCAGCAAGCTTGTGGAGCGGACAGGGTGGTGGCAGGGCCAGGGCCGGCCATGGGCCCTTCATGCCTCAGAGCGCTGGCTTGCAAGATGAAAAGGACTCTGGAAAGGAGGTTAAAACTGCTGCGCAGCATTAACCAGGCGAATTTGGTGCTATGTATCTGCGCATCTTTACATGTCCCCATCAAAAACCCGTCACTTCCCAAACAACCAACCAAACAACCCCTCCCCTGCCACAGCTGTGCAGCAGTAGCTAGAGCCTCATCCGCACACACAGTGATAGTGGAGAATCATCTTCCTGAGGTTCATGTATGTACAGTATTACTTGTATAAAACTCGCTTTCTATTTTGTATTTTTTTTTTCAGATCAACTATTCCTTGGCAAACATCTGAAAACCCCTGACTTAGTTCTGTGATTGTGAAGACGCCATGTTAGCACTTTGTGTTTTATTATCCAGTATGTAGCAGATGATAATACTAAAAAAAAAAAAAAAAAAAAAAAAATATTGTTTTTTTTTTTTTTAATTTTTTGAGACAGGGTTTCTCTCTGTAGCCTTGGCTGTCCTGGAACTGGCTCTGTGGAATAGGCTGGACTCGAACTCACAGAAATCCACCTGCCTCTGCTTCCTGAGTACTGAAAGTAAAGGCCTTTACCACCATGCCCAGCTCAAAAATTGTTTTTAAAGCAATGAAATTTGGTCTGGGGAGATGCCTCGGTGGTTAAAAGTACTTGTTGCTCTTGTAGAGAGGATCAGGGCTCAATTCCCAGCACACACTTGGTGGTTCACATCTGTAACCCCATTTCAAGGGGAACTAACAGGCACGCACGTGGTACACACACATGCACACAGGCAAAACAGAAAGATACATAAAGTAAAATAAATAAATCGAAATTTAAAAAGCCATCAAATGTACTCAGCAACACAAATAAAATCCAAGTAAACTATGATCAGTTAGAGTGGCTTAAATGAGAAATGTCTCCCAAACGTTTGAGGTCCAACACTTGGTGCCACCCCCGCGTTGGTGGTGCTTGGGAGGTTATGGGACCTTTAGATGGTAGAGTCTTGCAAACTTGGGGATTGGGGGGCTTTTAGTGTTTATAGCCTGACCCCACTTTCAGTTGGCACTCTGCTTCCTGTGCATGGTGGAGACGTGACTTCTCAGATTTCTGTCTCTACTGCCACGCCTTCCCTGCCATGGTGGACATCCGGCCTTCTAGAGCTGCAAGTAAAATACAAACTTGTTATGTTGCCTTTGGTCATGGTATTTCATTGCAGCAACAGAAAGTAGCTGATACTTCTGTCTTCAGCAAGGCTTCCGTGAGGCCGTGTCCACTGCAGTCTTGTGTTTACCTCTCTCAGATTCGCATGGTTTCCACGATAACCAAGTCAAGTTTGTCGTCTTAGCCCAAGTTTGACCACTAGGAAGATGGCCTTGTGCACCCAATCCTGTGCATTGCGTTCAAAGTCAGGAACTACGTGTGGGCTTGATAACGAGCACAGCCCAGAGCCATAACGCTCTTCCTTATTGAGAACTGCAGAGCAGAGAAACAGCTTGTGCCTTGGCAATGGGGAACAGATGTGCGTGATTGGCTACAGCTGACTGTGAGAAGGCACCCAGCAGTCTGTGATCACTCAGAAAACATCTCTGGACCCCTGGCAAGATGGCTCTTCAGAGAGCAGGTGTTACAAGCTCAAGTTCTTCAAGGCTCGGGCAGGTGATATCAGAGTGAGACGGACTGGGGGTGGCATGCCTGGGACAGTGGCAAACTGGGGAGCTGATTCAAAAGCACCAGGCTTGCCAGGGCATGGTAGCAACTATTGGAAATCTCCGCACTTGGGGGCCTGATGCAGGACTGTAGGTCCAAGGCTAGCTGAGCTATGCAGTAGCTAAATATCTAACTAAATAAGACATCACATTCAATTAGGGAAGATAAACCCTCAAATTAAAAATTCACACAGATTGGGCTGGAGAGATGGCTCAGCAGTTAAGAGCATTGTCTGCTCTTAGAGAGGTCCTGAGTTCAATTCCCATCTATGATGAGATCTGGTGCCTTTTTCTGGCATGCGGGTGTACATGCAAATAAAGCACTCATACATAAAATAAATAAATAAATCTCAAATTTTTTTTCACACAAACCAACAAGACGGGTAGTGGCTAGCTGGTGGATATCAGTTTGAAATTTCTGAAATGGGAAACTTACATCTGGAAGGGGCCCAGGGGTCTTTGGTCCTAACTCCTACTTTTCAGAAGAGAAACATGACCAAGACACTCCCTGTCAGCCAGGGCTGGTGGGGAATCCCAGTTTAGACAATTTGAGGACTCTCTTCTACCTCACTACTAGCTAGAAGTGTTTCCCCCATATATAAAAACATGCCTTCCAAGTTTGAATTTAAATCTTTATAAAAACAGATAAGTTTATTTTATTTCATCTTATTGCCTGTTGAGAGCCTGATACTTTTCAATTTTAATACTAGCTGTCACCTCCCAGCTAAACTCCAAACTCTGGCAGAAACTTTGAAGTGCATACTTACTATGTGCTTCCTAGCTTGTTAGAATTGCATTTATTTTATTTTTCTTTCCTTCTTTCTTCTTCTTACTCTTCTTCCTCTCTTCCTCTTCTTCCCTTGGTTTCTCAAGACAATGTTTTTCTGTGGCTGTCTTGGAACTTGCTCTGTTGACCAGGCTGGCTTCGAACTCAGAGCTCTGCCTGCCTCTGCCTCCCAAGCTCTGGGGTTAAGAGCATGCACCATCATGCCTCCCTTGCGTTTATTTTCATTTGGTTCTTTGTATTAAAATGCCAAAAGTAGCCAGGTGGGGGTGTTGCACAACTTTAATTCCAGCACTCAGGATGCAGAGGAGGGTGGATCTCTGAGCCTGGTCTACAGACTGAGTTCCAGGACAGCAAAGGCTACACAGAGAAAGCCTGTCTGGAAAAAACGAAAACAAACAAAAAAGAAAAAAAAAAAAGCCAAAGGGACTTGGTGTTAGCATTGTGTCAAAGCCACGACCCTGTTGAGCATTTGTGGAGTGTGACCTGTCTTGAAGGCAGAGGCTCTTTGGCTCTCAGGTAACATCGCGAGAACCGCAGCGATTTAATGCATCTCTGGCCTGTTTGTTCCTATATGCGGACCTACCCACACTGCGTGACTTACTCCAGGGTTCAGTTTTGGTCTTGTATGTTCTATGCAGAAGAGCATTTTTAAAAAGACTTATATGTGTACATGAGAGCTCTATCTGTATGTACACCTGCATGCTGAAAGAGGGCAGCAGATTTCAGTATAGATGGTTGTGAGCCACCACGTGGCTCCTGGGAATTGAACTCAGAACCTCTGGAAGAGCAGACAGTACTCTTAACCACTGAGCCATCTCTCTAGACCAGAAGAGCATTTTTTAAACAAACAGACTAGACGCAGTCAATGTGTGCTCTGCATACGGCAACAGTGTTTTCCTGTGAAACCTTTGATTTACCCTGCGCATGAGAGATGATGAAGAAAAACTCCCTTCACTGGGGGTTGGAGGTAACAAAACATTTGGAGACAGAATGGCCGTCCAAGGGTTGGTAAGGGGGTTCCTGAAGGAGGTCTCTGGGGACTCAGGAGGACAGGAGGTGGGCGGAACCCAAGAAAGCACATGAGTATTGGATGGGGGTTGTGGGCAGCAGGAATATGAACGGCACAGGAAGGAGGGGCAGCTGGCAAGGGTGGGGTGGCTAATTCTTGGATTCTATTTTGTGGTATGATGGTCAACTTGATTGGATTGAGGGCTTTAGAGGAGATTGCTGAAGCATCTTCTGGGCGTATCTTAGTGTTTCCAGGGTTTAGCCCATGGATGGAGTAAAGTGTAAATGGACTATTGGGAGGTTGGAGAACTTTGGCAGGTGTGGTCTAGGCAGGGAGGAGGGCTATCAGGGGCCCTCACTCCTCCCTCTTCTTTCCTCTCTGCTTTCCAACTGCCACGAGGCAGTCTCTGCACCTGCTTCCATGATGCTGTCTGCTGATGGGCCCACAGCACCAATTCCAGATGACCTCGAACAGAACTTGGAGCCAAAGTAAATCTTCAGTAGTTTATTAGAGGAATTCTGTCAGAGATGGGGAGTCTTGCCATGTGTAGGTTCTGTGGAGCCACAGAGGTTGCTTTGGAGGGGTGGCCTTCCACTGACCCCAGTGTACTGCTGTACTGCTAAAGGCTCTGAGCCCCTGCTTGCCAGCAGAGAGGTGGGCAGCAGGACTTCTACCTGGGTAAGCTGGTATGAGCATCAGCAAAGTGAGTTTCTGAAGCCCTCAACACAGGGACTGTAGGGGAAGAAGACACCATGAACTTTGCTCTTATTATGGTCTGGCTTCGGAGTGGTGGCCATATATAGCCTAGTTTTGGGAGTACAAAAATGGGGTCCACCCTGAAAGATGGCTAGCCTGGGGTTGTAGGAGGAAGATGTTCCCTGTAAAGGGACAATGCCCCACTGTTGTGCAGCACAAATCTTCAAGCCAAACAGATACCATCTTCGGGAGGTCAGCTCACACACAGCTCGCTTGTCGACCATTGAGGTTCACTCATTAGAGGACCCCAATGCAGTTCTGCCCTAAACTTGGGGTTTAGGGGAAGGGCTAAAGTACACAGTCAGGGAAGGACTGGTAGCTGGGAGCACCATCTATGCTTCCCTTGATGGGGAGGCGTCTCCCGGCCGGATGTAGACCTTCCAGGGAGGCCTCCTTAAAGCTTCCCTTTTCCTGCTGGCAAGCCCTCACCCATAGACCTTTATGTAAGTTTAACACAGTAACTCTTCCCTGCTGGGATAATCTTTCTGTGCACTGTGTAAAGGTTGTGTGACTCAGGCGCTGACTTCTGTTCTGGAAGAGAGTTGAGTACAGGCCAGACTTCAGTGCTGTTATTTTCATGAAACATCATCACCTGTCTCAGGGTTTTGTAAACATCTCCATCACCTTCTGATTGGTTTAATAAGGAGCTGGCCAGCCTAGAGCAAAGCAGGAGAGGAGAGGAGGGACTTCCAGGGGAGAGATAGAATCTCCAGGGGAGGGGGGTATGGGGGTTGGGGCAGTGGTGCAGGATTCAATTAGCCAGGTACTGAGAAGTAACCAGCCATGTGACAGAGCTCAGACAAGTAGAAATGGGTTAATTTCGGTTATGTGAACTAGCTGGGAACAAGCCAAGGCAAGGGCCAAGCTTTCGTGTATTAATGAGAGGTCTCTGTGTCGTTACTTCTGTGGCTGGGGGGTCAGGACAGTGCAGCGATACTTCCCGAGGGTGAACCCACCGGAGTGGAGTTTGGTTTGTCACTGGAACCTATGGACAGAGCACAGATGCTTTGTAGTCCCTGCCATCCCCACACACCCAGAAAAAATTCATGTGCCCCTCACAGAACCCCTGTGTTTATGGTGCTGGCATGGTTCCTCCTGTAGGTCTACTTGGATCTTGTCAGTAGTGAGGGAAGAGGGGCCAGCAGGAAGACTCACCCTGCAGGTACCTGGCCTCCTGCCTGGGTTCAGACATTGTGCCCTGCCAGGGCTAGACAGGGTCTCCACGAACTTGCTGCCAGTGAAAAGAAAACAGTCTCTCTCTGCCTTGGGTATGTGTGCCTTCGCCTTTGGACAAACAGACTGGATTTTGTAAAGGAAGCAAACCCAGAAGAGATGTTTGTCCCCCAGCTGCCTGGGCATAGGGTTGAGTGTGATGGAGACCAGGGCCCTGGGAGACTCCCCGCTCACACTGTGCAATCCCCCAGGCTGCTTTCCTGCATCTGGGAGAGCTGGGGTCTTGGGATCCGCCATGGAGAGCCACCGTGGAGGAGGAATGGTACTGCAGCAACTCCTTTTCTACACCTTCTTTGTACAGCAACAATGGCCCCCCTTCTTCAGAGTTAACCTCTGATAGCCTTAACCCTAGCACCTCCTAAGTGCACTCGTGCTTGTGCTCACGCACACACTCACGCACACACTCACGCACACACGCACGTATGCACACACCCACATACGCACGAGGCCACAGACAAGGTTAGAATTTATATGTAAATGGCACACTCCTGTAATCCCAGCACTTGGGGGCGCTGAGACAGGCAGATCTCTGAGTTAGAGGCCAGTATGGTCTACAGAGCAAGCTCCAAGTGAATCAGGGCATCAAAGTGAGACCCTGTTTCAGGGTCTCTTTATATGGCTGTCCTGGAACTCTCTGTGTAGACCCAGCTGTCCTCAAACTGACAGATACCTGCCTGCCTCTGTCTCCCAAGTGCTGAGATTAAAGGCGTCCACCACTACACCCAGCCTGTACAATGTTAAATAAACATTTTAAAAAGAAACTGTACAGGGTCTGGAGTCAGGGGAGCTACAGGGCAGCAGGATACAGCTCTGAGGCGTGTGCCGAGGCACTTTCTGCAGTGTGTTTGGCTAGTGTGGATCCAGGAAGCACTCCTCACCAAGTCTAGGGTTTTAAATATGATTTGGAAACCCAAAGAGTTACAAGCATCACTGTTAGTATTTATATAAAAATGCCAAGCACACAACTCATCTTAAATCCAATAAGGTTTATTGGATAGAGATGGAGAGAAAGAGGGAAGGGGGCAGGGAGAGAGATGGAAGGGGAAGGGGAAGACCTGACAGAGAGGGGAAGAGCAGGAGAGAGGAATAGAGCGCAAGAGCAAGAAGGCACGAGAGACAAAGTGGCAGGTTGACCCTTTTATGGAGCAACTGAACCACGCCTGCCAGGTGCCAGGCTCGACTACCTGGCAGGCAGCACATGGTGACATCATAGGTTGCTAGGCAACCCAGAAGCAGGCTGCCTAAATACTTACAGTCACACATTCTGTCTGGATGTAAAGCAAACAAAGGGTTCTTTACGGCTCTCTGGCACAGACAGCCTGGTGCATGACTGCCCTAGGAGCCCACCCCTGCAGAGAGAGGTCCCTGTGGTCGTGTTACAGGATGTTTGATCCCATTGTGAACCCCGAGATGGTGAACTATAAAAACCTGTTTCTTGGTTTGTGGCGGTCAGCCCTAACACACACCTTTCATCCAAGAATTTTCTGTTTATTGGAAACAGGTAAGTATGGTGTGGCTCAGCCCCAGCACAGAACTTTAAGAGCTTTCTGTACACCGGATTTAATAAAGTTAAGCCTTGGTCAAGGGGCGGGACAAGAAGCCAGTTGACAGGGATTACGTAGTAAGTAGGGGCACTGAGTTGAAGGGTATTTAAGACAGAGTGGAGAAGAAGGAGCTCTTTTAGCTCTTTGGTTTTAGCTTTTGGCTTTTTCCTCCTGGGCTGGGATGCGAGCTGAGAAGGAAGGTCAGCTGGGTGCTTTCTCTGCCTCTATGAGCTAAATTTTCAGCCCAGTTATCTGGCTTCTGACTTTGGTAAACTCGAACAATTTGGGATTTTCATTTTGTTTTTTAATAACAATTTTCATTTTTGTAGAGGCCTGTGTGTCCCGCACTGGGGGATATGAGCTCAACCTGGTGCAGCAGGCAGCTAGAAGGCTGCTTTCTGTGCCCGGAACAAAGCCGAGAACCAGAGCTCAGAGCCGTGGTTGTACAGCGTGGAAAAGGGCAGTGTGAGCCCACATGCCTCTACCAAGGTCTGAATTGTAGGCAGTGATACAGCTCTTGTGTTAGAATAGGTTCATCGACTGCTGTAAGCGCCATCGCCATCCAAGGTCTGGGAGAGGAGTGACTTGATCAAGTCACCTTGTCAACAGTGCAAGGACCCACAGCCAGACAACTCTCAATTTTGCACATGATAAATGAGTGTGATAACTACTTTGATTTTGGTGCTTAGAAAGAGGCTGCTGCTATTGATGACTGAGCTGGGCCTTTGAAGGAGCTGGTGATTTTGTTCTCAGGCTTGAGTCCTCTCTGGGATATGAGTTCTGTGTACCTTGGGAGAGCCTCCAGTGGGGACCACTTATCTTCTAATGACAAACATCTGATACTGTCACCAACCCCAGAGCACTCATATCAAAGCCACACACTCCAGAGGAGGCAGCATCGGAAGAGGGTGGCTTTCTGATGCTGCGTGTGGATGAAGAACCGTTTTGTCCATCTGCCAGCCTGCCTGCTCCCAATGCACTTCACTCCTTCCTCCTGAGAATGCAACAAGCTGACTGCATTTCCGGTTCTGTGAGTAGCCTGGAACACAGTCCCTGTCCCGGGTCTTTGAGGGCTGCAGTGGCATCCCACGTCTGGATGTTGGTCTTTCTCTCCCCTCTGCCTCCCACTGCTGGGGTTAAAGGCATGTCCACCACAGCCTGCAGAGAGGGGTTTACGTCTGTCCATTGTTAGGAATAGCTTACGAAGCAGCACGTGCTCTGAGTTCTGTGTGTTCTTTGCGATGTGAAATTTACTTCTGGTGAAACGTTGACATTCAGGAAGCTCAGAGTAGGGTCTTGTGCCTACCATGTGCTATAAGACTCCCTAGACGCAAGCACACTGTCCTGTGATCTTCAGACATAATTTCTTGATTTTAAATACTGTTTTTGAGACAGGGTCTCCCTATGTAGACCAACTAGGCTGGCCTGGAACTTGCTGAGATCCTCCTGTCTCTGCTTCCTAAGAGCTGGGACTGAAGGTGTGTACCACCAATGCCCAACCCTTTAATTTCTTGATTTTTTTTTTTTCTTTTTAGTGATATTTGGATGATTACTGTTTAACAGTGATAGCTTAGTGGTAGGGTGTGGGCTCGATCCACAGCTCTGTAATTGAAATAATGAAGCCAGTCTAATATGAAGTGTTGAAATATAAGCTAGGTTGGGTGGCTCACAGCTATATGCCTGACATTCCAGAGGCTGAGGCAGGAGGATTCCTTATAGTTCAAGGCCAGTCTGTGGTCACATAGTGACCTCCAAATCAACCAGAACTGTATAGCAAGATATCAGCATCAGAAAACAAACAAATAAGTGAAAACAAACAAACAAACAAACAAGTGAGCTTTGTCCATTTGTTCCTCTTACTATTCATGTATTTTTGAGGCTGATTCATTGGGTGCATACTGATTTTAAATTGCTTTATCGTTTCAGTGAATTGTCTTTGTCCCTAATCAAACTCTGTCAAAGTCTCATTGAGCTGGCATTGCTTCCTTTGGTTGGCACTTGCTGCCTGCTGCTTCAAAGCTGTTCATTCCCACCTACACACCCTTAAGCTTCCTTCATGTGTGTCTGTGGCAAACTGCACAATTGCATCAGGAGTTTAGAACCTTCAGCCTGTCTTTCTGTGTCTGCGGTTTAGTCTACCTTTTTATTGTAATTATTGAAATATTTGTACTTTTTTTTTTTAACCTATTGCAGCAGTCTGCCCCACCTTTTCTGGCTTTCTTTTTGTTTTTTGTTTTGTTTTCTGAGGCAGGGTCTCTCTACATAGCCCTGGCTGTTCTGGAACTCAGAACTGACCTCCAATTCACAGAGATCCTCTGGCCTCTGCTTCCCGAGGTGCTGAGATTAAAGGTATGCGCCACCACAAGGGGCTTGTTTTTGTTTGGGGGTAGTATTGCTAATGTAGCCCTGGCTGGCCTGGAACTTGCTATTTAGACCAGGCTAGCCTTGAATTCAGAGCTCCAGCTGCCTCTGCCAGTCCATGTTGGGAATCCAGATGTGTGCCATCATGCCCAGCTGTTTTCTGTATTTCTTTCTAGCCTTCTGGTGTTTAATGCCTGTGGGATAACCCACAAAGAGCAGGAGAGCCCACAGCCTTTCTTTTTGCTCAGGGCCTCAGCTTCACAATAACATCTAGAGCGCTCTTCTTTTTAGGCCTTGGCTAGGGTTTTCCTGTTTCTTCAGTCTACTCCATGGGTAGTGGCTCCTTTTGTCAGGTTGGCTGGAATAACAGACACTTAGCAATGGTAAAACTCCCCTGTATGTTTGAAGGGGACAGATTCCAGAGAGGATTGGCATGGGGGACAGTGATGGAGGACAGTCCCATAATTAATATGGATGACACCTTTCAACCAGCGGCCCAGAAAAAGAGTTCTAGGAAAAAGCAGTGTGTGCCTTTGCTGTTTCACGAATGGTTCGAATCAGTCAGCCAAAGCTGCTGATGTCAGACTCTAGTTTCTTCAGTGTTCCAGTCTGCTCTCAATACCAGTGGCTGCCGGGAGCTTCTAGACTATCAGCACCTGGGGAGAACGGAGGCTTTCAGCTTCCCGAGCCGAGCTTCCGGGTTCTCTGCCTCTCCAGAGCACTGACAGCCACTGCCAGATTCTTCAGCCCTGTTATGTAAGCCAGCCTAATCCATGTTTGCTCCAGGTCTTATCTAGCACAGGCTGGCCGCCGTTTAACACTCTTTGTACGGCTTTAAAAGGTTTTGCACAGCTGGATGTGATATCACGTAACTTTTATCCCAGCGCTTGGGAGGCAGAAGCAGGTGGATCTCCGTGTACTTTGTGAGAGTCTGTTTTTTTTGTTTTGTTTTGTTTTTGGTCTTTTGAGGCAGGGTTTCTCTGTGTATGTAACCTTGGCTGTCCTGGAACTCATTATGTGTCATCCTTTGTTCAGTAGGGGTCTGGATCTCTGCTGGGGTCCTGGAGTTTGGTTTCCAGATGGAGAAGGGGGGGTTCTTTTTCTCTCAGGGCAGCTGGAGCGTGCTTTAGGGTGAGGCCCGAGGGCAATAAACTGGGGTGTTGGAGTGTTATGGTTTAAGCGTGAGGTGTCACTGGTGGCAATGGAAGCATGGGCGTTCCAAAGCCTATGGCAGATACCGCAGTATTACAGCTCTTGGTCAAGTAGCTGCTTTTCTGAGCACTCCAGAGGTGCTGGTGAAGGCCCATGCCTGGCGGGCTTGCAGCCAAGACATAGGCCCAGCAAGGCCAGTGGGCTGGAGGACAGGCCCGGTGAGACTCAACCTGGTGGAGGATAAATGATGGACTCTCTGACAGGCTTGAAGTGAGAAAGTGTGAACATTTATTTGTGCAGAATCAAGAGCAATATAAACCCTGGGCAGAGGGAGGAATTTAGAGGGTGAGTCAGCAATACTTAAATGGTCCTATCACAGGAAGGAAAATACATAAAAAAATTGTAGCTTCCCCCACCTCCAAGTACAATTGAAGGTCACTCCTGGACAGCTATCTTTAGCAGGGTGGGACATTTCTAGGACTTCCTACATGCTTGCTAGAGCTGTTTCCTCATAAGGGAAGGGTCTGGCCTGTAATCTGCCCTGAGGGCTATGTGACCTCCTTTACAAAACCTGGAATCACCCAGATTAGGGGAGACTTAAAATCCCACTGTGTAAAAGGAGGCTATCATCATCGACTGAGCGCATAATTGGCTATCTGGAGATGACCAACTGACTTCAGCCTTATCCAGCAGAGCCTCTCAGCTGTGTAGACCAGGCTGGCCTCAAACTCAAGAGATCCACCTGTCTCTGCCTCTCAAGTGCTGGGATTACAGGCATGCAGCACCACTGTCACGGGGCCACCCAGCACAGCATAAAATCTTTACATTAAGGACTGGGAGACAGGTTGGAGTGAATGCTCAGTGGTTAGGCACTTGCTCTGCTTCCAGAGGACCTGAGTTCAGTTCCCAGCACCCATATTAGGTAGCTCAAAGGATCCAATGCCCTCTTCTGGCCTTGTGGGAACCTGCACATGTATTTCTGTCTCTGTCTATCACACACACACAAATAAACCTAAAAAAGGATTGGGAGAAATTCTATTTTTTTTTTCTTTTCTTCTCCTTTGTTTTGTTTTTCAAGACAGTTTCTCTGTGTAGCCTTGGCTGTCCTAGACTCACTTTGTAGACCAGGCTGGCCTCAAACTCACAGGGATCTGCCTACCCCTGCCTCCCTGAGTGCTGGGATTATAGGCATGTGCCACTGTGCTCGGCTGGCAGAAAATTTCTATTTAGAGCAATGTCCTTGAAGTAGCTAAACTGGCTTGGAACTTGTGGTCATCCTGCTTCCGCCTCCCAAATGCTGGGGTTACAGGTGCATGCCACCATGCCTGGCTGGAGCTTCTGTTTCTTCTCTACCATCTTTCTTGGCACTCCTTCCTTTTCCTTGTTTTGAGATGGCATCACATGTTAGGCCAAGCTGGCCTCAAGCTCAACTATCACACTATGTAATTGAGGATGACCTTGAACTCCTGAGTCACCAAGCCTGGTTGGCACTTCCCTTTTCTCTCCACACTCCATTGGCATTTTCATTTTCTATTTCTGTCTTACTCCTCTTCCTTGTAAGAATCTTCCTTCAGATCTCCCCATCTACTGATTTGTGCCTTGGCTGTGTCTGTTCTCTTTATTGTGTCCTGACTTCCAGCTGTGTTTCCCACAGTGAGCTGAGCTGAGCTTTCTGCTGGGTCCTTTTCCACAATACTCCTTTCCTATTGTTGTGTGTGTGTTGCTAATATCTCCCCTCACCCTGCCTGCTCTGTGTAAAGTCTGGTCCTGATATTCCGACATACCCGGTAGAGTCTCTTTTAGACTAGTCCTGCCCTGGAGCGCTGAGCACTTGGTTTTGCAAACGCTCTCCAAAGACGCCAGCTACTTAGGCTTGTATACTGGTGTGGGTGGGTGAGCCTAGACTATCCCTGTGGGGCAGAGCCTGTTTTCCCTCGGGAGGGAGACTAGGTCAGGCTGCAAGGCAAGGATAAAGGTTGGCATTATTCTCAGGGGTCAAGCAGTCTAAGCAAGGCCGTTATGGAATTATGGGGCCAGGGTAGACCACCCTGGCTCTCCACGGCTGCCGGCTTCAATATTCTTGCCACACTAAGCCTTGGCTATGGGAAGTGTAAGTTTGCTGGACCATTTACATTCCCTGGAGCTTGGGAAGAGGGAGGGGAGTCTCCTGCCCATATACATACTTAGGTGTGACTGGCCTGGGCCTGACCCCTCTGGTGGCAGATGAAGGGCCAAGGGGAACAGTGGCTCTGGCTGATATGTCTCGGCTTCCTTCCTCCTTCCTGATGTGTCTGTCCTTTGCTCGAGGGTCATGCCCTCATTTGATGAGTGTTAGGATTAAAACAGAAAATTCTCCTTCTACCTTGTAAGTCTCTGAGGATAGAAAAAAAAAATCAGGTCACAGGGTCTGGATAAATGCAGGATAATTAAGGTTTAAAGCATATACCTTTCTGCAGATGGTCTGGAGCAGACTGGGTCCTGCCAGCCTGAAGCTGTGGCCTTTGCAGAATGCTGGCACCAATGCCCTCACTCCATACACACACACACACACACACACACACACACACACACACACATACACACATACACACACACACAGCCCCGCCCTCAGGAAAAGCTGCCTGACCTTGCCATCAAGCTTTTCTGCTTCGGAGAATAACATTTAAATTCATCCCAGTACTTCCTCAACTGCCCGGGAGACATCCTCGTTCAGGTCAGGAATCTGGGTCAGCTGTTCATCAACTTGCTATTTGCTCAAAAAGGTTCACAGCCCAGGCAGCAGGCAGTGGGTGCTATTTATCGAGGGTTGTCAGGGTGTGCTGGGTGGCAAGGGTAGGCCTGGACAAGGATTTGGCCACAAGCTTAGGCTTTTTTTTTTTGGAGGGGGGGTTGGGATTCAAGATAGGGTTTCTCTGTAGCCCGAGCTGTCCTGAAACTCTCTCTCTAGTGCAGGCTGGCCTTGAACTCACAGAGATCCACCTGCCTCTGCCTTTTGAGTGCTGGGATTCCATGTGTGCTACCACTGCCGGCACAAGCTTAGGCAGTGGATGGTTTGGTTTTTTGTTGTTACTGTTGTTTTTTTTACTTTTTGGTGAATTTTATTGTTTATTTATTTAATTTTGTTTCTGAGATAGAGCTCTCGTAGCCCGGGCTGGTCTCAAACTCACTGTGTAGCTGAGGATGACTTTGAGCTTCTGATCTTCCTACCTCTTTCTCTCAGGCATCCGTGCAGCCATGCTCAGTTTATAGGAGATGCTAGACAACAAACCCAGAGACTTGTACAGGCAAACATTATCAACTACACTATGTCCCCAGCCCACTCCCTTTTTTTTGACAGGGGTGCTAAGACAGGGTCTTTCTGTGTAGCCCAGGTTGTCATTGAACTCATGGTAATTCTGCTGCCTCTGCTTTTTTTTTTTTTTTTTTTTTTTGAGACAGAGTTTCTCTGTGAAGCCTTGGCTGACCTGGACTCACTTTGTAGACCAGGCTGACCTCAAACTCACAGAGATCCGCCTGCCTCTGCCTCCCAAGTGCTGGGGTTAAAGGTATGTGCCATTGTGCCCTGCTTGCTGCCTGTGCTCTTAAGTACTCAGATTACAGGCATACAGCTGCTTCCAGCCTCACCCCAGTGCGGGTAACACTCAGAGCTTTGAACAATGATGGGCAAGCCCCTACCACGGAACTCCAAACCCAGCTCTGGGCTTTCTGAGGCAGGGTTGCTATGCTACCTTCCCATTCTGGCCTTGAACTCTTGAACCCCTTTCCTCTACCTGCCAGGTGTTTAGTTTTTAGCTGTGTACCACCACGTGAGGCTTGATATTTGAGCTCTCAATGTTGTAAGTGTTGCCACCACCACAGGATGTGGAAAGAAAGGACACAGCCAGGTGTGGCCTACAGGAGGGCTTCTCCTATGACAGCTACATGTAGCACAGGCTACTTGGCCAGCATGTACAGCTCTGTGCTCTTCCTGAACCCCCTTAAGCTCATCCAGGAGTCAAGGCCTTCATCCCCCTGCAGACGGTCCTTCAGCTCAGCGTTTCTTCCTGCACGAGGCATTGAGGCTGAGCCTCAGTCCTGACTTTCCACATTTACAACTACCTGGAAGAGGGGACCCCCCCCAGGGTTCTTCAAAGGGGGAGGTTGCTTGGATGCCAGGTGTTGGGGTACATTGTATGAAGCTGTGTCTCTGCATATTTGATTGTTGACTGCTAAACCAGCAGAGAGCCAAGTGCTAGCACAGCAGCCAGATCTGTCTTGGTGTTATTATTTCTATGGCCCATCACAGGTCTTACGTTTTCTAAACATTTGTCCTTCTTCACTTGCCTACTGGATGTAATAAAGAGCTGATAGCCAATATCTGGGCAGGAAGGTGGAACTTCCGAGAGAGAGAGAGAGAGAGAGAGAGAGAGAGAGAGAGAGAGAGAGAGAGACACTGGGAAAAAAAAAGCAAAGGTGGGACATTCACCAGCAGGACTGAGGTGAATGGCTGGATATGAGCAGAGGTAGATCTGGCCACATGGTGGGACACAGTGCTAGGTTTAGTTGGGTTCAGCTCTAGCTGGCTGGAAATCTGCCCAGCTAAAAGGCCTAAGCTTTAGAATATTGAGAAGTCTCTGCGTCATTATTTGTTCTACTGGGGGGTCTAAAAGCCCCATTATGCCCAATGCCTTTCTTCCAGAAAATTGACCCCTATTCCGAGGATGTCACTGTGCAGTTGACCCCGGTAAGAGGCCCAGTTATGTGACCTCAGACCCCTGTCTTCTGCTACTGTCCCCAGAGCCTCAGTGTTTTTCAGACGTGAGAGTGTGTATGCACAATTCTTGATCAATACTGTAAAATGAACATGTGAAGCAGGTCACAGGAGTTTGAGAAAGCTTTAGAGGGCTTCTGCCTTGGGCTGTTCTGTGTGTGCTATGGTTTGGTGTGTGGATACAGCCACATCTGTCTTCAGGTAGAGGACTTCTGAAGTGGGAAGAGTCAGTTGGGTCATTGTTCCTTGCTTATTGGACACATCAATCCCAGCTGGATCCAGACTAGCTGCTCACTCTAGAAGGCCCAAGGAAACCTTCCCCGTGTGGTCCACACACACAAGCTTTGGAGACTCAAGCAGACCTTACCACACTGCTCCAGACCCAGGCTTCAGTCAGGTCCACCCAAAGGGAGCAGTAATCTCAGCTCCCACTCTCAGGCCTGAGCTTGATCTCAGGGATCCTCAAGGGTACTCTTCACTCCTGAAGCTGAAGTCAAGGAAGGGGTTCTAATCAAGAATGGGGTAGCTGTGGGGTGGTGGTGGCACACACCTTTGATCCCAGCACTCAGGAGGCAGAGGCAGGCAGATCTCCATGAATTAGAGGCCAGCCTGGTCTATGGAGTAAGCTCCAGGACGGCTAAGGCTACACAGAAAAACCTTGTCTTGAACCCTCTCCCATCCTCCAGAAAAGAATGGCTTGGTCCTATTGGTACTTTCTCCTGCTCTTCCTTTCCTCTGGTGTGAGGCAGTAAAGAAGGATTTGGGGGACCAACGCTGGTGAGTGGATGTAAACTCATTCTGTGCGGTCGTGGGGTGTGGGGGGAACCCTGCTTTTTCACATTTCTAGTGTGTAACTTCCCAGTGTTGATGCAGTCTCTTGTTTGCTTTGTGTGTGTGGAGGACAGAGGCTGCTATTGGGTGTCCTCCATCAATCTCCACCATCTACATTTATTTATTTATTTATTTATTTGGGTGCAGTGTCTCTCACTAAACCTAGAGCTTCCTGATTTGGTAAGATTATCTGTCCAGCAAGCCCCCAGGATCCTTCTGTTTCCACCTGGCAGTGCTGGGTTTACAAGTGTCTGTTGCTACATGTGACTTTTTATGTGGGTGTGGAGATCCAAACTCAGGTCCTCATGAGCTGTCTCCCCGCCCCTTATTTATTTAGTTATTTATTTATTCACATCATAGTAAGGTATGTCTCTGTATATTCCGTTGTTAACTGCTGACCCAGTGGTGAGCTAAATGCTAACTAACACATTCTGGTATTGTCGCTGCTATTGAGGAATCGCCTGTCTCAATGCTGTGTAAAAATTACTCCCCAGTTATCTCTGACTGGTTAATAAAGAAGCTGAAGAGCCAATATCTGAGCAGGAAAGTTAGGGTCAGACTTCTGTTCCAAGTCTGGGCGTCCCAGGTGGAGGGAGAGAAAGAGAGAGGAGAAGAAGTTCACTGAGCCAGGAGGAGCGAAGGGCCATGAGGACAAAGACGGAGCAGGCTCTAGGGGAAGCTAGACGGCGTGCGGGGACATGGCCAGGAAGTAGCCCGGCTAGTATATATGGGTTAGAATAGATGAGTATCTGCCCAGCTACGGTGCTTGAAGCTTATTAATATGCAACAGGTATCTAGAGTGGGCACAGAAAAAAATTCCAACATTTACTTATTTATTTTTGGTTTTTTGAGACAGGATTTCTCTGTGTAGTAGAGCCCTGGCCGTCCTGGACTTGCTTTGTAGGCAAGGCTGGCCTCAAATTTACAAAGCCTCTGCCTCCCAAAGGGTGGGATTAAAGACATGTGCCACAACGCCCAGCTGCTTGCTTGCTTGCTTGCTTTATTTATTTATAAGACTTATTTTATATATCTGAGTACTCTATTTGCATGGACACCTGCATGCCAGAAGAGAGCATCAGATCCCTGTATAGATGGTTGTGAGCCACCGTGTGGTTGCTGGGAATTGAACTCAGGACCCCTGGAGGAGCAGATGGTGCTCTTAACCACTGAGTCATCTCTCCAGCACTCCCTACTTATTTTTTAAGAGAAAATTGTTTGTTATGGAATTGTGTTGGACATTCACAGGAGCACAGCCAACAGAAACACTGAGTGAGTCCTTTGGTTTCATGGTCACCTTCACTTGGCATGGCTTGTCATTGAACCCTCTCGGACATATAGTCCCAACTGCTCTTAGGACTGAGGCAGGAGAATCAAGTCCAGTCTGGCCTTGGAGACCAGCCTCAGAAACAGAGTGATACCACGGGACAATTTTTAAAAAGCAGTGTAGATAAATAGGTGTGCTTCAAGAAGAGTCATTCTCTTGTGATGGCGCTGCTGTGGTTGGAGCTTGTTCCGTAGGCCAGGCTGGCCTTGAGAGAGCTGCCTGCCTCTGTCTCCCAAGTGCTGGTATCAGAGGTGTGTGCCACCATCACCCAGCCAGGTTCCTCATTCTTACCATCTCCCTGGCTTTCTAGATCCACAGGGTCCTTCATGTTTTCTCCTGCTTAAGCCATTTAAAAACAATCTGCAGAAGCTGTTGAGCTGGCTCAGCAGTTAGGGAGCAGTTACTGCTCCTGCGGACAGCTTGGGTTTAGTTCCCAACTTCCACCCGGGAGCTCACAGCCCCCTTTAACCTCTGTTTGAGGCCTTCTGATGCCCCTCCTGGCCTCCATGGGCATTGCACATATGTGGTACACACAGATATGCAGGCAGGCAACACGTTTGTACATCCATATATACATTTAAAATCTTAAAAACAACAACAACAAAATAATAAAGAAGCAAAATTCAGGGAGAGTGACAACTGGTGTCCCTGGGTGTCTCAAAAAGAATGTGACCATTTCAGGGGCTGGAGAGCTGGCTCCGAAGTCAAGAGCCCTGGCTGTTCTTCCGGGGCTCTGGGTTCAATTCCCAGCACCCACATCAGGCAGAGCACAGGAAATATGGTGTTTTCTTGTGTCTTCACAGACGCCTGCCCTAATATGCACATATCCACACACATCTACAAGTGATTAAAAATGAAATCTTTAAAAAATTAAATAACAAAGGATATGAATATTTCAAACCTGCCTTGGTACCCCATATCTGAGGATTTGAAAGCAGCATCCTTTGAATGTGTTTATCCTTGTCTGCAGGAGCCCAGGGCACGCCTGCTGTCTTGATCCCAGACCTCAGCACGCTTCTGTCTAGCTCTAACCGTGTATTAGCTCTGTCAAATGTGACATCTCGGAGAAGCTTTTGGGGTCTTTGGTTATAGTTCTGTCGGAGGCACCATTCTTCCTGTCTCACAATCAAAATGTTTTTCCTTTGAAGATTATTTGTATTTATTCTCCTCCCTCACGCCCACCAATGCTCCCCCCCCCCCTTTGAGACAGGATTTCTCTGGGTAGCCTGGCTATGCTGGACTCACTTTGTAGACCAGGCTGATATTAAACTCACAGAGATCTGCCTGCCTCTGCTTCTCTGTGTTCTGGGGTTAAAGGTGTGCACCACCACTGCCTGCCTCCAGTCCCCTCTTGACAGGCTGGAGTCATCGGAACAGAACTGCAACTGAGGAAATGCCTCCATCAGATTGGCCTACGGGCAAATCTGTAGGGCATTCTCTTGGCTAATGCTGGGTGGAATGGCCCAGCTCACTGTGAGCAGCTCTACCCTGGGCAGGTGCTGGCTTATATAAAAAGCAAGCTGAGCCAGCCCTGAGCAATAAGCCAGTGTGCGGCCTTGCTCCACGGTTCTGCTTCAGTTTCCATCCCCAGGTTCCCTTCTCAAGTTCCTGCCCTGACTTTCCTTATGAGGGACAGTAAGATGTAAGGTGAGACCAAACCCTTCTCCCCAAGTTGTTTCCTGATTGCTTTTTCACAGAAGGCAAACTAGAACCGAACTGACACACACCCCGACACAAACACACACGTTAACTGGGATATTGCTGTGAAGACCCTGACTGTTGTTCTGGGAGGGGCCTGGGGAAGAATTTCAGAGCTCAGAGCAGGAAAAGTCCTTGAGCTCCCTCTCAGACTGTTCTGTGGGAGCCGGGAGGTAAAGTTGTGGAGGGCCGAGCAGAGGGAGGCCTGGCTTGCAGAGTTTCGGAGGGACATTGGAGAGTCCCTTAATGACTTTATTGAGGTTGTTCCTGCGATATTTTTGGATTAAGAATCTGTGGTTTCCAGTCAGCTGGGGCCAAAGAATCAGCTGTGACTAACTGGAGACCAGCACCACTGAAATGAAACCTTTGCGCCTTGTGTACATTAAGTTCCATCCCTGGAAGGTGGAGGCAAAATGCTTACTTTAATGGGGTTTCATGCTTTGGTGATCTGAGGGACAGAGAGAATTTGGCCATTGTTTTAGGACTTGAGACTTATCCCACGTTCTAGAGAGATGGCTCAGAAACTAAGAGTGTCTACCGTTCTTCCGCCTTTGGTACGCAGCCCTGATCCGGTACCCGGCCCCCTGTAACTCCGCCTCCAGGGGGATCGGATGCCTCTGGCCTGTAAAGGCACCAGCACTCATGTGCACATACTCCCCCCACATGTTAAAAATAATCTAAATAAACCTCTACAACGGATTTTAATTTTTACGTGTATGAGAGCTTTCCTGCATGTGTGTTTGTGTACTGTGGGCATGCGGTGGCCACAGAGGCCAGAAGAGGACAGGAGATCCCTCAGGACTGGAGCTCTAGATGGCTGTGAGCTACTCTGTGGGTGCTGGGGTTAATGGAGCCCTAGAGAAGAGGATCTAGTTCTCTCAACCACTGAGCCAACCCCCAACCATAACAACAAAGAGTGTTTGTTTGTTTTCAAAACAGAGTTTCTCTTTGTAGCCATGGCTGTCCTGGCACTTAGTTTGTAGACCAGACTTGACTCAAACTCAGAGATCTGCCCGCCTCTGCCTCCCACCTGGCTAAATAAATCTTTAGAATGTATTTTATATTTCTAAATGTAAACATTAGGGAATGTTTTTACAGCTATTCAACTGCATTTAAAGCAATTACATATACGGGCTAGAGAGATGGCTCAGAGGTTAAGAGCACTGTCTGTTCTTCCAAAAGTCCTGAGTTCAATTCCCAGCAACCACATGGTGGCTCATGACCACCTCTAACGAGATCTGGTGCCCTCTTATGGTGTACAGGTGCATATGCAGGCAAAGTATTGTATAAATAATAAATTAAAGAAAAAGCAATTACATATACAAAAAGATTTAAGAGTTTTTGTTTGGAACAATTGGTAAATGAGACTGTACTTGTAAACTGTTGTTTAAATCAACTGAACTTATAAACAGCATTAAAAAATGTAGGTTTTGAGACAGGTTCAAGCATGAAATCCTCCTTGTTGGCTATTCACTGGACTCAAAAGGCATGGACTCCCTTTACAAACTTTGTAAACCCTCAAGGCAGACAAGTGGCCAGTCCCGGACCCCCAAGGAGCAACAGCAGCCAGGCCCAACCCCCAGTCTTCCCCCAACAGCCCTAGGTCATTTCTCTTAACAGCTGTAACTGTCATTCCCAGCCCTGAGGTGGGGGCGTGCCGAGACCCCACCCTACAAGAAAAACCTCACCAATCCCTGAGCAGGAAAACCCACCAATCTCTGGAGCTCCGCCCAGCCCAGGACTTGAAATCCCAACCAATCCTCACCCTGGAAATCCCTGCTTTCCCCGCCTACCCCCCAAATCCTATATAAATGCAGTTCCTCTGTGCGTTCAGCTCCTTGCTGTTCCTCCACGAATTCAGTTCCCTGCTGTCTTCTCCCTGGAGCCCCGGATTCCTCCCTCCCAATAAATCTTTTTATGAGATTTGCTACTTGGTTGTGACTCTCATCTCCAGAAGCCAAGAAGCAAAGGAGGGAAGAAATGGAGTGGGCCTGAGGCTCCTGGCCTCCTCAGCTGCGCCGGGGACACCCTCCTGGGAGCCGCCGCGGCGCAGAGAGCAGTGAAGCAAAACTGTTACACTGTAGCTCCCCAGCTCAGCCAGGGATATCCGCCTCAGAGCCGCAGACTCCGCTGAGGAGGCTTCCCATCTGAGCGGTTCCCGGGCTCCTGAGTCCCAGCACACACTGCCATGTCAGCAGGCACTCCTGCCTCAGCTTCCGAGGGCTTGTGTTACAGGTTTGTATCACCTCATCTGCATAAATTATTTGTACATGTGTGTGAGTAGCTGTACATAAGTGTTTTTCGACCTCTGGGTCACAACCCCTGGGGTCACATGCCAGATGTTTACATAGCAGTAATCATATCAGATTTCTAACAGCAAAATTACGGTTAGGAAGTAGTAACAAAATAATTTTATGGCTGGGGTCACTTCAGCATGAGGAATTGTGTTAAAGGGTCACAGCATTAGGAAGGAGAGCCACCGGATTAATGGCACGGTGGCTGTTTTAGCACATCAGTGTTGGGGACACACTCCATTACGTGCAGTGGATATCTGTGAACTGTCTTGAATGCTGTAAACAATTTATTAGAGGCGTTTCCTTTTGATGCATTTTGGTCTAAAGCTCTTGGGCCCAGCTGGCAGAATTAGGTTACAGAAGCTTTGACACGTCTGGCCCCATACTTCCTGCTTCCTGTTCTGCTGTGATGTCAGGATCCCCACGGTGATGGCTGAAACCATTCCTCCTTTTCTGTCACATCTTTTGGAACCAGTGATGAAAAAGTAACAGCTATCACGTCTTTCAGGTTTTCACCTGTTTTAAATGAGGCCATAGATCTGTTTGAATGACCAACTTGAAACAGTTTAGCATAGCGTCCTAAATGCTTCCGGTGGGTATGATTGTCAAGTCTAGCCCCACAGCTCCAGAACCACGCAGACCCAAGTGCCCTCATGGCATCCTGCTTCCACACCAGTTCTTGTTAGCTGTTGGAACTGGCTGTAGAAAGGAGTTGAGCCAAACTGTGCATGTCAGTAACCCAGCATGCGGGAAGATGGGGCAGGAGAATTCCCACAGCTTCAAGGCCAGCCTGGTCTAGGCAGGGTCTTCTAGGCTGGCAAGGGCCACATGTCAAAGGCTTATTATTTCAAAAGATGGCCGACAGAAATCGAAAGCAGTCTGGCAGGTGTGGTGGGACCCCTTTTAATCCCAGTACTTAAGAAGCTGAGATACGTTCTGTTTGTTTGTTGCATGGTTGTTGGGAATTCCCTGCGTAGACTAGGCTGGTCTTGAACTCAGAGATCCTCCTGCCTTTGTCTCCTGAGTGCTTCGATTAAAGGCAGGTAACACCATGCCCAGCTCTGAGGCAGTCTGAGGCCAACCTGAGCTACATGGTGTGTTTTAGGCAATCCTGTGTAACATAGCAAGACATGTCTCATAAATCCCAAACCAAGGCCAAACAAAAGACGCAAGGTTCAAATTAATGCCCCACGGATGGGGCCACTGGGACAGCCTGTTCCTAGATAAGGTTCTCAGCACCTCCAGGATGCACACGGTAAAGGAGAGGCCCTAGGCCCTTCTAGCCAAGCACACAGGAAGGCTCCACAGGGACCACAACCACACGCTGCTCTTTGGTTCAATATGTCTGGCATACACTGTCAGGCCTTGGGCATCCTGAGGAGGTCTTGGCAGAACTGAGCTATCAACACTGTGACGAGCAGGCCCTGCAGCCTAGGAGGCGTTACATTCTGTGCCAACCCACTGGTCCCTGGTGACTCTGGAGAAACTGGAATCTTGGGTGAAAGGCCACCCTCAGGACCTGGCCTGTGGACGTGCTAGGAAAGGCGGCCACAAGGAACTGTGTTTGTACTGGTTCCTGAAATGCTATCCTGGGCTATTCAGTGTTGCGAGTTGTCATGAACTTATCCATTATCTTTTATTTTTAGAAAAGTCTACTGATTTAAGTTTGAGTGTGCGCGCACCATGTGTGCGCGCACCATGTGTGCGCCTGACGCCTGAGGAAATCAGGAGAGAACATCAACTGTGGAACTGTGGTTACGGGTTGTTGTGAGCCAGCCACCATGTGGTCGCTAGAACCCGGGTCCTCTGAGAGAGCAGCAAGTGCTTTTAACCCCAGCCATCTCTCCAGCCCCAACGGTCCACCGTCATTGTGAATGTCAACACAGGAAGTTAGAAAACCAGTGGGACCCCTGTCGGTCTCTACCTCCTGCTGCTGCGTTTTCCATTTTCACATGTGTTTGTACAGAGACAAATCAATAAAGTACACAGTCCCCTGGGTTTTAGCCCATTGGCGAAGTTGGCTGTCATTTGTCAATATAGGACAGAAAGGGAGCCAACCTAAATTTTGGGGGGTCATTTTGGCATGCCGGGTTCTACTCCCTGTAGGTCTGTTGCTTGATGGGGTCTCCAGGGCACCCTTGGTGGGCCGTAGCTGTTTGAATACCATATGCTGGGGGTTGGTCTGTGCTATTTATTCTAATGCTAATTACTGTCCCTAAGATCTGGTCACGTGCGCCCCAGAAGTGACCTCACAGTACACCAAGTGATGCTGTGTAACTTTGCTCCCCAGTTATCCCTGATTGGCTGATAGAGTTGCTCATAGCCTGGCTGGGCAGAAGAGAGGTGGGCGGAGTTTAGGCTCAGGGAGAGCACAAGAAAGAGGAAGGAGAGGGAGCAGGAAATGTAGCAGGGGGAGAGGAAGCTGGAGAGAAGGAAGTCGCCATGGGCAGAAAAAGGGAGGAATGTTAGTATTTAGGCAGCCTGCTTCTGGGTTGCCTGGGAACCTATGATGTCATGTGTTGCCCACCAGGTGGCCGCGCCTGTGAGGTTCAGCCACACAGGAGCTGGAAATGGATCCCTGCCTCGTACCTCTCTCTCTTGCTCTTGAGCTCTTGCTCTTACTCTCTCTTGCTTTCTCCCCTTTCTCTGTCGGGGCATTCCCTTTCCTCCCCTTATCATGTCTCTCTCCTTTTCTCCCTGTCTCCATCTCTATCCAGAAACCTCTTTCATATAATATCTGTTGTCTGTATCATCATTTTAAACCATGAGCTCGTGGCCGTGAGGACAGAGTGATGGCGCCGGTCGAGCCCAGACTGGACGACTTCTTGGCAAGTAGCTTGATGTGTAACTAGGAGACAACCAGATAGCTTAGTGGGTTGAACCTGCCCAGCTCTAGTGCGATAAGCTGATAAAATAAGTTATGGTCTCTGTGTGTCAATACTTTGGGAACTAGCTAGAGTAGAGTCTAATAAAAATACAACAACCGTAGTCACAGGGACATGGGGACCTGTAGGAGCTCTTTGAGGTATGTACCCTATGCTAAGATTTACCTGGGATTTTAAAATTTTCTCATTATTTATTTATTTATTAGACAGGTTCTTATAGCCCAGGATGGCCTGGAACTCAATATGTAGCCCAGGCTGGCCTCAAACTCAGAGATCCATCTGCCTCTGCCTCCTAAGTACTGAGATTAGAGACATGGGGAAAGAGAAGGCTCAGAGGTTAAGTGTGAGATTCTGCTTTTCCAGAGGACCTGAGTTCAGCTCTCAGCATACACTTCTGGTGGCACACAGCTATCTCCAGCTCCAGAATCAGGGGCGCTTAGGCCTTTTTCTGACTTCTGTGGATACCCCCACATATGTAGAACACACTGACAAAGTCTCTCTCTCTCTCCTCTTACACACACACACACACACACACACACACAAATGTAAATACAAGTATTTGTTGTTTGTTTGTTTTTGAGACAGGGTTTCTCTGTATAGTCCTGGCTGCCCTGAAACTCTCTATGTAGACTGGGCTGCCTCAACCTCAGAGATCCACCTGCTTCTGCCTCCTGAATGCTGGGATTAAAGGTGCGTGCCACCACTGCCACAATCTTTAAGGAACATGCCAGGTCACATGAGATTTGTGTGCTTCGTGTCATGCAGAGGACCTCAGGCTGCCGCTCCATGTTATTTCCACATAGTTCTCAGTACTCAAGGTGCTACTCAGGCCTTTGAATGTGAGGCAGTGTCTTCTCAGGAGCTTAATTTTCAGTTGTCAGTTCTCCCAACTTTACATGGTTCTAGTGACTGAACTTAGGCTGCTGGTCTTGTGTGGCGAGCGCCTGTATATGCTGAGCTATCTCATTGCCCCCAGGTACATATATTTTTAAGTTTTTTAAACATTTCTTTTTATTATGTGTACATGAGTGTTTACCTGCATGTATGCATGTGCAGTGCTCACAGAGGCCAAAAGAGGGCATCGGGTCTCCTGGAGATGGTCCTGCAAGAGCACCAAGTGCTCTCCAACTCTTAACCATTGAGACATCTCCCCAGCACCCCCATGATACATATATATAAAATATATATGTATGTGTGTATATTACATATTATTATATATTATATATACTCAGAAGGCAAATGTAGGCAGATCTTTGTGAGTTCAAGGCCAACCTGATCTACAGAGTTCTAGAATGGCCAAGGCTGCAAAGAGAAACCCTGTCTTGAAAAACAAAACAAAATAAATCAACCAATCAACAAACAAAAACCGCCAAAAACCTGCAGCCCCATGTCTACCTCTGACCCACAGGGTTCTGAGTACCTGTTTCTTCTGCTGGAGGCCTTTGTCTTGGCCTCTGACGGGAATGGGCTGGGGAGAGGAGGCAGGCTACTGAAGTCGGCTTAGAGGTGCTGGGCACGAGGCTGGCATGCCTCAGGAAGACACCCCTCCTCCACTTGTTCTCTGCCTGGCCCCTGCGGAACTCCAGAATCAGTGAGGACAGATGACTCTTGTCTTGGGGGCCTTTGGTGCTCTGCTGCAGCCAGGGTTGTCCAGAATAATGGAAGATGGGCTTCCCAGGGCTGTGGGACAGCGTCCGACCTAGAGAGGCACTCAGCCTGGAGGTGGTCCGTTGGTGGGGAGATTAAACATTCCTAACGAGATTACTGCTGCGGGAGTCCTTCTGGCAAGCATGGGGTGTAGACAGTTTCATCCTCCACGAGGAACCATCACCACCAGGCTTACGAAGCCCAAGGCGCTTAGAAAACAAGCTCAGTGTCTGCCCGACCATTCCGGCGCGGCTGGGCTTTCTGTGGTGTGTGCTCCTTTACTTTCTCTCGCTTTGGCTTTGCAGATCCCCTGCATAGCGTCTCAGCAGGGCGACGGTGTCTCCACTGTGTGGTCAGGATCTCCTGCCTGCTTCATTGGCCCTCGGGCCTGAGTCAGCCCTGCCTCCCCTCCCGTGTAGCTGAAGCTGGCCTGGAGCCTACTATGTCGACCAGACTGTCCTTGAACTCATGGAGATCCACTTGCCTCTGTCTTCCAAGAACAGAGAATGAAGGTGGGCGCCACCATGTCTGCCCTATCTGAGTCTCTCATGCATTCCTTGACTGTGCTGACTGACAGGCACCTTTGCCCTGTCTGTGAAAGTTGTAATTCCTTCTTTTGAGTCTGTGCCCTTGGGCCTGTGTTGTTCTATTGGAGTGTGCGCTGTCAGTGTGCCGAGGCCCCAGGGGAACGCTGTGTGTAGCTGACCACGTGCAGAAAGCACAGGCACTGTGGTGGCCAGGGGTAGACTGCACGACACAGCAGCTGAGTCCAAATATGGGACTTGGGGAGAGGGTGGCCCTGGCACCGTGCGCCGAGGCCACCAGTGTCATCTGTGGCGAAGGCGGCACATAGATTGTGAACTTGCCCTCCATGGCCATGTCTGTCTCTGTGTGTGGGATGCATGAGGAAGAGAGCCCTGCTTTGCCGCTCTCTGCCCTGTTCCCTTGAAGCGTGGCTTTTCACTGAAGCTCTTCATTAGGTCAGGCTGACGGCCACTAGTTCCTAGCATTAACCCGTCCCTGCCCTCAGCACTGGGGTCACAGGCACACACACCCACGTTCAGCATTTACATAGGTACTGGGGATTGGAACTCAGGTCCTCATGCTTGCAGGATAAAGATTCTTACCCATGGAGTCAGCTCCCCACAACTGCTCATTGCCTCAGCTCTTGAGTGACTGGGTCTCAGACACCCCAGTTTAAGATCCGACCAAAGCACTTAGAATCCAAGTATTATAATTTGGGCAAACATAGAGTCTGACAGATCTGAACGGGACTCCGGAGACACTCTGGCCACACTTTCCTTCTAAAGGAAGAGCTGAGGCTGGGGAGTCCTGCAGAGAAGTGGCTCTAGCACTCAGCCACCCCTCCCTGGCTCACCCCTGGCGGCCATCTGTGGGCGTAAGGTAAGCGTATCACTAACAGCTACCTGGATGCTACCCAGTGTCACATGCTGGAGGCTGGCGGGCCTGGCCCAGCCCAGAAGCAGGCATTCCTGTGCCCTTTTACCCAGACTCAGGATCTCACTTGTCGACCATGAACTGGCCTCACTTGGCCTCTCACCATCCAGGTGGCCGCCATCTCCACACAGACGTGTTCTGGGTCACAGTTTTCTGCATTTTGCAGGCAAGAAGGGTAAGAATTCACAAGTATGAACGGGGCATGGTAGCCCACACCTACAATCCCAGCATGTGGGAGATGAAGTGGGGAAGATCAGGACCGCAGACCACTCTCAACATGCTACCCTGACTTAAAAACCACCAGCAGAGAGCTGGACAGCTGGCTCAGGAGGTTGAGCACGCTGGCTGCACTTCCAGAAGACCCCAGTTCAATTTCCAGCACTTACATGGTGCCTCACAACTGTGATGTCAGTGCCAGGGGACCCACTGCTCTGTGGGCCTCTGCACACACTCCACGCATGTGGTGAATAGACACACATGCAGGCGAAACACCCATAAATACACATAAAAATAAATAACCGAACCACCAACAGAGCCAGGCATGGGCTGCTGCATGGCTCTGGTTCCAGCACTCAGGAGGCAGAAGCAGGAGGATCTTTGTGAGTCTGAGGCCAGCCTGGTTTACACAGTGAGTCCAGGATGGCCAGAGCTACACAGAGAGACCCAAACAAAACCACAGAGGCCAATAAGATGGCTCAGTGGGTAAAGGCACTGGCCACCAAGCCTGACAACCTGAGTTTGATCCCTGGGACCACAGGAAGGAAAGAACCAGCTTCCCCCAAGTTATCCTCTGACTTCCAAATTGCTCCACTCCAACCCCCCAAATAAATTAAAAAAAAAAACCCACCAACAAAATAGACATGGGACCAGGGAGAGGGCAAGCACCGGGACAGGAGGGAGGAGCCCTGGCACAGCATGATCACTGGAGCAGTCACCTTCGCCATGACTTTACACTGTGGTGGAGACAGGAGGAAACCAGGATCCATAAACAGCCGACTCCAGGTAGAGAGGAGCCGCCTGAGAGGAGAGCCGGCCAGGATGGTGAGCACAGGCTTGTGGTGACATCTGCAGGCTGAAGGGGCTCATTTCCCAGACTGCTGCTAACTGAACTGACTGGACTGGGCTCTCTGGACAAACAGACCGCCTCTGTGGTGGGCCAGGAAGATCCAGGCCCTGCCAGGACCCTCCAGAGGCTGTTCCCCCTTCATGTATGTCTGTGTCCAGACTTCTCTCCTGTGCATGCATGTGTGTATGTGCACGAATGATTGTGGCGTGTAGAAGCTACAGGACAACCTTGGATGCAGTGATTCCCTGCACTCTGCCCTTGGGTGCAGCTTGCTGAATATAAATAGGCCAGTCCGGCTGGCCTTCAAGCCCCAAGAATCCACTGTCCCTGCCTCCCCAGAGCTGAGATTTCCGCTGTATGCCACCATGCCTAGCTTGTTTTATCTAGGGAGTGAACTTGAGTCCTCATGCTTCCAAGGCTAGTGCTTTAGTGACTGAGCCACGACTCCTGTCCCCTGCCCCCCCTCCCCCCCCGGCTGACACCCTTATCAAAACCCTAGTTATACTGGAGCAGGGGTCCTTCTTCCGTAGTATGAGCTCACCTTAATCGAGCTGCACTGATTCTGCATTCGAAGATCATGTATGTATAGGGTCACAGTCTGAAAGTCTGAGGACTAGAATTTCAGCCTATGGTTTACGGGGGAGGGGGGCACAGTGACATGTCACAGCACGGGATGATCACATCATGCCAGTGACACTGCAGCAAGAACCTGAATTCAGTGAGCAAGCAAATCATGCAGACTCCCTCGGGAACAGCATCCAGAAGGAGGGAGCAGCGTGTAAGGGCGAGATGGCCACAGCTAAGCGGAGTGAAAGAACAGATGATGGTCTTGACGGCAGAGGTGAGAAGCATGATTCAGTAGTGGGAAATTCACACCTGCAAATCGCATTCACAGTGTTACAAAAATCAGCCTTTCATTCCTAATAAAAACTCTAGACGGAAGTGCGCTAACACATCGTCGTGTTGCGGGAAACTTGGCTCGGGCACAGCAGCCCACCTCAGCTCCACAGCGCCATGCAGAGGCCCTCCCTTTGCCAGGCAGGGCTCAGAGGCTTGCTTCCAGACTCCAGCTAAAGCAGGAAGGAAAAGACTTGAGGGCTACACCTGTCTCAATTACTGTTTCTGTTGCTATGAAATATCCCAACAAAACATTGTAAAGGGCTTGACTCGGCTCCAAAGGTTTACAGTTGTGGTGGGCATGCCACAGCAGCAGCAGCTTGAGGCAGCTGGTCATCTTCAGGAGGCAGAGATGAGGGCTGTTTCCAGGCTTCCGCATGCCCCAATGATGGGGCGTTGCAGCAAATGACATAAAGGCGTTGGGCTATGTATTGTTATCAACCCTAGAGCTGTTGTGGCAGTATCATCTAACCCACTATCACAATGAGACACTGACACCGTCAGGTTTATAATCACCTTATTTACCTTGGGCCAGGCAGACATTTCACTTAACTGTCTCAATTGGCTCACCATCCACCTCCCAGCCTCCATCCAATGCCAGCACCTTAGCCACCCTCATCTGGTCCACCTTTCATCCGTGATCCCATGGTTCTCGCTTAAATTCTTCATCTGGGCCTCTCCACACCATTACTGGAGTCCTTTCTCCTCGCCCACCTGGTTTTTTTTCTCCAGGCTAACCCATCCTGGGGTCGTCCTCCTTTCTCTTTTCCAATCTGTCTGTCTCGTAATTCTCGTGATTCCTCCATCCTCAAAAGCCCAGGAACCTAGCCACGCCCACCCCATTCTACCCTGCCCAGGTATAGGCCATTTAACGAACCAACCAGGTATAATGTTTTAGGCAGGTTTACACAAACAAGGATGGTGTATCCCGCAGGCCAGTAATTAGCATTATACCAACCTCCAACAATGGGGATAGTTTCTTTAAAAAAATTATCCATTACTTTTACAGTGTTCTGCCTGCATGTGTGCCTGCGCACCAGAAGAGGGCACCAGATCTCATTACAGATGGTTATGAACCACCATGTGGTTGCTGGGAATTGAACTCAGGACCTTTGGGAGAGCAGACAGTACTCTCAACCTCTGAGCCATCTCTCCAGCCCTAACAGGGATATTTTGAAACCATAAACACAGGAACAGCCATTTGCACTCACTTAGGCATTCACATCCCTGTGGCTGGTCAAGGCGGGAGGGGGCCAGCCAACAGTGCAGGTGTGGCCTGCCTGCTCCAGCCCAGGCTCTCTGCAGCCACTACCCAGAAGGTCCCCACTCACTCGGTGAGTGTGGCCTCTGTGGATGCTGTGAGTGAGTGAGTGTGTGTGCTCCTTTCCTGGGTACACAGTGGGCAATTTTAAGGTACATTTGCTCATGCCCAACTCAGCATGGCATGCTGGCACTTGCTTCTCTGCGCCATGCTCCTGATTTGCCCAGGGTCCCTGTTCCTGGTCCCTGAGTCCACTTCTAAACACCAGTAACTTGTACCCAGCGCTTGGCTCATTTTATGAACTCGGGAAACCCAGATTAGAAGAGTCAGTGGCTCTAGAGAGCAGAGGGCAGGGCAGGGTTACAGGAACAGCCAACCACATGTGTCTCTGCTGCACTTTGACGCTGTTGGCTGAAGGATCTGAGGGGGGCCTCCGTCTGTACAGGTGCAGTGGTGTGCCCAGGTGGCCTCCTACGGTGAGACCCCAGGCTAGTTTCATCAGTAATCAGTAATAAGTGGCCACAACAACAGAACTAGGAATGGCTGGGGCTGGCTTCTTATCAGTGCCCTTCAAAGCCTCAGCACCCTTCGGCCAGCCACCTGCCAATTCAAGACAGTCCGTGGCCCTGCTGCAGGGAGGGCCTTCTTTCCCTCCCGTGGCACGGGGCAGCTGCTGATGGAAACCAGCCCAGCATCCTCCATAACTTCAAGTGATGTTTTATCTCTTCAGCTGTGCTCAGGCGACTGCGTGACCTGCTAAAGAACAGCTGCTGCTCACACCACTTCGACACCAAATGTGGGTGTCCCCGCACCAGCAACTCCCCACACAGCGCTGATTCAGGGGATCCTGGGCCCTGAGCTTGCTGACCTCCGGAACCAGCAGCCAGCCTGGACCTCCCACACTCCAGAAGGCAGTATCCATACAGACAAGGTCAAGGCTCATGGCCCTCAGGGTTCACCCTCCATGCATTTACCTGCTTATCACAAAGGAGACCAGATGAACAGGGAGGTCTGGGGGTCTCACCTAGCCCCTTAAACAGCCTGAGCTTCAGCACAGGGCTGGAATCCCCAACCTACTCACAGCCAGCCCCTTACTTATAAGCAATCAGCCCCTTTCCAGCCGGCCAACACATGGATGTGAGCTCAAGTGCCCAAGAAAGGGGGTGTGGCATTAACTCAAAGGCAGGTGGGTGGTGGCAAGGCAGGCGTCTTTAATCCTGAGCTTGAGAGTTCAAAGCCAGCCTATTCTAAAAAGTGAGTTCCAGGACAATCTTGAGGGCTTTTTTTTTTTACAAGAGGTGTAAAACCAGGTGAAGTTCAAAGGCAAATTTCTCTCACGTTCATGCCTATGTACTCATGTTAGTTACAGGAACTCTAAACTGTCTACCTACACACACACACTTTTTATTTTTTTTTTTTTGAGACAGGGTTTCTCTGTGTAGCTTTGGCGTTCCTGGACTCGATTTGTAGACCAGGCTGACCTCAAACCCAGGGATCTGCCTGCCTCTGTCTCCTGAGTGCTGGGATCAAAGGCTTGCATTCCCCACCACCACCTTGGCTGTCTACCCCTTATTATAGGGCAGTAATGACAAACCAAAGTCCAACTTGGGAACCAGTGAGTTCCTCAGTTCACTACAGAGCCAGGGAGGGGCTGCTTAGAAGAGTGTGTGACCCTCAAACAGCCACCCCAGCAACTTCCTCATAGATGCATAGATGGGGTGCCTCTGCTTTCTGTTAGCCTTCCACACCCCACATACTCAAGTGACTGGGGGCTTGGTTCAGGAGCCTCTTTGGATGCTTCTTTGGCAGTAGCGGTGAGCCCCACAAATGCTGGTGCCTAGAATGTGCTCCACGCCTCCTAAACTCTGGCTTCCAGACCCCTCCTTGGGAAGATCCTGGAGGCAAAGAGTCCCGGACATGAACTTCTAATATCGTGATATTATACCTGTCAGTTCACACACTAAGACAAAAACTTGTATTTTCACTTCTACTGCGGGATCTTCTTCAAATTACTCTCCCAAGAATTCCTGTCGTTTTTTATTTCTTTCAGACAATGATCTCATTATTTTGTCCCTGACAATGCCAGCGTCACAGATTGGGGGGTGATTGTTCTCTGTGGGGCCTCCTTGCCTGTTTTAAGTGGTATCTGGGCTGTAAATTGCTCTGTGTTCCTTCAGAAGTTACCTGCAGGAAGCTTTCGAACCTGGATCTCGCTTGTGTCAGGGAATGTTTGGTTGCTTTTCGTGTTAGTTTCTACTTTTGCTAACTTGCTGTCCCAGAATGCCTTGTAAGCTTTCTCTCTTTGGAAATCACTGTGTGCTGAGGATGTGTCTACACAGCTTACAGAAAAGCACATTCCTCTGGTAGACCAAAGCAGCTCAGGCGGCCAAAGGCAGCTGTTTTGGCAGGAGGCAGAAGGGAGTTCACGCAGGGAAACAATGCCAGAATGGGGCCCAGCCTTTCTCCCCTGCAGCCGTTGACTAGCCAGGGGTAGAGAGGGGTCTGAGAAGGTGGCCATGGGCTTTGCCTGGGGCTTCCCAGGTTCTGCCTGCTGCTGAGCGAGTTTCCCCAAAGCTACACAGTTGCATGGACCGCTGAGGTGAGGAATCTTCACCAGGATGGAAAACCAGGAAGGGATTCAGTGGTTCACATCGTACAGAGTTCGGGGACCAGGGTGAGCGCCCAGGAGGAAATTGGGCCCCTCCCTGCCAGGCTTCTCCTTCATCTGCCCGGGAGCGTGGGGTCCTCCCCGCCTGGAGGGGCCAGCGGTGGGGAGCAGCGCGACCTTGAGTAGGAACGCTGCGGAAATCCCGGATTGGCCAGGAAGGGATCAGGTTACCCTCTGCGCTGTCAACCAAGGGGCTCCCTGTTTGGGACCTCCAGGACGGACCGAGGGGCCCCAGCTGAGTCCGCGGGGAGTGGGAGGGAAGCCAGCGGGGCCGGGAGCTCCCGGGGACCCGCGGGAGAGAGGAGGCCCGGAGGAGGGGCTGGCGGGGCAGGCCGTGGCCGGGGCGGCGCGGGGTGGTGGAGCAGCGCGCGGGGCTGGGGAAAGCGCGTCGCGGGCCCGAGCCCGGCGGCCCTCGGCGGGGCGGGGCGGCGGGGCGCCGGGTGGGCCCGTGCTCCCGGGCGCCGCGGGGACGCGCGCGCGCCCCCGGCCCCGCGCCCCGCCCTCGCGCCCTCGGCGCGCCGCCTCCCAGCGCCATTCCCCGCGTCCCCTCGCCCCGGCCATGGAGGGTTTGGTGCCGCGCCCCGCCAAGGGCTACCGGGTGGTGCTGCTCGGCGGCGTGGCGGTGGGCAAGACGGCGCTGGCCACGCAGTTCGCATGTGGCCGCTTCCCCGAGCGCTGCGAGCCGTCGGTGGAGGAGCTGTTCAGCAAGGTGATCGAGGTGAACCGGGCCCCCGCGCTGCTGGAGATCGTGGACACGGTGGGCGCCGAGCACCTCGTCACCCTCAAGGACCTGTACATCAGGAACAGCGACGGCTTCGTGGTGCTCTACAGCGTGTGCAGCGAGGCCTCGTTCCAGGCCGTGCGGCCGCTGCGGGAGCACATGGGCCGGCTGCGGGGCCCGCGCGCCGTCCCGCTCGTGTTGGTGGGCACCAAGGTCGACCTGGACGCCGAGCGCCAGGTGCTGACGGCCCAGGGCCGCGCGCTGGCCCGCGAGTGGCGCTGCCCGTTCCTGGAGGTCACGGCCAAGAGCAAAATGATGGTGGACCGCGTGTTCACGCAGGTGGTGCGCGAGATGGAGGCCCTGGCCCCGCCGCCGCCCGAGGCCCCGCGCATCCCCGCCAACGCCCTGGAGACGTGGCCGGCCGAGAGGTTCATTGGCTAGCACCGCGCCGCGCCGCGCAGCTCCGCGCCCCGCGCTCAGTGCCTTTTCCCAGACAGCTACAGAACCCGCAAACAGGAGGCCTCGTCTGTATGCTCACCCCCTCCGTTGACCTCGGACTGTGCTATGAGAAGAAGCCAAAAACTGCGTGGGTTTTTTTTTTGTTTTGTTTTGTTTTTTTTTTTCTGTACAGAGAACTTACAGCCCTGCTCTTCGATCGGCTCGTTTCTGGACTCCCGCTCCTTCCCCGTCTAGTTTTTGTAAATAGCAACTTGTGAGCGTTGAATTGGAGCGTGCAGGAAAGACAGTGTTCTGCAGCTGCGGGGTGGGTTTCCTTCTCCCTCACAGCCTTGAACCCACCAGTAGGATCTTCCTCAGCGTGAATTCCTAAATATAGTTATGACTTGTGCCGCGTTGGTTTGAAAGGGGACACTGTGTGGGGGACAACTGCGCACGCGCACAAATAGCTCAGCCCCACCTTGTGATTGATGTTTAGTTGGTTTCTATATCCCCGTGTTGGAAATAAAACTAGAAGTTGGTAATTTTTAACATGTGCCTTTCTAGCGTTCGTGTAAAGCTCTCGTCCCGAAAGCTTTATTTTTTAACGTTTTGTTATTGTGAGTATATGTGGTATGAGCACATATGTGTGTGAGCACATGTGTGTGAAAGGGGACAACCAGGTTTTGGTCTTCCACTCTTGTTTGAGACAGAGTGTCTGCTTTTTGCTGTTCACGGGCTTCTGGATTCCTCTGTCGCATCTTGTCGAAGGAGAAGTGAGACTTGAACTGAGGTCCTGAAGTTTGCACAAGTGATTTCCCCAGTGAGCCATCTCCTAGTCCCTAACGCCTAAAGTTTTCACACACATTGCCTTTGAGTTATTTTCCAGCAGACAAAAGTTTGTAAGTTGGAGAGGAGCAGCCCCACCCCCAAACTGGGGTTTTTCCGCAGCAGTGATGCCAGGAGCCAGGGCTGTTGCTTCGTTTTCTAGAGTCAGACTTTGTGTGTGTGTGTGTGTGTGTGTGTGTGTGTGTGTGTATGTGTGTCTGAACACCTATAGAGCTGGACAGTGGCAGACGCGTAAGGGCCAGGAGTTCTTCAACGCCTCAGTGTGCTGTTGGACAGTGTTTAAAAACTGACCTTTGGAATGTGCATGTGCTGCGTGACCTGAAACAAAGCGTAGGACTCTCCCGGGGAACTGAGAGTTAACCTTGATAGTGGAAAGTTTTCTGAGCAGCGACGTGACAGGTCTGCACACTTTTATTTATATGACATGTGATCCTTCAGCAGAGGGCCCGGTAACCTAAAGAGCATGTCTCAGAGCCCGACTATAGATTCGCCTGGAGAGGACCAGCTGCCTGCTCTGTCCTGCCGTCACTTCCCCTCCTGAGGCAGGCAGGCTCAGGGTATCTGCAAGCTTTAAAACCGTCACAGATATGTGTGTGTGTGTGAGAGAGAGAGTGTGTGTGGGTATGTGTGTGTGTGTGCCTGTGCTCTCACACACATCTTGCTGGCCTTCCTGCCAGACCTCAAACATCTCTCTGAGGCTCTGTTTCCAAGATGGGAAGGCATGTATGGGAACAGTGGGGAGAACTTTCATGGCCTCAGCATTGTGGTTAAAGCCAGGCCTGCTGCTGGAGCAGAGGAAAACTAGGATTCCCCATGCTCTGGACGGGGCTCTGCAGAGAATGCAGTTCCCAGCCTGGGAGTTGGCCCTAGGACTAGAAGCTGGAAGGCCCCTTCTAACTCTCCATCGGCTTGCACTGAGGCCTTCAGATATTGCTTGTATGACCCTGGGTCCCAGTCCCTTCGAATATCAGGCCTTGATCCAATAAAACATCCCCAGCCAGGCTTTCTGCCTGTGGACTCTGGGATGACCTCAGATACCCCCAGTCAGATCCAAGTTTCCAGCTGATAGTCAGGGCTGGTCCTGACTGGCTGGTGGACCAGAATGAAGAAACAGGGTGTGAGGCCAAGCCACACAAGTCAGGAGTGTGCTCAGGAATGAGGAGGCAGCAGCTGCCACACACACACACACACACACACACACACACACTTACTTAAAGACATACATGCAGGATTTTCCCTTCGTATATTTCTAACATCGTATGTCAGGCATAAGTCGCCTGTGTCCCTGTGGTGAGAAAAGAGGCCTAAATGCCTCCAGAGTGAGTTTGCCGGGGGCAGATAGGACTGCCAGGCACTTGGCTGTTGCAGATATGCTTCCTGGGTCAGGCACCTCAGGATAAGGTGGAAAGGCCTCCCCGGGTTACACTGTGGCCTTGCCCTGTGTAACTAATGAGTATGTCTCCCAAGTCCCTCAAGTGGCCAAGTGTCGGACTGAGGAGGGCCAGGTGGGAAGAGAGGGGCAGTGGGCACTCCAGCCCTGTGCTTGGCAGAGCTGGTTCTGGGCAGCACACTGCGGCTTCCGCATGTGTGGCTAGGGCTGCTGTGATGCTGAGGATTCTTTCAGGGGGCTTCAAATCACTTCTGAGAAATACCCACTCCTTTCTCCCGGGTTACATTGCATGGTCTGCTGGGGTCACCTTGCAGCAGCCATCCCCCAGAGACCCCTGTGACACTCACTTCTCAGAGTTCATGCCTCACAGTGACCTCGGCCCTCAAGGCTGGTCTGACCTATTAGAGCCTTTTTATTTCAGAAACAGTATATGACTGGAGTGATGGGCCATGCTACTTTCAAAGTCACACAGTGGCCAACATCCGCCATGCTTGCCCCCTTGAAAAACATGCGTGCATAACAGGTCTGTGGACGAGGCGAGGGAGTGATGCCAGCAGGACTGTCTAGCCAGCAGCAGCCTCGCAGGCTAGCCTGGAAGTGGGTCCTTCCCAGGTGGCAGGAAGGTGCGGATACCTCCAGAGAAATGACGCAAACCAAACAACACCCAGCACAGCCGACCGGCTCAGCACGCCAGGCCCCTGCACTCCCGGCACACGGAGAACCCGCACTCGCCACTCACAGCCCTGAGGCTGAGGCGGCTTTGTTTCAGGCTAGCTCTGAGGTTGGAAGGAGTGCTGACTGCAAGCCTTGGAAAATGTAGACCTGGCTCTGCACTTTGCCACCTGAGGCAGCTGGAGGCAAAAGCTCCCTGGGCAGGCCATCATGAGACAGAGAGGCTCTGAGGGTGCAGGTGCCGGGAAGGAGCTGAAAGTGTTCCCGGGAGCTGCAGAAGAGCGCACAGCTTCGGCACTCCCCCCCCCCCCAGTGGGGAGCTGAAAGTGGCCCCTGCGGCCCACGGCCCAGCGAGGTTTCCCAGCAACAGGCTGGACTTGCTTCTTGCTTTCTTTTTGCTGTGAAGAAAGTAAAAACAAAAAATAAGACGACTGCTAAAGAAAAAGAACAGGCTCCTTCCACACGAGCTGCTTGCACAAGCATCTCCGTGGTCCAGGCTCTCCCTCTACGCTCTCCCCTTCCTTTAGTCCACACTGGTGATGTCTGTGCTGATATGATTTGTCCAGAACCCATTAAAGAAGAGACACCCCTAAAAGTCTTTGAAATGAGCTCTTCTCTACCTTAGGCCTCCGCTGGCACGGCAGCTTTCTACAGGGCCTGTTGATTGGGGACACCGTCTTTCTAAAGCACCTTTGAAATTTTAAAAATAGTCATCAACACACATATAAAGATTATTGTATTTTATGTGTGAATGTTTTGCCTGCTTCTATGTCTGTGCACTAACTGGGTGCAGTGCCCGCGGAGGCCAGAAGGGGGCATCAGGTCGCTTAGGTGGGTGTGAGCCGCCCCGTGGCGTCTGGGATGGAACGTGGGTCCTCTCAAGAGCAGCCATGGCTGTTAACTTTGTCAAACCCCCCCCCCCCACACACACCTCATTTAAAAAAATGATTGGCTTGTACGCGTGCGCATTCACCATCGTACGCGTGTAGGGGTCAGAGGACAACTTGCAGGAGTGGGTTCTCTGCTTCCACTATGTGAACCAGGGCAGGGCAGGGTAGGGCAGGTGTGGCGACAGGCGGAGGCCAGAGCCCCAGTCCAGCTACTGTGTAGAGGTGGGAGGGGGGAGGGCCAGGTAAGCATTCTCTGCGTTTCGCGGATCTGCAGCCACAGGACCCTGCACCGGAGACCCTGTGTGCGTGGGAACCCACACTTGAGGTGCTGACTCCTTCCCAGGACGTCACAGAATCGCCAGGGCGAGTGTTTAGGATTCTGTTTTCAGGTACAGCGCCTGCAGCTGACACTGCCTTGGCTTATGGAGTGATTAATATGGTCTAGAAATTGTAATCATAGCCCAGGAATGGCTGCGGTGGCCGCTGGACCTTGGGCCTCTCTCCACCGTGGAAGAAAACAAGAGCGAGCACAACTGAAGAAAAAGTTTATCCTGTGGACGCAGAGCGCTCACTCAATTCCGAGAAGGGTGTGTGCACGTGCTGAGAGGCGCAATCCTCCACCCAGGGCTACTCCAGGAGGATTGGAGTAAAGGTACGTGGGCGTGAGAGCGGGATGTCACTTCCTTTGCTGTGAAGTGACCTCCTTGACCAGAGAACTGGAGACGCCTGACGCTAAACCCGCTGTCTCTAAAGCGCTTTCCCAAACAGCAGGCAAAGCAAGCTTTTGATGAGAGTCAAGTTTAGGCTTTGTAAGGACTCAGGTCGGAGAGGCAGCTGCCTGGAGTCTTTGTCTATTGAGGCTTTTATGGAGGCGAGCATGAAAAATGCATTGTGTCCAGGGTGACATGAGCCATGAAAACTGAGCCCCACTTCCTCAGGCCAACTCTCTCATCATGTTTTCTTTTTTTTTTTTTTTTGTTTTGTTTTGTTTTGTTTTGTTTTTTCTCCCAGAGAGGGTTTCTCTGCATAGCCCTGGCTGTCCTGGAACTCATTCTCTAGATCAGGCTGGCCTGGAACTCACAGAGATCTGGCTGCCTCTACCTCCCGAGTACTGGGATTACAGGCGTGTACCACCATGCCTGGCCTTCAGTCTTCACCACTGAGTATAAAGTTTACAATTAAGTTTTTATATGTGGTGGCTGAAGAGGTTAAGAGCACTGGCTGCTCTTCCAAAGGTCCTGAGTTCAATTCCCAGCAGCCACACAGTGGCTCATAATGAGATCTGGTGCCCTCCTCTGGCCTGTAGGCCCACATGCAGGCAGAACGCTGCACACATAATAAATCTTTAAAAAAGTTTTCACATGTGACCTCTATTATGTTGAAACAGTTTCTTCCTAGCAGGTTAGTTGAATGTGTTTATCATGAGATGGTGTTCAATTTTGTCTAGCGGTTTTTAGGGGGTTTATTTTATGTGTGTATGCATGTGCTCGTGTGAGTGCCTGTGTGCACGTGTCCAGGTGTAGCTGCCGTGTACAGGTTCTGGTAGAGAGCAGAAGAGAGGACACTGGATTTCGTGGGTGCTGGGAACTGAGCGTGGGTCCTCTGAGGAGCGCGGAACTCTGTGCTGCGCCGTCCCTGTGCCCAGCCTCCAGCCCGGCCTCCTGCTCCCGTTGTGATGAGTGTGCTTGCCGCTTTTTTCTGAGTTCCGTCACCGTGCTCCGTCTTTGCTGTCAGGGAAGGGCTGACCTCTGTGGTCTCAGACTCCCGGTGGATGTTTGAGGCGGGATGACGGTGAATTTACTAATTTCACGTTTAGCGCTGGTTCGAGTTGGCCCAGGGAGGCCCAGCTCACTGCGTTTGTCCTTAGCAGTTGTCTACCATGTAGGGCTCCGAGCTGCCCTTTTGGCTCATTTCCTGTGCAGCAGCAAGAGGTGAGGTTGCTTGGTCAGTGTCAGTGTGTGAGCGTCTAAGCTGTCTGCAATAGTTAACTTTGACCCGCATAAGAAATGCCCAGAGCATGAGGAAGGCACACCTTCCGACGAGTCCACGAGGATTTCCAGAGAAACCGGGGAGGAAAGAGCCACGGAGGGCGGGGGGGGGGAGTGGTACCAGTTAATGGGGACCAGAGCAGAGCGAAACGGGGAAAGGTGGGTATGGCAGCCTCCTCAGACTCAGGCCCCCTTCCCCGCCAGAATGAACTGTGCCCTCCCAGCCGGTAAGCCAGGTCTTCCCTTCAGTAAGCTGCTTTCTGCCAGGTACTTTGCTGTGATGAGGAGAAAAAACCAATGCACTGTGTTCTTAAGAATTTGCCTCTCTTCCGGTTCCCTTCCAGCACCTACTGAAGAGTACCATGAAGGTGCTGGGGCAGGGCTGAGCCGGCAGCCTGGTGATGGCAGCCGCACGGACAGGGAGGACGAATGTATGCGCAGAATAAACACCCACACCAGTGGGGACAATTGCTGCTCCTGCCGGGACTGACGAGAGGCCTCTTGCGCCACCAATTTCCCATCAAGGAGCTGGCTGTTACTTGATCCAAAAAAGGGCTCAGCATCACTGATTGCTTTTGACAGCGGACACTCCTCAGTGCAGACAGACAGACAGACAGACTCTGTGAGGTCATGTGTGCTGAGTCCTGCCTCCTGGCTGGCTGGAGCCTGCACACAGGCCCTCAATGGCTGGGCACAGGCTGACTGCACGGGAAGGGCTGTCTTACCCAGCCTCCTCTTCTGCAGCAGATGCCCCTGGGGTGGTCCTGTGACAAACGTGGCCCCCAGCTATTGAAGTGACACTCTCATCCTCCCTCTCTCTTCTCTGGGTACCTCCTTTATCTTCCAATTTTGTTTTGAGTCTTAGCAACCATTCATTAGCCTGTGCAGGCCACTAAACTTTTAGTCCGGAGGAAGTATCTGATGCCCAGCCCTGGGTCCCTCAGCAGGACTGGTGGGCTTTGGCCTCTGTTTCTGGACTGTCCAGCACTAGGCTCAGGATTGTCCTTACAGGCCTCCCTGTGAGGTCACAGGCTTGGGTTACAGGGGAGAGGTCACAGCAGGAGTGGACAAGACAATTGTCAACTGGCCGTGCCTGCTGCAATTCCAAGCACCCTGACAACGGTCCTTTCCAGGCTTTTGGCCACAGGGGGCAGGCCAGCCACGCTCCCAGTCTGAACCCCTGCTTGTCTGCCAAGGACAGAACAGCTGCTTGACATCCTGAGCTGGCCTGGCTTCCTCTGCAAGAGCCTGGCATTCTCCTGGTGAACACAGATGTCATAGTTCGTCACTCTCGCCGACAGAGCAAGACAAGAGCAGGGTCCTTGTGCAGTCCTGTCTGCACAGAGATGAAGCAGGAAGACCAGCCAGCCCCAGCCCACAGAAGAGCTAGCTCACGGTGGCTGCGGCAGCCTCCTCCTCCTCCTCTTCGAGCTGAGCTTTATAATGCCTCTCAACCATTATTCAGCCTGAGCATCCCAGGTGTTCTGAAGATGCAGGGGAGGGGCCATCACCACAAGGGAGAGTGCGGGGAAGGCCAGGGCTTCCCAGGTCATTAAGCCAGCCTTTCTAGACAGGGGTCCCCCTACATCCTGCATTGTGGGATGTCATTCTCTGTTTCTCTTTCTCTCCCTAACCCCCATCCAGGAGTGACCATGGTGTCTACAAGTTCAAAGGAATCACCCAGGATCAGGTGGTGTATTTTTCTCAGAGGCTGGGGTCCCAGAACCCAGGGTAGCTCTTAGGATATCATCCAGCCCTTCTGGGACTCCCCTGACCAAGCTTGCTGGTCAGCCCAAGGCCTGTCAAAGAACAGCAGGGGTGGGGGACATCTCTGGAAAGAAGGCTGGCATGTCTGTACCCAGGCCTGCTGACAGGCAGTGGCGTCCCAGGGCCCTGGGTGCAGAGCACCGTAGCGACTGCCCCTCTGACTCTCAGCTGGAAGTCCTTACCCGAGGTAGAGGTAGAGGGGACCCCAGCAGGAGGTTCAGCTCTGCAGAACCAACCAGAATGGGAGCCGGGGAGCCGGGGAGCTGGCCCCTCACTCCTGCTTGGCCAAGGATCCAGATTTTCCCTTTTGTTGTTGGAGGAGTGGGAGGCTAAAACTATCACCTATTTTTATTATTACCTTATGTGTATGGGTATTTTGCCTGCATGTGTGTCTGAGGACCACGTGTGCGCCTGGTGCCTGGGTAGGCCGGAAGAGGGCGTCAGATCTCCTGGATTTGGAGTGGCAGGAGGAAGTTGGCCAGCGTGTGGTGCTGGTCCTCTGGAAGAGCAGCCAATGCTCTTAGCTATTGACCTCTCCCTCTCTAGCTCTGCATTCTCTGCACAGTTGTCCCATTGGGGTGTATCAGAATAAGATTGTGAGCTCTGGGCGGTTTTCCTTATACAGGGACATGTTTGGGTGACTGAAGTTAGGTCTGGCTGAGGGGTAGATCAATACAAGGGAAACCTTTTTGATTGTTTCTGTTTTGATGTGTACATACGTATGTGTGTACATATGTATGTATGTATATATAAGTGTGAGCCTGTGTGCCAGAAGAGGGAATCAGATTCCAGTATAGATGGTTGTGAGCCACCATGTGGTTGCTGGGAATTGAACTCAGGACCTCTGGAAGAGCAGACAGTGCTCTTATCCACTGAGCCATCTCTCTGGCCTCCTGTTTTGCTTTCTGAGACAGAGCTTCACTTTGTAGCCCTGGCTGTCCTGGAACCCACTCTGTAGCCCAGGCTGGCCTCAAATTCACAGAGGTCCGCCTGCCTCTGCCTCTCCAGTGCTGGGATTAAAGATGTGCACCACCACGGCCAGCCTTTCGTAAAGGAAATATTTTCAGAGTGAACCACACATGACTGCTTCCCAGAGCTAGCAGAAGAGAAGGTTGTCAAGAAAGGGTTTGCAGAGACCCCAGGAAGACTGTACAAGGTGTTGTGTATTGAATGTTCTTCTTCTGATTTGATTCTGGTCACTTCTCTATTTAATATCTATTCAAAATTTCAGACAAAATAGTTGACCGATGAACCGAGCAGTGACAAGAGGCTTTTAAATGCAGTCACAGGAAGGAAGATGTGATGCCTCATGTCCGTAACTCAGCCAGCACTCAGGAGGACAAGGCAGGATTGTCTCAAGTGTGAGACTAGCCTGGCCACAGAGAGAGACCCTAGCTTTAAAAGCACCACAACAGCAATGAAAATCAATACATTGACAGCATTGAGCGCACCCCCCCCTTCAAAGATTCTGTCCTTACTCTGAACTGACTTTCTTTCCTTTTCTCCAAGACAAGGTCTCTCTGTGTAGCCCTGGCCATCCCGGAACTCACTCTGCAGACCAGGTTGACTTCAAACTCAGAGATCCCTCTGCCTCTGCCTCCTGAGCGCTGGGATGAAAGGCGTGCTCCTCCACCACCTTGCTTGAACTAGCTTTGTTTAACAACATTTTTATGATTCATTTCTCTTATGCATATGACTGTGTGTAAACATGTATGTGTACATGTGTGCCTGGTGCTCCAAAAGCCAAAAGAAAGTGGCAGTCAGATGCCCTGGAGCTGGAGTTAGGGCTGGCTGGAACCGGCATGTAGGAGCTGGGGATCACATTCCAGGACCACTCTGCACATAAGCAAATGAACAAGCTGTGTGACGATAAAGCTTTATTTATAGAGTGTACAAGGGCCATGCTTGGTCCAGGCTGTACTTGTTTGAGGCCTGCCCTGGGTGCTAATGTTACTACATGAAAATTTTAGAGAGCGTCTGTTTATATTTGTTTTGGCACGTTGGTGTATCTGTGCACATATATGGGGGTGGTGGTCAGTGCACATGCATGGAAAAAGAACAATTTATTGTCCCACAAAGGAGCACATGCACGGGAAAGCAAGGCAATTTCTTTTTATAAAAAGCAGGCTAGCAGCACACACGGCTGGGCCTCTGTCCCTTACCCCGGCATCGTGATAACTGTGTCTCATTCCTTTGGCGGGAGCTCAACTTCACCGTCAGTTGGCTAATCAGTGGAAAGGCTTACAGGGAATTTCATGGAATAAGGGCTCTTGTGGGGCTAACTAACCTTAACAGAAAAAAAAAAAAAAAAATCATAACATATATGCGCTGATGCCTGCGAAGGCCAGAAGAGGGCGTCAGAGCCGCCGGAGCTGGAGCTGCGGTGGTGGTGAGGTGGTTGTGAGCCGCCCAGCGAGGGCGCTGGGAACTGAACTCCCTAAGCACTGCGGCCTCTCTCCAGCCCACCACCCTGCTCTCCTCACTCAACTGGGGCTCCCTCTTTTAGCCAGTCATCTCCCAGCCCTGTTTCCATTTTTCTTGGGTGAAAACCTTAACGCTCCAGTTGTACAGGCCAAGAATAAGTCCCTGGTCATCCTCCCAAGTGGCAAGCCTCCCGGATGCTGGGTTTTCAGACCCGAGCCACCACACCAGACTGCAGCGTGTCCCCACCCGCACCCAGGAGCCTTTAGTCATTCCCGCTACCAGTCACTTGCACAGGTCTGGAGTCCATCAACAGAACTATCCTCTGGGCACACACATTGTCAGAGGGGACTCATCGCGGGGGCTTCCCTTGGCCCCTTCTGTGAACCCCTGAGGCTGACTGTTCCCACGAGTCCGACAGGAGCTGCCATTGATCTGTGTCCCTTAGCCAGCCGGGTGACGTCCAGCATCCATTTCTGTCTCTTCTTTGCGTCTTTGTCCATTTACAGAAGAGGACGGGTTCATATGCTCTCGTGGGAATGAGAATTGCTGAGAGCGCTCTGGAGAAGCAGGAGTGAAGGTAAGTGAGCATGCTTTCTGTAACTTACACCAAGGAAGTCCACTGCCGGGGGGGTGTGCGTGCGCATGCGTGCGTGAAGCTGGAGGCCACGCCCACCAAGGGAAGCCAAGGCTTGTGGGTTACTGTCCTTCTCATCACACAAACACAGGGTCCTTTCTGCTGTACGGTTCTCATCCTGGGCTCTGATGCAGGAAATCGGGGTTCAGACCCACTGCCGAACCTGCTGTCTCTCCCGACCTTGAACTCGGAAGGTGTAGCTTTCTCCCTTTTCCTGCCTGCATCCCAGGCCAAGCTGCACAAGCAGAGATACGTCCTGAAAATGTTCCAGCTTTTAACTGACCCGTGACCTACATCCCTAAATCCCTGTGTTTGACGGAGGAGGCCTGGGCAGGCTGGGCATCTGGTCACATCTTTAGCTGTGCATCCTACCATGGGAGGGCAGCTGGATTCCAGAACTTTCTGCCTACAGGGCAGACGGTCACCAGAAATGGCAGAGGGATCGAGTACCCTGTGTGCCTCAGCCTGTCCCTACACACCTCCCAGACCCGACCTAGGTAGCTGCGCATTTACGAACACCCATGGGGTCCCAACTTGAGTGATCACTTTACAGTGCCTTACCAACCTGCTCACCATCCGTGCTTACGTGCCTGTACTTGCGTTCATACGTACAGCTGACTCATCCACAGCGATGGGTAGGCCTCGTGGCTCTGCCTGATCTGATCCTTCTAGATCTCTCCACCCACAACAGGAGTTTTGGCAGTGAAAAGCAGGCCCAGAAAAATGACCTTGCACACTTCCCGCTCTTACTGCTGAACGGGGCCCGTGTCTGTGCTTCTGAACTCCACTAGCTTGTTGAGCTGATGCAAGCATAGGCCAACCAGAACCTCCTGTGATTGCCCGTTCCGCCTGGCTTTCACTGACAGGCAGGCAGAGGCAAGGCCCTTTCATCTCTGGGAAAAGAGGCCAACAGGTCACTGCTTTGAAGTTTGGGTCTAAGGCTCTCAGGGACGTGGGTGTCTCCGATCTTTGACCCTGCCTCTCAGGGCCGCCATGCTGCACTCGGGTAGCTGGCTCAGGAGACCCCTCCTTGTTTTCAGATCGTCGAGACCACGCATCAGGACCGGCCTTCTCCTTTGCATCATTCATTCACACACATTTAGAAAGGCATGGTTGTAACTGGCACTTTTATTTCATTTGTCACAGTGCTGTTTGACTCATAAACATTTTCCTTTGGCTTTGGGGGACTACTTTTAGATTTGGGGCGCATGTGTAGTCAATAGAGATGGCCCATCAGGCCCTACATTGGGCTGCGCTGTTCCAAAACATTGTTTTAACACAATTGTTTGATTTTCAAAATTGTTTTTTTTTTCCTTTCTTGTTTCATCGTTTTAACAGCGACCCAGAATCATCGAGCATTTTTGTTACGCATGATAGCTCTTGGCCCCAGGTCTTTGCCAGCCTTGCTGTGGCCTGCAATGCAAATGGTCAGCCTGGTCCCATTATCCCACATCAATACCCAGGACTCACTGGTCTCGTGAATCCCACAGGGGCTTTGATCTTCCCATCCTATTTGCTCAGATATAGTTATCGGGGGCAGGCTGAGCCAGGTCTGTTACCCGGGCACAAACATTGCCCTTAGGCCCACTCTTCCATCTGCCGACTGCGGTACTCATGGCCAGCTCTCAAAGCTAACACAGGAAACACCCAGAAACAAACAACCCATGTTTTTAAAGCTGCTCTGATATTCTGATAGCGTGATAAAATCTCCTACCGTCTCGCTCCATTCCACCTGGTACTCGGGCCACCTTTTGTCCAGAGTGTCCATACTGTGTATACACCCTGTACTAAGCACTTAGGAGACGTCTCTCGCAGTCATTAGTCTGTCTCAACATCATAGTCTGCTAGATAGGTGAGCCGCTTATCACGAGGTTAGTATCGTCGTAACAGGCACTGAGATCTTAGCACTGCTGACCCCGTGGTAGGGGCCATTCTGACCTTAGAACCCAGGATGCAGGCCCCAGCACCTGCCAAAACGGGAGCAAAGACTTAATCCATCAAAAACGCAGTCCATAGTTCCAGGACCCAGGGAAGTCCCTAAATGTACTAACCTTGCTTTCTGGCTTCTGGATGTGGGTTTTGTGTGAAAAAGCTAAAGAGCGGCGCAGCTCCGGCTGCATGATTTGGACAAGTCCCCACGCAGCTGCTGACTGGGAATATAGATTTCCTGTTTGGCTTTAAGACAGGCATGTGTTTTCTGGTGAGATTGCCTCATAGCAGTGTTTGATACAAATGACTCTATTTTAATTCTGACAAGTAGACAGCCTTCATAGCTAAGTAAACACTGCAGAAGAAAAGAGCTACAGTTTGTGACCCAACTAGTCCCACCATGGCTGTCTCTTCATGGAAAGGCCCAAAACCATGTTGTTGTTCAGTCCCGAGGCTGGGTCTCAGCTGGTCTTCAGTGGCCACTGGAATCCCGAAGAGGCAGCTCTAGGACCACAGGAGTGTCTCCGCAGCAGAGCCGATGGACCGGCCAGTAGAGTGAGGGCAAGCAAGCAAAGGGCAAAGGCTTTCCCCTCCCACACCCTGGTGGTGCAGCCAGCAACCCAGGTGGGCTTCCCACTTCAGATGAGCCAGTCAGGAAAACCCCTCACCAGCAAGCCAAGCTGGTGGGTCTCAGTCGATTCCAGATGTGGTCAAATTGACAGCGAAGATCAGTCACCCCAAGTAGGAACTGCCCAGGGGTACACCTTTTATCCCAGCACTCCAAAGGCAGGTGCAGGCACATTTCTGTGAGTTTCAGGCCAGCCTGGTCTACACAGTGAGACTCTTGTCTCAAACACACACACACACACACACACACACAGGCATGCACACACATATGTAACAATTGTCCCAAATCAAACAGAGAAAAGATGATTTTAAAAATAGAAACATGGGGCGGGGGAGGGGGCTGACGAGGTGGCTCAGCGGTTAGGAGCAGATACTGCTTTTGCAGAGGACCCGAGTTTGATTCTCCATCATATCAGATGGCTAAAAACCACTGTAACCCCAGCTTTATGGCATCCCCTCTTCTGGCCTCTTTGGGCACCCACATCCACATTGCAGACACATAAATGAAAGCAAAACTCAAAAGTAGACACGAATATTAGTGGGCCAGGAGGTAAGTTCACCTAGCCTTCTCTGCAGGTACTAGGGGTCCCTGCAGGAGGACAGAGAGGAAGCAGCCATTGCAAGCAGAGTGGCCGAGTCAGCCCAAATGTGAGGAAAACAAAAGGCGCAAATGTGAGAACCGTAAGATGAAAAAGTGAACCCCAAGTATGGGGAAATAAAGAAAACCACATCAACTCACACCCAAAGCCCGAAAATGAAATGTGCAGGTGCGTGAGGCTGGGGAGAGTGTGCTACCAGCAGAGCCACGGTGCAAGAACTGTGAAGGGACCCCCTCAGAAGACGCCACAGCAGGGCATGCCCAGGTCGACTGAAAGAGGAAGGCAAGAACAAGACAGTCCCGGGGAACAGGGCGTGAGTAATCCTGTGAGATCCCACAGTGGCTGACATCTGTCATCCCAGCACTCAGAGACTGAGGCAGGAGAATTGCCATGAGTTCGAGTTCAGCCTTGAAGTTTCAGCCTAGGCTGGCTACAAAATAAGACTTTATCTCAAGACAAACAAACCAATCCTTGTAATCCCAGTACTTGGGAGATGAGTTTTTAAAGCTGGTGGAGTTTACAAGATACCCTCTCTCAGAACACATGAAAAAGAAGAAGGAGGAGGAGAAACAGGAGGAGGAGGAGGAGGAGGAGGAGGAGGAGGAGAAGAAGAAGAAGAAGAAGAAGAAGAAGAAGAAGAAGAAGAAGAAGAAGAAGCAGCCAATGCTTCCAGTAGCTTAGAAATTGGCTGGAGAGATGGCTCAGTGGTTAAGAGCACTGGCTGCTCTTCCAGAGGACCTGGGTTCAGTTCCCAGCAACAACATGGCAACTCACAACTCTCTATAACTCCAGTTCCACGGGATCCAACACCCTCATACACGCAGGGAAAACACCAATGCGCGCACACACACACACACACACACACACACACACACACGAGAGAATAAATAAATCATTAAAAAAAAGAAAAACAACTTGAGAGATAAACACAGAGCAGTGGAGGTGCACGTCTTTAATCCCAGAGCTTGGGAGACAGCAGCAGGAGGATCTCGGAATTAGAGGCCAGCCTGGTCTACACAGTGAGTTCCAGGACATCAGAGTACACGGAAAAACCCTGTCTCCAAAACCAAAACAAAACAAAGGGAGACAGAGTCAGATGTGGCGACTCACTCTTAAACTAAAGCACTCAGGAGAGTTCATTAGCAAAAATGGGTGAGGTTCAGGCTTCAAGCCTAAACCTAAACCCTAACCTACTTCTAAGCTGCTCGCTGTGCGGGGAGGTACCCGGAGCTTGAAAGGGACGTACCTGGGAGAGGACCTGACTCTGCCACTAGGGGGCGGAACCAGCCCAGTGAATGAGAAGCTGCGCCTGTGCGTGGTTTTCGCATCTGGTAGCTGGTTTCCCAGGGCTGCAAGCCAGAGGAGCCTCCTGCAGCGTGGGGCCCCGCTTCCTTTTCCGCCAAGAACCCCGAGACCCCTGCAGGTTCTAGACTAATTTCTGCACGCACAGTGGTCCAGGGCCGTCCCCGAGGCACCGAGTGTGCCCACACCCTGCAGTCCCGGGGCCGTTGCCCTCAGCGGCCCTTGGGTGGAGAAAGCTGTGTGGGGCCAGCCTTTTGAGGCACAGTCTCTTGAACAGAAGGGACTAGACAGCATCCAGAAGCCCCCCCGCCCCAGCTGTAATTGCAGGGCTTTGCCGGGCCTGCCATTGGCCAACAAGGCCAACAAGGCCTCTGCCAGTCACTGTGCTCTTCCAAAGCAAGCTTGCAGATCTTCTAACAGCGAAGAAAGCCGGGACTGTAGTGCCTTGGTGACTCCGTGGGCGACCCAGCGCCTGCTCTGCTCTGTCCTGGGCCCAGTCCCTTTGTCCTAGAGCAGTGTGGGAGGGGATGACCCCGGACTGACCACCTCACTATTGATAACTATCCTGGGAGAGGTGTGGCCTCAGGACTGCGACCCTTCTCCCCTCCTTAGCTTTTTCTCCTCTGCCTGATGCCCCATTTCTTCTGGGGTCCAAGTGTTGATTTAAAACGGGCAATACCAATATTTATTTAGGTGTGTGTGTTCACACACCTGTGGAGGTCAGAGGACAGCATACAAGCCTTGATTCTCTCCTACCACACAGGTTCCTAGGACGGAATTCAGATTGTCAGTTCCGGCAGGGAGGTGGTTTTACAGACCCTTGCTTTTTGTTGTTTGTTTGTTTTTTGTTGTAAAGTCAATCTGGAAATCCACAGGGCAGCACAGCCCTTACCAAAGAACTCTGGAACAATCTTTGAGTCACTCTGATGATTCCTTAGATCCTGCTCTTCCAAATTTCACCTCTGTTTAGAATGGCTGACGTTCGGCTCACCAGACTCAGGGCCACAGGCATCTGTCCAGTGCCCCTTCTTCTCCAGCCCTCCCCGTTCGTGGTGGGGCAGAGCGCTTGGCCTCTAAGACCTGGACTTGCAAAGACCCCAAGGGCTCCCACACAGCTTGGGGCTCTGGAGCACAGGTTGGCAGGGTGTGGAGCTAGAGTCATGGACACCGGAGGGCAGGAGGACACACAGCCAGTCCTTTCGCTTAGAGTCCTGGTGTCTGACTAAGAGTAAGGGTTGGCTGCCCTCGGGCCTAGGGCTCTGCCGACCATCCTGCCTCTGGAGTCCTTCCTTCAGGCTGCTCTGCCCTGACCGCAGGCAAGCTGCTGGCTCCCCCAGAGTGTGACAGTGGACTTTTCCTGGCAGATGGAGACAAGGGAAGGAGTGTTAGATACAGAGAACCAGGGGCCAGGGCGGCAGGTCTGCCCAGCCTGGGGCCCTCTTGGGTGTGTGCTGGTCCCTCTGGCTTTCTGGGTGTGGACTGATTGTGAGTGAGCCATTGTGGGTTTTTTTTCCTCATCGTTGGTTCTTCCCTTTTCCTGGGTGTTTGGGGAGTTTCCAGTTTTCCCTACAATGGGAAATCTTTATGTGGGTAATGACATCCTGCTAACATACACTTCCTAACAAAAGTCTATTCAAGATGAGGCCAGCCACTCTGCCCTTACTATGTAAGACACTCGGTTGAGAGGGAAACCATCTTGTCTGAGAATCTCCTATGGTCGTTGAATCCCTTAGGGTCTCAGGAGCCCCCTCGGGAGCACTCCTCGAGAGAGGCAGCCTGACAGACTTTTCAAGCTTTTCTTAGTTGCCTTGGAAGTCGTAGTAAGTATCTGTTTAGTTACCAGCTGTGTTGCCAAGAGGTTAGCAAATTCAGAACAGTTGTGAATTTCCACACAATTTTGAGTTTTCACAGGAAGACAAAATTTAAGCTCTTGTAAATGGTCTCATGAAGCAGCTTGCCCAGATACTTTCACCAAGGCTTAGAACTCAGAGACCAGTGCACAGAAGAAAGGCGCTTAAATGTTGTCCTAGATTCCTTTCCGTACTCCTCTTCCCTCTGCTTTTTCTTCTTTTGATGCAGTGTTTCTCTGTGTAACCTTGGCTGTCCTGGAACTCACAGAGATCTGTCTGCCTCTGCTTCCCCAGCCCTGGGATCAAAGGTGTGCTCCATCACTGCTTGGCTGTATTATAATTTTAAAGGCCAGATTCTGGAGAATCATTAATTTACTTTTGAAGTAAAAGAAAGACCTGTGGGGCTTAAGTTTACTGAGACAAAAGAGGGAAATTAAGTTTTAGTAACAGCTGAGTAAGCAGTGTTTATAATTTTATCCCACAAAAACCAAAACACATTTAAAAGTTACCATTAGTGTGTGTGTGTGTGTGTGTGTATGTGTGTGTGTGCGCGCGTGCGCACATGGGGATCAGATGATGATCTCCAGGAGTCAATTCTTTTCTTCCACTATGGGTTCTAGGGATCAACCATATGCATAAAATACATGAGTAAAAAAATTAATTAAATTTAAAAAATTAAATTAATTAATTAAAATTTTAAAAAAGAATTTAATTTTTTTACTTATGAATTTTATGTATATGGGTGTTCTGCCTGCCTGTACATCTCTCCACCAGAAGAAGACTTCGGGTTACGTGGCATTACAGATGCAGGTAGGTGTGAGCTGCCCTGAGGTGCTGGGAATTGAACTCAGGACCTCTGGAAGAGCAGCCAGTGTTCTTAACTGCTGAGTCATCTCTCCAGACCCTAAAATAAGACTTTTTAAAGATCTGTTTTATTCATAATCGTTCGCATATCTGTGTGTCTGTGTATGGGTGTGTACAGGGGCTAGAGGACTGAAGAGCTGGTGAGTCCTCCGGGCTGTAGCTACAGTGGTTGTGAGCCGTCTAGCATAGGTGCTGGAAACCTGCATTTGCCTCCCTACACTGGGTCTAAAGGTGTGTGCCCCCAAGTCCACACAGGGTCAGGTTAAGGAAAACACTTCTAACTATAGGCCATCTCTCCATTAGTTCCCCAAACAACTTTGGCAGTCACTCTTCTACCATAGATACAGAGGCGATTACACTTTTAAAAATAATCACACTCATTCATTTTGCACGTATGTGTGAGGGGGTGGTCATGTACATATGCCCCTGCCCACAGATGGAGGGCAGAAAGTAGCTCATGGGAGTCAGTTCTCTGCTTTCACTGTGTCTATTTTTTGATAACTCGATGGAACAAAAATTAATCTATGTTTTTTAAACAGCTTTATTGTGATGCAATATAGACTCTATGAGCTGAGTGGATGTGACGTATGCCTCGTGAGCCTTCATGTATGTGCTTACATGCAACCGTCATGACAAGAGAGAGAAGGAGCACAGTCCTCGTCACCAAGAGTCTCCTCACACCCTTTCTTGATTTGTCCCTTTCGTCTCTCCCTCTTCCCTGCCCCCAGACACCCATTAATCCACTTTCTTAAAAGATTCTTTGCATTTTACGGTGGTGGAAGTGTGGGGCACCAGGCTCCCGCGTCACTGCTTTAAGGATAGCATTTTCACAGCCCGAGTCGGCAGGGATTCAGCCACAGATCTCACAGGTAGGATCGAGCGAGCTGTGGCCTTTCTGGGACTTCATCTGATCCATACTCCAGCAATTATGCAGAATGATGGGCACCAGATCAATCACTCCCATTGTTGCGGGAAACTTCAGGAAACTCCCAAAGCGCCGTCCCTGGGCAACAGGGGAATAATCACAGTGTACCCAACAATGGAGGCTTGTGAAGTTGTGAGGAGAGAAAGGAAGGTCCTTCTCCCTAGGTAGGAACATTGCAAGAACCGTGACCTTCACCTTCATCTTCCAGCCCAGGCAGAAAGGCTTCCCTAATGGGCTATTGGTGAAGATACTGAGCCTTTTCTCTACTCTTTTAGTAAGGGGGTTCTAGCGGACCCCTTCCTCTGCCTCCAGGCACGATGGTCCAATGGTGTGCCCAATGCCTGACACAAAGCTCAGCTTCTCCACCTTGGCATGCTCAGGAACAGCGGTAATGTTTGCATTTTCATCCTCCTGCACGTCTCAGGCTGTGTCTGGGTAGGTCAGTCTTGCCTCTCCCAACAAATCGTGTGATTCAAGCTGGGCAAGGTGGCACACACCTGTAACCCCAGCACTCAGGGAGGCAGAGGCAGGTGGATCTCTGTGAGTTCGAGGCCAGCCTGGTCTACAAGGTGAGTCCAGGACAGCCAAGTCTACACAGAGAAAGCCTGTCTTAAAAAATAAAAAAAGAAAAAGTGTGATTCTACTTGGACAGTTTCTGCATATCTTACATGCCCTTTGTACGAGGTGTGTGTGTAGCAGAGTGAGTGTAGGTCCACCAAGGGAAACGTGAGAAGATTCCAGGTGGGAGAGTCTCCACAGGAGGCCACACAGTGCTGTGACAGATGCTACACGATGCGCACAGGAACCCACCACTCACCTCCATACGGTCAGAGGCTTCACACAGAAAACCAGAGGCCGAACTACACCCCTTGCAGAAGAGACAGCACAGTCTGGGAGTGTCACCAGGTCGAAGACAGTGGACCAGGCTTACTCCACTCAAGCCCGCAGCCCAAGCCCTGCTGAGGTGGTGACAAGTGGCTGGAGCTGAGGGAGGCCTGAGGACCTGGGGTCGAGCAGGACTTCGGCACACATCAGAGGGTGCTGTGCTGTGGACCCAGCAACACACACGGAGGGCGCTGGCAGTGAACTAGATGTCGGCGCACACGTCTTATCCGGAAGTGAGTCCCGTCGCCAGGGCTCACTCTTCTGGTACTTTTACTAAAACACAGATTCTTGGCTTGGGCCTGAAGATGCCCACCACGCATAAAAGCTTGGCATCTGTGCCCTCATTTTGCATCTGTCTCCTTCAGGCCTGTTTGGCTCCATTCCTAGGTGCGGCCATTTTTTTTTTTTTTTTTTTTTTTGAGACAAGGTTTCTCTGTGTAGCCTTGGCTGTCCTAGACTCACCTTGTAGACCAGGCTGGCCTCGAACTCACAGTGATCCACCTGCCTCTGCCTCCTGAGTGGCGTGGGCCACTACAGCCCATACATCTTTTAATGAGGTCTCTTCAAGTTGGCCATCTTTCCCTTCAGGGATGAAGACACAAAGAGGAGACTAACTATTGGCAAGAAGTGTAGGGATATTATAGCCCACAGATGGTCAGCTGCCAGCTTTGGTGGTACCAGACCCCAGAGGCAGGCCTGGAGGTCTCCAGTCGCTGCCCTTCCTGCTAAGAGTAGGAGTGTCCCAGCATAACTGCCTCATGATGAACCTGCAGTCAGCCTGCACAGCCCTGGGGTGTGAGGGGCTGGTGAAAAATGAGCTCCCTGGGTGATAGCCTGCAGGCTCAGCTCTCAGATGGTCCTGTGGGCGCCTCTCTGAACTCTGTGTCCTGCTGTTTCATTCGCCTCTTTTTTGGTCCTGACTCTGACCACATTCCTGGATCATTAGGAATTGATTTTCCCACAACAAACAATTCTGGAGCAGAGAGGGGGCTGCAGATGCAGCAAAGTCCAGGCGCACATGTTTAGCACGTGCAAGGTTCTGGGTTCAGTGCATCGGAGCAGGAATGGGGATGTCAATCATTCCCAAACAACAGACTCACTAGTTGGCTCTGCAGGAGCTGGATGGACCTTGGAGGATAAGAAGCCCAGTAAGTGTGATCGTGGACACCCGCTGCAGCTGCTGTCCCGGTCCAGCTTTACCGGAAGGACTAGCTTTGCCTTTGGCCCTTGGTTTGCAGCTCTGGCCTATCATCACCTGTTTCTCTGTATTCGGTTCAAGGTTCTATTTGCTTTTACCCAGCAGGGCAGTGTTGCCTCTCTTGACCACGTCAGTCCCTCTGCTCTCTGCTACAATATGCAGAAATCTTTTTCCCTTCTACTCTAGGAAATCCATTGTTTATAGCTTTGGTTTCTTTTTTTTTTTTTTTTTTTTTTTTTTAAGGTGATAAAAACATTCAGTCTTTATGGGCCATCTGGGGATCAAGGAATAGTCCTGGTCTTGAAGTATAAGGTCTACGCTTTTTTTTTTTTTTTTTGCTTTTGTTATCGTTTTGAGATTGACTTGTACTCGGTAGTTCTGTCAACCCCTCCTCCTTCAAAAAACAAAAACAAAAACAGTCCTTTGCTAGTCTTAAAAATCACTTTATTTTTTATGTCTTTTTTGCTTGTGCATGTGTCTGTGCACCGTGTGGCCGCCTGGTGTCCACAGAGCCCGGAGGAGGGGGCTGGGTCACCTGGGACTGAAGTTGGGGCAGCTGTGAGCGTCCTGCTGAGGATGCTGGGGTCCCCTAGAAGAGCAGCCAGGGTTCTAGCCACCGAGCCCACCTCTCCAGCTCCGGCACGGTTTCAGCCTGTAGCAGTCCTCTTGCTGCCCACATTTACAGCTGCAAGTGTGACGGTCATCATGCCTGACACGGAAGACTCATTTTAATCTGGAATTTTGTTGTCAACCCAAAGTAGGAGTGGGAGAGAGGCCGACTCAGGAATGTTCAGGATTGCAACGCGGGTGTGTGATGTCTGTCTAATGACAGATCATGGAGTACCGAGGGAGGCTGAGGCAAGGGGAGATTTCTAGAAGCACGTTGAAGTTACGTGAGACCATAGTTCACCCGTCACAGTGATTTTTCCCAGCAGTGACGTGTGCTCACCGAGTTAGGAGATTTTCAGTGTCCAACCCTTGACTGCAAGGTAGTGGGCTCAGCGTTCGGTAGTCAGGGCTGGCTGGCGCTGCCATCATGTCCTCTCGGAAGGGCCTTAACCACAGATTGTGATTTCAGCACTACCTTTTCAGGTGTTCTTGGCAGCGGGCATGAAGGTCACCTCTGGAGTGAAGGCTTTCTGTAGATGGCCTCCACTCCACTTTATCAGTCTCTGATGTAAGTGTCTCCATTTTAGTTCAGGAAATTAAAAAAAAATTTTTTTTGGGTTGTTCAAGACAGGGTTTCTCTGTGTAGCCTTGGCTGTCCTGGACTAAGTTTGTAGACCAGGCTGGCCTTGAACTCAGAGACCTGCCTGCTTCTGCCTCCTCCAGCACTGGGATTAAAGGCACGCGCCACCACGCCTGGCTTAAATGTTCTTTTTTAATATAATATTTTTAGTAGTTTTGAGAATTTCATATATGCATAGAGTGTATCTTTAGCAGATTTATTTCATCTTCCTCCTACCTCTTCCCAAGTCTATCCCTTTTAGCCTTTTCCTTTTGAAAAGCTGAACTGTCTCTCCTTTTTTAAAAATTTGAGACAAGGTCTCACTCTACAGCCAAAGCTGACCTTGAAATCCCAACATCCCTCCTGTCTTAGCTTCCTGGAATGTTGGGACTACAGACGTAAAAGTTGATACCAGATCATATTCTTCCTTTCTTTGTTGAAACAGGGTCTCTCTGTATAGCTCTGGCTGGCCTGAAACTCAGTATGTAGACCTGGCTGGCCTCGAACTCACAGAGATTAGCTGTGTCTGCCTCCTGAGTGATGGGATTAAAGATGTGCAACACCACACCTAGCTCTTTCCATTTTTATAAAATTTACAATAAAACACAATAAAGCTTCCCATGTTTTGTGTGTTTGTTTGTTGCACATGTGTCACTGTTTTGCCTGCTTATGCATGTCTGTGCGCCACATGCGTGCCTGGTGCCAGTGGGGGTCAGAAGAGGGTAGATTCCCTGAGACTAGAATTGCTGTGGTTGTGAGCCGCCCCGTGTGTGTGTGCGTGTGTGTGTGTGTGTGTGTGTGTGTGTGCGTGCGTGTGCTGGGTACCAGAGTGGGCTCCTCCACAAACATCAGTATGCGCCCTCCACCTCTCAATCATCGCTCCAGCCCACCCTGGCCTGCTCTTAATGTGTACAGCGCAGGGGAACTCGGTGCATTCACAGTGTTTTAGGAGCCTAAGCCGCCCCCATTTCTCTTTCTTCATCCTGAAAACCCACGCTCTGGACCCACTCATCAGCTAGCCAGGATTAGTCAAGTCCTCACCCACTTCAGTTTTGTTCTACTCCTGCCTGTAAGAACCGATCTTATCTGGACGTTTCGCAAACACTGCAGGACTTCACACACGCTGATGCGGTTTCCTGATCGGATCTCATTAGCCAGAAGTGTTGTAACAGGCTCCTGCCTTCTGTGACTCCATCTTGCTTTATGCCTGTTGCCTTTTCCTTCCCAGGATGTGGGTTTGGTCCACATTCCTGAGTGTCTTACTGTCAAGATAAGAACAGGAGGTCACTAGGCAAGCATCACTTCCGGCTAGGGTCAAAATACCGGACACAGGTTACACTCCAGGGGACTCGCCTTCTGCACACAGCCCTGCCTGGTCCTCTCAGGGCTGTTTCTCCTAAGTCTTGGGAGCAGAGGGCATAAGGCATTAGCTTGCCTCCTTTCTGGGTCTCTAGCCTCCTTAACGAAACCCATCCTTTCCCCTGGTTTCTGGAGCCTTGGTTTCTACAGGTGATGGGAGTCTTACCAAACAGCTGAAAGAACAAAGCTTTTTGGAGCTCAGTGTGCATGTCCTGGGTTTGCTGTAACAAAGCACCATGAAGACAAAAGTGACAAAAGTTTGTCTCCTCATAGTTCTGGAGGCTGGAGGTCTATGATAAAGTGCATCTGCTTGCACATGCACACACACACACACACACACACACACACACACACCTGACATGGGGAGAGAGATACATTCCAAGTTGTTCTCTGCTTTGGGTGAATTATCAACAATCTCTGAACTTCCTGGGCCTGTAGAAACCTCTCCCTTTCTCTCACCAGCTTCCTGTGTTGCTTGCTCTCTCTCTGTCCACATTTCTCCTTTGATAAGGATCCTGGCCATTGGCTGAGGGCTCATCCTCCTGAGGTCATCCTACGGTGATTACTATGTCCAAATAAGGTCACATTCTGAAGGGCTGAGGGCCAGGACATCAGTGTGAACGTGGGAACACACAATTCCCCAGACAGTCCAGTGTTTCCTTAAAGGACCAGAAACAGCAATGCCTGCAGGGAAGGGACCTGAGCATTGGATCAGTGTCCCAGACTGATCTGGTTTTAGCAGGGACATGGTCCTCAGTGGCACCAACTCCCAGAAGACAGCCAACTGCATATGTCAGGTCACTTCCACTGTAAGGGCAACACTGCCTTCCTTGAGCAGACACGTTGGGAGTGGATTGGCCTTCCCTGCCCGTTTGCTGGTGACTGGGTTTGCAGGGTCAGCAAATGTCTCACCCGCCATCTTGGTGTTCCATGGACCATCGCTTTTGAGTAAAGAATTCATTCCGTTACAGAGTAACGGTGGGCTTCTGACATTTGGTTCCCTGGCCTTACTCTACCCCATCACCCAGATTCGCATGGCCCTACCAGAAGGTTGGGTTATTCTGGAACATGAGGATGGGTCACTCAGGCAGTGTAATGCCAGGTTCATGGGACCCTCAGAGACCACCAGGAGATGACTCGATGCAATTGCAAGAGAGCTTTATTACGAGAGCGATCGAACTCGGGGCCCAAGTCTCACTGATTCAACAGTAGAGAAGTGGGACCCTGAGCTCTGAGTGAACAGGATTCTTAAAGGGAAAGTCTGTGAGCAGGGGGTTTCATGGCAGCAAGCAGGGGGGCACAAGCCTTGACGTTACAGAATTGGGTGAAGTTTAGCAGGGCAGGGTGACCTTTTCTGAGGCACACAATCACAATGGCTAAGGCAAATAATCAATGGCTATTTTTCTAAACCTTATCTGAAACATTGGGGAGAATTTTCCCATCTGATTCTGAACCGATTCCCACTGATATTGCCAGGGAATTTGTCTTTATTTTCTATGAAGCATTTATTCTGTTATATTTCCTGGAGGCTGTTGCTAGGAGAGTTAACTTTGTTTTCTGCCAGGTGTACATTCTGTGATATTTCCTGGTACCTGAATTCAGTTCCCAGTCGAGATCTTTATTTCAAAATGGAGTTATATTCTGGCTAACTTAAACTCTTCAGCAGCACACTGGGAAGGGCAGGGCTTTACTTAATGCGATGTCACGCATGCTTCGGAGCAGAGATCACTGTGGTTGTATTTCCACAGCCAAGCACCCAGCAAACCAGGGCCAGCAGCAGCTCCACAGCCCACACACCCACACACCTATGGACAGGATGTCGACTTCCCGTCTGGTTGCCTTGAATTCTCCCGCTTGGAAGGGCCTTGTCTCCTTGAGGAGCACACATCAACCACAGTCCGGTTAATTGAAGGGTGACACTGTCACGTGGCTATTGGGGACTCACGAAGCCTCTGAACTGAGAGGTCTAGAGAGACATTGCTGTACTTGCTTGAAACACTTCTGTAAAAATTGCTGCTGTCAATTCTGACTCAGTTAAACTCAAGAGATGATGGATGAAAAGTTCTGGCAGGCATTCACCTGAGGCAGGTCATAGAAGTCTCACTCAAAGGCCGCCAAAGCTCTGGGCAAGAAGAACTTCTGCAAGAGTGTCTGCTCCACGACCCCAGGCTGATGTTACATTTACAGAAATCACTGTGGTAAAGACGAGTACTTCAAAATATCTTATTTTGCTTTTCAAAACTTCCCTTTGGGGCCAGAAAGATGGCTCAATGGGTAAAGGACCTCACCACCAAGCCTGATGGCAGATAGAGAGAAAGGCCAGGCATGGTGCCCACCCTTTTAAACCCAGCACTTAGGAGGGAGAGATAGGTGGATTGTGCTGAGAGAGACAGAGACAGAGACAGAGAGACATAAAGAGAGAGACAGATAGAGACACAGAGACAGAGACACAGAGAGACACAGAGATAGAGATAGAGAGACAGAGAGATAGAGACAGACAGATAGATAGAGAGAGAGAGAGAACTCAACTCACCCTCGTTTGTCCTGGACATGTGTGGAGGACACATGTCATGGCGTACACGCATAGACACACACTCCATCAACTGATTTTGGGGAGCCAGGCATGAGACATCACTGAGGAGAAACTGAGGTGCTGCTTTCTCGCTTGGCTTCCCTTGCAGGAAGGATGGATACGGCTTGTGCGGCGACATTTAGAAAGGTCAAGTGTGCGAGGACGTAACTGGATTGGCAGAGTTCTTGCTTAGCAGACAAGGGCCCCCGGTTGGTCCCCGCATCACACACACGGGCCTGATGCTGCACACCTGTGATCCTAGCACTTAGCAGGAAAGACAGGAAGACAGGGAGTTCCAGGTCATCCTGGACTACAGAGGGGGTTTGAGACCAGCCTGAGCTACAATAAAATATCATAATAAAAAGAACGAAATGCAGCTGGGTGCAATGGAGCACGCCTGCAACCCCAGCACTCGGGGAGGCAGAGGCAGGTGGATCTCTGTGAGTTTGAGGCCAGCCTGGTCTACAAAGCGAGTCCAGGACAGCCAAGGCCACACAGAGGAACCCTGTCTCAAAACAAAAACAAAAACAACAAACACAAAGCAAATGTTAAATGTAAGTGAATGGATGCAGAGGGACCCTGCTGCCTCTCAGGTACAGCCATCCGTTTTTGGTCGTGGGACTTGTCCCTTGCTAATTGGTAATTAGCAGCAGAGGGCGCTAGAAGGACAACAAAGAGGTTTTCTTTTTAACTTGGATGCTGGGCACGGCTTCCCAATGCTCCCCTCAGGACTCTAGCTTTGCAACAAGGTGTGTGTCTGTGTGGGGAGCCAGCTACCCTGTGCACGACTCACAGGGTAGCGCAGGAGGTGATCCCCAGGAAGCCCTGCAGGCAAGGCACATCTCTTCGAGGCTGCATCCTTTCCTAGGCCTGCATTCTGGTACGGGGGATAAGAACTCTCTGGGTGGACTCCTTCCCTGGGGCTGCAGCTTGGCCTTCCCAGGGTTGGTGGCCATGGCTTATCTCTGCTATTCCTGTGGGGTTTCGGTTTGTTTTGTTGTTGTTTTAGATATCTTTCTCTTAAATTTAATTAATGTACATATCTATTTTTGTGACAGGGTCTCTCTACATTGCACTGGCTGACCTGGAAATTGCTATGTAGACCAGGCTGGCCTTGAACTCACATCCACCTGCCTCTGCCTCCTGAGCGATGGGATTAAAGGTGTGTGCCATCATGCCCAGATACTTGGAGATTCCTTTATTCCACAGTAGCCAGTTCCTTGCTATTTCTAACCCCTGCCAGTCGACAGAACCTTATGTTAGATGTGCTCTGTCAGATCATGGTCCCAGTACCTCTTGGTTGGCCCTGGATGGGCCAACCAGAAAAGCCACGAGCCACTCCTGAAGGCAGAAGGATGGGTAAAGAGACCCCAGGGACAGCACTAGGCCCTAGAGAGGCTTCTACTCCCTCTCCTGGCCTGGGGAACAAGGTCTGGTCAAGCCTGTTGGGCTTCTTTATGACATCACCCAAAGAAGCCATCCTATCCCATCTCTCTCTGACCACTCTATGTGAAGTGTGTCTGGTCACACAGGTTGGCTTTTTAGCTCACAAGTGAAGATCAAGAGAGATGGTGCAGGGGAGAATTGTAAGTTCTAGGCTAACCAGGGAAGTCAATCAGTCCCAGTGTCAAAATACTCTTTTTAAAAGGGGCTGGGAATATAGCTCGTGGTAAGCGCTGCGGAGAACTGAGGCCCATCCCAGCACTGCAGAAAAGGAAGTGTTGCTTCATCCCTGGAGGCCTGTGAGGAACAGCAGCATGCCGTCCCGTGAAGATCACAGGATTGTTGATGGCACCCGTGATCCCTAGTGCATGGGGCTTTGGGAACCTAGGAATGCAAAGACATCTTTTTCACGAGAGGAATGCACACAGCTGTAGTCAGGAGGGAGTGTGTAAACTGGCAGGAGGGCTGGGCACAGAGCATCTGGTGCCTCCCTCACGAAGCAACCTCTCTCTCTAACTCCTGTGTATGGACTTGCTCATGTGGCCATGAGACACCAACAAATGTGACTCCAGCAGGAAGCAGAAGGGTGCAATGATGGGCTTGCTCTTTCTTGCCGTGAATGAAATCGTGCTGCCGTCACCAGTGTCTAGTCCAGGCCGGTCTCCCAGAAAGTCCCAGCATCCCCTGAGGCGCCTGGCTGCAGGAGGCTGCAGGTCCCGCCTCTAAGAGCATGCAGTCCCACACAAAAGCCAGCACCCCTGCACCCCACGGGAGGGTGTCCCCTAGTGCAGGTCTTGGCTGCCCATGCCCCTGCCTCCTTCTGACACTAGACTCTCCAATAAGAGCTGCTGTCTATGTTCCAGAGCTGCCCTGATTCGCCCAGTTCCTACTATAGATTTAGTGTCTGTGCCCCTCCCAAGCTCAGGCTCAGGGAACTGGAACAACCCAGATTGATCCTTCTCCACAGCAGAGCCAGGCTAATCCATACAGGGAAGGCCGAGGCCCTGCTGAGGTCAGGGCCCGCCCACCCTGTCCTGTGTACTTCATCTCTGACACATCTCCCCTTTCCCCATGCCCCCATGCGATCTTCTCCCTCTCTCTGGGACAGCAGCTGCTGTTCCCATCAGCATATCCTTGTGATGCTGACCCTGAGCTCTCGGCTCCCAGTGATGTCAGCCACTCTCAGGGAGCACCCCAGCCCTGCCCTGATCGGCAGCTGTAGCAGCTCCAGGCTCTCCCTCGCCAGGGTTCTCCCCTGTGACATGGGAGTCCTGCCTCTGCCATTACTCACTCCTGCGCCTTCCTCCTCCACCTAGGGAGGGGGGAGGAGTCCCATGGTTCCCCAGTGAGAACTTCCACCCAGCACGGCCCTCATGCCTCAACTTAGTGCACTCTCTGGTAGGATCTCCTAGAAAAAAAAATTAACCCAGCGCCATCATGCCTGGTCCACACTTGAGCACTGGACATGGCTGCAGAAACCGTAGGCTGTGGTGTGCCTACTCCAACCAAATACTGAATGCCGTTGGACCAGCCTACGAGGAGAACACCCAGCTCCCTCCCATTGCTGAGTCTCCAAGAGCGCCTGCTCTCGTTCCCTCAAGTACGTGCTTAAGTATACAGTGCCAGGATCTGCCCCTGGCTCAGTCGTGTAGCACTCCAGCTACAGCCACAGGCAAGCTCATACGTATATTCATCTTCCAGCGCCCCTGCTTGAAGGTAGGCTACAGCTCATTGCTGTGGATTGTGCTATCATTGTGTACTGTGCTAGCCCCTGATGGTCGCACGGTCTGAATTTTAGAGCCACCACAGAGGGGCCTTCCTCCCTCTCATCGTAGCTCCACAGGCCTCCATTGTGCTGAGACTGTTCCCAGCTGCCCAGGGACGGGCACTTTGGGAGTTTCCAGTATTTTGCTGCCACAATGGAGGGACTGGCCCCATGCACCTGTCATTCTGTACAATTGCTGGATCACAGATCAGACGGAGGCCCAGACAGAGTCCAGCTGGCTTCCAGATCTGTCTTCTAGTCTCAAACCCCCTCCACAGGGCTCTGCCGAATGATACCCTCAGTGCAGCGAGAGGAGGCCTGGTTCCCAGCAATCTTACCCAGGGTGCTATCATTACTCGGAGTCTTGAAAGGAGCCACGATCTTTTTCTGCAGACTTCTCAGACTGAGCTTAGCTTGGTTTCTCTCCCGAAACCCCCAGGTTCTCAGCCCCTCCCCCAGCCACCCAAGGCCTTCCTCATCTCCAGAAGTATCACCTCAGATCACAGGCTGAGTCAACCTGCTTTTAACACAAGCCATCTCTGTCCACAGCAGAGTCCTCCCTACCCCTCCTCTCTTCCTGGGGAACCTCAGTGCTCCATGAAGTCTGGGGCTTCTCCTGGCTCCCATTCTCCAGGCCCCAGGTCACTAAGTCCTCTCCTCAAACTCTCTAAGCCCTCCCTTGACAGCTGGACTGAATTTGGCCGTGGCCGGGCTAAGTCACTGCTTTCCGGCCTGCCCTCCTACGGGGTCTCCCCCACGCCCTGCTTTCACCCGGCAAGTCCACCACTGTTTCCTACAGCCAGCCTTTGTCCAACCACCGCTCAGTCCAAGTCCGTGCTCGGATCCTCACCAACTGTCTTCTCCCTTAGTTGGGCCCCTCATGAAGCCACAGCTCGTGGTGCCCACTTGATCTCTTCCAAGTCACCTTCATGAGCACCCTGCTGCATTTAGCTCTCAACTTTTTTCTTACATGGGCTTTGTCTGGGCCTCTGTAAACAGTGGGCATCCAGGAAACGAGCCCTTCAGTGTGGGCCTGGAACCAAGCTCTGCTTCCAACAGCAGGGATGAGCTCAGGCCCAGGGCGACCTCTCCCCCTGCTCGGCATTCTGGGCCTGCGGGCCTGATGTACAGAGCCTCTGCCCCCAAGCCCAGTGACTCACTTCCTCTCTCTGGGGCAAATCCAGCTTCTCATGGGATTTTCCTGGAGAAATGGCTGGTGGAGAACCCAAGTGGCAGACAGGCTGGTGCCTGGAGCTGGGCCTTACCCTCACCAAGAACTGGGAACCACTGGGGTCACCCAGGCACTGTCATCCTCTGCTTCGCACCTGGCACTTTGGGGCTCAGTGTGCTCTGCACGATCATCTGACCCAGAAGTGTAACTTCCCCTTGGTCTTGGCCAAGAGGTCTCCTTTCGTCCTAGCGAGTTGGTCCCAGGTAAAGTAGGAATGTTCTGACTCCAATTCCCCGGGCTTTGTGAAGACTCAAACAAGTCTGTAGCCAGTGGCATGGCACTGAGGGTTCCTGCCCCAGCTGTCACCCCTCTTTGTGGTGGGATTCATCCATGCTTATCCCATGAAGTTCTCTAGCAACACACGCGCGCACACACATACACACACAGACATATTGCATGGGGAAGTGCACACCAATTCCTCACTCCCCCCTAGAATCCTTCCTGAACTTTGTGGAGGGGTTTTGTCATACCCCCTTTACTCTCTAATAACTCTGCTCTGCCCCAAACCGTAAGTCAGAACTGGGGTACAGAGGAAGAGGCCATTGTGCCCTTCCCACTGTACCAAAGGCATGAAATGTACAGGATGGCAGCCGATTCCTCATCTTCCCACCAGACCCTGCCCCATCCTCAGGGTGACTAGTTGGCAGGGGTGAAGGAGCAGGCCCAGGCTCATGAAAGGGGACAGACACATTATAGGCTGGACCAGAGGAGCTGGGGAGCCAGGAATGTGGCAGTGAACCAGAACTGGAGGAGAAAGGGTTTGCAGACAATGGGAGGCTGAAGCTGCTAGACAGACCCCAGCCCCTCCCCATACCTTGCAGTTCCCCAAACAAACCACGCCAGAGCCACTTTTGAAATCAGTTTTATATCAAGCCATAAAAAAAAAATCCCTTGGATTCTGTCCTGAGTAGACGCATACAAAATCAACACTATAAAAATATTAACAGTATTAATGTCATCAAACAAGCTAACATCTACGAAGATATGAAGGAAGGCTTTGTTCATTGCTCACACTGGCCAGTTTTGTAAGGCAAGTACCTGGGAAAAGGGATAAATGTAGAGAAGGGGCTTCGGATCCCAGCCTGAGCCCCTGAGAATCAGGGCTGGGTCAGTGCTGAGGAGGCTTTCATGTCGAGAGAAGGGGGTCAGTGCTGAGGAGGCTTTCTGGAGCAGGGTCTGTACAATAGCAGGTGCCTTGATGGGACACTGAGTTCCTGTTTTCCAGTGTAGACCCTGTGGGATCCACTGGTCCCCACAGCCAGTGACTAGTAGGTGACATGGCAAACAGCTGGAATCAAGGCTGCTAACAAGTCTGCAGGCAGATTCAGTGCCATCACAGGGACCTGCGTCACAGTAGGTGACTGTGGGGGCCATGAAGAACGGATGTGTGGCTGTCCCGGGCTCTGAAGGTAGAAGGGCCTCAGACAAGAGATGTGGGAAACCTCTGAAAACTTGGAAAGACCAGGAAATATAGCCCCTGGGGCCTAGAGAAGCAATGGGCCCTGACCACACTTAGATTTCAGTCTAGTATCAGACATCTGATTTGCAGAACTGTAAGGAAAGTTCTAGCTCAGACCCAATCAATGTTTGTTTGGAAACTTGGTACAGCACCGACAGAAAGCTAACAGAGTGATTGCTGGACCCCTGAGCTCCCAGACTTCAAAGGGTGGAGCCACAGAGACCGCCCCTTGGCTTGTTCCTACAGCAGGAAGGTTCAGCCTGAGAATCGGGAGGACCCCTTCTGGGTCACTCCCTACACACACACACACACACACACACACACACACACACACACGCGTGCGCGCGCGCGCGCACATTGGGGCAGCCCACGTGGTGTGAGTAAGAGGGCCCTCCAGGAGTGCTACCAGGAGCCACATGGCAGGGTCATGGGCCGCTAGGGAAGAGGCTCTGGTATAGCTCCACCGTGGCAGGTCGCAAGCCTCCTTCCAGACCCCAGATCAGATAGAATCTTTTCCTTCTTCCTTTGATTTCACTTCTATCTCATGATAGCCCTGGGCTGAAGGAAGCAGGATGAGGCTTCACTGCTGTCCTAGGGGGCTGGAGGGGGCTGCTCAGGACCACCCAAAGGAGGCCATTAAACCACAGACTGTAGTGCAATTGGGGCGCTGCACCCAAGATGAATAATCATTTACAAGAAACTTCTGGCTCACGTCGGCTCCCCACAGTAGGATCTGGGCCCCACTGGACAGCGACTGTCTAATCTTGGCTGCCAGATCTTGTTCCAGAGCCAGGGCTAGGCAGAAGCAGCGGCAGAATGTGGGAGCCGGTGCTATTTGAACATTGCCGGCTGGGGTGGTGCCTGACGTCCGCTGCGTGGTCATTAGCGTAGCAGACGTTTGGAAAAGCTAGCCAACTTTTATAAGTGAAAATAGGGGCCTGGAGGGCTCCTGCGCTCCGGTGTTGATGTCCAGGATATTCCGGATGCTCTTGACATCACTGCTTTGTAGGTTGCCCTTGATGGCCAGGATGGCGTTCAGGTGGCCTTTGCTGGCAAGGAGAGAGAGCACCCAGTCAGCCCTGCTCACAGACACCCCTGCTCACAGCCCCTGCTGGCTGCCCCGGCTCCAGGCCCTGCCGCAGAACCTGCGCCAGCCGCTCTGCCCAGTAGGCTGCCTTGCCCTCCCTGTCTCTCCCTGTCTCCAGACCTTTGCACTGGTTGTTACCCAGACATATCTCCTCACCCCCGAGGGGTGCAACTCCTCCCCACCCTTTAAGTTTCAGACAAGTGTCGCCTCTCTGAACGGCTTTTCACTCTCTGGTCCAGCATTCCCTGTAATTCAAGATGCTTAAACCCTAGAACTTGGAATTCTCTCTTTCTGCTTAATTGCTTCATCAAGGTTGGCCCTCACTAGGCTGAAGGAAGGGGACTGAGACGGAGCTTTCCCAGCACTTCACTGCAGCCTGGAGCACAGAACAGCGAATGCTGTTGGTGTGATCAGAGGAGAGGGGAAAGTGCTTGGGTTAGGGGGCAGATGAACAAACAGGTCGGCACCCGAGAAGTGGAAGGATGGGTACGTGACCGTGTGGAAGGGTGGATGGATGGACAGGCAGATGAGCAGGCAAGCAGAGAGATGGACAGAGACCTGGACGGATGGACAAATGAGCAGAAGAATCGACAGCTGGGTAAGCAGGACAGATGGGTAATTACCTGGGAAGTCAGGTAGAGGTAGATGAATAGATGGCTTTGTGGGTGGCAGGAGAGTAAATTCCTAGATTAGCAGACGGGGGCTTGGCTTGCCTGTGTGTAGGTCAGTGTATGTAGGTGGATGACTGAACAGGTGGGTCAGCCTCAGACTAGAGCGGGCTGAGCTAGGTCAACCCGAGTGAACCCAATTCAAACTTTCACGTCAGGTGACCCAGCATAGGGGAGAACACCATCTCTCCATGGTTCACCAGGTCCTCAGCCAAGTCCTGAACAGGACCCTGAGGGTGCCAGTCACATGCAGGCTGAGCGACAGGCCCTGTCCTCACTTCCGTCTTTGAATAGTACTGTCACGTAAGGCTCAGCACATGAGTTGTGGAAATGCTACCTAGCCGTGCCATGACTGGCTATGGGTCACGTTCCTTCAGCTCCGTAGGCCTCAGGTGCAAACGATAAACAGCTAGCCGTTATAGGGCCCTGGTGATGTCAACTGCTTGTAGTCCTGGCAAAGGTCTCAGCTCAATGCTGGGCATGACGGCGTGGCCCCACCTGGATGGAGCCTTAGCATGTGAGTGGTCATGAGCACGCTCACAGCACAGTGGACCCTGGCACGGACCAACCAGTTCCCGAAGGCCCCTAGTGCTCACCTGAAGTCAGGGTAACGGGTGATGTATGTGGCCACCTCAATCTTAATGGCGCTGGTATCTTGTAGGCGAATAATCTCAGCAATGGTGGGGAGGGCAGGCTGCAGCCAGGCTGCAGTGGAGCCCTGCCGAGAGATGGCTGGTTGAGGGATGGTGCCCCTTCCCCACGAGGACACTAAGACTCAGAGCAGCGTCTGGCCGGGCTGGGAGAGGCCCTGTGGGGCTGCCCGGGGCTCCCGGGGTGAGTGGGCCGCTCACATTGTCAGTGCAGAAATGCTGAATGGCCTCGGCATTGGCCAGGATGTGCCTTGCCAGCTGCTGCTGCTGCTCGGTGGTCTTGAGGACCAGGCGCCTCTTGCTGAGCCTGATGATGTACTCCTTTACCAGGTGCAGGTGCACGGCCTCCACGAGTTCCTGGGCAGGCAGAGGAGGGGGAGGGGGTGAGCCACGCACTGACACCCACCCTAGGGGGAGGGGGCTCCTCTCTTCCATGAATTGAAGCTTCCAAGACAAAACGCCAGGGATACACAGAGGCAAAAGTGTGAACACACGTGGGGCGTGGGGTATAAACACTGTCATCGTCGGCTTCCAGACAGCTCCAAGCACCAGCCCTCACCTTCCGGAAACAATCCTGCAGCTCTGAAAACTCAGGCAGCCTGCTGTCCACAGTAGCGAGGATCTCCTCCAGTGTCTCATCTGGGTTTGCCCAGCGGGTCTGCGTCAACTTCTTGAATAGTGGCTAAAAGAGGCGAGAGGCAGGATGTCTGGTCACGCCCAGAAAGGAAGGGCAGCCGGGCGCAGACACCCTCACATAGACACTCATGACCAGCAGGGTCCCCAGGGCTTTCCAGGAGCTGGCTGGCTTTCAGATCCCTGCTCTGAGATCGGATGCAGAGGCAGGTCCGTGTGTACCCTCCCTCCAAGGTCATCCATCCAGCTGTGGTGCGGGAGATCTTGCCAGGACAGCCCGTCTGCAGCCCTGAGGTCTTTCCCCTGCTTCCCTCTTAAATAAATAAATTCCTGCATAAACAAGGCTTTGCGCCTGGCTGGCCTGAGCCCTGTGCCAGGTCTACCAGGGTCACCCTGTAGGCTTCCCAGACCTACGTGGCTGTCCACTGCACCTCTGGTTCTGAAGGTGAGCAGGGAGCCTCTCCTCTGCTTCCAGAGGGGCCCCAGGAGATGGAGCCTAGCAGTCTAAGGTCCTGAACCCCAGGAATGGAGTGTGTGGGGGGGACTGAGAATTCTGCAGATGCTCCCAGCCCTGTGACCCTGCCAGGCCAAGGCAAAGCCAGGTATGGGGGGGTCAGCTGGAGAGCCCTTTGTGGTGCTGCCATTGGGACATCCCCATCTGTGCCCCCCACAGGTCCGAGGCCGGTGCTTCTGCACCCCCTTGCCTGCCTCCCCTCCTGTGCCAGGTTTCAGGATGCCCCCCCTCCCAGAACGGGGATCCTGATACCTTCAGGTCCAAAAACAGGCTCTGGAGCAGGGTGTCAAAGCCATGAGCCTTAAGCTCTTTCAGAGGCTCCAGCAGGTGGTTGAGAGAATCAGGAGGCATCTGCCACTTCTGCTCCACAGACGTCCTGGAGAGTGAATGGCAAGAGATCGGGACAAACTGCCCAGCCTACAGCATCGCGCAGTGAGCCCTGGACTAGTCTTCCTAAATTAGGTCTTGCTCCAGGACCCCACTATTTTCCCTACCCCTGTGGGATCCAGGCCAAGTCTCCCCATGGATGCCCCGTGCCCCAGGCACATCCCCTAGTCTCCCCATGGATGCCCCGTGCCCCAGGCACATCCCCTTCTGCCTTTGGCCAGTCTCCGGCTCTCCACCCTTCGCTTCTGCTTCACAGTTTTATTATAAGCCTAAACTAATAAATAAATAAATAAATTGCATCCTGCTGACTCCTCCAGCACCCCACCCCTTTGCTGGGGCGGCTCCAAGCCCAGTCATTTCCTCACAGCCTTGTGACCCTTTAATTCCCCTTCTTCGCTCCACCTTCCATCTGCCCTGTCTCTCCCTCAGGCTGCTCTGCCCGGCGCTCTCACCGGAACGACTGGCAGTTGTTGATGTTGGCCATGATGTTGACGCTGTAATTTTTCAGCAGTTTGTTTTTCTCTAGAAATTCATCAAAGGCACGCTGGTAGCTGACAGAACCAGAAAGGGCACCTTCAGGACCAGTTCAAACAGGGGGACAACAAAAGCCACTCCCCTCAGTCTGCCGGGGCTGCCGGGAGGGGCCGTAAGCTCCCAAACAATACATTACAAGCTGCAAAACCTGAAGGCCAGAGGAGCTGAGCCCCAGCAGAGCTCTAGAGAAAGTGCTGCCTGACTCTGGGGTCCCCACTCTTTCCCCTCTTTCCCAGTCTTCTGTTCTACAGCTGTTATAGTCGGCTGATGGTGTTCTCAGAAGTGGGGACGAAACCAAGTTATTTCTGAGGGTGTCGTGGGAAGGGACTTGCTCTGCCAGGGAGCTTTGCTGATGAAGAGTCAGGAAGCACAGACTCCCGGCGGAGGTCTCCCCAACCTGAATGGGAGCCCCGAATTGTGCCCTGAATTGAAGTGGTGGCAGAGGACCCTGGGCTGTAGTTGTCAGGGCAGAGCTGACTTAGCTTGACTCCCCCCCGCCCCCCGACATAGGTGCAAGAAGAGCCATGGCTCTCAGAGGTGCCAGGGACCCCGGATGCTGTGGGCACACCCACCTCCTCAGCAGGGCAGCCAGCTCCACCAGCAGCAGCTGTTTTATCTGCACCCCCACCTCAGGAGTAATGTTCTCAGCCTTGTCCTGGCTGAGGGAAATAATCTGCAGGGAGCACAGGGTGAGCACAGCAGGTACCTCTCTGGACTGGGGCAGGGGTCGAGTGTGGGAGGGAGGAGCATGGGGCTGGACCCCCCCGCCCCCCGCCAAAAACGAGCTGTGGCTGTCCCTGTGCACCTTGGGCCTGAGGGGCAGATAGTGGTACCTGGATGATGTCAATGGCCAGCTCACTGTGGCAGTGGCCATCCAGGCTCTGGGGAGCCACATCTTGGGCCCAGCGCTGAGACTCTAGCTCCAAAGCTCGGGCCATGAGCAACTTCACATTGGTCTAGGGGGGAAAATACAGGTCCCAGTAGCAGTGAGCATGTCACCAAGCTCATCCGGAAGGTGTCACACTCTCGGGGAGTCCTGCATCCTGCCTGATATTCCCTTCTACCTCCAGCTGGCCCTCCCAGGCCCTAGCCCTAACGTTTGGACTCACCACCTCATTGGACAGGAACATGGCCTCCAGCAACCTGATTTGCTTGGGAGGCAGGAGGCTCCCCAGCTCGATGCCCTGCAGCTCCTGTGCCAACTTAGGGCTGTTCAGAATATCACTGTGAGCAGAGAGACGCTGGCATGAGAGAGACGCTGGCATGAGACACGCCCCGGCAGCACCCCTGTAGCTTAGCCCACTGCCTCAGCTGACACCCTCAGCTTCTGCTCCTGTCAGACCACCCTCCTTTAGTTCAGGCTGGAGTTACCCTGCCTCTTCTCCCCGCCCCCAACTAGTTTCCCAGACCTCGTGGCCTGGAGCCTGCCCTGCACCCCCAACCAGCCCTCACCCTTTCTTGCCTGGCTGATGGAAGGAGTTTCCTCCTGCCCTCTGCTTCTGCCCTGGCCACCACCAATGCCTTCGCCCCAGAGGCAGCTTTCAGATCTGATCTGTCTACCAGGTTCCCCTTTGCACAGATAAACACACAGCTCCTGACTCCACTGGCCCTGCCAGCCAGCCTCAACATTCCCCCAGGTCAGCCCCGTGGTGAACAGGAAGGGCTGCCCTGGAACTGCCCCATGGAGCTTTCTTGGTGCCTCAAGTGGCCCAGAACTCCCAGGGGTCCTGCCCAGCCCTGGCACTTCCTCAAGTCCCTTTGTTTGCCTAGAACCTTGAGAGTGACCCTCTGTGCCCGTCATCCAGTTTGGATACATGTGAGTCATGCTCTGTCCCCCATAGGTCTCAGCACGCTCCCTCGGACTCCATGTTCAGGCTAGCCTTAGCTTCCTCCTTTGCAGCTGCACCCCAAGCCAGGAGACCCCAGGGTGTGACAGGAAGGAGGGGGCATGAGTGCCCGGCATTTCCTGGTGCGTCAGGACACAGCAGCAGGAGCTATATCAGGGCCCAGTAGCTATCCTGGGAAGCCTGCATCTGCTTTCCCTGTGCCCTCCCGGCTCTTCACCTGCCCCCCCCTTCTCCATCCCTCCCACAGGAGGCTGGCTCAGCACCTGGCCAATTGCTTACACACTCCTGACACTGGATACCCCCAGCCTTTCCTCCTGCAGACTTCACACTCAAGGTCTGAGGAATCAGTAAGAATTCCTGGTCTCGAGTGCTGTGGAACTTTCACTCTGTAACACAAGTCACTCCCTGCCTCCCACCCCTCCCCCCACCGGCTGGTGTGGATGACAGGTAGGCACACTCTGGGATTCACGGAGTCTGGGCCAATCAAAGGATGCCTGAGGCTGGGCCTAGCCGAAGGTCCATCTACAGCTAGCGCAGCTCCACTGTTGCTTCACCGCTGGCTTGAGACACAGCAGCTCAGCTTCCAAAACCGTCAGTCCACTTGCCTGGAGCACTCTCCTCCCTATTACTTCCCTGTACGCCCTGACCCCTCCCTGCCTGCCTGCCTGTACATCCATTAAAATGTGAACTGACTCAGGACGTAAGACTCCCTGACTCCCCCAGGCCTGGTCTCCCCTCAAGCCCCGAGCTCTGCCCAGCTCCACCCATCCGGGCCCCCCACGCCACCCATGTCCAGATGCCCCTTTCACGGCCCCTCCTCCTCGTTTCATCTGAGTGGAGCTGCCCTCCCCCAGAATGAATAACAAAGCCTGTCCCTTCCCCCAAGTGCAGAACGGCAAGGTCCAGGAAACGGAAGTGCAAAGCCAACCTGTGGGGCACAATTCTCAACTCTCCCCCTTCACCCCGACACCGTGGGTTCGGGTGTCTCTGCCCCCGTCCCGCAGAGGGGACCCACCCCACCCACCGGCGTGGCTCACTTGGGGTAGAGGTTCTGCACCCAGAGCAGCAGCAAGTAGGCGTCCCTCTCACACAGCTCGAACTGCGCCATCGCGCACAGGTGCTCCGCGAAGTGCCTGTGGTAGCTCTGGGCGTAGGTGTGCACCACGGCGAACTCCTCGGGGAAGAGCGGTTTCAGCCGCTCGGCCACCGCCTCCAGGTCCTCCTTCATGGTGCGGCCCATGTGCAGGAACCTGCTCTCGGCCTCCGAGCGGCCGTCGGCCGCCAGCGCGGGCTGCGCGTCCAGGCGCTCGGCCGCCACCTCGGCCACCACGCCCCTCCAGAGCTGCAGCCAGCGGCGCGGGCGCGTGGCCTCGAGCGCGGCCGCCGCGGGCCCCCCGGCCGCCCGCCGGTCCTCCCGCTCCTGCTGCGACACCGCGGCCAGCGCCTGGCGCAGGCGCTCGGGCGCCGCCTCCAGCGGCCGCCGCAAGACGCCGAGCACCTGGTCGAGCAGCAGCGCGTACAGCGCCTCCACCTTGCTCTGCCGCCACACCAGCTCCTCGCCGCTCGTGCCGCCCGCCTCCGCCGCCGCCTCCAGCGCCTGCTCCAGCGCCAGCACCTGCCACGCCGTCTCCAGCCGCCCGCGCTCCAGGGCCTCCTTGAGCTCCTCCACTGGAGCGCAGAGACCCGCGTTAGGACGAACCCGGCCCGGGGCACGAAGAGGCAGAGATTCCAGGGACGAGACCAGTGTCCCGGAAAAGACCCCAGCACAGGGCCCCGTCTCCTGGACTGGCGGCTCGCCCAGCCGTCTCATCTGCCCACTGTCCTGGCTGGCTGGTTTATGGGCCCCCCAACGCCGCCCAAACCTGGACCAGTTTAGTCACGCTACTACTCCAGCCCCACGATGGCCGCAGCCTACCTGTGAGCAGTGGACCGGCTGGCTTCGGCTGGGGCTGGGGCTGGACCTCCGGATCGGATAATCCGGGTTGACCTCTTTTCTTCTTTTTCCCTTTGGTGAAGACACTGAACATGTTGGCCAGCCCTTTGGATTTCTTCTTCTTCTTTTCGGCCTCCTCCTCCTCCCTGTCAGGAACGGTTCCAGCCTCCTGGGGTGGTACCAGGTCCTCGGAGGAAACCTCTGACATGGAGGCCTCTGATTCCGCTTCAGATGTGGAGCGTGGCTTTGGGGGGCTTCCAGGGACGTTCAGGGTCCCTAGTACAGACTGCTGGCCAGGAAGCCCTTGGAAGAAAGTCACCATCTTCAGCATCACCCTGGCTCAGGCCTGCAGGTCAGAGGTGGAAGATGAAGTCATCAGAGTTCACCATGAGTGGCCCCCAGGCCTGTGCAGAGCCACCTCCCAGCCATGACAGGGCTGTTTTCTTTTCCACAACCAGCACCTTCTGGCCCCTAACCCTCCTTGGCCACAGGTACTGTAGTGCCCACCTGCTAGGCAAGGAAGACACTGGAGGCTCCAGGCCTCCCAGACCTGGGGGAGGGGCAGTCTCTGCACGTGGGTAAACCCTCCCTTGATAGTGGAGGGAAAGGGATGTGAGGAGGGAGGACCTCTCTGACTCCACCAGACTTTGGTGAGGAGACAGGACACAGGTTACCATTTCTCGGGACAGCAAGAGCCAGCCTAAAAGTTTCACAGCCATGGGTGGTTGCAGAACCCTAGCACCCTCCACTGAGACCAGCCTCTGCTTCCTCCCTCTGCCTCCTTTCCACATTTGTAACTAGCTTTATACCACAAGCAAAATATACCACAAGCAAAAACACAGCAGTTGTACTGGGACCACAAGAGGAACAGAGCCTGTCCTTTATGCTGGCTTAGGATTGGGGCTCAGACTTCAGACCCTGGGTAAATGACCCCAGGAAGCCTTTTGCCTGGAAGCAAGGCTCAGGGCTTCCTGAGGTCGCACAGCAACTTGAGTGTGGAACCCATGCTGCTTGGCCTCCAGCTTACTACTCTGCTTGCTTACAAATGGGGTGATGCAACTTCACAAAACCTTCTGTTTCCACTCCCTTCTGAGGTGCCCACCCCATCCCTTCTCTCTCCAGCAAGCGTGTTATTTAGTTTAAAATAACCTTGTGGTCAACAGCTTGAGCATCTGGCTTAAAGGACTGGCCTTTCTCAGGCCCACATCCCCTGCTGTATCTGGATTGTCAGAGGGAGGACAACCAGCGGGAGCATGGCTAGCCTAGAGGGACGAAGCAGGCAGGAGCAGGTAAATAGTGTGGTCTATTACCAGGAGGTGGCCTGCCTGTCCCGTCCCCCAAGAACAAACACCCCAAGCTGTAACTTCAGTTCATCAAAGTGACCTGGAGGGGCCCAGGAACCGCCCCATGAGGCAGGTGGGAAAACCCACCATCACAAAGGAGAAACTGAGGCTGCAGAGGGGAGGTGCTAGCCCCAAGCACAGCAGACTCTATGGACACTGTTTATAAGGTCTGTTTCCCATGGCTCCTCTGTCTCCACCAGCTTGGCCGCCTGGCCCATTTCCTGAGGGACTTGTTCCATAACTAGGGCATAGGTAGAGCACCCTGACCAGACAGGAAGCCTGGGCCCTCCACCCCAGCTCTTATCACCCTCACCAGGTACCCTGAAGAGAGAGCCCCCTTCTTTAACCTTATGAGGTCTGAGAATTTCGCATAGGATGACTTAATGTTTAAGGCCTGTGCCAGCCTATCCAGTTTGCAGGCAAACACCCATATGGGCTGGGCTGGCTGATGGAGCTACTCAGCCCCAACCTGCATGTCTGGTCCCCGTTGTCCCATCAGAGGCCTGTTTGTACAAGAGCGAATGGTGGCTGCGGGCTCAGCGAGGCCTCTCTCCAGTGTGAGGGCTAAACAATTTCCTTCCTCAGTAGGTCTCACTTTTCCCATCTGTGGAATGAGGATGAACCCTCTCTCTTCCTCCTCACCAGTGCTGCTCAGAGGATGTGGCAAAATCACAAGCCAGGAGCTTGGTCCAGGATGGGCCCTGTAGCCGGTCCCGTGTCCCTGTGACTGCAGGCTTCCCCCGCCCCCCAGGAGGCAGCAGAAAGAGTGATGAGGTGAGGTTTAAAGTATCACCAAGCTGGGTCCACTGAGGCAGAAAAGGCACAGGGATGGCTGCCTCTGGTGGCTGGATGGCGTCACCTCCTTTAGTTCGATTCTAGACACCGACTGGACTACAGAGAATCTCACTGGTCTTGCAACCCACTGTCTCTGTCACCCTCACAAGAGGCCACCCGGTCAGGGAGTCCCGCGGGTGCTGGGACCTTCCTATTGTAACCCTGAACCTCCCTAGCATTTGTCCCGGTTTAACCAGAGAGAGCGAGCGCACTTCGCTGCTCGCGGAAACCCTGGCGCCAGGGCCTCAGGGTAAAGCCTGTGTCCCTAGCAGTGGGTGAGCTGGAGGTCAAGGGACCCGAGATATCCCGCCCGCCCGCGTCTCCTTGGCCGCTCAGGGCCATTCCCTCGGGGAATCCGGCAGGAGATCCTGTGTCCGGACTGGAGTGGAAGCTACGCAGAGCGGTAGGGACAGAGGCACAGCGGCGGAGGTCACTTACTGTGTCCGGGACAGGACGGCCTTAGTCCTGGCCCTGGCGGGGCACAGCCTGAAATAGCCACAGGCTCCGCCCGGGCTCCGCCTGCCCCACCAGCCGCAACCGCGGAAAATCCGCTGGCGGAGGCCAAGGTCCCGATTCCAGAGCTGGGGGGGGGGGAGGGGGCGGGGCCGGGCCGGTAGAGAGAGGGGCAGGGTCACTTTGCTGTTCCCAACAGCCTGGAGAAAGCGTGGCAGAGCTGGCCACGGGTATGTGTGCACCGCAAGGGCATCAGGGGGGCCACGAGTTCCGCTAGGTGTCGGGCCATTGTCCCACGACGCTCTCTGATTGGCTGCCTAGCAGGGCGCACGCCCAGAGCTGCTGTCCCGCGTCACACAGTCAGCACCTAGTTAGGTCTGGGAAGCGCCCTCTCCTACCTCAACAGCCACGTGCTGTTACTTCTCTGAGCCCCACTGTGTCTGTGCAAGCCTGGAAGGCCAGCTGGGTACAGGGCTAACACTGGGATCTCTCAAGACCTCGTACACCAAGCTCTGAGTGATAGCGCCCTCATCTTTACCCCGAGGTCACAGAGGCAGAGATGACCAGCAGTCCTCACCCGAACCTCCCCCAGCTTTCCTAGGCTGGACCTGAGCCAGATTCTCAGGATTCCCTTCTGAGGGCCTCTCCTCAGGGTCTGCCTTGGGGAAGGTGGGGAAAGTGAGCTAGCTTAGAGAGGGGATGTTTCACCCCCTAGGAATTTCTGCCCCCTGGAAAATGGACTCACTCAGGAATTTCCCTGAGAGACACCAGCTTTTTGTTTTGTCTTGTTTTTGCCTCTACTTGGAGCTCAGCTCCTCCCCATCTTTTGTTTGGGCCCTCTCCCCTGTCAGCCTAAGCACAGCTTTGAGGGGAGAGGGAAGGGCAGCTATGTGGGTGGGTTATGTTTAGGGGTTGTCCCGGGAAACCCAGAACTTCCTCTTCCTCCTGGGGAGCAGTGGCCAAGTGCTGGGTTGAAGAAGACTCTCCTCCCTCCCATACCTTGGCAAGTGCAGAGGGCTGCAGGGAGGTGGCTGGTGCCCATCCTTATCCCAGCATTCAAGAGGCAGCCCAGTCTCAGAGGAATGTCCAGGGAGCCAGGGCTACACAGTGAGACCCTGTCTCAACACACAAGCCAGATGCCATCTCTTGTTCCTGAGGCCCTAATTGGTCACATTTTCTGTTGACCCCCCAGGGCCCAAGCTGAGGGTTGGTGCCTCTGCTCCACAGGGAACCTAGGGGAGACCAAGAAGCTTGGCATCTCACCCACAACTGCATGCAAAGACAGAAAAGGGACACTACAGGACTGCCCCGGACTCTTTCCCGGCTCTGTCCATCCAGTTCTTAACTTCTAGTAAACAATTAGGAAACTGCACAGATAGGGTTGAGAGAGAGAGTTAGGCCTTCAAGAATCCACATCTACTTGGAGCCTAGGGGCTCTGACGTGGGACTTCCATCTTGTCCCAAGATGCCCACAGTAGCTTCCTCAGAGCAGACTCAGGGTCGGCAGAAGCCAATGCCACCTGTCTTGTGTGGGCACACCAAGCACTTCCCTGTCCAAATTCAGGACGAGGGTCAAAGGTCCTATGTGAAGTTCCCAATGCAAATGGAATTTGAAAATCAGGCTATTTGGATAACATTTAGAGGGTCCTCAGGACCAGAGAAAGTTTAAGTCCTTTTCATAGTCTCCCAAAGGCCAGCCAAGAAACAGATCCCACAGGAGAGAAGCATTTGGATGGCTTGCCTGGCCACCTGCTGTCCCAACCCCAACTCCAGCAGCCTGTGAGTTGTGGCAGCAGCCAGGAGTCAGCTGGCAAAGGCTCCTAGTCTGAACATGGCCAAGAGTGATGGACTGCTGCTTGCACGCAACCCAGGGTTAGCCTCTCCCCCACAAGCAGCAACTGCTGACTCTTTATTTCTTGGGTGTTTGTTTGATCTTTACAGCCCAGGCATGCCTGGAACCAAAAATCATCCTGTTCTACATCCTGACTACAGGGATGACAGGCATGTACCACCACAGGCTCTTAGCTTATGTTTTTACTCATTATAACATGTATAACATGGAATATTCCATTTTAACAGTGTTGGGCATTCTAGCTGTTGGCATTTAGTGCACTAGCACTGATATGCCCCTGCAACCACCCTCCATCCACAGAACTTAAAAATACACACGTGTGTGCATTTATATGTATGTACACACTTGGGTGCAGATGCTCAGGAGTCCAGAAGAGGGCGTTGAATCCCTGAAGCTGGAGTTAACAGGTAGCTGTAAGGCTGCTCAATACGAGTGCTGGAAACTAAATGGCGGCTCTGCAAGAGCAGGAGCCTAACAACTGAGCCATTCCCTCCAGCCCCACAGAACTCTTTTCCCCTGCAAAATTGAGCCGCAGTCCCCATTATACAACACCACCCTCTTCCCTTCTATCTCCTGAGTCTCTGGTACCCCATTCTATGGCTGTGTCTGCTCTGTGGATCCCGTGAGTGGGCGAATAAAGCCATCTCCCTTTGTGGTGGTGTGGCGATGCTGCGTAAGTGGAGAAAGGCTAATCTTGGTGTCATTTACTCAAAATTGGACCTGATTTATTAAAAAGAGTCTGGGTCTCTCTTGTTCTGGTAACCTAATTAGGGTAGGTCTAATCTAAGAGTCTAATTTAAGGGTCCTAATCTAAGGGTCCTGAATCAAGGCTGTTCTCTCCCTAAGCTGAACAGCACAGTAACAAAAAGGAATGAACAACTTTGGTCTTCATCTTTTACAGATTTTTACATAAGATACCTTATGGTCTTGTAAGAGAAGGAGGGAGCTGGAGAGATGGCTCAGAGGTTAAGAGCACTGGCTGTTCTTCCAGAGGTCCTGGGTTCATTCCCAGCAACTGAATGGTGGCTCTCAACCGTCTTTAATGGGATCTGATGCTCTGTTCTGTCATGCAGGTGTGCATGCAGCTAAAGCTCTCATATACATAAATAAATACAGTAAAAAAAAAAAAAGAGAGAGAGAGAGAAGGAAAATTTTTTTTTTCCTGGCCCTACTGACTCAGAATAGAACACAAATTCACAATCAGGTTTTATAAAGCTAAACCCATGTTGTTTTCAACATAATTCATAGGGGGAGGAGTGGGTCTTTTTATCGGGGGAGGGCTGTGGCATTGTCTCCTTTGCGCCTCACTGTTTCCAGAATGAGGTCTAAGTCTTGTCGAGTGCACACACATTACCTTAAATGAGTTTGTTGTGTTTAGCAGTTTTCTCAAGATTAAAAGCTTCAGTTTGGCAGGGAGGCTCCTAAGGACATGGACCGTGTACAGGGAGGTGAAACAACAGGGCGCTTCCATCCAGCAGGGAAGAGCTGGTTAAGACAAGAAGCAAATAACTCAGAATAGCTTCAGGATGTTCCTGAAACTGACCAACCTCACTAGGTTTCTTCAAGCTTCTAGCAGTAGGAGTGGCTAAGAGACACTCAGATAAACCGGGCCGCCTAGAACACCCCATGACAGCTGAGCCTGCGGGGCAGAACAGAGTTCAGCCAAATCGGCCAGACTTGCTGGAAGACCCTCAGAGTCCCCCTTGAGCTACCTGTAGAGGACACCCCTACCTACAGGTGGTTCACTGTGAGTTTCAGGCCCCACCGTTAGGAACCCTCACCGTGCTGGTGACAGCCTTTGGTAAGAACAGCGGCCTTGAGTCAGTTCTCATCCGGTAAGTGACCCCTCACACACACACCTGGACACGACCCCCCAAAAGCTCATTGTCTCACCGAGTGGGACCTCATATCTGTAGTGAGGTCTATTCCCTCTGAGAAGACATTGGACCCCATCTCCCCAGGGACAGTGTGCCACAGCAGGTACAAATGAGGCACAGAAAGGCTAGTATAATCAAAGCTAGGCATTCAGCTGAGCATGCAGGATTAATTATGTTTGCAGTCCAAAGTGTATTAAGATGATAACATTTTTCTTAGAGGTCAATTAATTCTGAACAGGCTGAACGTGCAGTATGTAACCGGAGTAAGTACGTCGTTAAAAACGATGTCAAAGTTCAACACCAACCTGGTTACAGGTTGGCTGAGAGCTTGGTTTGTAAAGGCAAAGTTTAAACCGAGTTTCTCTGGGAGGCCACCCCACAGGGTTTTTGCTGTAGTGAGTCTGATGTTCTCGAGGCCCAGCCATGCCATTGAGCGGGCTGGAGTTTTCCTGTAAATGTCCTAATTGTGTTCTCTCCTGTGGATGGGCCGTACTTTGTGTTCTCGGTGGGCAGGTTGGCCGCTGTGGACAGTGCTACGGGAACACTGACCTAACTCAGAGCTCCATTCGGGTCCCAGCTTCCGGTTCGTGTGAGTGGACAGTTGACTTTCTCAGACCTCCAGAGTTGCCAGGCTAGGCTCTGAGTGTTTTGTGTTTGCTAATAGATTCCATCATAGCTATATGAATTAGGTACCGCCTAACCATCCCTTTTCACAGATGAGGAAACTGAGGCACAGATAGGCCCCTGCCATCTGCAAGTTAATAATGAAGCTACACTCTGCTATACCCAGGGTTACTTTCTTTCTCTCTCTCTTTCTTTCTTTCTTATTTTGTTTTTTCAAGACATGGTTTCTCTGTGTGGCCTTGGCTGTCCTGGACTCTCTTTGTAGACCAGCCTGGCCTTGAACTCACAGAGATCCGCCTGCCTCTGCCTCCCTGAGTGCTGGGATTGCAGGTGTGAGCCACCATGCCAGGTTCAGGGTTACTCTATCTGAACCCAGCTCTATATGAAAGTCAGACGCAGGGAAGCCAGGAGTCTGCGTGTGGAAACAGGAGGCGCTGTCCTCCATTCTGTACAGGGGCCGGGTAGCAATGTTTTTCATTGCTCAATATTTTTCATTGCCTTATTCAGTCAGCTGATTAAACCATCACGGACAACACAAAGGGCAGCCAGCTCTGGCCGGACAATAACACAGGTGGCGTGTTATTGACTCTCTATTCACTCCCTGGCTGGCTAGAGAGGAGCTGGAGGAAGTGCTCAGAAAGAGAACCTGAAAGCAGAAGGAAAGCATTGTGGGGCAGAGCTCAGGAGGTACAAATGCCACATGAGGAGGCCAGGCAGGTGTTGAAAACCTGGCCAAGTGGACAAGCTGTACCAGCTGGCATGGCTGGTCATGTTGGTCACAGGAGCCATGCTGGTTGTGGAGTGGCCCCTCTGGGAAGAAAGACTAAGGCGGTCCAGGGCGTCTTCCAGGCCTCCCGGTCATTGGGCCCACTTCCCCCTTTGTGATGACTTGCATTTCCCACTTGCCTGACCTTGGTTGTCAGACATCAGTTTCTCCCTTTCGATTCTCAGGCCATTGCCAGACTTAGGACTGTGGCCAGAGGCTGGATTTAATCACAGAGTGACTACATGGGGAGCAGGCAGGCCATATCTTGACACAGTGAGCATCCTCGAAACACATCCTGTCTCCTAGGGACACCCCAGGAATTCATGGCACTCAACAGAACCCCTACATTCCTTGTGAACAGATGAGGAAACCAAGTCTCAGAAGTGGGCACCAAGGTGGGGTTGGCTGCTGTCATCTTTCTTCTCTCAGCCTTCCTGGGAGAGGACGTGAACTGCTCAGGACATCAGCTGCAAGGGACTGGGGTCTAGTGACGTCGTTGAACTCAGAGGGTGACCAGGACAGGCCAAGCAAGGAGCCACCTTAATGCCACGCCAAATCACCAAAGTTGAGACCAGAGCCCTTCATGAGCAGGCAGTACCCCACCTCCTTTCTGTGGTAAGCTGCTCACAATTGCCGTGCCACCTCCCCTTCCCAGGATATAAATAATCCCCCCCCCCACACACAAACAAACTCATTTTATGTTGCCGGAATGGGAAATTGGTAGGTAGGCCTACTTCCCTACCTTGACTTAGGTCAAGGGTCTTTTTTTATTATTTTATGTTTTGTTTTCAAGACAAAGGTCTCTGGTGTCCTGGAACTCCCTCTGTCAACCAGACTGGCATCAAACTCACAGAGATCTGACTGCCTCCTCTACCTCTTGAGTGTTGAGATTAAAGGCTTGCACCACCACGCCTGGCCTACTGGGGGGGGGGCAGGGTGGGCTTCTTGAAAGAAAGCAAGTCTTGTGGACAGGAGTCTTACAGGGGAGTGCGGTGCAGCCTCCTGGAAGGCTAGCCCTGCCCCTCGGCAAGGGCGATCCTCCCTAGGCACAGCTGTTCTGCTGAAGATTGGCCAGCCTTTCTCAACAGTTCTCAGGCAGTGATGTAAGCGTAGTTTCCATCCCTTCTAGCCCTTCCTGCCATGAGCACTTTTCTGAACCAGCGTGACTTACGGGAATCAGCTGAGGAGCATGGTCCACTCAAGTCTCTCAAAATAACACAGGCTGGCCACAGGGTAGAAGTTCTCCTGGCAATCCCAGGCCTCACAAAGATGGCTGGGGTGCTGCAAGTACCCTAGGGTGTCCCTACCTGATAGCCGGGGGGTCCCAAGAGAAGGTGTCATGTAGGCTCAAGCTGGGGACCATTGGGCCTTAGGGAGCCCCATCACTGGCATCTGTGGCTTTTAGTGACCCTCGAGGGTCCTGGGAACCCCAGAGGGCTGGCAATGTAGGTTGGAGGAGACATCGCAGAGAAACAACTGCTGCTGCCTGGGAATCGCTTCACAGGGGCCAAGCCCACCTCAGCAGCATCCTCTGTGGTGCTCTCGGTTTTACACAGAAGACAGAACCTGGACTCACAGCTAGGCAGGTCTAAAGGTGGGATTCTTGCCCACGCTATCCGCATCCAGAGGCTGGATTTAATCACAGAGTGACTACACGGGGAGCAGGCAGGCTTGACACAGTGAGCATCCTCGAAACAGCAGAACCTCTCCTTGACCTTTCTTCTTCCCAGCAATCCAGTTTCATTTTCTGGTAGTTTCTATCTCTCAGAAAGCCTGGGGCTCCTCAAGGCTCGATTTTTGGATCATCCTAGCCTCTGACTCAGTCACCCCAAACAAAACCAGGCCCCTCAGGGATATGGAAACGCCACATCCCATGTACATTCCTTGACTGAGCAGTGCTTTTGTAAGCCCCCTGCGGGAGAGACTTTTTTTTTAAGGCAGGATCCCAGGCTGGCAGAACTCTTTCAAAGGTGACCTTGAATTCCTGCCTGATTCTTTTGACCCTCAAGAGTGCTCAGATTACAGGCATGTGCCACCATGCCCAATTTATGGGGTGTTGAGGATTGAATCCAGGATTTTGTGGGTTTCTAGCCAAGGGCTCTACCAATGGAGCTACACTCCCAGCCCTGATATTAGACTTTTAAATCTTGTATCTTCTACATACATTTTAAGTTTTGGCCTAAGAGAATACAGATCCTGCCAGAACAGCAGCCCCGTAGCATCGGTAAAGCTAAAAATAAAAACACTGTGGGCTTTTAGTCTCAGCCCTTGGGAAGCAGAGGCAGGCAGATCTCTGTGAGTCTAAGATTATCCTGCCCGACAGAGAGTTCCAGGCCCTCCGGAGCTATGTAGTGAAACCCTGTCTCGAAAAACAAAAGCCAACTAGACATAATAAATGTTTTGAGTGGTGAGTAGCTGGTGGGGCTGTCTGTACATGGACAGAAGGACCTTTGCCACGCCTGGTCCAGGCTTCACAGCTCTGGGCATGGAATAGACTGGGGGTGGCAGTGATGTCCACATTCCAGCTCCCTTCATGAGGTGGGGCACGAGGCTGGACTGGGCTATTCTTACAGAGCGCTTGCCTCCCACAGCAGACACCGTAGCGCTGCAGAGCAGGGCTGCCCGTGAGCCCTGTGGATTCGCTGTCAGCACCTAACCCTTCGCCTTATCTCAGCCGCCAGTACAGACCCTTCTCAGACTCAGACTGACTAGAAAAAGACTGTCACGGGGCAGGCTACTCTGATGATGGATGGTGGGAGACTCTGGTGGCCTGCTGTAGTTCCCAAGGGGTTTTTGTTTTTGTGGTTTTTCTTTTCTGTGTGTGGGTGGGTGGGGGGTAGCGAAGGAAGGAAGTGAGATTGGGAATAGAGTGCCGAGCAGCCTCCTGCCCCCTCCCCAGCCTGGTCAGTGATGAGAGGCTCTGCAGGAAACACCTCAAAGTCGCTGAGGGTGCCCCCCCCCCATGAATGTGGCTTACTGAGCTCTGGGGCCAGGAAGGAAGGAGCCAGGATCAGCAGGCAAGGAAGGAAGAGGGAGAGGCTGGGAAGGCACGAAGGTGACAGGATGGCTGCCACCTAAAGCAGCCGCCCGCCAGGACCTCTGTGGCCAGCCTGAGCTCCCTCCCTGCTGGCTGCTCCATTCTATGGGACTGAGCCTCAGCACTGAAGGGGGCTTCAGGTTACGAGCTTCAGAGGACAGGAAGGTGCTGAGACAACGTACCCATGTTCCCAGTCTGTCCCACTGAACCAGGCTGGGCCCAGGCCTGGGAGATAAGGGGAGAGAGGTCATCACAGAAGGCATTGTGAGACCAGGGCAGGCAGAGGTTGGGGACTGAGAGACCAGGCTGGCAGATACTTTGCTTTGAGATTGAGGGGTGATTCCAGGCTCCCCTGCTTCTGAGAGGAGCAAGAGGCGGGGCACAGGCTCTGCCCCGTGGGATAGGTTGGCAGTGCCAGATCCCGTAAAGACACGCATGTATACACACGCACACGGCTTTCCAGCCAGCCAATTGGTCAGTGAGTCTCAAGATAGCTCTGAGACTATCCCCTCAAGCTTGGCCTGGATGCAGGATGGCCACGAGACACCCTAAGGAGTCTCTGTGGTGTAGTGGGTGTAGGAGGGGGGTGGGAGGCTCCCAAACCATGCTGGTCCCAGGGCTGAAGAGCCATCAGAGTTCCTCCGTTGAGCCTGTCCTCTTGCCCTCGGTCTCCCTGACTGTACCTTTGGCCTCCTCTGGCTCCCGCTGACTGAGCCTTGGGAAGGCAGGCCCAGCCCCTAGTCACTGCCAGGCTCATTGGAACACATGCTGATGGTCCTTACACAAGGTACCAGCATTCTAAATGCACACTTCCAGCCAGGAAACCCAGACTTCCTGTTTCCATTCAGGAATTTCTAGACCAAGGCTCTAAGAAGGACTAGGCCCAAGTCCATCTCTGTGCGGGTCTGATGCTGCTCAGCCATGGGCACTTCCTCCTAATCTCTCCTTGGTCTCTCCAAACCAGTGATGCCATTCCCCTGGCTCCTGGCCTCATGGCCGCATCCTCATTCACCATTGATGTGTAGATTATGGGCTTGGTGGGCCATGGAGTCACAGGAAGGTCAGAGGCCTGGCTTCATAGCTAGCTCAGGTTCCACCCTCCTCAGCCAGCTCTATGCTAGCTCCTCTGACAGCATGCCCATTTCACAGCTGGAAATACCGAGGCACAGAGAGGCACCAAGACTTGCCTATAGAGTCATATGGACAGTCAAAGAGCTAGGACCAAGCTCCCTTTTCTCTCCAGCCTGGCTAGGAAGCCCACTCAGCCCAGAGGCTTGGGTGGAGCAGGACAGCCAGGATGGGGCCTGCTGGACCTGGTGAGGCCTGGGACTCACAGGTAGGGTGGGGGAGGTAGTGGGCTCTCTGGGGAGAACCTTGTTAGGATCGGGCTTTCTGTTACCTCTCAGAACCCTGTCTAACTGCCAGCAGGCCTCTGATGGCCACTGAGGGGCACCTGGGGGACCAAGCAGGGACACTGACCAGTGAAACACCATTTTCCCTCCCCTGTGACAGAGGGAGCCTCTCATACCCTGAACCCCAGGTTTTGAGGTATCAAGGCCACTTACCCTCTTCAGACCTCAGTCTCCCTCCTAGCAGGAAGGACTGGCTACCAAGGGTCAACAGGCACAAGTTCCTGGCCTTCACCTCTGGCTTTGGAGCCTGGAAACCTTAACAACTTCACTTCCTCATTCCTGCCCTGCCTCTCCCTTCCCCCCAGGCCTGGATGTCCCCTGCTAGGGCGGACCTGCCCCTGGCATCCTTCCCTGATACACACTGTGGTGGTGGTCCTGGTGGGTGCTCACACTGCTCCTCATACCTGCTCCTAGAAGGAGCCAAGAATTCCCAACACCCATGCCAGGGCTCCCATGGGACCCAGACATGGTCTGAGCTCCAGCCCTAGCGCAGAGAGGGGTCTGGGAGAGCAGGAGGGATGCCTGGCTCACTCACTGCTCACAGCAGCCTTTTAGAACACTGGTCTCAAGGAAGGAGATTTCACTGGACTTTTGGGACCCCAGGCCACCTGCAGTTACCTGACCCCTCACAAGCTTGAGTGAGGGTCAGGCCCGGTGCTACAGTGGAAGCGTTCTGGGAAACAGTAGGGTAAGAAGACTGTCACAGCCTGTCAATCCCAGCTTAGCTCTCATCTTCCCTGGAAACTGGAGCCACCAATGCAAAGAGGTCCCTCGCCTTGCCCCTCAAGGCCAGACAAACCTATCAGTTATCTAGAGCACAGGCGGACGTCTCCTGGAGGTGTATCCAGGGCTGAAACTGCATGGTTACCTTCCCACCCACGTGACAACTTTATTGCTGGCAAGTCCCTCCTACCTGAAACTGGAATACCGCAAGCTGCAGAACCGGTGTTCACGGGGGCTCAGGTTGCCCAGAATGGGGCCCAGCACTGCCCCCCCTTGCTGGGCAAGCCCAACTTGGTCTCTGAGGCTAGGAAGGCTGGAGTCCAGGTGAAGGCCTGGCTTTGTTCTGTTGTTGCTTTTTAAATTTTATTTATTTTTACTTTACATACACGCAGGAATCTTGCCTGCGTGCTCCTCTGCACACAACACAAGCGCATGCTCACAGGGACCAGAAGAATGTGTCTGAGCCTCTGGAATTGAGGGATCAAGCTGCCTACTGCCATGTGGGTGCTGGGAACACAAGCGGGCCCCGGAAGGAGGGGCGCCTGTTCTTCAGCTCTGAGCCACCGCGTGGCCCCCGAGGCCTGTTTTGGTCTGCAGCTACAGGAGGGAGCTTTTCCAGGTCAGGACTTGCCTCGGCCACCCCATTCAGTCACTGACCAGCTGGCCACGGAACCTTCGGCCTCACCTCTCCCAGGCAGCTTAGCTTGCCCAACTATTTTAATTCGCATTTATTTTTAGGATGGCCAGCTTCTCACGATAGCGGGGTTGTGCTGAGCAGTTAGAAAGTGAAGTCCCACAAGCAGCCTCAGCAGCCCCCCAAAACTCCCCCGCAAATGCCTGGAATGCCTCCACTCTTGGCTCCCCCTGGCTGAGCAGCCAGGCAGCTGAGACCAAAAATTCCATGGCTCCAGGCTTCAGAGCTGAGGGTAGGGCCAGAGTGACTCACTGGGCTGCCAACTCGGGGTCAGCCAGGCTCCTGCCTGCCGTTCAGATACAGGCGATGAGGACGTCCACAGAGGTGCGCACTTCGATCTCCTCGAAGAGCACTGGGGGCGGGGCGGGCCTGCTCTCGCGGGCCGCTCGCAGCAGGTCTTGGCTGTGCTGCAACAGATTCTGGTTTCGACGGCGGCCGAGTCTGCGCAGCGCCAGAATGGCCAGAATGTGGTCGCGCCTGTGGAGAGACGGGGCCTTCGCTGCAGAGTGGAACCCCCTGGCACCCCGCGGCCCTCGTTCCACCCCCAGGGAGGGCAGGAATCCAGGCCTGGGAGGAAGCGTGATTCACCCAGCATTCCTGGAGCTGGGTCAGAGACACTTTCGAAAGGCTGGGACTATCCCCGGCCGAGACGGGACGGGCCCTGGAAGGAGGGGGGATCGTGGACCTGCGGGCGCACAGTAACTGCATCTCGAAGCACACAGCCGTGCACATAGTGCAAAGAGAGCTCTGCACAGAGGCGACCCAAGAAATCCGACCCGGGGAAGGCTCCAGAAACTGGCAGAACACTAGGGAGGTAGAGGCCAGGCCAGGCCAGGCGGCCAGCTGGGGAAATGTTCTCACAGTGTGCAAAGCAGAGGGGGGCTGTGCGGGGCAGGAGCAGGAGAAGGGGGAGTCCGGGGGGGGTACAAAGGGGCATCCTGAGCCACTTCCTTCCCGCTGGTTCCCCAAGCCGCTGTCCAGGGCTACCCTTGGAGCCAGGGAGGGAGGGCCACACTCAGGCTGGGGAACCCCTATGGGCGGGCGGTGGGGAAGCTGCAAACTTAGAAGGGGCCTAGCAGGGTCCTCATCTAGATCCAACATACGGCAGAGCATACAGTCTGCAAGCGGCAGGGAGCCAGGGAAGGGGCTGGCCCAGGGGCTTTCAGCGGCCTCTCCATCCCGGAATCTCCGAGGGCGCTGAGAGAGCCCAACCGGGATTTCCACGGGGTCCGGTGGCTCATTGCCCCACAAAAACCCGGGATTCGAGCCTCCTTCGGGCTGTCGAGGCCTCTGAGTGCTTCCAGAGAGGGTTTTGAGCCCGAGGGTGGGGGCGCGTCGTCCCCATGGTGGAGAACTCAGGGGAGAGGATGGCCGGCTCCACTGCGCTCCCTGTGGCCCTTCCTCGCGCGCATGCGCACACGCTTCCGTCGCGGTTCGCTCCCCCACTACGGCGGTTCTCTCCGCCCCGACAAGCTCGTGTCCGCCAACAGGACTCTGCAGAGGGCGCGAGCGCCATTCCCAGTGGCCCTGACTCTCGGTCAGAAGCGAGCGGGTGAGGAGCTCTTGCGAACCTGATGTCGGGGTAGCTCCGAATAAGCGTCTCCAGGTGCCGCCGGATGTCGTCTTTGTACGTCTCGCCCAGGATCTCGGCCACGCACAGGATGGCCTGGTCCAGCCACGTGGCTTTAGAGCCCTGACGAGACAGGGAGATGTGTGCTGTGGCCCACCTCCCCAGGGAGTCGCCGCCTACAAGCCCTCCTTTAGTGTTCTCTGCTGCACCATCCCACTTCCCATAGTGAGACTCCGCGGAGGCAGGGGACGAGGGGCGCCTGCAGTGGTTCTGGGGAGATGTCTTCCTGTCTGCGCAGACGGGAAATCCGAGCCCTGACCAGGCCAGTGCTGATTGGAACCTGTCGCCAGCAGCCTAGATAAGGGGTGTGGGCATGGCTTAAAGTGCTCTGGATCCCGAGAGGGGAAAAGCCTCCCACAGATCTTGCCCATCTTAACCCTCACTCCTTCTCCTTCATCCACAACTGTATGCAAATGAAATGTAAAGTGACACCCCCGCCTTGGCCTGCCCCTCTTGGGTTCAGACCTCTGCCATCTTCCCTGTGGAGTTAGAACTGCCTGGCCACCGGAAGCTCCAGTACCCGCTCCACACCCATCTAGGGGCTCTTTACAGGATGAAAGGAGATGAGAACAGGGGTGCCTGGCTGGGTTTGCTGGCCACAGACTGAGCCCTGCTTGACACTCAGTCGCTGCTCCTACCAAGCCCTGGAAGGTGCTGCTAATGGCCTGGGCATCCAGGTTCATTTTGTGGGAGGCATTGACGCGATCCAGGCCGCTGAACCTCTCGTGGGGCCTCAGCACCTGCCCCAGGTATGATCGGACCACAAAGCGGTGCAGCTCCTGAAGAGTGCCCTGGGAGAGCGAGGGTAGGGTCAGGATCCCGGGCGCGGCCCTGCACACCCGTGGCAGCCACCCACTTCCCGGTACCTGGGCCAGCGGTGGGGTCACATGCTCAAGGTGCTGTGCAAAGTCCACCACCTTGTCCATGAGGGGACGCAGCGTGTCCTGCGTGAGCCAGCTCTTGGTATAGAGCGCCTTGAACAGTGGCTGGGGACAGAGGGGCAGGGGACTGAGTTCTGCTCACCATTCCTAGCCCCTTCACCGCCGAGCTCCCTTGTGCCACCCTCTTTCCCAGGCACAAGTTTTATCACTGGGCCTTTCTCAGAAGCCTCTACCCATGGGTGCGGTGTGAGAGAGTGTCTTGCCAGCCCTTTTTAGTGGGTGTGCTGCAGATAGCCTGAGTGCCTGTTCAGGGGGCTTCAAGGCCTTCCTTCTTGGCCCACCATCCCAGAGCTCAGGTGTTGATCAGGAGAGAAAGGAATCACAGTAGGTGTTTCCCAGCTGCCCCTGCTCAGCTGAGAACTCACTCAGGGCTGTGACCTAGAGCCTCAGGGAATAGATGGGCGTCCGCTAGGCGTGGAAAGTGTCCAATTCACCTGCATGTCTTGCTGTACAATCTGGAGCAAATGCTTCTGGAAGCTGTTGGTGGCAGCCACCAGGGGCTTCTCCAGTTCCTTCATCGTCCCTGGGAACCTGGCCAGGAGGCTGGTTCTGGGGAGAGGATATCTGATATGTGATCCCCGTGAAACAAGTCCTTCGACCCCGCTCCCCCCAAAAAATGGTCACAACCCACGGGCCGAGAATCACTGCTTTAGACTGTGCTGTGGAGGGCAGTCCCTGGAGTTGTGCAGGACTGAATGAGAGGGCAACGTTAAGGCCCGGGAGCCAGTCCACTCTGGCAGCTGGGTGGCAGCCCAGCTCCATGCCATAAGCCCCATCTGGCAGCCTTGGGACGCCCTCCATGCCTCTTGGTGATGGGACACTGTAGCATTGCCACGCCTGACACAACTCTCCATGAGCTTCGTCACCGCTCCGAGGAGGACACTGTGTTATTTCGCTGCCAGGAAGCTGAGCACCAGTGTGGCCACACTTTGGATGCAGGCAGGCCTGGTTCAGCTCCTGGCTGCGACATCACCCACTTGTCCATCTGTACCAGGGTTCCCTGGCCTTGGGAAGTCACCTGGGCAGGGGCAGGGATAGAGCAGGCACATAGTGCCTGGTGTGTCTCAGTGCTCACGGAGAGCTCACAGGGACTGAGTCCCCACGCCTGAGGAATCAGGCTCTGGCCTTGTTAGAAGAGGAAAGAGGCGCAGAAATGGCGTGGCTTGTCCCAGGGCCCACAGCCATCCGTGGGCGACGCTGGAATCCGACCCCACAAGGTGGTCCAGATCACGTGCCTCCGGGATATGGCTGTATTCCCCAGACTAGCCATGTCTGTGGGGAAGCGGGGACTAGGTGTGGTCTGGAGGCCAGGCTTGGGAGCAGTCTCTGCCGAGCAGAGGGCCTTGCCTTCCGAGGGGAGAGGCGCTCAGGATTGTCCAGGGTGGGGCTCGGGGAGGGGGTTCTCGGAGGAGAAGGTAAACCCAGAAGAAAAGAACGGAATGGAATGGAGGGAATGACCGGGGGAACTCAGGGACAGGGCGGCCTCTCTGCATAGCCTCCGGTCAGCCTTGAAGCCCCTCATTCGTTCCAGGCTCTAGCCTCGCTGAGCACGTTTGGGCCAAGGTGAAGAGGGGACGGTACGGGGAGGCCTTGGGGAACCCACAAGAATCACACTCCAGAGGCGCTAAGCATCCCCCCTCTTCCCCCAGCGACCGCGGCTTCAGAGCGCTTTCGCTGAGCTCGCGCACCCCCTGCCGACCGTGCCTGGCAGTGCCCCGGAGCCGGGGCGACCCACCTCAGCTCCGCACACGCGTTAATGTAGGCGCCCAGGTACCACTCGCTCACCGCCGCCGACGCCAGAAACGCCTTTTCAAACCTGGGAGCCGGAGAGAATCTCCTCTGGCCTCAGGTCTGCGCCCGCCCCCCGTTAGGTCCTCACCAGTGATGAGGACCCACCAGCAGACCCCTCCCATTCCGGCCAGGCCATCGCCATCCTTGCCGGCTGAGGATGAAGGCCACCCTCACCTGGGCACAAAGAGGCAGAGCGCGCCCGCGCAGATCTGCAGGGTGGTAGCTTCCAGCTCCGCGGAGATAGCGCCGGCCGCCTTCACGTGCTCAGCCACGAGCTGCCAGGGATGCCCCACGCTGAGCGCAGCCAGGTTCGAACCCAGCCCACCCCTCGCTGCAGCGGTCAGCGGCCCCAGTGTGAGCCCCCCCCCCACACACACACACTCAGAGTCCACAGGCAGAACCCAGAGCTGTAACCTCGCCTGGCCATGCGCCCCCTGGTCTAGATCACCTCACACGGTGCCCTCGGGATAACTTAGCTCTGAGGGATCTCCTAAACACAAGCCCTTCCTTCGGCCCGGTCCCGGGCGCACCATGTGCACGTCGATGGACAGGGGCGCGTGGTAGAGGCCCTGCAGCACCTCCCCGTCCTCCTCGCCGGCCTCCCAGCGGCTCTGCTCCAGCTGCAAGATGCTGTCGAAACAGCTTGTGATCTTGGTCTGTGGGGTTAGCGGGGCTGCAGTAAGCTCTCCAGGAGGACGGCAAGGGCGCCACCCCGCCTTCCAGGCCTCATTTTGCGCCGTCAGGGACTAGCGTCATCCGACCCCAGCCATAGCCCCCGCGTCCAGGTACTGCCAACACACCCCAGTCCTTAACATCAAGCCTCCACCAGGGCCCAGCCTTTGCAGCCCGGTTCCTCCCCAGCCTCACCTCTAGGAAGCTGGTGTAGTCACTTTCCAGTCGGGCCCACAGAGCAGGCTCGAGGAGCGGGGGCAGCGGTTCTGTGGGCAGGGCCAGGTCTGGGGTGCCCAGGAAGTCAGGACTGAAAAGCAAGGTGGAGTGGGAGTGGGGGGCGCTGAGAGGACCCGGGCGGGCTCTGATGCTCCAGCAGCTGCCTCCTGTCCCCATCCTGGCTCAAAGTCTAAAGTCATCATTGAAGCCCTGAACTCCACTTCTGTGGACACATTCCATTCCTCTACCCGTTAGAGATCTGTGCCATCACTTCCCTTCCCAGAAGCCTCTGATGGCTGCGCTGGACTTTTGGCACTCAGCTGGCACCAGCTGGGCCTGCTCAGGGTGCTTAAGGAGCTGTTCAGATGGACTTCTGCCAGACTGCCTCAGCGAGCCCTGCCCTCACGGTTAGCCTACCGTCGAGCCCGAGCTAACACAAATCAGGGTGTCCCAGACATGGGCTGATAATGGCTTTCGACCGCGCAACAATTCAAAGAGGCCAGGACTTTGGCAGCTTTCTCCCTCACGTATTCCTGCCTGAGGCAAAGCTGGGGCCTATCCATCTGAGGGAGCTGCCCTCCCTGGTCACAGCATGGACCAAGGATGGGTCTGGCTGCACTCTGCGTGTGAGTACCCGTCCAGGGGCAAAGCAGGCCGAACGCACGCTGCTCTGGCCGCTCGGCGCGGTGCTCTGCCTGCAAGGCCGCCCTTTGCCAGCGCGCTTGCAGCCATCTTACGGGTCAGCGTTGCTCCCCGGGGCTCCCGGCCCTGGCGGGAGCTGCACACGAGAGCCCTCCGAGCTTCGGGAACCTGGACACGGGGGCCCCTCAGGGAAGCCTGGGTGGGAACATGCAGCCTAGCACAAAGAAAAAAGGGACAAAGTCCCCGGTCTTCCTGGTACACTATTGCCTTTGCCAGCAAAGGAACGGGGGAGAGAGATGGTCTGTGTTACTGTAGCCGTTTCCCACGGTCTCCTGGCGGGTAGTGGCACCCGCTCCTGCCCTCGGCACCCGAGTTCAGGCCTCACCTGCCGTAAACGTTAGCCGCCCAGTCCAACAGCACATAGAGCTGCTCACAGCCGCGGGCGCCCCGCGCCAGCTCCTGCAGGCGCTGGGCCACGGCGCTGTGGAAAGCGCGCAAGTAGGTCTCCCACACCGGGAAGTCGGTGGCTCCGTAAGCAGGCTGCATCTCTAAGCGCACCTTCTGCAGGTCGCGGCGGACCAGGCCTCCGAGCTCGGCCAGAAGCTGAGCCAGGTCGGACGCGCCCTCGGCAGCGCCCGGGGCGACGCCGGCGCCGGCCTGCTGCACGCGCTCCTGGGCGCTGAGCCGCACCGCGTCCGCCCAGAGCCGCCGCCAGTGGCGGGGGGTGCTCAGGAAGTCCCCTCCGGCCTGCGGGGCCCGATGGGCCTCCTCCTCCAGGCGCACCACCTGGGCCACTTCCGCCAGGGCAGCTCGGTCCGCGCCTTCGCAGCCCAGCGCCTCGCGCACGATGGCGCCGATCTCGGCCGCCATCCCGTCGTAGTGCAGACAGAGGTCCATGGCGCGACGCGCGTAGGCCGTGGGGTCCTGCGTGAACGTGCGCGAGGCGTTGTCGGCCACCAGCCGGCTCTCCAGGTGCCGCAGCTGTTCAAAGGCCTTCAGCAGTTTCCGCTCAGTGATGAGGTCGGCCACGGATTTGCTCTCTGCAAGCACGGGTGAGAAGGGAGCAATGAGAGGGACCACCCCAGGGTCCCCCTTACAAACCCAGACATCCTCTGTGCTTTGGGCTGCGCTGCCTGGCCACTGCCCGATCGTCCTGTGCGCAGCCGAACCGCTCTACCTGCCACAAGGCCTTGCTTAAAATCACGTAAGAAGGAGCAGCGTCAGGGGTCCAATCCTGGCTGAAAACAGCAAGATGGGGCAGCTCCTGGCCGCACCGCTGGCTGTATTGTGACCGGCACCTTTTACCTTGTACTAACCCCCCACCCCCCATCTCTGCTGAGGTCGGTGACCTCCTATGGGGCTGTAATTACAGGCCTAATAGGTCAGAGCTCAGGCTGGGTGTGTCCTGCCCTTCTATCCAGAGCTTTCTGCTGCGCTGTCCCCTTCCCGACCCATGTTCCAGGAGCTCTCTACGCTGCTGGATCCCTTCAGGGTCCAAGTCCAGTTTGCCCTCTCCTGAGCAGCGCCCCCTAGCGGCCCCGCCGGGTAATAATGGCTTTCCTGAACCTCTGAGACCCTGCTTCGGTAAGGGGGATCAGTGCCTAATGCCCGAGCCCAGCTTGCCCACGGGGCCGGCTGCGAAAGGCCGGGCGTGGTTTACAGTTCTGCAGTCATGCAGCTCTGGGTTCCAAGCCCACCTCTCTGCCAGCTGTGAGGCACCAAGCAAGTCACTTAGCTGAGTATAATGTTTCTCATTTGTCCAGTGGGTGTGCTGGGGGGGGGGGAGGGCTTCCTTTGGAAGATACTAAAAGAATTCGTGCAGAAGGCAGGATCTGAGTGAGTGAGGCCTCGAGGAGAATCCGTCAGGATACCGTGGCTCGGCTCCTGTCCCCTCTACCCCCACCGTGCTATGTGAGACCCTACCTGCCTGGGGTTCCAGATCCTCAGGCCGCGTCCCTGCAGAGGCCTGCCGGCTGACACCATCTGTGGCACTGGGGGGCTTCTCTGGCCCAGCAGTGACCTGGGGATGCCCCTCAGTCAGGCCTTCATCCAGAGCCCGTCTTAAGGACCGGAGCAGGAAGCGGGAGCTTCGCCTGAACAGGCCCGGGTCGTCCTTGGGCCTGTGGGTAGAAGCTGGCAGGCTGGTCCGGAAGAGGGTCCGCTTCAGGGTGCTCAGGCTGGGCTTCACGGTGTCCCCGGGGTGCGCGTTTGGCTCCTTCATACTGTTGGATTTCCGGGTGGACAGGGGTAGGCTCTGTGACTTCCCGGGCGCCTTGGGGTTTTGAAGCTCTGGCCCAGGGGTCACTGCCCGAGGCAACGGCATCTTGGCAGCAGGAAAGCTGAGGGTGAGAAAGTAGCTCTAGGAGCCTGGAGCATGCCCAGCCCAGGAAGCACACACAGAACCCTGGGTGAAGTCTCTGGGGCTGGTTAAGACCCGGGAACATGGTGCAGGAAGGCTTGGTCTCTTCTATGGGAAAAGAAATGTCTGCTGGCTACTGGGCTGGCCAGAGCCTTCTGCATGCAAGGGGGCAGCTGCTGTTAAGATGGAGACAGCTACTGCCAGCAGAATGCCTTCCCTCATGCCATGCCCAGAGGCTGTCCCCCAGGTGCCCACCTTCACCCAGTCTGAGTACTTTCCACTGCACATTCTGGGAACCAACCCAACCCTCAGCCCACAAGGGCAAGACCCAGAACCCACACCCCAAACTTCTAGGATTTTAGAGTCCAAGGCCTAAACCTCTCCCCATCCCTTCCTCCCACAGCCCCCCTTTAGCCCCTCCGGAGACCTGGGCTCACCCCTTCAGCACAAAAGGCAGGCTCACCGTCTGCTCAAACAGGGACCTCCTTAAGAAGCCCTTAGAGCTGGAGGAGGGCACAATGATGCCCTCGGGCCCTAACCTCAGGCACCCAGCCACTTATCTTCACCACACAGCCTGAAGGGAAGGTGGTGGGAGGGGCTTCGGGTCTATATTTAACCTAAAGCTGAGGACTCCCAATACACGTCCTACCTACCGCACTTCCCCCTCTTGCCAACGCCCAGCCTTTACCGCACAGAGTGTGGTAGGGGTCTCAAGAGCGTAGCAGACACACACGGCTCAGGCCTCTGACAGGCACCGCCACCGCCACGTTCCCTTTTAGCTAGCAAAGCCTGGCTGTTTACTTTTCTGACCGTATGTTTAGCTAGGGGTAGAAGAGAAGAGACAGCCTTCCTGACCACTGGGACCTCCTGCCCACCACATTGTGCAAGCCAGACATGGCTGGGGGATGGTACTGAGACAGCAAGCACTCCCTATGCCAACGGAAACTAGGCCAAAAAGGGGGCATGGGGGGCTGGATGGGCTTGAAAATGGCTTAGTGCCTAGTTGCTCTTGCAAAGGACCCAGGTTCAACTCCCAGCACCCACACAGGCCTCACAAGCATCTGTAACTCCAGTTCCGGGGCAACCATTATGCTCTTCTGACTTCTGAGGGCCCCAGGCACACATGTGGTGCAGAGACATACACGCCAGCAACACACACACATAACATAAAGCAAAGAAATAAATCTTAAAAGAGAGAACAGAAAGGCTGGATCTCCCCACCTTACCAGATCGAATCCAAGCAGGAGCTAGGGCCAGACCCTGGCTGAGTCAGAAGGAACTGCCCTTCCCTGGGAGTTAAGGCACGCTGGATAGAGGCCAGCCTCTAGGGTCTAGCCCTCCAGCAAGGCATCCGTCAGCTGAAGCCTGCATTTCTGGAGCTCCAGAGGCCACCAGCAGCTTCAAGGAAGCCCAGGGGAAGGAGGGAAGGTGAGGTGAATGGTTGGAGTCTTATCAGCCCTGCCCTCGTCACAGTTCATCATCTGCCTGGCACCCGGGTCAGGGACGCTGCCCCACACAGCCCTGTCTCAGGCACACAGTCTCACAGTCTCTGCCGGCCTCCTCCCTCCCTTCAGTGCGGAGTGTGGGAGATGGCACCAGCCCCTGTCGTGTTCTCGGGGTTTCCTGACCACGGGCATGTTGGGAAAGGACAAGGTGGGCTCTGCCTTGGCCGGCAAGAGTTCACCTTTATTTATTAAGCACTGACTGTGTGTCCAGCCCAGTGCCATCACAGATCTGATCCCCATGACAACAAAGCCGGGAGTGTGGCAGGGTTTAGCCCAGGCCACTCAGCCTGGCCCACACGGGTCTTTCCAAAAGGTCCAGACAACCGTGGATGGTGTGTACTCCTGGGCACCAGAGGATCAGATGTTGCCCCAAAAGAGCTCTTTTCCCTGTGAGGACCCCAAGACAGCAGTCGGACATGGCAGTCCTTGAGGGGGAGCCTGGAGGCAGATTCTGGATAGGAGGGACAGCTGGATGCATGAAATTTCATGGCAGGCTACACAGAAATCTTTGGGCTCGCTCATGGTGCTCACCCTCGTATCAAATCAAGCCTGCACTAAAGGGCCATGGAGGCCACCAAGCAGCTCCTCTGGCTGCAGCCATACCACCCTTGGCTCTGCAGCTCTCTGCAGCTACCCAAACCCTGACCTCTCCCGATCCAAATGGGTCACTCCTTTGTTTTAATGCTTCTGCATCCCCTAATGCCCTCAAGCCACCCCAAGCCCCACACTTGGCATCCAAGCACTTCTCTTTCTAGACTGACTGTTCTTTGCCATGTTCCTGGTATGTGTGTTACCCACAGTAGCTCAGGGACCCCCTCCATCCTGCTGAAGGCACAGTTTTTTGGTCCTCTCTCGAGCTGTGTCCCTCTTGGTCCCCTCTCTCTTTAATCTCCAAATTGGACCTGGCTTTCAGGACACAAAGAGTTCCCTATGGCCAAGGAACCTCAGCTCTGCATCATCTGCTCAATAGCTTCTCAGGGCTGTCTCTCCTATGGCATAGCCTGTTCCAGGTTTGAGACTCTGTCTCCTCTCTCTCTCACCCCAGAGTGTGGACTGTCCAGTGTGAGTGGGTGTCCCATCGGAGGATGGCCTGGCCAGGTGTCATCCTGGGCTGATATGTGGGCTCCACCGCCATGCCTTCCCTCTGCAGCCACAGGCCCATCCCTGGCTCTCTGTCTCCAGGCCCCACTGCTGTCACTCCCTAAACTCCAAGATCCTGCAGATCCACGGCAGTCTGGGCTCTAGGCACGCCTCTTTATAGGTCAAGCTATAGTACCAACTGCAGGGCCAGGGGCAAGGGCACCATCACGAGACCCTCCAGCTGTGGCTATGGGCTTAGGTCAAGACTTCCCTTACTTCCAGCCTTGTTTTTGTTTGTTTGTTTTATTTCTTTAAGTTTTAAGATTTATTTATTTATTATGTATGCAGTGTTCTGCCTCCATGTAAGCCTGCATGCAATAAGAGGGTACCAGATCTCACTATGGATGGTTATGAGCTACCATGTGGTTGCTGGGAATTGAACTCAGGACCTCTGGAAGAACAGCCAGTGCTCTTAACCTCTGAGCCATCTCTCCAGCCCTCCAGCCTTGTTTTTGTCCTTTCCTAGACCTTCCCACTTGCACCAGCTCCTACTCTGTCAGTTTTTCTCCAGGACAAACCACATTCTTCCTCTCCACCTATGCTAGGACTGGGCTATCCCCTATCCTTCAAAGCCCCAGGAGAGCACGGTGGCACTTGCCAGTAACCCCAGCCCTCAGCGAGGCAGAGGCAGGTAAAACTCTGAGTTTGAGGCCAGCCTGGTCTACAAAGCAAGTCCAGGGCAACCAAGGCTACACAGAGAAACCTTATCTCAAAAAACAAATGAACAAACGCAAGCCCCAGGAGAAGCCTCTGTAGGCAGGCTGTAGCTCTTGTGTCTTGAAACTTTCCCTGCAAGCGAGGAGTCATTTCCTGAAAATATGAAACAGGACGAGAAAATATGGTTTCAATCTACCTCAGTGTTCGCCTTCAAGATCTATTAAATCGACGAGGCAAGGAGACTGAGTGAGAGCTGCAAATGTCAGAGGGGACCAGTTCAGATCACCATTTAAATTAGTTTTATCTGCCTGCCTGAAAAAATCCCAAGCTCGGCTATTATGGGAATAACAAAGGCGTTTGGTAAACTACATGTTGATTTTGCAAACACAGTCAGTAGCTGTCCTATCTGCCAGCAAGACCTATTTTTTTTTAAAAGACACAGGCTCCCTTCACAGTTGCCAAAATATAAATGTCTCTGGTTGCCGTCGCCCTCCAAAGTACAGACTTCTTAACTTGGCGTACAAGGTTCTCCCTCAGTTTTGTCATGCGTTCCCTGTCACTCTCTAGCCCTTCTGTCCGCTCAGGGCTCAGTCTTCTCCAAGCCTTTGTGTGAGTTGCCCCTGCTCTTCCAGCTACTAACTCCTCGGGGCTGTTCTTCTGAGAAGCCTTCCCTGACCAGCTGAGATGTCTCTGCCGCTCCGCCAAGAGCCCCAGGGAGCAGGGACCGAGCCTAGCTCAGACCCATGGAGGGTCAGCAAATGTCAGGCGCCCCAGGAACGTGAAGAGGCTCTGGCATGATTGTGAACCCACAGTGCTTCTATGTGTGTGCCTGTGTGTGTGTGTCTGAGTCTGCATGCCTCATGTATGTTTCCGCTCCCTGGTAGTGTGTGTAGCTGTCTATACATTCGGATGTATGGATATCTTCTGTGGCTGAGCTGGCACTCTAGCTCAGCCGGCCTGGGCTTGGCGCCTAGACCCTTGACCACAAAGGCCACTAACAGAGACAGAGCAGTCTTGGCTCCGCACCCACGGCCCCCAAAACCCTCCTACCCTCCTGTCCCACCTGGCTGGGTCATACCTGCTATGCGAAGCAGACAACTGTACTCAGGCAGAAGAGGTCCTGGGCAAGTCAGCCAAGCAGGATCGTGAGACCAGGTCCAGGCGGGAGGACTCCAGAACAGTGCAGTTGATTGAGCAGCAGCTGGGACTTCCCAGCTGCAGCACCGCCCAGGCCCACCTTCTAGCTAAGACCCCATACTTTCGCTTTCAGAGGAGTTCCGCCCCTTCCAGAGGCAACTGCCCAACCTTTGCTCGGTTGTAACCAGGCAGCTTTCCTGAGCGCGACCTGAGCAGGACGCAGAGGCTGGGGAGCGGCAGCTAGGGGAGGGCCTTTAAGGAGGAGGTGGGGGTGAGCGGAGGAGAGGCTAGGGAAGCAGAGGTTAGGGGAGGACGCTGCGGCAGTGGGGGCAGGAGCTGTTGCGGACTACCGAGGACTGTCAGACCCTCCCACGGCCAGAGGTGAGACAGATGCGGGCCACTCCGCCCCCTAGTGACCAAGAGACACTCCTCTCTCCTGGGAAGGGCTGCCGCTCCAGGCCAGCCTAGGAAGTTTAAGCCAGTACCTGCCATGAGAGGCAAAGAGCAGACACCAAGACCTGTTGGGGAAGTTTTCCGTAAAGCCTGGAGGAGCAGGTGTTGAGCCATAGACGGCTCCTGAGTGCTGGAAGGAGAGGGCCCGAGGGACCCAGGGGGTTGGCCGCTCCTCGGAGTGAGGAAGAAGCAGCCCGCAGAACCAGCGAGGAGGAGGGGCTGCTGCGATAGCTTCTGCCTCCTCAGAGACTCAGACAGGAGGTGTTTTGTCCGGAGGGCCACGGAGACCTCCCCTGATTTCAGGGGGATTCCGAGGTCAGCGTCTTAGGAAAGAAACTCTGGGGGAATTAAAGGACACATTCAGGCCTGTCCCATCCTGCGCTGGGGATGGCATGGATGCTCCAGTTACAGGACTGGGCTACGAGAACACAGCACCACACACTTAATGTGCTCCCAGTCCTGGGGCCTGAGGGCTGAGACCCTGACGCCTCTGAGGATTTTCCTCCTGGTCTGCAGGCTACCTTTCTTTTCCTCCTCCTCTTCCCCCTTCTCCCCCTCCCCTCCTCCTCCTCCTCCTCCTCCTCCTCCTCCCCCCTCCTCCTCCTCCTCCTCTTTCTCCTTCTCCCTCCCATCCTCCTCTTCGTTCTCCTCCTTCTTCCCCTCCTTCTTTTTCTCCTCCTCCTCTCCTCTTCTTCCCTCTCCTCCTCCCCTCCCCTGCTCCTCCCTCCCCTCCCCTGCTCCTCCCTCCCCTCCTCCTTCTTGAGACAGGTCTCACTATGGATTCCTCCACAGCCTGAAGCTCACTGTGTAGACTAGGCTGGCTTTGAACTCGCAGATTAAAGGTGTGCCATCACGACTGGCACTTACTATCTCTCTGTGTCCTTTCCTCTGTATGTGTCTGTCCAGTTTTCTTATTATATTGCATGTTGAACCACCCAGATAAACTCATTCTGTTCTTTTTCCTCTCTCTGTCTCTCCAGGATCTTCTGTAGCCCTGACTGACCTTAAAGTCACTATGTAGCTGAAGATGACCTTGAAGTTTTGCTTCTTCAGCAGTACCCCCCAGGTTCTGGGATTGCCTGTGCGAGCTGCCTCGGTGCTGGGGAGCTGGTCCAGGGCTGTGTGAGTGCCAGGTAAGCGCTCTAATTGAGGCAGGATAGAAGGATGGGGAAGTGTGGGCACAGAAGAAAGCAAAGGAGCCCCGCTGGGTGGAGCACTCACCAGCAGAGAGGCGAGGATCCTGTACAATCAGCGCCTCTTACGGCCTTCCTCCCCCACCAGCTATCAACCTTTGGTTTTTTAGGACTTTTACCAAAAACTTCATTTATAGAGAAAGGATATACTAAACTGCTTGAGAAACGTCGTCAAATTATAATTGTGAACAAGACATCTCCATCACCACCATTCATTTATCCAGAAGTGAGAGGAACAGGGAAAAAGAACCCTTCCTTAGTAACCTCTGCGCTGTAACTGGAAGGTGTGACCCAAAGATGGTCCATTGAAGATGGTCCATTGACGATGGTCCATTGAAGATGGTCCATTGAAGATGGTCCATTGAAGATGGTCCATTGACGATGGCCCATTGCGGAGTCCCCTGAGCACTTGGTGTGTCTTGCTTTCCACTGCTCTCCCTGTATGTCCTCACTGAAGTCTTCCTCTCTTTCTCCTAACCCTACGTGTAATCCTATATTAAAGTATCTTTAATAAAAATCTCTGTTCGGCAGTGGTGGTGCACACCTTTAATCCCAGCACTTGAGAGGCAGAGGCTGGTGGATCTCTGTGAATTTGAAGCCAACCTGGTTTGCAGAGTGAGTCCAGGATAGCCAGGACTACACACAGAGAAACCCTGTCTAGAAAAACCTATAATTAATTAATTACTTAAAATGAATAAATAAACTTTGTCCACTTCAGACTGGCTAGTCCTGAAATTTTATTCTTCACAAGCCTCAGTTTGGCATAAGTTGGGGTCTGCAAAGAACTAAGAGAATTTTAAGATGGGGGAAGGGGACATGTCTCTAAATGTCCTTCTCAGAGGTGATCTAAAGCTTAGCTATATTCTCAGCCTCCTAACTGACCTGATTTAACAGATTGTCTTTTTGGAGACCCTGTCACCATGTACGGTCAGGTTCTCAGGTTCTGGAGCTAAGCACATGAATAATAGATTTAGTGATGCCAGGCACACGTATGGCATCCCATGCTATTTGGAGACAGGCCAGGTCAGACAGAAGCCATCAGCACCTCCTCCAGGGAGCCCTCCAGTTAACCACTTCTTCAGGAACGATGAGCCCTAGGCTCCCTGGGTGGAACTGCTAGTCCAAGCCCCAGAGGTGCCCAGCTGGACCTTTCCTGCCAGCTCAGCCTAGCCTGCCTGTCACTCCCTCTAAGGTGGCTGCCCTGGGCTCACCCAGCCTCCCACCACCTGGGGAGACCAAGGCTGTCTTCAAGTCACCTGAGGGTCCTGGCTCTCCACGTCCGAACAAATGACCTCAAGTCTAGCCTCAGAGTCCAAGTGGTCCACTCTGCTGTCCTTCTGCCTGTCCCTATGCTGCCTCGGGAATGCTCCCGGGCTTGCTCCAGAGTCTCGCTTACTGACCCCCAGGCCGAGCAAGCTGGGATGAGGCTGGGATCATGCCCATCAGGCTGGGATGTTTTTGTTTGTTTGTTGTTTCATTTTGTTGTTGTTGGTTGGCTGGTTAATTGTTTTTGTTTTTTTTAAGAACTTTTCAAAAAGGTAGAAGTTTAAATTATACAGATATTAAACTTATTGTGTGTGCAGGAGGAGAACAGGTCCCCTGGAGCTAGGGGTGGTTGTGAACCATCACGCAGGGGCTGGGAACTGAACCCTGCATCTTCTGCAAGAGCAGCAGGTGCTCCCAACCACCGAACCATCTCTCCAGCCCCAATTTGTCTGGGGGGGGGGTGCTTTGACTACATGCATGCCTGTGCATTTCTGGTGCATAGCCTCTGGGACAGGAGTTAGAGGCAGTGTGTGGCACCATGTGGGTGCTGGGACCAGGCTTAGTGCTCTGCACGAGCAGACGGTCCTTTCCTTTTTTTGAGATGGGATTTCTCTGTGTAGCCTTGGCTGCCCTGGACTCACTTTGTAGACCAGGCTGGCTTCAGACTCATAGAGAGCTCACAGAGCCCACCTCTGCCTCCTGAGTGCTGGCTTTTTCCCCCCTAAATAAATGATTTTTATTTTAAGTACATTGGTGTTTTGCCTGGATGTGTGTGAGGGTGCTGGATCCTCAATGGAACTGGAGTTAGATGTGGGTGCTGGAAATTGAACCTGGGTCCTCTGGAAGGGTAGCCCGTGCTCGCAACTGCTGAGCCATCTCTCTGGGCCACAGGCGACCTTTTAACCCCTGAGCCATTTCTTCAATTCCAAGTTGGCTGGTGTTTTGAGGCAAGGTCTCAGATAACTCATGCTGGCCTCGAACTTGCTGTGTACTTGAGGATGAACTTGGCTCCCTGCTCCTCCTTCCATCTCCCAAGCCCTGGGGCTACAGGAACCTGCCCTCACACCAAGAGACAGGGACCTGCCAGGAACAAGACCAAGGGACTTGTGCCGTTTCTTCTGCTTTCTCATGCCCCTTTCCCCTGGCTTTTTCAGTAAAATCCCAGCGGAAAAGTCCCAGCCTAGTCTGAGGGAAGCACAGGAAAGGGGCAGTCAAATTGAAGTCAACAGAAGGCCGCGGACCGGGCATGGAGAGGGAGAGGCGTGGCTAGGACGCCAAGCGATCTTCAACCCTAGCTCCCCCAGACCCTGGGAGAGGTATCTTTGTCTCTGAGCCTTATATACCCATTAAATGGGATTATTTCTGGAGTGAAGTGAGTTCACCTCACCTGAGGACCTGGCTTCTGGGTAGGCAAGAGCAGGAAGGACCCTCCACAGAGGTTCGCCTGTGTTGGGGTCAGTTGCTAAGGGACTCAGTCTGGAGCCCAGTCTAAGACAAGAGAGGCAGAGTTCACCCTCTGCCCTGGCTGCTCCGGCGTACGGCTGCTCCAGGGTAGGGGAGAGGGTGGATTGTGCCCCCATCTCTCGGAGGTCAATTTGCAGCCAGCTGAACGACCTAAATGCACCAGGCCACGGGGTCGGCTGTTTTATGTAGTGACGGCGGCGTGCGCCAGAGGGAGCCACGGGGCGCTTTCAGGACTCCCGCCGAGAAGGGGCAGGGATGGGCGGCTGAGTGGGTGTGGCGTCCGCTCTGGCCCCACCCAGGCTCTTTCCCACTGCTTGGGGAAGAGTAGGCGGAGGTCCCACCCTCCACGCCCCCTCTAGATCTCCGACCTAGTGAATGGGTCGTCACTACTCCCGAGCTACCACGGAGTAGTGGACCACGGGTAGGCCGCGGAGACAGCCTGGGCTTGGGGCGCAGGAGATCCCCTCTCAGGGTCCTGGACTTGTCTTCTGTGGGACCCTGTTTAATTGGTCATAATCCTGCCCTGGAGAGAGGTGGCGTCATCCCATTGCTCCGTTCTGCTCTGCTTCCCGAAGTGGGCAGCACTTCCGGCCAAAGGTCAGCCCCTGCTACCCCCCCCCCCCCCATTTCCTATTCTCACTGCCCTGGCTCAGAACCGGCTGTGGGACCCACAGGAAGGGCTGGGGACAGGGAGGTCCTTGAAGGACAACAACACTTCTAACTGTGAACCTGGGTAGGGCCAGGAGGCATCCTGGGCGCTGGACCCACAGCGCCCACGGATTTAAATTTAAAGCAGACTCCCAGGCGAACTTCCGCACCTCCCCTCCCACCTCTGGCGTTTGGGGGCCAGGCTATATTTAGAAAGAAGGCGGGCTGGAGAAACTGCTTTATTCATCTGGGAGGTTAGCGAGGAGGCCAGGAGAGAACAGAAGGCCTGTGTCTCCATCAGCTTACCAGCTCACCCAGAGTGGGGCCTCGGCCTGGGGGCTTTGCTGAGCAAACATTTATGGAAACTTTCAAGTGGCTAGGCCCTGAACTCCCTCAGGCCTGTCTCAAGGGAGGGCAGCACACCTAAAGAGGGGGGCCTAGACATGATCAGCGTTCTGCTCCCCAGGCTGGCCCTGGCTAGGTACCATAGCACCCACCCCCATTCAGTGAGACAGAGCCAAGAAACTTTGTCCTTATATGGTTGTGGAACAGGCCATTATTTAAAGGAGGAAGAGGTGCGTGCCCACCCAAGGTCCCACATGGGTCCTAATGGCAGTTTAATGGATTACTAGCCTGAGGGTCGCCTCCATTGCCCTGGCCAAAACTAGCCCAAGGCACCTCTTTTGCACATAAATTTTCATCTGTAAAATAGAAGTTTTGTGGGGGGGGGGGGATGGCACATGTCTGTAATGCCAGCACTCAGGGAGGCAGAGGCAGGCAGATCTCCATGAGTTCAAGGTCAGCCTGGGTTTACAAAGTGAGTCAAGGACAGCCAATGCTACTCAGAGAAACTCTGTCTTGAAAAGAAAGAATTAAAAAAAATAGGACTTTTGCAAGGAATTAATGAGGTCCAGGATGGAGGAAGACTCCTTACCCTAGTACCACCCTTATGCCCTAATGGACCCAGGATGGAGGGCATAAGGGGTGCCTGGCCCCCAGGAGATCTCCAGCAGAAGTGGGAGGCCACCAGGAACAGTGGCCATGGGCAGTCTAGCTGAGGAAAAGCAGAGAGAGGGTCCCTGGGCAGAGACAGTAGAGGAATCCACTCTGCAGCCCTGAACAGACCTGCCCCTGGAGCCTTCTGCCTCTGCTCAGCCTGCTATTCCCCATCCCAGGCCAAGCACCAAATCCCCGAGGTCTTACCCATCCCACACTCAGCCTAGGTTCTTGGGAGAGATCAGAATGCCACCGGTAGAACCAAAATTGTCCCCAGCACCTCAAGGACCCACCAAGGGTGGCCTAGCCGCCAGGAAGGGTGCCTTTATTTCTGCTTCAAACCACTGGACAAAGAGGGCTATCCTCCAGATCTGGGCCAGGGGGCACAAAGGCAGGGGTGGAAGTCCTGGCCACACCTAGACAGGCAGGAAGCTTGGTGAGCTGGGTGTCCTGGTGGGCCCAGCCTCTTCTGTGAATCAGCCAGTCGTCTTGGGATCGAGGCCTTCTCAGTGGTCAGAGAGCAGAGCCTGTCATGCCCTCATCTGTCACGGGACCAGGAAATGCCTGCGGCCCAGAGCTGGCACCCTGGATGCCATCATCATCATCTGCTTCCTTTCCTGGTGCTCCTGGTGGACTCGGGGAAGGAGCTGTAAAACAGAACATCACTAAGGTGACAAGCTGGATTGGTCCTGGGGCTAAGGTGAGCTTTGGCAGGCATCTGGCGGGGCAGTCACTTCTTCCCCTGGGCTGATGGGAAGGAAGGAGAGATGGCTTCTTTGTTTTATTGCAAGAGAAGAAAGATTAGGCCCAGCTCTGGGAGCCAGAGCAGCCCTCCCCAACCCTGCCCTGTGCTTCAGGGGAACATATGGCAGAGAGAAGGGTGATAGACCGATAGCATCCCCCGAGCCCACGTCTCAGTGGTTACCTAAGGGCCAGTCTCTGCCGCCGCTGCTGTCTCTGCTGTTGGTCTAGCGGGGGTGAGGGAACTCTGAGCAGAAGTGGGGGCAATGGGCACAGACCCCTTCAGGCCCAAGCTGCATAAGGGCTACTCCTAGGGGCCGAGCTCTGGGAGGAAAAGGGTTTGTGGGGCTCTAAGCTTCCCTCAGTTCCTCACAAGGAGAGAGCTGCTCCAGGGGCTTCAGGGAATAAAGACCAGGGGACAGCTCATCCCTCCTGTGTTGTGAATGTAAACAGGGTCTTGTTTTGGCCCCAGGTGTGGGATGTGGGGCTGATTCAGATGGTCACAGCAGCAGACTATTTGCCTCATGTGGGCTCTGAGAGGAGCTCTTTGCCAATTGCAGATAGTTTAAATCTGAGGACTTTGAAGAGAGAATAAATGCCAGAACCCAGAGAACATTGGGAGGGCTCCGGGCTCCGAGAAAGGAGGAGGCTGCTGTTCCCCCCTGCTGCTCCTGGTTGCTGTTGATGCACTTTGAGAAGAGTCAGAGATATCCAGAAACGAAGATTAGACTTGGCCCAAGGAACCTGACGACCCTAACCAGCAGCATGTATCTACGAAAAACTATGCCCCTCTCCCCACTAACCCTTCTCTCTCCTCTCTGGTGTCAGGGTACTGGAAGGGGTTGGAGTGGAGTAGGGAGCCGCTCTGGAGGCCTCCGCTGCCTCCTGCTGGCTCTGAGGGCTGACCTGTCCTATCTCACCCTCCTCTAGAAGATCCAATCTTTCACCAAGGCACCCGCTGCCGAGACATGAGGAACTCACGTTCCCAAATATGCTTCTGTACCCTGGCCCCTCCAAGGACTTGAGGGCAACGTGCACTCTTCTAAAGGTCTCAAGTCAGGGAAGAAGGGAGAACAGAGGGCAGGCTGGACGGTAGGAAGTGAATGAGCATCTCTCAGGTGCCAGGCCTGGTGCCACAGGTGTGCATAAGGGCCAGGTACAGATGGGAGGAAGGATGGCAACAGGAGGAGCGGGCGAAGGCCAGAGCATCTGGCACTGAGCAGGTGCTCCGGGTGTTGGGTGTGAACTAGTGCGGGGCCCTCACACCTACTGCAAACACAGACAGGAAGCGGGGTGCCGTTCCGAGGCAATGAGAATGTCCTCCTGCTTACCAGCAGCAGCCTGGATCTGAGGGGTGACCCTCTGGGTGCCCTCAGGTGGCCAGCGCAGCTCCCCGCTTTCCACAGCACCCACTTCAGTAGGCTCCACCACGATAGACGGCAGCCGCTGGCAGAGCCGAGGGCCCTTCTCCCGGACACCTGCCACAGCCTGGAGAGAGAGTGGGGATCAGGGCAGCACTGGGCCATGGCTCCTCTGCCCTGCCCTCCGAGGAAGACCAAGAACAGGCAGGGTGACCAGCCCCTGCCTCTTCCCCCCACTCAGGAGTAAGCACCAGGGAACACTGTGGAAGTCACCTGGGCTCAGACCCAGAGAACCCATCTCACAGGCAGAGCCCGAGACGGTAGGGACCAGTCACTCAGGAGTGGCCCAGGACTGAGCACCCCAGTTGCTTCCTGTACCTGGAACCCAGCACAGTTCCTTTCTGGGGGCTTCCCTGCTGGGTCCTTGGCCTCCTCCCTCCACATGGCAGGCCAAGGAGCTAGGAAGATGTTGCCATGGCAATCAAAGCCGGCTCCTGCTCATTGTTCAGTGCCCACACGCCCTCTGGGTGCCCTCAGCAACTCCACCTCCCATTCAAGGCTTTTCAAGGCCGAGGCTGTCTCACACAGCTCCACCCCTAGTGCTCTGAGGCCCTGGCTGGTCTGCACGGCCCCACCTCTGTGCCCCCCTGGAGTTCTGGAACAGATAGCGACCTAGTGTATGTGCCTTCCCATAGTGGCACACAGCCCTCTGGGGAGGGCAGGCATGCTGTTAACCACTGCCCCTGCATGGCTGCTCAGGACCAGCAGACGCTGGCTTCCCACACACATCCACTCTCTCTACCCAGGACGCTTTTAGCCAAGTACTGCAGGTGACCCTGAGGTCTGAGAACGGCTGTCACAAGGCTGGAAATGAAAGAACAAAGGACTCAGAGCAGGGACCCCATCCTACCCCCGAAGCTGGACCCTCCGGGGGCTGGGATTGCCAAGCCAGGCCTCCTTCCCCATCCTGGCTCCCTCCTTACTTGCTGTTTTACTTCTTGTCCCTCAGCCAGGGGCTCTGCCTGGAGGGTAGGTGCCCAGTATGGTAAGATGGCCAGTAAGACTGCACCCATGAGTCCAGAGTCTAGGCTGCGGCTCTTCCTTCACTGGTTCTATCGACCTAGCCAGCTCCGGAACAGAGGGCCTCGGCTGCTGCTTTGTGCAGACTAGATTCTCATTTTACTTCCGAAACAGGGTCTCAGACCCCAGACTGGCCCGAAACCTGTGAGATAGCCACGGCTGCCCTTGTTCCCTCTGACTCCCTCTATAGACTACTGGGATTACAGGGGTGCCTCAGTGTACCCCACTACAAACGTGAGCATCTTGCTGCATGGACCTCCCTGCCCCCAAAAAACACTGGATCTGAGGGCACCCTATGATTGCACCACCCTGCAGAGAACAAAGCGTGGTCCTGCTCTTGGGGAATGGGCGCTGGTGTCCCGAGGTCCAGAAGGGGGCCATTAGCACGATGGCTTGCTGTCAGTTGCTCTGTCCACCAACTTTCTGTAAAAATAGCAGTGGCCGCCAGGTGTGGTGGCACATGCTGGTGATCCCAGCGCTCAGGAGGCAGAGGCGGGCGGATCTCTGTGAGTCTGAGGCCAGCCTGGACTACAAATCAAGTCCAGGACAGCCAAGGCCACACAGAGAAACCCTGCCTCAAAAGCGTCCCCACATGGAAGGGTAAACTGAGGCTGGCAGAGCTGGAGGCCAGCTCCCTCAGGTCTCCTCCCCTTCCTCCACTTACCTGTCCTTCTGGGCCTCTTGTGCCCTCGGTAGGACTCTCTGAGGCAGCTGACTGCGGGGTGCTCATGCTGCCGACTGCTGTGTTGGGCTATACAAAGACAAGAGCAGAACTGAGGCGCCCACTGCTGGGTGTCCTCCCCCAGGGACCTGCCCCGCCCCAGCCTAGCCCAGTGCTCACAGCTTGGGCCTGATCTTTCCATGCTGCTCCCACCCGAGACCCCACCTGAAGAGCACAAGAGAACAGGACAGCTGCAACAGAGCACCCAGGGCTGCAGAAAACTGGGGGGAGATTGACCCAGCCTTGAGAGCCTGTAAGTCTTCCCGGAGGAAGTCAGCTGGCCCCAGGCCTCTCTGAGGGATGGACAGCCGGTCGTCAGGGCAGCAGAGATCATGGCAGACCCGAGGAGCCCAAACAGGTCTGAGTCAGGAGGCTGGGAGCACCTGGGACTGAGCCAGTCAGACGCCGAGGTGCCGAGTTCCTCCCCAAGAACACCCCTTTACCCACAGACCCCTGGGACCATGCCCTGAGAAAAGCGGGCGTCTTGCCTGCACACAGCCATGCCTACCCAGGTCGGGCACAGGTTGGGGAGGCTGGTCAGAGCCTTCGCAGTGGTGGAGAGAGGCCCTGCCAGAAACCATCCCTCCACCCTCAGACTTTCCCCAGAACTGCAGCGGGGTGGGCTCTTGGGACCCTGCTCAGCCAGAGGAGAATGAAGAGCAAGGGCTGACAGGCGCTGGCCAGATTTTGGACAGGCGGCACAGGGCCACCGGCTATAGGAGGGCAACTGGGCCAAGGCAAAGTAGTGAGTGGCAGGCTGAATGCCCGAGACACCCTGCTGGGACGCAGGTACTGGGGCCTCCACAAGGTGAGCTGCTAGTCCGGAAAATGACTTCCTTCCACCTCAGCTCAAGTTCCACGGACTCCCAGAGGGGTCTGGCAGGGGGACACACCTGTGATGTGTACCCACCGGCCGTAAGCAGCCACGTCATCCCACCCGTGCCTCCGTCCCGAGCCCCGGGGATGCCCTGTGGACCGCTCCCGGCTGAGACCCCCTTAGCTTCCCGCCTACCTCCGAGTTCTGGGAACCTAGGCTAAGCCCGGAACAGAGACCCAAAGAGATGTCTCAAGACAGAGGGAGGGGGAGTGACCACAGAGGCCATGCAAAGAGGTGGCGGAGGGGAAAGGGGCAGCGAGGGAAAATCCGGGGAGCCAAGATAGCAGTAAGGATGGCGCTAGGATCGGGCAAGTGCCCACAGGCTGCCTCGCTGTGCCCGGTGCCCGGTGTCCCATGCCGCTGCGCCGCGGACGCCGCCCACAGCTCCATCCGCTCTGGGGGAAGCCGGCCAGGTGTGGACCGCAGGCACTGGGGGCCGCTCGGTCCAGAGCTCCGCGGTTGGTTACCGGGGGCGGGGGGGGGACCGTGGTACCCGCGCCCTTCCTCCTCGGGGGTGCTCCCACCAACTCCTTGGCGCGCTCTCCCTCCTTCCCAGCCCCGGCTGCCAAGGCGCGCCCGGGGGGAGGGGGGACGGAGGCTGAGGGTGGGGAGGGGGCGCAGTGCCCACCCGCACACCCGCCGCCACTCACCGGCGCTCGCTCGCGGGGCCTCCACGCTGGCTGCGAGCTCGCCTCCCTCGGTCCTCCTCCAAGCTCTCCGCCCACACGCGCTCGCAGCGGCCTCATTCACACTCCCGCCCTCTGCTCTGCAGGCCACAGGAAGAACCTGGCCTCCACCTCCCTGGACACCACCCTAGCCTAGAACCGGGTCCTGGCCCTTTCAGTCCTCCTCCCTCAGTCCCAAGGTTAGGATGTGAGGTGTGGCATTATGTGGAGCCAGAAATCGCAGGTAAGAAGAGGGTTTTCTCTGCTGGGCAACCACGGGGGAAATGGAGAGGACAGAAAGTGGGGCAGGTTGGGGGGGGGTGCCACGTTTCCTCTCACATACTCAGCCCCAGTCCCGTTCCCCTTAAGCTGCTGAGCGACTCGGGACAGTCGGGCTGATGAACAACTGTCACCCGAGGCCATAGAGCAACACAAGGCGCACAATGCCCCTTCCATGATCCACTGTGGGCTCTCTAACGGCCGTTTCTCCCAGAGACCTGCCATCGACACCCACATCTAGCTATCCAATCCCCACGCACCCCAGAGTTCAACAGCAGCGTCCTCTACCACAAACAACCAACCTCCGTTCTCCGGCCAGTCCACCATTCCCTTCCAACCAGCAGCCCGTCCCCATCCACCCCTCAGCCGCTGACTCCGGCTCACCATCCCCGCCTCTCAGCGGTTCTGCACACACCCGTGCTCGTCCTAACCTTGCACCCCGAGTCTACCCCTCAGCAGTCACACAGCCACCCCGTGAGGCCCCCATTCCCTTCTTTCCGTGTATTCATAGCCATCCTGATTATCAACCCACGTCCAGTGACTGTGAGCACCGGATTGCTTCACCCGTCCAGCCGCTCTGTGTTCACCAACACAGGACACGCCCACCCAGAAGACAGTGGTTTACCATCCTTTCACCATCTCTCAGAATTACCCAGGATGAGACAGGCTTCCTCCAGGTAACAGCGTCATGCTTCCAGGTACAACATGCCTAACTCCAACTGTCAGTTTACTGTCTGTGTACTCTCCGTGTGGCCTCTGTCCAATCAGTCACAGTCCATGACCTATGACTGAGCCCTCCGTTATCATCCGTGTTTTCACGAGCAGCGCCCACCTCCATCCGTCCACCCACGGCCTCATCCTCATCTATCATATGTCCACTTGTTCCATATCCATTTTCTGCCATAATTCACTATTAATCCCAAGTCTATCCAAGTGTCGTGACCATCTCTCCGCTCTTCTGTCTTGGAACATCCCACCCCTGTACCAGGCATAGGCGGTGGGGATAGGGAGACAGCCGTGAGCTCACTGCCGCTGCTCACTCGCCACTGAAACCTCCCCGCTAGCCAACTAGTCAGCACCCACACATCACCCCACCCAGGACCATCGTTGGCCACCTACCGTCAGTGAGCTCTCATGATCCGCCTGTCATTGGCCCATCTGTACCTTGAGTCACCCGCTGTCTCCACACTGCTCCCTGCCTTCCGGTCAGCCGCCGTCCCTCGCTATCCACCTTGCATGAATCCATTTTTCCAGGAGGAGGTCACCTACTGTTTACCCTGCCCCCGCTCACCACGTGACCTCACCTGCCCACCCCACGTCGCTCACTCTCCATCTTCTCGCTGTACTCAGTCCATTTTCTGTGCAGTCAGCAGCCATTTGCCTTTTATGACTGTTACTCCTGGTTGTAAACTTAACAGGACCTGGAATCAACTGAGAGGCAAGGCTATCAGGGAGGGATTTTCTTTTTTCTTTTATTGTTTATCTTCATTTTGTGTACATTGGTGTTTGACTACATGTGTGTCTATGTGAGGGAGCTGGATCCCCTGGAACAGGAGTTACACACAGTTGTGAGCTGCCTTGTGGGTGCTGGGAATTGAACCCAGGTGCTCTGGAACAGCAGTCAGTGCTCTTAACCACTGAGCCACCTCTCCAGCCAGCCCCAGGGATTTTCTTTTTAGTGGTGACTCAAATAAAAGAGGTCCTAGGCAGACGCTTTTGCCTGATCACCTTTACACCCCAATGGTGAACTCACCCACTTTGTTGCTGCTATGGGGGCGTTGGCTGCCATTTTCACTGGCATCAGGGCCTAGCTTCTTTAGTCTCCCAAAGTGGACTGAAAGCCAGTGGCTCCCCAGGAATTCTGCAGGCCTTCAGCATCAGATTAGGATCCAGCCTCATGACTGAAGCTACCAGTTTGCAGCCTCTCTGTGTGAAGATGATCACTGTTGGACTACCCAGATGGCATCCTGGAAGCTAATCAGATAAACCCCCCTTTAATATACATTCATTCTCTTGTTCCTCTCTGCTGTTTCCCGTTCACACCCACCCATCTGCTATCCGGCCTGCTCTTATCCATCACTCATGGTCCATCCATCGGTCCTGTACCCATCAGCATTTTCCAATTCATTCATTTAAATAGACCCAACTTACTAGTTAGCCACTGTCCACCCCTTTACGATCCAGCCGTCAAGTGCCCACCATCCGTTATCTATGTTGCCTGCAGCTCACCTGCTATCTACAGATCGCTCACTGGCTACTGCTGGCTCTTTACCCGTATCCAGCCCGCCCTCCAACGGTCTGCCGATTGCCCGTGGGCCGCTCCTCAGCCGCCTTACACAGATGCTCCCACCAGGGGAGCACAGCCTTGTTTCTGGTTCCTACCTGACCACTGTGCATGCGTCCTGTTTACTTCACTCTGCCATTGTAGCCAACACCCCTCCTGCACCCACACAGTGGCTCACAACAGCCCATAACTCCAGCCTGGGGGAATCCAACACCCTCTTCTGGCCCCTGAGAACGCCAGGCACGCACATGGGGCACAGACTACCTTCAAGCAAATCACTCACATATAAAATAAGACAAATCTCTGAGAACAAGTCAGAATAAATAATAAACATGCATGGTCGAGGGTTGGATTCTGAAGTTACAAAGACAAATAAGAGTCAATCTATATCTATGATCCGAGGATCCAGAAAGAGCCAGCAAGTCAGTGAGAAGCATGTCTGCATAAAAATGCACACTCCGGGGGTGGAGAGGCCACTCAGTGGGTCCTGTGCTGCTCTTGCAAGGGACCCCAGTTCTGGTACCAAACCCCATATCAGGTGGCTCATGCCCACTTTGGCTCTGGGGGATCTGACACCTTCTGACCTCCACAGGCACTCACACTCATGTGCACACAGCCACACACTGCCACAAATGCATTTGTGTAATTGAAAAGAAAAATAAATTTTTTTCTGTTTGTTTTTTTTTCTGAGACATCCTGGACTATCTTTGTAGACTAGACTAGCCTCCAACTCACAGCTATCCACCTGCCTCTGCCTCCCTGAGTGCTGGGATTAAAGGCATATGCCACCATGTCCAGCTGTAAACAAATCTTTAAAAATGTACTTTGGGGGCTGTAGAGATGGCTCAGAGGTTAAGAGCACTGGCTGCTCTTTTGGAGGTCCTGAGTTCAGTTCCCAGCAACCACATGGTGGCTCACAACCATCTAGAAGGTCTACATGCCAACAGAACATTGGATACTAAGAAATAAATAATTTTTAAAAAATGTACTTTGAAGCCAGGTGCAGTGGCACATGCCTGTAATCCCAGCACTTGGGAGGCAGAGGCAGGTGGATCTCCGTGAGTTTGAGGCCAGCCTGGTCTACAAAGCCCAGGACAGCCAAGGCTACACAGAGAAACTCTGTCTTGAAAAACCAAAAATAAATCTATAAATAAAATATAAAATAAACAAATAAAAATGTACTTTGTACTGAAATTTCAGTGCCTCCATCTCTTGCGTTTGGGATAGGTGAAACACATTGCCCAAGTTCCCAGGGAGGGGGAGGGGAGAGAGGAGTCGCAGCGGGGGTCTGCAGAGGTCTGGCTTGTACCTGGGCCTGCATGCTGGAAGGCTTGGTGACATGAGGCAGAGGAGCCATGGGAAAGGACCCTGCAGAGAGCTTGGGGTCAGCCCCAGCTCTCTGTGGGAACGACCGAGAGCTCCCACAGAGCTTGAGGGAGGCACGTTCTTAGAAAGGACCACGTGCACACACATGCCCCTTCACTCCAGGCACAGGAACCCAAAGGTCAGGACCAGAGGCTCACATGCCAGTCCGTCAGGTGCCACCGCGGCTTCAGCAGGAGATGCCCTTGCAGGCGCCATCCTTCACGACCTTCCTTCTCACCCGGGCAGGAACTGCTCCCCACATTAGTGCAGGCGTAATTGCCAGCTCAAGTGTTAGCTGTCATCCAAGGTGTTATAACAAGAGCATCGCAACTTGGGGCTTGGCCCTGCGTGTGCTCAAGGCGGTGAGGTATGTGCTGCGCTGTAACTGCGTGGGGAGAGGGAGCATCTACAGAGACAGCGCTGAGCCAGGGGTCCTACAAGGTCACCTTGGGGCTTTGCTTTATCTCAAATTCTAGGGGTTCCCACCTTCATGCTCCCACTTGGGGCGTTCCCCACAGAGAAAGGCGAAGCTGGGATCAGAGTTTTGTGTTTGGGTTGTGCATCTGAGAGAAGCCGAGTCACTCCCTGGGCCTCCGTGTCTGATGCCGACGGAGTAAGGGATGGAGCAGCGCCAAGGAAGGTAAGACCTGAGCGTCTCTGAGCGCCTCTGACTGCCTCTGCTGGGAAGACCCGCGGGTGGAAGCCGGCTTTGGGCCTGGACGCTTTGCTCTTGTCGCCCCCTGGTGACCACTCTGCTAAAACACACCCACGCACAAAATGACAAAGCGTTGGGGAGTCTCAACAGGGAATGTTTGTACCTGTCGCCATAAACTCTACAGTCCTGCATTTTGTCCTCATACACTGATTTTCTGAGAGAATACAGGTTTTCATTCCGACCTCCTTTGTTTGAGGTAACTGCAAGGAAAACGCCTGGCAGGGCCAGGATGTTCATAGCCAGGAAATGCTAGTTGGCTGTAGAAAGTTTCTGGACATTAGAGTTCCAAACTTAAGAACAAACTACTTTTAATCAGAGAATTTTACCAAGAGGCAGCCCTAGGGGTTAAGGGGCAGGCATGCCCTGGGCCCCAAGCCAGGGTATGTGAGATGCAGAGCCTGGACCCTTGGCCTCACATCAGAACAATCCTCCCTCCCCACAGTGTCCCACAGTGGGTGGACACAGAAGTAAGCAGGCCTGCACCTGCCGCAGGACTGGGCCCGACCTCGGAGCGGCTCCAGGGTGGCAGCCTCCGGCCTCAGCACAAAGCCTAGCAGAGAGGCGGCTGGGCCCATGCTCTACTCCTATAGCCCTCTGGGGCCTGGCTGCTCCACCCACCCACAGTCCACCGGCCGGCGATGCTTTTTCTCTCTCTCTCTCAGTGGGGTCAGGCGAACCTACTTGCTGTCTCCATCTCCACCCATCCTGCTCTGGGGCGGGAGACCGCACGGGCTCATGATGGGATGGGATGGAGAGGCTCATTACATATACATAAGATTTTACGTGTATCTTTTCGAGTGTGTGCATGAGCGGAGGCCGGCAGAGGGTGTTGGACCCCTTGGAGCTGAAGTTACAAGTGTTTGCAGGGTGGCTGGCTTGAAACTTGTCAGATATATGGCGGGATTTGAACTCTGGTCCTCATGACTGTGCTCCAAGTGCTCTTCGCCACTGAACCCTCTTTTCAGCCCCCACTGTGCTTTCCAAGAACTGTGTCCTGCGTGGTGGCTGCCAGGCTTCAGCTGGGAAGTTCCCCATGGCCATCCTACTCCCACCCTACTAACCGGCAGCCCGTGTTTGCAGTGGTGGGACAGTCCTGCTCCAGGGCTGTTGCAAGTAAATGGGCAGTAATGGTCAGGAGCCTCGCTTGGATAACAAAGTTCAAAATGTGTGCAGCTCATGCATGTTAGTTTAACACAGAAGCATTCTGGAAGGATACTCGGGAATTCTGGCCAACCCAATGGTACTTCCTGTGGAGCACACCTTGTCTCTAAGTAGAATCTATTAGATTTTTTCCTTTAATCACGAAATCCCAGTGAGGATGTCTGAGGCTCCACGACAGAGGAAGAAGTTAATTAGGCACAGGGAGGTGGGTCTGGGGTCCCAGAGCTGGTGGAGGGATGGGGCTTGCGTTGGAGCAGGTGATGTCTTGCTGATGGCCTCTAGGCAGTCCATAAAGAATGGGTACGCACATCCCTTTCAGTAACTGGGAACTGTCCCACCTCACCTCAGCAGAGGCCGAGGTCGTCCCCTCCTCCCAGCAGTGCGGGGGTTGGGAGCCATTAGCCCTCAGATGGGGTGGTGAGTGGCTTGCCCCAGGGTGAAGGCCGGAAAGGCTGAACTTGAGTTGTCCAGGCCTTTGCTGTCCACTGAGTCTGGAGAGCTACAGCACTCTCCCTCTCCACGAGCCAGGCCGATGTCGCACTCTGCCTCACCACAGCCTGGAGTTTAACAGGCTCTTCTGGTTGACAGAGTCTGCCCTCCAAAAGCCCCCCCTTGAAATTCCCTGCACACCTAGAGGCAGAGCCCATGACCAGAGCCAGTCAGCTAGGGCACGCCACTCCCTGCTCCAGCGGGGACTGCGAGTGGGGGCCCGAGCAAGGTTCAGAGCCACTTCTGCTTTGGTTTGGCCTCATGCTGAGGGCTGGGGCCCTCTAGGCCCCTGCACCCCGAGGCAGCCGTGAAGAACAGATGCTTACAGTGTGGCTGACATGACATCCCGATGCTCTCTTCCGAGGCCTGGGCACCCATCCCATCCTCCCCATCCCTCCCCACGCTGTATGGGACTCAGTGCCACAGGCCCGCAGGAGGCCTCCAGGAGGCCATTCTGGACTGCACAGCAGCTCCACCAGAAAGCACCCCAGCACGGAGGCCACCCCAGGCACGGCTGGGTACGGCTGGGCCAGTGAGGCTGGAGAAAGACCAGGAGCCAAGGTGAGAGACACAGCCTGGCTCAGCCTCAGACTCTCCCTCTCTGGAGAGGGAAGGGCGTGGCTGCCCGCATAGACTGGTCTGCAGAAGTGGGCCACAGTGGGAGCCGCTCTGAGGAGAATAATGGCAATGTGGCAGGGATGTGGCCAGCCTGCCCGCAACATCACCTTGGCCCTCTTCAAGCCTTGCAACCTGTCCTGATTAGTTTTGTTGTCAACTTGATACACCTGGAAAGAGGGAGCCTCAGGAAAGGTTCTGCCTTCGTTGGCTTGGCCTATGGGCGTGTCCATGGGGGTATTTTCTGTCTTTCTCTCTACATAGCCCTGGCTGTCCTGGAGCTTGCTATGTAAACCAGGCTGGCCTCAAACTTACAGGGATCCACCTGCCTCTGCCTCTGGGAGTGCTGGGATTAAAGATGTGTACCGCCATGTCTGGCCCATGTGGGACATTTTCCTGATTAATGATTAACATGGGAGGGCACAAGGCCCTGCAGGGGGCACCATCCTGGGCAGGTGGGTCTTGTTGTGTATGTAAGGAAGCAGCCTCTTCTTCGTCGTCACTCGTTCTTCAGCTCCTGCCTCCAGGTTCCCGCCTCGAGCCCCTGCCCCGACTTCCCTCAGCCAGGAACTGTGACCTGGGACTTGTAAGATGTACAGACTTCCCTCCTCTGTCACGTCTTTTTAAAACTCCCCTGTATTTGGGGTGTTTAGGCCTCTACCTCCCTTTCACCAATCCCCCAACCTTAAGTAGGAGAGAGAAAAGGTTAGTGGGTGGAGGGGGCCCAGACCCCTTTGCTTCTTCCGGCTGTTTAGGGTCAAGGGTTCTTTTAGGGCTCTACAGCGATCTCCGTCAGCTGCAGACACGGCTAGCAGCCCCCTCCATGACGTGGCACCCCGAAGTGTGAACTGCCACACCGTCTCTGGTCTCGGATCCCTCCAGACTGCTGCATGCCACACGCCAACACCGAATGCCTGGCTGAGAGCCACGGGACTCATATTCATACTTCCAGAGTCCTAGACCACGCCCCTCTCTATACCATGCCTGGAAGGTACCCGCTGGCAAAATCACGCCCTGCAGGAAACAATTAACAGCTGTGGACAAACTAGAGCCCAACCAAAATCCCACACGTGGGATTAAAACAAAAGCATTTTTATGTAACATTCAAAGAACCCAAAGCTTCCATTACACTCCCCTGACTCAGTTTTGATCAGTGTTCCTTTTTTCTTTTCAGACTTATTTTTGTTGTATGTGTGTGTGTGTGTCTGCGCATCACGTGCGTGCCTGGGTGCACTCAGAAGGCAGAGTTATAGAGTCACAGAGTTGTGAACTTTCTTGTGGATGCCGGGACTTGAACCCAGGTCCTCTGGAAGAGCAGCCAGTGACTGCCGAGCCCCCCTCCAGCCCTGGTCAGTGTTTTTACAGCGACGTGGAGAGCCCACCGGGGCAAACAATGGCTGACTTCGTTGCGGGGCACACGGGGAGCAGTGCTGGCGGCTGTAATTCTCTCCCCGAGGGACATCATCCAGACTGGCGGTCCCTGGGACGCTCCCTCCGTCCTCGCTCAGGACTGGAGTGTCGCTCCGGTTAGGGTCTGAGAGCCCGGCAGAAAGAAGCTCGGCCACCAGGGTGTGCTTTCCAAGAAGACACTGGGTCCGGTCCCCTTCCGGTCTCCCTTCCTGCTACCTTGACCCCATGAGATGAGGACTTCATCATGTGTCACATTCCGCTGTGACTCACTATGCTGCCACAGGCCTAAAACCACACAGCACCAAGTGACCTTGTCTGAGCCCTCTGAAGCCATGGGCTAAAATGAATCTCTCTCGCTCTGAAAACGGCCAGTGCTGGCTATTTGTCATACCAAGACAGCTAATGAGCTCAGGCAGGAAGGCAGAGGAAGGCGTGTGTTCACAGTGCACACGGCAGCGCTGGGGGGAAGCTGTCACGAGGCCTATTGGCTCCTGCAACGAGCCCAAAGGTCTAGATCTCAGCCCGAGGCTACCCTGGTATCCCTGACCTCCCCTCGGGGTTCTGGGCTAGGTTTGGGGTCTATGTCTAACAAGTGCTCAGGTACTGCTGCTGGTCCCACTGGAGACCACACAGAGAGTGGCAAGGTGAAGGGATGGCCAGCAGACAAGGACGTCCTCGCCCTGCCCCTCCTGGCTATCCTAGGTCCACAGCTCGGGCAGGAGCCAGCCTGGGATCCTCCGGGGCCTCCCAGGCCTCTGCTGGCCATACAAGCTTAGGTAAAGATCCTGCTCCTCCTCCGCCTCTGAACCCGTAGAGGGCCTTGTGCCCGCCTCAGCCTCATTCCTTATCTGTGTCGGTCAGAGGAAAGAGCACGAGCCTGTAGCCCCAGGGGAAGGTGGAATAGTATCACGGGAATAGCCCAGGCTGCCTCGGCTTCCTCTCTGCAAACCTCAGCTTGCTCTTCAGATAGTGAGGCAGACCCTCCCTTGCCCTTCTGGTTCTCACAGGGCTTGGAGTAAATTCTGCAGAGCGTCTGAGCACACAGTGTAGCCAGGAAGAGACATTCTTGACCCAAACACAGCCTCAGAGCTCCCCATCATCCCTGAGAGAGGGGGAGCTCTGGAAGGTTTTAGAGCAAGGTTGGGAGGCAGTCAACCCCTCCTTTTCTGAAGATGTCTCTGGCAGTCACTGGGAGAAGGTCAGGCTGCCAGGAAAGTTGTGTGTGTGTGTGTGTGTGTGTGTGTGTGTGCGTGGTTTCCATAGGCTGTGGTGGCCAGCATCCCTTGTCCCTGCCTTTTTCTTGTTGCTGTCACCAGCTGCCCTGTGTGACTCTAGGATTGTCTGTGGGGACTGTGCCTCCTGTGACCTCAGACTGCACCTATGGCTTTCCAGAAGCCTCAGAGAATGGCAGAGAGACCTCTTCCCTTGTAAATGAGGAGCTGGGGGCCTCAGCGCAGCCTAAAGCCCAGGGCGGGCAGCTTCCAGCATTGCTGGGCTTGCTGTTAGACACCAGAAATGTCACTGCAGTGGGCTTTCCCACATATATGACAGAGGGTTTAGCAGCGGAAGGGCTTGGGCTCAGTATAAGCCAGGGTGACTAGAAACAGCTGGTAGCATGTTTTCAGGAGACAACATAGGTCACTGGGTGCCCAATGGGCTGGAGTTGCCGGCCTGAGACCACCCTCATTTGGAAGAAGCGAAGGTAGCAGAAATTGGGGTCCAGAAAGAGAAGGTCACCCATCCTCAGCTTCCTAGACAGGTGAGAAACATTTAGTCAGGACACTGCCAGGTGCCACTGGCAAGGAAAAAGCCAGGTGTAAATGCCCTCCTGTCTTCTTCCCCCTAGATGCCCATCAAGCTCTGCGTTACCTGAGCCCATGGGCCGGATAGCAGGCCCCGATGTGATGGTACCCGCACAGGCCTCTTTGTAGACGTAGCCGCTGGAGAGGGTGGGGTGAACCTGGGGTGTGGGGGTGACAACTGTGCCACCAGCAGCTTTTCTCCTGGACTGCCAGGTCCTTGCCTGACAGGGTTGATTGATGCCCTGTGAAGGCTCACTGGCACCTGGCTCCTGCCTGACTCCCTTTCTCCAGCGGACCAATGGGTTTTCCCAAGGAGACTTCCTGCAGTGGTCCCTGCTGCTCTGGCCTTTATGGTACTGGCTCTCCAGCCCCCCTCCTCGCTCCTCCACCACCCTGAGCTGTTGAACAAAGACGAGGTGTTCAGAGGCCCCCAGCTCTCACGCTGACATACCAAACAACCCTGTAGGCTCCCCAGGGCCCTCTGTGCCCGCTTCCCTCACAGCGTTCTGCCTCTTTCCTTCACATACCTGTGACATGGGCATCTCTGGTCATGGCCGTGCTCCTGACTGTGAACTCTTCGGTGTGGCCAGCTGGGGTGTTGAAGAGGAGGCCCCACGCCTCCAGGATGGGCCGTGGTCCTGACAGCCTGGCTAATGGATGCTTAGGAGAGTCAGTGCCGGGATCTGAGGAGTTTGGGGACCCGGCAGGTACGGGAGGCGGCAAGAGGCCCTTCTTAGCGGGCAGTGGCTGGCTGTGCTTGTCCGGGCCTTTGAGGGTTGGCTTCCCCACTCTCCATCACTCCACTCTGTGCCTGTCCTACACAGGGCCTCTCTTGTGTCTCCCTACTGTGTCCCTGGAGGAGAGACTCCCTCCTCCCTGCACATATACCCCCACACCTCCTCCGCCGTCCTTCCTCGAAGGAGCAGTGCTCCCTGGGAGTCTCCATTTTGTTGTTGTTGTTGTTTTGAGAGACAGGGTTCCTCTGTGTAGCTGTCCTGGCTGTCCTGGAACTCTGTCTGTAGAGAGAGAGTTGAACTCACAGGAATCTGCCTGCCTGTGCCTCCCGAGAGCTGGGACTAAAGGTATTGGCCATCACCACCAGGTTCATATTTCCTTATTCCCTGGTTTGTGGTCTAGCCCTATGGTTGGAATGTACCTTACACCCAGAGGGGGTTTCAAGGAGCAGGTGTTCCATAGCCTTGGTTCAATTAAAAGGATTACTTTGCACTGTCTTTAGGAGCTATATGGAATTCTACTGTTCGATGCACAATTTGCGTGTGTGTGTGTGTGTGTGTGTGTGTGTGCGCGCGTGCGCGCGCGAGTGTGTGCATGCATGTGTGCGAGTGCATTTGTGTTATTTGTTTATTTTTGTTTCCTGAGAGGGAATTTTATGTAACCCAGACTGGCCTGGAACTTGATATATAGCTGAGTATGAGCATGAACTTTTGATATTTCTGCTTCTGCCTCTCAAGCTGAATTAGGGACTTTTCTATTGCTATGATAAAACACCGTGCCCAGGGCAGCTCACAGAAGACGGAGTTTATTTGGGGCTAAGGCTCCAGAAGGTAAGAACCCACCGGCATGAAGGCACAGCAGCAGAAGTGGGAAGCTCGAATCACAAACCTGAGGAAGAGAGGCACGGACGAGGCCCAGCCCTAGTGACATGCTTCCTTTGGTCAGGCCACACCTCCTACGCCTCCCCCAAACAGTGCCACAAGCTGGGGACCGAACATTCAAATGCCCAAGACTGCTGGGCGGGGGGTGGGGGGAGGACAGCTCTCATTCCGTCGCCACATGGGATTGCAAGGGTGTATCAGCACCCCTGGCTGCCATTCCAGCCTCCGAGGGTCCCAGACTTACCTCTCCGGCTGCCTGTGAGGACATTTAGACCCTCATCTTTCCACAGGCAGGAACATGCTGTGACTATCAGTGCACAAGTGACGGGGTCAGCCCAGCAGAGGTCACACATGCAGGAGGGCTGAGGAGGCCACACAGGTGGCCTGTTTGCCAGGGAGTGAGCAGGCTCAGGCTAGGAGGATGAGAGCGCCCGACTGTTGCATCCCAGTGCAAGTCCCATGGAGTGGTTGGGAGAGGAAGAGTCACATCAGAGAAAGGGCCCCCGAGGAGCCTGAACAGGAGCTGTACTGTCAGCAACGGGGTAAAAACCATCCCTTTTGTTGCTAGACACCTGCTGAATCCAGCGTCGCCCTGAAGAGCCCCTTGGGTGGAACTTAGGATCTATGAGCGAAAGGCAAGCTGCTTAGCTCTGTGGCTTTCAGCCTTCTTTGTCCTGTGGAGGAAAATGTATCCTTAACTCCAACGGCCACAGATCTGACTGTCAGTCTCTGGTGACTGTGACAACTAGGATTGCATCTACCTGAAGCCAAAGACTTGGCATCACTATCGGGCTTTGCATAAGGTGTGTGCCAGTGGGTGCAGCTGCCCAGCAGGAAGCCACCCTCTGTGGTCCCATGCCGCCACAGTGCCTGCCTCGCTGCGGGGGCACTTTACAGCTCTTTCCTTAGCTTCTGTGAAGCAACTAGAACTTCTGTTCATCCAGGACCTGACTCCCCTCGGGACCCATTTCTAGCAGGCACTCTTCCTTTTTTGCAATAAGAATTGCTAACAAGAAGAATTAGGAGAATCCAGGTGGGGTGGTGCACCCCTGTAGTCCCAGCACTCAGGGAGGCAGAGGCAGGCTGATATCTGTGAGTTCAAGGCCAGCCTGGTCTACCAAGTGGGTTCAGGACAGCCAGGGCTACATGGGGGCGGGGGGTTGGGGAGTATGAGGATTTCCTCCCTGAGATTCATAGATCTGTAGGGGAGCCCCTGCCTGACTACCCCGATGAGCTCTCTGTCTGCCCTGTGGCCGAGGCTGAGCATCTTAGGCCTGTCGGTGTGGAGGGGTGGGGCTGGGAGAGCTGGTGGGGGAGGGGCAGCCTCAGCTTTCATCCAGTAATCCATCTGGACTGTGACATGATGTGACTGTGCTTCCTGAAGGAAGCACTCCTTTCTTGGACACTAGCCCAAGGTCACAGGAAGGAAAGCAAAATTCCTGTGTTAGTTGGTGTTAAGTGGGAGGGCCTCCTCTGCTGGGTTCCTGGACTCGTGGTGTGCTGGACTCTTGGGGCGCTGCCCCACTTGCTGCCTGCTGGGGAAGGAACAGACCACACCTTGCAGGATGGGCCTGGCAGTGAGACATGCGGTAGTCAGGGGATTTCACGGGCACGAGCTCTCTACCATACTGCCTTCTCCATAAAATGATCCTACGGTTCCCAGTGGTGTTGTCTGAGTTGCTATGGTGATAGATAAATAAAGCATTGTCAAGGCCCAAAAATGGTGGTGCTGGTGGAAGTGCTGTGGCTGGAAAAGCAAGTCCTTGCCTGAGGACTGGACAGCCCACCACCGCTCTCTCTGTGACTGAGGGGGTCTGACATCAGATGAACTGCACAGCATGGGTTCCTGCTGATGAAGCCTGGGCTGCCTGCCGTGATGGAAGCCGTGTCTGTCTGGGTGAAGGGTGTCTGCATCCTCCACCCTGTCTCTTTTGTCAAGTGTACCTGGGTCGTTTGAACAGCCCTGTGGCAGGGGATGAGAGAGACACCCATGGGAATTCTGAGAGCCTCCTTCCCACTGAACCTTGCTTGGTAATTCTTCGTTCTCACGGGCTACCATTTTATGCCTATCCTGAGAACCATGTCCAAATTGGTCCCCTGCCGCCCCCCGCCCCCAGGGCACCTTCCAAAGCCTCTGATTGCCTGGATAACACATTACTTATGAATCAACACAGAGTTTTGCCTTCTAGGAGAATTTCTCTTCAGCGTTGTCTTTTAGGAACTGACCTCACTGTGTCCAACCACCAGCTGGCTGGCTGAAGCCATCACACCCTGGAGAACAATCCTCACTCCAGCCTCATCCTGTGTTGACTGACGATGAGGTCACAGCTGTGAGGTAACAAGAGTGTGTGGAACAGTAGAAGGAAATGCCAAGGGCACCGTGCCACCTACTCGTGACATGCACGCCATCCTTCCAGCTGCATCTGGGTCTGGTGTCATTTTACAACGGAATGCTGCTGTGCAGACCTGCTTTGGGTTTTGTTGTCCTGTATAACATTTACTTTTCTGATGGGCAGATAAGTTGGGTTGAATAGTTTCTTGGTATCCATGGCTAAGCAGTCACCTTTCTCAACCCGGTAGCGAGCCAGCAGGAGCCTTTGGAATGGAGAACAGTCATTGGTGGAAGAAACAGATTTACTCCACAGCCCTGGAGGGGAGAGCAAGGTATTCTCCTACTCGGCCTGGCTCTGCTGACTCTGACCGCCCTTCACACTCACGGGCACCTGTGCACGCACCTGTGAGCGTGCGCGTGGCGGTCAGGGGAAACCTGGGTCCTTGCGTGTCGATTCTCAGGAGCTATCCACTTTTCTTTTTTTCTTTTAAAGACATGATCTGTCACTGGCCTGGAATTCACAGAAGCACACTGGGCTGGTGGCTACAGAGTCCAAAGCTGCCCCCTCGGCCCACCTGGTACTGGCATTGCGCATGCACACTGCCATCTTTGCTTCTGTCCTCGTGTTTGCAGGCACTTTACCAACTGGGCTATCTGTATAATCCCATGTTTTCAAAACATGCTGGCTCATGAGGCTGACATGGCAGGCAGCATTCACGAAGCCCGAGCCACGTCACCTGCCTGCCTGTTCTGATTTCCACCCAAAATAGGCCATCTTAGAGGAGGCCCAGCAAGTGCGTCAGAGAAGACTGTGTAAAGTCCTGATTGTTACCTAGAAAATTCCAAGCTGCATACCCCAAGCAGACATGCTTCATCTCTCTTTTTTATAGTGGGTGTGTATGTAGCTGAAATGTTTATTTTTTTTTTAAATATACATATTTTTTGGTCACTTTGTAGACCAGGCTGGCCTCGAACTCACAGCAATCCACCTGCCTCTGCCTCCCTGAATGCTGGGATTAAGGGTATTTTAGCTGAGTATAAAATGTTGGCTCAGAATTTTCTTTCCTTTTGGTACTTTGAAGTGTTGCTCCAAATGAAATATTTGCTGTCATCATATATGTATGAGGTGGTGCCTGGGGAGCCCAGAGACAGCATCGGATCTTCCAGAACGGGGGTGACAATGCGCTTGTGAGCTCCCCTGTGGTGCTAGGAACCAAACTCTGGTCCTCTGCGAAAGCAGTGTACACCTTTGACTTCTGAGCCATCTCCCCACGCTTATACAAGGCCCTTTTCTTTGGCTGTTTTTCCTTTCTTTTTTCCTTTATCAGTTCTTTGTATGTCTTGGTGCAGCATAGCAGTGACTGGCTTTGTGTTTCCTGAGGGCTTGCACATCACTGAACATCTTGAATTGATGGGTTTACAGTTTTCAACAAGTTTGGGAACTACTGTCCATTTCTTTCTTAAAAATTATTCCTTTTTCTGGGAGTGGTGGCTCATGTTTTTAATCCCAGCACTCGGGAGGCAGGGCAGGTAGATCTCTGATTTAGAGGCCAGCCTGGTCTACAAAGTGAGTCCAGGACAGCCAGGGCTACACAGAGAAACTCTGTTTTGAAAAAACAAAAAAGCAATCATTCCTTTTTTATTTTTATTTTTTGAGGTTAAATATATTTACATCATTTCCCCATCGAAAACCAAATCCTTATTTCCCCTCCCCTCCTTATTCTCTTTCAAATTTATGGCCTTTTATTTATTAATTGTTGTAACACATGTATATTTATATACATGAATATTGTTAGATACATAAGTACAGCCTGCTCAGTTTGTATAGTGTTACTTGTCTGTATGTTTTCAGGGCTGGCCATTTCGTATTGGACAGTCCATCAGTGTGCTCTTCTCTAGGGAGGACTGTGTCTCCTGCTCTCAGCATTCATCAGCCTCCTGAAGTTCTTGTTGTAGGGTTGAGTCTGGTGGGCTCCTCCCCAGCCCTCTCCGCCTCAGCTTGTCCATTGTCCTCATTCAGCTCCTATTTAGGCAGCCATGTTGGTGAGACTCTACGAGTGAAGCCTCTGACATTCCTAGGAGACACAATCTCACAGCAAACCCCCTGCTCCTCTGGCTCTTACCATCTTCCACTCCCTGAGCCTTAGGTTTAGGAGTTGCTTTGTAAATGTATCCATTGTGACTAGACTCCATTTTGGTTGGTTGTTGTTTTCTGTAATGGTCTCTGTCTATTGCAAATTGATGAGGCATGAGAACAGTTTTGTTTGTTTGTTTGGTTGGTTGGTTTGGTTTTGGTTTTTCCAGACAGGGTTTCTCTATGTAGCTTTGGCTGTCCTGGACTCACTTTGTAGCCCAGGCTGGCCTCAAACTCACAGCAATCCACCTGCCTCTGCCTCCCTGAGTGCTGGGATTAAAGGTATGCAGCACCATGCCCAGCTGAGTGGTGAGAACTGTTGTAGGAGGTTTTTCCTCCCGCTCTAGCTCCCGGAACAATGACTCATGAGACTCAATTATTATTTTACAAATACCTAGGCTATGTAGCTAGGCTCTTCTCTGTCCCGATGGTACCTTAAAATAATCCATTTATTGTAATCTACATTCTGCCACATGGCCAGTTACCTGAGCTCAGGCACCATGCACCCACCCTCTTCACATCTTGCCAGCTGACTCTCTCATGCCTGGCTCTATCCCAGAATCCCTTCTGCCTGCCAGGTGTCCCATCTATTTCCTGTCTCAGAGAACTACACTTATTATATCTGAAAAATTGGAGCTAGGAGCTTCAGATTAGAGGGACATGTGGCATTTGTCTTTCTGGGCCTGGATTACCTCATTCAATATGATCTTTTCTAGTTCCATCCGTTTGCTTGCAAAGTTCATGATTTCATTTTTCTTTACAGCCAAATAGTATTAAATAGTATTCTATAGTGTATATCACTACATTTTCATTATTCATTCCTTGGTTAGAAGACATGGAGGCTGTCTGGTTATTGTCACATTTCCTGGCTTTTGTCACTAGAGCCACAATGAACATAGCTGAGCAAGCGTCTGTGGAGCAGGATGTCCAGTCCTTTGGGCATAAGCCAAGGAGTGGTACAACTGGGTTATGTGGTAGATTTATTTTTAGCTTTTTGAGAATTCTCCACACTGATTTCCAGAGTGGCTGGACCGACGAGCAGTCCCACCCACAGTGAGTGAGGGTTCTCTTCTTCCCCCAAGGCCCCTCCAGCATTGGTTGGCTTTAGTTGTCTTGTCGAGCGTTGCCATGCTGAATGTTGTCATCTTCTTTTCATTTTTATTTTCATTTGTGTGTGGGTGCTTGGCCTATGCGTGTGTCTGTGCATTGTATCACAAAGTGCCCCTGGAGTCTGGAAGAGGACATCGCATCACAGGTGGCCGTGAGCCGTCACATTGATGCTGAGACCCAGGCCCACGTCCTCTAGCAGAGCAGCCGGTGCTCTCAACCGTGAATCACCTCTCCGGCTCCTGTCATTATTTCTTCAAATGTCTGCTCTGTCTTTCCTCCGACCTGCTCTTCTCTTTCAGGGTTCCAGTGTCCACAGATGTCCATCCCTTGTTGTTGTCCCTGAGTTCACTGGTGCTCAGTTTATTTATCTATTTATTTTTGCTCCTCTCTCTCCCCACCCCCTCTTCTTATTTTGAATAATGTATTTATTTTTAAACATTTATGTGTGTGTGTGTGTGTGTGTGTGTACTCCTGCACATGTGTGTGGGTAAAGTTCAAGGAACCAAGTTTTGGGAGTTACTGCTTTCCTTTCACTCTGTGGGTCCCAGGGATCAAACTGAGGTTGCCAAGCTGGGTGGGTGGCAATCTCCCTTATCAGTTAACCCATCTCCCCTCCCCCTGAATAACTCCATTTTAAGTTTTCAATTTCATGAGGTTTAGGAACTGTCTAATCTGTTACTAGTTACGTATAGTACATTTATCACTTCAGGGGCTGTAGTTTTCATCATTAGATAGATATTAACTTAAAATTCAAATGATCTGGTTAACTTTTTGAGCATAGGGAATATAGCTACAACAACCATTTTAGTATCTTCTGCTGGTTCTCTTCTGGTGTGAACTGCAGGCTTTGATTCTTTGTTCCCTAATTATGGGATGTGCTTTCCTACTAGCTTGTTTGAAGGCTTGGTTATCTTTGACTATTTGCCAGACATTGTGATTTTGCCATTTGGGATACTGGGTCTTTTTGCCTCTGATAAATGTTTTGTAGCTTTTGTTCTGAGATGAAGTTAACTTACTTGCAAAGAGTCTGATATTACTTCACCTTGTTTTGGTGATTTATTAGGTAGACATGAAGGAATGCTCAGTCTAGTGACCCCTCTTTCCCTTCTCTTTTGGACTTAGGGCCTCACACTTGCTAGGCCAGAGCTCTACATGAAGCCAAATCCCAAATATTCGGTCTAAGGCATTATTGAAGGAGGCCTAGTTGGGGGAAAAGTGTCTGGATGTCTGGAAGTGGTGATCCCACCCCTAAGGCTGATCCCACCTTTAAGGCATCACTGCTCCGCCAACGGCTCATACTGAGTGCCTGCACCCCAGCTAGTGGCACTAGAGATGATGGAACCCTTAGAAAATGAGGCCTGGTTGATGGAAGGACATGCCCAAAGAGCTGGGAACCTGGTTCTTTCCTCTCCCTTTCTCTGCTTCCTGGTTACCATTATGTAAAGGTCCTTTCTCTGCTCTATGACATACTTTACTTCAGCATGGGCCTAGAAACAAGGCAGGTGGTCACAGAATACAGTTTCTGAAACCCTGAGCCACAGTAAATGCTTTTCCCCCTAAGCTATTTTTTTTTCAGACATTTTTGTCACAATGACAGAAAGCTGACCAACACAACAACCTTCCTTGGAATTCTATCCCGGTCTGACAGTTCTGGGGTTTTCTAGTCTGGTTTGTGGGAGACGACATTGTCTTTTGTCACTGTGCACAGGAGATATTAGTCTCCTCTGTAGGAAGCCTCTGCCTGCCCTGGCCGTTTCCTTTGAGTAGGAGCACTGTAGTAGGCTGCTGGGCTCCTGAGGGAACTCTGGGGCTCTCCAGGGCATCCCTGCAGCTCTGTGCTGTCCTTCCGCCTTGGGGAGCTCACTGGGCTCCGCCCCAGTTCTCCTCTCTGCCTGGCTGGGCCAGAACACTCACCTCCGGCCAACCATATCTCGGAGAAAGGGGTCACTGCCATGTCCTGCCTGTTTCCACCATCACAGACTTTCTTATTTCATGTGTATTTTTCTCAGGTAGAAGAATAACTCTGATCTTTGTCACCCCTTGATATTTTTTAAAAATTTTTCTTTGTGACAGGGTCTCACATATTTTATCTTTGAACTTGAAGTAGCAAAGGAGGACCCTGAGCTTTTGATCCTGCTGCCTTTGCCTCCAGAGTGCTGGGATTACGAGGTTGCCAGTCTATGCCACCATGTCTGGTTTTATACATCGCCATGGACTGAACCCAGGACTCTGCACATGCTAGACAAACCCTGTGCCAACGACATCTCCCCTGCCCTGGGCCCCTTTGAGCCAGGGTCTCACTTGGTAGCCCAATCTGGCCTAGAACTCCTCCTCCTCTTGCCTCAGTCTACTGAGTGTTGGAATTAAGGGGTGAACCGTCATGCGTATTCCATCCTTCCTGGAAGCAGAGGTTCAGATGGTTTTCTTTTTGCTTGTTTGTTTGTTTGTTTTAATACCAGTTAGATCAAACAAGTCTCTGTTGATCCTTCATGTTTTCTTTCTGCATTATTTACTGTTCCTATTCCTTTCTCTTGGACACTATCTCCTGTCACTCTTTAGTGACTTGAAAAGATACTTTTCAGGCACAAACTGCAAGTCCCTTTCTCACACTGATTTAAAGAGAAAAAGAAACTTTGTTTCCTCCAGTCAGATCCCTCCTTCCTTCTCAAAGAAGGGTTGTGTTTCTGAACCTGAAATCCCACTGTCACAGCTTGTACTGTGAAGCAGGTCAGCAAATCGCAACCCTACAAGGCACTGGCTTCTGCAAATAGTGCTCCACGGCGCAGAGCCGCCCCATCGTTTAGACATCATCCATGTGGATGTGGGATTCTCAAGCTCTGGGAGTTAATCCTCCAGGCTGCCTATGTAGATTATCAGGGGAAACTCTTGGGAATCTGTCCCCTATCCAGACCAGGTCTTTGCTTGTGGTTTGAAGTACTACGCTGTGTGCATTCTTAAGGTTGGAATAGGCTACCTTGGAGTAGGCTTGGTGTGTTGATCTGAAAACTCAGAAATGCACTGGCAAACCCCAGCAGTTTTCTGTAAGGATACCGTGGGCTCTCATGGATGCCAGAGAAGATATATAGCTAGGCTTCCTCTGTCTAGGGGCCAAGAGCCAGCACCCAAGGCGATTTCACCCTTCCACTGGTCACAGACCATCTGTTTTCTAAAACATTAACCATAACGTTCCAGCAGCACGCACCAAAGCAAGAGTAGTTACGAACAGAGCAGCGGGCAAAGAATCCTTTCCCAAACTGGCTGAGATGCATAGGAGATAGCTCTTACTCTTTTCAGGCCCCAAGGAAGCAGAGGTACAGAAAGATTTATTTATTTATTTATGATCTCAGGCTAGTGAGCAAGCCCCATGTGGACTCACTGTTCCAAGTTCAAAGGAAGTCTACAAAGTACACGTGGGTCTCATCTGTCCCAGGGGCGTGAGGCCTCCTACAAGGCAATGAAGAAACAGCTCTGGGATGAAGGCACTGAAGGCAGCTGGGAGAGGCACCCCAGGCTAGCACAGGGGGGCAAGTGCAAAGCCCTGATTTGGAGGGATTAAATACTCCAGAAGCAAGCAACCAGAGAATGTCCTCAGGGGAATGGCTGCAAGTCTGACAGGGTCAGCCAGAGAAGAGACTCTCTTAAGAGGACACTTATGAGGCAGAGAGAACATGGGGGCTGTAAAAAAAAAAAAAAATCAGTTGTCTGGTCACATTATTTTGGGTCTTTGTCCTACAAACAGTGCTCAGACTTTAGTTTTGGGTAAGGCGATTCTCTTAGCCTGAATTTTAAAAACTGGGCATCACACAGATACATAAGTAGTGACTGTACTTTATGTATGTATAGATTCCCTCCCAATAATACTGATGAGGGCTCGCTCTACCCAATCTACTATGCCGGGCTATTTTTTCTACGTTTTAGATAGTAAGGCTACAAACACACCTATTGACGCGCGTGAATTTTGAGGACAGTCTGGAGGCTTATATGTGTGCTTCTGTAAACCCAAGCAAGTCATACATCATTCCCAGCAGCCCAGAGGGCTCCAGGGACCCTCCAGCCGCTTCCTGCGCAGGAGTCGCCATTGGACTGTCTCTCCAACCAGCGTCTTGCCTCTCAGCTTCCGGCTTCCAAACCCCACCTGCCCCTCCTCCGCTGCACCACAAGCCCCCATTCTTTTGAAGCGACACTGGGGTCCACAAAGGGCTCCTCCTCTGCGGAGGCTCGGGGCTTGCCGCAAGGCACGTTCTACATCCACCTTCTCAGCCGCCGAATCTAGTAAAGGCGGCGACTCCCCTGGAGGCAACAGTCTACTGCCCACCGGGCCGACACCCTAATAATCAGTCGGGGTAGAATGTGAACAGACCAGGCAGGGTACTGCCCATCCCCGGGGGCGCGTGCCCGCGGGGGAGCGCGCGTCCAGCGGCTCCGGGAGCCTCCCGGCAGGTGCCCCGCCCGCGCCTCGAGTGCGCACATGGGCGCAGGGCACCGTCCGTCCACAGCTCGGACGAGTTCCGACGCGACAACCGAAGGCAGCAGAGCTGCTCCTGGGGCCGCGCCGGGCAGCCGCCACGCCAGACCACGAGGGTCAGCGCGAACGCCCGAGAACAGAGCCGAGCTGCGGGAGCCGGGGCGCACAACGCGCGGCTCGGCGCCCCGCCCGGGCTCCCCTGCGCGTGCGCCACCCGCAATCTCGGGTTCGCACTCGGCGCCCCGCCCCACACGGCTCCTACGGTGAACCGCGAGGCCCAAAGCGCCGCGGAGCGCCGCGGGCCGAGGGCGGGGCGTCGCGCTGAGGTCAGCGCGGCGGCGCTCGGCCCCGCGGTGGTTGGCTGCGCCGCGCTGGCCGCGCCCTGGTTGGCTTGCGGGTCGCGGGCTGGGCGGCCGGCCGGGCTGAGGTCGGGGCTCGGGCGCCGGCCGGGTTTGCGCTGTGCTCCGCTCCGCCGCGGTCCGGGTCTGCGACGGCGCGCGCGAGGGCGCGGCCAGGCGGCCGAGGGCGGGGACGGCGTGCGGGCGTGCGGGCGGCGCCTAGGGGAGGAGACCGGCCCATGGACCCGCGGGGCCGGGTGCCCCAGACTCGGTGCCGCCCGGACGGAGCCCAAGATGTCGGCCTAGGCCGGGCCGCGACGACGAGGACTGTGCGGCTACTGGACGCCGGGGCGCGCGGCCGCTGGGCCGGGGAGTGCTGGCCCTGACGCCGGGGCGCGCGGGCGGCGAGAGGCCAGCGCGTGGGGAGCGGGCCGCGCGGCACCATGTCGGCCAAGGTGCGGCTCAAGAAGCTGGAGCAGCTGCTCCTGGACGGGCCGTGGCGCAACGAGAGCGCCCTGAGCGTGGAGACGCTGCTGGACGTGCTGGTGTGCCTCTACACCGAGTGCAGCCACTCGGCGCTGCGCCGCGACAAGTATGTGGCGGAGTTCCTCGAGTGGGGTGAGTAAGGTGCCGCTCGCCCCTCTGCGCCTCTGACCTCGCGCCCGCGCCGGGCCTCCTGGTCCTGCGCCCCGAGCCGTCTGTCCTCGGTTCGCACTCCCCCCACTCCCGGCCATCGCCCTGGCCGCTTCCTAGACCCACCCTCCGAGTCTGGATATCATTTCCTGCAGCGCTCCCTGGGACATCCGCCCTGCCCCCGCCCCGGACTAGCCTTTGGGGTCCAGAGTCGGGCCTAGAGTTAGCCCTCCCAGCCCTGGGTTCCGCCAGCTCGGGGGGACAGCCCCTGCGCCTTTTGCTAATCCTCGTCCCTCGCCCCGCCCGGTGGGCCTTCGGAATGCCTCGCCCCAAGCCCAGTCCCGAGGGCTCCACCCAGGTGACAGCCTGTCCACATCCCCTTGATGTCCAGGCCCTGAGCATCCCTTTTCCTTTAGCACCTCCAAGCGATTTTTAATGTTAAGAGCTTTATTTCAGATACACCATGCAAGAGCTATAGACTATTCCCCCAACCCCCGAATTGTAATCCTGTCAGACTCATGATATTTCGGGGGGCGGGAGCAGCTGGAACTGTCACTTAAAAACTTTTCTACATTCTGATCTTGGTATTTGGTTCATTTAGGGATCTAATGCAGTATCACAGGTAGGATAACCTATGGCGCTTTATTAGGACAAATGCTTGATTAAGTCATTTATTGATAGTTCCCAAGGCCGGTTAGAGTGTAAAGTGAAACACTTGCTTCAGCCATCTCTAACAGCCATTTCCCCTCAAGACCCTCAGTTCGCTGAGTACGAGGAAATGAGGCTTAGGTTCAGGTCAAACTGTAAATCCTACCCTTGGGTTGCCTTCGTCATTGGGCTAGGGCTGAGCTGTTTGAACCAGCCATTTCTAATCTTTGGGACTGATAAAGTTGATATTTACACGAGGAAACCGGTGTATTCCACATGGAGGCCTCCTGCTCTTGCAGTGGTGGCCAGAGTCTAGAATTTCGTTTAGAACTTCAGTTTCACTCCTTTTTAGAGGGCGTCTGTCTGCTTGCTGTTCGGTGCAGATGCGTGAGAGCAGCTGGAGGAGGTATCCTGCCCCGGGACAGTCTGGGGCTTTGTTGTGAGGGGCCTCGGCTCTTGCTTACACAGAGGACTGGGGCCTCTGTCGGTGACGTGATTTCCAGTTGGATAATGAAGTGACTTTGGAGTTGCTTTGAAAGTGAGGTCTTTAGTGCTGCAATCTGAGACGCCTGGATATTGTATTTGTCATTCTTTCCTGAGCACTGGAACTTGAAATCCAGGCAATTCCACCATCAGGTTCAGCTGGGTGCATAGCATGTGGGTAATGAGAGCAGGCTTAGCCTACTCCTGAGGTGTGGTCCAGTTGTCCTCTGGCCCGGGACCTGCACAGCGTCTGCTGTGGATGTGCCGGAAGGTTGGGTGCCTGCCGCTGGTACTTCGGTCTTCCCTGCAGGAAGCTCTTCTTAGCAAGTGCACAGGGCAGATTTTAGATTTGACTCTTCCAAATCCAAACAGCAGCTCTGGGTGGTAGTGTAGATACAGTTTTAAAATTGTGTTTGGCTGTTGAAAATTGTGATTACAAATAAATCATCCTCTTAGCTCAGTTCCTACAGCCATGTAAGCTTTTAATTAAGCGCAAACCAGGTGTGGTGGTGCATACCTGCAATCCCAGCATTTGGACTCAGACAGGAGGATAAGGAATTGAAGGTTAGCCTGGGTACATTGTGAGTTTAAAGCCAGGATGGCTGCTTGGAGTCCATCAACAGCAAAAACCAAACTACAGAACAGAATGGTCTTAGATACAAGGTAGAACTTTAATAGTAACGTAGTTTAGACTGCTGTGTGCCCTTCTGTATGCTCTGTACCCACTGTTGTAACATTGAAGTGCTGTGTTACTACCATAAGGATACGTGCAGTCAGTGGCTAGGTGTTTTGGTTCTGGAGCACCGACCTACCTTGACAGTGGAAGGACTTGCGTTCAGGAGGCATCCCGGTGCCAGCCTACATCGCTGAAGTTTGGGCTTCTTCATTTAGCCTGTTTTGAAGTCCCCGAGAGCCGGTCTTTCCTCACCATACAAGTCCTGGCAAGTGTCTGGTGACAAGTAGGTAGGGTTCTTGAAACTTAGGAAGGAAACAGCTAACTCAGCCCTAAGAAACCTTAGGGAGATCCTTGAGGACATTTGGAAAACAAAGTAATAAAAAGTTTTTAAATGTTAGAGATTGTCCCCGGCTCTCTGGCCACTGTGTTTGTGTTGGATGTGTCACTGCGGCCTTGAGTGCAGTACTGTCTTCGCTTGCCCTTTGAGTGTGTTTATCATTTGATTGGTTTCCTCTATGAAATTCCAGACCGGAATTGAAAGTTGGAAATACTGTGCTTTGTATGTGTGTTTCTCAACATGTAAATTAGAAGTTGTTTGAAGCACAGCGTATGAAGCATTTTAAAATTTCCACTGGCAAATGGTAAGATACAGACACCCTAATGTGCTGTCTTTTCTGTCTTTTTCTCTTCATATAAAAACGTGTTTTCACACACTGAGTTTTTTCACAGCTCGGGTGTAATCTTTGAAAGCACTTCTGTTGAAATTCCAGGTTGCCTCACTGCACAGGCTTCTGTGGCCTGTAGACCAGAAGACAGGGCAGGTGTCGTGAGCTGCCAAGTGCCTGTCCTGGGCGTCTTCTCTGACTGTGTTTGACCTCTTAATGAATAGAGCTAAGCTTTGTATCCTTCTGGTTAATTCCTTGTAAGTTTTCTCCTCTTCCTCCTCCTCCTCCTCCTTTTTTCTTTTGGTTTTTTCAGGACAAGGTGTCTGTGTAGACCAGGCTGATCTCGAGCTGACTGGTCTGCCTGCCTCTGCTTCTTGAATGTTGGGATTATAGGCGTGTGTCACCACACCCAGCAAGCATTTTTTAAAATTTCTTTAATGAAAAATTTCATCATTATTATTATTTTGTTGTTTTTTCGAGACATGGTTTCTCCGTGTAGCCTTGGCTGTCCTGGACTGACTTTGTAAACCAGGCCAGCCTGGAGCTCACAGAGATCCCTGAGTGCTGGGATTACAGGCATGCACCACCACGCCTGGCTAGTATTGTTTTTACATATGGGTGTTTTGCATGTTTGCATGTGTATGCATTGCATTGCATGCAGTGTCCCCAGAGGCCAGAAGAGGGTGTCAACCCCCTGGGACTGGGTTTACAGGCAGTTGTGCGGTGTCCTGTGGGAGCTGAACCTGGTTCCTCTAGAAGAGCAGAAAGTGTTCTTAGTGTTTGAGGAATCTCTCAAGCCCCTTGAAAATTAAAAGTAAAAAGAAAGATCTCGTGTGTGCCCAGGCGTGTGTGCTATAGTGCCTGTGTGGAGGTCAGAGGTCATGTAGCAGAAATGAGCTGTGTCCGCTGTGAGTGTCCTGGCAGTAGCACTTGGGCAGCCAACTGTTTGCCAGCCCTCCCCCTCCCACTCCCTGGGCCCATGCACCCGGTGCCCTCTCACTGAGCTCTGCGGGGTGCTCATCTCTGTGGTCAGGCGGTAGGACCTGATGGTACGAAGCACCTCACAGTACCCGGTAACTTCCGCTTTCTCTGCAGAAGATGTTTGCTGAACGTGAGAGATTTAGGAAACATCTTTTAATAAGACCAATTAGAAGGAACTGCTGGAAATTGCATGATTAAAAGAAACAGGCTGACATAATTCTGATTTTAACTCCTCACGGTGCGCACGGACACTGAGCTCAAGACATGACGTAGGAGAGTGGAGACCATTAAACATTAACAGGCCAGCCCTACTTTGTCTCTGGCCACACGGCTTCATGGACAGTTGGACTGTAAACTGAACACACAGCAGTGTGTGTGTCAGACATGCAGAACTGAGGTGAATTGTTCCTGTCAGGACGCCACAGCTGGGCCACCTGCTTGGCAGTTCATGCCGTGTGGTGAGCACTCCCGAACAGTGCTCGTGTGAGGGAGCCGAGCGAAGTCCCGGAGGCCTGGCGGGCCCTCTCCTGCCTCCTGCTCTTGCTTCCTGCCTCCTGCTCCTGCTCCTGCCTCCTGCCTCCTGCCTCCTGCTCCTGCTCCTGCCTCCTGCTCCTGCCTCCTGCCTCCTGCTCCTGCCTCCTGCTCCTGCTCCTGCCTCCTGCTCCTGCCTCTTGCTCCTGCCTCCTGCTCCTGCCTCCTGCTCCTGCTCCTGCCTCCTGCTCCTGCTCCTGCTCCTGCCTCCTGCTCCTGCCTCCTGCTCCTGCCTCCTGCTCCTGCCCGCCTCTTGCTGAGGAGCCAGGTTTCCAGGTCTCCTGTCTAGACCCAGAGATGTACGCTCAGCCAGCGAGTGGGCAAGACTGTAATTCCAGCAATGCAGACCGGCTAAGAAGAGCCGATATGTTCTTGCTAAAGAGGAGAAAGTATTTCCAGGTTTTTAAAATTGTATAGATTTTGTGAGTATGTGTGTGGGCAACCATGTGTGGAGGCCAGAGGACGGCCTGCGGGGGTGAGCTCTCTTCTTCCCCTTTGTGAGATCGAACTCAGGTTGTCAGGTTTGCTGATGGGCACCATTACTTGCTGAGCCATTTCACTGGGCCCTGGAAGTATTTTTCGGGCTGACAGCGTTAATAGGTTCTTGTTATCTGTTGATCTATTTATTTTTAAGGAATTAAAATCTGGATAGGCATCTGGCTTAGCTGGCAGAATCCTTGCCTAACATGTACATGTTCTGTCTGGCTAATACCACATACAAACTTGGCATGGTAGTGCCTGCCTGTGACCTAGCCCCAAGGGTGGAGTCAGGAAGAGCAGCGTTCAGGGACATCCTTAGCTACATAGGGAGTTTAAGGTCAGCCAGGGCTACGTGAGACCATGGGTCAAAACAAAACTTTAAAAAACTAAAACAGCATAGCCGTGTATTCTTACCTGACCTCTGGGACCACACACACTTCGGGTCCTCCTCCACTTTGATGCTTTATTATTACTTTGTGTGTGGATGGCGAGTGCCCCAGGGCACGTGTGGAAGTCAGAGGACAGTGCCTGTGAGTTGGTCTCCCTGCGCTCTGGGGAGGACAGCTCGGTGGCAGGCGTCTTCATCCGCCCTCTCGAGCCGTCTCGCTGGCAGTTGCTTTCACCGTTACCTTTTAGGGTTTTCTTTAATCTGGGCTGGCGTAGAATTCTGTGTAGTGAAGACGATCCTGAACTCTGTCTCCTGCTTCTGTCTCCCGAGTGCTCTCTCCCCAGCCAGCTCTTACAGGTTTTATCCTCAGATTCTTGTCTTGTGTAACAACCGGACTGTAAGGTTTCCTCGAGGTGTGCACAAGCTGCCCTAGCCATCTCACGGATGAAGATGGGAAAGCGAGGAGACCCTGGTCCTCAGTAGGAAGTCCTGAGTGTGACAGTTCTCTTGCTTATTTTGGAAGATGCTAAACTCTCACCACACACATAATAATTTTTTCCACAAAAATTTGTAAAATTTAAAATCTACCAGAAAAACTTAACCTATGAAGTAGAGACCACTCTTTGAGGTTTTTGTTTGTTTGTTTTCTGGACAGGGTTTCTCTGTAGCCTTGGCTGTCCTCAACTCACTGTGTAGACCAGGCTGGCCTGGAATGCACAGAGATCACCTGCCTCTGCCTCCCTGAGGCTGGGAGTACAGGTGTGAGCCACCACACCCAGCCAGTTTGGTTTTAAATAATCTTTGCTGACAGTTAGGTTTTGGTTTGGTTTGTTGGTTGGTGGGTAACTGGCAGTTGTTTTTAGATGAACACTGTCCCCTGAAAATTATATAATAGGGAACTTTGGATTTTTGTTTACTTTTGCTATTCTTAGGAATGTGTTGAAAATTCAGAAATTTTAAATTAGTTCCTTCAAATTCTGTCTCTGAATTGGAGCCCCTCAGAGAAGCTTCTCCTTTTCAGGTTATTCTTGACATTATGGGGCACATTATTCCTGTGATCTCCAGAGGGGACTTTGGAGACACCGTGGGCGCCCCACTGTGCTGCTCTCCCTTGGGTAAACGGTTCCAAACCTCTCCTCTCCTGAGCGGCCTCCAAGCGTTCTGAGGCAGTGTCCAGCCTGTGTGACTCCCTCAGCGCCGCAGTCAGCCTTGGTCCTCCTGGCTGCCAGTTGCTGGGTGACTGGTTTTTCCTTTGGCTCCTCTTTAGCACTGGCCTAGCTAAGCTCTTGACCCCCGATGTAAGTGGATGCTTCCCCGTGTTAAAGGCCTCTGCAGGGGCAGTTTCCCACTCTGCCCCTCAGCTCATTGCCTTTTCTACCAGAAACTCCTGCGCTGCTTCACAATGGGGCCTTTTAAAAAGCCCTGAAACCCAGAGTCCAGCACTAGGGTTTAAAATGGACCTAAAGGATCCCACAGACCTAGCTTTAAAAGTTAAGGTTAACAACCTTTCTATTAAACACTCCGGAGTGATTTTTCTGTACATTTGAATTTACCTTTATGAGCGTCTCGGCTTTACGTAAAGCCGAGTAGAGCGGTGCAGTTGATACATCAAGCAGCCATCCCCTTTGCTCCCTCAGCCTCCGCCTCTGACGCTCACCCCCTGTTCCTGCCTCCAAGGTAGGCGCACACCACATCCGTCGGGAGGGAAACTGAGATACAAAGCCAAGGCTGCGTTTGCTGTCTCCTAAAATTGGGATGTCATGGTCCAGGTCTAGTAGGGCACGTGATGAGATGGCTCAGCAGTTAAGAGCACTGGCTGCTTTTCCAGGGCGCCTGACACCTTCCGGTTTCCCAGCATCCATGTGGTGGCCCGTGAACACCTGTAATCCAGCCCTGAGGACCTGACCTCCTCTTCTGGCCTCAGAGAGTACCACTGCATGAGTGGTGGTGAACAGATACTCACGCAGAAACAATACACCCATACACATTAAAAGTGTCGTTTCGGCGCCCCCCCCCCCCCATTTTTAAGTTGTCCTCTGGCCTCCAGACTCACATATGGCATGCACAGGCACAACCACATAAAAATAATTTTAATTTAAAGTTTTTACGTGCCTTGATACTTTTGCTGACATGCATGTCTGTGTGAGCGTGCCGGGCCCGTAGGAACTCTACTGCTGTGAGCTGCCATGTGTGAGCTGGGGATTGAACACAGATTCTCTGGAAGAGCAGCCAGTGCCTCTGAGCCACCTCTCCAGAAACCATAGCTAAACCTTAACCTCTGTGTTTTTTTGGTTTGATTCGGTTTTGGTTTTGTGTTTTCAGGATAGAGTTTTTCTGTGTAACAGCCCTGGCTGGCTTTGAACTCACAGAGCTCCACCTGCCTCTGCCTCCTGAGTGCTGGGATGAAAGGCTTGCACACCATGGCCAGCTTGTGGGCCCCTCTTAACTGCAGTCCACTTGTCCAGCCCTTCCAGGAGCAGCACGGTGGGGTGACTGTAGAAGACCCTGGCGTGTCTGTGGCTGCTTAGCTAGCTGTCCCTGGCTCATTTCCCCTCGCACAGCTCGCTGTCCTCCTCTTCCCTCTGGACATCACCTGCTGTCCCGGGGGCCTCCACACTCTGCAGCCCTTTCTTCCACTGCCCTGGGGACAGGCTTTGCCTTTGCTCTCTTTTTCCAAATACAGCTACATGATTTGGGTTGAGTTGATCTTACCAGTAGGTGAAGATTGCCACAGCTAAACTGTAAAGAGTAGAGTTCATTTGGGCATCTTTAGTAAGGGATTTTTTTTTTTTTAATGTGATTGAAGTGAATTATCTGCCCTTTATTTAGCTTGAGTTTCAGTGAACAGACTTGCATTTCATACTAGGTTCTTATTTTATTTATTTATTTATTTTACTTGAAACAGGGTCCCACTCTGTAGCCTTGGCTGACCCTGAGCTGGCTATGGAGACCAGGCTGGCCTTGATTCACAGATGACCTCTTGCCTCTGCTTCCCGAGTGCCGGGACTAAAGCTGTGTGCCACCATGCCTGGCTTCACACAAGGTTTTTAAGAACCCTGGTGAAATCACATGCCTTTTTTTTTTTCTCTCCTAGACAGGGTTTATCTGTGCCTTCGTGGTTTTAGGTTGTTTTTAGGTTACTACTGAGCTGCTCTCCATAGAGTCCTTTCCATTTTTCATGGGCTTTTTCTCTCTGTAGGGGTGGGGGAGTTCAGAGGTTGGACCTTGATGCACCTGCCCAGACTGGCCTCAGACTTGAGCATCTGTGGTCGCCGCCGGAGCGCACTGCACTGCTTCAGTGGGGATTGTTCTTGTCTCTCCTTCATTTCATTCTCTTCTGGATTGGGTGTCTTTCCCCTTCGAGTGAGTGCTTTTTCTAGTAGCTTCCTGAGTAGGTTCATCAGAGGTAAATGTTTGAGACTTGATCTACCTAAAAATGTTCTTCCCCTCCCAACCGGGATGACAATGTGCCTGGACATGGGGTGTGAGGACAGGAAAGATGTCCCTGAGCCATTTGAAGAAGTGTTGCTGGTAACGAGAAGTCCAGGACCACTGAGGCTCTGGGGCCTTCGTGTGACCGTTTGGATCTGGAGGCTTTGGGTCGTGCAGTCTGGTGGGAACCTTGGATCCCATGACTTTGGGTGACTTCAGTCTGCAGCTCTCTGCTCTTGGGTTTTCCGGTGCACACCTCTAAGTGAGGTTCAGTTGCATCTCCTGGGCCTCATAGAGTCTGTTTCCATGATGCCAGCTTCATGTCCAGGTGTCCTGTTCTTTAGGATTTCTTTCATAACATCTTGTTTTTGTTTTGTGAAGGCAACCGCTTTTAAATGTATTTTTATGTTTTTATTGACTTACGAACATATATGTTGTTCAGGGATTTTCTTACATTCATGCTCACTTGTCTGTGTGTGGTATATGTACATGTGTGTTTGTTCCTGAGTGTCCATGTGGGTGTGCCTGTGTAAGCATGTTCCTGTGTAGAGGCCACAGATAGACATTGGGTGTTTTCTGTTGGTCTCTGCCGTGTTTTTGGACACAGTCTCTATGGACCTGGAAGCTCACTGGACTGCTAGACCAGCTGACCAGTGAGCTCTGGGGAGAGAGCTGTCTCTGCTGCCCGGGCTGGGGTTACAGGCTGTGTTTATGTCTGTTCTTACTTGGCTGCTGGGATCTGAACACAGGTCCTCACGCTTGCCCGGCATGCTTTTCTTACTCACTGAGCCCTCCCCTCCTTCTTCCCCCGCCCTTCCTCAGACAGGTCTCACCGTGTTGTCCACGCTTCCTGGTCCTCCTCCCACAGCTCTGAGGCAGCGTTTTCGCTAATTGCAGGACTTGTCACGTCTGAGTTCCTGTTTTCCTGTCCCTGCTTCGGTCTTTGGAGAGGCTCTTTTTCCACATCTGGTGGTTTGGGCTGTCTTTCTGTAGCTATATTGTCTGACTGGACCTCCGCATCACTGGCAACCTTGACTCCTTGTCTCAGCTTCACGAAATGGGATGTGGGGGCCAGAGAGCTGCTCACATGTATCAGGAACTTCTGTTCTTCCTGGGAGCTCCAGTGTGGTTCCCGTCGTCTGCATAGGGTGGCTCACGCCCACCTGTAACCCTGGCTCCCAGGGATCTGGTGTTCTTTTATGACCTATCTGGGCACTTGTACACTTGTGGCATATACTCATACAGACACATAGGAAGATTTTTTTTTTTTCTCTCCCAGACAGGGTTTATCTGTGTAACAATCCTGGCTGCCCTGGAACTCACTTTGTAGCCCAATCTAGCCTCAGATTTACAGAGAGCTTCCTGTCCTTGCCTCCTGAGTGCTGGCATTAAAGACATGAGCCACCATGCCCAGCCCAATAAAAATCTTAAAAAGACAGTCAGACGGATAGATAGATGTAGCTCTGGAGTGCGATTGGCAGTGCCGGAACGTAGTGATTGGGTATTATAAATTTTCTCTTAGTCTTGAAAGGAGAAATTTGCCCTGTCTGATGTTGGGTAGCTGCTAGCCTGGGAGGCCGTGACGAGGTGGCGGAGGTGGTGGGTAGGGCAGCTTGAACACCTGCTTCCACGGGCTCAGGCTGGTCCTGTCTCTGTGTTGCTGCTCGCTTTGCCGGGCTCCCTGCAGTACCCCACTCACCTGCCACTCCAATACACCCAAAGGTCTTGGCTGATGCTCGGCTCTGCTGAGTTAGTGTCCACTTGTCTGTCCGCTTCCCCTCCACTGCAGAACTGCATGGACACTGCCACACCACCGTTACCTCTCACCTTTCATTTCACAGTTACATGTTTTTAGGTGTGGGGGTTGAAAGTGGGGCCTTCTGCACCATCGACCCACACCCCCAACTCTGCAGAACACTGTGAAGGACCCAGGCTGTGGCAGCACTGCCTGGGTGAACAGAGCTGCCCTGAGGCCCAGCCTGTCTCTGAGATCCTCCCGGGAAGCTCACCCGTTCTGATGGTTGGAGTCTTCAGACTACAGGTGAAGGGTGGGCTGTGTGTCTTGGTCTGCACGTGTGGCTGCCGAGGCCTTTGCTTACGCTTTCCCTGGAATTGGATGTTCTTTCAGTTTCTGTGGTCTGTTTTTTCTTGAAAGGGACCCAGGCGGAGGAAAAGGAAGTAAGGGCGTCTGGCCTGCCACGGAGATCAGGGCCGGACAGAGAGGGATGAGAGAGAGAGGCGCACCAGGCTGTGTGAGGGTCTGAGAAGGTGCGCCTTCCTCGAGTGCTTCCTCGAGCGGTGGCCGGGAAGACACGGAGGGGCTCAAGGGTGCCATCTGCAGCACAGCAGCTGTGAGTGTAACTGTCTTGAAGTGACGCAGAGCTGAGTTTGTTCAGCTCCTGAGCTTGTATGTAGGAGGAAGTCACTTGGAAATAAACAAGAGGGCAACAAGAAAATTCTCTCCACCCCCCAAACTTTCTGAAAACAAAAACAGAAGCGAAAAGGTCAGTAGACGCCCCTTACCCACACCGTTGGCAAGGGTTGCTCTGTGGCATGCCACCATTGGTGGTATAAGGAGTTGAATAATTGAGCTCTGCCATTCTGCATACGAGAGAAGTTTAAGTCTGCAAGCGACTGCACTTAACATTTTTAATTCCAGATAGCATTTGTAGTGGTTGATGCTGATTTTATGACTGGATAAGTAGCAATCCGTAAAGTAATGTTATTGTGTGTGTTTTAAAGGTAGGGTTTTACTATTTCTTGTTTGTAGGCTTGGAACTCACCGTATAGACCGGGCTGGCCTCGTTAACTCACAGAGAGCCGTCTGCCTCTGCTCACCCGCACCGGGCTCAAAGGTGTGTGCTGCCACACCCTCCTTGAAGTAATTTTGCAGCTCGGTCACATGTGGAGGCCTTTAACCCAGAGTATTTGAAATCAAGTTGTTGAAGTCTTTTAAGCACATGAACAAAGCAGCTTTCTGGTGTATAGTTAAAATTAATCTCGAGGCTGGAGAGGTGGCTCAGCAGTTAAGAACACTTGACTGCTCTTCCAGAGGTCCTGAGTTCAATTCCCAACAACTACATGGTGGCTCACAACTATCTATACTGGGACCTAATGCCCTCTTTTGGTGTGCATGAAGACCGAGCATTCATATATATAAAATAAGTGAATAAATTAAATTAAAAAAAAAACAGTCTGGGCTGTGTTGAGGAAACATGAAGATAGGCCGTGTGAGCAGCAGGTGGGGGGTTGCTGGGCGTGTTCTACCCCAGCCTTTCCGGTTAGTGGGGCGTCCAGGGGCATTTTGCTGTTAGCACGGGTGATGTCTGAGATACTTCTCAAACCATGCACAGGATGGCTTCATATGACCAAATGATAAGTCCACATACATTCCCTCCATAGTAAATATTTAATTATTTCTATTATTATTTTAGGAAGCAAGGTGTATGTTCATGTTTAGATAGTCCTTGTGAAATATTTTAAGAAAAAAATTTTATTTATTACAGTTCATTCGCTTTGTATCCCAGCTGTAGCCCCTCCCTCATCCCTTTCCAATCCTGCCCTCCCTCCCTCTTCTCCCATGCCCCTTCCCCAGTTTACTGATGGGGAGGTCCTCCTCCCTTCCATAGATGAGTTTTTAAAATTATTTTGTATTATTGATGTATACACATGTGTATGTGTGCAAGCGTGCGTGTGTGTAGTGCCACAGAGGCCAGAAGAGGATGTTGGATCCACTGGAGCTGGAGTTACAGGCTGTTGTGAGCCGGGAAGTGAACTTAGGTCCTCTGCAGGAGCAGCCAGCACTCTTAACCACTCTTGAAATTACATTGAATTCTACCTCGGGTTATTTTGGTGGAGAAGCCTCCTTCCTTGTCTTCCCTTCATGAATGAGTGAGTGTGTGAGGGTGTGTGTGCTGTCTGAAATAGGGTCTCAGTGTGCACTTAGACTACCCTATAGTGATCCTGCCTCAGTTTCCTTAGGGTTGGAATTGCAGGATTGTGGGATTGGGCCACCTGTAATGCCCAGCTTCATGATAACAGGTTCTGTTGTTTGTTGTTTCCTAAAGCAGCTGGGCGGGTGTGTAGGTCCCCAGTGTCAGAGCTGGGAGGTGCGGTGGGGGGAGGGGCTGGTGAGAGGATGCTTGCCGGCCAAGCCAAATAGGTGAGTTTCAGGATGTGAGAGACCTCGCCTCAAAAATTAAAGTGGAGAGGGATCAAGTGAGGGGCGACCCCTGACCCCTGGCCGACACCGGCTCACATCTTGGGTTGTGTGTACGCTGCACACAATACACCACACAGCAAACACCGGGAAACCCAAACTCCAGGTGTGTAATTAGGCAGCATCTAGCTGCAGACGTTTCAGCACCTTAGCTCTCAGCAGGCGCCGACCTACTTCCTCACACGCCTGCTGTGCTGTGGCGACCCTCGCGACACCTGCCACGTACACACACACACACACCTGACACGCACACACGCACGCACACACGCACGCACACACACTCTGTGTCTCCGGCTGGTATCACACTCATGGCATACCTCCCCAGCCCTAGTCAGTGTGAGCTGAGCTGACAGATCAGTGTGCCCAGCTTTTTCACCAGCATGGTTTCAGGGTTCCTCTCACGTGGTGGTGTGTCTCCCTCTGTTCATTCCTTTTCCTCACGGAACACTGCTCCATCGTACAGCAGACCCATACTTCGTACACTCGTCAGCTGATGGACATTGGGTCTATATGCACTAGGAATAGTATTGTAACACTGGTGTGCAATTCTCATGTCTGCTCTTCTCTCCAGTTGGCAGCTCTGTTTTGGGGGTTTTGAGGAACTACGGGTTGTTCCCCAGTCTCCATTCTGCAAGCCGTGTGCCCTGACTTTGTTCTGCTTCTTTCTGTGGGCAGTTTCCTCACTGTTAATTTGATTCCCTCCTCATTAGTGGCTAATGGTTAACACCTTTTCCTCTGCTTGTTGACGGTGACTTTTTTTTTAATATTCAAATTCTTTGCCTATTTAGAATTGAATCAATGTTCTTTTCATGTTGAGGCTGCAGTCATTTATAGGAGACAGGCTTCACATCAAGCTCGTGATCTGCTCCCAGCCCCTGGGCTTCAGTTTGCCTTCTTCACATTGTCCTTGGAAGCACAAGGTTAATTTTGATGAAGTCCAGACAGCGAAGGAGCCATTGCTAAATCCAAAGTCACAGTGTTTTACACCAGTTCTTGTATGTCTCTCCTCTCCCTTCTTCCCTCCTTCTCCTTTCTCCTTCTCTCCTTTTCTTTCCTTTGTTGGTTAGTTTGTTTTTAGACGTGGTCTCCTTATATAGCTCCAGCTGCCTAAAACTCAGAATCTTCCTGCACCCCCCCTTTTTTTTTGAAACAGGGTTTCTCTACATGACCCTGGCTGCCCTGAAACTTGCCGTATAGACCAGGCTCCCCCTAATCTACCTGCCTCTGCCTCCCAAAGCATTTCTGGGACAAACGGTGTGCAGCTGACTGGCGCCTATCTTAAATCCCAGCACTTGGGAGGCAGAGGCTGGAGGATCTCTGAGATTGAGGCCAGGCCAGCCTACAGAGTGAGTTCCAGGACAGCAGGACTACATAAAGAGACCCTGTCTCAAACAACAATTAAAAATATTAAAACTAGTTTTATGTGTATGAGTGTTTTGCCTACATGCATTGTGTACCGTGTGCATGCAGCGCCCGTGGAGGCCAGAAGACGTCAGGCATCAGATCCCCTGGGGCTGGAGCAGCCGTGAGCTGCTTCGTGGGTGCTAGGAATTGAACCCAGATCCCTTGGAAGAGCAGTTTGTGCTTTTAACCACTAAGCCATCTGTCCAGCTCCCTGTGCTTAGAATTTTTAATCTGTAAAGTGAGGCTGGGTGTGGTGGCACACTCATGCAGCCCCTTTTGGGAAGCTGAGGCAGATGTTTTGCAAACTCTGGGCCAGCCTCGTCTACGTAGTGAGGCCTTTGTTCAGAAACAAAGCAAAACAACATCCACCTCCTCTCCTGAATTCTACCACTTGCTGAAAAGGAAATTTGCTTCTTTGCAATTTGGGTACAGTTTGTTTCTTTGTGTGGACTAACTGTTCTGGGGACCCAGAACACTGAGAAGTAGAAAGGGTAGTTCCTGTTCCTGTCAGTCCTGTTTTAGGGGCATTCAGTGTGCCCCAGTAAGCAGGCTGTTAGCCAGGAGGTTTCGTGGGTGTCTAAAGCAGGGTTCTGAGCTCTCTTCTAATTCTAGTTTGTACGTGAGTGTACATGATGCTAGATCACTTCTGTCTCCAAGTTCAAGACCAGTCTGGGCAACAAAGCAAATCCCCTTTCTCCTCCCCACAAAACCACAACTCCTTGATGCAGTTCCTGTGACCACTTTCCAGAACTGCCAGTGCCTGCTACGAGCTAGTCCTAAATCACAAATTAGTGACTACTAGACCATCTGGGAACTCTCCTATCAACTATTGAAACGAAGGAAGACTAAGTGAGAAAGATCTGAAGAGGAAAGAGGGGAAAAAACCTGCTAACAACATGACAGACTGAATTTAGAGAAACTCCTAATTATCTCTGGCAAATTTTAAAAACCAATGCAACCTCCAATCACCATGTGCTCTTCATCGCTAAACCCCAGCTGGAAACCCAGTTCTGACCGTGGCAGCAGAAGCCTGTGCAGATAGTGGAGCGCCACCCGGCAGCTGGAAAGAGCCCGTCCTTCTCCTCAGCCACCCTGGCAGATCCCAGTCACTTTCACTGCAATAACTTCAGCTTTAAAGGAAGTCTCACCATGTAACCCAGGCTGGCCTCAAGTTCAAGCCTCAGCCACACCCGCAACAATTACTTTAAAAATACACTTATATTTTTCTTTTGAGTATTTTCCTGCCTGCGTGTCTGTGTGCCACACACACCTGGGGGTCCGCAGGGGTCCTAAGAGGGCATTGGCTCCCCTGGAACTGGCATTACAGATGGTTGTGAACCACTGTGTGGGGGCTGGGAATTGAATCCTGGTCCTCTACAAGTGTAGCAAGTACTCTTAACCACCACTGAGCCATCTTCAGCTTTAAAAGTGTGTGTGTGTATATATGTGTGTGTATGTGTGTGCGCGCGCGCGTGTGAAGCAGACATGCACAAGCACACACACGCATACACACGCATGCACACGGAGTCTTCTTGAATTGCTCTTTCTCCCCACTTAGACACTGAGGCAGTCTCTTACCTGAACCCAGAATTCATCCACACAGCTGGTCCAGCTGGCATCACTGGCTGTGGCATCTCCATGCATTCTGGGGATCTAACCTCCAGTTTTCATGCTTTGTGTACGTCAAACACTCTAACCACTGGGCTAACCCCAGCTTTACTGCCATTACCTTTAATAAACAGTGGTGGTAACAATAAGCAGCAGCAGTGGTAATTGTATCTGCCAGGCCAGATAGTGGAAACTGTTCATAACCCTAGCGCGTGAGAGGCCGAGAATGGGGTCTCTGGGCAAGCCTATGCCAGGCAGCCACTTTCAAGATTAACCAAGAAAAAAGAGCGGGGACATAAAGTGCTAGGGTGGGGCTATGAGGGGCGCTGACGTTCCCGAGATGAAGAGGATGGGGTGGGCAGGAGTGTGCGTGCATGGCAAGGGCAGCCAAGGGAAGGAGTCCGCCAAAGATGTCAGACAAGTTCCCTAAAAAGTACTGTGAAAACTGATCAAAGGGAAACCGGAAATGTGGATGTGAATACAAAGACTGAGCGAGCAATCAGACTTACCACAAAAGGCCAGGCCCAGTCATGTCGCAGCAGGATGCGTAAGAATCCGTACCAGGGCTCTCACGAGCAAAGCTGGGCACTGCGTCCAGGCCTGATGACCAACGAAAGAGCATTGGGTTGTTGCCCCGCGCTTCTTCTGCATCTGTTGAAATCGTTGTCTTCCACCTCCCATTGTTTTCCTAACAAATACTAACTCCTGGTTGCTGAGATGCCTCAGCGGGTACAGGGACTAGCTGCTAGGCCTGAGGGCCTGCACGGAGCGAGCCAACCCCTGCAAGTTTCCCCTGACTGCCACACACACGCCAAGGCACGTGAGTGGCCACACACAATAAATAAAATAAAGGTAGGCGCGGCAACACGTAGTATAATCCAGCTTTGTGGGAGATTGAGCTTTATCCCAGAAATGTAAGACCGGCTCTCCTGATAATGTGATGTTCAGTAATGTAAAATGAACTTTAAATGTTTTTTAAAATAAAGTTTGGTGTGGAGAATTTTAATGGTTGTTTATTTCCTGAGGCATTGTACAGCACTGTGTTTGAAGGAAGTCTGTGTGTTGCAACAGTGGGAGAGCCTACACAGAGCTTCAAATCAAGTCAAAGTGTGGCTGGGCTGGTGTTGACCAAGTTTGGGAAGTACAGATAGTTTATGCTGAATACTGAAGCCATCCGTCAGGTTAGCTCTGCAGGATTTGCACAGAAGTTTTACCAGCTCGTAAAACTTTTATGGCCCAGAAGGAACGCCAGCAATAAACAAAATTATTTCATAGCAGCTCAGCTGGGCATGGAGCTGGCTGTCCTGGCAGTGCTGCCCCACTTGCTGCAGGGCTGCCGGTCTCGGGGTGCTGCTTTCCCGCTGAGAGGCGTGTGCATGAGAGCTCGTCAGCAGTTTGGGTCGCGCCCTCCAGGACCTGGTTTTAGCAGCTGCCTCCCTTCCCTGTCTGTCTCCCCTACACTCTGTGGGTTGATTTGACCTTCCGAGACACCTCTTCTGCTTTTGTTGGGGCCCTCCCTCCATGATGGGACTTTTGGAGTGAGGGGTGCATCTCACCCTCCCCGCAGCGCTCAGGGTGCTGGTCAGGTGTTAGCCAAGAGCTACAGGGCGGCATCCTTGAACCTCCTGTCTCGTGGACCCACATAGACACAGCTGTGAAGGTGTGTGGCAAGCCTTGCTCCTCCCTGTCTCCATCCCCTTCCCTCCACTGGAGGAGGCCACGAATACCTTTTGCCAGGGGTGACTGGCAGGCTCTCTGAGCTCTGAGGGAGCAGAGAGGATGTGTGGCGCCCTCTTCGCACCCCTCTTCCCCAGGGCATTGGAGGTCCCTTGCAGTGTGTGGTTGTAAGAGAGGCTCCTGGCATGCCTTACACAGCACCCTGCTCCGGATGAGGCTGACTACTACTGGCTGGAGACCCTTCAGCACTGAGAGTAGTGAGGATGCTGTCAGTGTCGAGAAGGGACCTCATGCGGCCCAGGCTGGCACAGGCTGCCTACCTTCTCGCCTCTGCTGCTGTGCCCAGCAGGACTTGGCTTTTAAAAACCGCCTTGGATTTTTTGTGTTTTAACTGAGCTGAGGAACACAAGTTGATACTTGCCCCTCTCTGTGAGCAGCGCCGTGTCCAGCGGCCTCAGGTGTGTTCCTTGCTTCTAGCTCTTCCGGTCGCTGGATCTTCCAGATGCACAGAAGTGCAGACAGCAGGGCTGAGGCCTGGAGCTGCTTCCAGCAGAGTGGGCTCCTTTATGGGTAGCAGTTTTTTCCCATGTGTGTATTGACTACTTCCATATTGCTTTGGAGAGCGTACTCTGATCCTTTTACCACACTCTAGATAGATAGAAATCCTATATCAGGTTGCAAATGTTTTTTGTCTGTGGATTGACATTTCCTTCCCTCTTTCCCACTCCCAGTCTCCCTACCACGAGTTGTGGTCTCGGTATGTTACTAGCCTGGGCTCACCAGAGCTGTAGCCGAGCCTGGAAGGTATCTGAGGCTACAGGTACACCCCTACACACTGCTCCCGCCTCTTCTTCCTCCTCCTTTTGCTTTTTTGAGACAGAGTCTGTGTAGCCCAGGCTGGCCTCAAACTTGTGCTATCTTGCTTCAGCCTCTTAAATGCTGGCATTACAGATGTGTGTGCCACTGGTTTTCTTACCGATATCTGTTGTGTTAGGGTGTGAGGAGGGGATCATTGGTAGGATGCTTGCCTAGTGTTCTGGATTCATTTTCCAGCACTGGGTGAAACTAACTGACTTACCTTTGTTGGCTCCTGGCCGAACAGTTTTAAACACGTTTTTATGTTTATAGTTCAAACATACAAGTGTTAGTTCTTTTGTTTGTTTTGGTTTTGTTTTTCTGCTTTTTGAGATAGTGTCTCAATAAGTAGGCCTGGCTGGCCTGCAACTTGATACGTAGACCAGGCCATCGTCGTGTGTTTCCCCAGCTGTGGCATTAGAGGTTTGTACCACCATGCCTTCTGTTAGTGGTGTTGGTGTTTCGTTTTAAACATGGGTTTTAGGTGCTCAGGCTTGGGCAGCAACGCTTTACCTGCTCAAGGCCCCCCCTTCTTTGTTTAGTTATGTCTATGTTGGGGGTCTACGTGTGGAAGTCAGAGGACAAGTTGTCATTCTCAGGCTCAGGCCATCAGGCCTACTGGCAAGCGCTTTACCCGCAGAGCCATCTTGCTAGTGAGCATTTTTGCTCCTCTCTTTTGGTTCTTTTTTCTTTTTGAGGCACTGTAGCCCAGCCTGACACTGAGCCCATGGTGACTCCCTGCCTCAGTCACCCCGGCACTGGGAGCTGCTATACCCAACTCGTGCCTGCCTTCTTTAGCTTTGCACAGTTGCCCTGAGGTAGTCAAGTCTGTGTCTAGCAGTAACCCCCACCCCCTAGTATGGTGATCGTATTTTATCTAATGTACGAACAGATCGCCCTTCACCTGTTAGCGCATGTTCTTAGCTTTGATGATTATAGATAAAGCTGCTGTGAACATTGTTGTATCTTCTTGATAGATGCATCCATGGTTCTCTGGAGTTACCTTGTCGAGGATTCAGTTTTGGGGCAGCACTTGTTAGCCAGAGAGCTAGCTTCCTGGGCAGGTTTAGGACGGTGACAGTTAGCTGTGCTTAGAGGACGGTGACATACTTGCCTTCAAACTGAACTTTCCCCTTCCGCTCATGGGCCCCGGGCCCGCTCACGGGCAGTGCTCAGAGCCGGACTCATCGTGAGAGGAGCTGCTCTTGCTTTTCTTAGTTCACAGCAGCATTGCAGGACGTTTGGCAATGGGCTGGCACGTGAAAAGGTAACAGACCAGGAGCTGACTCCCCCTAGCTTTTAAAATGGAAACTCTTCAGCGTTACAGGAACTATTAAAGACATAGATGTGGGGACTGAGGATGAATGGTAGTACGTATGAATACAAATGTTACCGTGAACTGGGACCTCTTTCCTCAGTTTGCTGAGATCGTGCCCTCCCTGCATCGTTTCCCTAAACGTTCAGAAAACAGTAGCTGCCATCGGCTGTAGAGTGGATTTATTTGGATGCAGAGAGCAAACAATTTTTAAGATATTAGTTGAATCCTACCTTTCCTGTCCCTTAGATAGGAAGGACTGAGTTCTGGCTGGATCTTTGAGGGTGAGTGGGATTCCAGAAAAGTGTTCATGTGGGTGGGCCAGCATCTTGGCTGGATCAGCCCCTTGGGTGCGATGGGCAGCCTGGCCTCAGGAGAAGGGCCAGCGGACAGCTTCTGAGTGGACTGGCAGGCCCCTAATCGCTCGGACTTCCCTGATTACAGAAACATAGCTGCCCACCTTTCCCTTCTGACTTGTTGAGGCCAAGCAGACTCTCCCTCCGGGTTAATCTCCCCACTTCCCTTCCGGTGCTGCTTTCTGCTCTGGGTTCCAGTTTGGCAAGTGCACTTTGTCCTAAAGCCTATGACTGCCATCACAGGAAACACAGGCTCAAGGATTGGAGCCGGAAGACCTCAGTTGTATTCTGTCAGAGATCCTCAGGAGCCAAAGTTGAATCTAATTTTTGTCCCCCATTCAGCAGAAAATTCATGACCAGAGGCATTCTGGGAGGAAGGAGTGCAGACAGTTCCTTCCTCAGTGCCATGTCCTTCTTCCTGTGGCAGCAGGCCCCAGCCCATGCTGGTGTGGGGAGAGCATCTCTATTTAGAGTGGCTCAGCCCTGGCCTTGGAGGGAGGGAGGAATTTGTTCTTAATGTCTCACCCTGCACTGCCACACTGGTTAAGCTCATTTCCATGTCGGTCGCTGCCCTGGAGACAAGCGTCACCCTAGGTTCTGTCTTCATGCTGGATCCTGTCCCTTTGATCTGGGAACCAATCTGTAATGATGCTTTTTGTCTGTAAAGTAATTGCATAGGATTCAAGGGGAGGGGGATGGGCTGCAGATGCTGAGTTCACAGAGAGGCTTGGGATTGGAAAGCTCTGTCGGCAGTGCTGCTGCCATTCTGTCCTGCTGGGCTGTCAAGAAGTTTCACCCCGTGGCACAAGATCCAAAATGACTTTATTTAGCATGCCATGGGATCTGTGGCTACCGGAATATAGACTTATAATCCCAGTGTCTGGCCTTGGGAGACTCTGTATGCTGCATACCCAGCCCTGTGCTAACCTGGATGGCATCACATATAAAATCTTTTCCTCAATAAATGCAGGCAGAAATGAGTCTAGGCTGGAAGCCTCTATTTCTCAGGTTAGATGTTGAGGGGATAATTAAACAAGGACAAACCAGGGGCCTTTGTTGTTCTGTCCCTGTTAGAATACACGGTTTCACCAAAAGGTGACATGCAGTGACCTAGTGCCTGCAGACAGCAAGGGCTCTGGTGGATGCCTCACAAGAGTCCACGCTCTCTCCCTCTTAATTTCACTCTCAGGGTGAATAATTCCAGATGGTGAGCGAACCTTCTTTGGAATTGTTGCATTTGAAGAGCGGCAGGTGAAAAGGGGTGGGGAGTCCTGGAGACAGAGATGATGGAAAGGCCTGGGAATTTAAATAGTGGAGGAAGGACAAGAAGCCGCAGGCGCGTCATTCCGAGGGAGAAAGGCCTTGATCTTTTCTCCACGGTTGGGCTTCTTCATTCCAAATACTGAAGTGAAAGAAACACATAGTCAAAGTCAAAATTTCTTACTGAATGGAGTTCTGGCATTAGTTTCTGTCACAGGGTAATAGAAACAAGACTTTCTCCTTGTGTCTTGGCTGTCAAACTCCAAAGCAGGAAGCTGACTGTAGGGAAGTCCAGAAGATAACTGAAAATGCCCCCTGACAGGGATGTGACATCATCTAGGCTCTCCCCTCTGCTCGCACTGTGAAAGGCCAGTCAGCATCGCTGGCTGTCTCCTCAGTGCCCGGGGACAAGGTGCCCCCAGGGACCCACACACTCAGACCTTCGATTTGGCCTTGGCCTGCGGCCGAGAAGCCCTGCTATTTCCTGTGTGTGCGTGGCCACCACCTGAGTTGTCTTACCTGTCAGGCCAGACGCTGCTATCCACAGGGCTGCTGGCTGGGCCCTCTGATTCACTTCTGCTAGAGGCCGTGTGTTGCCGAGTTGCCCCACACATGCGTGCTGTTTCCTCTCCACGCTCAGCCTAAGTTTTGCCCTGTGTCTATTTTTCTAGGGCAAGGTCAATCAAAACATGATGAAAGCTCTTACATTAAAAATTCTATTTGCCACAGGAATAGTACGTAATTTTTAAAAAGCTTCTTTGGACCTGTTTTCCCCGGAGCAGCAGACCTTCCTGTGTCTGGTGCCCTCCCTTGGCGCTGAGGTTTGGGAGGCTCCACCCTGCCCAGTGTTCTTGTTCATCGGGGTGACACTGAGGGCGGGGCTGGGGACGGCTTAGTGCGCAGAGGACCTGCGTTCTCAGAACCTGTGCAAAAGCGGGGTGTGTGACACCCATAACGCCATTGCCGCTGGAGCAGAGCAACAGGTGCACAGGTCCCAGGGGCAAAAGACCCATTTCAAAACACAGGGTGGACTAAGGGCAGCTCACACACATGCGCGTGTGCACACAAGCACTCCGGCTGGAGTACCTGATGATGTGAGCCTGCCTGCTGCTCCCACTCGAGCCTTCACTTCTAGCCCACCAGTTGTTCTTTAAGCATTTGTTTACTTAGTGTGTGTGTGTGTGTGTGTGTGTGTGTGTGGCCGGGCGTGGTTGTGGTCAAGTGCCACAAGGTTATGAATCAGAGGACAGTTTGTAAGAGTTGCTTCTCCCCCTCCTGCATGGCCCCAAGGGTTAAAGTCAGTCACCAGTCAGCCTTGGCAGCAAGCACCTTTACCTACTGGACCATCTTGCCAACACCAAAAAGCCCTCAGTTTGTATTCAGGGCAGCCATGTGCCACTGGGCCCTCGGAGCATGTCTTTTGGTTAACTGGCAGGGGTGGCTTCGGGTGTGAGCTCCCTGGAAAAAAGAGTCGAGGGTAGAGAGGCCTGACTTGCAAGCTCAGGTGCTCCACAGAGCCTGTCACTAAGCTGCCCACCTTCCCCTAGCGGAGGCTGCTGGCCAGCTGAACAGCTTAGGTTTCGCCAGCTTGACGCAACTGGAGCCATCTGGGAAGAAGGAGCCTCAGCTAAGAAAATGCCTCCATCAGATTGGCCTGTGGGCAAGGCCATGGGAGTGCGTTTTCTTAACGACTGGTGTGGGAAGGTCTAGTCCACCATAGACAGTGCCAACCCAGGACAGGTGGTCTGTGTCCTGTCAGAACACAGACTGAGGGAGGACCCAGGGAGATAGGCCAGTAAGCAGCAGTCCTCCATGGCCTCTGCCTCAGTCCCTGCCGTGAATCCCTGCCTCGAGAGTTCCAGCTCTGACTTCCCTGTTGGTTTGGTCATGTTATCACAGCAGTAGAAACCACACTGGGGATACTGAGGAACCCACCTTGACAACCTCTGCACGTGCGTTACTAATCCTGGCTCATTTCAACCTTCTCTGAGCTCCTCTTGCTAACAAGCATTTATCTTTGGGGCTTGAGGTTTGGTTTTCTGTTTTTTGTTTTGCTTTTATTCTGTGCATTTGTGTGTCCATGTGTTTGAGTGCACGTATGCGTGTGTGTTTAAGAAGGGTGTGTGTGGAGGCTAGAGGAAAACTTCCACAGTTTGGGTTCCAGGGATTGAACCTTAGGTCATCAGGCTTGACAGTGAGCACCTTACCTGTTTGTGTGCTGCTGCTGCTGCTGCTGCTGTTGCTGCTGCTGCTGCTTTTTAATTTCTTTCATTTTTTAAAAAAAAAATTATTACAGTTTATTCACTTTGTATCCCAGCTTATCCCCCTCCCTCACCCCCTTCCAATTCCACCCTCCCTCTTCTCTTCCCATGCCCCTCTCCTAGTCCACTGGTAGGGGAGGTCCTCCTCCCCTTCCCTCTGACCCTACTTAGCAAATCAGGTCTCATCAGGACTGGCTACATTGTCTTCCTCTGCGGCCTGGTAAGGCTGCTCCCCCCTCAGGAGGAGATGATCAAAGAGCCAGCCACTGAGTTCATGTCAGAGACAGTCCCTGTTCCCCTTACTAGGGTACCCATTTGGAGACTGAGCTGCCATGGGCTACATCTGTGCAGGGGTTCTAGGTTATCTCCATGCATGGTCCTTGGTTGGAGTATCAGTCTCAGAAAAGACCTCTGGGCCCAGATTTTTTTGGTTCTGTTGCTCTCCTTGTAGAGCTCCAGTCCCCTCCAGGTCTTTCTATCTCCCCCTTTTTTCATAAGATTCCCTGCACTCTGCCCAAAGTTTGGCTGAGTCTCAGCATCTGCTTTAATACCCTACTGGGTAGAGTCTTTCAGAGGTCCTCTGTGGTAGGCTCCTGTCCTGTTCTCTGTTTTCTCCCTCTATCCCATTTGCCTTTCTGAGTGAGGATTGATCATCTTAGCCAGGGTCATCCTCCTTTAGGAGTACAGATTTTAGAATGTTTATTCTATATTCTATGTCTAATATCTACTTATAAGTGAGTATATACCATGTGTGTCTTTCTGCTTCTGGGATACCTGACTCAGGATGATCTTTCTAGTTTGCGTGCTTCTTGAGGCAGAGTCCCATGGCCCCATTCAGGCTGGCCTGGACTCGCTGTGTAGCCCAGCCTGCCTTTGAGTGTGCAGCCTTGCCTCAGCCTCCAGCTTTGAACACACAGGTGTGTGCCACCATGCCTAGCTCAGCACTTCTTTTTTACATTTGATTTCCTTTCTCCTAACTTTGGGATGTACGTAGACAGGACACACCTAGGCGCTTGTGGAAGGAACGGCCTGGAAGCTGCTTGACCGTGGGCACAGCACCAAGCAGAGCGGACTTCTTGGCGAAGCCCCCGCTGCACTTTCGTACTTGTGTGTTCCAGTCAGCCACTGTGCACTTGGTTATTTTTCATTTTAATTGGGGGGGGAGGGGAGGCAGTGTGGGATGGATTCCGGGCCCTCGTGCAGCTGGGCGAGGCTCTGTCCTGAGCCGCCTGCCCGCCTGGAATTTTAAAAATTAAACTTCGGTTGGCAGCAGCCGGGGAACTGGCTTTATTGTGGAGTTGCTCATTCCGCAGAGGGTCTTCGCTGTGCTGAAGGACTCCCACAGGACAGTGCCGCGTGCGCCTGCGCCTGCTGCCACGTGGCGGATCCAAGCGCAGCACAGCATCCTTGGCAGGAAGTCAGAACACTGAGGTGAGGTGCCGCAGTGAGGTGATAGCAGCTGGCTTCTGTAACGGCAAAGCAGCTTCCACCGAGAGGAAGTGAACGGAGACGGTGAAGGGCGGCGTAGCAGCCCCGGGTTGGTCTGGAGAGTGGGTGTGAATGGCTTCATCAAGGCCACAGGCGGCTCCTCCCGTGACTGCACGCTGCTGGAACGAAGGCTTCCCATCTGGGGTTGACTCACACAGCGTCCCCACCCCTGTGGACTTTCACTGCCCGAGCTTGTACCTGGCTTGGCTTCTGACTCAGTGTCAAAGGCATCCTCTTCGCTCTGCAGTCTCCTGTCGGGCATAGTTCACCGAGAGTGCTGCAGGTCTGCAGGCCCACGGCAGCGTGGGTGGGAGGCTCTCACTCAGGGAGCCCCCAGGGCCCTGCTCCTCTGTGATAACATGCTGGCTTACTAGCCCCTAAGACATAACGCCACTGACCCAGGCTGACCGCTGGTGGCGGGCATTGTGAGGGAAGCAGGCAGCCGGGGAAGACAAGCTTAGCTCCTGCCCCCTGTGGGCAGCTACCTTGACACGGCCCTTCTTCCTCCCAGTCTTCCCCTGCTCACCCTCTGCCCAACTGATCTGATCTTACTTCTCTTGGTGAGCAAGCAGAGGTCTGAGGCATTAGTTTCTCGATGATTCTCAGCCAGAGATCTTCCCATTGCCCCTAGTTCTTCCTGGAAGAGCTTTCCCGTTTAAAGGAACACTGGGCCTCAGGGTCTTACAATTTGGATCTCACGTTACCGGTAGTTTCTTTGTGTTTGTGTGTTGTGTACGGCGTGTTCTCGTGTGAGTGTGTGCATCTGTGTGTGAACATGCAGAGGCCAGAAGAGGTTGCCAGGAGCCTTCCTCTCTTCCTCTTTGCCTTTGCTGGGTTGGCAGCCTGGCAGGTGAGCTCCTGGGACCCACCTGGCTCTGCCCCTCTGCTGGGGCATACAGAACCACGCTTACCCAGCCAGCAGTCTCGTCTTTCCTGCTGAGCTGTCCTCTCAGCCATAGCACACATCTTGATTGATGAATTCATTGCCTTTTGGGTGGCAGGAGAAGGTCAGGGCAATAAAAATCTACAGCTGCGTGCAGAACACTTGCATGAGATCCTGGGTTTGACCTCTAGCTGTGCAAAAATGAGAAGTTCAGTGGAGGAGTAGAAGTTAGCTGTGCAGGTAGGCGATGTGAGCTTTCCTCATGGAGAAGGTAAATCTCTTCTTGATGGCTTGTCATGGTGACCATCAGTCGACACAGGTTGTGGCTGTGCTGGGGAAAAAGTGGCTGACCCATGAGAGTCAGACCTCGGCTTCAGGTCTGCTGTGTGAAGGGCAGGGCTTGGTGTATGGGAGTGTTTCGGGACCCCAGAGTCAAAGGCTGAAAGTGCTGGTACGGGGGGGGGGTGTTGCTGGCTCTGCTGTAGGCTCTGGTTAGAGGTGTGAGAGCCCACCAGCTCCTTAGCACTTTGGGTTCCCTGGGAGTATTTACAAACCCAGTAGCATTTATTGTCAGATACAGAGTAGAATGTGGAGGAGAGTTCTGTTTTAAGTTAATTTGTTTTTAAGAGCGTCTCTCTGTGTAACCCATCCTTTCTGCCTACTGAGTGTTGGGGCGATGGGGGTTGGTCCCGATGCCTGCCTTCAGTTCTACTTTTCGTGAAACTTAGAATTGTTTCCTGTGGTCTTCCTGCTCTATTTATAATAATATCACTGTGAGAGTCCGAATCATATGACCAGTTGCAACTGGCATGTTTTCTTTAAGCTCACTGACCATATTGTCAGCCTTTTAAGAGTGTTGCATGAGCTGCAGAGGTGGCTCAGAGGTTAAGAGCACTGGCTGTTCTTCAGAGGACCTGAGCTCCATTCCCAGCACACACATCAGTTCACAACCCTCTGTAACTAGTTCCAGGGGATCCAACACTGTCTTCTGGCCCCTCTGCAACTGTGTGTACGTGCTGCACGGGCTCATGCAGGCAGAACATCTGTACATACAGGGTCTCTGTGTAGTCCTGGAACTTGCTCTGTAGATGAAGCTAGCCTTGAACTCACTGAGATCTTAGTGCCCTACCTCCCAGGTGCTGGGATTAATGGCATGTGCCATTATGCCATTTTATTTCTTAATTTGAGAGTATTAGTATAAATAATACTTGAAATGAATCACTGATCTTTTTCTGTTACTTGCTTGATATGAGAACAGTCTCACATTCCCTGGCTGAGGCGCACATCGCCATGCCTGGGCCCGATGGTTCTTTGATCGCACTAATTTTTTTTTTCTTATCTAACATGTTTTAGGAGTATGTGACAGGACCTGATAGTTTTATGTGAGTGAAACACAGGGCGGGAAAACATCTTTTAAAAAAGATTTATGTATTGTATTTTATATGTGTGTGTTTTGCCTGCATGTCAGTATGTGTACTGCTTGAATACCTGGTATCCACAGACGCAAGAAGAAGCCTTTGGAGCCCCTGGCGTTATGGATGGCTATGAGGTACCATGCAGGTTCTGGGAATTGCACCCTGGTCCTCTGCAAGAACAAGTGCGCTCAGCTGCCGAGCCATCTTTCCAGCCCCGTGTTCTGAATTTTAATTTTAAGTACAAGACAGCAATAGGATACTGTAAGAAAAGCAGTCACCTTGCCTCCTTACACTCCTAAGCTCCGTGCACTGACTGGTTCTGACGTTTGTTTTGTGGTTCAGGGCATCCCAGCCTCGGGTCACTGGCCCTCGTACTTCAGTCACCTCCCTGGCTCCTCAGATTGCCGGGCTCCTGTTCCCACAGAGTCCAGGCACGCCCTGCAACTCCAGGGCTGGGCCCTCTGTTGCGCTGGGTCACGCCCTGCTCATCTTTGGACACGAGTTAGGTCTCGGGTGCTCCGGCTCTGCCGGCTGAAGAGCGGACTGATGGCAGCTCCCAGTTTGCCATGCGTGGTGATGGGCTTGTGACCGGCAGGCTTTGTGTTCTTGGGCCACCCGTCTTTGGGCGCGGCCACAGCACAGGGTCGTCTGCCCTGGCCCTGCCTGAGGAGACTGCTTCCTTTGCTGGTGGATACTTTCAAACCCAAACCTGGTATCAGGTGCTCGTTTTTGTTGGGGTTTCTGTTTCTAGGCCACTTGGTGGACAGAGCTTGACCATGTGTCTTTGTACACGCGTTTACGTCTCTGCATATTTCTGTCTGTCTCTGTGTTTCAGTGTGTGTATTTGAGGCAGGGTCTCACTGTGTGGAAGGATCTGGAAGTTCATACTGACCCTTTCTCTTAGACCCCCATGTTTTCCTGGTTCATTCGTGTCCTTCTACTGATATTGCTGTAGGTCTGTGTACTCACCTGATCATTCCTATCGTCTACATCAGCTCACCCCTACTGTCCTCAGCCTACCGGATTGTGAGCTCTAACTTCTTAATTTCTTTGGCCTAAGAAAATGCTGGCTTAACCTTCCACGGCCATCTTTCAGGCTGCCTTTGCAGCCTCCCTTTTGTTGACAGTGATTTTCTGGTTTAGTCTTGTGGTTTTCTTACCATGTCAGGTTTCTTTCTTTAGTTGGCCAGCTTATCAGACTGACCTGATAACTCCAGGTCAACTTTTGAGGGACACCTGGACAAGACCGTTAGGAGGCATAAGCAACAAAAAAGATTTGGACGGAGAGTGGAAGGAGAGCTTGACCAGGAAGAGGAAGTGACCTTAGCACAGTTGATACGGAAGGATAACCTGGAAAGAGGGACTTGGAGGTGGCAGCCTGAGTGCACTGGATCCAGTGCTCCACTGGATCTAACAGCTGAATCCTGTTGTAGAAATCTTCCCAGCACTCAGGGAGGCAGAGGCAGATCTTTGTGAGTTCAAGGCCAGCCAGGGCTACACAGAGAAACCCTGTCTCAAAAACAGAAAACAAACAACAACAAATCTATTCCTAGAGTGCAGTGACTTATAAGCTGGTGTGGCCGTCCGGAGGTGTCCTTACGACAGAAGACAGAGCTCTTCTCTGGGGCCCCACGGTGGAGGGGCTTCTTCCTGCCTGAGAGGAGGCTGGAACAGAATTAGGCAAATTATTTTCAGACTGTTTAAACACATGTGTGTGGTGAAAACCAAGCATTAAAATCTGCATTTCACACCTGTTAAAAGATGAACAGTAGGTGGCATAAAGGATTAAATGTTTTTGAAGGCCATTTAACAGAAAATAGGATTAAATAGGATCTTCAAAGAATTAATTGGTTTTTCTAAACCTTAATAAAATGACAGGAGAAAGGACCAGTTAAAATTAAGATAATTTTCTACCCTGTCTCAAAACTTAAATAAATACATAAATAAAAATAGTTTTTAAATTAACTTCTGTAAACTGAAAAATACTGTAGTTTGTTTAAGAAGGCCACATGTATTGAGTTCCACTTACAGCTGCGTGTCTTACTTACAGCTGCGTGTCTTTGCAGAGCAAGAATTCTGTGGTTACGAGTCCAGTGGGAAGGGCGGTGTGGAAGCACACGCGCACACTATCGGCTCAGGGCAAGCTCTCAGCACGGTCCAGCCTTCCCATGTAGCGTCCGAGAGCTGGGCACTGAGAGTGTCTGGGGTGGACCTTCCCAAGAAGGCACCTTAGGACCTAAAAAGCATTTCTGTGTTCTTTGGAGAAGGCAGGAATTTTATCTTCAAAATTAATGAAAGTAGTAAAAAGTTAGTATGTATGAAAATGATCATAGTGAATTTATTCACTGTGAAAATAGTACTCATTAAGATTAACGTATTCAACAGACTCAGCTCACAAATCTATTAAAAGTGATTGTTGAGTAATACAAAAGCATGAAAATCAGAAGTAAAATAAAAATGACACAGGTTTGTAAGCAGTTAATTGTGTCCAGAAGCAAGGGCTGACATGGCAAGTGGGCAGGGTCATCAGGCACATGAACTTTTATAGGTGGAGTTTTCTTTGCTTCCCGGGTGCTTCAGCGTGCACCTGTGACAGCCCTCTCACCTGTATGGCTGGGTTCTGGGGTCCAGGAAGCCCTGTGCTGTTTGTGCTGGCTTGCTTGTGTGTGGGGAGCTTGCTCTGTAGTTGACCGGCATGCTTCCCTCCCAAACACCTTTTCTTCTGGTTTCTGCAGGGGTCAGTCCTTGTTTTCCTTCACAGTGGAGGGTGTCCAGTGGCTGTCTGAACAACTTGTTTCTTTTGGGGGTTTGGAGAGTGGTTAAATGGTGGTATTTGAAATAAGCAAACATGAACTGTAGCTGACCCTTTAGGTTCTAACTCAAGGGTGTGTTGTTGTTTGTTTGTTTGTTTGTTTGTTAGGCTGTTTGTTTGTTAGGCTGTCCTTAGATTCCCGGCTTTGTGCGTCCTGTTTTCTGAGTTCTGTGCTGCTGGGCGCTCATGGTGAGGGGCCAGAGTCCACAGCTCCCCTCTTACCGAAGCCAGGAGCCTTCCTGCTGCTGCCCCAGTGCTGCTGGGACACTGAACAACAGTGGGTGAACCTTGATAGTGCTGATCAGCCATGTAAGCGAAGCAGCGAAGTGACCAACAGCGTGGAAGGCAGTGTGAAGCCTCTAAAATATCACAGGACACTGGGGGTTTGTTCTAGAGATGGTTTCTCTGGAGCCCTGGCTGCCCTGGAACCTGCTTGGTAGATCAGGATGTCCTCAGACTCACAGAGATCCACCTGTCTCTGCCTCCCTGGTGCACCACAGCCAGATTGTACTTTTTGACAGGGCTAGTTTTAGATGTTAATACAAATGTAAGAAGTAATACACTTGCTCACTTTCACCTAACTACCTAAACACTCTAGGAACCGATAGCCAGGTGGCGGTGGTGTGCACCTTTAATCCCAGCACTCGGGGAGGCAGAAACAGGTGGATCTTTGAGTTTGAGGCCAGCCTGGTCAACAGAAGGTGCTCCAGGATAGTCTGGGCTACACAGAAAAAGAAAAAAAAAAAAAAAAAAGAAAGAAAGAAAAAGAGAGAGAGAGAGAGAGAGAGAGAGAGAGAGAGAGAGGAAGGAAGGAAACCTTTAGTAATTAGCTCACATAGAAATTAGCATAAAATGTGGGTTTTCCTCTGAAGGTCAAAGCAGGCAGGCAGCCATACAAGAGGCAAGAAACACACTTGCCAGGTAGGCCAGACCATGGTTAGGGGGACACTGGTCAAGAGCACAGGACTGAGAGCCAGGCTGCACTGTCCGAGCCCTGTTCCTGCCACGTACTCTGTCCTGGGGAGAAATGAGAATCTCCCTGTGTGAGTCAGTGTATGCTGGTAGATGTGGAGGCTGGAGCTTAAAGTGACAGAGCCTGCCTGTCACCTCAGTGAAGGCTAACAGACCAAGGGGTGTGCTTGTTTCCTGGAAGGCTCAGGGAGGAACTTGTTTGCCTTTCCCGCTCCTAGGGGCTGTCGGCATTCATTGGTATCGGCTGGTCTGGGGCCGCCTCCCTCCATCCTCTGCCTTCATGTGGCTTTTTTTCCCTCCTGCCTCTGTCCAAATTTTCTTCCTGTAAGAACACCAATCTTAAGCCGGGTGTGGTGCTACACACCTGTGATCCAGGCAGGTGAATCTCTAAGTTCCAGGCTAGCCTGGTCTACAAAGTAAGCCCAGGACAACCAAGGTTACACAGAGAAACCTTGTCTTAAAAACAAAACAAGAACACTAATCTTGTTGGCTTTAGGGTCACCCAGTTACAGTATGTGACCTCATGTTAACTTGGTTACATCTGTGAAGACATTGTTTCCAAATAGTCACATTTGGGGGAATAATTCATCTCAGTACTCCGCCTCCCCAAACCCAGCTGCTTCTTCATCTGTGGATAGTGGTAGAGTCACTCTCATTGCGGTGACGTATACCTGCTCAGTAATGTGAAATGTCCGACTGGCTGATGTCACCAGCAGGGACTGAGGCTCTCAGAGTCCCGTAGTGCTGCCTGAGTCTCCTGTCCCTCTATCTGCCCTGTAGTTCCTGTGCCACACAAGTAGGCAGCACAGAAATACCCCACCCAGTGCTCCGTGGGCATTTGGCGGGGCTGTCCCTCATTGACGATGGTTGGGACATGCCAGTTGCTCTCTCAGTGGACCGGCCTTGGATCTGAGCAGGAAATTTAGAGGTTTTTTTGTTGTTATTGTTGTTTTATTTTTAACTAGGAGATTTTTCATAGCAAGTATGTGCTACAGTTGATACTGAAGCATAACTGCTGACAAATATCCATATCCAGAGAGACGCTAGTGCGGTGGCCACCGCCACCAGCTAGGTTGTAAGCGAGCACGGGTGTGCCGGACTGAACTCGTGTTTTCTGTCTTCCTCCAGCGAAGCCATTCACACAGCTCGTGAAGGACATGCAGCTTCATCGGGACGACTTCGAAATCATCAAAGTGATCGGGAGAGGGGCTTTTGGTGAGGTAAGAGTCTCCCTCGACTGGCCCAGGCAGTGCTGGCTCCTTACCAGCATGTGGCCGTCTGCTGGGACCATCTGGAGAGCTCTGGGTGGGTGAGCTGAGAAACAGAAGTAAGAAAACAAAGTTTATTGGTGAATTACTCTGCATATTTTGGGACCAAAAAAAAAAGTTTTAAGTTTTCAATTTGTTGATTGAAATTATTTTTGGATTTCTCCGTCCCTCCCGTTTTGTTTACTTTTTTTTTGGTCAAGATCTCACATAGCCCAGGCAGGCCTTGAACTAACTATGTAACTGAACTTCTGATCCTTCTGCCTTTGTTGGTACTTGGCCTTTTATCCCAAGCCTGATGCCTGGCCCTTGACATTTTCCAAAGACTGCACAAGGTGCCAGGTCAGATTCACTCTGGGCCCCTGGCGCTGGTGTTCGCAAGTCCAGTCTGCCCTGAGCATCTCCGCCTGGTCCTCCGGGCTGTGGAGTCTGACCTGAGCCCCAGCTTGCTTTGGAAGTGCACCTCAACACTGAGGAAGAGTCAGAGAGTGGAAAGCCTCCATGTCGCAGCCTGTCAGCATTGCTCGCCTCACAGCCCCCAGACGTCACCCTCGAAAGACAGTCGTTTTGAGAGGCAGCTGCTTCTCCTCAGGGCCCCTCTGACTACAGAGTCAAACCAGTGCAGTGTTCAGAGCATACCCTTTTCTGCTGAAGTCACCTCATGACACTCCCTTCACTGCAGGGCTCTGATGGACCCCGTGTCTCTTGTTCCTACCCTGCCCTCCTCCCTCTGCCTTCCTGTATCCCCTTTCTAGCCCCACCTCTCTTGGCCCCTGTAAGTGTGTTGGGTGTGGGGGGGGGGGGGCGGAGTGTAATCCAGTTCCCAGTGGCTTTTCCCTAGCTCTGGGTTTATCTTAGTCCTGCTCTGAAGTAAAAATACAATCACACACAGAACTCACAAATTTGTGCACACACTTTGTGTTCTGACAGAAGCCTGCACCTCTGGACCTAACAGATTGTCTCCATCCTGAGAGCTCTCCCCTACCTCTGATAGGCACCAGTCTTCACTTTTCACCAGTACAGACCTCTTTTGTATTTTGTTTTGGTTTTATTTTTTGGTTTTTTTGAGAGAGGGTCTCTGCTCTGCCTCCTGGAACTCACTCTGTAGACCAGGCTGGCCTCAAAGTCATGGAGGTCCGCCTGCCTCTGCCTCCAGAGTACCAGGGTTAAAGGCGAATGCCACCATCGCCTGGCCTGATGGGGAGCTTTTTATTTGAAGAGCCATGGGAGATCGAGGTTGCAGTGGCCCCTGGCTTGCTGCACCGTGAGTGGGTTTGTTATAGACAAAGAAGGTAGAGTCTGACAGAGTCAGCCAGCTGCCACCAGCACACCATTTGCTGCAGTGCTGAGGAACCTGCCAGGGCCCTGGAGCGCTGCAGCCGCACTGCCAGAGGGCACTGTGGAGAAGGAGGACGTCATAGCTGGGCACAGGAGTGATGGGTGAAGTGAAAGAAGGGACATTCCCTTGCCCAAACAGTTACTGTTGTTCAGTATGTGCCCGTGCAGAGAACTTCATTCAGCGCCCAGGGTTTTCAGTGAGTTGCCACTGAGCAGGAGGGCTCCTCCCAGATTGAAAGAACTAGGTCTCTTTCCAGGAGCCCTGCTCTCCCCTCCATGTTTTCTCTCCTACCTTCTTGGGATGCTGGGGCTCAACCCGGGGCCTCTTAAAGGCCTCACAACTTTTTTTTTTTTTAATGTTTTGAAACAGGGTCTCATTATGTAGACCAGATTGGCCAGAATTCAGAGATCTAGAGATCCACCTGCCTCTGCCTCTCAGTGCTGGGATTACAGGTGTGCACCCCACATCCAGCCAGTGTTTTTGTTGTTGTTTTAGAGGTTTTACTATTTTTGTTTCATGTGTGTGTAAGTACGGCTGTGTGAATTCATGTGCATCGTATGCATGCAGACACCCATGGAAGCCAGAGGGTGTCAGCCCGCCTCAAACCAGAGTTACAGCCTGGGCCATCTGATACGGTGCTGGGAACTGAACCTCTGCAAGGGCAGTTCCTGCTGAGCCATCTCCTCACCCCCCTGCCTTGCAGCTCATACCCCCGCCCTCAGCCCACCCCCGTAAGGCACAGTAACTCATGCCTGTAATTCAGCAGTTGGGAGGCTGAGGTAGGAGGATTACCGTGAGCTTCAGCTTGTATAGTTTATATACTCTAGGTTATATAGTCCTACCTCAAGAAAACAATAAATAAATAAACAAACAAAATTTAAAAGAAAACCCTTCTCTCTGTTCTTAGCCGCCCTTTGGTGGCCTCAGTGCCATCCATGAGTGTCCTCAGGGCCTGTGTGCTGGCCTTGGCACCCAGTGCTTCTGGCTCAGTTACCCAGCCAGCCTGCTTGTTTTCCTGTGGCCATGCACTCTTAGGCCTCCCCTACTGTAAACTAAACCTTTGTCCTCCGGCTGAGGTTACCACAGTGATGTGTCCCCGAATTGTGCCAGTCTTTGCTGGTATCTGAAAACACTGAGCAAGTCACGAAAGTATGGGCAGTTGCCAGCTGTTGGAGAGAAACGTTCTCCCCGCATGATCCTGTTGGAGTTTTGTGTTTGTGAGCACGTAATAGTTACGCTTACGGGGCAGGGTGTTTTCATCCTGAGCCTTCAGTGCGTCCCAATCAGCCAGGTCGTGGTGTTTCCCTGTGTGCCATTTCTTTGTGTTCAGAGGCTTCAGGCTCCCCTCTCCCGGCTCCTCATAGAGCACGGTCAAATTAGGCTTTCACAGGCGGCCAGTCTCCTGCTGCGCGGCACTGCCTGAGACCCTGTCCTAAGGTAGGAACATGTAGACCCAGGGGTGCTAGTCAGGGCAGCCACATGCTGAAACACCTTGACAGAAGCAACCTGGGGGAGATACTCATTTGGCTTAGCTGCCCCATCATAGTCCTTCATCGACTGCTCACGCCAGGAGCTCAGACAGGCAGGAACTGGAGGCAGGAGCTGGTGCAGAGGCCACAGAGGAGTGCTGCTCACTGGCTTGTTCTCCATGGCTTGCTCAACCTGGCACTACCCACAGTAGGCTGGGGCCACCTCAGTCACTAACTAAGAAAGTGGCCACAGCCTTGCCCACAGCCAGGGCGTACGGAGGCCTTATCTCACCTGAGGGTCCTCAGACGGTACAGCTTGTGTCCAGTTGACATCACACCAGGACTATCCTGGTGCTTTCTGGTGTTTGGTGTGCAGGTGGTTTCCAGGTAACTGCCATTGTGGGGCCATGACATACTCTCCTGCTGCCCGCCTGTGTCTCAGGAGCAGCCTTGTGTAGGGGATCTGGGACAGGAACTAGCCCTGCCCAGAGGCAGGCACCGGGTGTGAATCTGAGGGATGAGAGGGCAGCAGCTGCCTTGGCCCTGAGCACTCCTTGGGTCTCAGGGAAAACTCCCACTGGTGACCACACTGGGTGTGACTCCTGTTGTCAGGGAAGGATAAGAGTTGTAGCCAGGTGGAGCTTGGCTTGGAAGTTGGAGCCAGCCACTCTGCCTTGCTGGAGTCACGTTAAAAATCAGATGAACAAAATTTTGGAAACCATTTCACACTATGCTGCAAGTGAGCAGGCCTGGGCGTGGAGTCTGGTGTGTGTGTAGGGGTGTCCTTTTGTTAAGGGTCATCTTGTGCTTCTGCTTTCCTCCCTGTGTGTGTGTGTGTGTGTGTGTGTGTGAAAGGGAGACAGAGAAATGGGGGGAGGGGGATATTTCTGAACCATTGAAAAGAAGTTGTTTGTTCCCAATGTCTTAGCAACTAGTCTTTCTTTTCTTTTGTGGGGCTGGAGAGGAATTCAGGGCCTCGGGAGTGTGGGCCAGGCCAAGTGCCCCTGAGCCACAGCCCAAGCCCAGTGATTATTTTCGCACAGAGATTGCCGTTTGCACTCACAGTGCATACAATTAATTCAAAACAGTGTTTTGGTTGGTTTGTGGTTTTGGTTTTTTGTTTGTTTCATTCTTTTTTTGGCCTCCTTTTTGCTTCCAGCACAGGGCCAGCTTGAAGTGGTAACTTTGTTCTTACGGTCTAGGGTCAGTTTTTATTGTTGTTGTTGTTGTTTTGGATTTTTAAAGACAGGGTTTCTCTGTGTAGCCCTGGCTGTCCTGGCAGTCTCTTTGTAGACCAGGCTGGCCTCAGACTCACAGAGGTCTGTCTGCCTCTGCTTCCTGAGTGCTAGGATTAAAGGTGTATGCCACCACTGCCTGGCCTAGGATCAGCTTTTAATGCTTCATAAAATTCCTTTGCTACAATGTCTGATGTCAGACATATTTTTAGGATAGTAAATATGTGTGTGTGTGTGCGTATGTGGTATTTGAACATATCTGTACCTGGGGTCCTGGTAGAGGCCAAAGGTTGACATCAGATGTATTCTGTTCCTCCCTGTCTTATTTTCTGAGAGAGCATCTCACTGAACCTGAAATCCGTGGCCCGATCCTACCCGGGACCCAGGCTCTCTGTCTCTGCCCCCCTGCTGGGGCAGCAGTTGTGCGGCGTTGCATCGTCTATGTCCTTCCTTGGGGTTGAACTCGGGTCCTCAGGCTTCTCTTTTATGGACCAAGTCAACTCCCTAGTCTTGAGGATCATTTTTCTTTGAAATACTTGTTGTTTGAGCTGGAGAGTTTCTGGTGAGCCAAATGAGAATTTTATACCTCCCTTATTTTGTGAGTTGTTTTATAGTAAAACTTACCCCACAGGCAAGGGTTTTTCTGTACATCAAATTTTACTTGAATATTTCACTTCTACATATTCTTAATAGGTGCTTTTCTGTGGCAAACATGTCTTTTCCATGCATTTTATGGGCTGTTTTGTATGTTGTCCAGGCAGTGATTTGAGCCGGATGTGCATCTTGTGAGGAGTAAGGCCGGTGAGAGTTCCGGTATTGTATGTCTTGTTCTCAGCTTCATCTTCAGGGAGCCAGTGCTTTTCTGAAGTCAGCTCTGTCGACCTCTGCAGCCGTGAAGCCAGGGTGGCTTACAGTGGCAGCGCCTCATTCGCTGGCTCAGGAGGGAAGAGGCGCTTTGCCACAGGCCTGCACCCAGAGCTGCTGCTCCATAGGAAGTGCAGTGCGGGCCATTTTCTGTTTACCCAGGTTGCAGCAAGCTTGGCTATTGTCTCTAAGCCGTAGGTAGGTCAGCGGCAAGGGAGAGGCCTTTGCGAGGAGCCACCTGTGTTGGTGTGTGGGGAGCGTTGTGTAGGGCATATGTCCTTGACTCAGAAGGTCTAGGGTGGTGTCAGGGTCTGAAGAGCCGCTGTCATCCAGGGAAGACATTAAACTATGGCTGTCGTTTTAATGAGGGCTTTGAACTCCTGTGCCGGAGACAGAGTCCACTGCTCTTTGGGCTGCCATTTAGAGCCTCCCCCCTCAAAGTCCACATCTCTGGAAAATGGCTGTCCAGCACCCTCCCGTTAAGTATTGTGAGGACCTAGCAAGGGTCCAGACTGCTCATCATTGTCACCAGTACGTGGCACATGCTTCAGACATGTCAGCTCTCAGGGTCCCTTTTTGGTGGCTGCCACCTTGGGCAGGTAACAGTTCACAAGACCCCTAGGCCAGTGTGTGCTGTGTGAGGGCCACTAAGGAAGGTAGGTGGTTCTGCCTGAGATCGTTTCATCTATGGCTGTTAGTGCAGAGACACTCGGCCTACCTGCCACAGGGCAGCTCACGGTGTCTTGAAGGAGATGTACGAAGATCTGTGTGCGAGCAATGCACACGGAGGAATTCGTAGGGCAGTGGCACGCCTTGATGCTGCTAGTCATGATGGAGTTCACTCAGGCTTTGACAAGACCGAAAGGCCAAGAGGACTTCCTGAGAGAGGTGGTGTTACAGTTAGGCCTGAAGGGCGCTCCTGGCTCGTTCTATAGTTGTGGTGGTGCCCTGGACCCCCCTCGGCCTCTGTAAGGCCGAGACTCAGATGAGGCGCTGCTAGCTGGCAGCAGGTGGGGGCTGGCAGGGCAGGAGGGAAAGGCATAAGGAGCGTGTAGGTGGCCCTGAGTGCAGGGAGGAAGCCTGAGAACTGCAAGCCGACATAAACGGGCTGAGTTTGCTTTTACTGAAGATCGTGAGGCGTGACCCGGTGGGTGGCAGTGAGCTCCAGGTCCTGCTGCTTACTATGAAGAGGGCTTTCTAACTGAGCCCTGTGGTCTCTGCCCAGCCACAGTGTGGTTCAAGCCAGATTTTCTTGTTTAAAGAACAAATCTTTCTTTACAGAGATGACTTCTCTCTTGACTTCCCATCTGTCAGGGTTCCCAGCCAGTTAGGATCGCCATTTAAATGTGCAAGGCTTTTGAACCATTAACTAAATTTTTGTCCAATTCCAATTTGCATTTTAGGTTGCTGTTGTCAAGATGAAGAGCACTGAACGAATTTATGCAATGAAAATTCTCAACAAATGGGAGATGCTAAAGAGAGCAGAGGTAGGTACAGCGTGTGTAAGTAAGAAAATGTGGTGAGTGTGAGAAGGGACGCTGGCCGCACTGGCCACCTGAGGCGCTTCAGACAGTCGGCATGATCCACATGTGAAGGGAAACATTTGTTGGGAGCCTGTATAGTGCAGAGATTTTTGTGCCCCGAGGGGCACAAAGGGTTCGATGTGAGGAATCTGAGTAAAGAGCTGAGGGGAAGTAGCTGCTTGGCCATCTTGACACACTTTTCCATGGTTCCTGAATGCCCACACCCAGCCTCGGCCTTCCTCCAGCCTCGGCCTTCCTCTCAGCCTCAGCCTTCCATCCCTCCTCAGAGTCAGCTTGTCTTCTTCTTGGCCCTGCTCCATCCGCCATGCTCACTCCTCTTTCCTTCTCTCTGCCAGGCTCCCTTGGCTCCCCTGCCTCTGGCTAGGCCCTGTACTTTCCCAGGGCAGTCTAGGCCTCAGTGGAGCTGCAGCCTGTGGCCAGGCTCGGCCCTCTGCAGGGGGATGCTTCTGGGTGAAGGAGCACCTCCTCCTGGCAGAGCCTGCTGTAGGTTGTCACCTCTCCCATCTGCTGCCCAGACCTTCCTTGTCAGAGTCCTCTGTAGCCCTAGACTTCTTGCGTGTTTTGCCATTGATAGCTGCCACCTTGGGCAGTAAGAATGTACAAGACCCTTAGGTCAGGGTGTGTGTGTGTCTGGCTCCTGTCTGTGTGATTCTGTGTGTGGCTGTGTCTCCTGTCTGTATGTTTGTGTGTGTATGTGTCTCTTTGAGTGTATGTGCATGTATGTTTGTGCGTGTGCACGCGCCTGTGTTTTGAAGGCATCGAGAGCTGCTGCTGAATCCATGCATCTTGTCAGGTTGGTCTTCAGGTGTGGGCCACAGAGAGAGTCATTGGGGAAGGAGAGGCATCTGTGTCCTCCGTGGTCCCTGCCGGGGGCTCAGGAGAGGAAAGCACGGAGATGCTCACTGTTGGCCTCAGTGGGAGCCGCTGGGGATGGGGCTGGATAAAGAGGTCAGGCCGGGGCAGTTGGGAGGCCACAGAGAGACTGCGTGTGGACTTCTCCTGACAAGCCGGGCTGCCTTCTGTCCTCCCAGACCGCCTGCTTCCGAGAAGAGCGCGACGTGCTGGTGAACGGGGACTGCCAGTGGATCACCGCCCTGCACTACGCCTTTCAGGACGAGAACTACCTGGTAGGTGTGGCTGCTGGGGCACAGAACCCGCCAGAGACCGCTCCTCACCGTTGGCTCCTCCCTGCTTGTGTGTGTCTGTGTGAGGCGGCGGGGAGCGGGCACGGTCAGTGCGTGCTGGCCTGCGGAAAGCTGCGGGGTTTGTCTCGCGTAGTAGCGGTCAGGCAGCATTTTTAACAGGCTTCCAGAGTTTGCGCATCAGTTTTCTCAAACCGTTAGTTCGCTGCATGACTTGGTTTATACACTAAATGTTTTATGCACGAAAACACGTTCTTTTTTGTTTGTGTTTTCTTTCTCTTTGAATGGTGTGTAAGAGATTGTGTGTAAGCACCCCTGTGGCCCCCGCACCAGGAGACTGCAGCCGAGCCGTCAGCAGTCCGAGAGAGTCGACAGTGCGCGGGGACTTAGGCCGTCTCTCCTTTCTCGCTGCCATGTGGTCTCCAGAGGGGATGAGCACCGGGCGGGTCTTCTCAGGGCGGCTCGCAGGTGCCCCTGAGTCCCCCTGCTCTCACTGCAGTGTGCGTGAGTGCTTTGGAAGTGCACTTTCAGTCGGTTTGTGGTCCACGCGAGTGTAGGATTTAGCGTGCACACAGCGTGTGCACGTTGAGCTTGGCGGCTGTGGAGCAGGCCTGGGCAGCCAGTTAGAAGGGAGGCCAGGCCGAGGGTCTTGAGCCGGGGTCCTTCAGGGCCGCCTTGGTAGGAGTGAGTCCCTTCTAGGATGACCGAAGCCTGTAGAGCTGAGGCTGTTCCTGGAGTGTTCTGTGGCCCATGGAGCAGCAGGCCGTGCTTCCCCCCTGGCCAGAGCTTCTGCCTCAGCAGTGCCTATAACTGTCCCCACACCTCCCAGGGGGCCTGAGGCCTTTTTCTGTGCACATGGTTCCCCTGCTTGTTTGCCCTGTGGAGCTCCTTGGTCAAGTATTCATTCACTTGCAAAAGTGTTTTTATTCATCCTAAAATTGTTTCTTTCAAACATCAAAAGTCCCTGAGATTTGAACAGTGAGGGTGTGGCAAATGGTGTCTGTCATACTGTTTGTTTAGACTGGTGGCTTTGTTCCCTCGGAGGGCAGCTGGTATCTTCGGGCACCCGTGATACTTTAGGCCTAGGTTATAGTGCTCAGCCTTCCCAGTGATCCATGATGTAAGCCTTTGGGAGCACCCTCTTTTTACAACTGGGGTGTTGGGGGCAGAGTGTGTGGCTGTGTGCTCACAGTCTTTGCACAGAGGACGGCAGCCCTGTCAGGTCCCTGCTCTGGTTTTCTGGGACAGTTTCCTGATAACTGTCTCTGCCGGAGCATTCGTGTGTGCATTCCCCAGATCACGTGCTTTTCCGCTAGGAACTACAGGAGCTTTCCGGGGAATACCGGGCAGCATGGGTCTGTTGAGTAGACGGCAGTTTTGTTTCAGATTTCTTCCCTCAACTCGATAGTGGTGCTGTGTGACATGTAGGCAGGCGACACCAGCTGCATTCAGAATCCACACCCCCATCTCTGAGAAGATCCTCGTTCCTGGGTTACTATCAGGATGTGGCTGTGGAGAACTTGCTGCCTGAGCCGGAGCACACAGGGAGCTGTGGTGTGAGGGAGGCAAGTAGGGAGAGTGCGCCGAGCCTGTGTGCCAGTCATGCTCTGAAGCAGGCCTCCCTTGGGAGCGTGGGTCTCTGCTGCCCAGGTGCCCGTGTGTGTTCTGAATCTTGTCCAGGTAAGCCTGCCGACCACCAGCTGAAAGAGTGTAGACTCACTGACTTAGCTCCCGACGCTGCGTGACAGCAGGGTGACTCCAAACCGGCTTCCTTTGGGTCTGTCCTCTACACCGTTAATTTCCTTTCCAGAGCTTGTTTTCCAGAAAGCCGACAGTCAGAGCAGCCCTGTTCCAGCAGCTGGCGCTCTGTGTTTAGGTAGACGTGGAGACCTTGGTGCTGACTCTCGCCCCCGTCCCCTTGAGGGCCGCTGGTTCTTCTAGGTCCTCTCTCCTCCTGCCCCAAGAATGTCCTTCAGCAGCCGCTGACTCGTCCTCAGGGTTCTAGGCTGTCTGCCCACTGTTTTCAGTCCCCACCACCCGTCCAGGTGCAACACCTCCCTGCCTGAATGGCTCAGGGTTTCAGTGACCCCCACCACTGCTGAGCTCTTGCTACAAGTTCTGGCTGCATCCCTCCCTGCAACCAGGCTTGGGCCTGGTCGTCACTGTCCTTTGCTCCAGCTGCCACATACCACATTCATCTCTTCCCTCCTGCCCTCCCCCCCCCCCCCGGCTCTCCCTCCAGCCGTGAAGCCAGTGCCCCATAGTCTGTGCTCAGTAGCTTCTGGCCACGCAGCTGGGCCAGACAGGCTTGTTTCAGTCCCTTCCACTGCTCTCTGCTTGCCATGGTCTTCCTTTAGTGAAAAGAACCTTGCTGAGCAAGGGCATTGTCCGCTCCCCACACCTTGTCCCCTGCTCCTTCCTCTAGGAGTAGCGACAGGCCCAGTGTTGAAGCAGGCAGGGTTGGAGAGAGAAACCCTTTGGCAGATGCCCACCGAAAGGCCTTTGTGCAGCAAGGTGTTGGAGACAGACGTGCTGCTCAGGACCCTGCCCTTAGGAGCACCGTTGGTTGGGAAGGAAGGCTTTGTGGAGGAGGGGACCCCTGAGGGGAATTTCGGAAGCTGCGTGAGAGCTGTTGGTCACACTCTTTAGGACAGGAGTGCTGCATTTTGCTCACACCCAGGGGCCACTCTCAGACGGTGGCATGGATCTCACTTTAGATTTATAGGGCGTTCATCCTCTGACCTGTTGAGACTGTGGACCTAAGTTGGGACGAGGGGAGGACTGGCAGAGCGCAGCTGTCGCACAGAGTAGAGCTGGCACTGCATTGAATCTCAGTCCTCAGCTAGCCAGTGGGCACGCTTTCCTGTCATGGTGACTTAAACGTTAGGCTGCCAGATGAGACAGTCTGTTTCTCTGTGTGTCCCCAGTAGTGGGGCTGTGGACTGCCAACCTAGCTGTGGCTTGCAGTGACCCTCCCGTCCCACAGCTCTCTGATGGGATGAGATGCTTCCATTATGGCCTCTGCAGCTCTGGGATTCTCTGGCATGAGTCTGAGTGCTGCTGGGAGAGGCTGTTCTTGAGCAGCATGTCCATGCAGGCACACTGTGTGCCCCACACTGTGGCCTGCGGCTGTCGAGTGAAGGGAGACACTGAGCTCATTAGCTGGGGACGTTTCTCCATATGGAACAAGAGCTGTCTGTCCTGCTTGTGGCGGAACCCCAAGTGCCTGCCTCACTGCTCTTTGATGACATTCTCTTTTCAGTGAGAGCTGTTGGTGTCTGTGGTTTTAGAAAGCACGTCCCTGCTCTGAGCAGTGTCCTGTGAGTCAAGGACCTGAGGACTGAGTCCTGCAGAGCTGGACAGTCTGAAGCGCCCGAGCTTTCGACCCTGGTTCTTAACGGCCTTCTTGTGTTAGCGATGCCTTCAGCCTGTCTTCACTGGCCAGCGTGTTGTGTGGTGACACCTCTTCTCTGCTTGCGTGTGTGTGGACGGCAGCAGCACAGCACATCAGGATGCTCTGTGAGAGAGGAGGTCACTAAAGTGCTCATCATCCTCGCACACTGGAGCCTGGCGTAGGAGGCCAGCCCTGACGGCCTCCTGGGCAGCTCACGGTCAGGCTTGCTGTTAAGAGCTGTCCTCTCCTCTTTCTGATTCACAGTACTTGGTTATGGACTACTATGTGGGTGGTGATCTGCTGACGCTGCTGAGTAAGTTTGAAGACAAGCTGCCAGAAGACATGGCAAGGTTCTACATCGGCGAAATGGTGTTGGCCATTGATTCGATACATCAGCTCCACTATGTGCACAGGTGACCACCTTCCCATTACAACTCGTGAATATTATGTTAAACGTTCAGAGTCTCCTTTTGGAGTTCTAGCCTCAGGCCTCAGGTTCCAGGAGTCCTGCAGGTGACCAGTCCTTACTGAGTGACTAAGTGCGGGCACAGGGTGACTTGTCCATGTCACATCTTGAACCCCACAACACCCAGAAGGTTTGGGCTTGCATTGCTCCGGTTGTGGTAGTCTGATTTCCAACAGCTGCGCCATCTTGGCTTTTAGGGTTCCCTTGGCAGAGCCCTTCCCTGCTGGCCTGCCCTCCCCGGCACTCCCGCAATCCCATCCCACTGCACCTCCACGCCCTCAGCCGACCAAGCCGGCCCTGGAGCCCTCATAGGGAGGAGAGGGTTGAGCATAGGTGGTTCGGTCATGGCAGTGTTTCCGGAAAGGCCAGAAGAATGGCTGCTCCCAGGGCAGCCCTTTCCTTTCTCAGATTGCCCCGTTGGTAGAATAACTTCTGGTGGAATCACTGTGCAAGGATTGCTTGACCGTCGCAGCCGAGTCTGTGACGTATAAAGGTGGACGTTTTTAAAGAGAGAGAGTGTGTGTGTGTGTGCGCGTGCGTGCGTGCGTGTCTGTCTGTCTGTCTATGCTGGGAGCCACACTTCTGTCCTAGAGAGCAGCAGATGCTTAACCATCGAGCCATCTCTCCAGCCTCTAAAATTCCTTTCTTTATTTTATTTTAGTGTGTGTGCGTGTGCACACCTTATTGACTTGAGACAGTGTCTCCTACTGAACTGGAAGCCGTTTAATCTAGGCCAGACAGCCAGTGAGCTCTCAGGATCTTCCTGTCTTTTCCCAGGGTTGGGTTTACAGACACAGATTGTTATAGTCTCTACATGGGTGTGGGGGATTTGAACTCATGCCCTCAGGCTTACAGAGCAGGTACTTTTAACCACTGAACCGTCTTCCTAGCCCAGACTATACATCCTTTCTTTGTTTTTGCTGTTTGGTTGGTTTTTGTCTTTTTGAGACTGGGTTTCTCTGTGTGATGGCCCTGGCTGCCCTGGACTCAGTCCGAGGACCAGGCTGGCTGACAGCACACACCGTGTGCCACCTTTAGTTTTGTGTCTGTTGTTAGATTTGTTTGTTTTAGCGGTGCATGTGCTGCAGTGCGTGTGGTGATCAGAAGACAAATGCCAGGAGGTGGTCTCTCCGGCTCCATTCAAGGATTGACTCGGGACTTTAGGCTTGGCCGCCAGCGATTGTACCCGCTGAGCCATCCTGTCGGCCCAAGTCTGTATCTTCGGGTCAGTTTTTATTTCCCTGGCGTAAGTGTGCTCCTGGTTTCTCTCTACTTTTCTGAGAGTCTGTCACTGAGCCCTGTAGACTAATCCGTGTTAAAAAGCTCTGTGCACACGGAAGGAATGTCTTCCTTATTGGTGCTTCGTTCTTCTTCAGTCTTGCTCTCCTGGGCAAAACCTGGAGAGGGTTTTGAGTGAAGAGGTGCTCTCGTGCCTGAAATCGTGGCCTGTGTTTTTCTTTTGTGAAGCTCATTTTCTGTCGTGATTTTGTGAGAAGGGGACTTGAGAGGTCGCGTCTGTTCCATCCATACTGGTGTCTTGGGCTCGCCTCTGGAGAGTGCCCGGCTGCGTGTCATTTCCAGGATTTTGACATTGCAGCACCTACGTCCTCCTTGTCCACGAAGCTCTGCAGAGATAAAGGTCTCTGGTGTTAATGTGTTCGTGTGTTCCTGGATTTCTGGGGTGGGCCCAGGGCCTGTGTGAGCTGAGCGTCCATTGTGGTCTTCTGGGCTTATAGCATCTGCCGAGGCTTCAGGCCTCTGTGAGACTCCTCAGGGGAGCACAGCACCCACACTGAGAGTGCTGCTCCATTGCCAGGGGCTGCAACAAGTCCCAGGGGCTGGCACCGGCCCCAGCGTACCCAGGGGAGTGGCCTCAGAGTGTATGTGCCCCTGTGGTGCAGAGAGATTGGCCGGTGCATCTCCCCACACATGTGAGCCTGCCGTAGGTATGCCTGCTTCTGTGGGCCATTGCCGTTCTTGGATTACTGTGGGCATGCCTGCTTCTGTGAGCCATTGCCATTCTTGGATTACTGTGGGCATGTCTGTTTCTGAGGGCCATTGCTGTTCTTGGATTACTGTGGGCATGCCTGCTTCTGTGAGCCATTGCAGTTCTTGGATTACTGTGGGCATGTCTGCTTCCATACAATTGCAGTTCTTGGATTACTGTGGGCATGCCTGCTTCTGAGGGCCATTGCAGTTCTTGGATTACTGTGGGCATGCCTGCTTCTGAGGGCCATTGCAGTTCTTGGATTACTGTGGGCATGTCTGCTTCTGTGGGCCATTGCAGTTCTTGGATTACTGTAGGTTACTATTTTCTTTACTGGGGCTCTGGCATAGAGCTTCACCTTCTCCCACTGAACCATCATACACAGCCGCTTTGTCCTGAGACAGTTTCCATCAGTTGCCCAGGCAGGCCTTGTCCTTGTCGTCTTCCTGAGTAGCTGGGATCATAGGTGTGTGTGCTGCCAGGCCTGGCTTCCGCAGTCCGATAACGTCTGTGAGTACATATCTATGTGTGTGTGCTGTGTGCACACCATGTATGTATGGGAGTCTGCAGATGCCAGCTGCTTGTCACCTGCCCAGCATGTGTACTAGGAGGCAAACGGGGTCCTCTAGAAGAGCAACGAGTGTTCGTCATCACCAGCCCGTGGGCAGGGTGGGCGAGTGGCCGTGTGTGACAGTGGATTGTGGAGACAGGACGACAGCCTTGTGGGGTTGTTTCTCCCCTCGTGCCTTATGTGGGTTCCAGGACTAGAACTCAGGCCGTCACACTAGCTGTGGTTCCTAATGTTTAGATTTTCTATTCTGTCTCTAACAAAGATGCCCGTCTCATAATACAGAGAGAAATGCCTTGGAACTTGTCACAGGCCTCTAGGGATATTAATTAGGTCATATTTTAAATACTTTATTCTTCCCCTGTTTTCTCCTGTCTAGAAAACTCCTTTTTTTCCGTTTTCTTTTTTCTTTTTTTTTTTTTAACTTGTTTGTCAGTGTGCATGCTTGTGTGCTGCTTGTCTTTGCATGTGTCACATGTGTGTAAGGCTCGTGGAGGCCAGAAGAAGGCATCAGCTCCCAGGAACTGGTGTTAAAGGCAGCTGTGAGCTGCCCTGTGTGAGTGCAGAAGCCAATCCTGAGCCATCTCTCCCACCCTCCCGTATTTGTAATCAGCCACACACAAGTTCTGTTCTGTCGTTTGACCTCTAGGAGGAAGCATGCCTAATTCAAAACCTCTCTTCTTCCTCAAACCAGCTCAAATCAGATTGTCTATCAATGACCCATCTAAGGGTGAAACCCAGTAAGGTGTAATGCTGTGCCCTCTCAGGACGGTGTGCTCAGGAAGGTGAAACTGTATTTGGCAGTGTCGCAAGTAAGTGAGTCTCTTGAGCACACAAATGGCAGCTCTGGTGAACTCAACAGTAGGGCTCAGGCCACAGCTTGGCTCCTTTTTTCTTCCTCTGTGGCTGTGGGTCACAACCCCTGTGGGGGTCAAAGGACCCTTTCACAGGGCGCTCATGTCAGATACTTATATTTTGATTCATATCAGTAACAGAATTACAGTTATAAAATAGCAATGAAATTATTTTATGGTGGGGGGGTTTCACCACAACTTGAGGAAGTGCATTGAAGGGTCGCAGCGTTAGGAAGCTGAGAGGTGCCGCTCTGTGGGCTGTGACAACTCTGCCCTGCCCCTTTCTTCACAGTTGGATTCCCACAGGCCTCACAGCGACTACCTGGCACCCAAGGAAAGCACCCCGGCCAGTGTGCGCAGCTCATTCCTAAGATTTCAGCCAGGAAAAGCAGAGGTCATGTTACACAGGCAGGCTGATGATGTAGCTGAGCTGCAAGCTAGGATGTGGGCATCAGAGGGCAAAAGCAGCCCAGGAAAACACAAACAAGGAAGGACAGAGAGCAGAGTAGAAGATAAAGTGCAAGAAACTCACTGAAGGCGTGACACTAGCCGGGAGCCCCTTGCACAGCTACTTGGTGATGCTTTCTGGAGATGGACTGCAGCCCAGGAAGCTCTGTACAGGGTGGTCTTCATCATTCATCTTTTTGTTTTTAAAGCTGCGATGAACAGGAATTTGGTTTGTAGATTGATAGGTAGGTAATGTCCACAGCCCAGGAGAGGAGACAGCACAGCAGTGATTGACCGTTCTCCTTCTGTAGCAAGAGGCGGTGTCTGTCCCACAGCAGGCTTGATTGTGACATTGACGTGAGGCAGGTGCTGTGTCTGGCAGATGCTTGATTCTGACCAAGGTGTCCCTTAAGCCATTGCCCTAGTTATTTATGGTCTGAATGCAGGCACAGGCACGCATGGAAGCTAGACAACAGATTGGAGGAGCCATTGTTTTACCATGCGGATCCCAGGGGTCAAACTTAGGAGGTCCTCTGGCTTGCAGGCCATTGCCTTTACCCACTTAACCATCCCACTGGCTCCTGGTTAATTTGAGTAGCTATATGTGGCAAGAGACTACTGTGTAGAACCTTGGAAATGTAAATCAGCTTTGTCTGTTTTTAAGTGTATATCCTGAGCCATGCTATATATAAATTACTGTGGGTTTTTTTTTTTTTTCTGCTGCTAATATTTCTTTTTTTTTTTAATATACTTTACTCACTTTGTATCCTCCTAAATTAATTGTTTTTGAGGTGAGGTCTTGCCAACACAATGGCCTGGAGCTTGGGATTCTTTTGCCCCAGCCTCCACAATGCTGAGCTCACAGGCAGGTACCGTCACCCCAACTTCTGTACGTAGACTTCGTTATCTTCTTCCCAGACATTGGATTTAGGCCTTCACACATGCCAGCAAGTGTTCTACTGGGCTGTATACCCAGCTCTAAAATTGTCTTCTAAAATGATGTTGGAAGTAATTCCCGGTTCATACAGTGTTGACAGAAAAGTACAAAAGCATCTCCCCAGATTCCCATGCGCTAACACGTTAGCCTAGTGTCTCCTCTTCCTGTGTGTACACACAGATCTACACCGAATTTTCCAATTCATCTTACAACACATTGTTGTATGTGTCAGATGTTTTAGGATTTTGGTTTGACTTTGAGACAGGGTCTTTATTATACATAGCTATGGCTGTCCTGGACTTGCTGTGTAGACCAGACTGGCCTCAAACTCACAGAGCTCCATCTGCCTCGGGAGTACGGGATTAAGGGCAGGTGCCACTCCACCCAGCAAGGGAAGCTTGATCTTACCTTCTGGGTTCACATTTCATCCTGATCCTTATATTACTCTTCTGTCACTGTGCTAAAGCACCATGACCACAGCGATTTCAGAAAGACAAAGTTTCTTTTGGCTTACGGTTCCAGGTGGGTAAGAGGCCATGTTGGCAGAGTTGGGGCCCGGGAACCCAAAGTCAAAAGCTTACACATTGAACTGTAGGCAGGGAATAGAAAGGGGAGGGAGCTGCAAGTGGCTGGTTGTTAGCCTCTCAAAGCTGCCTCCAATGCCACACCGCTTCCTAGGAGGCTGTGCAGACCACGTGTCCAAATGCCCGAGCCTGTGAGTGCCATTGTTGTGTCCTCCTGTTACAGTCGAGCCTAGGATCACATCAGCTCCCATCTTTTTGACCTTTTAAACCTGGAATTGTTCTCTTGCTCTCTCTGCTTTTTATGAACATGGTGCTTTTAAAGACTACTGTACCCCACTCTTTTGTAATAGAACCAGGAGTAGCTGGTCCTCTGGTTTTAGAGTAAAGCTTTCTTCAGTTTGTGCTCTGCAGATACCATCCATCAGCTCTGAGACAGCGATGGACCAGGCCACCCAGCAAAGCTTCTGTTGGGCTTTTCTTGCACTTCTTGTGCAGGAGGCACTTTGAACCTGTGCACATCTCCTCCTGCTCCTGTGTCCTCACCATCTGAGTGGCCCCCATCAGGTTCTGCCTGGGCCTGGCTTCCCTGCGGCACAGGTAGACTTGTAGTTCCAGGCCCTCCAACCCATCTTCTGCTACAAGGAAGCTTCTCGAGGATTCCCTGCTTGTTTCCGGTGTGTGTTCCTGCAGGAAGTTTGCAAGTGCTCTCAACTGCTGAGCCAGCATTGATCTCCTGCTCTGCTGTATGCAGATGCCCTGGTATTGTTGGGACCCCTGTTGTATGGCCCCGGGTGACCGTGTCTCCATTCGGCTGTGGCTGTGTCTGCAGAGTAATTACAGAACCAGTATTTCTCCATCAGAAGAGCTGCCTGCTGCCGGAGCCATCTATTCCATGCTGCTGATCCCCTTTGCTTTCTAGTCGGTAGCGTATGAGATGCTGTTTCCTCTGTATCCATGCCAACAGAGTATGCTTCAGTGTTGCCATGTGATGAAGAATCAAAAGCACACAGTTGTATTTTTCTTTTGTGTGTGTGTGTGTGAAGTTGGACATTTTTACACGTGTGTGGGTCTACCATTGAGTTCTTTGTTCTCACTTCACCAGGATTTCTGCCATTTCTTTGATATAGAAATATTTGTCTTTTATCTGTCATCCTTGGGTTTTCTCCATTCTCTCTCTCGCATTTATTTATTTTTTATCTTTAATCATGTGGATTTGTGCATGTCAGTTCGGGTGCCCCACAGAAGCCGGTGGTTAACAGGCAGTTATGATCTGCCTGACTCCATCCTGTTCTAAACTATGAGCTGGCCCTCCAGCCCTTCCCTCTCTTTAAAAAGCAACATTTGCCTGTTTAGCCCAGGGAAGCCTTGAACTCATGATCCTCCAGTGTCATCCTTTCATGCTGGGATTAACAGACATGTACCATCTGGGCATTCTGTCTCTTCAGGGATGCTTCTGGGTGTTCGGTCCAACCTGCACTCTCTACCCTGGTTCCTCAGCACAGGCTTCATGGATTCCACCCCAGGAGCTTCTCAGACCTCCTTTTCTTCAGGGTTTTTCTTGCCATTTTACTGTGCTAATTTTTCCATAGGAATTTTAGTGTCATCTTCCTTGGGTCTACAGAAACAGGACATTGCTTTGGTATTTTAATCTCTGGGCTCTCACCACATTCATCTCTACTTTGTCATGTTCTTATTAGGTTCTCTCTCAGATGAACCCTGTTTTATTACCTGGTTTCCTTGTTTGCTGGCCCCTTTGCTGGCTCCCACCCCAGTGTTCAGCTCCCCTGTCTGCCCTCCGGCCTCTCTCATCTTGGTCTTCCTTCCATCGGTGCTTTCCATTAGGTCTTGATTTAAACTTAGTTTTCCTTAAGCATCTTGTAAATTAATGTTCATGTAGGGTCACAGTTTATTTTTTTCTTCTATTTCTTCCTTTTTAGTTTTTTTCTGCTATGGCATTTTGGTTCCTCTCCTGACCTTTCCCCTTCTTTATGTCCTATCTTTGCTTCCTTCCTTTTCCCCCTTCTCTTTCCTTCTAGTCTCACACGCAGCCCAGGCTGACCTCAAACTCATGATCCTGTAGCCTCGCCTTTCTGAGTGTGTTACACCTGACCTGTTTCTTTTCTCTTTCGTGTCTGTGTGAAGGTATTTACTTCAGGCTCAAGTGTTCCGGCTTTCCCCTGCTTTGCTTCGTTTCTTGGTAAGAATTGCTGTCCTTGGCTGGTTTGTGCTGGAGTCCCTATGTTGCCCGCAGGCCTCTTCCATGTTTCCGTACATATTCTGCCTGTTCTACATGGTGCTGCTGGAAGCAGACTTGAGCGTGGCTTTGGGAGATTGTTCTCTTGCTTTCAGAACGGTCTGTAATGATCTTCTCAGTGCTGTGACTAGGCCTCGGCCCAGCATTTGGGCATATAGAAAGGCAGTCGACATCGTGGGGCTGAGCGTCCTGCCTTGGTGTGTGAGTGTGCCATTTGCTGCGGTGGCCGGCTGTGCATAGGCTGCTCGGCTTCTGTGTCCACATGGATCCTCAGCCCACAGCAGTCTGCCCACATCTTGCCCAGCTCCGTTATTTCTTCATTATTGATCCTCCATGGTGGATCCTTCCTCATGCTGCATGTCCTTGATCTCCTTTATGTTTCTCCATAGCTCGCTCCACAGACTACGGAGTGTGATGCCATCTGAGGAGGGGGTGGGGGGTGCAGGCTAGAAGAGGACTTCAGCTCCCTCGGGGCTGCTTGCAGGCGTTTGTGGAACCCTTGGCGATTATGAGGTCGCTGGGACCTGAAGGCCGAACATCGAGCACTCTTAACTACCGAGCCATCTCCCCAATTCTTAGATGTTATTTCCTGACCCTGCGGCCAATGAGCGCCTCAGGAAGGCAGGGGACATTCAGGGAAGCTTAGCCAGGGCCCAGGTGACAGGAGGTGACTGCTGCTGGGAGAAAAGGGTGCCCTGGTGGCCCCGCTGCTGGGCTGCTCCAGTTCCCCGCCCCGCCCGCTGAGGCGGCTAACTCACTCTACCTATTTCACCAACAGAGACATTAAGCCTGACAATGTCCTTCTGGACGTGAATGGCCATATCCGCCTGGCTGACTTCGGATCGTGTCTGAAGATGAATGATGATGGAACTGTAGGTATTTTTTTGTTGAAGACTACCATTTGCTTTTGAGTTTGGCTTGTAGCTAAAAGGGAGTCCAAGCGTTCAGCTTGAGATAAAACGAAGAAAACCAGGGTTATTAATTGAATTAAGAAAATGGACCTGTTCAGGAGACGATGGGAATTTTTTGAGGAATTTTTAAAGTTTGAAAATCGTGTGTGCATGCCATGTGCGGCTGTGTGTGTGAGGTATAGCGTGCATGCGTGTGGAGGTGAGAAGACAGCCTTGGGTGGCATGCTTCCGAATCGATCATTTTCTTTTGGAGATGGGGTGGGTCCCTCACTGGGCTAGAGCTCAGAGTGGGCTCTGCCGGCTGCCGGTGGCCTTGGGAGGAGGGCCTCAGGACCCTCCTGTCCCCCTCCCCGGCCCTGGGGTTAGAGGGTGTGCCTCTGTGCGCCCCCACCCCTGGCTTCCTTTAACAGTGTGGGACGGAACTATAGAGCTCCAGATCCCCAGTGTTGTAGGGACAGCAGCTACCAACACGACCGTCTTTCAGTCCGCCTTTTCTGTTTGTTGGCCTGTGGGTGCCACTGGGGATTTGTCAGGTTTTCCAGACCCCTGGCTGGTTAAGCGTGCCGCACTAGAGTCGGTGAGGCCAGCCCTTTCCTCGGAAAAGCACTGGGAGGGCTGGGCTCCCTGCTGTTCCAGGTAGCTTTCTGCCAGGTGAGCATTCCCACGCAGGGCTCCTTAGTACAGAGTGCTGTGTGCACCAGCTGCCGTTTGTTGTGGGGCAGAAGGTACTGGCTCAGCTGGTGCCTCAGGTCAGACCAACACTGTGGCTAAGCGGCCTGTGAGTAGCCGGTCTGTTGCCTCACTGATCAGCGCCCACCCCGGTTTAACCGCACCATGTGTCCTTGCATTCTCTCCTGTGGCCACACGCCTCTGCAGCCCTGTCCAGGAAGCTTAAAAGTCACACCTAAGTGTGATGCCAGGTGTTCCAAAAGTGAGCGGCCCTGCTGTGTTTCCAAGCAGCATGTGTGCAGACGCCAGCTGACTGCAATACGTGGGCCATGCAGACGCCAGCTGACCTCGCTATGCAGGCCATGCAGATGCTGGCTGACCTCGCTGTGCAGGCCATGCAGACGCCGGCTGACCTCGCTGTGCAGGCCATGCTGATGCCAGCTGACACCACTGCATGGGTTCTGGAGCTGTGTGTACTCTCCATTGCACTGTGCTTTTTTGTTTTTAAATTTCGACCGCACATTGACTTCTTGGCAGATTGGTGCTATGGTCAAATCCAAGTCCATTCTTCTGGTGAGGAGAGAATATCCTTGGCGCGTCTGCAGTGTCATCTCCCACAGTGACATTTACCCCCTCCCCACCTTTGCCGAGTGCAGCCACTGCAGGCTGTGCGTGAGCTGCTGTTCTGAAAGCGCTGGCAGAGCCCCTTCTGTCCGCTCCAGCCAACACTCCTATACTGCTCCCTGGCGCACTGCCTGTCCCCTTCCCCAGGGCACCCCGGGGAGTCTGGTCCCCGCTTAGATGGGCCTGTGCACACTGCTCCATTGCTGCTGAGCCTCAGTGGTGGAGATCCGCTGTGTGGTGGCCACTGCTCCGCGGTGGCTCCTCTGTTACCCAGCCCTTTCCTGGGATGTTGGGCTGGCCCTCCCTGATAGCAGCTGTCCGGAGTGCAGCCTCTGCCTCAGGCCTGCTGATGTGAGTCGGGGAAGACTCTCCCCAACAGAATCTTTGTTTTCTCTTGGGAATCGATTCATGCTGGGCCACATGAATGTTTTCCCTCTAGATACACAGGTGGGCTGTACTAGGAAGCCATAGCCCGCTCGGTCCTTTCCTAAGGCCTGTGTTAAGTAGGAAAGTGCAGGGCTAGCCTGGGCACGGGGTCTCTGGACTACCCTGGAGTGGGCAGCAGGGGCGCAGGTGCTACCTCTGGGGGCTCAGGCCCACTGGAATGTCACAAAGTTGGGGCTGCAAGAGGACTTGTGTGTGCTGCGTTTTGACTTATCTGGTCCTTGATTTCTGATCATTTGCTGCTCTTGTCCCCTGACTGTTTTGTTTTCTGTTACTGCTGCATTTAAGGAAGGTGAGAAACATGTCGCTAAGAGATGCTCTTGTCTCCCTTCATCACCTCTCCCTCCCAGGTTCAGTCTTCTGTGGCTGTGGGCACACCCGACTACATCTCACCAGAGATCCTGCAGGCCATGGAAGACGGCATGGGCAAATACGGGCCTGAGTGTGACTGGTGGTCCCTGGGCGTCTGCATGTATGAGATGCTGTACGGGGAAACCCCGTTTTATGCAGAGTCTCTGGTGGAGACCTACGGGAAGATCATGAACCACGAGGTGGGGTGCTGTGCCTGCCCAGGCCACTGTGCGGGATGCCGGGAAGAGGCTGGTGGTGTTTGGGCCACGTGGGGTGGAGGGGCAGAGGTTTGAGACACCATCAGCGTAAGGGGTGACACTGCACACATGGAGCAGAAGGGAAGACGTGTTTCAAAGATGGCGGCGCCTGTGTTCCCGGGCCGCAGACTCGTAGAGGAGAAGCAGGCTGTGTGGAACATGTGTGCACGTAGCTGGGAAGAGCCTGGGGTGCTGGGGGTCAGTCACGAGTGAGCTCGCCTCCACATGGAGCGTCATTCCTTCCCTGATCCCAGGCCGCTTCTTCCCTCTTTCAAGCTTTCTGTCACCTTGATGTTGTTTCCTCCCCCTCCTCCCCCAGTGCATAACTGATTGGACACGGGTGAACACATACACGCTCGGCAGCCGTCTGCCACAGAGCTACACACCTAGCAGACCCGTGGGGTAGGATTTCTTTTCCGGTCTGCTGTAGCAGAGAGGAGCACCGATAAATGTGCGTGCATGCACACGCCTACCCACATCCTGAAAATGGAGTTATATGCAGTTGACCTGTCTTTCAGCCACTACCTCCCGTTAATTGCTCATGTTGGGAGCAGATTGACATAAAAACGGTACATTGCTTTATATTTCATTTCAAGTCACAGTAAAAACTACGCTTAGGATATTTTCAGGCTGCGGAGATGGCTCCATCGGTAAAGTGTTTGCTGTGCAGTTGTGCAAGCCTGAGTTTGAAGCCCCAGCACCCACGTGAAAACCAGTGTGGCAATGCACAGCTGCCCCCCGATGGAGGGCTAGGCAGGCCCTGGGGCCGGCCGGTGTAGACAGAGCAGTGAGCTCCGGCCTCAGGGAGGCCTTTTGCAAAAATAAGTCAAGGCGGAAGGTAATTGAGGAGGACCCCAGACAGACACACGCACGCGCGCACACCCCTTCACAGAATAGAGGTATCTTCTTATAAATAAGTGCTTTGTAGAAAGAGTTCACACGTTGTGTACTCGCCTTGAGCAGATGGTCAGAACCACCCTCATGGTGTGGACTCGCTGCTAACTGCGAGGGCTTAGGCGCTGGGTGTGCTCATCTGCGGGCCGGGCTGGTGCCTCTGCGCCCACCTGCCGAACCTTCACTCTGGCCCTGTGGAGAACCTAGCCAATACACCCCTTGACATGTGTGGCGCCTGTGTGAAACTCAGCTCTCAGCCCTGTGCTGTGTGTGTGATCGGGCTTCTGCTTGCATTTTTGGCATTTTTACCTCACACACAGACACGTTTCTCATGGTCAGTGTGTTCTGTCCTTTATAAACAAGGTCCTTTCGTAGGAGTTCAGTTGATCAGTCCTTCTCTTGGTCAAGGTGCAGATGTGCTAAGTCAGGGGTTCAGTCTGCCCTTTGCTCCTGGTGTCACAGAACACATGGTCTGTGCTATTCCTGCATGGTGAGGTGTGGACACTGAGGCATTCTCTTTTTTAAGAGGCAGCGCTGGCCAGGCTCCGGTCCATGCTCGTTACTGTTTGAAGAGCCACAAGTCTAGTCTGTGAGCCTTGCCTGTGGGCAGTGCTAACGTGTCAGCATTTGGTTATATTAATTAATTATGTGTTGTACGTATGGTACATGTATGTACATGCATGTGCCACAGCACATGTTGGAAACATGTTGTGGTGTTCTTCCCTCTGTTCACATGGTTTTGGAGATCAAACTCCTTTTGCCAGAATCCAAGGCAAGTGAGTGCCATTTACCCACTGAGCAGGCCCAAAGGAATGCTTTTCTTATTTGCCCTTTTGGAATTTAAATTCTGTAGCCTCAGCCAGGCTGTGGGAATGCCTTTAATCCCAGCACTCAGGAGGCTGAGGCAGGTGGATTTCTGTGACTTTAAGGCCAGCCTGGTCTACAGAGTTCCAGGACAGCCAGGGCTACACAGGGAAACCCTGTTGCAGGGGGGACATTCCTAGTTTCAGCTTACCCTTGGTTAGTCATGAAGGGAGGATTACTTCCTGTGTGGTCTGCACATCTCGGGTTTTTCTGACTGTGTCCCCTGGCTGTCCCTTCCTCCCCAGGAGCGGTTTCAGTTCCCATCCCACGTCACCGACGTCTCTGAAGAAGCGAAAGACCTTATTCAGAGACTGATCTGCAGCAGAGAACGCCGGCTCGGGCAGAATGGAATAGAGGATTTTAAGAAGCATGCCTTTTTTGAAGGTCTAAATTGGGAAAATATCCGAAACCTTGAAGCACCCTACATTCCCGATGTGAGCAGTCCTTCTGACACATCCAACTTTGACGTGGATGACGACGTGCTAAGGAACACCGTGAGTGCCCCGTGCATGTCCCCTGGGGCTGCTTCCTGGTGGGCCTGAGCAGCAGCACGTCTCCTCCCAGATGCCTGACAAGTCAGTGTGGTGCAGAACTAGAGCTGGAGAGATGGCTCAGCCGTCTTCAGAGGGACCCAAGTTCTGGTCCCAGCACTCAGATGAGGCAGCTCACAGCTGCTGCCCCTCCAGCTCCAGGGGCTCCAGCACATGCTTACACACGTGTGGCAGACACACACCCACACATAAAATAACAATTAAGGTAGCTGGGTGTGGTAATGCATATTTAACCCCAGAACCATTGGTGGCAGAGACAGGTAGGTGTCCCTGAGTTCAAGACCAGCCTGCTCTACCTAGTGAGTTCCAGGCCTGCCAGGTGTGTATAGTAAGATCCTGTCTAGAAGTTACCTTTATTTTTTATTTTTTTATTTTTTTTTTAAGTTTTACAGTTATTTTCAAGCCTTCAGCTTTGTCCTTTGTGTTCTTTTAAAAGATGATGGCTCACTCTTTTGATTTAAAAAAAAAAAACGTTCACGTTGTAGCACATGGAAAGCATTTTCACTTTTATTTTTCCTGTATTTTATACCTTTTAATTCAGCGTTAGATTCATTGTTGTGCTGCAGCTTCATTGTTGCCATGGCTACCTCTGTATCTAAAGGTGCGAGGCCCAGGGAGCCTGGGCCATGAGCCTGCCTGGCGCTCTGGCAAGCCTACATAGCTTCTGCTTTATGCAGCTGGAGCTCAGGGTAGTGACAGCAGGAACAGGGGTTTGGTGGGGCTTTTTGTTTTGTTTTGTGTTTTGTAGTATTGTGCTGCTTATTTGAAGGAAGATTACATTTGTGTTATGTGTCCTTATGCAGGAAATATTACCTCCTGGCTCTCACACAGGCTTCTCTGGACTGCATTTGCCGTTCATTGGTTTTACGTTTACGACAGAAAGGTATGACTGCCTTATGTCTCTTCAGTAGGGTAGGCACAGCCCGAGGTGGGCTCTGAAGTGTCTGCGCATGCCATAAGGGCTGGGAGGATGTTGTTCCAGTGAGACGCAGGGAGAATCTTTGGTCCTTTATTGATTGCTATAGGTGTGAGTCCGCACCAGCTGGCTTTTCCTGTAAAGAGCAAGATAGTGAGCTTGGTCGTGTGCCACGTCACAATGTTGTGGTCAGCAACAGACCACATACACACACATACACAGCGGAGGTGTGAAATCCCTGTTGCCTGGCAGTGCCAGCCTCTGCCGATTGTGGTAGTGCTCCTGCACCGGGGACATGCATAAGTTCAGCGCACGTGCCTGACGTGTAACAAAGGACTGCTCCCAGCTCACGTAGCTGCAGCCCACTCTTGTGTGAACACTGAGGCTGGAGACGCAGGTTGGCAGTTAGGAGCCTGGATGCTCCTCCAGAGGACTGGGGTTCCGTTCCCAGCGCTCACAGGACAGTTCACAGCCATGACTTGGTCCCAGAGATCTTGACACCCTCTTCTGGCCTCCTTGGGCACTGTATGGATGTGATACAGAGGTGTATAAGCAGGCAAAGCACTCATACACACACCATAAAATGGAAAAGCATTGGGGCTGGAGCCCAGCAGCAGCACTTGGCAGCATGCATGGGGTCCTAGGTTCCCGCCCTGGTGGCGGGGGCGAGGAGGGGGGGGTGGGACATGTCAGAAACAGCTGCAAAGGCTCATGGAAGGTACAGGAACAGGACGTGCCCACAGGCTATAGTTGGTGAGTCCTAGGTGTAGACTGTCAGATGGTGGGATTTATTTTGGTGAAAGCCACTGGTGGCCACAGCTTTTTCTGTTCGCACTCAGCCAAGAAGCCTTTAGCGCTCACTCACTGCCTGCTTTTGTCTGTACTGGCTTCCTGGCTCCTACTTGCCGCCAGTGGAGTTGGAGTTCTGTTCCTCCTGGGATCCATCCGTGTGTGGCCTCGGCCAGTGGTGGTGATGCGCCATGGGTAGCTCCTGTCTGTGACGCCGCAGTCATGGCTGGCACCTTGCCACTCCTGGTCCAGGTGGCGTCAGTGCCCACAGTGCAGTGGGGTGCTCACAGGGCGCTGGCCACACTCCTGCAGCCCCACCTGCCTGTGAAGACGGTTTGGAAGGAGGGGTCTAAGACTCCGCCTTGTGATAGACTGCAGAAATGCTGGTTGGCTTATAGTCTGTAACAGAAGGAAGGGGGGCGCCGGTGCCCAGCTCATCGTATGCCCTGAGCAAACTGAGCAGAGCTGAGAAGCACACGCAGCAGTTCAAGGGTCAGGCTGTCTTCAGTGGAGCTGTCTTCCGCTTCCACTGAGCAAGGGAGGGAACTCAGTCAGGAGAGTGGTCGCGAATCAGCTGATCCTGCACAGCTGAGCCGCATGTCCAGAGGCCTGCCGTGTGCCACTTCGCCTGCAGCTCTCCCAGCTGGTGCGAGGCAGAACGGCGAGCCTTTGACCACTTACCAGTGGGCCGTGCTTCCCTGCAAGCCCAACTCGCTGGGCAGAAGACCTTAGTTTTGCTTTTCCATTTGGGCGTGAGCGGTGATTTATTTCCAAGTCAGCATCCATTCTCTGCGTGTCCTGCGCAGCCTCCCTCTCCCCGAGCGATGGGAAGTAAGGCGCTCTTGTCTAACTTTGGCTCTAAATACAAAGAAGTCTTCTCACAGGTGCCTTGTGCGCTGCTTTGAAAAGACTCAGCCCAGAAAGCCTGTCCGTGCTGACGGAGGCCCTGCCGGCTCTCTGTAGATAAGAAAGCCTGTTGCTCTTTGCAGCTGCTTTTCTGACCGAGGCTCTCTGAAGAGCATGATGCAGTCTAACACATTAACCAAAGATGAAGATGTGCAGCGGGACTTGGAGAACAGCTTGCAGATCGAAGCTTACGAGCGAAGGATACGAAGGCTGGAGCAGGAGAAGCTAGAGCTGAGCCGGAAGCTGCAGGGTAAGCCCTGGCGTAGCCTGAGGTGGGCCAGGCTCCTGCCCCGCGCACTCGGCTGCCGTTCTCAATGCTCTCTCTCCCTCAGAGTCCACCCAGACTGTTCAGTCCCTCCACGGCTCCACACGGACCCTGGGCAACTCAAACCGAGACAAGGAAATCAAGAGGCTGAATGAGGAAATTGAACGTCTGAAGAATAAGATGGCAGGTCGGTGCTCTCGCCGTCAGCCTCTTGCTCTTTATTCTTGAACGCTACTCTCCTGTTTTCAGAACCTTTTTTTCTAGGGTGGACAAGTAGGGAAAAACCATAAAGCTTTTGCAAGCTTACGTGGAGTTGTGGCACGTTGTCCATATTTGAAATTGTTTTCCTTCCTTACTTGGTTCTGCTGATGTAGTTGTCTCCATAAATGCTTACTTTTCCCTTGCACTTAACTTGCCTGATTATTGCCCTAGAATTCCGGGGTTCAGCCTCCCACCTCCCACCTCCACCCTCTTTCGTTTTGTAGGGAAGTTTGTCTTACATGTAGGAGTGTTTTGCCTGCGTGCATATGTGTGTACCGTATGCTTTCTTGGTACCTGTTGAGGTCAGAAGAGGAAGTCGGATTCCCTAGAACTGAGTGACAGGTAGCTGTGACCCACCATGTGGTGCTGGGCACCGAAACTGTGCCCAGGTCCTCTGGACATGTGCTCTTACCCATTCCTTGGATTCTCCAGCACCTTCCAACTCTGCTTATAGTTCTCGTCCTGAAACTCTCTGAGGTCTCCACTCACTCCTGAACCAGGTCCCTTAGCCACATGTGGTAGACTCTTGCATCAACTCTGTCTCCAGGTTACATTTGAAGATTGTCCTCTCCATTTCTGATCAGACCCCACCATCCTGATGTCTATTATTCACCAATGAAATACTGTCTTCCACCCTGGGAGAGGGCCAGCACTTTGGGGTGTTGGAGGGACTGAGGCAAGGCAGTCTTTGAGCAGAGTCTCCAGAATATAACAGATGGTTAGGGTAAACACTGAGAAGCCTGGAGGTGGTGTGTGAGGCCAGTGCTTGGGTCCAAGGAAAGGCTTCTGAGTGAGGACAGTGTGAGGCTGGCAAGGGGGTGCAGTGGTGCTGGCCACCAGACCGGACAGTTAGCCCTTAGTCCTGCTGCCCACAAGCTGGCCCCTGACCTCCACACCTCACTGCGGCGTGCACGTGGGCACACACTACACACGCATACATGTGAGGTAAACAAATGGAAACTGGTGAAGAAAACTCTTATCTGGGAATTAGATAATTTCAGGTCAGTAAATCAGCCAACATAAAGTCACTGTACACAGAGGAACACGATTTCTTTCTCTTCCGTCCAGATTCAAACAGGCTTGAACGACAGTTTGAGGATACAGTGACTCTTCGCCAGGAGCATGAGGACTCCACACATCGGCTGAAAGGCCTGGAAAAGCAGTACCGCCTGGTGCGGCAGGAGAAAGAAGAACTGCACAAGGTAGCACAGCCTGTCTGTGTGAGGAGCCTAAGCCTGAGGAGGCCTGTGTGTGAGGAGGACCCTGAGGAGACCTGTGTGTGAGGAGGACTCTGAGGAGGCCTGTGTATGAGGAGGACTGTGTGAGGAGGACTCTGAGGAGACCTGTGTGTGAGGAGGACTCTGAGGAGACCTGTGTGTGAGGAGGACTGTGTGTGAGGAGGACCCTGAGGAGGCCTGTGTGTGAGGAGACCTGTTTGTGAGGAGGACTGTGTGTGAGGAGGACCCTGAGGAGGACTCTGAGGAGGCCTGTGTGTGAGGAGGACTGTGTGTGAGGAGGACCCTGAGGAGACCTGTGTGTGAGGAGGACTGTGTGTGAGGAAGACTCTGAGGAGACCTGTGTGTGAGGAGGATCCTGAGGAGGACTGTGTGTGAAGTAGGCTGGCTGGTGCTGAGCACCCACATCATGTAGGGCATCTTGTTCCCAGGAGCAGTTTCCAAACCCATGACCATAATTTGAATCACTTTCAACTTTAATATGACAAAATAGAGCTTACAGAATTCTTTTCCTTCAGCAATTGGTAGAAGCTTCGGAGCGATTGAAGTCCCAGACCAAAGAACTCAAAGACGCCCATCAGCAGCGGAAGCGGGCCCTGCAGGAGTTTTCAGAGCTCAATGAGCGCATGGCGGAGCTCAGGTCCCAGAAGCAGAAGGTGTCGCGCCAGCTCCGTGACAAGGAGGAGGAGATGGAGGTGGCCATGCAGAAGATTGACTCCATGAGGCAGGACATCCGGAAATCTGAGAAGCTCAGGAAGGAGGTACCTTTCCTTTCCTTTATTTTATCTACCGGTGTGACCGTGGGTGCGCATGTACTGGTGAATCTGTCGGTCAGAGGACAGCTTGTAGGGGTCGGGTTTCTCCTCCACCATGTGGGCTCCAGAGACTGGGACCAAGTCATTAGGCTGAGGTGCAGGGGCTTCTTTCTGGCTTTTAAGAATTTGAGTTTAAAAAAAAAAAAACCACACTTGGGTGTTTTTAACCGGGTGTATATGTACGTATGTGTGTGTATATATACATAAAAGCCTGGTTTCAGGCTAGGCACCTGAGCAGGAGGAGTTTCGGTCTTCTGGTGGTGTCCTCAGGCCTGCCTGGAGTGCTGTCGCCCTGGGCAGGCTCCGCGTCCTAAGTTCGTGGCAGGCACTTGCCGATGGTGGTGGACAGCCTGGCAGGGCGTGCTCTGGTGCCTTCGTGTGCAGGCTGTCAGCCCCAAACGCCTGTTTGTTTCTCAGTTTCCTTTCGTGTATCCGTAGTGGTAGTCAGTCCAGTTAGTTAGCGAAACCCCCAAGAATTACGGGTAAAGTGATAGGCCGCCTCGCTTTGTCCTGAGACTTTGGGCACACGGACAAAACAAGCTTGGTCTTCAGTTAATTGTCACCTGTCTGACTGGGTCATGGGCACGTGGGCTTTTCTCTCCTTTTGAGGATGTTTGAATTTTCATTTAAAAACAAGATTGTAAGTGTAACAGTTTTTTTTAATTACACCCTCCAGTGTCGGAATTGTTTCCACAAACTGGGAGCTTTTCTTGAATTTAAGCCTCAGATCATCTATTTAGCTAGAACTCGGGCTTGTTTCAGTCCAGCTAAAGTGTCCCTCAGCCTTCAACGCATGCTGAAGCTGGTACAGGGAAACTGGATGGAGACTTGTGCTCAGCCCTTCGGCCAGGTTCTGGTTGTAAGAGGCAGATCTGCTCTTTCTTAGCTGGAATCTCGGCTTGAGGATGCAGCCGCCGAGGCCTCTAAGGAGCGGAAACTGCGTGAGCACAGCGAGAGCTTCTGCAAGCAGATGGAGAGCGAGCTCGAGGCCCTCAAGGTAGAGCTTCTTCCCCGGGGCGCTGCCTATCTCCAGGGCAACTTCCAGGAGGTAGAGGTGCGGGAGGACGTGTGGCCACGGCCCTTTTAACAGTTTCCACTGTAAAAGCCAAGTCCATTCCTTTGTTGTATGAAAGTTTCAGGCTTTGTGGTCAGTGCTGCTGGGTGAGCAGGGGATGCCTCCTTCCTGTCCTGATTTCCTGCACTTGGGCATGCTCAGTTCTGGAAAAGCCAGGTCGAGCCAAGTCCTGTTGTTGATGTGACAGAGGGCAGTCAGAAGGCTTGGAGAGCACAGTCAAGAGTGAGGGGCCAGGGCCAGGCCATCAGTGTGCTCTTGACCTCTGGAGCCCGGGCCTCCATATCGCTGGGGTTGTGGTGGCGCCCTGTCCTTTCAGCCCTTCTGCCATGGTATTCCTCTTCCTCTTTGCCATCACTGGATCCAGCTCTCAGCCACACTGTTTCCCAGACTGTTTCCTCAGACTAACTCTCTGCTGGCTCTTTGCCACATTCCACACATACAGCCAGCAGTGAGTGAAGAACCATCAGGGACACCCTGCACTCCTTCCTGGTGCCCTGGACCCAGTCTGCAGTGTGCCCAGCCTGAGTCAGCCCCTCTCTGCGGCCTTCCCCAGCCACGCCAGCCTTCCCAGTAGACCCGGCCGTCTTTGCCCCAGCGTGCCTGTGCGCACTATCTGTGCTGCCTCAGATCCCTTACAGCCCAGGTGGCCCCACACCTGTCCCATGTCCCAGGCTCTCCTTCCCTTACCTAGTGCCCTGCTGTCACCCTTCTGCTGCCTGCCCCTGAGAGCAGGACCTCAGCGCCTCTTCAGTCACTGGAAGGTCTGTGCCAGGCAGTCAGCACCCAGAGTCCTGAGTGAATGGGCAAACAGCACAGCGCTGAGGTGCCAAGCCTGTGCATGGGCCGCAGGGCAGGCGCTGTCCCCCAAACTCGCCTGTGGTTTAGAAGGCCTGCCTCCCCCACATGGCTCTGCAGTTCTAGGTGGCAGACGGCATCGTGCCCTTGAGGAAGGACACAGAGGCTGTGGTTTATTTTGACCTTTATTTGAAGGTGAAGCAGGGAGGCCGGGGTCCAGCGGCTGCGTTGGAACACCAGCAGGAGATCTCCAAAATCAAGTCAGAGCTTGAGAAGAAAGTCCTGTTCTATGAGGAGGAGCTGGTCCGCCGAGAGGCCTCCCATGTGCTCGAAGTAAAGAACGTGAAGAAAGAGGTACACGACTCAGAAAGCCACCAATTGGCCCTGCAGAAAGAAATCCTAATGCTGAAAGACAAGTTGGAAAAGTCAAAGCGAGAGCGGTAGGTGCTGGTGGCCCCAGTGAGGGAGGGAAGCCCAGTGGCACCCTGCCGCTGCAGGGTCTGAGGCCCTCCATCCCCTGCACAGGCACAGTGAGCTGGAGGAGGCCGTCGGCACCGTGAAAGACAAGTACGAGCGGGAAAGAGCGATGCTGTTTGATGAAAACAAGAAGCTGACAGCTGAAAACGAAAAGGTGACTTAGTTTGCACCACCACCCGGGGGAGCTGCTGCTTTCTCACTTGAGTTTTTTGGAAGCCTCGTGCCTCTCTTAAATATTTTGACATTTAGATGAAATGATACGTTCGGCCCTTTAAATGTCGAAAAGCTGCTCCTCCTTGGCGCTGTCGCTTCCTAGGTCAGATTTTTACTGAGCTGAGACTTGGGTTAGGGACAGGGTAAGCCCCACCGTGCTGACAGCCGCAGAGCTGGCATCGCTGTGCTGCGCAGAGGCGCCAGACAGACCTGTGATGTGGTGACATTGTTTAATTGCAGCTTTGTTCCTTTGTGGATAAACTAACAGCCCAAAATAGACAGCTGGAAGATGAGCTGCAGGACCTGGCATCCAAGAAGGAGTCGGTCGCGCACTGGGAAGCACAGATCGCAGAGATCATTCAGTGGTACGTGCCAGGTGCGGTGTGGAGGGCCTCTGCCTTGGCCACACTCGTCCTGCAGGCTGCGGTGCGCTCGCTGCTGTTAGCCTGAACCCCTGCCTCTAGGAAGCAGTGCTCTTCACACTGGACTGAGGGCGGGAGACCCCTTAGGACTTGGGTTGAACGGCTCATGCTCCTCATTGCGGGTGACACAGCGGAGAGCTGCCGTGGCAATGTCCGCACACCTGGGGAGCCCCTGCTCTCTGCTCAAGAGAGGCGGCTGGTGCTCTGGCCACAGAGGCGTGGTCCTGAGGAAGGCAGGCACTGCTCGTCTTCAGAAGAGAAATCTCTATCCCCCCATGTAGGGTCAGCGATGAGAAGGATGCCAGGGGCTACCTTCAAGCCCTTGCCTCTAAGATGACTGAGGAGCTGGAGACTTTGAGAAGCTCCAGTTTGGGATCAAGAACCCTGGTAAGATGCCGTCAAAGCTTGATTTCTCCTAGCGAGCTCACTGGTGGGTTCATTGTAAGTGACTGTGCAGCTTAGGGGCCATTCAGATGCGTGCAGGGAAGCAGCTTGTGTCGCTCGCAGGACAGCTAGCAGCTCTCAGTCCATGCTGCTCATGGCCTCATTTCCTTAGCTGTCAACTTGTGACATACTTAGAAATCACTGTGACCCAGCATGGGAGTGTAGGTGCTCCTAGAGGCCAGAGGCGCCAGAGCCTCCTGGAGCTGAGCAGCTGGGCAGGAGTGCTGACCTTGAGCACTCTGCAGGAAGAGCCTCAGTGGCTGGAGCCATCTCTGCTGCCCATTCTCCTCTCTTAAGACTAGATGAGTAATGTGTATGTATGTATATAAGTGAATAAAAGGTAGTAAAAGCAACGTAGAATTTTATTTAGAACGTAAAATTGGTCATCTTACATTTTATTGAGATAAGGTCTCTCTGTGTTGCCCTGGCTGTCCTGAAACTCTTTGTGTTAATCAGGCTGGCCTGGAACTCAGAGATCCTCCTGCCTCTGCCACCGAGTGCTGGGATTAAAGGCATGCGCTACCACGCCATTCTGCAGAGGGGCAGAAAAGCGACCATGCACTTGACTCTGGTGGAAACCATTTTTTGGTTTTAGATTCTAGATTAAGAAACACCAATTAGGCTATTCAGTGAGTTTGGGGTTAGGGAAGTAGCTTAGTTGGTGAAGTGCCTCCTACAAATACGAGAACCTAAGTCTGACCCATAGCACCCAAGTGAAAACTCTAAGTGCAGCGGCAGACCCTGCAGCTCTTGCCGGGAGGACAGACAGGGCGGTTCCTGGGCTTGCTGGCAGCCAGTTTACACTGATTGCCGAGCCTAAGGCCCAGTGAGGAGACTATTTCTCAGAAAGTAAGAAAAACTCCTGGGAAACAGTACCCGGGGTTGACAGCTGCCCTCTGTACTTGTGCACCCATGTGCAAGCACACAGCAAAAACAACTAAAACGCAAAGTAAATTCAGGAATATTCAGTAAGTTTATTCTATTGCCAGGCAGTGGTGGCGCACCTTTTAATCCCAGCACTCAGGAGGCAGAGGCAGGCAGATCTCTGTGAGTTCCAGGCCAGCCTGGTCAACAAATAGAGTGTCAGGACTGCCAGGGCGACCCAGAGAAACCCTGTCTTGAAAAAGAAAGAAAGAAAAAATGTATATCCTATTTCTCGTTTTTTTGTTCTACTTTAGTTATATTTGCATACACATTTGTAGCCGTTTATTTGCACTTAGGAAAGCTGGTTTGCTTTATTCACTGTAGCTTCATTTTAGTAGGTTAGTCCTTTATTCCTCCTTTTCCTCCTAATAATTTTAGCCTTTTACTGTGAGTAGGAATCAGTAATGACCTAGGGTGAAGAAGTAGTAAAATGTTTCAGGATTAGAGGGAGAAACTAACAGACCTCATATGGCTTATAAGTGTCCAGTTAACCAGCACACAAACGGTACCACGAAAATCAGGTGTTTGTTTAAAAGTTACAGCAGACATGTTGGCATCCACCTTTGATCCCAGAACTTAAGAAGCAGAGGCAGGACGGATCTCTATGAGTTCAAGGCCAGCCTAATATATGTAAACAGTTTTAGGTTAGCCAGGGCTATACAGTGAGACCCTGTCACACAAAAAAGGAAAGAAAGGGAAAAAGAAAACCCAAGTAGAAGTACTGGGGAAACGGCTCTGGCCAGGTACAGGGAAAGGCAAAGGCGCATGTTCTAGCTACAACACTCTGTAGCAGGAAGAGTGTACCTGCCATACAGTTGTCTCCTGACCTTCACGTGCTTGCCAGAGCACAGCCACACACGCCAAGGAAGAATGTTCTGTCTGCGTGTGTGTGTGCTTGGCGCAAGTCCAAGAGAGTGAATGTTGGAGCTCCTAGAACGGGAGTTACAGGTGGCTGTTAGCCGCCATGTGAGTGAGGGCACTGAACCCAGGTCCTCTTGAAGAGCAACAGGTGCTCTTCACTGCTGAGCCATCACTCCAGCTCAGAATGAAAAAGAAAAACATTAAACAGAGGCAGGCGTGGTGACGCACACCTACAGCCCTCAAACTGGAGTTGGGCTACATAGTGAGACTCTCTCAGAACTGTTTGTTTGTTTTGTTTTGTTAGTGTTTTGAGACAGAGTCCCGCTATGTAATCTTTGCCAGCCTGCAACTCACTGTTAGACCAGGCTGGCCTGGAACTCACGGAGATCCTCCTGCCTTTGCCGTCCAAGCTCTGGGATTAAGTACTACCACCCCCAGCTTAAACTCTGTTTTTAAGGGCTTCTGGAAAGGGCTGGAGAGGTGGTGAAGAGTTACACTGACCTTCCCTGGGACCCAGGCTTGGGTCCTAGCACCCATGCCTGGCAGCTCACAACCACTGTAACTCCAGCTCCAGGGTAGCCAAGCCTCTGGTCTTCGTGGGCACAGGCAGTTACGTGGCCGTACGAACACACATACACACGCAGTACATAAAAGTAAAAATAGTGAAACTGTCTCTTTTCAAAAAGACTTCTAAGGAAGAATTAGAGTTAAAAAAATAATACCCTGGAGATTTAGCTCAGTTGTAGGGCACTTTCCTAGCGGGCCCTTGCTCAGAGCTCATTCTTCAGCACTACAGAAAGAAATAATTATAAATACTAGAACTAAAAACGGGACTGATGAAGGTTAATTTGTAAATATAATACTAAAGGTGTAAGACTGAAAATGTGAATTACTTGTTTGTATTCATTTTATTAAGTAAAATGTATTTTTTAATTGATTTAAAATCTATTTTGTTACTTTAACCAATGTCGAAGGATCCACTGTGGAAAGTTCGTCGGAGCCAGAAGCTGGACATGTCCGCGCGGCTGGAGCTTCAGTCTGCTCTTGAGGCTGAGATCCGTGCCAAGCAGCTCGTCCAGGAGGAGCTGAGGAAGGTCAAAGACACAAACCTGTCCTTTGAAAGGTCGGTTTTTCTTTGAGCTGACCTCACAGAGGAGCTGGGGCTCTGTGTGACCTTGGAGGCTAAGCAGGGCGACCAGGAATGTAAGGTGTAGAGCTCTTAGTGCTGTACAAGAGTCAGGTGGGGAGACTGCCTTTTCCACACGGGTACAGTCCAGTGTTCTCAGGAAGTAATGAGGACCTCAGTGCACGCCTGTAATCCCAGCGCTCAGGAGGCTGAGACAGGAGGTTCTGAGTTCAAGGCCAGCCTGGACTATGAAAAAGCCGGAAAGGGCTGACGATGCGAGCCAGTGGTGAAGAACTTGCCATGCCTGAGCAATGCCTAGATTAGTTTTGTGCCCCTCATCCGCCCAGGCGAGTGGACATCACTGTCCCCATTCTACACGTGGCGAGACAGGTGCGGGTAGGAGGTGAGGTGATCTGCTCAGTGCCATCGCGCCAAGTGTGCCGGGTCCTCCACACTCACAGCAGCCCCCCTTGTGTCAGTCTCACCCGCAGTCTTACATGCTCCTTGAGCACGGTCTTATTTAGAGATCTTTGTTCACTGGTGTTAAGGCAAGGTCTTGATGGAGTCCAGCCCCGCCTGGTTTTGATCCTCCCGTGTCGGCTTCCTGGTTGCTGAGAGGAAGGGCTGGCATGCCATTAGCCCCTCTCAGGAAGCCAAGAGGGCCCTGCACTCATACTCCAGCACGTCGGAAAACAGGGCAGGTGCCCTCTGTTCAGTGCACTTACAGCCATTTACTTCTTATTTCAGCAAACTAAAGGAATCTGAAGCCAAAAACAGGGAATTATTAGAAGAAATGCAAATTCTGAAGAAAAAGATGGAGGAAAAATTTAGAGCAGATACAGGTAAATGAAAACCTAAAGATTTGAATTGTTAAATAGTAGCCTTTTCTAATGAGTGGTTTTCTTTTTATAGCTATGTTTAGTTGTATAAAATCTTTCAAAGCTAAAATTTTGAAACAATACGTTTAAAAATACCTCCCCCAAATTAGCAATAATTTCTTCCTTTGAAAATGAAAGCAAACACACACGTGCACACATGTAGTCACATATTCATATCCCCGGTCACACAAAACGTGGTCCTGTTCCGTGCGGGGGAGAGCACGGCCTGGCAACCCTCTGGGGCCCTTTTGCAGCTGCTCTGAGCCCTCTGGGCTTTTGCTGCCCTTTGCTCACCTGGAAGGTGCTGTGCTGTGGTGCTGAACAGCTGTAATCCCAGTGCTCGGGACGCTGAGGCAGGACGGTCCCGAGTTTGAGCCAGACTGGAGTCCATAGATGGGTGTGCATAGAGCGCTTCATGTGTTGGGGTAGATTTTAGAAGTGAGGCTTTGTCCATGGCAGAAGGCCTTATCAGTCAGTCTGGGACAGGAGGGCTTGCCCCACAGCCCACTCTCAAAGTGGCCGTCAACACCAGGATTCTTCATCCCAAAAGGTGTCTCTCACTACAGGAATTTGCACTCTTTGGTCTGTTGTGTAAAATCTGGGGCCTTCACGTTTCAGAAGCTTTTTTATATATTGAGGATGAAATCCCTTTTGATTTAGGTTGATTTTCCTACTTTGACTTTGCTAAGGAATAGCCTTCCTGGGGTAGGGTTTAGCTTAACGTTAGAGTGTTTCCCTGACATGCAGAGTTCTGGCCTGTGCACCCATGAGTGCTGCTGCATCCAGGCATGCTGATCTGCAATGAGACCCTGCTGTCCCCTCCCAAAAACTTTTTTGTGTAGAACTTACTAATCTGGGCTTTCCCTGAGAAGGAAACTGTTCCCGCTGTGGCTGTTCAGGTCATGAGTACGTTTTCTGATCATTTTATATTCTCTGGATATCGCTGTTCTGCTGGGTTGTACGGCTCCACATCGCTTGCATGCTTGGTGCCTGCCCAGGCCAGAAGTGGGTCCTCTGGAACTGGGATCTGATTACAGTCGATTGTGAACATCTGGGAATCCAGCCTGGGTCTTCTGGACGTGTCGCATATCCAGTGCCCTTGACCTCCGAGTCACCTTTTCAGCCCCCTCGTCCCATTCTTTTTAGAAACAGGACAGAATCTCATGGTGTTGCTCAGGCTGGCCTCAAACTTCTGGCCTTCCCCCCACCCACCCCGGCCCGGCGCGGCTTCAGCTTTAGGTTGGGGGTAGTGGACGTGAGCCCACTCTGGCCTGATGCTCAGTGTCTCCCCAGCTGTATGCTCGTCTCAGCTCTCCTTTCTCTACTGACATCGTGTGGGGCATTTCTCCTCACGCAGCCTCTGTGACCCTGTGATCCCTCCTGCCATCCACCCCTCCTTTGAGAGGCTTTCTCGGGTTCCTTTGTGAGAAGAGTGTTAACTCCGCCTACTCTGGAATCCCATCAGGTTGGTGGGTTTCTTTTAGGACAACTTATGTCTTTATGGTTTTTGCCTCAGTTTTCTTTTCTTTCTGGCAGGGCTCAAACTCCCAGACTTCCAGGATTCCATCTTTGAGTATTTCAACACTGCTCCTCTTGCACATGATCTGACCTTCAGAGTGAGTACTGCTTGTTGAAAAGAAGTGTGTAAGTTACAGATAGTGAATGTAGGCTGGCGTGGTGGCACACGCCTGTGATCCCAGCGCCCACGGAGGCAGAGGCAGGAGGGTCTCTGTGAGTTCAAGGCCAGCCTGCTCTACAGAGTGAGTCCAGGACAGCCAGGGCTACACAGAGGAAACTGTCCCCTCCCCCCAAAAAATTATAATTAAAAATTTTAAAAATATAGAAACAGTAGAGTGTGGCTTCACAGCCTATAAACCCAAAAGGGCCCAGGACAGGAAGGTTTGACGTCGATGTGAGAGTTGTCAGGTGATGTCATGGTCAGGGAAGTCACGCATGTGAAGGTAGAGACCACTGAAGGTGTTGGAACTGCTCCTGGAGACTGGGCAGAACTGAAAAATACTTCGCCTTTGCAGTGCAGAAATCTACACTGGCCCCTGGCTGAGCAGTGAATGTTTGGGGTAAAATTTAAAATAATAGTCATGTTTAAAGTAAAAGTCCTGTTGCCACTTCTGGGCCTTCTGTGTGGAGTGGACTCAGTGGTTAATGGGGAAAGTGGTTTATAAGGGATTGAGTAGCAAGCCTGGCCCTGCCCGTCACTAAGCCGGCAAACCTCAGGGTGACCAGGGCGTGGCTGCCGTCTGCTGAGAATGCCCCTGCAGAGCAGCCAAGCCGCCTCTGCCTGCCCCACGGGTGTCCCAGGGCAGCCGTGCTCTCCCTCGGGAGCAGCGGAGCAGACTGGCTGTCCTAGTTCCTTGCATGCGCATGGGAACTCGAAGGCTGGGGGCAGCTTAGTGACAGGCCTCGCCTAGCACCGGTTTGATCCCCGCTCCGTAAGGAGCTGAAGGGTGAAAGGTGTGTCTTCAGTGGAGCAGCAGGTTGAGCACCTGGAGCTGGTCTTCCAAACCTCTTCCTTACTGTTGACCCTTCCAGGAGTCAGAGCGAACGTAGTGAGCGCTCACATACTCCCCTGCCATGCGCTGCATCTGTGCACGCGCCCTCTCTCCACCCGCCTGCCTCCCTCACGTGCACAGGTTTTCTCTAACCTAGCCGATAGTGGTTTGTAGACAGCAGCGAGCAGAGCACCTTGCACGGTTGTTTCCCCAGACTCAGGCTCTTCTCCGTGAATGTCAGCACCATCCCAAGGCTGCACCCGCACGGAGGTTCACCTCAGGGCAGACTCGCTTGCAGTCCTGGCTCCTGGATATGACCCTCACGGCTGTTTCCTCCAGTCAGGACCCACCAGGGATCACTGCTGACTGGTTCTATCTAAACAGCCTGTCTCTTCCCGCTTAGGATAAAATAGAATGCCCCACACTCTGGGTTTATATCATGTTCCCAGTTTTGGAGGGGGGGTATATGTGTCTGTCAGTCTGTCAGTCTGTGTGTATCTGGGGAGTGCAGATTGGTGATTGTATGTGTGTCTGGGTGGGCGTGGTGGGTGTTGGCATTGATTCTGCACAGGAGACAGGGTTTTCTGTTCAGAGGCCCCTCTGCAGTTGACTCAACTAGCTGGCAGAGGCACCGCCTGGACTCCCTCCACTTTAAGCAGGTGGCGGTCACAGGTGACCACGTGGCCACATTGCAACCCTTGCAGTCTGAACTATGCAGGGTCGGGTGCTTACCATGCAGGGTTGGTTTGGTTTTTTCGAGACAGTGTTTCTCTGTAGTCCTGGCTGCCCTGGAACTTTCTCCATAGAGCAGATGGCCTACGTCCTCAGTTCTTTAGCAGATACAACAGTCCTTGCTCACGTTGGACAAACCTTCCCATGGGGCAGCATAGGTGGCATAAAGAGCTCAGCTTTCATAGCAGCACTACCAGAGTGGAAGTCGCGGCTTGGACTGCTAACCTGGAGATCACCAGTACACCTCATTCACTGTCCAGCATGCCTGCCATTTTTAGACGCTCTTCAGCCTTTCTCGTTTGTGTGTGAAGTATGCTTCCTTTAGGAGAAACCCTCAGCTGGGTCAGGGTCCGTGTTGAAAGTTCCCAGACTTGGGATCTGCTCTGGGTCTCTTCTTGTACTTTGCCAGATTAAATGCTAAATGCTAGAAGTGGGCCTCGGGCTTTGTCGCCAGGGTTTGCTGGGTGGGAATGATCATTTGTGTTCCTCCTGTCTGTTACACCAAGGACTCGCTCTCCTCCTCGTCTGCATCTTCTCTGCTAGCCTTGTGGGAGGACGTAAGTGACCGCACATGCCCTTCCGTGGTTGCTCAGGGACAGTGTCCTAGAAGTGACTGAGTCTGTGTCCTGTGATTAACAACTAAGGAAGCTGGGCTTTTACACCACTAACATGACTTTACTGGCTCACTCACCAATGGATCACTAACTGGTTAACCTGCTCTGTGGGTGGTGCTCGCGTGTACTAGCTGTACTCATTCTGATTAACCCATCCACAGAGGACTCCTTACCAGCCCCAGCACAGTGCCAGTTGTTCCTGAGCTGTGTTAACCCCCAAACCTCTTCCCCTCTAAACATGGGTTTTACTCGGGGTCGGAGCAGGTGCAGCTCTTGGAAGGCTGGGTCCGAAATGGAACAGTTCAGCTCTAGACTTGTATGTCTTCTCTGCACATTCCCATCTTGCTCCACCATGGGACCAGCAGTAACCTGTGCCCGGGGGGTATCAGGGCTGTGTCTGCAGAGCAGTTCACCCCAGATAGCTAATCATGATGTGTGCCTGTGAGTGCAGGCTCTAGCTGTCAGACTCTGTGGCATGACAGAATTGTCTCTTGATTTCTAGAAGAAGGTGGAGCATCTGGGTGGTCTCAGGCTGCCTGCACTTGGTATTTCCAGTTTTTTTTCTGAGGGCTGCCTGAGGCTGACTGTCCTAGTTCCCTATTATTAAAAAAAAAATTAAGATAGGTTTTTACTACTATGGCCTTAGCTGGCTTAGAACTCAGTATTTAGACCAGGTTGGCCTCAAACTCACGGAAATCTGCCTACAGAGTGCTGACTAAAAGTGTGCACTAACATGCCCAGGCCCCAGTCTCAACTTTTAAGTGGCTGGAGGAGAGGAGGCTCCCATTAGGGGGGCGCCAGGTGACAGCTTTCTGTTGGCAGGAATAGGGACTTGCCACTCCCTGGGAAAGGCAGGGTAGCTGTGAGTAAACAGATCTGCGGTAACTAGAGTACCGGGGACCCTAGACCCTCACAGAATACACTGTCCAGGAAAAAATACCACCTTCTTCTTTTCACAGAGCAGCTCAGCTAGTGATCAGGAAACGCAGGCTGCAAAGCTGGACCTGTCCCCATCAGTGTCCGTGGCCACGAGCACAGAGCAGCAGGAGGTGAGACTATTGTCCTGTGTGTGCCCCGTGGGCCTTGGTGTGCAGCGAGGCCCCTTTGCAGGCCCTCTGCCCATCATCTGAATGAGAGGAGGAGACCCTGGCAGCTGTCGCGACGGCGTAGTCAATTAGGGTGTTAATAATTGATAAGTTCTAGAGAGAAACCCCAGGTGGGATTCGGCAGCCAAGCTGTAGCTCACCTGTGCACACTTCGTCCTAGGACATGGCTCGGCCCCAGCAGAGGCCGTCCGCTGTGCCGTTGCCCAACACACAGGCCCTCGCCGTGGCTGGACCCAAGGTAGGCCCTTCCTTATCGCTGGGTACCTTCTGTGTTTTAGAAGTTCAATTTTGTAAAGACATCTGTGCTGATTTTGAATATGCACAGTAGGGCCCTCGTGGCCCGGGATAGTTCGCAAACATAAGTCCAGGACCGCCATCTTCACACACAGCACCGAGTGTGTGTCTCAGCTGAAGTGGTGCTGAGTCTCTTCTTTTCCTCATTAGTCCCATGCCTGGTTGATAGGAAGGTGGCCTCTCCCATCCAATCGCTTCTCCGTACTCTCCGTGTCTGCTGTAGTGAGAACCATATGGTTGTAGGAGAATCTTTCCCAGCATTTAATGGAGCTATCTGCAGTTTGCAGTTTGACATGTGCCTTTTGCAAAAGCCTGGCACCTTAGTGCATGTCTTCACCTTGTTTTCCTGGCTAGCCTTGAAGCCCCAGTGGGGCTCCTTTCTCTGTGTAAACATGAGTGTTGACTGTAAGTTTCCCAATTTCGGCAGACCCTGAGGCTCTAGCTTGGTCGAATTTTGCCAGTATGCCTGGCATGGACTTGTGTCTGATTTTTTTTTTTTTAATTTAAATTCAGACCTATTAATGTTCTTCCCTGGAAGCCTGAGATTAATTCATGCTTTGGCTCTGGGGCTTAGGCTCTTGCAGAAGCAAGGACCATGCTGAGGGACTGCTTCTGAGACCCAGAGACAGCTTAGTGACGACTGAGCCCCTGCCTCCTCTCTGGCCACCTCCCCTACTCCTTGAGAAGCACGTGGCCTTGCCAGTGTCTTCCTGAGCAGTGTGTCTGTCACCTTTGTCACGTGCTTCCCAGGCATGCCCTCCTGGCCTCTTGTCAGCTAGCCTCACCGTTCTTCCCCTGTGTCACCTTCTATTTTTTTCTGGCATAAGACAGCGGGTCTTTCCAAGATTTTGCTGTTAACGTTTCTTGTAAATTAAAAGTGCTGTCTTGGTCACACACCTAAGAAAAGTCAAACCCAGAGGGTTCCAGGCTAAATCCGAAAATGCAGTTGGTGCTGGTCCCTGGAGGCTGCTCGTGACCTAAGCCAAGTACCAGCTGTGAAAGGCAATGCTGTGAGCTCCCCCAGCTCTGCCCGTGACACAGCTAGCTGAAGGAAGCAGGGCTGTTGAGTTCCGGCCTGGGATGCTGGGTTAGCGCTGCAGACGAGGAGCCCGTGACTGAGAAGCGGCATGCAGCAGGCCGTTCCTCAAGTTGACACCAGTTCTGATCAGTCCAGAGCAGTCTCCCTGGCTGCCAGTCACATGACCTGCTCTGCTTGGCCCTTTCCTGCAGCCCAAAGCACACCAGTTCAGCATCAAGTCCTTCTCCAGCCCCACCCAGTGCAGCCACTGCACGTCCTTGATGGTCGGACTGATCCGGCAGGGCTACGCCTGCGAAGGTGAGTGCTGGCCTGTGTGCAGGGGTCAGAGTGCTTGGGCAGCCCACACTGCTGTGGGCCAGCCGGCAGAGGGGCGTGTCAGCGGGTGCAGCAGGCCCGCTCTTCACGATGCCCCGTCAAGGCCTGCTGCAGGCCTGCAGGTTATCTGTCACCCAAGAGTGCCTATAGGCAAACGCCACAGCCATTCCACCAGCTAGGAAACAAGGAGGGTGGGCCAGCACCCCACGTGCCACTCCCATGTTGTATGGGGTGCTGTTTTTAATTAACATTTATTTGTGTGTGTGAGTGTGGGCGTGTGCCACAGTTCCTGTGAGAGCTGCTTCTCTTCTCACCTTTGGTTCGGAGGTTGGACTCAAGCTGTCGGACTTGGCAGCAGTCACCTCTACCTGCCAAGCCTTCTCACCGCCGCGCCCCTCCCCCCCCATCTGTCTACATCCACCATGACTATATTGTGTCTACTCCATGGTAGTTTTTTTTTTTTTTTTTCAGGGTTTTTTTGAGACAGGGTTTCTCTGGCCTGGACTCACTTTGTAAACCAGGCTGGCCGAGAACTCACAGAGATCCGCCCGTCTCTGCCTCCCAAGAGCCGGGATCACAGGTGTGCGCCACCACACCCGTCCAGTCATTATTTTTAAGTTACAAAAATCCTCTGTGTCGTGCTCCACACTCCCGAGCCTGTTCACTGACTGCGTGTGCCTCATTTCACCCATGCCACGTGTGAAGGGTGTGACGCCTGGGTCGGTGCCTCTGCCCCAAACACACTGCCTCTGCAGTTGTCTTAAGCCTTCTGATTGGCTGTGTGCCACTGTGACCTTTGCCCTGCAGTGACCTGCAGGTGACCCAGGTGGCAGACCTGGCTCAGATTGGCTGTGTGTCTGGAGACTGCCTGTGTGGAGTAAAGGCAAGCCTCAGTGGTATGTGGGCACTGTGATTTGTTTTCAGAAAGTCACTTGATTTTTTTCGAGCAGTTTTTCGGAAGCCCTTCTGGGAGTTTTCTTTGCCATGCTGGAACCCTCGGCTTCCTAGGCCGCGTGTGTGGAGTACGTGCTCAGCAAGTCTGCATCCCTGGCAGCACGTTGTGAGGTGGGACTTGTCCTCTCTTGCAGTGTGTGCGTTTTCCTGCCACGTGTCCTGCAAAGACAGCGCTCCCCAGGTGTGCCCCATACCTCAGGAGCAGTCCAAGAGGCCTCTCGGTGTAGACGTGCAGAGGGGCATAGGCACAGCCTACAAGGGCTACGTCAAGGTAGGAGGATCCAGCTCCTGTCCCCCTTTCATTACGTCAGCCCATGGTTCTTTGGTGTCGTGACTAGTGTTCTTGAAGCATCCCCCCACCCCCCCGATGTGTGAGCAGCTCTGGTACCACTCTTGCCTCAGAGCGAGGGGCTCAGGCACAGCTGCTACTTTAAATGTCCAGGAGCCTGAGACCTGTTGGACAGGGAGAGTCCACCTACGGGTGCCACAGTAACTTCCTTGGCGCCTGGCCAATGAGCTTGGAGTCAGGGTTCCAAAGCCAAGTACAGCTGCAGCCTCCAGGACCAGTGTGATCCTGGGTTGCCAGCGTCCCTGTGTAACCTTCCCATTAACAAGCTTCTCCTAGTCAGGCCCTGTGCCTCCTGAGCCAGGACTGTCTCACCCGGACACCGGCTTGTCTACCAGTCTGGGAAGAGGGTTGGTGGGGCCAGTTCCTGGAGAACCAGGACAGTCATATAGCAGGTAGACACAGACTAAGAAAGCCTAAGGGTCTGCCAGTCTCTGCCTGTGTTGCCAAGATCTGTGGCCCAGGGGAAACGTGGTCGCTGTTGGTTTGTAGGTCCCAAAGCCCACAGGAGTGAAGAAAGGATGGCAGCGGGCTTATGCGGTGGTCTGTGACTGCAAACTCTTCCTGTATGACCTGCCAGAAGGAAAGTCTACCCAGCCGGGCGTCGTTGCCAGTCAGGTCTTGGACCTCAGGTATGTTCAGTGTGGCAGAACTGCCCAGGTACCAAGGGCACACTCAGCGCTACAGTGTGGAGGGCCTGTGCCGTTCTTGCCTTGTGCCAAATCAGGAAGGCGGGCATTGTGACTCTCCGTAGCTGCCATATGTCTGGCACGGCCTCCAGTGTTCTTGGGCTGGTTCCCTCAGGGAGCAGCGAGAGCACAGAGTCGGAGTCAACAGCAGTGGGCAGTGTCCCCTCTGCAAGGGGCTCTGTTCTCAGTGTCCCCTGAGATGCTGGGTAAGCTGTGAAACGTTTCAGCAGATCCGCAGGGCTTTCTCAACTGTGTGCATTTCGTTCTTGCCAGAGATGACGAGTTTTCTGTGAGCTCAGTCCTGGCCTCAGATGTCATCCACGCAACACGCCGAGACATTCCGTGCATATTCAAGGTACGGGTTTCTCTATTTCTGTTTGCTTATAGTCATTTAAAAAATAAATCTCACTGTTAAATGACAGCAGTTCTTAAAAACAAAATGAACAAAGACCGTGGGCACAGTGGTGTGCCCTTTGAGCCCAGGACTTGAGCCAGAGGCAGCAGACCTCAGTAAGCCCCGACATTCAGGGCTAGACAGTGCGACCCTGCCCCCACACCCGCAAAGGCAGTGCTCTGGGCATCTCACTGCCCTTCAGCAAGCTCCGGTGAACATCCCAGGAGGCCCTGTTCTTACCTTGTACCGTGTGCCTGCCCGGCATGGTGACCCTCGCTCAACACCCTGTCCCCTACAGCCTATGTTTCATGAAGGGTCTGCCTGCCGCCGGCTTCCCCTGGGGCCCTCTCCTCACTCGCCCCCTGAGCACCTTCCCCACCTAGTTTTCCTTCCACCCTCGCCACAGTGTCTTGGCTTCACGGTGGATCTGTGAGCTCTGTCTTGCTTTAGGGTGCCCCTTCCTGGCAGACATACTCCACTGAGTACAACAGAAAACTAGCAAGGACTCCTTCGCCTTTGTCTCGCTGACCGGGTGGGAGCCCTCTGCCCTCCCAGTAGCGCTCTACGTCGGGAAGCTCCGGAAGACACTCCTTCCAGCTGTCGCTTCTGTAGACGCGTTTGGCTGACCACAAAGCTCGGTCTAAGGGCTGTTACTGAATCACGTGGAGTCAGCAGCAGCCCTTCTGTATATGTTCCAGACAATCACCACCACTGTTCAAAGTGACAGTCATCTTCCACTGCGGGGCCTCCCAGGTTCCTGCTGGGGTCCTAGTGAGCGCTGGAGACCTCCTCGTCCCTGGACATGCTTTAAGAGCCCACATTGTAGTCATTGTAAAGTTACTCAAGAAAGCAAGTTTTAAGTTTACATTTACACAGTATAGTGTTGACCAGAGCAGAATTAACTCAAATCTGGCAGGGAGAGACATCTGTGTTTGCAGCGCTGCCCCCTCCTGTCAGCTGCTCTGCTCTGCCTGGCTGGCAGCTGAGGAGATTGGTGGCCTCTGGGGCAACTCAGGGACATTGACGTGACTTACCGTCCCGTTTGAGACCTCGGGGGCTAGGTAGTTCCAGCGCAGTCCGTGTTCTGATCTGGCTGGCAGCTCATGGTTTTGTCTGTTTTGTTTTTCTCATGAAGGTGACGGCCTCTCTCTTAGGTTCGCCTTGTAAGACCAGCTCACTGCTCATCCTGACGGAGAACGAGAACGAGAAGAGGAAGTGGGTTGGGATTCTTGAAGGACTGCAGGCGATCCTCCACAAGAACCGGCTGCGGAGCCAGGTGGTGCACGTGGCCCAGGAGGCCTACGACAGCACCCTGCCGCTCATCAAGGCCGTGCTTGCTGCCGCCATCGTGGGTATGTGTGAGGGCCCGCGCCGTGGGAGCTCCGGCTGCGTGGTCCCATCCATCTGAACGTGTAGGCGGTTTCTCCTGTTGGAAGAAGCGGGGCTGGCTCACGGGCGCTTGTATTGTTTCCCCAGATGGAGACAGGATTGCAGTCGGCCTGGAAGAGGGCCTCTATGTCATCGAGCTCACCCGAGATGGTGAGTACAAGGGTGTGAGTCCTGCTGGGCTACTCAGACACAGGGGCCTTCAGAGGGCTCCGTGGTGGCACTCGGACTTAGCGTGGCACGGTGCCGTGACTGAGGCCCTGGAGTCCACCCCCAGTGCTGTGAAAGAGGAACGCCTTGACATGTCAGTTGAGTGACAGTGTCAGAGGACGTTAGCAAGACATGGAATGAAAGAGCTCTCCGTTGACATGGCGGGCACTCAGCATATTCAGGTGCCGGGGCTTGTTTGCTGGACAGCTTCACATGTCTGGAGAGGCAGTGAGGAACCCTTGTTTGATTAGTTACTTATTTTGTGTGTGGGGGATTGTGTTTTCAAGACAGATTCTCTCTATGTAGTCCTGACTGTCCTGGAACTCACAGAGATCACCTGGCTCTGCCTTCACCATGCTCGGCTAAATTTTTGAAATGTGCATTTATTTATTTATTTTTGTGGTGGAGGTATGAAGTATAGAGGTTAGAGACAGCCTATGCAGGTAGGTGCTGGGGCCTAACGCTCCAGCTCGGCAGCAAGCACCTTTACCGCTGAGCCATCTTGCTGGTCCTCTGTTGAATTTTATTTGTTTGCTTATTTGTTTTTGAGACAGACTAGCCCTAGCTATCCTATAATTCACTGTGTAGGTCAGGCTGACCTGGAAATCACAGAGGTCCTACCTCTTGCTTCCCGGGTGCTGGGATTACAGGGATACGCCACTGCCACTGAATTCTTGAAAGAGAATGGGATGGGGTGGTGGGTCTCAGCCCCTCAGGAGAACCCAGCAATGCTGGTGTACTGAAACTTCCCAGAGTTCCTGTGTTCCTCTCCTGCCGGCCGGGGAAGGGGCCTTTCCCTGCCTTTCCCCATCCACAGCCCTTCCTGTTGAGTGAGAGTGAGCCAGAGCCCACAGTGGCCAGAACATGTAGGCAGCTGAGCGCTTCAGGCTGCAGACCAGCGAAGGCAAGTGGCACTCCTAAGCCAGCTCTTGCCCTGCTTGGAGTGGGCACGAGTGTGGGAATTGCAGGTGCCGCTTCCAGGGCCTTGTCGTGCTCGAAGTGCCCAGCTAGAACCTGCACAGGGAGGGCAGTGGCAGGACCAGTGTTGTCAGGAGGTGGAGACAAGGGTGCCACTGTCTCTGTTAGGGGCGTTTGCAACACTGGCCCTGGGCCTGACTGGTGGGAGGATTGCTGGGGGACCCAAGGGCTGTGTCAGCCAGAGCCAGTCACCCGCATCCTTTGGCCGCAGTGATTGTCCGCGCTGCTGACTGCAAGAAGGTTTACCAGATCGAACTGGCACCCAAGGAGAAGATCATCATCCTCCTCTGTGGCCGGAACCACCACGTGCACCTCCACCCCTGGTCTGCCTTTGACGGAGCGGAAGCGAGCAACTTTGACATCAAGCTCCCAGAGACGAAAGGCTGCCAGCTGATAGCAACAGGGACACTGAGGAAGAGCTCTGCCACCTGCCTGTTTGTCGCCGTGAAGCGACTGATCCTTTGCTACGAGATCCAGAGAACTAAGCCTTTCCACAGGAAGTTCAATGAGATGGTGGCTCCGGGCCACGTGCAGTGGATGGCCGTGTTCAAGGACAGGCTCTGTGTTGGCTACCCTTCTGGGTTCTCTCTGTTGAGCATCCAGGGGGACGGGCAGCCTTTAGACCTGGTAAATCCCACTGACCCCTCGCTTGCGTTCCTCTCACAGCAGTCTTTCGATGCCCTTTGCGCTGTGGAGCTCAAAAGTGAGGAGTACCTGCTTTGCTTCAGCCACATGGGACTGTACGTGGACCCTCAAGGCCGGAGGTCACGCATGCAGGAGCTCATGTGGCCTGCGGCTCCTGTCGCCTGTAGTATGTATATGTTTTTCTGTTGCCATATCACTGTTGCTGCTTCTCACGTGGACGGTCGGCATGTGCTGTTGGCTTTGGTTTGTCTCCCAGTCCCTGAGTGGAGGGTTAAGGAGCAGGATGAGCAGGGCGTGTGCAGGCTACATGCTGCCGTGTTGGGGCTGGTCCCTGTGCTGGCCAGCAGCCTCACTCCCAGACCCTGCTGCCTCTGCTGTGTGGCTGCAGGCGGCCTCCTGGCCACAAAGGCACAGCGGATGGGGACGGGACCTCGAGTCTTTAAACGGCGTCCCCACAGTTGGTGAATTCACAGGGCAGTGTGCAGCTACAGGGATTTGTTACCCAGAGACTTAACTCCAGTGTCAAGTTTATGCCCCTGCAAAGCGCTTGCCGTAAGAACCGTGTGTGTGAGCAGGCGCCGTGCAGGGCCCGGAACACCCTATGCGCTGGAAGTTGTGCTGGGAGGACGGAGCGCCTCTGGTGTCTGGGCCAGCTTGCCCCGCTGCCTTACTCCTGGAGGCCTTAAGCCTGCCGTGCTGGCCAGCCGTCGAGACATCGGAGGCCAGCAGAGTGCAGCCTGGTTCTGAGCTGGAGCCTCAGGGGTCGCCGGACAGGAGGTGGTGGCATGTCTCCCTAACGGTAGACAGCACAAACATTCAGGCTGCCTCCTCGCCGCTTGGGCTAAGCTAGACGCCAGGTCTGTCAGGGCTGATAATCAACCCGCCCTTTTCCCTCACCGGGGAACTGGAGCGGCAGGCGGCAGCCTCGGTGACTCCTTGGCCTGGTCTCTGCAGGCAGCCAGTGCAGCGCCCTAAGCCACACTCCCACCCTAGGCTTTCATTCTTCAGTTTGCAGCTGGGAAGGACCCAAGTCCTTAAGCACGTGTCCTAAAATCCTGGGCACGGATAACTAGGGTGGACACCCAGCGCTCGGCCTTCCCACTCCTGTGGGCCTTGCTTCTCAGCCCGTGTATAACCGATTCCCAGTCAGCTGTGCAGGAGTGACGGGCTCTGAGGATGGCGCAGCAGCGTCCGTGCTGCCTTCTGGCCGTCTCGGGGGCCGAGGTGTGGAGCCGCTGCGGCCGGCAGTCCGCCCGGCAACCCAGCACATTCAAACACTTTGGCTTGAACTTGGCCCTCGTTGACAAATCCGAAGCAAAGCCCCCGTATGTTCAGCAAGTGAGAGCACTTGCCCCGGGCTGCCATGTGGAGAGTTCTCATCTTGGAGGTAACTGAGGGCCGGCCTCTGCACACGGCGCTCAGTAGCGCCCCTCCCCCCAGGGCCTGAAGCACCACTGCTGGGCAGGTTTGGTGGCCGGTTCCGGGGAGTCACACACGTTCAGTGAGTGCTGGTGGCAGGGTTAGGCCAGCCTCGTGTGCAGAGGTGCTCTAGTGCTCAGCCAGCCTGTCCTGCGGTCGAGGCCTGCCACTGCCGCGCCGTGAAGCCCTGACCGTATGTGAGGACACCGCAGGTCCCTGGTGGCCAGGCCATCTGCAGCAGCATAGCCAAGGGGAAGTGGACACCCAGTCCTTGGGTCTGGCGGGCCAATCAGGTGGGCTTTGCTGTGTCCTTCAGCCTGCATGCTCGGAGGCAGAGGGCTGTGGGCATGTGTCTGCGCTGTAGCAGGTCAGTTGGCACAGCCTGACAGAAAGCGTGCCTTAGAGCGCTGGGACCGGAGGGGACGCCACCACCAGCTGCTTCTCATCTGAGTGCTTTCAGAAGAGCTTCCTAGAGTGAGGCCTACCACTGTGTGACATGTACATGGCCTGGGCATGCCCCAGAGCAAAGAGGGGGCTAGGGGGCGTCTTAAACATGCACCCAGAAACCTGAGCTCTTTCTGCTGTTTTAGAGGCTTTGGGGCCTGGAGGGCTGGCTCAGTGGCCAAGAGCACTGACTGCTCTCCCGGGGGCTGGGCTGCACTTCCCAGCTTCCACGTGGTGGCAGCTCCCAACCATCTGTAAGTACAGTTGCTGGGGCTGCTGTGCCCCCTTCCCAGTGCTCTTGGCACCGTGTGCACAGGGCGCACAGACAGGCATGCAGCCAACCCCCGTGCACGTAAAGAAAGGAAGAACGGGGAGAGCGCTGAGGTTTCTGCCCGGCAGTGCAGAGCAGGTCCCTGCCCGAGGGCAGCAGGGTTGAGCTTTGCGGAGCCTGTGTCTGTGAGGAAGTGGATTGTGAAAATCAGCTTCAGCGTCCTTCTGTAGTACGGGGAAGACAGCCTGGCTGCGGAGGCAGGGGAGGCCTCTGGACACAGTTAGACACACGTGACGTTGACGGAAGGGTGGCTTCTGCCATGGGAGCCCCACCAGGGCAGTGCTGTGTCCCTGCAGCTCCCCGGGGCTGGACCGGCAAGGACGGCCCGCGCTTACTTGCTCTCTTCATCCGCACAGGTTGCAGCCCCTCCCACGTCACGGTGTACAGCGAGTATGGGGTGGATGTCTTTGACGTGCGCACCATGGAGTGGGTGCAGACCATCGGCCTGAGGAGGGTAAGAGCAGGCGGCCCTGCCGAGGGCGGCTGCGCGCCCTGGTTCCTGGGGTCACACAGTGGGTCTTCTCCGCCCTTCACAGATCAGGCCTTTGAACTCTGACGGCAGCCTCAACCTGCTTGGCTGTGAGCCCCCACGCCTCATCTACTTCAAGAACAAGTTCGCAGGTGAGCTTCTCTCGTGGGAGGCAGGAGGGAGGTGGCCTCGCCCGTCCCGTGGCCGCCCCCCTGTGAACTCTTCCCCCGCCCCTGCAGGGACTGTTCTCCATGTGCCCGACACCTCGGACAACAGCAAGAAGCAGATGCTGCGCACTCGGAGTAAACGGCGTTTTGTCTTCAAGGTTCCGGAGGAAGAAAGGCTGCAGCAGCGCCGGTGAGGGCGGGTCCCCCTGGTCTGGGTCCCTGGGGCCACAGGACTGTCTGTACAGGGAAGGAAGGGCTAGCTGGAGCCAAAGGATGTTTCTAGGTTCCTGAACCTCAGCTGGTTCCTTTCTGCAGAGAGATGCTCAGAGACCCGGAATTGAGATCCAAAATGATATCCAACCCGACCAACTTCAACCACGTGGCTCACATGGGCCCCGGGGACGGGATGCAGGTGCTCATGGACCTGCCCCTGGTAAGTGCCCAGCCAGGTGTGCATGGGCGCCACCTACTGTGCGGGTGTGGGCAGTGCCCAGCAGCGCATCCCGCCTCAGAGGGCCGTGCTGACCCTGGGAAAGCCTTTCCGAGTGCTGCCTGGGCCACTCCTGACACGGAGGTGGGTCTCCCTGTGTGCACGCGTGTCCTTAGGACATAGCTGTCAAGAAAGGGCTTTCCAGCTCCTTGGTGTGAGGCCACAACAGTTTCTCTTTATTTTTAGCAGTGCATTTTCTGTAGGGTTTCTCTCCCCTGCCCTTGCTGGTCCTTAGCTCAGAGGCGCTCGCTGATGAGAAGCCATGTCCTGGGGCCCGCAGCTGGCCTGTGGACTGCCATCCCATGGTGGTAGCCCCGTGGTGGTCCCTGGCTGTGTTCACAGGCCACTCTCATGTGCTCCTCTCTTCCCCCAGAGCACAGCGCCCACGCCCCAGGAGGAGAAGCAGGGCCCTGCCCCTCCAGGCCTCCCTCGGCAGCCCCCGGCCAGGAGCAAGCCCTACATCTCCTGGCCCTCGTCAGGTACCAGGCGGGCCAGGTGCTGGGGCGGTGGCTCCATTCTTCGTGTTCCCTTGGCCTCTCCCTAAAGTCAAAGCTGCCCTTGTCTGTAGGTGGGTCCGAGCCTGGGGTGACTGCGCCTCTCAGGAGCATGTCCGATCCCGACCAGGATTTTGACAAAGAGGTACGTGTTACTCCAGCGCGGAAGGCTGTGGCCACACGGGCCTGCAGAGTGCAGACAGCAGTGCTTGTGAGGAGCGCACGTCCTTACTGTCAGCTGGGCCAGCTGCCCGAGACCTGGACCAGACAGACAGTGCGGCTGGGAGCACAGTCTTGAGCAGAGACCCCAGTAGCACCGGGCAAGGTTGTGGGGTCACCAGGCGTACACCCCACCTAGGGGTAAGGATTTCCTTTAGAGTTGAGCCAGGTTCTAACAGAGGGCACTCTCTGGCGCCCCTCCTTCTGAACCTTTCTTTTCTCTGAAGCGGTTTCCTGTAGCCCAGGCTGGCCTCAAGCTTACTATGTCGTTAAGGATGGCCTTGAACTCTTGCTCCTCCGGAGTGCAGCCCTGTGACTGTGGTGTGGGTTCCATGCCCTGCTACGTAGATGGTCAGGGGCCTGCCAAGGCCTCGTGTGTGGCCCTGGAGTTACAGGCGCACACCACCACACTGCACTCCTCTGGACTTGCTTTCTGAGGAGATCTGCCAGCCTTGCTCCTGAGTGCTGAGTAAAGGAGTGGCCACCACATGGGCGGGGCTTTTCCTGACAGGATCTCAGTCCGCTGAAAAGAATGGCTCTGCACCAGGCCTCCCGCAGCCTCCACTGACCTTTCCGTCTCTCTTTTCTGTGTGTGTGAGTGACATAGCCTGGCTCTCACCCTGGAGCGTCATCCCTGGTCAGCTGTGCTCCTGCCTCAGTCCCTCCCTGCAGAGCCCGGGTGAGAGCAGGCGGAACAGGGCTTATCTAGCGTGTCACAGCAGAGGCTGGATCTACATGCCCGGGGTTTTAGGGTCTTTCTGGAAACGGAGGCGCTGGCCTGTCACCCACAGCCACCCAACATGACAATGGTGATTGACGTGGCCACTCCTCCCTTTACAGCCCCGAGGCTCACACCCTGGCCATCTCCGCTGGTGAAGGGACCTTCTTCCATCTTTCCTCACCTGTGGCAAGCCTGCTAGATCTACTGCGTTTCTTGCTAGTGTGCTTTCTGAAGTCAGAATTTAAATGAGGTTTTGTTTTTTATGTTGTGTATGGGTGTTTGCCTGCATGTTTATCTCTGTGCCTGGTGCCCAAGGAGGCCAGGAGGAGCGCCAGATCCCCCTGGAAGCGCAGTAACGGATCACTGGGACACCATGTGGGTGCTGGGTGCCAAACTCAGGTCCCCTGAGAGCAGCAGTGTCTCCCCAGCCCCATGGTTCACATTCTGGGTGATGTAAAAGTTGCTTCTTTGGGCAGAACCCAATTTTTTACTGTTACACGTGCTTCTGATGGTCTAAAATCACGGCTGCATCCATTGCTTGCAGCCAGCGCCCCCCTTCTTAGCCGTTCCCTCGAGACTCTTGGCTGCTGTAGTTGTGCGTAGTGAGCTGTCGGAGCGTGAGCATCCGAGCCGTTCCCTGCAGGCGTGTTCTCGCCCAGCGTGTGGGCTCCACAGCCTCGTTGAAAGTCTTGAAAGTTAGTGCCTGTGCCTTTGCCCCGATTTCAGCACCACTGCTGCTTTTTACTAGACTTTGAATTAGAAACAGGAAAAAAAAGTCCTGGGACTCAAACCCTCTACCAGGGAGCCTCAACCCCATCCTCAGTGTTTGTTGTGAGTTTCCAGGCTGCTCTGAACGTTTCTGGCAGACTGAGAGCTTATGACCTTTCTCTTCAGCCTCCCAAGTAACTGGGATCATACGATGGGTCTGAGTCACCAGGCTCAGCTTTTGTTGAGAGCAACTTTCTACAAAAGGAATTTTGGGAGTCTCACTGAGCCTGTAGACCACTTAAGGACTGATCCCATCTTGGTAATGTCAGTCTGAAGCAGTGGGGTCCTCCAGTTCCCTGAATCTTCTGTATTGTTCCTGTGGGAGTTGCTAACACAGGCCAGATCCTTTGGAGTGGAGCTATAGGCAGCTGCGAGCTGCTTAGTGTGGTTGCTGGGAACCGAACCTAGGTCCTCAGAAGAGCAGCGTGCCCCTGAACGGCCCAGCCATCTCGCCAGCCCCCGAAGTAGCAGCTTGGGGTGCGTGCGTCTTTCACCCGTTTCTAAGGTTCTTTTCGGTGCTGTTGTGAGTGGCGTTGCCGTCTGTGGCTGTGTCGGTGGTGAACCTGCCGAGATCACCCGCATTTCCGGTCGTGCTCCTGGTGTGTGTGGCGTCCTTGGGACCGAGTGTGCAGAGTCACGTCACTGTGGGCAGCGTTAGGTCCCTTGCGCTGCGGTGTTGCCCTGTGGCGGGGAAGCAGCAGGTCTTCTTGTCCCCGACCCAGGGGAGGCGTTTCTCCACTGTGGGCAGCTGTGGACCCGGTGTTTATGCCCAGGGCTCCCACCTGGCTGCAGGTTGCGGCTTCTTTCTGCTCCTCCTCTTGCCCACTCAGGAGACCTGGTCCCTTCTCACCTGCGGCTCTGCAGAGGCCTGCACAGCGCACATGCCAGGGCGAGGAGCACCGCCTGTCCTCACGCTCTCTCTCTCTCTTCATTGGCAGCCTGACTCCGATTCCACCAAGCACTCGACTCCCTCCAACAGCTCCAACCCTAGCGGCCCCCCGAGCCCCAACTCGCCCCACCGGAGCCAGCTCCCCATGGAAGGCCTGGAGCAGCCACCCTGTGACGCCTGAGGCCGCGGCCTAGCACCGTGGGGTCACCGTCAGTGCCAAGACCGAGCTGCCCTCCAGTGTTGTCAAGGAAATGTAGTCAGTCTGTAGATAGGTAAAATAACCTTTATTATAATGGTCAGTTTTGCGCCACGTTGTTGGTGGCAATCGACCAGGTGTGTCCGTCTGCACAGCCGCAAGGCAACACTGTTCCGTTTGCACATGAAGGACCAGCCTCTCCCGCCAGGACCACAGGCCCGGGCCTGCTTCCTCTGCGGTGCCGGGGTGTCCCTCAAGACCCTCCCTGTCCCGAAATTGTCTCAAGGACCCTGAAGGACTAAAGTTGTGCACCACCCCAGTGTCACAGAGGCCCGTTTGTGGCCTTTCCTCACTTAGCCCCGACTCGGGCGGCTGCGGCAGTCCTGCCGTCCGCCTGCGTCCCTGTGTCCGTCCATTCTGGGCCACAGCCCCGCCCGAGGTGGCCCCTGCTGTACACTGGCTCCCCGTCTGTCTGCAGCCTGCCACGGGCCCACGCACACCTGGGGCAGGCAACCCACGGCCTGCTGACTTGAGAGGAGGCTGCAGCCTGGGGAGCCATGCCCCAGCCCCCTCCCCCACCCTGCATGGAGCCTCTGTGCTCAGTAGCCCAGGCAGTCACATGGAATCACCAACACTCCTGCACATTGGCAGAACGGCAGGCCTGGGCACGGCACGTGTATTTAACCCCGTCCCCCCCCCCCCCGTGTTGAGTGATAGGGGCTGCGGCCCTGCCCGCGAAGGCTGTGGTCAGCTGTGGCAGCAGACAGCCTGCCCTCGTCTTGGGCAGGCCGCCCTTCCCCACTGGCGTGCTTGGCGACGCAATTCAGGGCGCGCACTTGGCCCAGTTGGCACTGAGGGTCGTGGCACTACCGGCCACGCCTGCATGTCACACCCGGACCTGCCTGCCCGCCCATCCACCCTCCCGGCTCTGCCGGGGCAGGCACCGCTGGGGGTTCTGGTTTTTACTTTTTTAATGTAAGTCTGAGTCTTTGTAATTATTGAATTGTGAGAACATTTTTGGACAATTTACCTGTCAATAAAGCAGAAGACGGCAGTTTTAAAGTTCTCAGTGGTTTGTCTGAGAGTGATGTCACCCACTGTGCTCACAAGTAAACCTCTCCTAAAAAGAGAGGAGCACACGCACGTGACACCTGTACCCAGAGCCTAGGTCGCAGCGTCACCTGCACCGTGAAGCAGCTCAAAGGTGAGGCTGGGTGCAAGGGGACAGCCTGTTCGTGAGCACAGTCGGTACACAGCCGGTGAGGCCGGCCAGCCAGAGGGCCACCTGGCCAGCAGGACCTGCCCCCACAAGTCAGCTTTCCTGAGGGCGGAGTGGCCTGGCCGAGTTAGGTTGTACCTGCCACTCACTGGGGGCCCCAGTAAGGCCTGGAAAACGAGGACAGTAAGCGTTCACCTTAAAGCAAGGCATGAGAGGGCTGGGGTCCTCTGGGGAGTCTGAGATCACTCCTTGGCACAGACAAAACATTAGACCAAGAATTAAACATCTGGACCCGTGTGTGGCACCTCCTGTGGCTTCTGCATCAGCTCCTGCCTCCAGGTTCCTGCTCGAGTTCTTGTCCTGGCTTCAGTCAACAGTGCTGTGGTGCATAAACCAGACACGCCCTTTTTTCCAACTTGTGTGCCCCTGCTCTAGGCCACCGGAGGAGGGTTGGTTCGTGGCGTTTCCTCACAGCTGTGATAATCCCACACAGGACAGCCCTAAAAGCTGGGAAATGTGCTAAGTGGCTTGGGTGTTTCTAGGTCTCTGCATCCTCATCCTCCTCCTCCTCCTCCTCCTCCTCCTCCTCCTCCTCCTCCCCTCCCCCTCCTCATCTTCCTCCCCCTGCTGGTCCCGTTTAGGTACCTGTCCTATGCCTTGCTGCTCTCAGGGTGTCTTCCAGGAACAAGCTGTCCTCTCAGGGAACCCACTTCCTGTCTTCTTCCCGTGTCCTTCAACACCAGCTGCTATCAGGGAAAGGTGATGGCCTCGCCAGCTGCGTCATGCTGAGGCAGGGCAGGAGCTAGGGAGTGCCAGTCCAAGAAAGAGTCTTCTGAGGCCAGCTCCTAGAGGCCCGCTCCGGGGGCCGTTTCGGCAGGCTGTGGTCCCAGGCCTGAGCTGCAGCCTGAGACACCCGCTGGGTCCCCTCGGCTCTGGCTGCACCTTCCCCTTCAGCGTCAGCCCTGACCATATGACATAAGACACAAAGCCTAGGTGAGCCAAGGCCGGTCCGGATAAGAGCGGTGTCTTAAGGTTTCTATTGCTTTGAAGAGACCCCGTGACCATGGCAACGCTTATGAAGGAAACATTTCTTTGGGGCTGGCTTACAGTTCAGAGGTTTAGTCCGTTATCATCCAGGCGGGAAGCCTGGCAGTGTGCAGGCAGACATGCTGCAGGAGCTGGAGTTGTACAGCACAATCCTCAGGCAGCAGGACAGTGTGTACCATACTAGGCCTAGCTGGAGCCCACCCCCGCAGTGACACTTCCTCCAACAAGGCCGCACCTAAGCATGCCACTCCCTTTGGGCCAAGCATTCACACAGGAGTCCATGAGGGCCATTCCCATTGAAACCACAAGGGGCTATGTAAATCCTTGTGGTTTGGACAGTCCAAGGGACCAGTTGGAGAACCACTTCTAGACCCTAAGCACGGGGAATTTGGCCCATAAGGGCTGTTCTGAGAATGATGGACCCAGGATCTGCTTTCAGGAGCTGTGCCTAGAAGCACAGGTGAGCTCCCTCCCAGATGGCTTCTAGAAAGAGAAAAAAAATCTAACCATCATTTGATTCCTGCTCCCCTCCACACACACACCCTTTAGGTTTAAACAGTTGGGCCTGTCTTGGCAGGAGTGTGAGTCAAGCCAAACTCATGATGTCCCATATCTGGGAGCATTTTTCACAAGAATATAGCAAGAAGGAGTTGTCTGCAGCGTCTGCTACAGATTTAAGCCTAATGTCTAAGGACTGTGATCCTTGACTACTGAAGAAACGCACCAGTCTGCACTCGGCAGAGGCAGGAGGATCTCTGAGTTCAAGGCCAGCCTGGTCTATATAGCTAGTTCCAGACCTGCCAGAGCTACACAGACCATGGGGGGGGAAGGAAGGGAAGGAGAGACAAAAGCAGCCATGCTAGTCTCTGGTTATGCTTTCCTGCTGGTGTCCGAGACCATGCAAGTGGCCAAAACTAATCGCTTATTTTTTACTATCAAGGCCAATTGAGGCTCTGGTCCTTACAGTTCCCTTGAGTTTTGAGAGGAACCTCAAAGCTTCTCTAGCCTTGCTTTTGCAGTTCCAGCTTTGTGAGGATGAGTCGGAGGCCTCACTTGGCTCTGGCTTTTCCGGAAAGCATGGAGGAAATCTGTGTTCACCCTCCTGTTTATACACTGGACACTAACGAGAGCTCCCCAGGTGGACCTCCATGGCCTCCCCTAACAGGAGAGCAGGTGATCCCCTAATCACGTCCCACGGTCCCTGGAGAACCCTGGCCTCCAAGGGAAAGATTGAATTCCTCTGATCGCTGCCATAGGCCTCCAGGTGTGGTTAATAGACGCCCAGAAAGAAGGCTGGTTAACAGCGGTACTCTTAACCACCGAGCAATTCAGATAAAGCTCAGGCAAAAACCAGACTCTTAAGTAGACTTGGATTAGACATGCATTTTGTTCTTTAAGCCATTCTGTATAGCTGTGAACTCCACTGATTTAAGCAGAGGTTTAGCATCACTATATTGGGCTTTCTCGATCTTTCTCAAACCTTCTCTAACTTGCTCAGACCTTGTAACTTGCTTAAGTCTTTTTTTTGTAGTTGTTATTTGTCTTACTTAGAGTTGCTGTTGTGATCTACCCAGGACCAAAGCAAGTCCCCCAGGGAGGAAAGAGGTTTTTTGGCTGACATCTCCACAGCGCTGCTCATCACTGGAGGAAGGCAGGACAAGACCCTGGAGGCAGGAGCTGACGCAGAAGCCTTGGAGGGCTGCTGACTGGCTTGCTCAGCCTGCTTTCTTATAGAACCTGGAACCACCAGCCCAGGGCTGGCAGCACCCACCATGGGCCACCCCCTTCCCCATCGATCACTAATCAATGTCCTAGATATTTGCCTACATCCAGGTCTCATGGAGGCATTTTCTCGATCACTCCTTCCTTTCAAAGGTTTCTAGATTGTGTCAAGTTAACATAAAACTAGCTAGCTTAGTCTTCATTCCGGAAAACCGTCGAGCCACCATAGATGAGATTTAATGACATTAGCCCATCAATGAGCTACCACAGCTGCTGTCATGGCTGCCCTCTCTCTGGCTTGGAAGACAATGCCTTCTAACCCCACCTCAACGAAACAAACTACATACGTGTACATCCAGCTGCTAAAGTGAGGCTTGGGAAGTTCCCAGGTACCCGATAGAAGACACAGAGCGTCTGGTTCGGCACAGAGTGCTGGCTGCAGCCTCGCCTCTGCTTTCAGTGTGAAGGCCAGCTGGACCTCCACTGGTGCACTGGCCGCTTGGAGAGCTTTTGTTGTTTTGTAGTTGTTTTTGGGTCTTTATGAGATAAATAGCAGCCACAGTGCCTTTATCTTTGGCTGTCTATCTCATTGTCCCTTCTGTCAGAATCAGGGTCGAGCTTGGCTTTGGAGGATATTTGGAAGGGCCAGATCCCATCTCCAGAGCCAGTTTCTCAGGGAGCTTAAACAGCACATACTTTACAAAAACAAAAAAAAACAAAAACAAAAACTGTTTGTTTCTCTAGAAAACTGATCCCAGAGGTTTTCACTAAACAAGAGACTCACTGTCAAGCCCAGTGAGAACCCACTGGACCCACAGCACCTGCCTTCCAACCAGTACAGCCCTGGCCACACACTGGGAACACTGGCAGGGAACAGAAGACAGTTCTCTTTCCTTTGAGAGTCTTTAAACGTTATGTTCATGGCTGAGTGGCAGTGAACACCCACAATTGAGCAAGATCAAACTTTTGCCAGAGTCTAGCCTCAGACCACCCCTGGGGACCCTTGGAAGCCTCTACCCACAGTCAGCCTGTGTGTGTGCAAATGGAGGCAGGCGACCTGGAAATCTCCATGGCCCTGCTTTTTCTTTCTGCTCTGCTAATGAGAAAGCTCTGAACACAGGTGGGTCAGAATTCTCCCATCTCCTGCAAGGGTAATATCACAGGGGATGTGGAGACATGCCTCCTGACCAAAGTCAAGATGTAGGAGGGTAGGGGTGCAGGGGTGTGTGTGTGTGTGTGTGTGTGTGTATCTGATTAGGTGAAGGTGTGGGCGTGTGTGTGGGGGGTGTAATTAGGTGTGGGTGTGTGTGCATCTACTTCGGTGAAGGTGTAGGGACCTGTGAATGTCTGTGTATGTAATTAGGTGTAGGAGTGTGTGTGTCTGTGTCCACGAGCATCTAATTAGGGGAAGCTGTAGGAGTGTATGTGTGTCTAATCCGGTGTAGGGGTGTGTGTGTAGGATTCTGTCCTGAGTTTGGGAAGTCAGCTGAGTAGTGACTTTGGAGAAATCCTGGGAGCATCTGCATGAGGTGGAGGCAGACAGACAGGAGACCAGGGCGGGGTTGCTCCTTCCTACCCACAAGCCCTAGTCCACTGGTGGGCAGCTCCAGCCTGACATCCGTCAGTCTGTCCCAGGACAAGGCAGTGGCATTTCTGCACTGCCCATGGCTTGGTTCCTGCCATTCCCTGGTCCCTTCCTGGCTTTCTCTTGGGCCTGCATCACCCTGTCGTCCTTCCCCACAGGGACTAAGGCCCGGCCCTGAGACATTTGATGTCACTACTCCTCAAAACACTTGATTTGTCATTTAAGCTCTGAGGGACCAGGGCCTGCTCTTCTTTGCTAACAGCTGTCCTTTTGTAGACAAATGTGTACTGGACCATCTGGATCTCGTCTCCCCCTCCAGAGGGTCTGCTGGAGGCGCTACAACGTGGGCAAAGGACCATGGGCAAAGTGACATGCCTGTAACCCCAGCACTCAGGGAGGCAGAGGCAGGTGGGTCTCTGTGAGTTCGAGGCCAGCCTGGACTACAAAGTGAGTCCAGGAGAGTCAAGGCTACATAGAGAAACCCTGTCTCGGACCTGTGTCCTCTTGTTCCTCACCTATCATGAATGGAGGGGGATGGTCCTTGTTTGGGTTGTGTTTGGGCAGCCATGTTGGTGAGACTATGCCTGCAGCTTCCGGCATTAGAGGGCACAACTGCAGCAAACTCTGCCCCTTTGGCTTAGATGCTTCCTGCTCACTCTTTCCCAGTGATCTCGAACCTCGGGCGCAGGACTTGTGTCGTACGTGTATCAGTGAGCCTGGGCTCCGTAACTCTTCATCTTGATTGGTTGTGGTTTTCTGTAATGGTCTCCACCAACAGATATGCTGATGGGGATGAGGGGTGTTGGGGTGCTTATGAGGCCTCAGCCCTAGACAAAGCCCTGCAGGTAACTAAGGGATGCTGAGTGTAGGAAAACATCCTTCCCCGAGACGAGCACAGCCACTGATTGCCCAATACCAGGTGGTCAGCCCTGCAGACACACACACATGCAAGTGGCATTATAAAGACTAGGCTGCATTTATGTATTTAGGAATAACCCCCACTCCTCCTCACCCCCCACACATATGTGAAGCGATGATTAAAAAGAGACCATGAATTGGAAAGGGCAAAGGGTGGGTATACGGGGTAGGGGTTTTGAGGGAAGACAGGAAAGGGCGAAATGATAAGTTATCTCAATAAATAAATAAATAAATATTTTTAAAATTAAAGAGAAAGGAAAGAAGGAGAGCCTGTTTGTAAGCTCTGGTCTACGTGACTCTGTGACCTTTAATGAAACAACCACCATTCACAAAAACCTCTGAAGGAAACTTCCCTTTAACACCCTCCCTTTTTCAAATGTCTGACGGATAAGCTCGCCAGGCCCTCAGCAAAAAGCTCGGCCCACGGATCCATAATATTAGAAGCCACAGGATGCTTCTTCCTTAGGCTGGCTATGTCACAGCAGCTGAAGAAGAGGGGCAGAGGTGGGGGTGGTGCAGAGCCCCAAGCAGGCAGTAAGGAGGGAGGAGCAGTCCATCTCCGTCAGACAAAACCAGGCTCGGACGGCGCCAGACCCAGCTGCACACCCAGCAGGCCGCCTCCACCTCCCACCTGGTGGGCAGAGCCTGCATGGCCTCCAGGTGTTCCCCGAGGCCCCCAGGTGTTCCCGGGCTCCTGCAGACCCACAGACGCCTCCACGCCATCTTGGTGCAACTTGGCTGGGAAGCTCTCTGGCCCCTTTGGACACCAGTAAACATATTTTCTCTGTGGACTAGCCTCTGGCGTGCTGAGCCCCCCCCCCCCGCCAGGCCCACGTGCAGCATGGTTGCTCCTGCCATCTTCTTCCCCAGAGTCCGGTGCCCCCTTGAGGTCAGCAGAGCGCGCGCGCACACACACACACACACACACACACACACAACAGGAAGCCTGGCTGGAGATGTGTGCATTTGCAAGGCCACAGCTGTCATCCCAGTCTAGCTGTCCCTGCCGCCCCAGGCCTCTGCCTCAGAGTTCACCAACATTCTTACCTCCGGAGAGCTCTTAAGGGGACAGCCTCCAGCAGCCGCGTGGCTCGAGCCCAGCAGCCAAAGCCTGTGAGCTGCGCCAGCCCCCAGCAAGGCTTTGCTCTAAAGGGCCTTCTCCCTACCCACACATGCCCCGCTCAGAGCAAGCCCCAGGCGGGCACCTTCTCCCTCTCACCAGTCAGGCTTCGCCTGCATTCTGGATCAGCTCGAGAAACAGTAGGGAAAGCTGAGTGGCTCTTCCCACCCCAGCTGCCCGCCCTCAGCCGGTCACAGCTGCCCCCACCGGCCAGCTGGGGCGAGGAGGCAGTGACGAGGCCTGGCCAGCCTGCGCACTCTGCCAGGTGTGCCCAGTAGAGCATCCTTGTCTCCTCCCCTCCCCCACAGGAGCAGGGCGTCCGCTCCTCCGTCTGCCCTCTCTTGCCTTAGGAATGGTGGCCTCCACCCTGGTTCTTGAAAGCAGGGGGAAAATAACAGATTCGTCCATTCAGGGTGGCTGAGTCCATGACTCAGGCTTAGCTATTTTATATAGCACCTGGGTCCTCCCCTTCCCCCTGTTGGCCCTGCTTAGACACACAGAGTGACGGGCAGGGTGGAAGCCAGCATTTGACACCAGCGGCAGCCCGGCACAGCCCTGCAGACCAGGCCTCACTGGGGCAAATGTCAGGAGCCAAGCAAGCAATGTGGTTTTAGCAAGGCCAGCCCCACTGTCTCACCTACAAGGGGTTCACATGATCTCCCACAAGCTTCCCGGGGAGCACAGAGCAGTCCTCCAGTGCGCCCTAGAGGGGCTTAGGTGGGACATAGTAGGCTGTTAGGACACCGACTGTTTTCAGGGCTGCTGGCTGGGGCAGAGGGAGCTCAGCAAGCAGCTGGGCCGGGTGGGGTGCTCCCCCTCCCCCAGCATATGAGCTGCACGGGGTAGGCCTGAGGCTTGGGAAAGGACTGGCCGTGAGCTGGCCGCTCTGGTCTGAAACCGCTCAAGCGCGAGCGAGCCACTTTTCAAACCCGGGCCACCGCGAGCAGTGCTCACACTGGAACACCGCCGAGCGCAGTAATGGTGAGCCACCAGAGTGCCGCAGGGTGACGCAGGCGTCTCGTTTACACGGCGTCCCACACAGCTAACCAACCCCGTGGGCCAGTCTGGGACGGGACAGTGCATTTCAGAAACGGCTGCTGACTGTAGACCTGTGCCCGTCAGGCGCTTGGCCCCTGCGCAGCGTCATGTGCACACGCTTTGTTCGTCTTCTGCCGCTGTGATGCCGCCGCCTGCCCACTGTCTGCTCCAGCTCTGGCTGGCCGGCGTCTAGTCCGGGACGGCCCTCGGGGAACGGTGGGGTTTGCCTTGCAGCGGGGCACGTAACAGTTTTCAAAGGCAAGATGGGTTCCTGCTTGGAACCAGAACCACAATTAAACGGGTAAGAGTGGGAGTCACGAGGCGGGAGGTGTGTGTGCAGCGCCCCTGGTAAGAACGTCCAGAACTTCCGGTCAGCCTCCCACAAAGGCGGCCTCGGTGCACCCTCACCCAGAGACTAACTTCAGCTCCAGGCTGGCCCCATCCCGGGGAAGTCCTCCAGCCAAGGAGTTTTCTTTCTTGTTTTTTAAATTTTTTTTTAAAATACTGCTTCTAAAACATTTCCTTTGCTTAAAGCTTTTGAACAGGCCGTGGCCTCTGCCCTTGATGCAGCTCTCCTGTGTTCTTTGGGAAACCTCCCTCATCTAGAGCGAGCCATGAGATCCGAAGTCAGATGACTGTCAGAAGGACTCAGTAGGTCTTTTGGGGGAGAGGCAGGGGTGAGACAGGGTGTCTCGGTGTAGCCCTGGCTGTCCTGGAGCTCCCTCCGTAGACCAGGCTGGGCTGGAACCCAGAGATCTGCCTGCCGCTGCCTCTCCAGTGCTGGGACTACCGCCAGGCTAGTATTGGAGTCTTTCAGGCACTGACTTTACATTGGGCCATGAGACACCCCAACTCCGGACGCCTCGCCCATCTGTAGAAACTGGCTGAGTAGGTGGGTGTGGGGTTCCGGATCACACAGGAGAGTGCTGTCAAAGGGCTTCAAGAGCCCTTTAATGCAGACTCTGAGCTCTTCATATAGATGGCACTGATGAAAACTGCCGAACCGTCCATGTGATGGTCCATGCATTAAAAACGCCATCAAAACCAATTCGCTTGTCAGTGACAAAATTCAAAACTCTACCGTGGCTGTTCTAAGTAGCTTGTCGCACCCAGTTCTGAGATGTTGGCCATCAGGTTCCAGAACACTCTGGGTACAGCCCTCTGATCACTCTGAGATGGAGGACGCAGGCGCTGGAGCGATGGCTCAGGGTGAAAAACACTTGATCTCCAGGGTGGAGCTGGGCACCAGACAGGCCACAGTTCCCTGGAACTCTGGTTCCGGAAGATCAAACGCCCTCTGCTGGCCTCCACAGGACCAAGCACACACACACTGCACATGCACAGGCAGGCATTCAGGCGGTCACATACAACAGAAAGTAGTCTGGCAAAACAAAAAGCCGCTAAACAGATCACAGTTCTCAGGCTGGACATGGTAGCGCACACCTTTAACTCCAAAACACGAAAAGCAGAGGCAGGAAGAGCTCTGTATGCTCGAGGCTAGCCTGGTCTGCACAGCAATTTCCAGGCCAGCCAGGACTAAATAGTGAGACTTTGTCTCAAGAGAACAGCAACGGACTTCAGACCTCAGGCTGGACTTGCCACTGAGCGTGAGGGAGCAGAGGCTGGTCCTTCAGCACCCACGTAAGAAGCGCTGCATTGCAGAGGGGCAGCTGGAGAGGTGGCTCAGAGGGTGAGACCTTGTTCTCTCAGAGGCCCTGTGCTCGGTTCCCGGCACCCACAGGACTGCCTGGAACTCCAGCGCCAAGGAATCCACCTATGTGCTCTTTGACCTCCATGATCACCCACACACATATTCCACACACGCAATCCCGAGCTCAGAGGCGCTGCGACCTCACACTGAGGAGGCTCACGCTGTCCACACAGAGATTGCATAAAGCAGACAGACGACCCTCTGTTCCCCTTATAACACACTGGTTTTCTGTTGTTACTGTTGCTTAAAATTTACTTTGCTGGGCTGGATACCCATGTGTGCAGTGCCCACAGAGGTCAGAAGGGGGCACCAGATCCCTGGGAACTGGCGTTACAGGTGGTTGTGAGCTGCCCTGTTGGTGCCTCAGCCACCTCTCTAGTCCCTGATTCTGGCTTTTAGGGTTTTTTGTTTGTTTCTACCTCTAGACTAGAATCCATCCTAAATCCTCACATGCATCGCCAACCTAATTTTCTTCCTTTTTCTCAGGAGAGTACGTGCATGAATGCATGTTCAGCTGTGTAGAGGGGAACGCAGGCTGTGGGGCAGCAGCCTTCCTCTGCAGCTCACGTAGACTACACGGGCAGCTGCCTCCCAGCGCCGAGCTTACACACTGTGCCCAGGCCTGGCAGTCTTCTGTGGGGCCTGGGAATCAAGCCGTTCATCCCACCTGCAGGGCAACTATCTCAGCCACCAAACCATCTCCTCACCCACCATCTCCTCAGCCACCAAACCATCTCCTCAGCCACCATCTCCTCAGCCACCAAACTATCTCCTCAGCCACCAAACCATCTCCTCACCCACCCAGCCATCTCACCTACCATCTCCTCAGTCACCAAACCATCTCCTCAGCCACCAAAACATCTCCTCACCCACCAAACCATCTCCTCACCCACCCCATTGTCTAGTTTCTTTGCTTTTGTTTACTGCAACACAGCCCAGGCTGTCCTCCATCATCCTGACCCCACCTGCACTCCAGCATCTCTGGGATTGTGGGTTTGCACCACCATGCCTGGCCACAGGGCTCTTTCCTAACACCCTGTCAGCTTAAGCTGGGCAACCCGAGGTGGACTGAAGGGACACGCTTCCTGTCCACTGTGTGGCTACAAAGAACAAACCCCTGCCCCTCGCCCCAGCAGCCAGGCAGCAGGTACAAACAGGAATGAGTATTGAGGGAGAGGGGCCCTAGTCCCTGAACTGAACCTGAGACTGAACCTGGCAGATACCGGTTAAAGGTCACCAATTGCTTCCTTCTGACTGGGACAGCCCCGTCCCAGCTTCAATGGCCATTTCACTGCCAGGTTGGGGGAGTCAGACCTCCTGAAACCCCGCTAATGCAGGAGCCTGAGACGGGGAGCTGGCTGAGCTTAATGTCTCCCGAGGGTGTATGGTGAAACGCCCACCTCAAACCCAGACCCACGACTGGGTGATAAAAGCACTTGCTGCCTGGGTCTGAGGACCTGTGCTCGGATCCCATTCACTGAAAGTAAAGCAAGGTTGCAAATAGGACCAGCCACCCATCTGCTAGCAGGTCAAAACAAAACAACGACAAAAAACCCAACCCTTTATTGGGCAAGGTTTGTCCTTGCCACCAGGAGAGAATCATGGTCTCTGAGGGCAAGGCCAGTGCCCAGGGCGGAGCCTGGTGCCCTCCCAGCAGGTCAGGCCTCTGCCTCTGCCTCCCCGGCAAACAGTGGGTTAACGAAGTAGCTGAAGTTGGCATCGAAGTCCACCTTCTGGGCTGAGTCCAAGTCCACCTTCTGGGCTGAGTCGGAGAGCTCCACGGTGGGCTGGGAGGGCTGCGGGGCGACAGGGTCAGGGTCCCAGCTCCTGGGGAGCCCCCCGGGAGCCCCCACCCCGCCCAGGCTTCTCCCCTCGGTCTCACCTGCTGCTTGAAGACGATCACGTCGAAAATCGGGTTTCGGAAACCCAGCGGCAGCCCAGCCGAGGAGAGCTCAGCGTCCCCATGCCTTCTCCACCTGCGGGAGCAGGCGGGTGCGGTGAGGCCCGCCGGCCTGGCCTGGCCAGCCCCTGGGGGCCCGCCCTCAGGAGGGGCCGCGTACCTGAGCCTCCCGCTGCGGTACAGCAGCAGCAGCGCCGCGCCCAGCAGCGCCAGCAGCACCAGGGCCGCCACGCCGCCCGCCAGCCCGGCACCCGACCGCTCCCCGTCCAGCGCGGAGCCTCCCGTGGGCGGGCCCGACAGCCGCAGGGTCGCAGACGAGACGCCCAGCACGGTGCCTGCAAGGAGACAGACTCAGCGGGGGCCGGGCGGCCGGGCTCGGAGGGGCGGAGGGCGGGAGGGGGCTACCTTGAGCCGCCGCGTCCTGAAGGAGCTCGTGGCCCAGCCGTCCCGCTGCGCCCGGCTCGGGCCCGGTCTCCACCAGCACCACCTGGATCTCGCTGTGGGCCTCGCGCAGCACCTTGGACACAGCCACCCGCAGCCCCTGGTACTGGGGCTGGGGAGGGGGAGGGTTGGCTCGGGCTCTGGCCCTCGGCCGAGGGGGGCGGCAGAGCCGGGGCTCAGCTGCCAACAGCTGGCCCCCGCCGCGCGGTCTCGTTACCTGCTTCAGGAACAGGTCCAGCAGCCGCGCTCGGTAGCGCTCCAGGTCAAACGTGGGGTCGTAGGTCAACGACACGACGGCTCCTGCGACGGGAGGACAGGTCAACGCCGCGGACCCCAGCGGGAGAGGCGAGCCCGCGAGGAGCGCGCTGGTGGGGGGCGGAGGCGCTCACCGCAGAGGTCGCAGCACTGTCCTTGAGGCAGCAGGGGGTCTCGGCAGGTGGCCCGGGGGCAGCGGCCGCCCAGGGGCTGCAGCAGGGCCGCGCAGATCCAGGGCAGCGTCTGGGAGGGGGCGAGGTGAGTGCGGGAAGGCGCAGCGGGAGCCACGCCCCCGCGGCGGCAGCCACGCCCCCGCGGCGGCAGCCACACCCTCCGCGGCGACCACGCCCCCGCGGCCGGGGCGGGCCCCACGCTGTCCCCGCGCCCCGCTCGCTCACCTCGGCGCTGCCGCAGACGCAGCCCGACGCGTCGGTGCAGGCCTCGGAGCCCACTCTCAGCGTGCCCGGCCCGTGGAAGCGCAGGCGGCCGTCGCGGGACGCCAGGAAGGCGGCCAGGTCCTCGTCGCGCGTGAACGTCTGCGGGTGGCGGCATCGGCGGCGGCCGGGGGAGCGGGGAGAGTCTGAGTGCGCGGGGCGCCACGCGGGCGCGCACGGCGCAGGGGACCCGAGCCCTCCCGCGTCTGCTCACCTGGCCCCCGGCCGAGACGCTGCGGACGTGCACTGGGTTGGGGCCCGGGCCGAGCGCCACGCGGAAAGACGCGTCGCGCGGGAAGAGGACGTCGTCGTAGCTGCAGGGCACGCGCTCGGCGTCCACGGAGAAGAGGCCGCGCGCCTGGGTCACGGAGCTCCACAGGTGTGGGTCAAGCCAGGAGAAGCGGTCGGGGTTGCGGAAGAGCAGCGGGGCGTCTGTGGAGGGGCGCGCCAGCCCACGCCCCGCTGAGACCGGCGCAGCCCGGGCGCCGTTCCCGCGCCCTCCGCAGGGCACGCCCTGCCGACCACGCCCTGTGCGAACCACGCCCCCTCTAAACACGCCCTCTGCGAACCACGCCCGCTAACCACGCCCGTCTTTCTCACCCGAGTTGCAAGTCGGGTCCGAGCCGAGCCCTGCAGCACTGAAGGCGGCTCCCGGGGCCAGGACGAACTCCCCGTCCAGCGGCAGGAGCTGCGGAAGGCGCGGGCTGAGGGGGCACGTGGTCCAGGCACGCACTGCGACCAACTAACACCTCCCGGGCACCAGGGAGAGCCCGAGCTGCGTCCTTGGAGGGGATCTAGGTGAGGTCAGGCCCGGGAACCTTAACCTGGCCGAGGCTGACAGGAAGAGGGGCTCACCAGGGAAAGAAAAGGGGAGGTGTTCTCCACCGGGCCCAACATGTGCCAGGGCTGCGCTGAGCCGGAGCCGAGACTAGAGGGTCACATTAGGCCTAGGTGGCAAAGTCTGGTGCTAAGGAGCAGGACAGAGCAGAGACCCCGGGAACCTGTGGAACACTTGGGGCAGGAGGTGACATTCGCCTGCACCCGTCACTCTGGAGAAAGTGTAAGATTCTCCCAGGTCTTAGAAGCCGAGCTTCAAATGTTCAGACGCCAGTGGGGAAGGGACTTCAGTCTCGGGGAGAGGGATGCCGGAGAGAGCAGGGAACGCAAGAGTGACTGTCGCTGGAGGCGAGGTTCCACTATGGGAGCCTCTCACCGCCCGAACCCAGCTCTATGCTAGGAATATGCTGTGTGGGGAAGGGAAGGGATGACCCCCGACACACCATTTGTTTCCCGGGCCCCCAAGCCTCAGGACCTGCATCCCTCCATCCTTCTCCCAGAGCTGAGAAGATAGGGGCACGTGGGAGCTGCTCTTTGTGGGGCCATCGGGCTATCAGGCATCACCTACAGCCCAGGCACTTTCAAAGGCTTGCACCGGTGTCACAGGCAGCTACACCCACAGCTGGGGACAGCTGGAGACAGGCGTGACATACTGTAAGCAGAGCGGAACCTCAGCCCAGGAGGTGACACAGCCATGTGACTGGATGCACTTTCCTGAAGAGCAGGGCTGGAGTAGATAGGGCTGGAGTGGACCTAGGCAGCGTTTGTCCCTCGCATCACAACAGAGGAACAGAACTGAAGAGTTACGGAGAGTGTGGAAGTCACCCGTTCGAGGACAGTCGTTAGCGGATGGAGAGAAACAGCAGGGCTGAGCTAGCTCTGGTGTTCAGTGGCAGGTGTGCACGCCCAGGCTCCACAGAAGTCCAGGAGCAGGTAGACATCTGAGTACCAAACGCCCGAGTGAGGGCTGGGGGAGGCTGAGGCAGAAACAGGAACAGTAAGGCGCCCTCTAGACCGGAAACGGGAAACTGCAGCTGGTGTCTACAAGCAGAATCCAATCCACAGGAACATGTGTGCAGCGTGTTTAATATCAAAGACAATAGTCTAGCCTCAGGAAGAACAGACAGGAAGCAAAGCACAGAGAGACAGTAGGTGTCTGGAGAGATGGCCCAGTGGATAGACACTGCCTCGGCCTGCAGGCGGCCGGCTGCGTTTCCGCATGGTGGCTCACAGCCTGTTGGCTGACGCCCTCTTCTGGCCTCTAGCGGTACTGCATGCACATCATGTTGCCTGCAGGACATTAGTCTCTTGGAGAATTAAAACAAGGTGAACTCCAATCTCAGCCCCTTAGGAAACAACACTGAAAGTTTCAACACCTTACTCCATTTTGAAAAAGCTGCTAGCTTTAGCCATAGAGTTTCTACAGTGTGCTAGAGCTTATGTCTTCTAACAGAGCCAACATGGCAGGCACCCAGGAGGGAAATGTGACGTGCTTACAACATGACAAAGGTTCGCATGTCCATGGGAGGAGTGAGCACGGCCAATAAGGAAAGGAAAAGAAGTAAGCAGACCTGAAAACAAGAGGCATGGCTACCATTTTTTCATCTGAGAAGAACCAACAACTACAGAATGTCATTTTTAAGGGCCCCTTTCATGACCCCAACTCTGGAGAGCACTTGGGAGTCAGTTCTTGTTATACTCAGAGCACTTGTTACTCTGTTGCTGTTGTGTGTCCCGGGCTGGCCTGGAAGACTTATGTAGACCAGCGGCTCTCCACCTTCCTCACGTGCGACCCTTTAACTCAGTTCTCCTGTGGTGCCTTCCAACCATAAACTTTTTGTTGCTACCTCATAACTGTAATTTTGGTTATGTTATGAATGAATGGTTATGAATCGTGATATAGATATTTCTGAAGATAGAGGATTTGCTAAAAGGGTTGCCATCAGCACTCTGGGAGGCAGAGGCAAGTGGATCTCTGTGAGTTTGAGACCAGCCTTGATAACAAAGAGAGTCCGGGATAGCCAAGGCTACACAGAGAAACCCTGTCTCAAAACAGAACAACAAAAGGTCGCAGTCAGTGCAGACCAGGCTGACAAAGGTGTGCTCCAACCACACCTGCTCTGCAGAGAGCATCTTAAGGCCGTGGGAGAGCGAAGCTGATGGAATGTTGGGAGACAGCCCATGGCCTAGCAAGGAGAACTCCACTGCAACACAGACGCTCTGTTGCGATGTGCAGCAACCAGAGCCACGTCAGTAAATGGGGAGGGCGCATGTTTTCCTACCAACCCAGGCAAAGATGGAGACGCAAGGAGGCAGAAAACCCCCAGGGAGGTCCTCTCTGCCAGGGAGGAGTGTGTGAGGAGCTGGAGGGGACTCCGGAAAGAGGTGACACGGCTCCCCAACGCGTCCATGCCCCTGTGTGTCAATAGACATCCCGAGGCAGTTCACGCCCTGGGCCCTGGGCCAGAATGCCGAAGAGGAGGAAGTGAGGAGGAAAGGGGGCTCAGACCTGCTTGCTGGACAGACGATCTTTATAAGATTTTGTGTGGTAATAGAGACGGCCTCCAGGAGTCACTGCCTTTGAGGGTTTCACACACACACAGTGACACCTGGCCACACATGGACACGAACATGGACACATCACTGTCCCTGAGGCTGGGGAATGGTGCTTTGGACGGGTGGGGACAGCAGACAGGGACTGTCCTCTGGGTCAGCACACCTGTGAGCCCCAGCACATACTCAGTGAGGGCTGGATGTGGTTTAAACTTGGGTATCAAGCCATGGCTGGCAGCTCACACCTGTAATCTTGGGGGCAAGGCAGGAAGATCATGAGTTCCAGGTCAGCCTCGTCAACAGAATGAGTTCAAGGCCAGCCTGGGCTACTTGAGACCCTGACCCATAGAAAATATGATTTCTTGGTGGCAAGAAGATCTCTGAGATTGAAGCCAGCCTGGTCTATAAAAACAAATGCCAGGATAGCCAGGGCTACACAGAGAAACCCTAACTTGCAAAAAAACAACACACCCACCCACACAAACCCATGGGCAACAAAATGGGGGTTTTATATTCTCATTGCCACGGAGCGTTGTTCTTTTGGTTTGCTTTGGTGGGTGCTGCTGACAGCTCAGTGGCTAAGGGCACTGGCTGTTAATGGAGGACCTGGGTTTGAATCCCACCACCCACGTGGTGGCTCACAAACGTCTGTAACTCAGCTCCAAGAGGCCCGACGCCCCGCACACGTGGAGCACAGCTGTACCATGCAGACAAAACCCACACACACAGAAAACAAAACAAAAAACTCTTAACAACAAGACCAGAAACAAACCCCTCCCTCTTAGCTCCAGCCGCAGGGCCCGAGTAGGGTCGGCGGAGGCCGCCATCAGCGCGCTGAAGCCTTGGCCTGCGCGGCGGCGAGTCCGAGGCCTTGAACCTCTGGCTTCTAAGCCTCCGGCCAGCTGTTTCACCGGCTCTGCAGGCAGGTTGCTGACACGGCCTCCCGAGCAGGGCAGGGCAGGCTTGGGGAGGGAAGGGGTCCCAGAGCCCCCCACCCCCCCGCCGGCGGCGCAGGCTGGGGGAGGGGAGGGAGAAGGAAGGGGAGGGGACGGCGCAGCGGAGCCTAGAGATCCCCACGCGCTCTCCGAGGTCCCTTCCCACCCACAGGCCCCCGTGGCGGCGCACAGAGACCCGGGAAGGGGCTTCCAGCGACCCTGGGCCAGCCACTGGCCCCTGTGGCCACAGCCCCGAGCCTTACCATGTCCGAGATGGCGTGGCTGTCTCGAACCAGGACCGACACCATCTGCAGCAAGAGGTGGCGTCAGGCGCGGGGCTGGCCGACCCCCGCGCCCCTCCGCCCCCCGAGGCCCCCGCAAGGCACCTTGTCCGCCGGGAACTGGACCGCATCTCCCGCGCACGGGGTCCGGTTCTGACTCCAGTTGGAGGCAGTATCGAAGTAGGTGTCGGGGACCCAAAGTTTGTCCGCGGCCCGAGTCAGCGCTAGAGGAAGGGAGGCTGAGGTCGGCCTCCGGGACGACGTCCCGAGAAGCGCGCGGAGGTGCTCGCAGCCTAGCTGCGGGTGGGTGCCGAGGGGACCCTGGCCCGGCGCCGCTCTCCCGCGCCCAGGGCAGCCCCTGCGCGGACGCCGCTGCGGCCGGCTCTGGTGCACTCCTAGCCGATCTGCAGAGCCCACGCAAGCGTGCCCTCGCCCTCCCACGGGACGTCACCCCTGTAGACGGGACGCTGGCTGTCCGGGGTGGGGTCCGCAGGTTCGGGGGGAAACAGGCCGCAGGAGGGCGCTCTGGTGGGGCGCGCACAGGGAGCAGAGGGGAGCCCGGAGGCCGGAGCGGGCCGCCCTGTCCCAGCTGTGCGCAGAGGAGCCACGAGGGGCTCGATGGTCCACAGGGACAGGACTGCGGCTTCGCCACCTCCTGGGCATTGGGGGCCTCCCCCGCCCACGCCAGAGCACGGGGAAACTGAGGCAGGCCGCGAACGCCGCCTCCATCCATAGCCCACCCTCTCCCGAGACCGCGACCCTCGGCCCCCGGGTCCAGACCCGGGTGACGCGGCCTACCGCAGAGCTGCAGCCACAGAAGGACCTGGCCCCGGGCGCCCATCTCGCCGGCGAGGACGCCTCACGTCGGGGTGCGGACTTTGCTCTGAGGGCCCCACGTGACCGGGCGGGGCGAGGGGCAGGGGGCGCCCAGACGTTACTCATTGACCTCGGGACCCGCCCAGCTGTCTCCCGAGGCCCCCTCCGCGACCTCAGCATCCGCCCTTTAGGACCCAGGGCCCTGGGCGCCCAGGAAGAGGGTGTTGCCTGGCTTTGCCGTGGTGTGGGGTGGCCCACAGCCCTGCGCTCGGCCGTCTTGGTTCTCCGGTTGTGTGGAGATGGGGGGGGGCTGTGGCCGGGTGTCAGAGGACAGTGGGCTGAGACGCTGCCTGACGGATGGCAGCGGGGTAGACGGAGCTAACTGGGAAGGTTAGGGAGATGCTGGGAAGGGAGGGAAGGTTGCTTGAGGTACCAGGGAGTTCTGTGGGAGCAGGTGGAAATGGACGGTAGGTGAGGTTAGACCACTCGGCGGCGCGGGGAGGAGGATGGAGAATGGGCGCACGGGGATGGTGAGAGGCCGCTGGGAAGGCTTCCCGTGGTCCAGAGGTCTACATGAAGCTGGGGAGTTGTCTCTGTGATGCAGCCCCGCCAGTCACAAGTCCCCGCAGGGCAGAAAGGGTGAGTGCGAAGGTGCCAGGAAGGAACGTGGGGAACCGCGGGCCGTGCCCACGGTAGGCAGGTGGCAGGGTAGGCAGGTGGCAGGCTATGGCGCCTCACCGCGGGAGCACCTCTGGAAGGTAAGGCAGGCAGCACGTGCGCTGAACGTGGGCAGCACAATCCCGGGGACCGGGCTGCATCATCCCCGCCTCTCAGAAAGCCCAGCGTGGGCAGCATGACCAGCCGCCTCCTGCCCCAGCCGCCAGGCCCTCCCTGCCCTATGCCCAAACACACCTTTCTCCCCGAGGCGGCTGCCTCTGTCCGCTGTTTTGCCACCGCAGGGCTGTTGGTGCTGTGAGAGTGGAGGGATGTGCGGGTGATGGGTGGCGAACAGAGGTGCTGATGGAAGAGCTGCTCAGCTCGGGGCTCCTTGAGCCCCCTCCCTGGACGCCCCACTCCCGTGCTGAGCCCAATCCTCCCCCTCCACGCTGCCGTCTCCCGCGCAGAGGGCATTTCTCCCACTAGGGGGCGCTTGTTTTCACACCCAGGTTGGGCATAGACTGTGCAGGAAGCCAGCTCTGTCCACCCTTTACCCTGTACAGTTGCCTTCAAGGGGGCATCGCTGTTCGGGCTCGGCAGGGTAAGTGTTGAGAGGGTTTACTCTTGCCTCCAGCTAGGCCAGGAATGAAGGAGACCCTCGGGGTCACATTCTTGAGAGGAAGCACTGTCACAGACTGGGCTCTGGCTCTCACTGCTGAGCCAGTTTGAGCTGTGGGACACAGGCACTAGTGGCCAGGTGGGTCACAGAGGCACACGGTGGCTACACGGGAAAGGGCGGCGAGAGCGCCTGGGTGAAGAGGCTTCCTGTGAGAGGCAGCATGGAAGAGCAGCAAGAGCTCACAGCAGCGGGACCAGGGCGGGACCAGGGGCGGGCAGTATGTCTATAGAACGCTCTCCACAGCACACAGGTCCCCAGGCCTCAGGCACACGTGGACACACATTTGTATACTGGTCAGGCCCTCCCCAGGAAGTAGGAGAAATGCAGAACCCTAAAGGACAACTAGAGGCACTCACAGTGTGGCTACCGCGGGTGAGGATGGGGCCAGGGGCTTGTCAAACTGTCTACACAGGCAACCTCCCTGCGCCAGGGAAGCCATAGGCCTCACTAGGCCACTGAAACAGTCCCCAAGAGGCTTCCCCACTGGTTTGTTCAAACTGTGCCAGGAAGGCTATATCCAGCTGGCTTTATTCTCCGCCGCTGTAGCTTCAGGCCTGCCCAGGGGTTGTGGGAACCTTGAATGACAGCCCTGCAGTGCTGTGAGGAGGGGTAAACAAGGAAGAGATGGACAAGGGTGTCTGCAGAAATAAAGAGCTGACACAGGAGGCTGGCGAGGGGCTAGACCACTGCCGCTGGGGCCAGCCTCGGCGAGCTGGATGGGTTGGGGCGAAGCGTACTTTGAGGTCCGAAGGCCGGGAACAGCTGCCCACCCTCTCGGCCTCTGGCAGGTGCTGGAGCCTGCTGCCTCTTCCCCCCATGGGCAGTGGGGAAGGGCTGTGGAGAGGCAGAGGCCCCAAGGAGTCCTGGGCTGAGAGAGGCCATTAAGTTGGTCACTGATGTCTGTCAGGATGAGGAGCCAGCCCTCTCGGTCCTTCCTTCACATTCCTTTGCCCTGACACTGGATGGCCATAGCTATCTGGGTCCTGGGAAGCCTCAGCTGGAGGCCAGGCTTCCTGACTCCAGCCTGAACACTCTTTGTTCCTCCTTGGGTGGGTCCCTGCAGGGACAAAGGCTGCTTGACTAGCTGCAGTCTGACTGCTGGCATCCTACGGAGGAGCGGCTCCAGTGACCTGGCCACCCACAGTGTGGTCACAGGGCGGGGCAGCTCAGTGGCTGGGCCCCAGGTTCTACAGCTAGGGGCCACACAGGCGGAGCCTTCTGGAGCTCAAGGCCTGGTGTGCTCCACCTGGGGCTGCAGTGCAACCGGGCACCCCGTGATCTAAGCACCACAGGGTAGAGGTGAAGGCTCCAGCAGTCCAAGGCCACCAGGGACCTTGGGAACAGATGCTTCATGACCCCAGACAAACCTTCATAGGTGTCTGCATGCTGGTGATATCCCCTCTCCAGAGGTCAGCACTCGGCCACTGCTGCCCTCAGCCTGGGCCCACTGGCCCTGTCGCCTCCCAGGAGTTCCCCAGGTCCCTCCATCCACGGCCCTGGCCAGGCTCACAGGCCTCTCCCCCTCACCCTCAGCTGTGGGCCACTACCTTGCCCTCAGGGTTCTGCTGCGGGTGGCCCTCAAGCACTTAGGAGAGAACTCACAGTGACAGGGTTTGGACCAGCTCCAAATTCTCCAGGGTTTTCAAAATGAGGCGTGTGGGATTATATCACTCTACAGTCTATTTCCAAGCAAGGGGAATGCCAGACTCCCCAGTCTAACGTCCCCTTTTGTAGTTCTAGTTACCTGGCAGCAACCTGCATACAGGCAGTGGGCCCTGAGTGATCCCTAGCCCCAGGCAGCCATCCTCCACAGGGCAGAGCGCGCGGCCCCAGACAGCCCAGGGCCTGCCTTCCTCTCTAAGCCAGGCTCCTGTTCTAAGGCAGACCTTTCAGGACTGGGCTCCCCGGCAGGGCACAGCTCGGATCTATTCTGGCTCCCATCTGTGTTCTGCTCTTCACCCTGAACCAAGCCACACACTGTGGTGAGCCTTAGGCAAGCCCTAGGGTGACATAAGCAAGCAGGCCTTGCTCAGAACCTTCTGCTATCTCGGGATGGTGGCAGCAAATCTTGGAATGAAGGTGGCCCCTTCTAGCCACACTGTCCCCAGCAGCTGTCACCCAGCCACTTGGAGAACAGCTGGGGGCCCACCCTGAAGCCTCAGCAGCTTCGGGCTGCAATAAGAAAGCGGGACTCTTAAATCAGCTTTATTTTCCTCTAATAGACACTTTAGCATTGCAAAATTTTGCATTCTACAGTCTTACAAACTTTTATTATTAGCAGCAGAACAAAACATTGCAAGACCTCAAAACACAAATAAATACCAAATGAAACCACACATAACACACGGTAAACAGAATACGAAACATCGTAATGCTGTCAGAGGAGACGTGCTGCCAACTCCGGTGACAGGGCTATTGCTGCGCAACAACTCGGACTGTCTCAGTTTCTTAGAAGAGCAGAAAACACGGGACGCTAATCACTGGTCACAATCACTTGGACTGTCAAGATGGGGCCTCACAGCGAGCGGCCACTACAGACGGCAAGTGTCAAAACAGGCAGGTTAAAAACGCAGTCGAATGAGAGATTGGCCTTCTTTGGTCTTTGTTTTGGGTTAATAGAACTGAACACAAGAGGTGTGCCATCAGAGAGAAGAACGCAACGCTAGAACAGTCTGCAGCTGTCTGCACTGACCCCCATCAGTCAGAGCACCCACAGATTCTTAGGGAAATCCTTGGAAGGAAGGCCGGCTTTTGTGTTTTCCAATTAGGTCATTTATTTGCCTTTTGAAGGTTATCTTACTTGACTAAGGGGACTAAGGGTGTATGTCAGTCACCACTGACTACGGAGTGGCACAGTGACCCTGGACTTGTAACCTCCTTTCCACAGTGAACTCACAAGAAAGACTCTAGACGTGGTGTGGCTCGGGAAATGGATCACACACTCTGCTTGGCTACTGGGGCTGCTTAGCCATATGGCTGGCCTTGGCGTGGGTCACTGCCTTGCCCACCTGCCTAGCAATGGTACTCAGGGAACCCTCCAAGTGGACAACAGGCTAGGGTATGTCCAGGCCTTTGGGATGGGCTGCTGACTTTTTACCGTCCCTGCTAACCTGGCTCCCCGGTGCTACAGTGCCTGCGGCAGCCAGCGCCAGCTGGGGTGGGGCAGTTGACAAAATGGCCGGGTCACTCGCCAATTATCACCTCACCTCACCCAAGACCCTTGTGGGCACATTCTATTTTGGAGAAAACAGCTGCTATGTATTTGCAAACGGAAGAGAGAACCATGATCTCAGTCTGGGAGGATCTGGGAGGGACAGACCCTTGTCACACACTCAGACACAATGGCATGCCTGCAAACACACACTAGCTCTCCTGCAGTCTAGCCAGTAAAGGGCTGGACTCAAAGTAAAAGATGTATCATAAGCTCCACCCAGCCCTTCTCCGACACTATTACTCCCAAGCAGCGGGGATGTATGGGAGGGTAGGGACTGACCCACCCTGTCAACCTGTCAGGTGGGAAACGTCGTGGCCAAGGACAAAGCGCAGTCCCTGCAATGCTTGGCAGTGTGCAGGGGGAAGGAGGAGGCAAGGGTGGTACTATCGGCACTGGCTCTCCTCCACTCTCCTCTGGGGCTGGCAGGAGTGGTCCAACCCAGGACACTGTTGCTTGGTGTGCGCAGACATCCTACTCTTTGCTGGATGCTGTCCACTAGCTGCCAGGCCTGCCATGGGTGACTGCTACCATGCAGATAGTTCAGTTACGGTGGCATCACTAACATCAGGCCCAAGGTAGCAGGCACATGGTCCCAACTCCAGCTGGGACTCCGGGGCAGACCGAGGAGTACAGGAAAGCAGCTAGCTACCCACAGGGGATTGTGTCTGAGTGTGGCCAGGTTCTCAGGAGGCTGGCCACAGATCTGGTGGTGGTGGTCTGCAGGCCCTGCTGGAGGCTGCCTGGGGAACACAGCCACAGCGCTGCTGGCCACAGCTCCCTGGAGTCCCAGTCCTTGGAACAAATGGAGATAGAGCAGAGAAAAGGAAGGAGGCGGTGTGGTGGCCATAAGCAGACACCTCCCTCAGCTGATGGCTGTGCTGGCTGACTGTTGTGCTGTCTTAGGGACAAGTTGCCATCTGTCACAGGCTACTCCAGGAAGGGGAGACAGATGTGGACCGAGATGCAGACCCTTTCAACAGCCCATCGCTCTTCTCAATGCTGGGCCTGGGCTCTACAGAAACTGATAGCAGGGTGGGCTGGGGTGTGGGGCACTGCTCTCCTGCGCGAGACCAGCACACACGCTTGTTCACGTTTCATCCAGCCCCGTCTTGCCCGCAGCCTAGCATGCTGCATGCCCTAGGTTGGGTCTGTCTACCCCCAAGGGGTACAGGAGCCGCAGTCAGGAGGTTACCTTCCTCTCCCTGACCAATGGAGGTGCAAAGCCCTCATTCCCAGTCTGGTCCCGGGTGGTTACCGACACAGGCTTTCAGCTACTCACAAAAGCCTTGGGCCAGGCCTTAGGACACACTGCCACGTGGTGGCCTGCATCCTCCCAGGGGCTTTGAGCAGGCACTGATCACTGCCCCCAGGCAAGCAGGAGTTGTGTCCAATTTCCTCATGGAGGTCATGGAACAAACGGCCCCTTTAAAAGATGAGCAAGTGACACTTTTGCACAGCCAGGCACACACACTGCACAACCACCTGTGTTTCTTGTGGCCAGGACCCTGTGAAATGGTGAGGGCTGGCTGCCAGAATCGGCAACAGGGCCTCAACTATGCTGAGACCACAGCCTAACACTGGCCCAGGTGGTGAGCACCAAAGGGGTGCCAAGGAATGCTGCGACGGAGCAGAGCGAGGCCCACCCAGGGGATGCACCTCAGCACGTCCTTCACAAGTTAAGACAGGGCACAGAGGTATGAGCTTGCCCGCTATTCTACTGTTACTGAACAATGCAACAGACACACTACAGGAAGCTGTGACATGCCAGGCCCTCATCCCAGGGGACAAAGCTACTCAGTTTACTCACACCCTGCAGGCACCGGGTGAGGCCAGGAGGGCCCACTCACATAGGAAGGAGCCGTGTAAAGTCTCACCAGCAGGGAGGGAGTGCCTGAGGACACCTCAGGGTCACCCTCATACCAGGCTCTGAAACTAAAGACAGGCATGCTTTTTGTCAGCAGGATGCTGTTGGCCTATACCTATTGGTACTGCACTGACTTCTTCAAAGGGGGGAGGGGGCCTGCAGGGATGTCCCTGACACCTGGCCATGGAAAAGCTACCCAGGGCCAGCTAGGGAGTGCCGGGGGGGGGGGGTGTGTCTTTGGGGGAAGAACCCTCGGGACAGCCTGCAGGAAGAAGAGGTACCCTTGAAAGGACGGGGGCTCTGCAGTCTTATGAGCAGAACCAAAGCCACCAACTTACCCCAAAGCGGTCCCAGCAGAGCGGGGAGAGGAGGAGCAGGTGAAGACCCAAATGTTTCAGGCATGAAGGGCAGGGCGAGGGCTTGAAACCAGGAGGTCGCTCATGGAAGCGTGGGGACAGGTGTGCAAGAGGAGGGCACTTCCAGCAGGCACTGGGGCGAAGGCACACCCAGGACAGATGGCAGCACCAGAGATAAGGTGGGCCACCGGCACCAACCCAGCTGTCCCCGCGCGACCATGAGAGCCCAGAGGCAGGCAGTCTGAAGCGCGGGCCCAGCTGGCCAATTGTGGGCGCGCCTTTTGGGCAAGTGGCACAGATGCGGTGGTTCGCACACATTGGTTTTGCCTAAGAAGCACCTGTCGCGTGTAGCACCCATCAGTGTAAGAGCACCATGAAGCGTGGTGCATAGCAAAAGGGGCACCGGGGCAGGGCTCCAGGCTTCTAATCACAGTTGGACCATCAAGAGAGACGTAAACAGTGAGCTGGGAGTGCCGTCTGGACAGGACAGGCTGGGGCACCAGCTGGCCACCTTCCAATAGGGAGGCCAGGGCTGCTGCCGCCAGCCTGAGCAGGGCCCAGACCAGTGGTCTCGAGAATGCTTGGGGCAGAGGGCTTCTCCTTCATGCTGTGGGGGACTTCAGGACCCTTGTGGAGACCTGGAAGGGTGTGGCTTCTGCTCACACCTCCCTCCCTTGGGGTGGAACTGAGCTGCTCTTGGGGGCCTAGAGTTGGACTCTGAATGTTTAGCAGCAGAGGCTTCAGAAGCCACCAACGGAGGCCTGGCTTCCCCAGGCAGGTTCAGAATTGTCTGAGGGCCCTGGGAGAGACAAAGATCTGGCGGTGGAGAGAGAGAGAGATCTGGTTAAACTATCACTTTCTGAATCATGGTGATGAAACCCAGGGACAAGAAGCAGCATGTCACATCTAAGGCACATGTACCGTATGCCACCATCTCTGAGCGCAGATGTTGCCTTCGGAGATCATCAGCCAAATGCAGCAGTATGAAGGATGAGAGATGCTTGCTGGGGCCTCCTGCAGCACAGGTCACCTGCCTATCCCCGGACACTGGACACTGGAGACCAAGGCTGGTGCTGTCAGCAACACAGAGCTTGTCTAAACACGGGGCAGAATTTTAAAAACCTACAGGATTTTGTTTAGAACTCCAAAGTTCAACTAATGCCCTATTTTAGGGTGAAAACAATTTAAATCTGAAATGATGCACAGCATCCATGAGCATTGTCCTCTCATAGTCATTGTGAAGTAGTGTCACTAACTACGACAGATATTGAAGGGTTACATTTCTAACGAGAAATAACAACAGGTTGGATATTCTCTTTCCTATCACAAGTGATAACCAGTGTTTGATAGTTTACATTTTCTTCCAAGAAGTATCAGTCTATCAACGTTTTAAAACAAAATGTTTGCAGTAACAATTATTTGTAGAACTTTAAATTAAAAATGACTTCTGAATTTTGAGACCTTATGCCTACTCAGGGTCTTCTGACAAACAAATTATTAAAACAGAGACCAGATGAGGCCTTAAAAATAGACAATATACTATATTTGAAACAAGATTGCACTCTTGAATTTTAGGATGAATATATCAGAATTGTATTATTATTTCATAAGTTCTCCTTTTAAATTAACATGCTGACACATCCAGCTACCTCCATGTGTTTTCTTTTTTGGTGTTCAAGTTAAGGAAGAAAAATCATGTTTCTTTTTAGCATATATGTTTCCACCTTAAATAACTAGATCTTTAAAAATGAAAATGAAAACCTTCTCTGACAGCAATATTTATCTTGTTGAAGGATAAATAATTCTTCAGAGTGAGTGTGGCTAGTCTATTAGGAAATCTGTTGGGGTCTGTTTTCACATGTGGCTCCTCCTGCCAGCCACGCCTCCTCCTCCTCCGGCTGCTTCCCCTGTTCCACAAGGTCCTTTCTGAGGGCGAAGACCTTCGTGAAGACAGACCGGTTCAACCCCCCCAGAGGAGTTACCTTCTGCTGAATCCGCCTCCCTGGCTTCTTGTCAGGGGTCAGGCAGATCAGAAGTATCCACTATGACTTTAATAAAAATTGTATCATCTTTAATGTACGTCCCGTTCTCTAGAACAGTCTGGGCAACAAACACTGGGCAGCCAGAAGCGATGTTCATCTCTCCAGTGGGCTTCTTGAAGCTGCTGCTGTTGGGATCAGGCTTGAACGCATCTCCCAGATGGCGTCTGGAGGACCCCTGATCCATCAGCATGAGTGTCACTTTCTGCTTGAACGGCCACGGCAACAGAGCATCGTATTCCCCACGCATAATGACAAAGAAGAGCGACAGGTGTGTCCCTTTCCCCATTCCGTCCCCATTCAGGTAGACCCTGGCACACATCTTGTAGCCAAAATAACCTGTGTAGAAAGGCTGGCTGTAGAGAGACAGGGTCTTCCCCATGACAGCCTCCTGCTTCCGGCGCTTGTAGTCACGGATCTTCCAGATCAGCACACCGTTATAGCTGGCAGTCTCGAGGACCTGGAACCGCAGGTCCATGTCGGCCAAGCGGATGTCATGAACACTCAGCATCTGGTCATGCCGGCTCAGCTGGGACTCCAGCAAGCCTGCCACAGGCAAGAAAACATTTGGCAATCGATACATGCAAACATCAAAGAGGCACATCTGTACCAGCGTCTGGAACAGCAGCCCATAGACGTCACTGTGACTGCAGAAGGTGGACAGGTACAGACGGACAAGGTGTGGGGCATCTGCATTGTATCCTCCCTCCCCTCGGGCAGCCACAGTGCACCACCTGTCAGGCTACAGCTGTTAGAGCCAGGCTGCCTATCTGTCCATGTTCCCCTGCCCCATGGCCCTGGCCTCCCCAGGGACACTAGGCTCTGAGTCTAAGCTGTGTCCTAGTCCATTCTAACCACACGCCTTCCATCTGCTTAATCCAACCCACGGAGCACAATAATCCATCCTTACTCCTTAATCCTTCCATGTAAATCATCCCTGTGCTCATTCAGGCTCAACGCTATAGGCACACATCTGCTCACAATGTCAGAAATGCCTGGGCAATACGAGGCTGCCCATTGCCCATCTGGTCTGGCCCTGTCCCTGGGCCCTCATATGTGTCAATGGGCCCTGACACCCTTGTGTCCTGCAGCTCACAGGTAGTCCAGCCTCTCTGGGGGCTCTGCACCCTGCCATGCTGGGCCTCATGTGGAGGGACAACTCTAAATGAAAAACTGTCCCTACTGGAGGGCTCTCAGCATGCACTGCCTGTGCCTGAAGAGACTGCTGTGAGGCAGCATGTGCTGTGCCTGATATAGCACTTCCACGGGTCCCAGTGCTGTGGCATGTGACTGGGAGCAGCTGCCTCAGACCCACTGCCCTCACCTGTGTTGCGAGCCGCCTGCCCTGCACTTTTGTCCACACTTTCCAGCTCAGTCACACGGTTTTGGAGGGACTCCACACTGCTCTTCATGCTGTCTGCTTCCTCCCAGTTCTGCCGGAACGGACGGATCTCCTTGTCGAGTTCTTTCAGTTTCTCTGCTTGGCTGTCTATTACTCGCTTCCAGACCAAAGGGGTTAAGGATAAAAGCCAGTCAGAACTCTGAGTATGCTATGCTGTCACCCCGAAATACAAGCTGGAGCCATCAACCCCTGTGTACCCACTGAGACCCACCGGCCTCCTGGGAGTCTCTGGGGATAAGAACTTGTGCAGAACACAGAGTGAAGCTGGAAGCAGACAGATCATGACCTGCCTCATGCAAAAGACCTCAGAAAGGTGTCACTATATCAGGCCTGCAGGGCTTGCACCAAGTCACCAGGAGGACTGGCGACCAAATGAAAGGGGCACTATCCAACACCACAGGCGAGCACACGGCAGAGTAGCTCTCCCTCTTCCTGCTCTGGCTCCTACCTAGCCTCCCTACCTTAGGCCCTTTCTGGGATGGCAAACTGCCTGTCTGTCACATACCTGCATCCATGCATCGTGTCAATACCATCAGCTCTCCTTTCAGAGCTCACACTCACAGGTGTAATCTTCCTATCTTCCTTACAAATATCTCACCAGACTGCCATAAGCCTCGCACCTTGTCCCACACGTTCCTCTGGTACATGGCCACAGGTACAGAGAAGGGACTGAGGTCAAAGCCTCCCCCAGTTAGTGAAGATTCTCAGGGCACAAGACCCCTATCCCTTATCAATCAAGGTTTAGGATAATGGAATTACATCATCACAAGGACCTGGCACTGTCTGCCTATCCTGCTGCCTAGCTCAGGGAAACAAAGAGTTCCCTCCATCCTGCCTCTAGCAGAGACCCCAAGCATTAGTGGCCAGAGAAGGCTTGCTGTGGGTCCTCAAGCCTAGGAAGAGCTAATGGGGCTGGCCCATGAGAGTAGGTTCTGCACTCAGGGGCACCAGGATGTATGTCCTGACACACTGCCTGTCAACAGCAAGGCCCAATTTTGCACTGTATTAATTTAAATAACTCAGAAAACCTTTCTATAGGAACACACCACTACACTTGTGATGGGAGCAGAGACTTGTGCTCCGGGTGGGTATTTAAGGGCTGTGTGTGTTCCTGTGACAATAATGGGGAGTCTCGTGCTCCAGCTTGTCTGTCCCCTTGTGATGGAGCCAAGGACTGAACATTTTCCACTCACACAGAGAACCTACAGCAGAGTCTCTCTGAAGCCGCTGGTCACACAGGGTGCTCAGGGGCAGCCCCAGGGACAACCTACCATCTTCACTTCTTCTTTTGGAAATCTATATTTGAAATTCTGGGTTTCGCTCCTTTGTTGGCTGCAACCAACCAGGAAGGACAAATAAGGCAGGTCTGGGCGTTCTCACTATACGGCAAAGGGCTAATGTGACTGGCTTTTTCCAAGAACCCGATATTGAAGAAGAATGAGAAGGGGCCAAGGAGAGGGCTCAGTATGTGTGAGAACACTTGCTGTGCAAACATGAGGACACACACTCAAATCTCTAGCATCCACGTAAAAGGCTGGAGATGGCCGTATGCGGGCCTGTAAATACAGCTTTGTAGAGACAGGAGGCTTACTGGGACTTACTGGTCACCAGCTTAGATTCCATTTGGTGAGCGACCCTGTCTCAAAGGATTAAGGTAGAGTGACAGACCAGGACACTTAACTTCTTCCACCCTCTGGGCATACATATGTACATATATTTGTACATATTACGCCAGCATTGATAATTTATTCAGTCTTCAAAAAACCTGCTATGTAGATGTCTCTTTATTTTATATTTGGTTGTGAGGCTAGCCTTTAATGACTTAGCCATCTTTCCAGCCCTATGTCTCTTTATTTTAAATTAGAATGTATAATCAGAGAAATATTTGGCTCTACAAGAACTGTTTTCTAGGGGTCAATTGTATTGACTCTAAGGACACAGCTTTGGTGTCCTTGAATGAACTTCTCCCATAAAGCAAGCTGTTATGGGTATTGGTAAGAAGGAAAAGCCTGACCATGGTATAAGAGATGATGTTTGGTTACTCAGAGGACCGCATAGGAGAGGAGGAGACCACTGCACTGCCTATAAAATAGCCTCCCACTTGTTAGCCAATGCAGAGACAAGGGCGCACATTCTGTGTGTGGGCCCATGCTCTACACAAGGGGCTCCCAAACAGCTTAGAAGCTGCATCCTGGCAAAGGACTTCAGACAGACTTTCTTCCAGACAAACCTTTCCTTGCATAAACAACACAGCTTCAAAGCAGAATCCCAGTCAGTGTCAAGCCTTCTCTGTGAACAGCAAATGACTTAATGCTTGAAGTGCCTTGGTGAACACTCAGCCACTTCAGTGTTTCTATAAATGTACAGCCTAAGTGCAGGTGCGGAGTTTAATTACGAGTTCAGGAACTGGGAAGCATCAGTCTCATACTGAATAAATAACCCCAACTCAAGGCCTGTTTCTTAGGACTCAGATGACCAGCTGTATGCACTTCAACTTCAGGGCTGCATTGACTGTCCTTTGCTATCCCTTATCATCTCCAGATCACTAGGCCCTAGTCATACATGTGCAGTGAGAGCATGATGGTATTCCATGTGGAGTATGGAAATGTGTGGCCTGTGGCTGCTCACCTAAGCCCTACTGCCTGGCTCCCTGATTCATTCAGCAATTGGCAGCAGCAAGTGGAGATATATTAATGACTCAGCTGGCTTGTTTTCCTTTTTTGAGTCAGGAATCACACTATGCTGGTTCAGATCCTCCCACCTTATCCTTTCAAGAAGCTGAGACTGCAGATGTGCTACTGAACCCAACTGTCTCTTCCTTCAGAGTGTATGAGTGGGTGTCCCACGGCACACAGCAGGAGTTGATTTTCTCCTCCTACCATGGTTCTGGGGACAAGCACCTTTACCCACTGAGCCACTTCACAGCACTTTTTCTCTTTTCTGTCTAATATCCCTTAAAGTGTTCTAGATGGAGCCCAGGGCCCTGGGCACGCTAGGCAAGCACAGTATCACTGAGCCCATTTTAGTTTTATTTTGAGACAGGACATCACTAAATTACACGGGTTTGCCTTGGACTACAATTTATTTATCCAGGCTATAATTTATTTTTATTTTATTTGCATTAGTGTTTTGCCTATATGTATGTCTGTATGATGACGTTGGATCCTCTGGAGCTGGAATTACAGACAGTTGTGAGCTGCCATATGGGTGTTATGAATTGAACCCAGGTCCTCTGGAAGAGCAGTCAGTGCTCTCAACTGCTGAGCCATCTCTTCAGAGCCCCTAGGCTACCGTTTTGACACAGAAGAACTGGTTTGCTGGGCCTGGTGGTAAAGCTCTATAATCTCAGCTTTTTTGTTTGTTTTGTTTTTCTGAGACAGGATTTTTCTGTTTTGGTTTGGTTGTCCTGGAACTCACTCTGTAGGCCAGGCTGGCCTCAAATTCACAGAAACCCACCTGCTTCTGCCTCCCACATGCTGGGATTAAGGGCATGCACCACTACACCTGGCTTTGTAATCCCAGCTACTGAAGAGACCGAGGAAAGGGGATCACAGGTTCAAGGCCAGCCTGAGCTCCGAAGTGTGTTAAAGGCCAGCTTAGGCAACTTAACGAGACACTATCTCAAAATAAAAGTAATGGTTTCAATCCTAGTATGGGAGTGTGGGCGTCAAAACCCAAACAAACATATTTTCTTTTTTTAGTGTGTGTATGTGTATGCAGATGTATTTATAAGTGCACAAGTGCCAGAAGTTGACCTGGGAGTCTCCCTTGATTGCTTTCCACCTTATTCTTTTCAGAAGGGTCTCTCAACTTACCCCCGAGCTCACCGACACGGTTAATCTAGGTAGCCAGATCTGTCTGGGGATGTCGCCTTCACAGCGCTGAGATTACAGGCAGCCTGCCATGCCCACCCAGCACCTACATGGATCCTGGAGATCTGAACTAGACTTTGTGTGACAAGCACTTAACCCATGACCCATCTCCCTAGCCCCAAATATGGTCTGTTTTACTCGTAGAGATCCTCCTGCCTCTGTTTCCCAAGTGCTAGGATCAAAGGCATGTGCTACCTCACTCAGCTGTTCTTTAAAATTCTATTAAGAAACAACCCTTCAGGCCGGAGAGAGGGCTCAGCAGGTTCAAGTGGCACTAAGCTTGCTGCTAAGGTCTCCAGAACTCACATGTGGGAAGGGAACTGGCCCCTGAAGACTCTACTTCCACAAGCACACTGTGGCACATGTGAATATTGCCCGCCCAAACAAACAGATGTAAAAATACTAGAAAACAAACAACACTTCCTGAGCCAGCAAAGTGCACATAAAGATACCTCAATTCTACTTCCTTTAACGCCCTCAACACCACATGCATACAGTGCCCACAGAGGCCAGGGGAGGGCAAAAGAGTCCCCAGACATGAGTTACAGACTGCTGTGAGTCACCTATGTGGTTCTGGGAACCAAACCTCAGTCCTCTGCAAGCGCAGCAAGTGCTCTTAGTCACAGAAATAGCTCTTCATCCTGAAGCTTATATATTTGTTGTTTTGGTGGTATCTCTGAATTATCAGGGTGAAATAAAGTTGGACATGTGTGTGTAGAAACTCAGAATGGAGCACTTGGCTTGATTCACTTTAGGAAGTGAAACTTGGCACGCAGTACTAATGAGCAACGTGTCTTATCAATATGTAGTAATAAAAACAGACTTTAATCTCTCCTTTCTTTTCTGCAGTGGTGGCGATGAAACCTGGGGTCATGCACAAACTAGATAAATGCACGACCACTGAGCTACACCCCATCCAAAACCGCTAAGTTAAAAACAAGGTCTTTAAGCTTTACTTTGTTCCAAGTGGGTTGAAGACAGGGTCAGCTTCCTGGGCTGAGCCATGCTGACCCAAGTTGTCCCTGAATGTTGGAGTAAGCCAGAGAGGAGGAACTCAGAGAGTCACTCCGTGTAGCTGGCAGGCTACTCACCTGCAGATGAAGGATTTTGGATTCATTGTTTCGAAGCATTTCCTTTTGTCTCTCGATTTCAATTTCAAAGCTACATATCTGATTATGCAAACTTTGTATACTCTTGTTTTTTTCAACACTTTCATTCTGCAGCAAGGAAACCTGTGAAAGAAAGTCTTTAATTAATTTAACAAAAAGTAATTTGGTGTAATGATAGTAATTAAACATTCATAAAAAGGAGAACTGTGGAGTTAGCAGGGGGCCCTGTAAGAGAGCCCAATTGTTGTCTCTCCTCACCCAAGGGAGGGAGGTGTGGGGCAGGGTCAATTGAGTATCAGAAGAAGGGGCTTGCTTATAAAGTACTCACTGAAAAAAAACCTTTTAGAGGTGTAGCTTCCAAATTTTGGCCAGCACACATAGTAAGAAACATTTTAGTATTTTATCCAGCTTGCGTAAGCACTCTGTATATACCTGAAAATGGGCCTCATAGAATCTTACCTGCTCTAAAAACACAATGTATTTGATATTTTGATTTATTTTTTTTTCATCTGCTATAGATACTGTCTGTTTTCACAACTGGAACCTAAGAGCTGAAGCCAGAAGCAAAGGGAAAGGCAGTGGCACTGGGGAGACACTGCCACAAACACACAAAGATTCGGTTAAAGAACTGTTTCTAAGATATTCTGTGCAAAATGGTGGCCACTGTTAACTGTGTACTGAGCACCAAACTGCTGAGAACAGACCTGAAACATTCACACCATAAAAAAAGAAAAAAGTGAAGTAATGTATGGGCCCATCAACTAGTTTGTTTTAATCATTTCCTAATATATGCACACCCAAACATCACACTGTCAATTTTTGAAAAGCCAATCACAGCCCAATGAATGTGCTCTCAAACCCTGCAAGTGGCTCCGCCCAGGCGTGCTACCTCCCCAAGCACAAGGAGGAGTGGCTGACTGAGGTTACACAGGAGCCTTACCTCACCCTTGGGCCAGCACACCATCTCCTCAGAAAGAGACTGAGCTCACGCCCGAAGAGACCCTGACACAAAAACTCAGTAAAGTTACTCAGGTATGGTGGTGCACACCTTTAATTCTAGCACTTGGGAGGCAAAGGTAGGTGAATCTCTGAGTTCAAGGCCAGCCTGGTCTACAGAGTGAATTCCAGACCAGCCTGGCTACACAGAGAAACCCTGTCTTGAAAAAGCAAAATCAAACCAAACCACCAACAAATAAACAACTGAACGAATAAACAAAAGCACCCAATCAACCAAAATAGAAGGCAAATGGAACAGACTAAAGCTGTGTGTCTCACAGTCAAACATGCCTTCGCTTTCCAAGATTACAGAAGCGACTCCAGCTTTGTTCCACCATGTGAGGCCGTAAGCTCAGACAGCATCCACCCGTACTACCACAAAAGGGTGACCAGCTTTACAGAGCTCTCTGACATTCCTGTTCCATCATTCCCATTTGGCAAAGCCAGACTGAGTTCCAAGGCTCTTAACCTCAGGAGGTGGAGATACTATTTTTAACAAGGATCTCATTGATACTTTTAAAATCTTTCCTGCAGCAATCAAGTATCGGTTGAGCAGAAACAACTAGCTGTAATGTGCACACATCATACCAACTGGTCTTAATTTTTTTCCTTTAGAGTTCCCTTATTTGAACTATGAATCACACTTATATTAGAGAGCAAAACCCTGGAGTTCTTGCACACTGCTGCCTTCATTTGGCTCTCAAATGACCACCACCGAGGTAGCAGGGAGCTGTGTTTCAGAAACAGAGCATACTCACTCCCCTGTCAGTGCAAACAGGGACCTAACTCCACAGCTGGGGTACTGAATAGCCAGCATACACCTCAGAGCCACTAAACTCCTGTGTTGCTGTTATATATAGTACAGGCAATAAAACAAATGAACAAAACTAGTTCTTTTTTTTTTTTTTTTTTTTGAGACAGGGTTTCAAGAAGCCTAGGCTGGCCTTGAACTTGCTATGTATTTAAAGATGACCTTGAACTTCTGACCTTCTATACCTCCTGAGGGCTGGGATGACAAGTACGGGCCACAACACCTGGATTAAAACTAAATAATTAAGTAAAAGGAAGACCCTTCTCTTTACAGCCATGATTGAATTGGAAGTTGCTCTGTAGACCAGCCTAGCCTCAAACTCACAGATCCTCCTGCCTCAGCCTCCCAAAGTGCTGGGCTCAAAAGCTACCACTGCTGGGCTCCTATCAATTGTGCCCCCCACCCGTATCAATTCTCAATAGTCTTCTGCTAACTTTTTAATCAATGTATACAAGTTAGCCACAGTGAATGTGAGCACGTAACCATTTCTCCTATCAGTTCTTGGAGGGGTTCACCTTTCCCTCATGGAACAGGCGCTGTAAGAGAGGCGCACTATGGCTCGAAGAACCTTGTTCCAGGCTCACAGCCTCTCAGGGGAAAAAGAGGCCGTTGGTAGCAGCCAGTGCAGCCACCGAGAGACCCAACAGCTGCAGAGAAGGCAGCTGTCTTCCTACCTGGGTCGCACAAAGGACTAGCTGTAGATCATGTGACCAGACACATGGGGACAGGCAAACCTGCTCTGGGAGGAGCCAACCAGTACTTGGGGTTAAGCAGTCCAGACCACCAGTCTCCACACTGACCAGTGCCAAAGCAGCCAGAGGCAGTTCACCTGTGGGGTGACTGTTTTTCACAAAATGCAGCTGAGGACTAGAGTATGGAAGCTGGGACAATCTTTGTTCTAGATCGGGGGTAAGATAACCCAAAAATTGATTAAAAAAAGAAAAGGAAAGCGGGGACTGCATGTTGCTTGGCCGCTAAACAGGAGCAAACACCTCTCCATAGAAGCTCAAGATTCCTGAACAGGACTGACTCTACTGGCAATCTCTTCACACTGGTCCTTTCATTCAAACACCATTGATAATTACAAAACAGATTTACTCTTTAACTAGTCTGAAGAATTACAAAACCTGACAAAAACCAAGAGTCCCATGCCTACCTTCTTCTCCAGGGAGTTGCTCCACTCCTTCAGCAGGTTTACGTGCTGTACCGCGGAGCTGGCCTCATGGGCCTTGATCTGCTGGTTTGTACCCTACAAGAGCAATGGTGGGTGACACTAAACCAATCGCTCCTTTCAAAGGACAGAAAAACCTAACACACAACTCTAGAAGCAGCACTACACATGAAGGGGCTTGTTGATGTGCAGGGAATCCCCTAGGGCCTCCTAGGCTACAGTGCAGGGAGCACAGCAAGAACACTGCGATGCTGCAGAGCTAACCTCAAGTTCATGCTCCTCCTTCCTCAAGTTCTTCTCGCTAGTGGCTTCTCATCAACGTTTCATACTTGCAAAACCAAGGAGTTAAATTTGAAACTCATCCTGCTCCTTTACAAGTCATTTTCATGAAGATATACAAAGAGAATGTTCTGGAACCCACAGCTGCAGCCAGTTGCTTGCTACAGCTGTCCAGTGACTATGGTACGGCATTGTATCCAAAAAGACACCGCCTCACCAGGCTGAGTGTGCTGAGAAATTTACATACAAAACATAAACAATCTACAGAGTACATAAGATGCAGACCATTCACATTATGAGCAAGCACACTGAATAGTACTTTGCATATTCAAGGAAACAGTATGAGAATATAATTTGTTTTGATACCAGAAAATTAAGAAATCAGAAAAAGCGTTTTCATGATCTCCAAAACATATACTCTGTACATAGAATCTCTGTATATGCTGATCTGAGCTTGGCTCCGCATCAGCATACATACGAACATACACAGAGGATGGATGGCACTACGCACGACAGAACAGGGAGGAGGTTCTCCTAGCCTAAAGCAGGGAGAACGGCACTCTCATCTTCAGCTTTTTATCTTCTCCAAAAAAATACAATGCAGCTCACTGTCTCTGCACTGACCCCATAAATCACACTGTCATACATGACACTAGATACACACTTTCTTTGTAACATATTTTGCCTTTTAGTAGATAAAAGTTTAGGATATATATTTGAATAAAAGCTCAGTCTTAACTTGCTAGCAATCTCAGGTAATGTTTTTAAAAAATAAACAGAAAACCAGATGCAGGTGTCTGATGCTAACACGGTTTCCCAGGAAGTAGATTTTCTACAGGCTTTGCTCAGTCAAATCCAACCCTGGCAGGGGTTCACACACATGTGTAAACAAAGCATTATGGGTATCCATGTGTGATTCTTTTCAGCTAAGAACTGACAGGCAATGTCAAAGCTCCATCTAGTTTAAATGTCACTTATACTCGGTAATGAATAGTTAAGTTAGCCACAGAAACTCTAGCAGACGTCACTGCATCCTTACTGATCGGAGCTGTCTGGGAGGCAGCAGTTCTCCTGACTTCCCCATGCTGTACCACCTGCGTCTCAAAACACCCTGTCCTAGCAAGGGAGCACCCATACCTGCTGCATGTATGGCTTTTTTCACCCATGCAGCAGGGTGATTTCATGACAAAGAGTAAAAAGAGTGAGAACTCAGATGTTAAAATATTATGAGAACTTTCTCCAATGGCAGAATGTCAGTAACTGGGAAGGACAAATGTTGGATACTGACCTGAAAAACGCAGCCATAGCGCTTAAAACTACAGGTGCTGGGGGCATTGACACACTCTGACAAGTGTGCACTCAACTGCAACGGGAAAGAGACGTGAGTTGTGACACAAACATTTGCATGAAAATGTTCAAACATATCAGGGCACAGAGAGCATCCAGGCTGTGCTGTTAAGAAGGCTGTTTATTAGCTGCAGGAGTGTACGCATCATCTGCTTGCTGGACTTCAGGCAGTAAAATACAGTTCCATCACAAGTATGCACGTATACACACCAATATACATAAATACATTTACTGTAACAGTTCTTAAACTTCAAATTTTTTAGAACGAATTATTCAAACTGTGACATGCCGTCTGAAGTGCCAGAGTTAAAAAAAGAAAAACAAAAAACAAAACAAAACAAAAAAAAAAACAACTGAAATGCACACTTAAAGACTATTAACAAAAACTGTATGAAACACAAAAAAATCAGAAAGCATTCGGGATACAACTGGGTCACACGCCTACTATATGGTACACAAAAATAAACCCACCTCAAAGCAAGCTCACACACAGAACCATCACTGCTAACACCTGAGCTGGCTGGAGGTGAGTCACCCCACTGAAGAGCCTTTCCCTGCATGTTCAGAGGCTCGCAGGCTTTCCAAAGGTCCCTGCAGCCATTCTAACAACAGAAATCTCACCCTGTTTCCTCAACTGACAGAAGAAAAAAATAGGAGTGCCTGGAAAAGTCTAAGCTATCCTGAGAGAAAACAGCTCTTGTTTAGCTCCAGGATGCTCCAGGAGACGAGGGACCTGAAAAGACATATCCTAAAGACAGACTTGTGTCTGGGCTTATGTCACTGTGGGCTAGAACGCACATCCTGTGTGTCTACTGCCTTCTTCTGACAGCTCATATTCTATGTCATCTGTGCAGGTATGGGTAGGTTCAGGTTTGTGTAGCTTAGGAATTTTCCCCAGTCTACCAGGACCAAGGCAGTTCTTCTCAATGACTGGCATGTAGGAACGCGGGGCAAACAGGGATCCATTTCCCCTCCGTTCACTGACCCTGTTAACAGCTGACCCTGTTAACAGCTCAGGAGAAAGGCAACCCGGAAAAGGGCCTTAAGGCCCTCACTACAGCAACCACAGAGAAAAGGGCCTAGCTAGACAGTCAGAGAGATCAACAGCCTAGTGTCCTTGCAGTTTCCTGAATCCAGCCAGGCTGCCACGGGCTGGACCCTGATGAAGTGCAGGCAGGTCAGCATGGACCGCACAGGGAAACTCTTTACAAAGTCTGTTTAAAACCTTGTCTGACAGTCTTTCAGGGCCACTGCTTACACTTACAGGCATGACCAGCTAACACTTCTAATGCTACAGCCAGGGCACGCTGTTCTGACATGCTATTTCTACTATAAACTCACTGTCCTACCTTTTCTCAACTTGGTTTTATTAGCAGTACACTCAGAGCCCTGAAGAATGTACAGAAGGTACAGAAGCAAGACTAATGGACAGTTCAACAGCTCCTTTCACAGGAAACCAAGAGAAATTTAGTTTAAAATTTTATTTTGAAATAAAAGTAACTTAGAGGCAAATCTTCATCTTAATTCAGAGCTCTGAGCAGACAGAATTGAAGTGAGGGTTCTAACTTCCAGGAATCATTTCAGCAGTTAGACTCTTCAATATTGACTTAAACAGAGAATCTTCTAGTGTCCCAATGTGGATAATTTATCTGTGCTTTCCCCCAGGTCCTCCCTGAGGCACATTTGGGGGCCCAGAGGCCTGACACCAACCTTACCCACTACTGCCCGGGAAGGATGTATCGGGGGGAGCAGAGCTCTCAGGGTCCTCCCCTAGCACTAGGCCTAGCACTAGACACCGACCCTCCTTCTCCATACAAGCTTGCTTCACAGTTGCCTCCTCCAACTGTCCAGGAGGATGACAGGCTGCTGCAGAAGACTCTAGTGAGCAGGCTCCAGAGATCAGAGCCTTGGGTACTGAGCAATCAAGGGGCTCCAGGTCCGGTCACATGCAAAAACGTCCAGAATCCCTAGAGTCCCTGGAGTTTTCCATATGGATCTATTCATCTGAACAGAACAAATGAAATCAATGATAAAATCTACGCATCTTACAGAAGTACCTGAGAGCAGCAATGAGCAGTCGCTGGGACTCCTCATAGGTGCCCTTAAGGATGGTGTAAAATGTGGAAGCCCTTCACTCATTCCCTTCTCATCTCGCACTGGCCCTGCCCACGAGGTGGTCAGAACGGCTCTAGAAGGTCTAAACCCACTTTTCTGAGAAAATCTTACAGAAATTCATTGTTTTGCACATTTAGAAACAGTGCTTCGGAAGAGCTCGGGCACGTTCAGGGTGAGACGGCCACAGACAAAAACACTGCTTCAAAAACACCTAGAGTGTCACCTTTACTTACATTTGTAGGTAAACTATTCATGTTTTTTCAATTAATATTTTCAATCATGAATTTACCTTTTTGTAGCTTTTGATTATTTACTTCAGACTTCGAAAAAATTCCTGTCAGTTTTGTCTTTCTTGTTACACACATTGCCATACTCAACCATGAGGACTTTAGACGCCCATGGCTTGGAAGAGTAGACAGTACACTGGACCAATGTCCCTGAGCTCCTACCCAGCCCTTGCTGTGCCTTACCTCACTCCTCAGAAGCGTCTGGACACTGCACTTATGAGGACAAGATACCACCACACAGGGACAGTCAGTGTCTTCATGTTTCTACAAAGAAAAAGGAAGTACATCAACTCTGGAACACCAGAGCCCATCCTGGCAATGCCTGTCAGCTCTCCAACAGACACACAAAGGAATCTCGGCCCACCATTACCACGTTACACTCACAGCAGACATTACAGTGTCTGAGACCCGGAGACAGCAGGCCACATCTGACTCAGAGGGAACCTGTAGAGAACACTGCTGTGACACCCTACTGCCAGCTCCCTCCCTTGCAGACCACAGGTCAAGAGCCCTGAGGACAGGTAGGGTTGGTCACACGGCCATGCTCAGATTTCCCTCTGGACAAAACACCCTCTAATAAGTGAAAACGGCAAGGTTTACTGGATACCATCCTGAATTCTTACCCAGACTATCTTTAGCATATAAGTATGGATAAAGTTTGGTCGAGGCCCTATTGAAATGGTGTGATCTTTAGGTCTGTAGAAGATAGATAGGCCCTGTTCATCTCAATGCCAGGGCACCTATAAACAAAGCAAGGGAAGAACTCTGTGGAGAACGTCACACCCAAGGGCTTAAAAAGCACAGAAAATCCACACTGAAGGCAAAGGCGGAGACAGAAGTGCCAGTACAGCAACTACTGCCAGGTAAAGACACACAGCAGTCCTTCCAAGGCCCGGGACACTTCCAGGTCTCAGTAGGTTTTCCATTTGCTTTGGCCTTCAGTGAAACCTGTCTTGAGCTGGATGCATGCACGTCACTTGTTCTAGCCTCAGTCTAAGTAGGCAAATACAGGGCCAAAGACAGTGGCTCACACAAGGGAAGTGCATGTTTAACAGAGAACACTGACCCAGGAGGGTGGCAGAAGGCCTGGGCCTTCTGAGTGTGTACCCTGCATCTGCAGAGCAGGGTCTCTGAGTGGGTGGGCATGTCCACTACCATTCCCCACTGGCTGGATAGGGAGAGCTTAATCACAGAGCTCCTTTAGTGGATAGCCTGCATATCATATGCAGTTTGCATGGATCCAGAGTTTTCAAGTACCACAAAGTCTAGGCATTCTGTTTGTTTCAGAAGAGAAACCCTAGTAACTAGCCTGGCTTCTCTGATACCTATCACATCTGTAAACCAAGTGCAATCAAACCATCCTCCCAAGAGCCAAGGCCACAAGTCTACAGAGCCGAGTAGGGACTCTGAACACGGTGAAGGAACCACAGGGCTTTGTCGGCTCCCAGAGCCATACACTCCCATCTTCATTCTCTGGGCTGGATGCCTGCCTGATGACTCATTAACATAAGCATCGTGGAGGGAGACGAGCAGGGGGCACTGGAGGAGGTAAGGTAAAGGAGGGCTGGGCAGAATGACTGGGAGCTCAATGGACAGAAAAGCCAGTGTCCTTTTTTATTTTCTTTTGGTTTTTCAAGACAGGGTTCTCTGTGTAGCCCTGGTGGTCCTGGAACTTGCTCTGTAGACCAGGCTGGCCTTGAATTCACAGAGATCCACCTGCCTCTGCCTCCCAAGAGCTGGAACTAAAGGCTTGTGCCGCCACACCCACTTGGTATCTTTGTATGCACTTTTGCACTTATATGAGAATATCTAGAAGATTTAAAAAGCATCAAAGGATGCACGTTTTAAGTCAGATTTTGATGATTTGTTAACAAATTGCCCTACAATAACCTGACCCAGTCTGGGATCCCATTATCAAGAGGAGGCATATTCCTTTATGTTATCAATTATAGAACTTTATCAATTCTATAGCACATTTTACTCTAGGACAATCTAACAGAGAGGATACAATGTGGCGGTCCTGCAGCTCAGGAATTGTGAACTGGTGTGTTTCCTCTTATTGAAGATGAATATTTCTTTGCATTGGATTGCCTGCCTAGGGCTTCTCCCCATAAAAGTGACCGGATGGTGTCCACCCACAAAACTGTTTCTGTCCATTTGGAACCTCTGAATGGGACTGTATGGGATCTGGTTCCCTGTACCTGTCATGAACTAGGACAAGGCCCTAAGTTTCACTGGCATCCTTAGAGAGGCAAGAACTTGGGAGCAGTCACCTAAGCACAGAGATACAGTAGGAGTAGAGTAGCTATTAGACAAGGGTAGATGGCAACCAAGTGAGTCTAGGGAAAGGTAAGTGCTCTCTCAGAGCTGCTGGTGGGAACACGGCCCTGCCAACACCTTGGTTTCTGATTCCTATTTTTAAATTTTATTTTATTTAATGAATGTATGACTGTTTTGCTTGTATGTATCCATATGTGCCAGGTACCTATGGAAATCAGAAGAGGGAGTTACAGATGGCCATAACCCAGCATGTGATGTTTGCTAATACTGTGTTATAACAGCCAAAGGAAAAGATGCACCACTGAAAACACAAACAAAAACCTGGGCCAAACATGCACATGGCACATGCTTTTAATCCTGGTGCTTGGGAAATGAAGGCAGATCTCTGTGAGTTTGAGGTCAGCCTGATCTACATAGCAAGTTCCAGGTCAGCTGGGGGTTACATAATGAGACCCTGTCACAAACAAAACAAAAACTTGATACATCTGTAGCAGCTTGCAGGAAGACTGGCTACCCAGAAAACATTTTAGCTTTGAATCTCTGCCTCTGCCTTTCCAGGACTGGACTGTGGGTATACACTACCATGACTAGCATGAATGCAGATTTGAGCACACGCATGTACACATGATCAACACTTTCCACCTATCTCATCCTTACTTCAATCAAGTGACTACTAAAACAATTCTGAATTCTTTGTTTCTGCCTTTCACTTAAAAGTTTCGTAATACACTTATGTGTGCCTAACAAAAGACTTTCATTTGGGTTGTATTCAGATTTTATTGAAATACAATTTGTTCCAGGAATTGTATGTAGTTTGATCCTGCACTAGACACTGGCAGTAATGTGCTGCTGGCTATGTAGTGTGTGTTACGGGTCCTAGTCTGTATTACTGTATGGTGCATTTCACAGCTGAGAGATTGCGTATATTAAGAGCTGAAAAATCAAAAGATTTGAGCATGCAGTCCTGGCACTAACTAGAAGAAGAGGTCTAGAAGCAAGTCACAGAACCTTCCTAGTTAGACAAAGAAAGGAGTGTGTACCTGAGCTGCCAGTGTCATAGTGGGGTGAATATGCAATAATGTGAAACACGAATGCTAGGTAAAACCACTGCTGGGGCTAGAGACATATAGCTTATAGGTAGTGTGCTTGCCTAGCCCAGTGTGCTTTGGTTTCAGATCTCAGTATGGGTGTAAAGAACTAAAAACCAAAGGAGAAAGTAATACAGGCAGGCAGTGGTGGCACACACCCATAATCCCAGGATTTAGGAGGTGATGGCAGGAAGACCGGGAGTTCATGGTCATCCTCAGATGTGTAGTGAATTGAAGACGAGCCTAGGCGATTTAAAAAAGAACCTATTTCAAAACAAAAATGACAACAAAAGGCCATCGCATTGTCACATCCTGGTGACTTTAGCTACTCAGGAGGCCAAGACAGGAGGATACCAAAGTTAAGGCCAGCCTTAAATGGGTGATTTCAAGGACAGTGAGACCATGTCTTAAAATTAAAAAAAAATTACGAAGTGGTCTCTGAGAACGGTCCTGAGTTCAATCCTGAGTAACACAAACAAAATGAAAGCAACAACAAAAACATCCTGGCATCACTGTTAAAGCAGCCTGCAGCTAGTTTCCATCACAAAGGCCTCCAGAGATTTACAAGGAACAGTCATTTCTGTGGAAAAGTCAGTCTAACTTCTCCCATCTGTGGCTGCCAATTATAAGCTCCAGTGAAATAAGAACTTCACTGACCTTCCCCAGCCCTGTCACACGAACTGACTCTTCCTTATTGGTGTTTTATACATATGATGGTCTACGTACTTTCCATACTACGGGAATTTAACTGTGTACCTGGTTCTCCTTTCTCAGACTGCAGACTGAGGATAGAAACATCAAGTTATCTATCCCCGTGGCTGTCAACCTGTGGTTAACCATGCACCTTCCTGACTCTTACAGCCTCACCTGGTGTTCAGAGGCAGCCACACATGTGGTGTTTAACTGACATGTTCAGTTCCTTCTCAAATGAAAATTAATTACTTGATTCTACTCTGGAAAGAACTGATTTCTGTATGAAGCTGTGAAGCAAAGTGTAATAACGTGTGAAGCCTAAAAGGCTGCTCATTACATGAGTGTCTCACTCACTGTAAGTTGTTACTGAAGACACTGCTCAATTATGACTCATTCTAATGCTATATCCGAAAGCAGAAGACACAGTCCTTAAAAGTTCTTAGTAATTGGAAATGTCTATGCTTTATTCTAAAAGAAAAAGATTTTCAGATAAAGTGAGGCCCAGAAGTAGGCCTAGCTGGTGATGGGAGTGAGTGCTGAGACAGTAGGGCACAGGGGAGAAGACTCTCCTACATGGTGACTGTGACGTGTCCCAGGATAGACTCCAGAAACTCAGCAATGGCCCTTGAGCCCTGGCTACACAACACTAGGCCCTCTCTGATGACCTCAGCATCACTACCAAGAACAGTCCCTACCTACTTAGCCTCTCAACAATGCCTGGCCAGCCCCCCCTCCCCGCCCCGGCTCTCCTGACACTTCCTAAATCCCTTCTTAGCAAAGTGAAAGCAGTCTATGTCCTGGAATGGCACAGCACACAGTAGGTACACAACTAGTGTTTACTCAATGAATAACTGTGTTTAAAATTGGTCCTCTACCCTCAACATTTCTTTCATTTCTTACACAGAAATGATGATTCCACTGCACACACAGAACAGACTGTGCCAAAACAACGAGGCAGGAAAACATTTTACTCCTCATCTCTCTCCTCTGACAGTGCAGGGTGGATAAGCCTGCTTTAAGTGATGGCTGTGATAAGCCCTCCATCACAATCTGAGGCTATTCTTCAGGCAAGTTACAAATTCTACCTTTTTTGAATCATCATTCTTCATTTTTTTTGACATCTTAAATGAGTCAATCAAGGCAATGAAAAATGTTAATCAATTAAATCAAAATAGGCAAAACAAATACAGCTTTACTGTGAAATAAAGTTAGATGAAGACTGCTATTTAACCTCTCTTCAGAGGTTGAGCACCTGAGCCGAGCAGAGGAAGGGAGAGGCAGCGCACCTGCAGTGTGACCATGGGCACTTGGCTCTTGCAGTGATTGCACGTGGCCTCTCGGTATTTACAGGCCTTTTCCACATGATCTCGCAAGTCTTTTCTCAGAACTTTTTCTTTGCAGTCAGCACGCAGACAGGGAAGTTCCTCAAACTGGCATTCATTTTTTAGGTGCACCTGTAGAAGAAACCGAAGTTTTTAACTGGCAAAAAGTCTACGTGTGAAATGGTAGACTAACTGCCTTACAATATAGTCCTGCAGAACACTGTGACGGGCTGCTCCTGGAACAGCTCTGTGCAGAAGAGGCAAGCACAGGAAGAGACAGGATCACCGTGTTCACTTCATGTCTTTAACACACACGGTTATTAGAACCGGGGTGGGACATCTCTGGTTAGAACTAATTTTGCAAGGTGTGGCAATGCAGACCTGTAATCCTAGCAGAATGGGATGAGGCAGAGGGATCCTAAGTTCACGGCTAGCCTCAACTATACAGCAAGACCCAGTGCTAAAAGCTACATCCATACACACACACACACACACACACACACACACACACACCCCACACACTTGGGAATAGAGACTAAAACCTGTCAACCTTCCCATCCACAAAAACACCATCACACATACACACACACACCAACTCTTTATTCTAATTCAATTATCCACTCTGAATAAAATAAAAAAAATTAAAAACAATAACAACCTTTAGTTATGTGAAATGCCATGGCAGAAATAAAGTTCTAAAGTGCCTCTGAAATTAAAACCTAGCTCCACTTTCTTGACTTGCAGTAGGTGCAGAATGACCCTTCACTGACATCATGAAAAGTGATGATGTGTGTCTGATGGATTGGACACTCTCTTGCATGGTTTTACTGTAAAGAATAAGCACAGCATGATGGTGCCCAGGCAGACACATGATGGTGCGAGGCCGATACCCTACCAGGTATGCTCCTGGTGCCACTTGGCACTTACCAGCAGGTGCCCCAGGGTCAGCTGCTCTGCACAGCCTCTGCCTTCATTCCGACAGCAGATCTGAAGGGCCAGAATCTCTCTCTTGCAGCAATTATCCTTAAACACCTGAATTGAAGAGTAGTTAGAGGATTAGCACTTCCTAATCTCCACATGTTGCTATTTTGGACAAGGCAAAACCACTCTAAAAATCCTAAGAGCAACTCTTAAGTGGGCCTCAAAAAGCATTAAGGACCATCTTAATTTCCATAAGTAGAATGAAGGAGCCGGCCCACTAAGAGACACCATTTAACTCATATAACCTTAACCACTATCTTTTATTAGGTAAACCAAAAGACATTTGGGGTGAAGACATTTTAGAGCATTATAGTCCTTGAGTACTGACATGGTCTCTGGACAAGGCGGGCTCAATTTCCCAGCTATCAAGGAGCAGGCGGCCCTGGGCCACACCTCTTGCTAAAGGACTTAGCAACATGTTGGCAACTCAATACCCTGTACAAAAAGCATGTTAGAGAATCAGACCAACAGTTGTGGAGATGATGTTTTGGGACAATCTGTACAACAACTGTGGTTCCTTCTTGGTGTATGCTGCTTATAACTCAGTTTTTAACAAACAAACAAACAAACAAAAACACTTTTTTCTTTTACTTTCTTTCCCCCTCAGGGCTGGGGATAGAGTCCCAGAGCTTTGAGCATGCTAGGGAAATACTCCACCACCAAACCACATACTCGACCAAAAAAAGCCTTAAATAAGTGTCACAAGGATGAGGTGGTACTGAACTATTCTCCTAAAAATGGACACCTGTTCTGCCTTTAGTTTTATTTTCGCTTAGAAAACAAGCAATCTGCCTCTAACAACAGTCTACAGCATCTTAGTCCTGGTCATTTCTGAGACACTCTCACCCATCAACACTCAATGTCAGGAAGAGAGGGCACTTAATATGCCCTTTCCAAACATCCAGGCAGAAAAAGAACCAATAGCTGGTAAGACTGAAAAACAGAGTTGCTCCCAGTCAGTAAAGTGCTTGGTGTGCAAGCATGAAGATCTGAGTTTGAATGCTGACACCTACATAAAAATCAAGTGTGGTGTGCACCTGTAATCCCAGCACTAGGGAGGCTGAAACAGGATCTGGAGCTTATTGGCCAGCTAGTCTATACTCTAGCCAATCAGCACGCTCCAAGCAGGGTCAGTGACAGAGCTTGTTTTAAAAACTAAGATGGAAGCTGCCATGGTGCCTACACCTTTAATGCCAACACTTGGGAGGCAGAGGCAGAAGCAGAAGAATGAATCTCTGTGAGTTTGATAACAACCTGATCTAACAGTGAGCTCCAAGACAGCCAGGGCTACACAGAGAAACCCTGTATCAATAAAAAAGAAAGAAAGAAAAAAAAAGGGAAAGGAAAGGAAGGAAAGAAGGAAGAGAGAAAAAGAAAGAGAAAGAAAGAAAGAAAGAAAGAAAGAAAGAAAGAAAGAAAGAAAGAAAAAGAAAGGAAGGAAGAAAGGAAGGAAGAAAGAAAGGAAAAGAAATATTGATCACAATTGTGAATGAAACAGATACTTTAAAAAGTCATCTTAACTTGTGGCTTTAACTTCTTTCAGTCACTTGTCAATTCATGTGAACAAGGAAGGTACTGCCATGTTAAGAAAAGGAGTGGGGTAAGTGACCTGCTGCTTATAACAAATGACTGGAGTCTTCAGCAACAGATATATGCTAGTGTGCTAAGAAAAAGCATGGATGGTTGGCTAACTTCCTAACTATCCTCAACAAGATCCACCAGATGCCCTTTTCCCTCCATCCCAGAAGCCAGGGACCCCTGTGGCCAGGAGCCTCCACTGGGCTTCCCTGACCAGCAAGTCCAGCACTGGCACATGCTTTTGACAGGAAGCCCCAGAGGAAGTCTTACTGTGGAAGTTAATAGCCTACATTAAAAAAATGTTAAATTCATTAATCAAAATATTGGAATCCCACACATTTTTACTGATATTTAAGTTCTTAAGGGTGAGTTGTCTCAAGCCACAAGTATGCCTGGAAGGGCTTAGCAGCATGTGGGTGGCCATGTGCCAGAGAGTCTACACTGGGCTCAGGAGGAAGATGGGGAGAGCCTCAGTGGTATCCATTCTCTAAGTGTGCCAACACTGACACTCACACAGGCAGACAGGAGACTGACCTCATTCCTTGTCTAAGCACTTCAATGCACTGGTGAAAGGGAGCAAGAGCAAATTTAAAGAGGCCCCCCCCACTGCCATGTCTGAGGTAAAAGCTAGTGTCAAAGTTGAGAATAAGCTATAGGAGACAGAAAGCTACGATGACAACAGTGATTTGACTACAGACAGTCACTGCCGTAACAGGCACCTCAGTACAACTCGCCACTCCTTGTACACCTTCCCGTGGAGTTAAAAGGTCGTGCTGATACTATTATAGGCAAAGCAACTGGCTCAGAGGACAGCGTGCCTTGCAGGAGTTATAGCTGAAGAGTGTCTGACTTTTCCTCTTCCTCTAGTCTGCCCAGAGGCTCAACAGCACATGCAAGGCCTTGAACCTACTGCACCATTGTCAAAATTAGAGGCTGAGCATTGTGGCACATGTCTGCAATCCTAAGAGGCAGAGATAGGAGGACTGCCACGAGTTTCAGGCCAGTCTGGGCTACATAAAAAGAACCAATCTCAAAAAATTAAAACAAACAAACAAAAAGACAAAAACATGAGGGACTTGTCATGTATGGAGGCAGAGGCAGGTAGATCTCTGTGAATTCAAGGCCAGCAGGGGCTGCATAGTGAAACTCTGTCTCAAAAAACAAACAAAACCCAAGAAACTAGAGATCTATCTGTTGGTGGTGTGCTTGCCTAGAATACTTGAAGCCCCAGGATAGATCCTCAGTACTGCATAAACTAGATATGGGAGTACATACCTGTAATCCCAGAACTTGGAAGATAGAGACAGAAGGACCTCAGCTAGTGAGTTCAAGGCTAGTTTGAGCTAGCCAGCCTCCTACCCTAACCTCCCCATAAAAATATTAACTTTTTTTTTTTTTGGAGACAAGGTCTCTGTATTATGTACCTCTGGCTGTCCTGGAACTTACAATGTAGACCAGACTGACCTCCAATTCCCAGAGAATCCTAAATACTAGGATTAAAGGTGTGCATCACCATGCCCACTTAACTTTAAAGAGTAAAATAAAATTGAATTTTAATGCATTGTACAAAAGCTATGTAAAAATACAGTGGCTCAGAGAATAAAATGTTTTCTGTGAAAACCTGGCAACCTGAATTGATCCCTAGGGCTCACTAAAGGTTTGAAGGAGAGAATTCCACAAGGTTGTTCTCTGACCTCTACATGAACACTATAGCTTATGTGCACCTCCCCCTAATAATAAATAAGGTAAAATTTAAACTGAATTCCAGAGCATCAATACAAGCAATGTGAAATGTGTTAACCTCCTAAAAAGCCCAGCATGGTGGCCTACCCCTGCACTCAGAGGCTGGGGCAAGAAGAGCCATTAAGTGAGGGGCCTGGACGAGAGAGCAAGCCTCTGTCTAAAGGAAGGAGAGGATAAGAATACCTTGTCTTTGATGATACTTTCTTGGCACGCTGTACATTTTGGACTTGAGGAGCTGGAGGAAACAGAATAAGTATGTTAGAGCAGGAGTCAATTCCCTCCCCCAGGCCCACTAGGCACACAGAATATTCTCCTTTGTACTCAGGCCTGCTCTAGCTTGCGGCAACAGGCATGACTCCAGGATGCCATGGAAAATCTAGTTTAAATACTAATTCACAGAAGAAAAAGAAGCAAACTTTAAATAATTATAAATTTTCAAAAAGAAGCTATTACATTCACTAGCTCAGTCCCACTGGAAAGACTTAAAGAACACAAAAGTGACATCCTAGTGGTGCCACGCTGGTTCTCAGAGATGAGCCTCTGAGAGGAGCACCCACAGGTCTGAAGGCCTCCGATGCTCTGGTCTTGTGCTACAGAAAAGCTCAGTATGTATAAAAATGCTAATGGCACCTGCATACAGAAGCTGCCTCTATACTCTCCAGAACCTCCCTCCCCCCATAGGCCTGCCCAGAGCCTCAGTGGCTTCCAGTCCTGTTCTATAGGAACTGGGTGAGCCAACTGTATCATCACCAAGTTCAACTCGGGTCCTTTCACCCTCAGCAGGGAAAACCAAGTGGGCTGTATGGGTCCATGAGTGGGTACAGTGAGGGCGTGGGGTGCACAGGAAACTGGCTCCTGGGCTTGGCCTAGGTCTCAGGCACCCAGTTGGGAAGAGGAACTGGTGTCCTTCTCAAGCTAGTGTCTGAGGGTACTGATGGTGCAGTATGTCCTGTACTGATCGGAGTGCCAAGCACAATGCCCAGCAAATATCCAAAGCTGCAGGATGAAGTTTTTCCCCGGCCAATTCAACTTCTGTCCTCTAACTCCAACTCGCCCTTGTGATTTTACCATAGCAACCCACCAGGCTCATGAGCTTCCTAGGGTCTTCCCTTAGGGAAGCATGCAGGCTTACACCTGCTCTCTTCATCTACCCTGACCCAGTGGCACCCTTCTGTTTTAAGAACTTATAATCATTTGACATCACCACCGTAAAACACAAACTTCTTGAGCAGAAGTTTGACACAGATGGGGGACACAGAGGCTCTATAGACAGTGCTGACACCACTAAGGAGAGTTCAAGGAAGAGCCTGGGGAGGGAGATGTGGTGTAGGCAGGACAGGTACAGAAGCCTTGGAGGGCTCAGCCCAAGTCTGACATCTGCCCAAGTCTTCCTAAAGGCCTCCCAAGTGGACTTAGAAACAATAAAGGTCTTGAGAGAAACAGGTGAGGATGGGTGCAGCTGCCCGAGCCAGGCAGCCTGAGTACTTGTGCAGCGCCTACCCGAGCAGGGCAGCCATGCAGCTCTCACAAAACCGGTGCCCACACTCAGTCTGCTTTGGGTTGCACAGCACCAGGTGGCACTTCTCGCACTTATACTTGTCCTCCACTGCCTTCACAAACTTCTCCCGGTAGCCTCCTTGCTCCGGCACGAGCACCGCCCCTGCGCTGCGATCGGGCTGTAGCTTCAAGGGTGGGTTGGGCTGCAGTGAGCCAGAAGCATCCATCTTTTTGCTTGCCTCCATCTTAGGAAAGAGGAATTCTGCCAGGAGAAAAGCAATGATAAATGTCAGTCATCCCCGTATCCCTTGGGAAGGCCTAACAAACATGTTTGAGAAAAGCCGAAGTGTGGAAGGTTCGTACTCTCAGTATTTAAACAGTGCACCAGACTCCTTCCCAGCCTTAATCTGCCATGGAATCATGACCAAGTGACTTTCTTCTTTTTACTTTATCCAGATGGTATGGTAATAATGCTATTCAAAATACTTCCTGAAAAATATACTTAGTAAATTGTATTTCTAAAATTCTTTAAAATACACATAGTATTTTTCTGTGCCAAAACTTTGTTCCAACCATTTAGCTCAAGCAACAGGCACTGTTGTTGCTATTATTTATTTTGTTTTTAATTGTGCGTGTGTGAGAGAGTGTGTGACCTACACATGAAGACACACATGTCAGTTCAGGTGCCCTTAGAAGCAAAAGGCATCAGATCCCTTAGAGCTGGAGTTTCAGGTAGCTGTAAATTACTTGATGGTAGTATCTGACTTGGGACCTCTACTGAGCAGTAGGCCCTCTTAACCCCTCAGCCATTTCTCCAGCAACAGCCTTTCTTGGCCAGTTGTGTTCTGGTTAACTCCCTGATCATAACACCCACCACACCGATAAAGCCAACTCAGGCCTGTGTCTAAAACACTATCTCTGTTCCAGCAGTAGTACTTACTGTAAATGAGGTACATCCAGAACACAAGAGCCATGTATGAGTGTGCCTGCAGGATGCAGGGAGGGCCCTTGTTTCTGCTCTCATTTTACCTGGATCAACCCTAGTTAGGCCCCACACAACAGAGCCACAGTACTGTCACATGGAGCCTGTGGGAAGCACAGGTTTTGTGGGGCTGAGGTCCAGGCAGGTACAAAGGTGCTCAGGTCAGGCCTGGCAGAGGGACATGGAACTGGATGGGTCTCCTGAGCCCCTGGGCAGGTTCACTTCCCACACCTGGCTACCAGTTTGTCTGCTTTCCACCATGACGGACAATGAGAGCACTCTCCAAATCAGCCACAAAGATTCTAGACTAGGCAGCTCTGCCAGCTGAACTGTGAGATCAAGTAAGCAAAAATAAGCATGAACACAAAGCAGTTGACCAGGTCCCTGAGAAAACATTGACTTTAATGAAAAATCATAGCCATCACTAATAAACACACACTAGCACTGACTACTCACCTTCAGTATCTGCCAGTACTTGCTGATGGCACAGATAAAATGAGCCCAGATGGTGGTAGAAAAGCTGGTTGCTCTTTTCTTACTTCCTGAAGGTTTTGTAACAAGGAGTTGTGAATGATGGACAGTTGCAGTCTGTTAGTAAACAGTGAAGGTCCTCAGACAGTCTTGCCAAGTGGGCCCTGCTCCACCTCTATGTGACCTGTCAGGCACTGATACACTTTGTCTCAGCTCAGCTTGTACAGCCCGAGCCCTGTTCCCTGTGCTCCTCAGTAAGGATGCAGGTCAGAGAAGACCTGCAGAAAGACGCTGTGGTGGTCTCCAAAGCACAAAGTTTCCTTTCTTGTCTTTCTACTCCCAGTCCTTTTCCACATGATGCTATATGCCTGCTAGCTAAACACGCTCTTTCTAAAGTTACCAGCTCCCTTAAAAAAAAAAAAAAAAAAAAAAAAAAGCATTGTGCTCTTTCCCGACTAATTTATTTATTTTTACTATTTAAAAAAAATACCTGGGTTTGACTGGGCATGGATATAGTTCACTTGGTTGAGAGCTGGTCTGGATTTGATCCCTAGTATCATATAAAATAGGTCATACATGTACTCCTAGCTCTTAGGAAGCAAAGGATCAGGAGTTCAGGGTCAGCCTCAACTATACAGTGAGTTTGAGGCCAGTTTGGGATCCATGAGAACCATCTCATAGAAACAAAACCCTCCAAACCCGAACAGGATGGATCTTTTCAGCTCACAATTCCTGCAGGATCTCCCTTCAGGATCTCCCTCACTTCTCTTGTCAGTGTGGGACTCAGGACTATGAACTAGGATTAGGAACCCCCACAAACCACAGGGCAAGTACAAGTGCTCAGGAGAAGGGCTGAGTCATCCTCTTCCCTAAAGCCCTGCTCATGTACTGCTTTCTGGTGCTCTTTCTGAGGTGCAAGGAAAAAAATGTTTCCTGGCTAGGGATGTACAAAATGGCTGTCAGCAGCAGACAAATTAGTGAACTGAGTCTAGCCACACCTGGGTAAGCTTTAATAAAAAAGAATGCTGATGTGGTAAAATGAAGAAGCCTGTGTGAAATCTACAGATGTGTAAAACTAAGTTTTCAAGATGACTTTAAGGGGTCATTTGAGTCCTGCAGTCTGCATCTGAGAAGCTTGTTCACAGAAATGACAGTTTACCTTTCTGAGCTCTATGTGAAAGTGGCCTGCATGGAAGATGTCCAGGGAGCTCACTGGCAGCAACCATTCTGTGCCCCTGCTGATACTCCAGTACCCCTGAACAGCCCAACCTCAGTGTCCCCTTCCTCTGAAAGAGCTCAAAGCCATTCTTTTGTGTGCTTGTTCCCTGGGACTTCCCCCTGGAGAAGAACAGACTAGGACAGGGCTGGGACTTGGATCTCTTCGGCTGCCTGAAAACCCCCCCGGTGCTCAGAGCAGTGCCTATCAGGTAGTGAGGGCTTGGTATCACTTACTGAGGTAAGAGAAAGGCAAGGTCTGGGTTACTCACCTCAGTGATTTCTGTGAAAAACTGACTGCAGGAACAGAGAACTTTCGTAACTGATCTAATTTTGTGCAACATGAAAACCAACAAGGGTTTCAGCTACTCATAGCTTCAATCTGGTGATCTACAGTGCTCAAGAAACTGTGTTCAAGTAACAGTCTCATGACAAGAGATACCGGTTTCTACTTCTGAGTGTCTTAGTTATGGTTCCTGTTGCTATGAAAAGAAGTCATGACCACGCCAACTACTTTTATAAAAGAAAGCATTTAACTGAAGCTTGCTTACAGGTTCACAGGTTTATAGTCCATTATCCTCATGGCAAGAAGCATGGCGGCACACAGGGAGACATGATACTGGAGAGGGAGAATTCTACATCTGGATCCAAAGGCAGCAGAATGAGCAAACTACTGGGCCTGCTTTGGACATTTGAAACAAAGGCCACCACTACTGACACACTTTCTCCAACAAGGCCACACCAAGTCAAACAAGGCCACACCTAATACCACTCCCTAAGCATTAAAATATATGAGTCTGTGGGGGACACTCTTACTCAAATCATCACATTCTACTCCCTGACCATCACAGGCTTGCAGAAACACATTCAGTCCAACTTCAAAAGTCCACTCTTTAAAAGTCCAAAGCCTCTTCTGAGACTCATGGCAATCTCTTAGCATAATTCCCTATAAAATCAAAATCAAAAAGCAGATCACATATTTCCAACATATAATAGCATAGAATACACATTATCATTCCAAAAGGGAGGAAAGGGAGCACAGTGAGGAAATACTGGACCACAGCAAGAACAAAAACCAGCTGGGCAAACTCTCAACTCTGCATCTCCATGTCCAATGTCAAAGGGCTCTTCAGATCTCCAACTATTTTCAGCTTTGTTGACTGAAACACACACTTCTCTTTTCTGATTGATCCTACACCCAGTCTGCAGCTTTCCTTGGCAGGTATTCCATGATTCTGTCATCTCCAACATCTTGGGGTCTCCAAGGCAATCCTGGCTTCACCTGCACAGCTTCACGAAAAGGCCTCTCTAGGCTTCTATGCAGGGACACCTCTGACACAAGCCTGGCATCAGTGGCTTTCCTTTGTCGTGTACGGGGATTCCAAAACCTGTTTCTTCTGTCCTTGATTCTAAAGCCAGAATCGCCTGACCAAAGCTGCCAAGTTCTGATTCTTGCTAGGGCAGGAACATGGCCCTTTGTTCAAATGTATTTTCAACAGCTCTCTAGGTTTCCTTCACTATAAGCTTGGCTGTCTTGGAACTAGATCTATACACAACGCTGGTCTTGAACTCAAGAGATCCTCCGGCCTCTGCCTACTTGAATGCCAGGATTAAAGGTATGTACCACCACTCCCTGCCCTAAGTTTTTTTTTAATTCCTTTTCAAAAATTGGATGCTTGGCTGAATGGAGTCTTGCTCTTATGTCATCTCTCTTTTTTTCCATTTAGCATCAGTCTTTTCTTTAATCTGTTTATCTCCTTGAACACTGGACTTGACTCCATACTTCCTGGTGCTCCTTCTCTCCTCAAACTGTACATTTTGTATTTTTTTTTCTTACTTAGCTTGTTCCTTTTCATTATAGAGCTGCATAACCAAGCGACAGTCAATATTAGGCTGACTGAAAATTTCCTCTGCCAAAGGCGTTAATCCATAATTCTTCAATTTAGCTTCAGGCAGATTTTTCTTGGACAAGGTCAGAAAGCAGACACATTTGTTACCAAAACATCACAAGAACAATCTCTAGTCTACATACTAATATTCTTATCCTCTAAAACCTCTTGAGCCAGGCCATCATTTCCTACATTGCTCTCAGCATGACTGTCTTTCATGCTTCTAAAAGTATAAGCCCCACTTAAAACATTTAACTGCTTTCCTAATCCAAAGCCCCAAAGTCCAGATTTCGACAAGAAGAAGCCACATGGTCAGGTTTGTCACAGCAATATTGCACTCCTGGCTTCCGACTTCTGTTTTAGTTAGGGTTTCTATTGCTGTGAAGAGATGTCACGACCACAGCAACTCCTAAGTTCTATATCTGGATCCAAAGGCAGCAGAGAGAGAGTGAACCGCTGGGCCTGGTGCAGGCATTTGAGTGCACTCTCAGTGACACACTTCCTCCAACAAGGCTACACCTCCTAATGCCATTCCCCCAAGCATGGAGGTGTCAGTCTATGGGGAACATTCTTATCAAACCACCACACTGAGGGGCCAAGCTACTGTTGGGTCAGCGTCTTTCTTTTATGGTGTGTTGTGCTCTACACAAACATGCACAGACTACAACTGCAGTCTCTGTTTTTGTAGACGCCAAAGAAAAACAAACACACACACAAACAACAAAACTACACCAAGCATATTAACAGAAGCCTTGCAGCAATCTGCTGCAAAAGGCACAGGTACCTGGGGCCGGCAGGTGTGTCAGGCCTCACCTCGCAGGTCCTAGGCACCCCCAGAGTGTCCACACCCTCACAGAGCCATTCGCGAGCTCAGTGGTTGTCAAGTAACCAGCTTTAGAAAACAGGAACCAAGGAATGGTGCAGTAGCACTGTGCTACACATTTCCCCAGCACTGGAACCTGAAAAACCACCTGAGTGCAGTGCCTAGGACAGGAGCCCAGACACAGCGGGACCAGTTCTGCAAGGAGCCAGGAGAAGAAGATTGGGACTGCTAGGTGGCGTGAGGCTTCTTGGTAGGAAGGTAGGAAAATTCTGGAACTAGAGTGGCAGCTATAGCATTCTAAAAGTAGACTAAAGTCACTGAGCTTATACTTTAAAGGGAGTGAATTTTCCATCTTAATGTAAAATCTGGATGTAAACAAATATAAAAATAATTTACTCAAAATAATACAATTTAAATTTGATTGGCTTGTGATACCTAACAGACAGAGCAGGTCATATTCCCCCTAGTGCTAAAGGTCTACACAGAGTTGCAGGCTGTGGACAACCTTGTCCTCAGGAGCACAAGATTCTCATTTTTATTGTAATAGTCCACATTCTCAGAAAACAAACAAGACAGGAACAATTCCAAGTTTCCTGATTGCAACTACCCAGCACAGACAACTCAGCCAACACACAAGCAGGCAAACAGCCATTTCTCCCTCCACAAACTGTGTCAAACATCTGAATTAAGCCATAGTTTACATTTGCTTCCAACAATGTACCTGAAAAACTCTATCAGCACATGAGCATCTGAATTAGTATTATTTCTTATTCTATGCTACTTTTTATTGAAGTGTCTTTTACTCACGTATGGTAACCTCAGAAGAGTTTAACCATATAGCTTAATACTGACAGTTAAACTATTTTTACCAGTAAATAATGTTTTTACACAGGGACACTGACTACACATGGATGATATGCCACAGTAATTACATGGATTTTTTTTTCTTTTCTTTTCTGAGTTTCTCTGTATAGCCCTGGCTGTCCTGGAACTCACTGTGTAGACCCAATTGGTATTGAACTCACAGAGATCACCCTGCCTCTGCCTCCCAAGTGCTGAAATTAAAGGCATGCACCACCAAAGCCCAGCCTGTGGTTTCTTTAAATTACATTTATTTATTGGGGGAGGCGGAAGGGAGAGTGAGTGTACGTCACAGCATATCAGAGGACAATTTGCAAGAGTCAGTCCTCTCCTTCCCTCATATAAGTCTCAGGAATCAAACCAGTCAGCAAGTTTGGCAGCAAGAGTCCTTACCCACTGAGCCATCTTACTGGACTCCATGTAGCCTTTGTGCATGCATGCACGTGCACAGCACTGGCTGGCCTAGAACTAAGAGATGGGCCTTGTTTGGCCTCTAGAGTGTTGGGATTAAAGGCGTGTGTTACCATGTCCATGTCTCTTTTTAATTGCAAAGCTAGCAAAATGTTTAGCTGCATTTCTTAAAACACACACATACAGGGTATAGTAACTGTGTTTCTACAGGCAATATATTTAAGCCAAAAGGTTAACCATGCTCTCTACCCCAATTAGGGAGTCTGCTTTTCGCAGAACACGCAGGGTCAGTGGCATGTTACTCTCCAGAGGTTGATGACAACCTGAGAGTCCTTCTCAGAACATGGATTCCAGTGCCTTTCCCAGATTCCTATGCACAAATAAAGGTAATATTTTGTTTGTTTTGCAACAGAAAGCTTCTTACAAGTTGTTGTGTTCAAAAGTGCCCTGAAGTTAACTGACCACAGACCAGAGGCGCTCCCTCATAAGAAGGAAGGAGCCTGGGATGCAGGGTGGTGCTAGAGTACACGGGCAAGGGCCTTAACTAATCCTCAATCCTTCTTAACTCAAAAATTAATAGGATAACTTTAAATATAAGAGATCTAGAGTAGACAAATGTTGAAAAAGAGTGAGACTCACACTTTCTGGTTTTAAAGTGCACTGTTCAGATCAGCATTCAGGGTCTGGTATTAGCACAGAGCTGAAGGGCTGGTAGTGGTCACTGGTTAGAAGATGCTTAGACACCTGTCTCCACCTTCCCTTCCAAGCAGTCAGTTCTAAGATCTCTCTGGGTCAGATCTTTTCTTTGCTTAGGAACATGGACTATGTGATCCCAAATACATACTGTGATCATGTGTAACATATACAGAGCCATGAAATGACCACTTCAGTCATAGCCTGTGTGCTGCTCCTTTTTCGTGTACTGCCATGTCTCTCTAAATGTAAACATCACCTGAACTTTTTGTCCTTCTCTCTCTTATTAGCACTCTTATGTTTAAATTTTTGTTTTATGTGTGTGGGTGTTTTGCTACATGGAAAGGTCTAGGCATGTCTGGTGCCCAGCAAATCAGAAGAAAGTGGAACTAGAATTCTAGATAGTTGTGAGCTACCTTATGGGTGCTGGGACTCAAACCAGGGTCCCCCTCTCTCAGACCTTTGTTTTATTGAGACTCATAGTCCAGGCTGGCTCAAACTTACTATGCAGCTGAGGATGACCTTGAATCCTTGATATTCCTGCCTCTACACCTCAAATGCTGGGATTACAGGTGTGAGCTGCCATATCCAGCTCACGTCTCTCTTTCTATAAATACACTGCCATGTCACTATCATAAAAATGTTCCATGTTTACTGTGGGAATCACTTCACCTTGCTGCTGCAGTAATGGTACTTACCAAGCACAACGGTGTTCCAGTTTCTACATTATGTTCAGTCAGCTCCGAACATCCTAACTCATCTCTTTTGAGGCACTTGGACAAACTTCTCTAGAGCACACACCATAGATTAAGGATTCCAGGATTAGCAAATAAAGTCTTCATGTCAAATCTAGATAGCAGCCTAGTTTTCTAAGGCCATAAACTCAGAATGATTTTTAGGTTTTAAAATACAAAGACAAAACGAAGACCATGTAATAAAAACCACAGATGGTCCCACAAACCTGGCATATTGACACTTTTGCTCTTTATGGCAACAGTGTGGTAGGATTAGCCCTGAACTGTGTTAGATGTGCAGAGAAACTGCTGGTGCCAGGTTGCAGAAATGGCCAGCTTCATGAGGGAATTCCAGAGAACTCTCCTGAGATATCCGTACCCCCACAAGCAGCCTTACCCACAAGTGGAGTTACCTCTGCAAACTCTGCCAAGCCAACCATAGGTAGAAGAAGCGGTTTCCTCTGCCTCTTGACCACAGCAAACACAGAAGCCTTCTGTGACCTCAGAGGAGGGAAGGTGGTTAGAAATGGACCTCAGTGACTCCCGAGCATGTTTGAGGCTAGCCCAAGTTATATAAGATCCTGTCTTTAAAAGTATGGAGTACAGTGCAGGTGCTCAGTAGGTAAAGACATCTGCCAAAAACAATCTGACAGTCTAAGTTTGATCCCTGAGACCTACAAAGTGGAAGGAGAACTGACTCCCCCAAGCCTTCCTCTGACCTCCACACATGTGCTATGGCAAGCACACCTACACACCAACAACACATCACGAGAAAAAAAAAAAATATATATATATATATGGCGAGAGAGAGGAAGAGAGAGAGGAGTGGATGGGAGGGTTTCTCTGTGTAGCCTGGGCTGTCCTAAAACTCACACTGTAGACCAGGCTATCCTCAAACTCAAAGATCTGCCTGCCTCTGCCTCCTGAGTGCTAGGACTAAAGACATGTGCTACTACACTCAGCTATAATTTTTTTTAAGCCAGGATTTCTCTTTAGAACACTCTCTGGCTTGAACATTTTTCAAAAGGGGGGGGAAAAAAAGAAGCTTAGGTAGCTCTTTGCTCAAGACCAGCTAGATAAACATAGTAAATTTCAGGCTAACCAGAGATAGAAACATTGAAACCTCATCTCAAAATAACAAAACCAAAACTAGGATGGAGAGATGGCGAGCAGTTAAGAAGACATGCCGCTCTTCCCGAGGTGCAATTCCCAGGACTCACTTGGCAGTTCACTCTGACTCTAGGTGGTCTGAGCTCTCTTCTGAGCTCCTTAGGTATCTGATCTCCTTAGGCATGCACATAACATAGACATACATGCAAACAAAACATTTGTACACATAAACATTTTTTTAAATAAAATAAATATGTAAAAACAACTAGGGCTGGCAAGATGGCTCAGCAGGTGGAAGGACTCTATGTCAAGTCTGACTATCGGCTCAGTCCTGGGACACACATGGCAGAAGAAGAGAACTGAGTCCTGCAAGTTGTACTGTGGTCTCCACACAAGTGCTATGAGGCCAAACACACACATCATATATTAAATTAATAAAGAAATCTTAATTAAAAGTGAGGAGGTAGGACATCCAGGTCTGGTAAACCCCTCAGGAAACAGTGAGCACACTACCCACAGCCACACAGTGAATTAAAGGCAGAGAAGAGTAAAGATCCTAGAAATGATCTTTGAGAAAGTGACCCTGAGGAGATGTGTAAACGAAACATGGGCAATCAAAGGACAAGGGGCCAAGATGACAGCTCGCGTGGGGTATGGAGCATGGATTGTGAGGACAGTAGATTCCAACAGTGGCCACTTCAACACCACATCTGTCTCTTGATCGTGGATGGGGACAGCACCTACAAGTTCAGCACCCAAAGACTTAAGTTCAAAGACTTCCAAATTAAAACAAAAACATTTGTATAAATTAAGTTCCTACAGTCAGACAGCTACATTTCTAAAATGTCTGTCACAAGGACATCCTTAGGAATCCCCATGTCCCACCTGTAGACCATGCAATAGCATCAGGAAAAAAAAAATGCAGAATCAGTCTTTGGAATCTCTCTACACAGAAGACTGTGAAAACCTTTGATTAGATTTCATTATTGGATAGAATACTTTTATTTCACTTATTTTTGCATGGCTATAGATACAGTATACCTGCCCTAAAATTTAGATTTAACAATTATAAGCTAGTAAAATTTCATATTTATAACTGTATTAAAGAAAAATTATATTGGTTCAGTAAAATGTGTTAAAGATGGGAGTTTGAGACAACTTTCGGGTCTGTCAACTAATGTGCAACCGCCTGAGCTAGGGAAACAACATGGAGTGTCCAATGCCGAGAAACTATACACACAAATCTGGGTGATACGGCAGGTCACCCACATGATGGAGCCTGAGACTATTGGCCGATACCTCCCTTCCATCCCCAGGAAAGCAAGTGGAAAAAAAAGTTTGCTTCCAGTACATGAAGAACTAGCTCTTGCGGAACAGAAATGGTACTCTAGGCAAGGAGTTACAGTGAAGGGGACTGCATAACACAGCTAGGTAATCTAGTTCTAGAACCGGAACTCTGTGCTGTCCTGCAAGCAGACTCAGTGCTCTGCTCTTTACCATCTGCTGGATTTTCACATTTCATATATTTATCTGAAGGCCTTATTTTATCCAACATAAGATAGCTCTAACCTGAGGACATGCTGTCCACAGTGTCCAGGCAGCTGTCTTGGACACCTGGCTTATACATGTGATGCAGCAGAATGGATGGTGATGTCAGACTTCCTCTATCTTCATCACTGAAAGCTCTACTCTTGTGATTCAGCTACATTTTAATTTTGGATCTTAGAAACTAGAAACAAAAGCACATCTGCTGGCCAAAGTGTTCCAAAAAACTGGAAAGCCCGGGGAAAACCAAAAAACGGAAGCATCAGATAAAGAACATGGCCCCTGCCAGCAAGAAAGGATGACAGCATTCATGCAGAGAACAAGCTTAACATCTAGTCCAGCAGGGAATCTGTGCCATCTAGTGAGGCCAGCAAGGAAGGGGAGGGAGGGTGATGAGAAGGCAGGTGTGCTCTGACAAGGATAACTGCTGAAGACCTACACTTCCGCATGGGCCTTGGCGCAGCAGCTCCCTTCAAGATTCCTGATGCCAAGCGCTACACCACTGGCCCCACACTGCAGACAGGCGAGGAGAGCAGGAGCACCTGTCTTAGTTACCTGTCCGTGGCTGTCTTATCACTGATCTGAACATTGCAGCTTAAGGAAGGGTTTACTTTAGCTCACAATTTGAAGGTTCAGCTGAACATTGGGGGGGGGGGGTGTCATGAGGCAGCTGGTTACACTGCATGAGCAGTCAAGAAGCAGAGAGGAGAGTGCTGGTGCTCACTTTCTCCTTTTAATTTATTCTACTACCTCAGCCCAGGAAATAACGCAGTCTGCATACATGGTGGACTTTCCTCCTCTAGTAAACCTTCTTGGAAACACCTTGTTAAACACATCCAGAACCTGTTTCCATGGTGATTCTTAATTCAGACAACTGTTCAGAGAGAAAGAGACAGAATGAAAGGCACAGACCAACTCACCCAAACTGACAGGAGCAAAGAACTAAATTACAGATAAGAGCTTGCAACTATTATTAGGAGCCCATTTGGAGACTGAGCTGCCATGGGCTACCTCTGTGAAGGAGGTCCAGGTTATCTCCATGAATGGTCCTTGGTTGGCTGTCTCTGACATGAACTCAGTTGCTGGTTCTTTGATCACCTCCCCCTGAATGGGGAACCGCTTAACCAGGCCACAGAGGAAGACTATGAAAGACAGTCCTGATGAGAACTGATAGACTAGGATCAGATGGAAGGGGAGGAGGTCCTCCACTATCAGTGGACTCAGGAAGGGGCATGGGAGGAGATAAGGAAGAGAGGGAGGATGAGATTGGGAGGGAAAGAGGGTGGGGTTACAGCAGAGATACAAAGTGAATAAAGTATAATCAATTAAAAATTTATATTAAAAAAAGGCAAAAAAAGCTTGCAACTATAAGAAAATAGCAGCCACTTGCTGCTCGACATTACTCCTTGATTTACAGTTTAGGCATTTACTTCTAAGATTTACTTATTTTTAGTTTTTATATAAGACTGTTTTATCTTACCTATATGTCTACCACATGTATGGTACTCAGGGAGGCAAGAGGATGGCATTGGATTCCCTGGGACTGGAGTTACAGGTGACTGGTAACTAAATGCTGGTGCTGGGAACCCAAACCAGGTCTTCTACAAGAATAGTGAGTGTTCTTAATTGCTGCAGCATCTTTCCAGCCTCACAATTCAGGAGTTTTAAAGCACTGCTCGTAGATGCAGGCCTGCAGCTCTCCTGGCCTATGGCTGGAGTCTTGCCCTCTGGTCAGAGGAAGGGCAGAGCCCAAAGCTCAAGCTACTCTGCAGGCCTCCAATAGCAGGCAGCATCTTTTCAGCGGAGGCTCTGCCTGTCTAACCGAAAGAGAATAAAAAGGCTGGGGAGGTGGGCTGTGATTCCCTCTCCTAGAGTGTTAATTTTACAAGAAAATGGATCCAAAGAACAAGAAACATGACCATATTAAGGAGGTGCTTACAATGTTTAAATCAAACTTTAGAATAAAATGTGGTGTTCCAGTCAAGAGCTTTCAGGTCTCCTTGCATTCTCCCTCAGACTCCCCATTTCTGTTGCGAGTTCTAATCCAAATCCTCCCCACCCCTCTGAACACTGGCACTGCTGTACCCGGGAAGGGCATGGGTCCTTAAGAAAGAAAGCAGCATTTTCTCTCCATCGGAAACACGTGAAAAATGTTAGCTACCTATTGTTTGGTCACTGTGAAAAAGGATTAGGTATAGAAGCAAAGGTATTTTGTTGTTGTTGTTTGTTTTTTAAGACTTATTTATTATTTATACAATATTCTGCCTGCATGCCAGATCTTACTTACTAAAGGTGGTTATGAGCCACCATGTGGTTACTGGGAATTGAACTCAGGACCTTTGGAAGAACAGCAAGTGTTTTTAACCTCTGAGCCATCTCTCCAGCCCTTCCTTTTAAACAGATTTTAACACAACTCACCACCTGCCCAGTGTCCTGCAAAAGTTTTTGGAAAGTATTTAACTGTGACTTGGAATCATAAAAAAAGTTTTATAAAGTCACAAAACAAGTAAAATGAAAAAGAACCTCTTGCTCTAAAAAAATAGTGAAATAAGTGCATCTACCTGTGTAACCAGTTGATGGTACTGCAAGGGAATGGCCTGTCTTGGTTAGGCTCTCTATTGTTATGACAAAAGACCAGAGCCGAGGAGAAGAAACAGTTTATCTCAGAGGGTGAGTCCGTGACCACCACAACGGGAGGACGGCAGTGGGCACGCGTGGCACTGGGGTAGTAGAGAGCTCACAGCTCAGCCCATAGACAGGAGAGAGACAGATGGGAAAAGAGGCCATGAGAGTCCATCCCCAGTGACACACCTCCCCAATAAAGCCACACCTCCTAATCCTTCCCAAACAGTTCCACCAACTAGAGAGCAAGTGCTCAGATATAGGAGCCCATGGGGCCATTTTCATTCAAACACCACATGATTCAAAAAATTTAAAAAGGCAGCTGTTTGGCAGTCCAAAGACACAAAGAACTGCAGAAAACCTATGTTGGTAGCATCGTGTTGGTGATTTGTTGGTATTGTTATTTGAAAGAACCATATACTTTTACAGGTTAAAACAACTGAGGGAATATGCTAAATCTGTTAGGAACCAAGATTGTCAGCATAAGAGAAAAAGAAAAGATAAATATAAAATCAAAGAAATAAAACTCAAACACTCCTAAATCTCAAGTGAAGACTGAACATACGTGGTCTCCAGGACCAGAGATGCTTAGCAGGAGCAGTCACATCAGTGGGAGCACACAGTGGCATGTGACCATGGCTGCAAGCTCCCACATCAGGAGTGCCCACAGCAACAAGAGTCCTAAGGCCTCAAGATCCCAATTCCCACAAAGTAAGCCAGAACTGCTGAGATAAACAGTGGCAGGAGGCAGCAAAGAAGGTTCAAGATGAGTAGAGAACACCTACAAGACCAGAAAGCAAGAAGGACAAGCTTTGCCACAGGCCAAACACGGTAGCTAACAGTCAGGAGGCTGTGCTGGCCAGAAGTGGTGTTGACCATCTCTAAGAATACCTGAAAACACAATTCAATTTGTGAGTAACAACTGGTTATAACCCAAGTGACAGTAGAACCATATGGCTGAGAACTTGAAAACTTATAGAAACAAACACTCAGGCATGTGTTTATCTAATTTTCCTATTTGAACTGTCCTTTAGGGTAAGCAAATACTGATACAATAATACAGAAACATTTCAGTTCCTCAAGGAAGAATGCATGACAGTTAGAACAGCAGCACTCTGCAGGCTCTCGCGACTGAGCAGAGCTGCGGCTGCTGACTAGGACACACACCAACACTGAGTGCGCACAGGAAGCCAGGGGGCCAGCTTCCACATGTACCCACCTGCCACATGTTCAGTGCCAATGGCCGAAGCCAGGCAGGGCAAGCGCTGGCTACAGGACAATCAGCCTAGACTTTACCATAATGAATACGGAGACTCACTGGCTACTAGCCCTACTTCACAAAGTGAGAGAACTGTTAGCTGCAGGGATGAGTGGCACTGTGAGGACACTGCAATCAGAAATGAAACTTAAGTGACAGTTCTCTTGCTACTTTTTTTTTTGGGGGGGGTGTTAGGGGTCTGAGACATGGTTTCTCTGTGTAACAAAGGCCTGGCTGTCCTGGACTCAATTTGTAGACCAGGCTACCCTGCAACCCAGAGATCTACCCGCCTCTGCTTCCTAGTGCTAGGATTAAAGGCATGCTTTTTAACTGATCAAAAGCAGCCATATATTAACTCTCATTTTGAAATACCTCAAGCCCCCCCCTTTTTTTAACCTTAATGCTGTAACATTTTATAGATTCTTCATTCCAAGTGTAAAATGTCATAATCACAGATTAGAAATTAAAAGTGTTGTTTTTTCCTCTTTCAAGTCCCTAGATAAAGATGGCTAAAGAGCCAAAGGCATAGTCCCCTCGTGGCACAGTGGCCAGCAGGTGGCCAGGAGGCATTCTTCTGGAGTGGGATGCAGCACAGTGGAGAGCTTTCAGAGTGGGCCTGGCAAGGCAACATGGCTGTTCTTGATTTTGAAAGTTATTAAATCATTCCTGAGTCCCAGAGGCCCTGGCCATTGTAATCACAGTGTAATGCTGGCTTTAAAAAACTGAAAGAGGGCTGCAGAGATGGCCCAGTGGTTAGGAGCTAGACCTCTTTTATGGAGGTCAGGACCTCATCATGTGGCTCACAAGTACCTGTACTTCCAGCTTCACTGGACCTTTCATCCTCTTCCGGACCCCACAGATGTCCTGCACTCTGACACACAAACCCCAGAACACACACACACACAGGCAGGTACACGCGCTTGCACACACCCATACACACACACACACACACACACACACACACACACACACAGTAAATCTTAAAAAAAAAAAGAAGAAGAAAAGAAAGCTGGAAGATATGGTCAAGCACAAAGCAAATAAGCGGCACATCTGCAGTCTCTCAACACAACTGCCTAAGACTGAAATCACTATGGCTGAAAACCATGTTCAGCATGTTCTGTATCTTGATTAACTTATACAAAGCTAAGAAGGTAGCAGCTTTGTATAAAGATAGATAGAAAGAAGGGAGAAATGGGTAGAACGAAGCCTGACCATATTAAAAATTCCTAGCAGCATACCTGTGTCATACGCTGGAAGGTGGTCTAGGAAAGCTCAGGAGTGAGGGAGAAGCTTCCACAAAGCCGTTGGAGCAGTGCCAGCCTTATCCTTCAAGTAATGGGGACCCTGTACCTGGAATCAAGAGGAAGGCCTGGTCAGCTCTCATCTGGAAAATGTTAAAGCTTTAAAAGCAGAATTTCAAAGCATACATTTTTATAAAATGATGAAGCTCAAGGTAAGTAATCATTCTATACACACATGTACTATAATTTTTCTACACTTTAAAAATCACAGCATGCATTATAAAGTCAGGTTCTTTTTTCCTTTGAATCTCTTTTATGCTAAACTATTACAGACAGCAAAGTTCTGAGAACATCCACACAGCGTTGCTATGGTGATTACACAGAAAGCCTAGCTACAACCCTAGCCAAGAATGGAGCATTGCCAGAACTCCAGAAATACTGAATACCTTGCTCTGATCTCAACGCTTTTGCATCCTCTAAGAAACCACTATCTTAACTTTCATGGTTGTATTTCTTTGCTTTTCTTAATACAGTTAAAATGCAGCTGAACAACCCTAGCACATATTGGGGTTTTCTTATTTTTGCTTGCTTCTGAATTTTATACAAATAGAGTTATATTTTGTGTGTGTACAGCAGACTGGTCTCAATCTTAAAGAGGCCTGCCTCTCTCTGCTTCCCAAGCACTGGGGTAAAGCCACCGTCCCTAACTGTGCTGCATATATTCTCATTTTGTTTTTATTGCTGCAGCTATGATTTGTTTCCAATATCATGCAATACTGGCGTGTGGATACACAGCTTAGCTACCCAGTCCTTGGTCCAAAGTCCCTGCTTCAGAGAAAATACGAGCCCCGTAAGACCTCTCTGCTACATCTACTTCAAACAAATAGCTACATATTTCTCTGGTGCACACATACATTTAGAAGAGTGAGTTCTGTATCAGGCAAGTCCGTAATTCAACATCTTCTATAGAAAGCCAAGCATTTCTCAAGGCAGCTATAATAATTTTCACTCCTAGAAGAACATGAAAGGATTTGTTGTTCATTTTTCCAACTAATCAGTGTATTAATCCTTCTAACTAAACAATGGTATCCTTATGAATCCTTTCCTTAAAAAAAATTTATTTATTTATTTATTTATTTATTTATTTATTTATTATGCAATGTTTTATCTGCATGTACACCTGCACATCAGAAGAGGGCACCAGATTTCATTATAGATGGTTGTGAACCACCAGGTGGTTGCTGGGAATTGAACTGAGGACCTCTGGAAGAGCAGACAGTGCTCTTAACCTCTGAGGCATCTCTCCAGCCCCTTCTCATGAATTCTTAACACAAAGTTTAGGTTATTTGAATAAATTTTATAATAACTTACACCTGGTGATCACTGCATAGAAATTTAATTCTATGACTAAGGATGTTCAGATTCTTGCACCCCACTATATCACCAAACTTAACTTCCCACTCTGGGCACCAGCTTCCAGGCTTTGGGCCTACAGAGGTACTTGTCTGCCCACTCTCTGAACATGGCCTAAGTTAAATTTTATGGAGTTTTTACTTAAAGAGACTGTTTCCCACAGGACTTGAACATAACATAGAGAAGCCTGCAGTTGACAGTGTCTTCAGCCAACTCTGGGTAAAATGTTGCCTTGAGAACAAAGAGAACCCAGAGGACCATGCAGGAAAGAGCCTAACCTGGCTGGAGTAGGCACAGATGGCCTACCTGATGTTAAAACTGCGATATGCAGTTTTAATTAGTCTACCTAAAATATCTTCTAGCTTCCACTAATGCTCTTTAACCACGAGTTATGTGAAAACGTTATTTATTTTTGAAATGAGCCTCACTACGTGAGCCTGGCTTGCCTAGAATTGACTGTGCAATTGAGGCTGTCCAGAGACTTGCAGGAATCTTCTTTCTCCTCCTGCTTCCCAAGTAGTGGCATGACAGGTGTGTACCATCATGCCCCACAAAAGTTTGTTCTTAAACTTTTAGTATTTTACAATTACCTTCTTATTCCTGATTTATAACTTCACAGAGGTTGTATGTTACAATATGTATTACAACAGTGCTTTGAAATGTACTGACACTGATTCGAACTACAAGACTGGCCAGTTCTTAGAAATACTTTTGCATATTTGAAAGATAACTATGGTGCTTTTAAAAAAAGATATATGTAACATCAAACCAGAGATTTAGATGCTAGTTACATTTACTTTCTTTACTTGTTCTATCTGTAGTGACAGGCAAAATCTTTATCATGATTATGAATGTGCCCAGATTTCTTAGAACTGATTTCAGTGTCTACTTGTCCATTCTGAAATTATGCTGTTAGGCTTATCCACATTTGTAATTTGTTTTGCTCTAAATGAAACTTTTATCATTACAAACTGGAAAGCTTAATAAGGCCTCAAGTATTCCCTCAGCCTTCTGGCACACAGATACAAGCCCACCCACAGTCCTGTTGGTTCATGAGCCAAGTTCTGCTAGTGAAATATAAGCCATAAGAAATGTATGCCATGTTCAGGCCTGGCCTAAACTACGTAGATTTCTCTGCCCTCTTCCCCAGGTGAGGTGATCCGGCAGAGCATACAAAGGTTCTAAAAGATGTGGAAAGGCAGAAAAAACTGAACTGGGCTGGTGAGAAGGCACAGGGTAAATAAGGCACTCGCGGTGCAAGCCTGATAACCAGAGTTGTGATCCCTGGGACCTATGCAAAGGCGGAAGGAGAGAAACAAGCCAAGTTGTCTCCTGATCCCCACACACTTTCGACGGCAAACCTGCCCTCACACCCCCGCCCCCACAGGACCTCCATGTGACAGGAAATGAGCACATCAAGAAGCTGCTGAGATGGTGACGCCCTCACTTGCTGTGCATCTGGTTAGTGTTTGCATAGTGTGTTTTCCTTGATTTTGATTTCCACATTCTGAATTCTTATGCCCTAGAAGGGTCTCTAGTTGAGCACGACTGACTACATTTCTTAAAACCCAATTTAATACTTCTGTATTTTAATTAGAATCCTTAATCCATTTACACCAGCAATGACTGCTCGTATGCCTTTTTTTTTTGATTAGTTGTCATTCCTGCCCCTGTTTCTTACTCACTGAAGTAGTCTCTTTCATTTGAGTTATTACTATGACAGTCATCTATCTCTAATACTGAACTTTTGTATTGTCTGAGATAGGTTTTTTTTTTAATTCTTTAAGAATTTATCTATTTTTGAGTATTCTATCTGCATGTATACCTGCATGCCAGAAGAGGGCATCAGATTCTAGTACAGATGGTTGTGAACCAACCAAGTGGTTGTTGGGACTTGAACTCAGGATCTCTGGTGGAGCAGACAGTGCTCTTTTTCACTGAGCCATCTTTTCAGCTCCTGAGACAGGGTTTTCTGTAGTCCACATTGATGTCAACCTCAATTATGTAGCTGAGAATGAACTTGAGCTCCTGATCCTCCTGCCTTCAGCCTGACACCTTTCATGATATGAACATTTAACCACGACCATTTCAAGACACCTCAGTACCCACCCAGATCCCTCCTTTCCTCTCCCTCTTTACTGACATTCAAGGCATATTTTATCTGTCTTCTGCCTTCTGTGTTTTCTATTTTCCATTTCTACATCACTGTGACTTTTCTCTTTTACTCTATTACTCCAGTTGGTCACAATGAATTTTTCAGTTTTAAACTAACCTTTCATTCCTAAGATAAACTTCTCCTGGCCATTATGGAGTAACCTTTTTATCTGTTGCTATGTAGATTTGACTTGCCAAATCTATGGTGTTTTTTTTTTTCCTGTGTGTGTTTTACAGATCTGTCATGGAAATTTGTCTTCACTATGTCTTGTCTGTCTTATAACTAGGACAGTGCCAGCTTTGCAGAATTTATTAGAAAACATTTTCTATTCTATTTTTTGAAAAAAGCTTTTGTCTAGTTAATATTTTTCTCTTATCTTTAGATTTACTTTATTTTTATAAATGTTTTGCCTGCATGTATATATGGGCATTATGTGCATGCTTGATACCTACAGAGGTCTGAAGAGGACATTAGCTCCCCTAGAACCTGAGTTATAGATGGTCATGAGGCACCAGGGTGGGTGTTGAAAGTGAACCCAGGTCCTCTGCAAAAGTAACAAATGCTCTAACAACTAAGCCAGATCTCCAGTCCCCATATTCTTTCTCTTAAACATTTTATATAATATTAACAACCAGTAAAACATTGTGTACATAGTCTTCTTTCAGACAATTTCAATAAAATTAAGTTCTTTTTCTTTTTTTGTTTGTTTGTTTTTCAAGACAGGGTTTCTCTGTGTAGCCCTGGCTGTCCTAGACTTGCTCTGCAGACCAGGCTGGCCTCGAACTCACAGAGATCCTCCTGCCTCTGCTTCCCTGAGTTCTGGAATTAAAGGCTCCTGGCCAAGTTCTTCATCAAAACATTTAAATTACATTTATTTAGTGTATGTGTGGATGCACATGTGTCAAGGATCATGTGTGGGAGTCGGAAGACACCTGCAGAGCTGGCTGTCTACTTCCACCATGTGAGCACCAGAGACTGAACTCTGAGGTCCTCAGCCTTTGTATGCTGTGCTATCGTACTAGACCTAAATATGTGCTTTCAAATTAATAAATATACAGATTATATACCTTTGTCAAACTGTTGGCATAAAGATATTTATATTCTCATTCTTTGGCATGTGATCTATGGTGGTGTCCCATTGTATATTTCTGCTGTTGGCAATTAATGATTTTTTTTCCCTGAAGAAATATTTCCCTGATAATAACATGCATCTTCAACTTTTCACAGTATAGAGCCTTAATAGCTCTACAGCTAGGCATAGGGGTACTTGCCTCTAATCCCAATGTTCAAGAAGCTGAGATCACAGACTCCATGTCAGTCTAAGATACATGGAAACTGTCTCAAAAAGCAAAACCTTATGAACTCTATACTTGCATCTTCTTCCCTCCATCTTTTGTGTCATCACTTATTTTACCTCTACAAGTGTTACAACTTCCAAAATACATTATTTTTCATCTTAAATAGTAATTTTCTTTTTGTTTTTTCGAGGCAGGATTACGCTGTGTCTGGAACTATCTGTCCTGGAACTCACTCTGTAGACCAGGCTGGCCTGTCTCTGCCTTCTGAGTGCTGGGATTAAAGGCGAATCAAACCCTTTCTGGATTTTTTTGGGTTCCTACCATTCTCTTACAAAAGCTTCCACATTGTCTTATCTTTCTACCTGAATGTTCCTTGATATTTTTTGTAGAGTAATTCTGCTGGCAATAGTGTTAGTCTTTCTTTAGAGTTGTTGGGGTTTCTTATTTGTTTTTGTTTTTAAGATAGTGTCTCACTATGTAGCCCCAATTGGCCTTGAACTTGCAATCCTCCTGCCTCAGACTCTTCTGTGCTCAGGTTATGGGTACCATGCCAGACAGAATTTTTTTTTTTTCTTCTTGGGCTGGGACTGGAGTCCTAGGCTGTGTGTGCTACAACTAAGATATGTCCTGAGTCCCAGGTCCTTTAGAAAGATCTTTTTGCTGGGTGCAAAACTTGAAGTTAAGATTTGGAATTAAGGTTTTGGTTTTCTTTCAGTATTTCACACATAAGCTAATTGTCTTCTGCCTTACAAAAGATCTGACCAGATAAACGCTGTTCAAATTACCTTAGTTCCCTTATAAAAGAGCATTTCTAATAAGTGCTTAAGATCAGTCCTTTTTTCTAAAAAAAAAAACAAAACAAACAAACAAAAAACAAAAGCAAAAACATTTGCTTTATGTGTGTGTGCATGATTTACCTTATGTATGTATGTATACCACGTACATCCCTGTTACACACAGAGGATCCCCTGGAGCCAGACTTACAGGTGCTGGTGAGCTACCTGACACAGTGCCTGGGACGTCTCCAGTCCTCTCAAAGCGCAGCAACTGCTCTCAGTCCCTGACGTCTCTCCAGACCCCACCAAATGCTTCCACACACTACTAAATCCTAGATCTGGCTGTGCTACCCTCTCCCCTGGAGTGACAGAGATTGGACACAGAGCCTCATGCGCACTGGCCAAGCACTCCACCACTGAGCTACACTCCTTCCCTAGTACTATGAAAACTTGCTGCTTTCTCTAACACAATGAGCTGTTCCTTTGTTTTTGTTGAGTTTTCCTGTGGTGGCGGGAATCAAACTTGGAGCCCTTTCCACAGGAAGCACTTCTCCCACTGTGCCAGCCCCAGCCGTTCCCACATATCTTTTTAAGTTCCTGGGCTTTGTTCTTAGCACACAGATAAACCACCTCCTAGAGGTGGCTGGAGAAGACCTGAAGCAGCCTACTGCACACCTAAAGCACCCTACAGATTATATCCTTCTGAGCTAGCGACCCATTGCCCTAGGTGAAAAGCCGCTCTGTTCCCCACTAACAGTGAAAAGGCAATCCTTAAAGGATTTAACTAGCACCTGTTATGATGGTCTGCTCTTTCTGGCTCTGAGGTATGTCGGCTGCGTGTGGTAATCAGGCAAGACTTCAGGGTCACTGTGCAGACCTGTAGTTCTAACCCTCTTCCCACTTTGCTGAGGCAGGAGGACTCTGGCTTCTCCCATCCGTCACCTGAAGTGTAGACACTGACCCTGAATCTGGTAAAAGCTACCCAAAGGTCAGACTCATTCTGCTGCTGCTTTTCTAATGAAGGTTCTTTGGAACAAATCTACACTTGTTCATTTACATTCTTGCTGTCAAAGAGGAAGCACAAGTGATGGAAGAATGGTCAAGACAGAAACCAAGAGGTTTGATAAGCCCAGAATGTTTGTTCTTGCTCCATGCCCTTTACAAAGGAAAACACAGTACTGGCTCTGGGGAGTGATCGAGGTACGACAGAGTGCATTCACATGGTTCCATTTCAGGGGACACTGTCCTAGTCTGCCCTGTACAAATATCTAAAAGCTATTGTCTCTCACAGTCTGCCTGGTTTCTAAGTTGTTTAAGATGGTCTGTTCTGGATTTGGGTGAAGTAGAAGACTTGCCTCAGGCACAAATTTTAAGGGAATATGTAAAAAGGATAGTAACAGAGAACATCAAAATAAATGCAGAAGGCCCTAAGGAACAACATACCAAAATTTTATATACAATACCAGTCACAGTACTATTTGAGAAAAAAAATCAATACTAATATTATCTTTACCTAAAATGTTTATTTTTCAACACAGATTTCATTTAATTTTATTTTTTTACGTATTACATTAAAATGTCATTAATTTTAATTCCTAACGTTTTGGTGTCCCCTTAAATTCTATTCTATTTGCCTCCCTGGACCTGGAAGTGAACTAGTCCCTGTTATTCCATCATAGGGCAAACAGGAAGTGTCCAGAAATAATTCTCCCATTAAGCAGAATCAAGACCAATGCCAACAGGAACCATCAGTGTTTTTCTTCTTACTGATGTCTTGGAAACAAAAGAATGCTCCTATTCTTTGCAGCCAATAGTCACATATATGTGTGCATGTTCCCACCCTATCAAAAGCAATTATCAAACAGATATAAATTAGTTTTAAAAAGCACTTTGCAGGCAGGCAGGGTATTACTAAGAGAATTTAAACTTTCCTATAACCATGAAATATAGGCACACAAGCATGGCTGTAAATAAAGCAAAATGCAGTCAGGTAGGATTTAGGTAACATTTTAGTCACTGTTCTATTGCCATGAGAAGATATCATGACCACACAACTTTTTTTTTTAAGATATATTTATTATTTATACAGTATCCTGCCTGCACATGGGCCAGCTAGCCAGAAGAGGGCACCAGATCTCATTATAGATGGTTATGAGCTACCATGTGGTTGCTGGGAATTTAACTCAGGACCTCTGGAAGAACAGTCAGTGCTCTTAACCTCTGAGCCCCACACTCTTAAAAGCACTTAATTAACAGAAAGGGAGAGAGAGGTAGGGAGAGGGACAGAGAGAGAGAAAGGAGGGGGGGAGAAGGAAGAGAGACCTTAAAGCCCACCCCTAGTGGCACACTTCATCCAACAAGAAATTCTTTCAAATGTGCCACTCCCTGGTGACTAAAGCATTCCCCTAAGCATTATGAGCATATGGGGCCACACTTAATAAACCACCAGAAGCATAATTTACCTCAAAATATGAGAAACAGCAAGCAGCCACCTGGCACTCACATCGCGCATTACTGACTGTGACGTCTCAATGCCTAGTCTCGTCAGTTCAAATATAAGCAAAGAAACTGAAAAAACTTACTGTATTGGTTTTACAGAATAACTAAAGTTCTGAAATCAACCATCTCCTCTCCCAAATAGTCCCATCTCCTAATTTCACTGAAAAGCATTTAGTAAGCAAAAAAAAAGTCATCTATCTAAATAAGTACCAAGGAACTCTCACTCAGTTCCCACATATTTTCTACATTATTTATTCCTTTTCCAAGGCACAATGCAAAAGGTGTTTTCAAATATTCTGTCAGCACTGCTTATACAAATAAAATAGCTAAGTTAAATTTTGTTGGGAAAGTATGAGGGCAAAAGGTTGAAGACAGTTTAGACAGTTACTAAGCCAGTCTAGGAAAGACCGGCGCACGGCAGGCTTCCCTGGAAGACAAAAGACACAACAGGCAGTGTGGCAAGGCCAGGCCTACCCTTCACATGCAGGCTGGCAAGCGAGCCAGACACCAGCAGGAAACCCAGCACCCACTATTTTTGAATGTCAATACTTTTTACCTGGTCTGGTATTTAGAGGGAAACAAAACTTTAAAAGGACTGCCTATAAATCAGAATGCCAAACGCTCTGGGCAGGTTTTACTAGTTTTTAAAAACTACCTCATCCTCTTCAACTCTGTATTTGAATGCAAATCAAAGAGAAGATTAACGAGGAAAGACTTGCACAGGACATAAAAAGTCATTTATTCCAATGAGGAAGAAAACAGAAGTAATCAATAATTTGAAAAACCAGTAAAGTTAGTCATGGAAAAAAGATTTTTTGGTTGGACATTAAAAACCTCTGAGAAAATATTATGAAGGAAAGTATTAACATAGACCTCACATCACCCTAAAATATAATGAGTGTCTGTCCATGTTGGGGACACTGTAAAGACGAGAGTAAGGACAGAGGTCCTGTATTCAACAACTGATTGGCCAAGAAGGGGGACAGCCCAGTTCCCAGATGTACAACATGAAAACTACCAAAGGGAGATACAATACAGAGCAATGCCTCCTATGCATACAGCTATAGGTAAGAGCTCACAAAGAAGACATGTAGCATAACTAAAGTATATATAGAAATTAACCATTTTCTCTAATCCTCAGATTTTTTAAAAAAAAATTTATTTATTTATTTAATATGTATTCAGTGTTCTGCCTGCATGTACACCTGCAGGTCAGAAGAGGGCACTAGATCTCATTATAGATGGTTGTGAGCTACCATATGGTTACTGGGAACTGAACTCAGGACCTTTGGAAAAGCAGCCAGTGCTCTTAACCTCTGAGCCATCTCTCCAGCTCCCTAATCTTCAGATTTGAAAATAATGCACACAGGTAAATGGAGTAAGAAAAAGTCAATGTGTCGGGCACAGTGGCACACACCAATAGTCCCAGCACTCTGAAAGTTCAAGGCAGGCATGGTCTACAAAGCTAGTCCAGAATAGCCAAGGCAACACAGAAAAACCCTGCCTTGGGGAAGAAAAAGAGAAAGAAAAGTATTAGGCCTCACATTTCAGAAAGCATGAGTTTTATATCATCTAGGTAGGTGTGTGTAAGTGTAGGACATGTAGACATTGACTCATAAATGGCTGGGTGAATTGGGGAGGGTACTCTTAAGCTTAGAAAATGTGTCTGCTGAAAGGCTACTTCTCAAGGCTGGGCAGATGGCTCAATGGGTAAGACTGTTTGCTCCACCAGCATGAAAATCTGAGTTTGAATCTCCAATATCCACATAAGTAGTTGGGTATGGCCATACATGTCTGCAACTCACACCTACCACTGGCAAACTCTGGAGACTGCTGGCCAGCCAGTCTGGCTAAAATACAGTTTAAGGTCCAGCAAAAGAGCCTGTCTCCAAGGAATAAAGCAGAGAGTGACAGAGGACGACACCCAACATCTTCCTCTGGCTTCCATTGGCCATAAATGGGCATACATGTCTGCACAAACCACCCCATCTCCCAGCACCTCTTCATAAAAGAAAAAAGAAAAAGAGGAAGGACACCCCTCATCTTTTCCAAGCACAAAATGAAACCTCTATGTCAAATGACCGCATGATATGAAATGGTATTTTTAAATTACCTTTATTAAAGGTGACGTATAGTTGCTTTTCTTGATTTTTTTAAACTTTTTTGTTTGCTGTTTTATTGTATGTTGCAGCCAGTGTAAATAAACCTGGCCTTTAATCCCAGCACTTGGGGAGGCAGAGGCAGGCAGATCTCTAAGTTCAAGGCTAGTCTGGGCTACATAGTAAGTTCCAGAACAGCCAGGGCTACCGAGACCCTGTCTTAAAAACAAAGAAGTTAAACCTTGTGAAACAGAAATCCATGAGCATTCAGAGAGGTAGATGATAAAAACTGACAAGATTATAGGCCAAGCATTTCGTACAGACTTCAGATTTATTCTCTTGACTATGAAAAGTGCTTTGAAAAACCTCTGAAAAATGTGACTACACAAAGAAGCAGATTTTCTGGGCTAACGGGATTTATATAAAAAGACATTTCAGTCAACAGAGGGTCATGCTGAACATTCTGCAGATAGAACTGCTTTGCGTCTGCGACTGCCAGGGAAACCTTCATGCGCCTGAGTTTGGCCTTCTTCGAGCCACCTTCTTTGTGGTGGCAATGCTGGAGGGACCCAACATGGGGCTCAGGACAATGTGCATCAGTACTAGTGAGGGGCACCAGGTGTCTTTTTTGAGTCAGGGTCCCACTCTACAGCCTTGGCTGCCCTGGAACTATTTCTACATAGACCAGGCTGATCCCCTCCACCTTGTCCCAAGTGCTGGGATTAAAGGTGTTCTTAAACCGTGTATCAAAAACTTGCTCTAAGTTGATATTACCAACAGTATTTTAGATGAGCAAACTTGAAAGTAGGAAACAATTAAACAAGTTTAAAGACAGCTGCTCTAGTGGTCAGACTGACCATGATGATGATGATGGTAACAATACTATCTTCAGAAAGAGGGAAGCGCTGTTGAGGAATCATTGGTTCTAAGATAAGGTCCCAAGCCAAGCACATCTCCTGTATTCTGGGCAGTGGGACCTACAACTAGGTCTAAAAGAAAAGACATTCATGGGTTGTGTTGACACACGCCTTTAATCCCAGTACTGTGGAAGGCAGAGGCAAGTGGATCTCTGAGTTCCAGGCCAGCATGGTCTACAGAGCAAGTTCCAGGATGGATGGATGGATAGATGGATGGAAGGATGGATGGATGGATGGGTGGGGAGATAGATAGACAGACAGACAGATAGATAATGATAAGAGAAGGAAAGAGAGAAAGGAAGAAAGAAAGGGAAGGAGGGAAAAAGGGAAGGAAGGTAGGAGATCCCCATACAGGCACACATAGCCCTGGGCCAGGTAGGATGGCCAGGAGGTGCATACCAAGACCATCACCTGGATTTGACTGTCTTGTACAGTCTGGAATATAAGAGAGGCAACTTTACATGGCGTGGCAAACTGGATATCACATTAACACTTTTACAATATTTTAACTCATCCTGGTAAGTACAGAGACATGGTTGTAATGCTGTGGTACAAATTACTCAAAAATGTTGCAACTTAAAAAAAACAAAACAAAAACAAAAAACAAGTTTTGGGGTGGGCAGCAGTGGCACACACCTTTAATCCCAGCACTTGGGAGGCAGAGACAGGTAGATCTCTGTGATTTCAAGGTCAACCTGGTCTACAGAGCGAGTTCTAGGACAGCCAGGGCTACAAGAGAAAACCTGACTCAAAACAAAACAAATGAAAAGACAATCCAAAGTCTGGTTCTCTGATCTGCTGAATCCTCTGGACCTGAAAAACATAGGCCAAGGGCCCTAGAAGCAAGCCTCAAAAGCAAGTTTGTCATCTGCCCTTTCTCCCCAACAATGACTCACAGAAACTACAATTTTTCTTCCCCAAGGCAGGGCACATCAATTATAAACATTACTTTAAACCCCCATTTCTGCTCCAAATCTACTTCATGTGATAGCAGGTCCTAAGACACTCCTGAGTGTCCCCAGGCAGGAGGAGACAGTGATACACACAGAGGACAAGCAGAATCTGCATACACAGGCCTCCTTGGGTCTTCTTCAATTTCCTGACCAAGACCAAGGCCTTTGGTCTTGTCTACACACTGTCCATTATTTCCTAAGCTATATATTAAAAATAAAAGAAAGTTTCACAGGCAACATGATTATAAACCTGAAGCCAGTCTAGCCTACAAGACTAAGGTGACTTTCCTGGAGGCTTTGGGTCTCAATTTTTTCCCCTTTGATATGTGGTCTCACTCTGCAACCCAGACGAGCTCACTATGTAGTACAGACTGGCCCTGACCTGTAAGAATCCTACCTCAGCCTCCCAGATGCTGGGGTTGCCAGTGTGCTCTACCCAGAAATTTTCTTTGTTTTTTGACACAGGTTCTCACCTCTGTGGCCAGACCTGCCTGGGACTTATTCTGTAGTCTCAAAGTCTAAGCCAAGCTTCAACCTCCTAGTACTGGGATTAAAGGCATAAACCACCATGCTCAGCTTGACTCTTGATCCCTGATGTCTCCAGTAGGCCTGTAATCCTAACACTTGGGAGGCAGAGGAGAGCCTCTGTGAGGTCGAGGCCAGCCTGGCCTATGGAGTGAGTTCTAAGATAGCCAGGGCTACACTGAGAAACCCTGTCTTGAAATTTTCCTATTTCTTGTGGAAGTGTTTAAGAGGTTTATGCTCCTGTGTGCACACACAGGCCACTGTGTGTGTGAACATCAGAAGACTAGCTGTGTGAGTCAGTTCTCGCCTTCCCCCACCTAGGTTCTAGTAAACAAACTCAGCTCATCAGGTTTGGCACCTGGTGGGCCATCTTCTTGACCCTCAGTCAACGTCCCGTGCTTTCCTTTTGTGAACCCATGTTTTGTTATGGGAATGGCAGCTGTGATCCTTATGGCCTTTTTTCTCTATGGAAAACAGACATCCTAGCTGAACATAAGATACCAACTGAGGAGGACACAAAAAGGATGTGTTCACCAACCTGAGGGTCTAGACTCTTTCAAAACTGTGGAATCCATGAATCTGCTTGTGAAGCATTATTCTCTAACACATGTAGGGCTTATCTGAATATGAAAAGCTAAATTCCTTGTTGAATTCGACCCTTTTCTCTCTGATTTTGTTTGTTTTTCAAGACAGGGTCTCACTCTGTAGCCCTGTGCCCTGGAACTCACTGTGTAGACTAGGCTGGCCTCTATCTGCCTTGTGAATGCTAGGATTAAAGGCCTGTGCCATTACAGGGATTGCCCAGCATGCTTTGAGACAAGGTGTTACTACATAGTCCTGGCTGACCTGGAACTCACTAGCTAGGCCAAGCTTACCTCAAACCAACAGATAGCCACCTGACTCTGCCTCCTAAATACTGAGGTTAAAGGTGCACACCACCATGCCTGGCTCTTATCTCTATTTTTATAAGTAAAGATGCTATCCTTCAATTATTGTACTTTCTTCTTCGAAACAAAAAAAAAAAATCTTAATAAGATTATTTGCTTCTGAATTGATTTTTAGTGGAAAATAAGCCTCTAATGCTAGAACCGGTCTTATAGAGGTAGACACACAGAACTGACTCACAAATATTTAATTAAATGGCCATTTTCAGAGAAATTGCCCTTTCCTCTTTGGGCCATGCCTTTACTTCTGCTTCTGATGTGATCTTTTAAACAAGTCTGTGTGGGAACTGAGGGGCGCAAAGCAGGTCAAACAGGTACATGCACACCTGGCAAAGAAAAACTGCCTAGAGGGCAAGGCATAGGCCACAGTTCAAGATAATGTGCCATGCTGCTGGTCTTTCATTCTTATTTGTCTGCTGACTAAATTAAGAGTTTATAACTTTAGGCTAATAAAACTGTTCTAAAATTAAATAGGATTCTGAATAACTAGGAACAAAACAACCCTGGTTACCTCTGTATAACAGGACAGTTTGTGCTACTGAAAACACACTCTGGGCCAATGAGCTAGCTCCGTGAGTAACGGCACAGCAGCAGAGAAAGAACTTAAGGGATGACTCCGTGACTGACAGCACCTGCTGCTCTCTCAGAGGATCAGGGTTTGGTATCTAGCACCAACATGGCAGCTTATAGCCATCCTTATAACTCCAGGTCCAGGAAATCCAGTCTCTGTAAGTATCAGCCATATATACATATCTACACATAGCACCCACACAAAGAAAAAAAAAATTAAAAAAGCAAAAGCAAAAGCAAAACCTTTTTTTTTTTTTTTTTTTTTAAAGTAGAAGAAACCAGGTGTGGTGGTGCATGCCTTTAATCCCAGCACTGGAGAGGCAGAGGCAGGCACCTCTGTGAGTTTAAGTCTGGCCCAGTCTACACAGTGAGTTCTAGGCTGGACCAGGCTGGAGAGACCCTGTCTTTAATTTAAAAAAAAAAAAAAAATTAAAAAGAAAGTTACTTACAATAAAAATCTTACTTAAATTTTTTTTTATGTGTATGAGTGTTTTACCTGCATGTATGTACATGTACCATATGTAAGCCTGGCATCCATGGAGTGCTCTGGATCCCCTGGAACTGAAGTTACAGATGGGTATGAGCTGCCCTGTGAGTGGGAAACCAAACCCAGCTTCTCTACTAGAGCAATCAGTGCTCTTAGCCACTAAGCCATCTCTCCAACCCTCTGAAATCTTAACTTTTTGAACACTAGAAAATTAAAAACCAGGGTTAACCACAGTCTGGCTGGAAAATCAATTTGCATTTCAACTTCTGAGAATACAGACTCTTACTACTTTTGCAATAAATAGACTGAACCTACTATCATGCCATTCTGCCTTCGTCAGTGTGGTATCACAACAGTGACTGAGAGACGAGTTGTGAGGGGGTGTGTTTTCACGGGAGGAGGCTGACATAGGGTCTTGGTCCACCTTTCTCATTCTCCATCTCTTACTAACCTGGAGCTTGCTGCCTGGGGAGACTCACTAAACATCAAGCCCTGAGGACTCTCCTGTCTCCACCCCTCACCCCAAGCCCTAGCACTTTTTAAACCTGGGGCTGGGGATCCGGACTTCAGTCCTCACGCTTGCATGGTGAGCACTTTACCAAATGAGCCCTCCCCAGCCCCTCAATCCAAAATTTATCTGGACAGGCATAACTGCTCATGGCTCTTATCGCAGCAAGCGGCACACAGGGCAGAGGCCATGCCCTTCCCCCGGATGGACCAGTGCCAGCATACCAAGCAGAAGTCCATAAACAATGCAGGAGAAAAACATGGGAATTTTTAAAATTTAAATTGATATCTCTAAGTTAGCGACCTGACATTATGAAAGACCCCCTTCTGACAAAAGGAAAACAAAAGTATCAGCTGAGAGCAAACTTTGTCAGGAAGTGAACCTCAGGGGAGCAGACAGCCAGAAGCCAGGAGCAGGTTTCTGATCTACTTTTGGACTTCAACCAAGTGGATAATTTTTTTGAGCCTCAGTTTCCTCATCTGAAAATAAAGAGTAGAACTAGACAAATGAGGCCACGGTAAGCCACACAATATACCCACTAATGGGTAACTCAAAGATTAGCCTACCTTCAAATTAAAAGTTACACCATATAATTCTGAGTTCCAGCCCAGACCACTGTACACAAGTTGAAGCTCACTGGGGCTTTAAAGAAAGACCCTGTCTCCAAAAAAATTAAATGTGGTTTAAATGGACAAGAAGGACTGTTTGTTTTGCTTTTTGTTGTTTGACAGTTCTTTGTAGTATGGCTGGTTTGGAACTCATTATGTACACCAGGCTGGCCTTGAACTCACAGAGATCTGCCTGCCTCTGCCTCCGGAGTGCTGTGATTACACGTGTGCACTCAGCTTGGGGAATGAACTAGCTATGAATGCTGCCAACAATCCTTTGATAGTGAAGCCAAGGAGCCCTCCCCTATAATTTTCACAAGCTTGATCACTGGGTCTCCTTCCCCCAACCAATCACCACAACTTCCAAACTAACATGAAGTCAGGCTCCTCGGAGCCTGGCAGCTTCTGGGAAGAAGTTCTTCAGATGGACAGGAAGCACCACCAACGCACCAACCACACTAGGGCATGGCACTACCACAATCTGGGATGGGGGATTATCAGGCACTGCCAGCCCAATTCTGTTGGCTGATTGTGGTGAGATGGCTCCCCAACCTGGGGCTGAAAACAATCTTTCAACTATAGTTTGTAGCCAGGAACCTTTTGGCAAGGGAGATGTTACCAGAGAAAGAACTGAGCACGGGTAGTCAACTCTGGTGAGCACAGAGAAAGGATGTCCTTTCCACAGAAAGCTGAATTTATTTACACTAATTATGTATTCAGGCTCTCAGCTGGAGAATCTCAGTTAAAATGCCAGGAGGTTCAGAGCCCATTCACAAGCTTTTCAGAATACATGCAGTTGCCATGGTAACCCTGACATTATATTTCTTGGTGTTGGACATATAAAATTACCAACCATGATGCATTTAATACATTTTGGGGTCACCAATTTATAGCAAAACCAATCTGAGTTTGGCTTTAGCCTCCCTCTTAGCTAAAAAAAGAGGACCAGCTGAAGGTAGCACCCACCTCATCCATACATGAGCACAGAGCTCCACACTTGAGAAAATGATCTCTGAGGATCTTATCTGGGGAAAAATTAAGAACTCAGGGAACTGGACTTTATCATCTATCATCGTATGGCTGGTGACATATCCTAAGCCAGATCAATGAAATTGTCATTGTCTAAAAGAAACAAATCTTATAATCTGTATCTACATTTCTGAGAGGTAAGCTTGTTTCTTAGAAAACTAAAGTAAAAGAAAACCCTTTTCAAAGAACATCGTGAGTAATTCATTAGAGGGCATTAGTCCACGATAAATAAGACAATTCTTCAAATGTCATTAATAAGATACAAAGTTTTATTTTAGATTCAGTGGAGATCTATTCCAATTACTACTTTGATTTGGAATATTCATAAATACTTAAAATATATAAAAATGCACGATTTTTAAAGTCCCTTACCTTTGTATAACCCACCATATGAACTCATAGATGAAAATCAAATTACCAGGCACAAACTGCAAAGGCATCTTCAGTTTCACATTCCGAGGAAAGCCCACTGCACCAGAAATTCAGAGCTGCTGCAGGACAAGCCTGTGCTAGTCAAGGCACTCACAAAATTGGCTGCATCTAATCACAGAAGCATGGGTCCTGAGGCATATTAGACCCACCATCTCCTCCTGCAACTCACAGGCGGCGGCAGCAGTCAGAAGGGGAGCGGGCAGCTTCCATATTACCAGGGCTTTGCTAAGCGCTGCATTGCAGTCTTTCTAAAAAGCTACCAGTCTCGGAAGCAAAGGCGCTGGAGACAGATTTCTCAGCAGAGGCAGCTGCCTTTGGATTCATGAAGATTTCTTTTTAATCCTTAAAAAATGTTTAAAACTTCTTTAGGTATTTCTGGATTTCTGACCTGTTTCCTAAAGCTGGGTGGTTTGTGGTCTGTATTGGGGTATGGCTGAGACAACTGATTGAGCCAGGAGAAAATGCTGAAATAAATGAAATGTACAGAGTGACACACAATCTTTACTGCTCAAGCTGCCTGTGAGGACTGTGCACATCTGCTATCAAGAATGACAGCTTCCAGGTCCCTGCTGAGAAACTATGAGAATGAACCACAGCTTTCATTACAAAGCACAACACAGAAAGCATGTCCAGCTCCTGTACAAGCTGCTTTCACCCCAGACACCCAGTATCCTAAAAACCAGTATGTGCTCAGAAGACCTGAACTGTTAAACCACTGAACACACAGTTTCCTAATGATTTTTACTTTGCATTAATTAACTTATTCATTCACTAAATCATTTGGTGAATGCTAACTATGTACTATATGTAAAGGGATGTGAATGACACCTTTACCACTTTGATGGTGACAGGCCATCCAGTAAGAATGCAACTGAAGAACAAGTTATTCCAAGTGTGAGGACAGCATACCACAATTGAGAACAGGAGCTACTCTGGGGATCCAGACAAGGATCAGGACAAGGTCCTATAAGAAAGAAACCTATGGTGGAGCTGAAGGAGTGGGCTAACTGCGAAGAGCAAGGATGAGAGGATGCATTCTCCAGACAGCTCTGCATCCTGGTATGAGAAAATGGGCCCTCAGCAAGGGTTCATGAGCTCCACTCCACTGCTAGGGCCTGAGTTCTCTGTCTTAGTTAGGGTTTCTCTTGCTGTGCTGAGACACCATGACCACGGCAGGTCTTATAAAGGAAGGTATTCAACTTAGAGTTGCTTACAGTTCAAGGTTTAGCACACTGTCATCATGGCGGGATGCATGGTGGCATGCAGGCAGACATGTTGCTGGAGAGGTAGCTGAAAGTTCTATACCCCAATCAGCAGACAGCAGGAAGAGAGTGAGACAGTGGACCTGGCTTGAGTACCTAAGACCTCAAAACCCAACCCTAGTGACACACTTCCTCCCACAAGACCACACTTCCTAACAGCCTAAGAGTCTATGGAGGCCACTTTCATTCAAAGCACTACATTCTTCTAAACTCACAGCAGCCCTGAGCCCTGAGCAGCTCTGTGCGCCCACAGCTGACAAGGTATCAGAATATCTATACCGTACGGCATACACTCAACACTCCTGAGGATTAAGTGGGAGGGCCAGAATGTGAGCCTAGCAGGCAGAGGGCAATCTTACCCTATTGCCCTCAGCAGGCTGGTGGTTTCTGGTGATTCTGGTGAATGACCCCTGGAAGGGATTCCTGTCTGCAGTGGCTTCTGTCTAGGCGTTCTTTGTTCTATTTTGTGTCTGGCCTAGTCTAACTTGAACAGGCAGTAGGTCAAGGACTGGGTGGATGAATAAACAACTGAAGCTCTGCTGGCCACTCCCACGCATTCCTGCAGGCATCATGAAAGCACTCCTTCACCTCTCTTGTCTACCTGCCTGTGCTTTATCCACAGGCTCCAAGAACACTTCCAGAAAAATTTCAGAAACTCCTTTCCCAAGCCCCGCAGCAAGGCCCCTTCTGTCATCCCAAAGGTTTAGCACACGGTGCTTGTGACATGTATGTCCATGTGTACTGCTGCCATTTGCAGAAGACACTATCAATCCCACTCAGGGAACTCAACTGCTCCATGTGAGGTTGCTTCTAGTGCCACCCTCACCTGACAGAGAGGGAAATGAGGCACAAGGGCCCTAAATTATGGTCTAAGTGGGAGCCAGTATTGAAACCCAGGGTCTTTCCTGCTTGTATGGGCATTTGCAGGGGCTGATTATACTAACTAGAACAGAGGATGTTGGCCTAATGGAAAACAAAAACAAAAAAACTTCAGTTCTTTTTTCTTTTTCCTTTTGGTTTTTCAAGATAGGGTTTCTCTGTATAGCCTTGGCTGTTCTGGAACTCACTCTGTAGACCAGGCTGGCCTCAAACTCAGAGATAATAACAAAATCCCTACAGTACTGGGATTACAGGCATGCGCCACGGCCCCCAGCTACAAGAATGTTTTCTTATCTTCCTGCTCTGTGTCTTTTTCCAGGCAAGCTACAAATAAATGAATACAGTCTCCCCACAAGACAATGTTTGGTCAGCAATGCACCACTGGAGAGCTGTGTCCCAGGGCCACATTCATAGTGTGTGCTGGCTGTCTTGAAGTGAGCACTCTATGATGCTCGCTCTTTAACCACTGGCACATTCTGCCAACATCTCTTCCATCTTCTTGGGATGCATGACCATTGATTTGACTCAACAGTAAATTGCAGACTGACCTGGAAAATCTCACAGCACGTAGGCAATGAGCAGAGACCACATGAGGAAATGTCTTTGTTATCACTGTGCGTTAGAGACTCACTGGAGTATTTAAACCCTCAGAGCTCTCATCACACACAGCTGGGCAAATTCAGGTGCCACTTTGGGCACTCCCCACTGAAGTCCCAGTAGAGCTCTACCTTTCAAGTCAGGGATCAAGGCTTACTTACGCTCTGTGGTCGTCTTAATCCCACCAGCTACCGTCAGCTGTAGCATAGCTTAACTTCCCCACTGAACTGACCAGCCCAATGCAGCCCAATGCCCCCCAATGCAAGCTGACTGGGATGTCCCCACAGGGTACTGCAGGGACTGGCCAATGTCTTATATCAAGACTCTTGAGCCTCCTGGGAACACGTACGGGTTGGAGCCAACAGCTAGTCAGTGTACAGTACATGGGGACGGAAAACAAAGAGCTTCTCATCTTGTGGCCCACTGCTGGGGAGGCCTAGGGTAGGGACATTCAGTGTGGGTGTGCCTGGGCCCACAGGTCTGTGCTGGTGGCTCCCTGCTACCTGTGCTCTACAGAGAGCTCCAACAGAGGAAGAGCTTTCCAGGTGTGCCAGCACTCAAGCAGTGCATCTTCACTTCAGCTCTGTGTGCCACCACCTGTGGCAGGAAAGCAGCTCCCGACCCGCTGGTCTACACTGTAGGTAGAGCAGAAAGGGCCCTCACCATGCTGGTGAGCTGGCTCCTCAAACAACTGCTCCTATGCTAACTCCCAGGCTCCTTGTCCAGGAAAGGAATGAGGCATACACTATCAACGCCATGGAGATGCCCTGACTTTCAGTTGACAGTGGGTGTGAAAGGTCAGGCTGTCTCAAAATGGAGTCCAATTGTCCCAAAATACAATTGGAAAACTGGGTTATTTTTCCCAGTCTAGCTTGGTTTAAACACATGAGAGTCCTTGGAATGACCACAGTAAGACCCACCCCTTCACTAAACAGTCATACTGAAATTAATACTCTAACTCAGGCAAATTATTATTAGTACACATTTATGTGGACTGGATATGAATTTATAATTCCTAGACGGAGGTTTCATTGAGATACTTTAAAAAAATGCTAAAGGCAGTTAGAGACATGGCTAAGTGATTAAGCACTTGCTGGTCTTTCAGAGGACACGGGCTCAGTTCCCAGCATCCACACAGTGGCTCACAACTAAGAGGCACTCAATGCAGTGCCACATGCATGCAAGCAAAATAGGTAGCTACATAAAGAATAAAATGCACTGGGAAGTGGTGGTGCACGCCTTTGATTCCAGCGCCTGGGAGGCAGAGGGAGGTGGATCTCAGTGAGCTCAAGGCCAACCTGGTCTATAGAATGAGTTCCAAGACAGGCAGGGCTACAAGAAGAAACCCTGTCTAAAAACAAAACAAAACAAAAGCTAAAAAATGCATTGCTATTATCTTATAACTCCAAACCACAACTCAAGTTACCAAGATTAACCCGGAAAAAGATAGGACTCAGTGGTACACTGCCTGAATAGAAAGCACATAAAATCTGATTCATGTCTGTCATTCTAGCGCTCGGAAGGGAGAATGAAACAAGCCTGGGCTACAAGAAGCTCTGTCTCAAAAAGCAAAACAGAAGACAGAGACAGCTCAGCAGTTAAAAGCACTGGCTGCTCTTGCAGAGGACCCGTTTGATCTCAGCACTCACCCGATGACCCCACCATCTGTATTACCAGTTCCAGGAGATCCAACGTACACACATACATATACTCATATACATAAAATATGGCAATATACTCATATACATAAAAACAAACAAACAAACTAAATCTTAAAGAAACAAAAAGAAATCTTAAAGAAAACAAAAAAAAAAAAACCTCAACCAAAATAACAAACAAAAAACCCAGCAACAACAACAAAAACTGAGCCACTTGGTAACTTAAGTGTAATTTTGTAATTGGCTCAAATCATCATTACAATAATGTGCTTCGACTTTCTGGTGGAGGAAAAAAAAAATCACATCTACTCACAACTCAAAATGAGTCAGCCAGTGTGCTAAAATATTTTACATAATGGGAAAATTTATTGTGACCTGAAAGTTCAGGGTTTTCTCATTAAGTTACCAGAAGTTTCAGATGTAGAGCTACTTCTGTGTTAAGTTAACTGAGGCAAAAATCAAGAAAAAAAAAAAAAAAAACTACTTCAGATACGCACACTTTTGGTCCCATATACCAAATTCTTTTGTGGCTGTATTCCTAATTATTCACATTAGTAAATTAATATTTTTAAAACCTACTTGTTGGTAACACAGATAATTTAAACTTGGTTTAGACACTATGTTGCTTGCTATCTATCCCTGCAGTGAGGCAAAGTAAAACCTTGAGATGGCTTCAGATTCTGTTTTCTGTTTCTGAGACAGGATCTCACTACATTGCCCAGACAGCCTCAAACTAACCATCCTCCAGCCTCAGCCTCAGCCTCAGCCTCAGCCTCAGCCTCAGCCTCAGCCTCAGCCTCACAAGTACGAGGGTTATAGATGCATCTAGCACAATGCCTGGCTACTGAACAACAAAATGGTGACATGATTTTCCAAAACTGTGATCCCATAAGAAATATCAATAGAGCCTTCCCATGGTGCTTCACCGCAAAGCATTGTTATGGAGACTCCTGTGATACTGTAGCCATTCAGCATTCCACATGCTGGCTTCATCATTTCCAGTACCAATGAAAGCAGATACTTAAGCAATTAAAGACATGGACCGTTTCTGTTCTTCTTTAAAAGCCATGTCCATGCACAGCACAGAGACAGGCACTCCATACTACACAGCTTACTGTGCACTCCGAGAGTCAGAAGGCAATCATCTGCACCATATGCACAGCAATCCCATAACCTCTACCCTGGAGGTTAGATCCCAGGAAAGAGTAAAGCCTATGCCCGTTTTAAACATTTACTATTTTTGAGACAGAATCTCACATAACCCAGGTTTGCCTTTAGCACGATATAGCAGAGAATGACTTTGAACTCCTGATCTCCTCCCCACAGAAATGTTGAGATTACAGTATCTACCAGTCCCAGCAAGACTCTTTAACCCAGCTGAATAAACTGTTTGCAAGTATCAACCATAAAGTCACAATGGCACCTCCTTACCCTAGCATCATTACTTAAAAGTCAGAATGTACAATAAAGGGAAATTCTGTAGTGTAAACTACTTTTTAATTGTGTGTATCTGTTTGATGACAAGGTTCTATCTAGGATAGTCTACAATATATGCAATATTCATTAATTTTCTTCAGAAACTTAAAAATTCCAAACTTTAGGATACCTACTCATAAAACCTGCAGTTAAAGGACTGTGGTTCTAGAGCATTCGGCAACAGCAAGACAAGCTCTGGCTGAGTCATGATACACTAGAGATGCCAAGGACAACATGAGGATGTGCACTTTACTGGCCATGAAACAGTACCAGTTTATGTTGGAATACACTGGGATAATATTTTTGTGCACTGGGTAAAGGCTGTAGTCTTCAAATGTTGATTCCTGTACCAGCAGAGAGCTGTGTACTGGCCAGACTTTGGTATTGTTCTTTCTATGAAGCACCACCTACCTTAGTATTTCGTAAACCCTTCTGATTGGTTTAATAAAGAGTTGACAGGTAACAGCTAGGCAGAAGAGGAAAAGTGGGACATCACAGCAGGGATAGAAACTGAGAGAAGAATTGAGAGAGCAGAGCTTAACCAGCCATGGAGGAAGGTGGACATACTGGGACTGAAGAGAGGTAGCAAGCCACATGGCAAATGTGGCTAGAATAAATGGGTTAATTAAGCTATACAAGCTAATTGGGAACAAGCTTAAGCTATAGGCCTAAGCTTTCCTAAAGAATAAAAGGTCTCCATGTCGTTACTGGGAGCTGGCGGGTGGAGATAGTCAGGCAAAAGTATATATATTGCATGTACCTGGGAGATGTTGGTTATATCCGTACCTGGCTGGAGAGACCCTGAATGAGGAGGCTGCACTGGTCTCACACAGCTGTTCCTAGTATAGGACAGCAAGGAGAGGGGCTGATGAATCACTAGAAAGGAGCTGGCAGAGAGAGGCATGGAAGGCCTCTCCAGGACAGACAACTGTGAGGATCACAGACTACAGTGGGCAAAAGGTGTGCCAGAGCAGGTAAAACCTCTAGAGCCCAGGATAGCCCAACTTGGAGGCACCTGGAGTGGAGAAGCATGTTCGTTTGGGAGGTGGTAGAGCAGTTAGAATTTCTGTGGAAAGAGACAGTCTCACTATATATAGGCCAGATTGGCCCTGAACTTGGAATCCTCCCTCCACCTCCTGAGTGCTGAGATTACAGGTATGCATCCCACCAACTAGAGTTTTAAATTAAATTTTAACTACCAATGAAAAATGTAGACGTTTAAGGATTCAAACAATGTCTTGGTATATATGTTCTCACTGTGAAAAGATTGGCATACCCATCATGTCACCTTTTTTTTTTGTAAAACCATTCACTATCTATTCTTTTAGCAACTGCCATTATTAGTAACATGGCCATGGAGGAATCTTACAAATATTAAGCTAAACATTCCAGATGCATTTTATATGTATTTTTAAAAGTTGGAGCAAGGTGCAGGGTTCCCAAGTGCTGGAGAGGAGAAATATGAGTCACAGGGGCACAAAATTTCAGTTAGCATTGAGACTTGATTAATGTGATAAAAGTAAAGGGCTATTGACCTAGCTACACATATATGGACTAATTAATTACTAACCAACCCCCCTCCAAGCCTCTGTCATGTTATCTTTCAAAAGGAACAAGGACAAAGTTGATGTGGCAGTCCAGTCACTCACTGTATTCCTTCCCAGTGAGGAGGGAGATGGAGGTAGGAGGATTTGGAGCTCCAGGAGGGCCTCTGCTATGTGAGACCCTTTCTCGAAAAATAAAAGGAAACAGGCCAGATATTTGCTCTCTGTGACTAGCTCAAACTGTTCACAGCTCTCTTGCTCTTGTTCTCACTCTCTCCCTTTCTTTTTGGAACTTGCTCTGTAGATCCAACTCAGAGTTCCACCTACCTCTGCCTCCCAAATGCTGGGATTAATGGTGTGTACCACTACTGCCCAGCTAGCATTTTCTACTATAAAGGCTCCAAAATTTTAAGACAGGGTCTCACTGTATAATCCAGGCTGGTCTTAAATTCTAAATCGTTCTGCCTTAGCTTCCTAAGTGCTGAAGTAACAGGCATGTACCACATCAGGCTAGACTTCAATGGCCAGGGAAACTACTCACATTAACTGTATAGAAAGAAAAAAAAAAAAAAATCAAGCTTTGCCAACAACTTTTAATCACTGCTTTGTATTAACTATTGTAAACTATAGCTAGGAACCCTGTACTTGGCTCACCCAAACCTCCTGCCAGAATTAGGAGCAACAACATCTCTATTAAAAGTGAGAACACAGAAAAAAAGAGCCCCTAAGATTGTCCACACGGAGCCATGCACTCTGTAGCCTAGACAGGACCCACTCCCTTCACATCCTTACCTGGGGGCTGGGGGGACTCTTGAAAGGCCACTGTAGCATGTCATGCAGACCTTCCCCAGTACAGAATGAAATGGCTTGCCAATTTCTCCTCTCCAGCACTTGGGAACCCTGCACCTTGCTCCAACTTTTAAAAATACATATAAAATGCATCTGGAATGTTTAGCTTAACCATTAAGATGCACAACTGGAGGGATATTTGGAGCAGCTGCAAAAGCTCTATTAGGGATAACAAAATGGGTAAGTGAATCTCAAAGTCTTTAAGGTTAAACACTCACTGGGGTAAGATTTAATAACACAACAACAGACTACAATAATGAAGTGACTTCTCAAACTTTTCCATCAAAGCACCCCCAAGGCACAGAAGAGAAAACCCTCAGAGGAAGCACTTTGAAGCAACTCAATTGACATGAATCCCTACCTTTTTTATTAAAAATTCACAGTTTACAATGAACTGAAATATACCCCCTCAAGCCCACCCCTGTCATCCTTACCCTCTTGGAAAGAGAGGCAGCAGGCAGATGTTCTCCCCTCCCACTGGCTGCCAAATGGGCAGCTTGCCTTCCTGCTGTGCTTGCTCTTTGTATCCCCTCCTCTCCTTCTTGCTCCACCCTCTTCCAGTTATGAGCCACAACTCTCCCAGATCCAATGACCACATCAGCATCTCCAACTAAGCACTCAAAAGGCTCTTCCAACGTCGTAGGTCAAACACTGACCTCAGTACCCTCTTCTCTCTCATCTGTCTCTAGCTACCCCTGCTCAGATAAACAGAACCACAGAACTGCTCAGACAAGAAAGGCTCCCCTTTCTTACATGCCCAAAACCAAACACCCAAACAAGCACACTCTCACCTCAGAGTTTTCACACTTCCTGCTCCCTCTGCCTACACCTTTCTGCTTTCAGGTCTTCGCATGCACCCCTTGCCCTTAGCCCATTCAAACACGATCTGCTCAGAAACCGGGCAAATGTACCAAGAGAGCCAGCACTGCCCAGTCTAATCACAAACTGCTTCCTTTTCTTAGTGCCGCCTTTAGTATGAACTGATTTACTGCTTGTTGACCAGTCTTTCATTCATCAAAAGATCAACTTCAAGAAGACCAGAATTTGGACTCAGTAAATTGTTCCTAACCCTCATAGGGACTCTACACATTTAGTGATTCAATGCAGAGCCTTATTTTAAAACCAGTTTTTTGTTAAAAATGAAAACATCTACAATTTTTTTAGCATTAGGAAGAGACTATATGACACAGACCAGTACACAAACATGTTTATTCAGTGTCCTGAAAGCAGTCACAGGAGGCTGAAGACCACAGCACTATGTCAAGTAGAGAAAACTGGAAACAACCTACATGTCCAACAATACAGAACTTAGTCATGAAACCATGGCACTGCCATTACATAACCAACCACATTATTAAGAAATACCTCTGGCCCTCAACCTTAGAAAAAGAACTATAGGCAAGGAACAAATGCTGAAAGCAGGAGAAGTGGTCTTGCAGGGGTTGCTGGGAAAAGCACAGCAATTGACTATTCAATACCAAATGGTCAGTCCAGAACATATATAAATACAAGTGACATTATACAGACTAAGCAGGTTATACTTGCGTATTCAAGAAAATATACAAACACATGTACACACATGTAACAGTTAAAAAAATAGAGGTCATGAATTTGAAAGAAAAAAAGGGCCAGGTGTGATGGCACTTTTAATCCCAGCACTTGGGAGGCAGAGGCAGGAGGATCTCTGTGAGTTTGGGACTCCAGAACAGCGAGGACTACGTATGTAGTGAGACCCTGTCTTGGGGAGAACAAGAAAAAAAATTTAAAAAGGAAGAAAGGGGGTATATAAATGAGAGGGCTTGGAGACTGAAAATAGAAGAGGAAAATTATGTAATTATGTGAGCTCAAAAAATTTAAGAATAAAATGATAATTAGAAGAGAACACTTCTAAAGGACTGGGATGTACTTCAACGGTATATCGATTTCTTACTGCACCCTGAATTCTAGCTCCAGCATGTGTTGTGTTGTGTTGTTTTGTTTTTCGAGACAGGGTTTCTCTGTGTGGCCTTGGCTGTCCTGGACTCACTTTGAAGACCAGGCTGGTCTCAAACTCACAGAGATGGAATTGCCTCTGCCTCCTGAGTACTGGGATTAAAGGTATGTGCCATCACACCCAGCTTGTAGCTTTTCTTTTTTAAGGTAAAATTTCTGTTTGACAGAAATGATAAGGACATATTTTTGTTTATTATTATTATTATTTATGTGTGCATATATATATATATATATATATATGCAAAATGCATGAAGGTCAATGGACAACTTTGGAGTCAGTTTTTTTCCTTTTGCCTTTACATGGGTTCCCATCACCAAACTTTCTCCAAAAGCACCTTTACTCTCTAAGCCATTTCACTACTTACTATTCACATAATTTTACATCTTTTATTGGGCATATTGAAATAATCTACAAGATTATTTAATGAATATTATCTAACCTGACATAATATTTCACGTATCTTTAATTTTTGAGGCCTTTGTTTATTTGTATCGTCTGTGCCTTATGAAGCCTACTCTAACAGCTGCCACAGTCTGCATGAAGACCCTGCTCAAGGCCACTCCCACAAAGGTAGCTACAGAAGGTGGTGGTTCCTCTATCAGCTTCTCTGGGGAGAAACTTGACATAAGTGACCGTAAAGGCTCTGTCCTCAAGAAATGGCCCATCACTAAAAAGTCAGACCGTCTCCTGGTCTGACAGCATCTTTTCTTCCTCTGAAAGAGCAGAACCAGCTGCACAGGTGTGCTGACCCCAACACACCATCATGGATACTCTACACACAGAAGCAGCTGAAGCTGATAATGAGTTCAGCAAGAATATTTCCATGTGTCTCTATGTTCTCTCAAGCTCCTCAGTTTATGAAATCACTGAGAGCCCAAAACTAGCCTTCATAGTTACCAGGTATATATACATGCTATACAGCATAATGCAGGCAAATACTTTTATGTATATACATAAAATTAAACATTAAAAAAATTGAACTATAAATCATCCATACTTGGTACACACAGTTTCTAGACTATACAGAAGTTTTTAAAAAGTTAAGAGTGAAGCCATAGCTCAGTAGTAAAGTGCTTGCCTAATATGCATGAGGCCTGAGGTTCAGTCCCCAGTACGACCAGAAATAAAAATGTAAAAAGGTACTGTATCAAAAGATTGAAAAAAAGAAAACCTAGGATGTGGTGGAGCACCCTGTAATCTTAACACTTGCAAGATGGAAGCAGGAGGATTAGGTGTTCAAAGGTAACTTCAGCTATAGCGACAGAGTAGCCTAGAATACAGCAACCAACCATTACACTTACAATGTGTATTTTCCCAGTAGGAAAATTACCTTCAGTATCTCCAGCCCTTTTTATAAAAGGTCTCTGTGTGTGTCCACCCAAGACCTACCTCTTAAATCAATCTGGAAATTCCTATGACCTACAAATCATCTTAAATGTCTCCCAGTTTCTTCTCTCTGAAGCCCCTCAGGATTCCTGTATCAACTATATCTTGTTCTCCTCCTTTAGAGATTTCACAATGCTACAGCACAGCCTGTCAGAAACAAGGGGCAAAACAAAGTGTCTCTTTGTCCCTTTTCAAGTCCTACCCACCTAAGACACTGAGCCAAACAAGTGCCATTTTAAGCACAGACTGGACTGTGCACTGGCATTCTAAAACAATGGCACCACACATTCGAGTTAAGACTAAAAGATCAGCAGAGGACATAAATACAACACCTCAACTTTGTTGGCAAAGCGATTTACATGCTGGAGTAATTATGGCAATGCAGTGTCTTGAGTTTCCATTTCCTTGTTGGTAATGAGAAAGGCAACTTCAAAAGCCTCTAACATCACACAACTCCATTCTGAAGACAGGAGAACTACAGGCCAGCTGTAGGGATCAGAGAAGTGCAGTCACTTTCCCCATCCCTCATCACTTAAGCCTCGGTTCTTTTCATACTCCAAATGGTGAAGAAAAAGCAGATGACAGAAAATCCCCTTATGCAAAAGTCCCAACTCTGCGGGAAGGAGGGTGGGTCCCTGTGAATCATCCCTCCTCTACTGAAAGGTGGCACAGGTAAGTGGTTTTGTATCTGAAGAGGCCAACAGCCAGGGACACAGAACCGAGGTGAGGGAAGAATCTGAAGCGCTCCTGCACTAAGCAAATCAGTAGGCCTGAGTGCAGATGGATAAAGACTCCACAGGAAAAATGAAGCCATGGGCACAGCAGGCAGGCTGAATGAAAATGGTGTTCTGGGCAGGAGGACACATCATGAAGACAATGAGGCAGGACTAGAGTGGAGAGAAGTTAAGAGCACAAGCATGACAAAAGGGGTCATTTGGACTGAGGGACCAGACTGGTTAGAGTAGCAGGGTTAAAAACAGTACCAAGAACCAAACAGAAGGGAAGAGGAGGGGTCAATGAAGAACCCTAGCAACTGCTTCTGGACAGAAAGGAGGCAGGAAAAGACAAGTGAACACCCAGGTAGTCTTTGCCTGATCACTCCCTCTGGAGCTTGTGTGTGAAACAATTCCTTCTTAGGGCTAGACAGATGGCTCGGTGGTTATAGCAGGCTGCTCTTCAGAGGTCCAGATTCAATTCCCAGTACACACTGGTGCTCATAAGTTTCTGTAACTTCAGTGCCAGGGAATCTTGATTCCCTCTTCTGGCTTCTGAAAGCACTGTATGCACATGGTGCACAGATGCACAAGCAAGCAAAATACCCATACACTAAAATAAAATAAAACAAAACAAAATAAACAAAAAACCATTTCTCCTACAGATCCCAGTTAGCTGACTCCTCCCAGATCAACTGTGTGAAACGTTCATTTGATCTGTCACAACCCTGCCAATCCCCCTCTACTTTCTGAGTGAGCACTACACTTTTTGTCCTTCATAACAAGCTGTCTACATGGCTTCCTGAACATGCTGTACTTAGGTGGTGCCTAGTACATACTCAGGGCTCTAGCAATAGTCCAACAGCAAAATTCATGGGTACAAGCTAAGAAACACACATTTGGGGAACTTGGAACCACAGATGGAAATTTATTATCTTTCTAATAGTGCCTACTCAAAAATTCCCACTCTACTAAGCTAAGTTTTGCTCTAGACTACACAATCTTAGCCGAGAATCCAGGTGAATTTACAGACATCTGGGCTTCTATCCCAGGCACTCTAACCTCCAGTTCCCTCTGCTAATTTAATTTTTTTAATTTTAGTTTCATTATATATATGATGTGTATCTGAACACAGGTAGGTATACATGAGTGCAGGGGCCTGTGGAAGCCAGAAAATTTAGATTCCCCTGGAGCTAAGAGTTAGAGACAGTTGTGATCCACTCAACTTGTGTGTTGGAAACTGAACTCTCTTAAAAGAGCAGCATGTGGGGGTTGGGGATTTAGCTCAGTGGTAGAGCGCTTGCCTAGCAAGCGCAAGGCCCTGAGTTCGGTCCTCAGCTCTGGAAAAAAAAAAAAAAGACAAAATAAAAGAGCAGCATGTGTTCTTAAACGCTAAACCACCTTTATAGCCTCCTCCCCACCCCCCTACCAGTTTTAACACAAACTCACTCCAGCTCTGCTATATTTAAAATAGTTTTAATGCTGACGTCATTTAATGACTATAGATGGAATTTCTATCAGAAACACTTCACCTCAAAACATCAATAAACTGAGGCCTGGTGTGGTGATGCATACCTTTAATCCCAGATCTCAAGAGCCAGAGGCAGGCTGAGCTCTGCGTTCCAGGACAAACCAAGGCTACACAGTGAGACCCTGTATACATTAGCCCCAGGTCACACATTTGACAGATGCAAGAAAAGATGTCCTTGAACAATTTCTAGAACAAGGTTTCTCACACTGGCACTAATGACAATTCATGAACTGTATGTATTAAAACATCCTTAGCCTCTTACTAGCTATTACAAGAATATCCTCTAATTCAGAAGATTCTCAAATAATCCCAGCCATCCTCTGGAGCCCCCGAATGAGAATGACTGCTGTGGACAAGTTAAAAAAAAAAAAAATTTTTTTTTTTTTTGAGACAGGACTTCATGTAACCCAGGCTGGCCCCAAACTTGCTAAGTAACCAAGGATTAAACTTCAAATCCCCCTACCTCTATCTCCTGAGTGCTGGAATTATGGGTATGTGCCACTACATTCAATATATGCTTTGTGCATCCTAGGCAAATACTATACCAACTGAGGTACATCCCCAGTCCCCCAAGTGATGTTTTGTATAATCCAAAGTATGAGGACAGTGATCATCTCAGTTAAAATTTAAGTGTCCCTTAAAGACAACCAGATGAGCACTTGGGAGGTGGAGGTAGATGGACCATGAGTTCAAAGCTAGTCACCACTACTTAAGAGAGTAGTTGGCCAGCCCACACTATGTTAATATACCAACTAAAGAAACCAGCTGAACTACAGCCTCTGATGAAAGTGAAAGCCCACAGACACATACCATCTTAATGAGACCGTGTCAGAACAGCTGACAAGTCCTCTGGAGAGTTCGTCTGAAGTTAACAGGCTGTGGTCTTTTCAATGCTACAGGATGAAGGCCCTCAAATACACCAACCACTTGGCTGACCACAGCCTTTTAAGGCTGACAGATACACTGGAAAGCAAAGCTCTGAAGATCATTCTCTCTCCACAAGTAACACTGGGTGGAATCACAGAGGTGACAGGCCTCGAGAGTCAGTACAAGTCTACACCTTTAGCCCCAGCAACACCCACAGGGGCACTTGTCTGAATTTAGTGTGGAATTCTACTCAAGGAGCTTAGGTACCCCAGAATCCACAGATCAAGAGCATGAGTCTCACGCAGGTACTCTCCTCTCTGCCATCATTTCCATGAACACCACTGCAGAAAACTCAGTATCTCTTGTATAATTGATCTCACTTGAGACATCTGTAGTATCAAGATGCCCACATCATCTTACCTTTTGTTTGTTTTGTTTTTTCCAGCTTACCATTTTTAAAGGTTTTAACTTTTCCCTCCACTATCTAAGAAGAGACATCACACAAATCAGGCATTTGTGAGCCTTTTGGACTTCCACATTTCCCTTGACAGGACTAGGGCTGGTGATTAAAATTTTTGATGGAATCAAAACTAGTTGCCAATTATCTAAATTATTTAAACAAATATACCCTTAAAGGCCAAAGGAAAACAGAAGACAAATGATTACGAGATTAGAAGTGTTGATCTCAGTGCAGTCCCCTGTGCTCAAGAAAAGCCAAAAGCCTCCCTGGCGCTAGTTTAAAAAGTGTGGACTGTATGGTGAGCACAGGGCTATGTCTTGTCCTAAAAGATCCATTGCAGCACACAGGACGATTTCAAATGTTTGTAACGATAAAAATACACATTTACAACACCAGAGTGAAAAATTCACACGTTTTAAATAAGAGTCCTCAGAACCCAGTATGAAGAAAAAGCTACTTTAGAATGTTGTGTTCTTGGCCCTCTGCAAGAGCACAGGTCACATGTTTACCTTCCTCTGTCACTGGAGGCCCCCACAGTGGGCAGTTTAGGAGATACTTATAGTCATTTTCAATGCAATGAAAATGTCCCAATTATTTTCCCAATCCAGGTCAATTACAGAGTAAAGAATCTGAAGGATACTCCAGGGAACTGAAGAGTCCAAGTCTCTATAGAGAAAATCAGTAAATCTGTAAAAACACATATAAATAAATGCTAGTATTTCTGAAATTTCAATCAGCTCTTCAGTGAACCTCATGTGGTTACCTCCTCAAATGCAAGAATTATTAATGCATATTTTTGTAGTACATGGAGCCATCATCAGATGCTCAAAGACAAACTAGGCTAGAGACAGAGTTCAGCTCAAGAAGTACTTAGCATGCATGAGGCCCCTCAATTCAACCTACAGACCCCACATATACAATCTCAGTACTCAAAAGCAAAGAGGCCCGTCAAGGTCTTCTTCAGCTACATGAGTGCAAGGACAGCTTGGGATACAAGAGACTCTGCTGCTAATTAATTAACTGTAAAATATGAACTTACAAAAGCAGAGAGATGTAAGAGACAAGCCAGGAGGCCTACTGGCTCTAGCTTTCAGCCCCAATCCCAGCAAGAATATTCCACTTAGAGTCCCAAATTGGTCACTAGTCTCTATTACTATTCTTACACCAGAAGGCCACTAGTTTACAATTAAACACTTACTTGTGCTAAATACTATTTTATTTTATTTTACTTATTTATTTTGAGACAGGCTCTTACTGTATAGCCAAGGCCGTCCTGAAATCTGCTATACTGCTCAGCCTAGTTTCAAACCCACTATTTTCCTGCCTCGTCCTCCCAAGTATGGAGATTATAAGTATACGCCATCACACATAGCTTAGACACTTTTTTTTTCCATCTTATTTCTCTAAGAGGCGGGCACTGTTACCTCTGCTTCTATATAGAGAAACACATACCAGAGATGAAGTCACTTGCCCAAGAGCCATCTCTCAAAAATAAACTTTTTTTTTTTAAGATTTATTTATTATTTATACAGTAATCTGCCTGCAGGCCAGAAGAGGGAACCAGATCTCATTACAGATGGTAGTGAACCACCATGTGGTTGCTGGGAATTGAACTCAGGACCTTTGGAAGAACAGCCAGTGCTCTTAACCTCTGAGCCATCTCTCCAGCTCCCAACAATAAACTCTTAAAGGATGAAACAAAAAGAATAAAAAGAGAATGAGAAAAAAAAAAAAGCGAGACAGATTAATCCCAGACTCAGGAGGCAGAGGAAGGCAGATCTCTGTGAGTTTGAGCCCAGGACAGCCAGGGCTCTATTACACAGAGAAACTCTGTCTCAAAAAAGAAAAGAAAAAAAGAAAAGAAGAGAGAGAGAAAGAAAGAAAGAAAAAGAAAACCAACCTTAGTTTACCCAGTTACTATACAAGAACTACCAGAAGACAATAGGTACCCCCAAGATTATGAAGAAGTTACATGGAATCCTAGAGAAATATTAGATCTGCAGAGATTTAAACAAGCATACATCTTTTTTTTCTTTTTATTAATTACATTTTATTCATTTTGTATCCCCCCATAAGCCCCTCCCTCCTCCCCTCCTGATCCCACCCTCCCTCCACTTTCTGCATGTATGCCACTCCCCAAGTCCACTGATAGGGGAGGTTCTCCTCTCCTTTCTGATCTTAGTCTATCAGTTCACATCAAAAGTGGCTGCATTGTCCTCTACTGTGGCCTGGTAAGGCTGCTCCCCCCTCAGGGGGAGGTGATCAAAGAGCAGGCCAATCAGATTATGTCAGAGGCAGTCCCTCTTCACATTACTATGTAACCCATTTGGACACTGAACTGCCATGGGCTACATCTGTGCAGGGGTTCTAGGTTATCTCCATGAATAGTCCTTGGTTGGAGTATGAGTCTCTGGGAAGTTCCCTGTGTTCAAATTTTCTTGTTCTGTTGCTCTCCTTGTGGAGAAGCACACATTTCTTATAGTATGCATTCACCCTATGTGAAGCAGATATTAAATTCATGAGTGAGCAACTCAGAACAGAATTATCCCCCCAAAGCTGGAAATATTAGATAACAGCAATATTGGAAGCTGGTCCTCAGTTACCCTGGTAAACATGGTGGAAAGAGGAAGCTAGGGGCATAGAACAAAGAAATAGGGCTAGAGGTATTAGTATTTCTCAAGATCACTTGCTAAGTGAAGGCCAATATAGTGAGTTACAAAGACAGCTTGAATTTGATGATCACACTTTGGCACTATGTTGTTTAGTAGCTCTAAATGTTTGGGACAAGGCTAAAGAATCAAAAAAGAGGTCTGAATTATTTACTAAAATTATACAAGACCTCAAAAAGGCCTTCAATGATTTTTTTTTTCAGACTGACTTCAACTATAAATAGAATAGTATCAGATTTAGAAGTCAGGAAAATACTATTTGGATCTTTGGCTTTTGAAAATGTTAATTCCGAATGCAAAAGGGTGATTAGATCTTTAAAGGCAAGATCAGCACCAACTGATGAATGGATTTGAAGTATGGCTGATAATGGATCTCATGTTTATCATGCTACTATGGTAAGGGAAGTAATTCCTAAAAGTTATAAGAAAAATCAAATGTCAGATGTTTTAACTGTGGTAAGCCAGATCATTTGAAAAGATATTTTAGGCAAGGTGTTTCTAGAAATAATGTTTTTTTCTAGATATAATTCAAAAGCTCTTCTGGAGTATGCAGAAGGTATGGCAAAAGCAGGCACTGGATTAATGAATGTGGATCAACTATATGTGAGACACAGGAGCAGATGTAACAATAATTTCACCAAAATTTTGGCATCCAGATTGGCATTTCAGGAGATAAACAGTCATCTTCTAGGAACTGTAACTTTATCTCAAGTAAAACAAAGTGCAAGATGGGTCAAAGTGTATTTGGCCAGAAGGACAAATAGGAAAATTAAAGCCATATGTAGCTAGTATATCCATGAATTTATGAAGACATGATTTGTTGCAGCAATGCAAAACACAGATTGACATTCCTCCAATCTTAGAAACAAACCATAAAATTATGATTCTGAAAAAAAATATTAAAAGGTACTATCAAGAACAATCACAGGCTGTCCAGGTTGTACATAAGCAGGACACAACAGCTATTAGCCTTACAAAGGTACCAACCACCCTACTTTTAAAATGGTTAACTGACAAACCTGTATGGGTAAAACAATGGCCTATGATGGAAGAAAAATTACACACACTAGGACAGCTGATACCAGAAAAGCTAAATGCTCAACACATTAAGAAATCTACCAGCCCATGGAATTCCCCTGTGTTTGTTATAATCAAGAAATCAGGAAAATGGAGGATGTTAAAAAGATTTAAGAACCATAAATAAGATGATTCAGCCAATGAGTTCTTTACAGCCTGAAATCCCACTGCCCTTCACTACCTAAGTCAGTAATAACCTTTAACAGTAATTGATTCAAAAGATTGTTTTTTCATAATCCCATTGCATGAGCATGATAGGGAAAAGTTTGCCTTCTCAGTACCTAATTATAAAAATAGTTGTCCAATAAAGAGATATCATTGGAAAGTCTTACATGTACCAACATTTCGTACAACTGTAATCAGAAATAATTCATAAAGTTTCCTCAATATAAAATTTATTATGTGGACATTATCTTACTGTATGATTCAGATGTAGCTACCTTAAGAAAAATGTTTGATGACGTAAAGAGAATTTTGTGTTGCTAGGGATTAGAAGCTGTGCCTAAAAAAATACAAAGAGGAGGGTTCTATCAATTATCTAGGATATAAGATAGCTTTATAGAAAATTCAACTACAGAAAGTAGAAATCAGCCAGGTGCAGTGGCCCACACCTGTAATCCCAGCACTCAAAGAGGCAGAGGCAGGCAGATCTCTGTGAGTTTGAGGCCAGCCTAGTCTACAAAGTGAGTCTAGGACAGCCAAAGTTACACAAAGAAACCCTGCCTTGAAAAGCCAAAATTATAATTAATTAATTGACTGATTGATTAATTAATTAAAGTACAAAGCAGGAGGGATCAATCACAAATTCTTAATGATTTTTAAAAATTCCTGGGAGATATTAACTGGCTATAGACCACAACTGGATTACAAACTAAGTAATTAGTTCAAACCTTACAAGGTAATAAGGTTCAAGACAGTTCAAGAAACGTATCGCCTGCAGCTAAAAAAGAACTGGATCTGGTAGAAAAGAGATTACAAGATGCACATGTGGATCTCTTGGACCTAAAATACAAGCCAATTATTTTAGTGATCTTGCCTTCTACTGATCTTCCCAAAGAAATTCTTATGCAGAGAACATAATAGAGTGGATATTTTTAGCACACAAACAGAATAAAAAATTAAAGACCTGTGAAGAAAAGGTTTCTGATTCTGAAAGAAAAATGAGACTTCATCAATTAACAGAAATAGACCCAGCAGAAACTGTGGTACCTTTTGCTAATGCTGAGACTGCCTCGTTATGGACAGAAAATGAACATTGGCAAAGTGCATCAAGTAATTTTTGAAGAGACTACCAGTGGGGTTCATGGACCGTGCCTCCAGAAGAACTGGTAAGGAAAACAGCTCAGTTATCTGTAATCCTCATCCCTAAACCACTCAACCCGCTCCCAAAAGACACAGCCACTAAACTGTGGGAATGGACAGACCAGTCACAATCCTTGGCTAATGCATGGTTTACTGATGGTTCATCAACCACCAATAGAATCAAAACTAACAGAAAACAGGAGCTATAGACCAGGGGATGGAATGGCCAACACAGACGAAAGAACCGCAAAATCAGTGCATCACTACTGGATATAAGACAAACAACTAGGAAAGCAGAAGGAAAATCTCTTGTCTTCTTCAATCCATCATGTGTGTGCAACGGTATGGCTATATGGTCATCAAAATGAAAAGCCTTTAACTGGCAGATAAATGGCAAAGATAACTGGTCATGGGAGGCATGAATGGAAATGGCGAAACCTAGCAGAGCTTAGCAAAGACATCAAATTTTATGTAGCTCATACAAGCAAGACAGACAAAATGTCTGAAAATAATGAAGCAGTGAACAAATTGGCACCATGTTTAATTAAGACTAGAATATTAAAATTTTTCAGGGAACAATTTCATAATAAATCAGCAAGAACGATAAATCACACATTCGAAAAACCTGAAAGTTTACCCCTAACAGTAAAAAATAAGGGGAAATGAAGAGCCAAATTAAACCAGAACAACCCTAGGAGGATAACTATTATAAGGAATCCACAGCCAGGTGGTGTTCACACCTTTAGTCCCAGCACTTGAGAGGCAGAGGCAGACACAGAAGAGTTACAGTGATTTAAACTTAAAATCTGCATGCAAAAGGCAGGCTGAAGTTCAAAGTGAATGTCCTTCGTGATCTAGAAATAAATACACTTGAGCCTTAAATTTCTATATAAAGAGAAAGGGGAGTATAGATATGTCAATCTACACAAACTAAGATTTATTTAGTGTCAAATTTTCAAGATTTTTTTTTAAATTCCAATCGAAAGGTAATACTTTTCTGGTTGCCAAAAAAATTTTACCCTAGAAAAGCCATAACCTGCCAAAAAAGGTCCCCCCCCCCCAGAGTTAGGGTTGGGTGGGTTTATCTTTCCAGGAAAATAAAAGCATCCAACTAAGGAATCCGGAGACCATGGGACAAGTGAAACATCTGAAGAAAAAGGATGGGTCATCCAGAGAAAATGTCCCAAGAAAAAGAGTAAACTGGCCAAGTGGTATCACCCACCTCCAGCTCGTCTCTGCTGCCATCTACAGACAAATGTGCCAAGTGGTCTTTATGTGGTCCCAATTCAATTAACAATTAAAGCTGGCTTTGGGGTTGGAGTGTGGCTCGATCCTTCTCTAAACCCACTCATGCTTGACTAAGAAAATCCAAAATCTGTCTCATGTCAGAAGAGCCACCTGGTATGGAGCAGAGAAAAACAAAAAATAAGGGACTAGTCTATTGCCACCAGTCTCATAATCTTTTGGTTTTCATTTGACTCTCTAAAACTTTTCATAAGGTATAATATGTCTTTAAGAAATATATTTTTAAAAAGAAATATAAATATTATCTCAAAATTTATAAGATTACTGTGTATACATAAATTTTCTGTCATGACACTAGCACTCACTCACTCATTCTACAAATAAGCTCCATCTAGCTTCTGGATATGTTTTCAGGTTTGAGTCTTTAGCATGTAACCAGGAACAAAGTTTGTGAACCCCAGATGTACTTAACAGGCTGTGGTCCTCAAACCTTTTGGACATATGCTGAAAATGGCACTTAGAACATTTACATTTTTTACAAGAAACAGTGACATTCCTAACAGTAACCTTTAAGGTCTCCATGAAGAAGATGGGGCCCTGCCATGAAGACTCCACCTTAACTGTGGTAACACTAACCACTGGGAAAAACTACCCCAGGCCTCTTCTGCTGCCAGGCTCTGTGCAAACAGTGGGCACCTTTGGGCTGACTGCTGTGTTCTACCTCGCCTGGATTGTCACTAAGCTAACAAACCCACCCAAAGAACAAGTTCAGCCTATCAACTGCTCAGGACATTTCAATTGCTGAGTTCATAGGAAACAGTCATGAACTTTTACAGAACTTTTAACTCAAAAATACTTAATCCTAAGACTGCCGAATACAACCACGCTGGACCCTGGAATGCTTGGCAGAAACAGCTTCATTATTGTAAATGGTTTTACTGTGTGAGAGTTGAAATCTTTTCTTTTTATTTAGACAAAAGGGGGGAAGTGTTACAAGATATCTAATCACACTATGAACCCCAAGATTGTGTTGTTTACTGAAAAAACTTGTTTCTAGTTGTGGTGTGGCTCAGCTCTATCACACACCTTTAGTCCAAGAGCTTTCTGCTTGAATACTGTAAACAGGATTACATAGCGTCAACCATAGGCCAACAAGTGGAACAAGCAATCAACGGACAGGAAGTGAATGTAGAAGAAAAACAACAACAACATAGGAGAGTAAGGAAATCAAAAGGATGGATAAGGAGAAGGGAGGGACATTTACTTTGAGGGTTCTTTGAGTAGTAAGCAGTAATGGTGCCAGCCTTGATACACTGTCTTAAAACTTCCTGTACTGGCGAGGCTTGGTGGCGAATGCCTTGAATCCCAGCACTAGGAAGACAAAGGTAGAAGGATCTCAGTGGCCAGTTTGATCTACGCAGTGAGCTTGAGGACAGCCAGCCTACACAGAGAGATCCCATCTCTAAATACCTACACCAAACAATTTATTGCCTTTGAATGCAGCCTCACTCAAGTTTTTAGAGCATGGAAAAAAGTAGCTAGATTTTTTTCCCCCCAGAATATGACAAGAATGATCACTAGCCCAGTTTCCAATAGGGTCCTTGGCTCCCATGGATCCTAGTGGCAGAGTCTTTACCATCGGCCTTTCTAGAAGGATTTCATCTTCCACAACTTTACCAGCAGGTCCCATTAAGTCCTGCTTACAACACTCCAGGGCTTCTCTAGCCCACAACTCCAAACTCTTCCACATTCTTCCCCCAAATTAGTTACAAAGGCCTATGAACCACATAGCCAGATCTACCCATGGCAACAGCCCCACTCCTTGGCATTATTTTTCTGTACTGACTACTTTCTTATTGCTGTCATCAAAGACCTGAAAAAAAATTTGAAAAAAAAAAAAAAAAAAAAAAAGCATTTTAGTTAATGGTTTAAGGGTACAGTACATCTTGGCACAGAAGGCACAGGTGGCAGCATAGTAAGGTACCTGGTCACTGTTAGCAACCAGGCCTGCCCCAGGGACCTAGTGACAGCAGGATACATCATCACTAGCTGAGTCACTTGTCCTCCCTATGCTAATGCGCTATATCCCCATATAAAAAGCCAGTTTCTCCTCCCCTGCTCTCTCTCCCTCCACCCTGGCCCAAAGGCAGCCTCTGTAAAGCCCTCCCCAAAAAGCCTCCCACGTGAGCTCTGTCACATGGTGGGACTTCGATGTGTCCATCACTTAGACCATGACAATCACAGAACATCTGCAGTAGCGAGGCAGAAAGAGATGAACACTGGTGCTCTGGTTTCTTCCTTTTCTGTTTTGTTCAGCCCAAGGCCCCAAGGCCATGTGTTGGTGTCACCCACATTCAGAGTGGTTGTTGTCTTCTCAGTTAAACAGATCCACCCAGAGGTGTGTTTCCTAGGTGACTCTAAACCCAGTCAAAGCTAACACCATGGCTAACCATCACACCTTCTACCCCAACATGTCAACACTCAGAAACAGGTCCATTAAATAAACGGGACATGGTGGCACATACCTTTAATCTCAGCACTCAGAGGCAGAGGCTGACACAAGATCCCCTGAATTTAAAGCCAGCCTCATGAACATAACAAGTTCCGTATGAGCCAGGACTACACAGTGAGACCTTGTCTTTTTTTTTTTTTTTTTTTTTTTTTTGTGCTTGTCTTAAAAAGCAAAACAAACAGAGCTTGGTGGGGCACACCTGTGATCCTTGGAAAATAGATTCAGGAGGAATTTAGGGTGATTCTTGGCTACATACTGAGTCCAAGGCCAGCCTAGGCTAAATGAGGCCATATCTCAAAGAGTAAAAAAAGAAAAAAGAAAAAGAAAAATAATAATGCCTAGAAAAACAGATGGCCAAAGCTTTATATATGGAAGTGTGGGCTCAAGGAAGACTACTCAGAAAGTTTCTTAAGGGTAAACCATATCTGAGGGATTTCATTTTAAGCATAAGTGACTAAAACCTGAAGCAATTCCTAAGAACCTGGGAAAAAAAACAAAAGGTTAACTATATTGATACATCCTAAGACAAGGCAAACCATGCTGTAAGAACCAGAACTGAGAAATAAGTACAGCAAGTTAGCTGGGGTAGCTCAGGGCTAGAACACCTGACTGCAGGAGGAAGTTAAGTCATTGCATCAACTCTGTGAAACGCTGTTGTCCTCATACCTCAGTTGCCATCCTCCCCAAAGACTAATTACCCAACCTTGGCCCCAACTCTGGTCAGCCCTGGGCCACAGTCACCACACTGTGGTATAGGAAACCGTTAAGATAACAGTGGCTAAGGAAGGAACATGGGATCAAATGACATGGCCAGAGGCTTACAGAGAGTAGATTATTTTGTCCCATACGATATTCCAAAAACTGGTAAATTTAAGGAATTAAAAATAAAAATAAAAATAAGACAAAATGAAAAGCAGCCACCCAGCTGGGCTTAGTGGCACATACCTTTAATCCTAGCAGAGGCAGGCGGATCTCTGTGAGTTTGAGGACAGCCTGGTCTACAAAGTGAGCCAAGGCTGTCTTGTCTCGAGAAATTCTGTCTAGAAAAACTGGGGGGGGGGGGGAGTCAAAAATTACATTTGTAACTTTATTGTGGCAAGAGACCTCAGACCATGAAGAACCAAACTCAGCTGCTCTTTAGAGAAAGAGCTCACTAAGAGTTCTGAGCATCCACACTCAGCAACGACATCAACATCAGTAACAACAGACCTGAGACCACAAAGAGAAAGTAAACACTGAGCTAGCTAGACCTTCTGACTCACAGGCACGTGAATGCAAACATCTTGGATCCTTGAGAACCAAATAAATGAAGAACATGTTTCTGCTATCGAGGCATCAAGGACCACACTCCCTTCCTGAATCTCTATTGGTAGCACAGGGTAACAGAGGTAATGCCAACCATGATTTTGCCAGCTGTTACATGAACTCCTGACCTTAGAGCCAACACTACAGTCATGTGCTGAGAAGTATGGGAAATAAGAAGCTATGTGATATTATCACCATGTCTGCTTTGAAATCCTCCTAAATTTTTCTATATGATCTGTTGGAGGTTGGTCTGATGTATGTTACTGGCCCTAAAGATATGGTTTCACCTATCCTTGTTTTGTAAATCTGCCTAAGACACACCTTTTTGGTTGATTAAAAGGCCTATACCTGGCAGGTTAGACTGAGTAGATGTGGCTAAGGGTCCCAGGCTGGGAGACGACAGGAGAATCATGGGAGAGATGATGGGAGGAGAGGAGGGAAGGAGAACGTCACAATGTGCTAGTGTGGAGAAAAAAACAAAAAAACACGTGGGCCAACAGGAGGGACTCCAATAATGGTGTGAAAAGGCCCAGATAAAGAATACAAGCAAGTACCATGAGATTATGGATGGAAGGTAGGTAAGGAGGATTAAGGTGGATGGCACTGGATCGGAGCTAGGAGATGGATGGTGAGGTTACTGAGCCAGCGTAGGTGAAATATCTGCCTGGCCCAAGGTAAATAAAGCAATTATAAAATCTAACAGGTGTCTGTGTCTTATTTGTGCAGGTTAAATAATACTGCCGTGATAATCTTAGGGCTAATAATAAACATTATACAGCCCAACAGTCGTTTTTTGGTTTTTTTTTTTAATTATTGTTTACAACAATGATTGGGAATATGGGAGACCAGGTAACAAAATTCTATACAAACATGATATTCCTTTTGGTGCCTCGATAACAAAGCTAAAGATATCACAAGAAAAGAAAATTACGAAACAATATTCCTTATGAACACAAGCACAAACATCCTCAGCAGAACTGTGGCACACAATCCAGTCTCTGTTAAAAGGACTGCATACATGACAATCAGGATTTATCCCAAAAACGCACAGATGATTCAACAGAACCACAGGAGCTAGAGAAACACTTCAGTCAGTAAGAGAGCTTGCCACGCAAGCATGAGTACCTGAATTTGATCCCTACCACACACAAGGCAGGTGGAAAAGCAGGCAGAGAAGCAGGTGACTCGCTGGCCAGCCAGTGAAGGCTAACTAGCAAAACTCAAGTTCCAGTAAGAGATCTTGGTTCAAACAAGAAGGCAGGCTGCTCCTGAGAAATTACAGCTAAGTGTGTTCCAAGCCTTTTTCATGTTTTCAGTGTTCCTATACAAACAAATATGCAGACTTGTAAACACACACACACACACACATCACTATATAACACAGTATATTAATACGACAAAAAAATAGACGTCCATTCTCAAACTACAGAAGAACGTGACAAATTCAACAACGTTTTGTGATTAAAAACAGAAAACTAAAAGCTGGGAGTAGTGGTACACACCTTTAATCCCAGTATGCAGGAGGTTTTCTGTGAGTTCAAGGGCAGCCTGGTCTACAAAGTAAGCTCTAGGATAACCAAGACTCCACAGAGAGACTGTCTCAAAAACAAAACTAAACGAGCAAACTAGGAACAGACAAGAACTTCCTTATATAATAGAGGCTTTAAGTATTTGCACTAACCCCTGTCTCAAACTGGCAATCAAGTCCAGGGCCTTACATAGGGTAAGCACTGAACCAGTGAGAGACCGAAAGCTCCCTCTAAGATCAGAAACAATACAAGGATGTTCATTTCCACTACGACCTTCATCCCTATCCTGGATACTAAAGATTCAGAAATTAGGTAAGAAAAAAAAGATAAAGCATCAGGCTAGAAAGTAGATGCAAAGGATCTCCATTTACATACAAAATGACTCACAAATGTCCCACAAGGACCTAGAGAGATGGCTAAGAGGTTAAGATCTCTTCCAGAGGATCTAAGTTCAATGCCCAGAACCCACAACCATCTGTAACTCTAGTCCCAGGGAATCTGATATTCTCTTCTGGCCTCTGTAAACAGTAGGCATGTACATACACAATGCACAGATATGCACACAAGCAAAATTCCCAAACACATTAAAAAAAAAGCCAGATGGTGGTGACGCACACCTTTAATCCCAGCACTGGAGAGGCAGAGGCAGGTGGATCTCTGAGTTCAAGACCAGCCTGGTCTACAGAAAAAGTTCCAGGACAGGCAGGACTACACAAAGAAATCTTCTCGAAGGGGGCAGGGGGAAAAGGAATAATGTCCCATAACACATAAACTCAGTATAGTTGTAGTACATCAAAACAGAAAGAAAAGAAAAAAAAAGTTGTGCTACAGCAATCCAAAATAAAATAATTCTATTTATAGTAGAAGCCACAAGAACAAAACTAATTAAGGAATAAAATTACCCAAGGAGGTGAGTATTTGTACACTGAACCTACAGGGTGATGATGGAAAATGAACGAGAGAAGGCTGGGATGTGGCTCAGTGGTAGGATGTTTGTCCACCTTTCATGAGGACCTCAGTCAATCCCTAGCACCGTAAGAGAAGAGAAGGGGGGAGGAAAGAGGGGAACTGAGGAAACAAGTGGGAACACACCCATGTTCATGGAATGGAAGGCAGAATTAAGACTGTAACTCCAACGCAACCCGATTCAGTGCAATTCCAATTAAAATTCCAATGACCATTCATAAACAAACAGAAAAGCAACCCTTACAATTCACATAAAACATCAAGGGGCTCAAAACTGTCAAAACAATATTGAAAATGAAAAAGTTGAAATACTCTAATTTTCAAAGCTTACTACAAAGCTACAGCAATCAAATTAGTGAGGTGCTGACAGTAAGAATAGGTATACAGATTAAGAGAACAGAAACAAGAGTCCAGAACAAATGAAAATAACTATAACCAATATACTATAAACAGGAGGCAAGACCTTTCATCAGGGAAAAAAATATTCTCTTCAAAAGTAGTACTGGAAGAACTGGATAACCAAAAAAAGGGGGGGGGCCTCCTAACTATATACAAAAATGAACTCAAAATGGAACAAAGACCTAAACATAGAGCCTAAAATTACAAAACTTGTAAAACAGTGGTAAAAATCTTAATGGTTGAGCAGTAGATTCTTAGACTTGACACCAAAAACACAAGTAAAAAAAGAAAAAAAAAAGAACTCCAATTAAAACTTTTGTGCGAAGGATACTACCACCACATTTATGAAGCATTCTACTAAATGGGAGAAAATAGTTGCAAATCGTGTAGCTAAAGGGTTTCATGTCTAGTCTATAATAAGAGCTCTTATGACTAAACAAGAAAAAAATCAGCCCTACTAAAGCAGAGAGAAAGGGCTCAGACATTTGAAAAATATATACCAATGGTCATCAAGCACAGAGAGACATATGACTGGTCATCAAGAAATAACAAATCAAAATGACACTGGCACATTAATTCACATACTACATTAAAAGAAGTTAGTTTTGATGAAGATGTGCAGAAACTGGATCACTGCCGGAGGGAATAAGTTTTACCAACAACTGCTCTGTGAGATACATCCAGGAGAAAAGGGAACACACACACCCTAAACACCAACTTAAAGCAGCATTATTCCTAACAGTAAAGAGGACAAACACTAAATGTTCACCAACAGATGAATAGATAAACAAAGTACAAACACGGATGCACACATGTATGCAAGAACAGACACAACAGATTATTATTCTGCCTCTAAAAGAATAACAATACATACTACAACTTGGATATGCCTCAAAGACATTACACAGACATGAATGGTCACATACTTATTGCATGATCCCTCTCACATGACATATTAAGAAGCAACTCCATGGACACAGACAGCAGGCTAGGTCAGGGCCTGGGAGGGGGGGGAAGTGATTACGCAATGGGTATGGAACACAAGTTTTGACCTAGAAAGAGCAATAGTTGAATGGAATTTTGAGTACATTAAATACCATTGAGCTATAGAATGGTTAATTATATGTCATGTGAATTTTATCTCAATGGAAGAAAATGTTGGACTATAATTATGGATTCGTTTATACAAAATAATTGACTACCAATGATATACCAGAAACTCTCTTCACTAAGGTGATAAACATTTTTTTTCTACAAAAAAAAAAAAAAAAAAAAAAAAAGCAAGCTAAGAGATTATGAGAGACATGGGCTATTTTAAGAGAATTTAAAGAAGACCCTTCAAATATTTTTAAAGAGACCTAATAAATCAAAAAACATCATTCCTAATAAATAATGAAGAAGGTTAAAATACAACTTATTGCCAAGTGCCTGTAAACCCCAGAGGCAGGCAGATCTCTGTGAGTTCGAGGCCAGCCTGGTCTACAAAGCAAGTCCAGGACAGCCAAGAATAAACAGAGTAATCCTGTCTCAAGAACAAAACAAAAAAAAACAACAATCATCTACAAAAAATGCTTTCTAAAAAAAAAAAAGAAATACCTAAATATAAATGTTCCTTGTATGCAAATAAAATACGACTTTGGTTTCCAGATATTTTCTCTTCTGTTCTAAAGACTTTCTTAGCTGGGCTTGGTAGCTTATGTCTTTAACACCACCAGTCAACTTCAGGAGGATGAAGCAAAACAACTACAAAGGCAAGGTCAGCCTCAGCTACAAAGTGGGACCGTGTCTCCAAAAGAAAAAGAAAAAAAAGAAAAGAAAGGGGGACTTTTCATAGTCCAATAATGCTCTACTTCAACCCCCACATATATGGTATTCTTCCGGCCCAGCCCATGTACTCCAAGAGAGCCTGCCTGTTACCTTGTTGAAAACATGAGAAAAGGAAAAACAGAGAGTGCAATTATCACTTTTAAATTATTTTCTTTCTTGAGACAGGTCTTTAACTATCCCAAGCTGGCCTCAAACTGGCCAGCCTAGGCTACACAATCTCTTGACCCCCTTGCCTCTGCCCCCCAAGTCCTAGGATTGCAATAACAAGAGTAGAAAGTATTACTTGTCATGTGCTAGTTTCTCACACTCCACTACTTAGCACTTCTTTTTAGCATGTCTGTGTGGGTATACACAGACAGGTGAAGATGCCCTTAGAAGACAATTGTGTCAGATCCTCCTGGAGCTGGAGTGGCAAGCAGTTGTGAGAGACCTGGCACAGGTGCTGGGAATTGAGCTCTGGTCCTCTGCTCGAGCAGTGCGTGCTCTTAACTGCTAAGCCATCTCTCCAGCACCCCCATGACATCTCATTTTTACACCTCACTATTACTTTTCTATTGTTGTAAAACACACAGAATATAAAATTTATCATCTCAGCTATCTTAAGCATATAGTTTAATGATGTGAAATCAGTCATAATGCTATCACCAGGCTCCATCACCAGGGCTCTGCTTTCCACAGAAGATAAGTAACTTGACACCATTGTCAGCTAAAGAAGTAACCAGTATCCAAACGGTCTCTGACTCCTTCCATACAAGAACGTGGCTGTTTTAAAAAGATCTTTTTATTCCATGTATGTGTTTTACTTGTTTGCATGTATATGCACTGTATATATGCCTGGTGCTCATGGAGACCAGAATCCCTGGAACTGGAGTTAAGAATGGCTGCAATAGTTAATAAAATGTAACTGATAAGAAAAAAATAAAATTAAAAAAAAAAAAAAAGCTGCTACGAAAAAAAAAAAAAAGAATGGCTGCAAGACATCATAGACACAGGAAATTGACTCCAGTCCTCTGGAAGGATTGGACAAGTCAGTGCTCTTAGCCACTGGACCATCTCTCTAGCCCAAAATGTGTCTCGTTTTCATTTACACTACAGACTGAACTGTGGAAAAACAAACCCCTTAAAAAGTTTGACAAGGGGGCTGGAGAAATGGCTCAGAGGGTAAGAGCACTGGCTGCTCTTCCAGAGGTCCTGAGTTCAATTCCCAGCAACCACATGGTGACTCATAATCATCAATGAGATCTGGTGCCCTCTTCTGGTATGCACGTGTACATGCAGACAGAACACTGTATACATAACAAATAAATAAAGCTTTAAAAAAAAAAGTTTGTCATCTCACAAGTGAGCAATGGTGGTGCACACCTTTAATCCCAGAACCCAGGAGACAGAAGCAGGTGGATCTCTGATTTAGAGGCCAGTCTGGACAGTTCCAGGACAGCCAGGGCTCCACAAAGAAACCCTGTCTTGAAAAAACAATTAAAAAAACTTTGTCATCTCAACCTAGAGATCAGTCAGGGTAAACCAGAATTTCCCCAAGCCTGGAAAAGGCAGGGAGGATTTCAGACACCTGGTTCACATATGACTGCCTGTAACCTACTTTTGTCTGAAACAAAACAAAAAAATTAATCCCCTGTCAACTAAGGGGCTTGGGCTGAGCGCTGGAGTCCAGCCCTCCCTGGAGTAGGAACATGGCCATAAAACAAGCCCTACACCTCTGGCCCAGCAGTCTCTGACTATTCCTGGTTCCACATCAAAAACTTCACAGTGGTTCTAGCTGGAAAGCCAGATCCTCTGAAACAACCAACATCACTTCCCTGCTAATTGGGGAAAAGGCTTCTTTGCTTTTAACTTATATTCCCATAAGCTGTCTGTAGTTATAATTAAGTTGAGATAAACGGGTGCTGGGTATAAACCATGATGCTCTCCACAGAGTGACCAGGCCTCGGGGACTTGTTCACCACTAACAAGCTAATGTTTGTAAAACTCTGTAAAGACATGATGACTAAATACTATCATTATTAGTAGACTACTGGTTTACATGTAAATTAGGAGAGATAAAGAAGAAAGAAAACACATTAGTAAATCAGGCTAGGGACTGCTACACACAGCAAGATGTATGCAATATGTGAACCACAAGGGTAAAGAGTATCCTAACTGATTTGTCTTCACAGCTGGGGATGAAGCCCAGGGCCTTGCATGTGCTGGGCTCTACCACTGATCTACAACCCCAGGCCCCAGCTAGGCTTGTTAAAGGATACAACACTGCTGCTGCTCTAAGAAACTAGCCTAAAACACAGAAAAGGAATGAAAACTGACTAGGGAGGGGGAGCCCACACCGGCAAGCAATTGAAAAACTTCTCAAACAATCCACAATGTATTTGAAAAACACTATAAAGAAACAAAATCTACATTCACAAAACAAAACCAAAAAACCTACAACTGAATGAAACCTACACCTGCACTGTAGCCAGATGCAGTAACACAGGCCTGTAAACCCCAGCACTTGGAGGCTCAGACAGGAGGATTGGGAGTTCCATATAATCCACTGAGTGCAAGGCCAAAGTGAACTACACAGGAGACTCCAAATCCAAACACAAGCACAACAAACTGCCTGGTTGCAGGCCCACAGAGCTGAGGTGAAAACAGGACCTCTAGAAACACCTCTCGCTCTTCCTTTCCTCCCCTGTGAAGGGGTGCAGCTCCAGCCTTGACAACTGGTCAGTTCCCTTTCCTGTGAAGGGCAGCCATTGAATCACTTCAGCCTCAGGGGACTTAGCGCACAAGTCCTCTTCATTTCTCTCATCTTACTCCAGTTAAACTCCAAGAAAATTCCTGCATAGCACGGGCTCCAAACCCCAAGGCACTTCTGTTCACCTGTCACGGCACCTACCACGTTGTGTTACTACCAAAGTGTTCTTCCATGTTGTGTTACCAAAGTGTTCTTCTTGGTTGGTTATGGCATGGAAACTCCATGAGGCCAGGGATCACACAGCATCTTACCTAACTTTTAGTTTTAGCCACCAGCATAGTACATGCTCAAGAAGAAGAAAAAAATAACAGAGGAGAAAGAGGAAGAAGAGGAGGAGGAGGAAGGAAAGAAGAAAGAGGAGGAAGGGGAGAAAAAGGAAATAAAGAGAAAGAAAAAAAATGTACTTTGATTAAATATAGGTTGAAAATCCCTTCTTCAAAACCCCTGGAAAGAAGAGTATTTCAGAGGAGCACTCAGATCCTGGGGCTCCAAAAAGCCACGAATAAACACAATGCATCTTCTGGAGAATAAATTCTACCAAAAGATTTAGGAGTAGAATATGTTGATATTAAAACAGATTACTGAATACAATGTGTAATTTACATTAAAACTTCAAGGGCTTGCCCCATCCTCTGGGGGTAAAGTCCCACAGAAAAGCAGCCTTCTGAAACCTATACACTTATAATTTAATACATACACCCATAATAAGGCTACAGCAGACTGCATTAATTCAAAAGCACAGAATTTAATTTCCAGTATAAAGTTACAACTTCTAAGCATTAATGGGCAAAGTGCTCCAGAATTCATTTCCCTATTCTTCCAAGAAAATTATTACTTTGTATCAAGAGGCTTCCCTACCAGGTTGATGGTGCACACCCTTGATCCCAGCACTCTGGAGGCAGAGACAGAGACAGGTAGCTCTCTAGTGAGTGTGAGTACAGCAAGTTCCAGGACAGCTGGGGCTACATAGAGAACCCCTGTTTCAAAACAACAACAAAAGGGCACTGTGTAACTACCTCTAATGTATCAGGGCAGCAGGATAAGAGAATAGCACTGAGAAAAATAACCAAGGGAGACATTAGACTTGCCCTACTGCACACAGACTCCAAGCCCAGTGGAACACTGTGGTCATCTGTCATGTCCTTCTTCCCTTCCCTCCCACCTTACAGAATCTGAACACAAACATTTACCAAGCACTTACTATGTGCCTGGCATGCAGGTCTCCAAATGCCCATTAGCCTTCCAGAGTAAAAGTTAACCTTGGAAAACCTCTTCAAAAATATTATGGCTCAGCCGGGTGGTGGTGATACAGGCCTTTAATTCTAGCACTCAGAAGGAAGAGGCAGGCCAGCCTGATCTACAGAGTGAGTTTCAGGTCAGCCAGGGCTACACAGAGAAACCCTGCTTAGGAAAAAAAACAACACAGGATTATGACTAACCAGACATGGTGGTTCACCTAGTCCTAGGGAGGCTTATGCAGGAGGACCACAAGTTCAAAGACATCCTGGGCTATACGTGAGAACCTGTCTCAAAAACAGACAAAAATCATCATGACTCCTAGAGATATATTTCACCACTGGAATGCTACTTAGGACTGTATGAAAGGCTGTATCATTCCACTTGGTTATTCAATGTAGCCTTTCTCACCACGAAAAAGATATCAAGCTTTTCATTAACATGAAAATTTAATGGTCTGGATGTATAATCAGTGTGTTTGAATTGGAGATGAAATTGGCATCAGAACTACAGTCCCTGACACCTTTCTCTATAAAATGGCCTCATGAGAAGTCACGAAATACCTCCATCTCTTTTTTTTTTCCTTTACATTTTTTGTGGAGTTGAGAGGCACATGTGTGGAGGTCAGAGGGTAATCCACCCTTCCCCCAACCCTTCCACCAACCCTTCCACCAACTCTCCTTCCCCCAACCCTTCCCTTTGATCATAACTTCCAGGGTCCACGCTCAGGTCACCTGGCTTGGTGGCAGCCACCCTTTTCTGTTGAGCACTCTCACTACTCTATTTGATTTTCAAAGGGTTAAAATCAACATAAAACCAATCTTTTAAAAATGAAACACTGGCTGGGCACGCTTTTAATCCAGCACTTGGGAAGCAGAGGCAGGTGGATTGCTGTGAGTTCCAGGCCAGACTGGGTCTACAAAGCGAGTCCAGAACAGCAAAGGCTACACAGAGAAAACCCTGTCTTGAAACCCCCCCCCCCAAAAAAAAAATAAGGGGTGGGAGGAGAAAGAAAGAAGCGCTGGGGACTGTGAGACAGCTCAGTGGGTAAAGACACTTGCCATCCAAAGATGTAAGTGTGACCACCTGAGCTCAAGCAACAGGACCCATGTGACTATGAAGGACAGAACTGACTCCACAAAGTTGTCCTCTGACCACTACATGTCCCCTTGCCACACACACACTTCATGCACATACAATAATAATAATAAATAGAATAATTTTTAAAAAGTGAAACACAGGGTCTAATATTTCATTTCTTGAAAATTAAAATGTTTCAAGTTCACCAGTAAGGACCAGAGTGGTAAGTTTGGGAGAAATGCTTTCCCTACCACCACAGCTTTTTCAAATTTTCTACCCACAACAGTGGTTCTCAACCTGTGGGTCATGACCCTTTTGGGGTACTGTATGGAATATCCTGCATATATGATAGTTACATTAAGATTCATAATGGTAGCGAGACTATAGTTATAAAGTAGCAATGAAGTAATTTTAAGGTTGGGGTCACACCACATGAGAAACTGTATGAAAGGGTCGCAGCATTAGGAAGGCTGAGAAGCACTGACCTACAAAAGGAAACAACAGGCACAGCAATGTGCTACAGGCCAACTGGTGCCATTGCTCTCTCCCCTTCCACAAACCATGCCCTTCAGTCAGCCAGCTAGACCAGGGCAGCTCCAAGTCCCACAAGAGCGTGTGGGAGCTGCAGGGCAGCACAGCACAGAACTCTGGCCAGCAGCATCACTCACAACAGCAGGGAGCATCAGGACAGCATCTCACACAGTAGGAAGGGCGGGTCCTCTTACTGCCATTCTCAGCACCCTACACGTGGGGCCAGACTTCCTAAGGCTGTGCTCAACTGGGGTGCCTTTCCCAGAGGCCTCCCTGACTAGTCCAGGAAGCAAGGAGCTCTTCGCTTCCAGTCAGAACCCCGACACTTGCAGACCTCTGTACACCTCTGTACACTTCCTCCTTCATAAGTGGATGACTTTCCTTGCTTTTCCTGGTACGTCTTCAGTTGTGCAAAGAATCAGCTCTCTGAGGGCTAGACAATGACTTGATTTTTTTTTTTTTTTCTTCACTCTTCCTGTGGAAAGTTCCTGTCCTGGTGTTTCAGGCAATCTTAGGTGAGTTCTGGCACTGTCCTTCACTGTGCACAGGGACCCAGATGTCCCAGATTTCTACAGATCACAACCCTAAAAGCAGGTGCTATGTCTCACTCTTCGCAGCGTAGTAACTAGATTACGGGAACTCGGGGCACATTAATTGAACATTAATTAAATGAGCAGAAGACTCCCAAGCCCCGGTTAATAATGTCCTTGTCTGAACGCAGCAAGAATGCCAACCTGACTGCTGGGGGGCAGGAAGCCAACAGTCACCTGCGCTGGTGACGTCCCACTCCTTGACAGATGGCCTCAAGTCTGTAAGCACCAACAAGTCTCACTAAACAAAGGTTCCATGTTTGATAGGAACCTCACCTTCTTCTTCCTAGACTGGCCTGCCATCCCAATTCATTCCTGAAATATGCAAAATAATTTAGTTTTCCAAAACAAAATGGCATTTTATATTTTTATTAATTATCACAGAAATTACACAAATACATTTAATGTTTCTCCTATACTTTTCTTTTTAAAATTGAATCTTCTTTTCTTTCTGTTACCTCCTCTGGGACCGCACCAATTCCTAGCTACCTCTCTGCTGCCTTCTTGTCTGCAGGCCTCTGGGCCGCCCTCACTCTGGCTCTGAGCCTAAGCATCATCCCACTCTCAGGCCTTGGCTGCCTCTCTCTGGTCACCTTCCAAATCCTCCTGCCTCACCTCCCTCCTCATTTTAGCTTTCTTCTCAGCTTTCCTCCCTATCTAAAATGTAATAAACATATACATATACAAACATCAACAACAACAACAAAAAAAACCCTAATTTTTCTTCAGTTACTACTTGCAAAACAAAATTCCACAAAATCATACTATGGCCTTGGGTTATGAGACTTCTGTTAATAATTCTGAAATTGACCATTGAGAAGAAATTGAGCTATTGCATAATATTTGACAGGTTAGCTCATTTGCTGTTTGAGAGTCTTACTATCCAAGATGAGAAAACAAAGATGGGCACATTTAAAGCAGTTTCCTTTGTGTGTCTGAGCTAGCTCAGGCTTGAAACACCACAGTGGCAGTTTCATCTCTCCCGAAGTAGTTGCAGCATTACAGAAAAGGATTTTAAGGGAATGATAAATCATGCTCATCTTTTTTGGCTCATTAGCATTCCTATCCTGACAATACCCCAGAAAGTCCTTCTTCATTTACACACTGAATTTTTCTAAGGAATTCAGAAGTATTTAGAAGGGAAAACAAGCATTAGCTCAAAGATTCAGTTAATTGAGGGAAAACAAGCATTAGCGCAAAGATTCCAGTTAAACGAAGGACTTCCTTCACAGCACCAGCTAGAGTAGCAGAAACTGACTGCTGCCACTGCCTGTTTGCACCGGAATGCCTCCGCAGTCTTCTCACTGAGGCCATCTTATTAATTCCAAAAAGAATGGATAGCATCCAAGAAAAATAATTGGTCTTCTTTCCCCTCACAGAAAAATTCACATGAATGTCTTGTTTTAAAAAATGCTGGAATTCTACCCATCCAGCTCTCTGCCTGCCTGGCTTCTGCATTGTGACAGCTGGAACAGATGGTGTCTGGGTGAGACACCTTACATCTTAAACCCTGTCGGTGATGAGGTCTGATTTGGACCAGTGAGGCTGGAACCCTCGGTTGTCAAGATTTATCACCAGCACCTACTCACAGGGATTTCTGACTCCTGTGAAATTTTTCCCAGTTTTCACACTTTAAAGGTTCAATTTGCTTTGGCCAGAGAATTTTCACCTTCAGACTAATTCTTAATATATAAGATGTCACAATATGGCGAAAAGGGAAACATTTCCTCTCCTCTGAGTAAAGGATGGCTGTACACTATTTAGCCAGACACCCTACAATGATGCAGTATTTTCAACAGGCCATTTTCCAAGACCTGAAAAACGGGAAAAGATTTTAAAGCCCAGCTGAGGGTCCACCTGGCCATTTCTCCACATAAGCATTTTACACACAACACAAATCGGCATTTCTAAAGATTTCACCTAGTCACAGTAATGCTACCAAAAAAAAAAATTATGGCTCCTCTTCAGTTGTATGCTGTGAATGTAAATTAAGACGACAATACAACACTCGATATACCCTTTAAGACTCCACAAAAAAGAGCATACTTACAAATGTGTACACACACACACACACACACACACACACACACCCTTCTATTTCATTCTCAAAACTGAGTCAGAGCTCAGTACAAAAGCCGTGAAAATAAAATCAGTTCCTTCAACCGATCATTAATCTGAAGGCTTCTTAGATTTCAGAGCACGTCCACAGCACTTCACCCATTTGCATTTTGTTGCCGTTTCAAATTAAAGGTAAAGAATTTCCACGCAGAATCCTCTCTAAAGGTCTGATCCTGAAACCCGCGTCCCTAACCCGGGGGTGATGACAGTGTGGAAACGTGGCGAAACCTACGTGAGCCACAGCCTGGCGCCTCCAGAACCTGCAAGCCCGCGGCAGGGATCGTCTTAACGACTCGCTCGTGGGAGCCCACTCTGACCTTTGGTGTTAACCGAAGGTGGAAGGTGTGCATTCGGCCCCAGCCGGATCCCGGAGCCGCCTGCCTTCCAGCCTCTCTGCAGCTCTCGACTATGAATCAGTCATTCATCTGCAGAGCAATGACTCAGTATAAACTTTTAAATAATGGCTCAAAACCCACCTCCACCGGCCAGGGCGAGCACGCTCGTCTATGCGGGCACCCTGGCTCCGCCGTTCCGCACCGCGCCAGAGCCCCGGGCGCCGACGGCTCAGCGCCCCTCGGGGCGGGCACCTCGGGGCGCGAGGCCTGGCCGCCCCGTCCGCCCGGAGCGCCGGCGCCTCGGGCCCGGGGCCGGCCCCACACACAAAGTTTCCAAAGTAGGGGCGGCGGGCGGGCCGCACCGCAGACGGGGAGGCGGCCGGGCCTGGCCGCGCAGGAGCCGCCGGGCCCCGGGCCGCCGCCGGGATGCAGCCGCCCCGCCGCCCCGCCGCCCCGCCGCCCCGGCCCGCCGACCTTACCCCGCGGCCCGCCCGCTCGGCCGGCTCAGGGGCGCCGCGCGCATCCTCCGCCGCCGTCTGCGGCGTCCAGCTCCCCGGGCAGCCCCATGTCGGGGGGCGGGGAAGGGCCGGCGGCCGCCGCCGCCGCCGCCGCCGGCTGGAAAGTCCCTGCTGGGCTGCAACCCGGCTCGCGCACGCGGCGGCCGCCGGCCGCGCCGCCTCACGCACCCTCGCGCTGGCACTTCCTCTCGCGCGCTGGAAATCCCCGCGGGCCGCTGGCGCGCGCCCCGGCGCACCCGCCCCCGCCGCCCGCGCGCGCCTCCCCGCCTCCCCCCCGTTCCCCTCGGCCGGCGCGCGCCCGCGCCCGTTGCTAGGGACCCTCGGCCCCGCGCTCGCCGCCGGCCTTAGCAACGGCGGCGCGCGCGCCCCAGGCCCTCGGGGCCCGGGCCCCTCCGCCCGCGCGCGCCTGCGCCCTCGCGCCCCGCCCGCCTCGCGGTCTTTCCGGGTCAAAAAGCCAGCCAAGCAGAGCGAGGTGGAGGAGGTTCCTCGCGGTGCCGCCTCGACGGGCGGCCCCGACACCCTCGCCTACCGTGGCGCTCACGTCCTCGCACCTCCAGGCGGCACTCGCTCGCGGGCACCCACCGACACGCGGGCAGACTTCGTCCCTCGCGCCCCCTGCTCGGGGACACACGGACGCCTTCACCGACAGAGCTCGCACACAGGCCGTCCTCGCTCCCAGGCTCGCCACCTCCACGCGTGCCCCTCGCGTGCTCACCGGCGGGCCTGGCACCATCTGACCCAGCTCTCGGAGATTTAGCAGAGTTCCTCCCTGGCTCCCCACCTACACCCACCCAGGAAAGCGACGCTGGCCCAGCATGGACGGGGCGGCCACTTTGCCCAGGGCACTTCTCTAGATCTCCAGAGGCTTCATCCTGCTCTGGGTCACCAAGGGCTCGCAGGGCTCCCCCAGATGGTCCCCACTGCCCTGGCAAGATGGGAGCGAGCGAGGGCCTATCCTTAGGAGGGTCAGGCCAAAAATTCACACTGCCTGCCCTTCAAAGCGCCCTTCAAAGCCCGTAGGATCCCCAGGCCGAAGCTGACGCTAGTGTGCCGGGCTGGCCGTCCCTCTCCTCGTGTTCTGCAGTGAACAGAGGCAGGAAGTCCAGCATCTTCTGTCCAGCTGACCTCATGGAATGTTCTAGAAGCCTACATGCTCTGACAGGACATCTCTGAGTACATGAGCCCAAGGGGTAGGTGCCTGTACCAGAGCCCAGTGGACAGGCCTCGCCAGCCGGGCTCAGCCGCGCTCAGTCAGGCCAGCGGCGCCCCCGCCTGGGCCACAAGGCCACAGTTGAGAGTCAGGAGGCTTGATGGAGGGTCACGCCGAGGCAGCAGCTGGAGGGACAGTCCCACCTCCGCGGCCTCCGGGGCTCAGGGCCGAGCCCTGGTCAGAGGGGTCGCTTCTTCTGGCTCGAGGGTATCTTTAGTGACCCGGAAGGCTCAGGTGCCCTGCCTCCTACAGGCGTGCTCAGGCCTCGGCTGTGCAGCCCAGCCCTGGCCAGGGCGCAGTCCGCGCGCAGCGTGCCTGTGCTCCTCTCCTCACACTGTGTGCACAGGGAACTGCCCAGATCCAGAGAGGCTCCCTTCTCTAGGCTGCACCGTTTGGATTCTTTTCAAAGAAGCCACAAGGCAGGAGCTACAAAGACCCGTGCGTGGGGCTCCCTGTGGCTGCGTGGCTCCTTTTATTCTCTGCCAAGGCACTAGTAAGCCTCGTTCAGAAAGAGGAGGTTGAGTCACCCGCGTGGAGCCCTCGGCGGCTGAGACCAGCTCCTGGGCGTCTCTCTCCCCGCCCCGGGTCCTTCTTCTCCCACTCAGCAGCTGCAGACCCCCAGCTTTGGGGAACCAGGGCGGGCAGCATAAAGAAGTTTGCCCCAAACAGGGCCAGGGCTTTGGGGGCGGGTGTTCTGGCCGCGGCAGCGCCGGTTGCTGGGCAGAAGTGATGAGCAACGCGGAGAGCCAATCAGAGCACGCTCCTCTGGGTATTTCAAAAGCAAAGCTGGCTGTTCCCTATGGCAACGCTGAACAACACGCTGACACTGTTTCTGGACAAAGAAATTTCTCTCAGGAATTTATGTGGCCCAACATGTTCAGTTTGCTGCATTTGAGAGTGCATGCAGATCTTGGGGTGACTCTCGGAGGCGCAGTCACCCAGAAGGCGGCTCCCATCTGTTGGGCTAAGGAGGACAAGTATTCTTTGCGTGGTGTTGGGGGCTTCGTGCCTGTGAACAGGTGTCTCAGGGCCCTCCCAGCGCCTCAAATGACAGCTCACGGGACAGAAGCCGCCTGCCCCTGCGCGGCACATGTGGGTGAAGTGAGCTGACAGTTCGTTCACTAAAACACATTAAATAATGCCACAGGAGGAACACACAGCAAAATTATAGCTGCGGTAAGGGTTCCCAGCAAGTAGCTTTCAAACCTGTTGAATACATGGCAGACATATAACCACATACACATCAATGCTTAATCCCAAGCATAAGATGTGCTCTGATATTTCTGTTCCACTTGTTAATTTTTAAATAATTTGAATTGCTTGTGTGTCTATTTTGTGTGCGTGGGAGGGCAGTGCATTCATGCACCCGCGATGACAGAGTGTGGAGGTCAGACGACAACCTGAAAAAGTCAGTTCTCTCCTTCTACCGTGTGGTCCCTGGGATGGAACTCAGATTGCCCAGCGTGACAGCCACCCACTGAGCCGATTGCTGGCCCTACCTATTTATTAATTTTAATGCAGGCTTCCACTATGTAGTCCACGCTTGCCTCAAACTTGAACTCCTTCTATCTCAGCTTCCCAAGAGCTAGAGTTACAGGAAATGCCACTCTGCTCCGGAGCAAGCTTGGGTCTCTGGAATGCTCTAAAGGTCTCTCTCTCTTTCTCTCTCTCTCTTTCTCTCTCTCCTTTAACCCAGGCTAACTATGTAGCTGAGGATGACCTTGAACTTCTGCCTCTGCCTCCCAAGTGCTGAAATTACAGGCATGCTTCACTATATTCAGCCTCCACTACTTATTTTTATTATATTTTAACTTATTTTTATTTGAGGTGTGTCACATATGTCAAAGCATACTTCTGGAGGTCAAAGGACAACTTAGGAGAGTCCATTCTTTCCTTCCACCATGTAAGTCCTGGTTATCAAATTCAGGTCAAAAGGGATGAGGCTGAGTGCCTTGACACACTGAGCCATCTCAGAGGCCCCTGTTTATTCTTTTAATGGTGATCATGACCCTCTAAACTTACTTTCAATTCATGACCAAAACAGCACTTTAGACTAAAAGGTGCTGGTGTGGTGGAAAGGTCCCAGCTCTGAGGTGACTCAGCATCCCATCCCTGTCCCTCAATGGACCACTGCACAGAAGAGACACACCACCAAAGGAGCAGGCTGCAGGCCAGGACAGTTGACACAGGAGACACAGAGCAGGCCTAAAGATGAGAGCACATTCCGGGGTCTGCAGGATGCGGAGGAGATGGGAGAGAGAAAGTGGGAGGTTGGGAAATGGGCCACATAAAAAGTTCCATTATTTTTCTCATCTCCGTGGGCCAATCAGGAACAAAGGGGTCCTTGTTTGAGGGGTCCACCCTAGGAGTCATGTGTGCACGTGTGCACACATATATACCATCTGTGCCTTCTCAAACACTTGCCTGGAATTGTACACCGGAAGAGTCTGTGGCCTGTCTCCACCTGCCTCTATCTTTAACACTTTCTGAAGATAGGTCCCACCCCACCACTCCCAAGAAAAAGCAATCTTCAATGGGTGTCATGGGAAGCAGGGGCGTTATTTGCAAGCCCCCCCACAGCAAGCCCCAGAAGACGACTGGCAGCTCCCATCTCGAAGCCTTCCTTAGGATCCCAGAGGTTTATCCCTCCCTCCCTGCTGGTCCTCTCCCCTCCCCACAGGCCCATGCTGGCTCCTTTGGCTTTCCCCAAGCCCTTAGCAAACAAAAGCCGATGGCTGCTGAAAAACGGTCCTGGAAAAGGCACGGCTCCTCCCACACAGCAGCAGCCAAGGAAGTGAGGAGGGAGGAGCTACAGCATCCACAGAAAGCCCAGGAAAAAAAGAAAAGAAGCATCTAGAAATTGCAAGAATCATTCTGACCCTGGGCATCACAACATTCCTCCTCCCTGCAAACACGGGGGAATGGTGCCTTTCCTCATCTTCGGAGTTTGAAATGCCACGTCGCTGCAGATGGAAGTGCCTTCTCCCACCTCCTCCTTTCCTAATGTAGTCTGCCTGTACCTGCTCGCCCAGCAGTGACCCTGCCCAGTCCTGCTAGCTCAAAGCCAAGGATTTACTGGTTCCTTTGAGCTTACCGTCTAGTGGGTAGAAACAAAAATAAACCAACCACAAGTTGCTCCATGACGAGAAGCTGAGGGAGGGCAGGGAGAGGAGGCCTGAGCAAGGGTCAGGGAAGGAGGCAGAGAATGGGCAGAATGTGGACCTGAAGGAACCAGACAAGGTGTGGTATGAAAACCACATGAAAACTATGGCATGAAAACCAAAGCATTCAGGGAGGCCAGAGTGACTACAGCCAGGAGTGGGGGGGCAGGAATCCAAGGAAGAGGAGAGGCAAAGCCAGGGGTGCAGGGCAGGGGGCCTGCAGGTTACAGACAGGCCTTTGGTTTCCCTCCAATGTGGGATGCAGGTGTCCACTGTCCAGTTCAAGTGCCAACCTGCAGGCCATTAAAATCAACCTTATGCTCTTTTTCTCTCATCCAATAAACACACATAGAGACTGGAACAACAATGGTACATTATCTTACTGTGCCACAAGAAGTCAGCTCTGGCAAGTGGAAGCTGGGAAACAGAGAAGTTGCAGATAGATGCGGGTGTGGGCCAGCATCTAGAGCCTCAGGAAAGAGGCATCTCCATCTTGACAGGATCTAGAGCCTTCAGAAGAGAGGCAACTCCATCTTGACAGAAACAAGCACCTAGCACGCATCTCAGCACTGGAAACCCTTGGGCCCTTCCTTAAAGCCAGAGGACGGGTGATGAAGCTGTCCTTTACCCAAGAGCTGACCTAGTGGGCTTCCAAACCCCACAGTGGATACCCAGTGGCAGGCCTTGCCAGCCTATTTGGTGTAGTGTTGTCTGTTTTGTCTTTGGCACTGAGATTAAACTCAAGGCTGCGTGCATGCTAGGTATACCAGTTATGTTTTCCGTCTCAACTCCAGGTGCCACAGAGACTTTTGTGCCAGCTTAAAAGGAGTCTACCTCAAAGCCGAAGGGCAGGGAAACCATGAGAGGGGTCTGAGGGTCCTGAGCACAGGGCCCATGAGCCGAATAATTCTGCCACAGCCCAGCCTGCTGGGCAGCCTTTGCCAAGCTGCCTCCAGTAGCTGATTGCACGAAAAAGTGAGGGTGGCAGCGGACAGCCTGGATCCCATGGGTCCCCCTCTTGCCCACAGGGGCAGACCCAGCTGCCTGGCACCTCAGAGCCGCCCCAACCCACTGCACCTCCAGCAGTGACTGCATGCCTTCCGCATGTGGGGTGCCTTATGGTAGCTCATGTGACTCCCAAAAGTCAGCTCTTGCTTTCCACCTGGTTGAGACAAGAGCTTTTGTTCCTGCCTTTGCTTAGCATACTCCAGGACAGCTGGCCGGACAGCTTCCAGTGGGTCGGTGGCACACACACCTTTAATCCCAGCACTCAGAAGGCAGAGACAGGTGGATCTCTGAGTTCAAGACCAGCCTGGTCTATGGAGTGAGTTCCAGGACAGCCAAGGCTACACAGAGAAACCCTGTCTGGAAAAAAAAAAATTAAGATGTGCTGGTTTTGTTAGCTAGACACAGCCTGGACCCACCAGCAAAGGAGAAAACCTTTCACTGCTGATACATGAAAGAATGCAGCCCACTAGGGGCAGTCTCAACCCTGGGCAAGAAAGCCTGAGCTATAGTAAAAAATATATATATTTATTATATAATATATATGTTATATATATTATATATATTTGAGCAAGCAAGGAAGAAAGCAGCATTCTTTTAAGGGCTCTACTTCAGTTTCTGCCTCTAGGTTCCTGCCTTGAGCTCCTACCCTGACTTCCCTCAATGATGGGCTGTGATGGGAAAGTGGAAGCCAAATAAATCCTTTCCTCTCCCAATCGGTTTCGGTCAGTGTTTTACCACAATGGCACAGAAGCAAATTAAGAATGGAACAGAAGAATTCTAGAGTCGGACTGAGAAAGCAGAAGTCAACTCATGAGTAACTGTGAGATCTTAGGAAGGCACTTGATCTCCCTGGTTCGGGTTTCCCCTCTTGCACAGCGGAAATATGCCGGTGAGCCCCACCCTGCCCCTTGGGAGCTCTGAGGGGAAGCCCTTGCTGGTAAGGACCCTACAGCTACCGGGCATCTCTAGCTGGCAGGCACTGATGGCACCGAGACGCTGTCCTGTTACTTCAGGAGGGACCAGCCTGCTTTCCTAAGTGGAAAAGACGGTGGTAACTCCAGATGGGCAGGAGCCACTGTAGTAAACAAAAATCACAGCTGCCTTGAAATGACTGAGACAGACCTGGGTTGTGGCCAAGGGCTTTCTCACCCTGTGCCCTGCTACGCTGACTGACTCATCAGCATCTGCTGAAGAACTTCTGGTCCACGGACCTCCAGTTCAGTTATGGGAAGGTATCCCAGCTGCCCCAGCCCCTCACCATCCACCCGGTGATGCAGGTTGCCCTCTGTGCACAGGCCATCAGTTAGGTCAGTGGGTGTGGCTAGCACCTTTTTAAAAAGAAAGAAAGGAAGAAATGAAGTGGAACCCAGTACTCTTCAGGAAGGACGGGGGCCTTGTGAGGCCTCAGCTTCGGATGCACATGAGCATATTTGTGCATCTGGAGGTGAGATGCAGCTCTTACTGCAGGTCCTAATGGAGAAGCCTGTAGGCCACCAGGCTGCAAATGAAACCCACCTGTCGTGGGAACTGTTATGGACTTGAAAAGCTCACATCTAAGCCAGATAGTGGAGGCAGAGGCAGGCAGATCTCTATGACTTTGGGACAGCCTGATCTACAGAGTGAGTTCCAGAAGAGCTAAGGCTACACAGAGAAACTCTGTCTCAAAACAAACAAACAAACAAACAAACCTCACATCTGTTGATGCTTCTCTCCCATGAGCACTGCAAAGAAGAAGGTCATTGGCCCTGAGTTGATACACGGATAGGAATTAGGGAGGTTTGTCACATTCAATATTAAATGAAAGAGCCAGCCATATGGCTTGTCATTAAGCTTAAAAACCTGAGTTAAATTCTGAAGATCCACATAGTTCCCCTGAATTCAGTCTCCACACACACACACACACATACACACACACACACACACACACACACACACAAATATAATAAAAACCACACGATTGGGGCTAGGGAGAGAGCTCAGTCAGTAAAGTGCTTTCAAACAAGCATGGGGTCTTGAGTTTGGATGCCCAGCAACCACACAGTCAGAAGCAGCAACGCATGCCTAAAATCCCAGAGCTGGACAAAGAGAGACAAGGAGGGTCCTTGGGGGCTCACTGGCCTGCCAGTCTAGCCAAATAAGCAAGGGCTGGGCTCAGAGGAGGATAATCTCAAAAAATAAGGTGGAAAACAATCGAGGAAGATACCCAATGTTAATTCCTGCCCTCTCCACATATGGATGTACTGGAAATACACACTCACTCGCTCACTCAATCAATGATAAAACTTGCTTATGTACCCCAGGACAGAGGACCTAGGGCTTACTTCACTATCATCTCTAGAAAGCCAAGGTCTAGAGAGCCTGGAACAAGGAGGCCACTGTCACCATCCATGGTTTAAAGTCCTGGATGCACTCACAAGTTGATTTGAGGTGAAAGAGCCAGTGCTTCCCCCCCACACACACACACCAAAGCTTTCCTGGTCAGGTTTCACAGTGGAGCACTGCCCTCAGGAAGCTCTCCCAGGCGGGGCTCCAAGCTAGTGACATCAGTCGCTTGAGTGTGTGTGGCCAGCATTGGTGTTTCTGGAGTTGAGAATAGTGGGTCGGCCCCTTTTTTATGGCAAAGAGCATACCGTAGGTTATAGACATTCTATTCTGACCCCTACTCTGGAGGTGTGAGGCTGAAGGCCACATCTAATGTTGACCTTGCTCGGAGTCCCAGAGTGTCAAAAGGCGTTGCGTGGGCCAGGAAGCTCACCTGTCCCTTCTATTCTCCTCTTCTTATAAAGCCACCAACTGATGTTCTTACCAGCCCTCATCCCTTCCCAAAGGCCACACACTATGGGTGATTCATTTCCACACTCCTAAATTTTTAAAACTTTGGCAGACCCAGGGTCTCCCTACATGTTCCTGGTGTCCCCTTCCAGCCTCTCCCTCTAGCCCGTTTCCAGTACTCTGTGACACCTCCAACCCACATAGCCGGGAGCCCACAGCCTCCATATGGTGCTGGGATTCAGATCTGCGCATTGCTCGGCCCTCACTGGAGAAGCTTCTTCTCACAGAAGAGCATCATTAGCAAGAGACTCACAACTGGGTGATGTGCAGAGTGACACACTCTGGAGCACTCAGCCTTAGCGGGATGCCTTTATCAAAGCCCTTCCCTCGAGCTGGATGTGGTGATCCACGCCTGTAATCTCAGCACTCAGCGAGGCAGAGGCAGGCGGATCTCTGTGAGTTCGAGGACAGCCTGGTCTACAAAGTGAGTCCAGGATAGCCAAGGCTACACAGAGAAACCCTGTCATGCACGTGCGCGTGCACACACACACACACACACACACACACACACACGCAAAAGCCTTCTCCTCAAGGGTCAGAGATCTCTGCAGAAGAGAAAGTAAACAGCTTCTAAGAGCCAGATGTGGTGGATGACCTCAAGAAAGCAAGGCCTTCCAGATACAGCAGGACTGGACTCACGGACTGTGGTAGTAAGCACAAGTCCTATACAGGTGCAAGCCCAGTTGGTCACAAAGTGCCACCCTTAACCAAGAAACTACTGACATCCACTGGCAGAGGGAAGATCTATTTTCTTCAGTGGAATATCACTGGGTCTAACAGCCACATTCCTGAGCAGGCCCAGTGCCCAGAAGTAGTTAGTTGATCAGCACAAAACAGAGTCCGTGTCTTTGGTGTACTTTTTGTTTTGTTTTGTTTTGTTTTGTTGTACTTTTTCTTATCTTCCTTCTTTTTTTTTATTTTATCTGTATTGATATTTTGGGTTTTTTTTTTTCTATTTTTGTTGAAAGATGGAGAGAACATCAAGTTAGGCAGTGGGGAGGTAGAGAGGAGATGAGAGGAGCTGGGAGAGGGGATAGAATATGATCAAAATATGTCATAAAAATTCTCACTGGGCAGTGGTAGAGCACACATTTAATCTCAGCACTCAGGTGGCAGAGGCAGGTGGATCTCTGAGTTGAGGTCAGCCTGGTCTACAGAGTGAGTTCCAGGACAGCCAGGGCTACACAGAGAAGGCCTGTCTTGAAAAACCAAAATAATAATAATAATAATAAAATCTTTAACAGGACAGCCAGGCTATGTAAAAAGACTCTGTCTCAAAAAAATGTTTAAATGAAAATTTCCTGTGAATGAGTGTTTTACCTGCGTGTATATATGTGAACCACATGCATACCTGGTGCCCAGGAAGACCAGAAGAGGGTGTGAGATTCCTGGAAGTGGAGTTACAGGACGGTGAGCTGCCACGTGGGTGCTGGGAGTCAAACCCAGGTCCTCTGAAAGGGCCGCCAGTGCTCTCAAATGCTGAGCCTTCTCGCCACTCCACCCACTTTCCCATCTCTACTACATCACAGGAGGACACAAACCGTGCCCAAACCGCAGCAGGACCCTGTGCCTCTGGAAGCGTCTGCAGAACTTGTCTTGCATTCTCATTGCCGCTGACCTTGACTCCTTTAATAGGTGATTTATAGAGCAGTTGAAGACGGGGTGAAGCCTTTGGCCACTTTTTGGCCTCAGTCAAGCACAGTAGATGGAAAAGGAACCCAAGGGCCAGGTCTGATGGTCCACGTGTGTAACCCCACTACCTGAGAGTGAGGAGGAAGATCTTGTCAGCCTGGGCTGTGAGCAAGTACCCAACCAGCCAAGAAAGAGGCTGAGAAGATGGTTCAGTGGGTACAAGTCAAGTGCAAGCCTGACGCATTCCATCTTATGTGGTGGTGCCTGTCGATCATCCTAGGCTGCCTACAGAGTTAGGAGGTGAACGGCTGGAAGCAGCATGGAGTATTCTGGGCAAGGGCAGGAACAGGAGAGACTCCTACAAGGTGAAAGGCAAGAACAGACTCCTGAAAGTTTCCCTCTGACCTTTACACACACACACAGCTCTCACACACCTGTCCTCACACACATATGCAAAATAATAAATAAATAAGGGGAAGAGGGGGAAGGAAGACAGAGGGTGAAAGAGAAAGACAATTTAAGGCCAGGCTTCTGTTTGCTCCTGTGGAGTCCCCAGCTGAATGACACTCTCAGACAACTCCCAGGTTGTCCTGTGTCTTAACCCCTGAAACTTGGGAGCTATAATCAACAAACTCAGTGGCAACTAAAACCCCCAGGTGCTGCAGCTCTTCAGGGTCCGTCCAGGGTCTGCAGAAGCTGGGCATGCGGGCCCAGGCTATCTGACCATAGTGGCGCTGGTCTGTAGAAACCCCAGGTTCATGACCCTTCCAGGCTGGGGTGCGTGGTTTCCAGTGTGGGAGCCTAGGGATCTAAGCCTCTAAGTGCTGGATCCTCCTCTTCTCTGTCTCGGTTGCAGGGGCTGATCTAAGCTCTCACTGCCCTGTGGCTGATCAGTCATTTGAAGTCACTTAGAAGCCTAAAGGCAGGACTCCGGAAAGGCCCGCCTCAGGAGGTTACTGGCAGAGGCAGGGGCCCTCCAGGTACTCCCTGGGGCCCTCAGGTGGGTCAATTCCAGGAACTGGGTTTTTCTGCCTTGCTGTTTCTTTTTGAGTATGTGGCAAACTGAAAAGATTTCCTCACAGATGGTTGAAGAACCAAATTTGGGGCCTCTAATTCAGCTTAGGGCTCCTGCTTTTGAGACAGGGACTTTGTTCTGTGTGTTTAAGTACCAAGGCTGTACCACCAGGCCTCAGATCCAAGGCTACCCTGAAAGGATGTACGGGTCTCTCAATATTCTCTCTCAAGTCTTGAGGGTAGTTAAGCCAAGGGACATGATTGTGCCTGTGGGTTGATGTGAATACTCTGGATCCCCAACGACAAAAACTAAGTTAGGATAAGATTAAGAAAATGAGAATGTGTTGTCCAGAACATGGCTTTCATTTTCTCTGCACAGTTAAGAACAATGACTGTTGATCTTACTTTAAGATCTATCCAAAATGGTGCTGGAGAGATGGGCCAGCAGTCAAAGCACTGGCTGCTCTTCCAGAGGACCAAGGTTAGAGTCCCAGCACCACATGGCAGCTCACAAGTATCTTTTAACTCTCGTTACAGAGGCTCCAACACCCTTAGGGACTCCAAGGACAGTGTGTCACACATGTGACACACAGTTATACATATAGTCAGAACTCATAGGCATAAAAAAAAAACATAATGAAAAGTCTACCAAAAATAACATCGCCGATGATTCTTTGAGATGTTTATTCTGGTGTTCACATGTTGGCCTATGTGACTCTGGCAGAAGCTTGGAAAGTGCTAGTGTGCTGGGGTCCTCTCTCTAATGACATGGGAACTCTACACTGTGTCACCAACCCTCGGTGACAGCTTAGAGGATAGTTAAGGCCTAAACTGCCTCCTGAAATACCCATCCATGTCAGAGCTACTGAGCAGCTAAGCCAGGCGGACTCAGGGTTGCCCAAATGAGCCAGCGCAGACTGCCAACGCACATAACCAGGAGCCAGGCCAATGGCTGCTACATAAAGCATTTTCTGAATGTGTTGCTCAGCACAGTTCATTAACTGGTGCAAAGCTCAGAAAACTGGTGGCCCAAAAGGTCTGCGGGTGTGTGAACATGCACACACTTACTTTTCGGAAAGATTCATTTACATTTTGCACTGTATTGACTTCTGTGACCCTCATACATACAATGCTCACAGAGGCCAGCAGAGTGTCAGGTCTCCTGGAACTGGAGCTACAGTTGTGAGCCTCCATGTGGGTGCTGAGAATCAAATTCAGGCACTCTGCAAGAGCAGCCCAGCCAGTGCTCTGTTTTGTTTTGTTTTGTTTTGTTTTGTTTTGTTTTTCAAGACGGTTTCTCTAACCCTTGGCTATCCTGGACTTGGCTTTGTAGACCAGGCTTGGCCTCGAACTCCTCCTCCTTCTGCCTCCTTAGTGCTGCGATTAAAGGTGTGCACCACCATGCCTGGCCAGCCAGCTAGTGCTCTTAACCAGTGATTCTCCAGCCCAGGCCTGTTCATCCCTGATCCCTGCATATTAAGAACCAAGGTTCCCAGTCTCCTGACTGTCAGCCCCTTGCTTCTCACATCAAGCTATGAAGATGTCACTATAGGCATAAGGTTATTGTGTAATTCAAATGCTGATTTCTAGACTCCACCCCCATACCTAGTTGCAGTCTTGTCCAGAGAGTCCCCTGTCTTAATGTTGTGTAAACACTGCCCTCCAAATGTCCCCTGATATGCCAATAAAGTTGCTTACAGCCAATTGCTGAGCAGTGGTAAGAATAGGGCTGGACTTCCTGCCCTCCAGGGGAAGAGGAGTTAGAGGAGAAAGTAAGGGATTCAGTCCCCGCACAGGTCCAAGAGACATCAGGAGAGATTCAGCTGAGCAGAGAAAGCCATAAATTTCAAATATCTCTGGGATTTACACTGAGAGGAAGCCAGACTAGCATAGAGAGTTAAGAATAGAGTAATTACTGCTCAGTTGTTGTGCCCTGAACCTTGCTAAACAAATATAATAATCATCCAGTCTCAAATATTTTAATGCTAGCCAGGTTAAGAGAGAACCTGAGAAACAAACACAATTTCATAAAAATAAAATAATAATAATAATAATAATAATAATAATAATAACTTTAACATGTCACCACCACTGAAAGTGAGGCTGCGGCCAGCCAGAGACTGGGCCTTTAGGGATTCTGGAGGTTTGATGGTTAATATGGGTTGTTACTTTGAGGGTTCTGAAATCAACTAAGAGACACCTGGGCAGGTCTGCAAAGGCACTTCCAGAGAGAATTACTGAGGGAGGAAAGCCTGCCTCAGGTGAGTGGCACCTTCCAGCAGATTGCCCAGGGTCTGAAAGCTGCTTGCCTTCACTTGCTGGTGAACACGCCTGTCCCCACCACTGCTGCTGGAACAGTGGACTGAGCCACTGCTGGGTCCCCAGTCCCTCCGGTGGGGAGATGGCCACTGCTGGACTTCGCTCCCCACTGGGTAAGTCAGCCTAGTGACTCCCCTTTAACAATATAGGCCCATCGGACAGCTTCACCCTTCCACAGAGCTCTTCCTCATCCGGCAGACACAGGCACAGCCCCTGAAAAGAGGCAGAGAAGCCCCAGTCTACGCTTTCGACCTTGAGACTGACTTTGAGTTTGGGTAAAGGACAGGGTCATCTAATCACCAGGCGACACACTTCAGGCTTGAGCTGGAGAGCCTCGCTGAAAGCTTTGCTGCATGCCAAGCTGCTCATTGCAGAACATTTTTTTGGGTCCCTTGGATAAATATTTCAATATTTAAGATTTTTCTCATGATTAAATTTTTACTGGGCGCGCACACACACACACACACACACACACACACACACAGAGGGTGGGTGACTACATTTCAACATAACATTTGAGGAGATTTAGTGATTTTTCCATAAATTTTCCCATAAATGTCAAGGGTATATATCTCTCTCTGAGGATACAGCCCATGGCAAATTTCAGATTTAAGGGAAGAAAAAAAAAATTTGATAGATTTAAGAGACCAAGAAGGAGAGCTGAAATCTACAATTCAAAAGTTATGGAACCACTAAGTTTTCAGTTAATTTACAAGCCATCTCACTGGATAATGCTTTCTTTGGGTAATCCAAGGGAACTGTCTTAGAATTGCAACTGAAGTGAGCCCTGTAAGAGTGCTTGCTTGCTGGATAAAACGATCAAACTCAGATCAAAGGCACTGGCGAGCACTAGGCTCTCATTACAGAAAACGCTGCACTGAGCCCACAGCTCAGCCCTCCTCCAGCCTTGCAGCCCAGCAAGCATGCAACAGTACCATTTTCAATTTTATGGTGCAATGAGGTTTGCAGTAAATATTTATTAGCTGCTTAATAAAGATAATTAAATTTCTGGCCAATCCATACGTGGCTCTTATTAGAATTAGCTAAGATTTATTTTCAAGTCAAAAAGGATTCAATAGAATAAAGTGTTATAGACGTTAAAATTCGAATGAAATATTACTTCTGGGTACAGCAGTGGGGTGAGTGAGGGCTTCCTGCCCTGAGGGACAGAGAACCAGGGCAAACACCTAGGCCTGGCCCTTCTCCGTCCTTGGTAGGATGCCACCTCATCTCCCCTCAGGACCAACGCCAAAGGATGGTTCCCTCCATTGGGCTTGCAGGTAAGCATGCCCAGAGCTGGGCATATCCACTTTAGGGCCCTTAAATGATAAGGTCTCCCGGTGGAGATCAAGGTGGAGCAGGCCTTTGGCCAAGCTCTGTGATGAGGGAACAGCCCAGCCCATGCCATTGCCCCTCTAGAGCCTCTGATGCCCCCATTATCCCCTGAGCTGTGGATGCTCTTCCTCTCAGAATGACTTGGCCTGCAACTCTATTTCTGGGTGTTTGTTCTAGAAGGATGGAAAAGTGTGTGCACTGGTGCTCAGGCCAGCATGCTTGGCAATGCTCCAAGGGGCAGAAACAGCCACGTGTTCATAGACCGAGGAGCAGAAAGGCACAAGGTGTGCTTCCTGGGCAGTAGGGTGCGAGGTGGTAGTCAGGAAAGAGACACAGATATGAGTAAAACAAGGGTGACATGCGTGAAGACCAGGGCAGCGTGTCAGCTCTGGGCAGGCTTTGCAGACTCCTTTGCTTCTATGGGTCCCTGTGGACCATGCCTCAGTGTCCCTGTAGTCCTTTGCCCGGCTCTGGAACAGTGGCAAGTAGAGCAGGCGGGGATTAAGAGAGCTCTAGTGAGCCACACCGGCCACACCTCCTGGGGAGTCAGGCAAAGCCAGATGAGCACTTCAAGGAGGGAGTGGCCACACTCAGTGTGGACTGAGAGTGGGAAAAGTGAGCCCCTGAAAGCCAGCGTGAGGACACAGCTTCTCCAGACCCAGGATGGTGACAGCTCCTTTCCATAACACTTAGCCGGCTGTCAGCATGAAATGCATGTAGCTTTTTCCTCTCAGTGGGACATTGGGACCTCAGGCTAACCCAGACCCAGCAAAGCCCAAGAGTGTCAGAGGGTCTTGCTGTGACAGAGTAGAGATGGAGGTTTCTGTTTTGTTTTTAAAGATTTATTTATTTTATTATGTATACAGTGTTCTGTCTGCATGTACACCTGAACACCAGAAGAGGGCACCAGATTTCATTATAGATGGTTGTGAGCCACCATGTGGTTGCTGGGAATTGATCTCAGGACCTCTGGAAGAGCAAGCAGTGCTCTTAACCTCTGAGCCATCTCTCCAACCTGAGATGGAGGTTTTTATCAATGTCTTTGACAGAATAAAATACTAGGGACAAAGCTGAGCTCTCTCACTCAGGACCTGCTCTTCCTTCCTACAAGAGTGCAGTTTTGTCCTGTCCAGACACCGTGTACCTTGGAGTTAGGATCTGATTGAGTAAACCAATGGTTCTAATAGCCTGTTACTGGCTTAGTGAGGGTCATGTGACCAGATCCATGTGACCCTAGCCAATAAGAAATGTGAAGGGATAGTCACTGAAGAATGCCAAGATACAAAAAGACAGATAAACAGACACAAAGATGGCCTCTCTTCTGCTGAGTCAGTAGATGGTAGTCAGAACCATGACTGCCAAGTGAGCCAGAGCCAAAGGGTGAAAGAATGGCCCTTCAAGATGATGCTGAAGTGTCAGGTGTGGTGTAGATACCTTTAATTCCGGTACTTGGGAGACTGAGGCAGGAGGATCATGAATTCAAGGCCAGACTGGGCAACATAATGAAATCCTGACTTAATCAGTCCAGGAGCTGGGAATGTGGCATTTGTTTAGTGTGCTCAAAGCCCTGTTCCATGTCCAGCAACAAACAAGGAGCCAAATCAGTCAGCGGGCAGCTGCCTCTTACACAGAAGCTGAATCACCAGAGCTGATGGACTAGGCAAAGTCCTGGAGGACCAAGGCGCTGCCTGATGGAGACTTCTCAGCCTCAGCCCCTATAATGCATCCCGGAGAGATGCGGTTTGTAATGAGAAACTGTTTGTTTTGGTCCACAGATCTGGAATTTTCACTCATCATCGATTCATTCTGCAGCTTGGGGCCTGTGGAGGCCCATCACAGCAGGAAGGGCTTATTTTGGCTTCCAGTGCAAGGCGCAAGCCCACCGTGGCAGGGGTGGCTCAGCAGCGCTGGCCGCCGCAGGGGTGTGGACCACACTGTCCAGTCAGGAAACAGGTGAATGCCAGAGCTCCTTCCCCTTTCCACACCTGTGAAACGTCATCACCCATACCCAGAGTAGGTTTTCCCTCTGCGATGAAGCCCTTCTGGACCCCGCTGTACTCACAGACATACCCATTCTGAGTCCTGCCAAGGTAACAGTCAGGATTAACCATCCTTACCGAAGAACAAAAGGAGAGAAAGAGATGAGGACCCCACTGAAGGACATGCCTCCCAACAGTGCCACACTGGGGTCTAAGCCTCCGTCATTCAGGCCTTTGGAAACACTAAAGTTACAAACTGCCACCAAGAGCATTAGGCACAAAAGCAGGGCATTTCCACAAACATTCCTAACTCGGTCTCCTGGTTATTTACTTTCAGAAGTGTGTATTCAACCCCAGCAGGTGCCTGCAGCAGGCACCTGAGAGCTGTACTGTGGCCTAAGACTGATTGTCAGGAAAGAAAAAATGGCCATGGCTGCTGGCCATGTGAGAATTTTGTCAGGCATTGACCTTTCTCTGTGGGTGCCCGGCTTCACACCAAACAAGAAAGACTATGAGAAGCCATTAATTTCATGGCCTCCAACCTCCCTGAAGGCCTTCCAGGGTCTAAGGACTGAGGCAGCACCAAATCCTCCACTCTGGGGAGGAGATCCCAAATTAATGTTCTAGGGGGCATGAAAGTAGGGATCTCAGAGATGAGGGCCTGGGGTAAGGATAGGAACCATGCAAAGACAGAGAGCCACTGCCCAAGCCTGTGAGGCTCTTGACCCAAGAGTCTAGTCACCAGCACAGAAGCAATCAGAGATGAAGCTCAGTCTGAGCATGAGCAGTCAGTGCCCAAGTGTCAGTTAATGGAGGGAGAAAAAGTAAGCTGCTGGGCCGTGGTGGCGCATGCTTTTAATCTCAGCGCTGAGTTCGAGGCCAGCCTGGTCTACAGAGTTCCAGGACAGCTGGGGCTACACGGAGAAACCCTGTCTCAGAAAAACCACAAAGAAAAAAAGAACGGAAGGAAGGATCAAGAGAAAACAAGAGAAGAGGAAAAGAAAGAAATGAAAAGAAAAAGCAACTTAATCTCTTCAGTCCTTGGTACTACAAGATCAAACAGCTCGCAGCTTGACCTCCCCCAGAGGCCGAGTTCCCTGGCCTCAGCGGGGAGAGAGATTGGGCTACAGTGAAATGAGTCAGGTTGGTGGGGCCAGTTCTCAGGCCTCACCAGGCACCAGGCAGGCTCTTGAGTTCCAGTGTCTGCATTCACCTCTGCCTCAGTTTCCTGCACTGCAGCCATCATTGTTGGAATTGCCCCTTGTCATTATTTCACCCATGATGGCTCTCAACCTTGAACTTAAGGCCCTGCCTCTGCTTCCTTGGCTCTACCTCACCGTCCTCCACAGCTGCTGCTGGGCTTCTCCAGCAGAGAGGTTTAAAGATGTAATGGCTGAGGACGGCAAGGAGAGCCCAGATCGCTCAGATCTCGTTTCTCTTTGAAAATACCTCATGCAGCATTCTCCCCTGTAATTAAAGCTGCGTTTCACCTATCTAAATAAATGGGAGGAGGCTGCTCGGCGGCAGCGTCCTCAGCTGACTCTTCATGGCCACTGCTCCTTGCCGCACTCTGTCACCAGATTGATTTACACATCCCGGGCTTTCTAAACTCATTTTCTTCTCCTCTCAGGCCAGGGCTGTTTCTGGCATCCCTGGCCAAGTCCCTGACCTTCCCAGTATACCAGCCGTCTGCTGATGCCCAGACGCCGATGCCCATTGGCCGGTCCCGAAATACGGGTTCATATATATTCCAGACATGCGGTGACAGCTATACTTAGGACGTGGACTTGAGCCTCACCGGACTTGAGCTCACCCCCACCCCCCGGAAAGGCTGGAGTGTCCGTCTATGGACATTGCTGGGCATCTCTCGGGGCCAGGGTGGTAAGGCGCTCTGAGTGGCCCCTTGCTGGTGTGTCCTGAGAGGTGAGGCTGTTGTGAGGGTCAACAGCGAGAGGGGAGGAATGCCGAGCATGCTGAGTCACTTCAGCTGACATCTACCTGGACCCTGCAGGAGCACAGGCTAGCCCACACACCCTGGCGGTTTGTGTACTCTGAGTGCTGGCTGCCCTACTGAGTATCAAGTGGACACTTGGTGGTGCAGTGAAGGGATCTTTGCAAATCTCTCTGACAAAAAGTGCACTGGCATGTTGGTAACCATGGGGACAAATGAGCAACTGCAGGAGATACACCCAAGGAGGGATGGGATGAAAGTGGAAAAGTGCCTCTGTGTGGCTACCTTGTGCAGTTAGACAGCCAGTCTGCAGCTAAGAGACTGTTCCCTCAATGCAGACCCCTTAGACCAGGGGCTCTCAACCTGTGCGACTTCTTTGGAGCTCAAAGGACCCTTTCACAGGGGTCACATATCAGATATTCTGCATAACAGTATTTACATTACAATTCACAACACTAGCAAAATTACAGTTATGAAGTAGGAGTAAAAATAATTATTTGTTTGGGGGTCACCACAGCATGAAGAATTGTATTAAAGTGCTGCTGTTGTGGATATAAACATAGTTTTGTTTTAATCCTGGGATGTGGGGCTGATTCAGATGGTCCACAGCATCAAACTATTTGCCTCATGTGGGCTCTGAGAGGGGCTCTCTGCCAGCTGCAGATAGTTTAAATCTGACAACTCTGAAGAGAGAATAAATACCAGAGCCCAGGGAATGTGGAGCTGGGAGAAAGAACAAGGCTGCTCCTGCTCTCCCCTCACTGCTCCTGGTTGCTGTTGTAAGACAAGAAGTTTCATCTGCTGAAATGAGGATTAGACCGGCTCCAAGGAACACAATGACCCTAACCAACAGGAAGCAGCAGAGAGAACTGCGGCCCCTCTCCCATTAACTCCTTCTCTCTCCTACCTGGTGTTGGGGTGTTAGAAGAGATTGAGGTGGATTAGGGAGAAAAAGATAAAAGAAATGAAATAAAAGTTTTTTGAAAAGCATACCAACAGGTTGCAGCATCAGGAAGGTTAAGAATCATTGCCTTAGACCTAAGTGCAGCAAAGGGCAGTATTTGCACTCATTGGTACATTATGGCCTGTCCCTTTCCCCTTCCTAATTATGGCCTGTCCCTTTCCCCTTCCTCATGCACAGCTAGAAACCTCAAGGGCCAACAGGATCACAGTTGCATTTGTCAGCCAGAAATTTGCAGGTGACCTGTTCCCTTGTGTAGCAGGTGGGTTGCTTCTGTGGCCAGAGTTTGGGTTAGATGGCAGAGAGCTGGGCATGGGGCACAATGCCCTAAAATGGAGCAGAGAAACAGACTGGTGAAGTGGGCAGGTTGGATGCAGAAGGACCCAAGGCAGAGTCACCTCCAGAAGGTGATAGTGTGTTCAAGGGCAGGCCCAGGGCAGGGTGACCACTGAGGCAATGACTGGAGGGGGCTGAGGTGCCCAGCCTGGGCTCATCCTTTTGGTTTGGCTTGGTTTTGAAACAGAATCTCGTGTAGCCTAGGTTAGCTTCACACTTAGCTGAGGATGACCTTGAACCCCTAATCCTCTTGCCTCTACCTCCCTGGAACACCACTACAGCCAGCTTTATGTGGTACAGGAGATTAAACCCAGAGCTTCATACATGCTAGGCAAGCCCTCTACCAACAGATACAGCTACAGCCCCGCTGCTTGACCATGATCCAGGAAGGATATGACAAGGCCGAGGATTAGAGCAGGGCGTGTGTGTGTCCAGCATCTTCTGGCAAACTCATTGCCCTCTAGTGTTTCTTCCTAGCTGTCCCCCTTCCCCTCTCCCCCACCTACTGATATGGGCAGTTCCAGGAAACCCTACAATTGAGCCTGTGCACCCAACATGAAACAGTCCTTTGGAATGAACTTATCTGTGGCCTTGTTTCAGAGTCCCCAGTGAATCCCCAGGGGAGCCCCTGACCACCTCCCGCACTCCAGCCCTGAGGGAGCTGCAGTTGGTCCTCAGACCTGCAGGGTTGCTGCTGAAAGCAGCTGTGCTCAGTGGCCACTTCCTCATACTGATGAGGAGAAGCCTGGGCCCCACCAGCAGGGCCCTGGGTCTCATGGGTCTTACTGACCTTTAACCTCTTGGGTTGCACGCCTTCAGACCTTCCTGTTGTGGGTCACCACCTCCAAGCACTATCACCTTCCACCCCGGAAGCTGTGCTGCTGAAAACCCTGCCTGAGCAGGGCCCCGAGTCTGGGGCATCCGACCTGCATCCTCAATGTCCTGCGCCCCAATTCTGCAGAGATACGGTGGATGTACCCATAGGACTGCGCAGGAGTAACCTTAGGCTCTCAGGCGCAGGTTTCCTCCCTTTCCTTGCCTACCACCTCTATCCTCTCTCTTTCTCTCTCTCCCTTTCTGTGTGTGTCTCTCTCTGTCTCTTTCTCTCTCCCTCTCCTCCCTTCCTTCCTTTTCTTACAATACACATTGAACCCTCTGAGCCATCTCTCCAGTTCTCTTTCTTTTTTATTTTGACACAGGATATCACTAAATTTGCCAGGCTGGTCTTGGTCCTCCTGCCTCAGTCTCCCAAGAAACTGGGATTGATTACTGGCTTGTACTACCAGGCGAGATGGACTTGGAGTTTCCTTTAACAGGAAGGACCTTCAAGAGTGTTTGACTCCTGGGCACCCTACCTCCTGCACCAGCAGGAGAAGGTAGGCACCCTTCCCTTCTCATGGGCTGAGACAGGTGCTGTGTGACCCCCACTCCTTAAGATCTTGCTTCTCAGAACTGCCACTCAGGCCCCGAGAAAGTCTCTCTGGTCTTGCTAAGGTGGTACAGAGGGACAGGTCTGACTCTGGTGTTACCAGAATTGGAGTCAAAGCCTGGGCCTACAGGCCCTAACAGGCTCTGCCGCAACCCATCCTCAACCCACCAATTAAAGAAACAAGTTCTAGGGAAAAGTGGAGAAAGGAAACACATTCAGTGTGGCCACATTGAGAACAGGAACAAAGAGGGCAGTGACTCCAGGCTGTCACGGGGCAGCTATCATGAGGTTTAGTATAAACAGAAGACCAGACTGCACCTAACCTTAAGCAGTCTTGGTTAAGATGTGGGCTCATCCTTCACTGGCCCCTCTTGTTTCAGCTCCTGGTTTCCAGTCTACCCAGCAAATTGCAGACCAGTGAGGCAGATAAGCTCCATTCGGCTGGCTCCAGCCCTTCCCTTACTCCAGCAGGAGATTCCTATGGAAATTCCAATTCCCTGGGGCATGTTGTCTCAACAGCCTGACTGCCCAAGTCAGGAGACACCAGAGTCTCTCTTCACTCCCAGCAAGGCAGTGACCTGGGTACCCACAGAGGTAACCAGCCCTGCCCAGGTTCAGGCCTCTCTCTTGCTCATATTAACTGCCCCCACTAAGCTTTGTTCTTAGGGTGCTTGCCACATCTCTGACCTTTGGCTTTTCTGAGCCTCCCCTTCCTTACATGGAAAGGGGTCTAAGGATGTCCTGTCTGAACAACCCTCTAGGAGGGTCCTTAGAGCATTGTAGCTTGGACACATCCGGACCAGGTGGGGGAGGGAAGGAGGCCATTCAAGAAACCTCCACAAGCCTCCCTGCATCAGGCCCTGGGGTCCAGATTTTATTTGCTGATTTGTGGTATAACTGTTGACTTACTGATACCTATTTGCTGCCTTTGGGTTTGCAGAGATTTCTCCAAGCACACACTCCCTGCTGCTTCCTGCCTAATTCAGGCAGAAACCAGAATGTTCTGCCTCGCACGCACTCAACCACTGTCGCAGCACAAGCTGGATAATGGATGACAGGCCCTGCCCCCACCTGCTCTGGGAAAACAAACAGCATGATTAGCCAGAAAGACTCGGCCAGGCAGCCAGGAGGGAGGGAAGCCACAGGGATGTCAGCTCCTGGAACATACAGGAAGCTGGAGCTTTGGTGATGGGGCCTGCCTGCCATGGGGACCAGCAGGGGCATGCAATGCTGTCCTCCCTTCCTTGGGGTCCAGTCCAGAGATGAGCTCTTGGAGATGTGTCTGGGAAACACTGTGCAGAGCAGGATCAGGAGCAGTCTTGACCCAGGCTAGCTTTGCTGGCACAGGCTCCTGGCTGCTGCTATACAGTCTAGTCTCCAGAGAGCACAGTGCTCCCCTGTGGAGGGCATGTGCAGGGCCCTGATACCAGGCATACTGGCTCCTGATGCCATGACCTGTCATTACTGCAGCACAATTAGAGAGTTCAGGACCAGATCCTGATCTAACCCTAGTGCCGGCCCTGGGGCACAGGCCCTGGACCAGAGACGGACGCACAGGGCTGGTTTCTGCTGCACAGCGGGGATGACTCGAGGCATTCCCCTCCCTCCTCTGGGCCTTGTAGGGACATGTGACAGCCACAGCATGGCCCTGGGGAAGAGAGAGGCCTTCAGGGCCTCAGCGGCTGTGACATGCTGGGGGGACATGCTCACAGCATCCTTGGGGCTAAAAATAGACAGACCCCTGTAACCAGCTCTGCCTGGACAGGCCACAGGTGGTGGGACCAGAATAAGCAAACAGACTCTAGAAAGCAGTGGGCACACGCATCTCCTAGTGAGCTTCCCAGTGGGAAGTGGAGATGACCCAAGCAGAGAAGGACTGGGCCACAGCACAACTAAATAGGCCACCAGGCTCAAGGGTTGCCGAAGGGCCAGCCCAGAGAACCAAAAGGCCCCATCCCAGCTTGCCGGCCTCCAGAGCTGGAACTGGGGTCCTGGCTCCTAAACTGCCATGTCCAAGTTGAGCCCTCACTCACATCCTGGGCACCATGAATCTGACCTCACGGGTGGCAAGAAGGTGAGCGCTGCGGAGAGCAGGCAGTTGGAGATGACCTGAGGATTGGAGGTCACGGCAGACGACTAGGCTCCCTGGAGCTGATGTTTCCAGAACTGAGTGGGAAAGGCACCAGGGAACAGCCCTCTGAAGGGGTAGGGTTGCAGGCTTGGGAACCAAGGGCACAGAGCCGAGCGAGCCCTTGTAGCAAGCCCTGGGAACACCCAACAGCTGATGAGAACAGGCTCCTGCCTGTTAGACTTTTCAATCCCAAACTTCTTAAGTGCCGTGCTCCGCTGGCTAAAAAGGTTCAGTCACCAAAACACAGCCACCAGGGCGCCAGGCATCCGGGTAGAGGCCCAGGCCACACTCTCAGACGTCCAGCTCATGTTTTGAAAATATCACTCTCCTTGTGACTATTTCCAGCTTGGCCAGAGCAGTGGGGCTTTTCATCAGTGAGCCAGAGCCGCCAGCTTCAGGGCCTGGAGCTGGACCCCACGGCACCAGGTTCCCAGAGACCCAGGAGAGGTGTCCATAGCCTGTGCTAAACCTGAACTTCCCTGGAGGTACAGGCCTGCCTCCTGCAGAAGCTGACTAGAGGGCCAAAGGCTAGCAGGGCCTGACCACGTGCCCCCAGCCCAACCAGTCTGCACCAAGCCTTTCTCCTTCCTCCTGGGCCAGCATCAGGGAAGCTTGGCAGATGAGCTGCCTTTGCACTGGCAAAGCTGCCCGCAAGTGGAAGCTCTTGGTTCTACCTGGCCCTGTAGCTGGAGGAGACACAACATCATGGCAAGAGCCAAGGGGTGGGGGGCACTAGGCCAGTTCCCACGCCCTCAGAGTCTATGGGCTCCAATGCCATTCCATGCTCCGGCATCAATGCTTTATTTATTAGCTGTTCTGTCAGAGCTGGGAGCAGGCTGTTAAAATTTCCAGCAATTACGAATTTGTTCTTGCTTCCCTTTTGTTCCAAAGCCTTTGCTTCCTGTCCTCTGCAGCTCCTTACAGGGACACGCATATTCAGAGCTGTAACAGCCCTTCTGGTGAGCTGACCTTTCTATTGGGGAGGGCCTTCCCTTTTGTCTCCCTCAGTGTGCTAGCCTGGAAGCCTGTTTCCAGCAAGGTTTAACAGCCTACCAGCTGCCCGGCTCCGTGTTTGCGTTGTCTTTCTACATACTTGCCCTTTATGTACTGTCTCTGACCTCGGGCCGTGGCTCAGCCAGCAGAGCACTTGCCTAACATGCACGAAGCCCTGGGTTCTGTTGCCTGGCCTGGGTTCTGTTCCTGGTACCATGTAAACTAAGCATGGGGGCAGATGCCTGCAGCACTTGGGGGGTGGAGGCAGAAAATGAGAAGTCCAAGGTTGCCTTTGGCTAAATAGTGTGTTGAAGCCAGCCTGGGCTATATGAGACTGTCTCAAAAAAGAAAAGAAAAAGAAATAGACAGATGAAGTATATCCCTTAAGGGCAACACATCAGACTTATTCTTTACTATTTAATTTCCTTTCATGCCTGGGGATTGAACTCAGGGCCTCATGCGTGGTAGGCAGGCACTCTGCCACTAAGTCATATCACCAGTGTGTTAGTGAGGGTACTCTCAAGGAGCAGAAGGGGAAGAAGGACTGTACATACTCTGTAAAGGCGACTGATCAGTGCTTTACAGTAGCTGTCCATTCCACAAGGCTGGATGTCTCAGCTGGTCTCCAATATACACTGGAACCCAAAGAAGTAGGCCCTATCTAATGCCAGTGAAGGAAAGGACCTGCCAGCGAGAGCAGGCAGGCAAGGGGAGCAGGCTTCCTTCCTCTATGTCCTTTATATAGGCTGCCAGCAGGCAGTGTGGCTGAGATTAAGGGCGTACCTTCTCACCTCAAAAGATCCAGATGAAAAGCGGGTCTTCCACCTTCAAATGACTTAATTAAGAAAAACTCCCCCTGGAGAGATGGCTCAGAGATTAAGAGCACTGGCTGTTCTTCCAAAGGTCCTGAGTTCAATTCCCAACAATCGCAGTACAGATGGCTCACAGCCATCTATACTGGGATCTGATGCCCTTTTCTTGCCTGCAGGCACAAATGCCGACAGAGTACTATATAAATAATAAATAAATCTAGGAAAGAAAGACTCTCCCACAGATCTGCTCAGCCTCGTTGGTTTTAGTTAATTTGACAACCAAGACTAGCCTTCATACCCAGCAGCATGCTAGATTGAAAAACAAACCAACAAACTGGGACTGGAGAGTGGCCTGACAGTTAAGAGCTCCCGCTGAAGCCCAGGTCTGGTTCCCAGCGCCCACAGCGTTTGCCTGCTTGTGTGTGTGCATGCACTCCTGTGTGGATGGTGTCTGTGATCCTGGGAACTGCACCTTGCAAAGGCTAGACAGGAGCTCTGCGGTACAGCCCTAGCCCTTTGGTTTCATGACAGGGAAGCACTCTGACTTCTGAGACTCACTACTCTCCTGCCTCAGCGTCCCAAGAGTGGGAACACAGGCGTGTGAAGTCAGCCTGACCTCCGAGTGTCACATCAGTTGACTGTCCACTGCATGGACGCACTGGAGCCTGGTGACTCGGCTGTCCTGTCTGTCACACACCACCTTTCTCTCTGCAGCTGCCCTAGCGTCTTCTGTGCTGATGCTATATTTTTCAGTATTCTGTAATTTTCCTATTACGCGTGGCTACAGATATTTTTAATGATGGCTCCAGAGATTAAACTTGGACAAACTGAGTATGTCCCAGCATACTCAGAATTAGAATCAAATTACTTCAAGTAAAATATAGCAACAGTGAGTTTTCATTGGCTCTGCCCTTAGTGCTGTTTCTCTGTCACATTTCTGTCAGAAAGTCAATACAGCATGACTCTTGGTCCTTTGTGTGTGTGTGTGTGTGTGTGTGTGTGTGTGTGTGTGTGTATGATCAGGCTTATCTGGAGCTCACTCTGTAGTTCTTGAACGTGTGGCACTGAACTTTGACATTCCTCATGCCTTAGCTTTCCAAATGCTAGGATTGTACCCTGGGTAGTGTTCTTTTTGAAAGAAATCAAGGGTAGTAGAGAGACAGCTTGGGAGTCAAGAGCATGCGCGCCCCTTGCAGAAGACTCAAGTTCAGTTGCAAGAAGCCACGTTGCGCACCATAGCCTCCTGTGGCTCCAGCCTCAGCGGGACCCTGTCCACCGGCCTCTGAGGGCGCCTGTACTCATGCGCACAGACCCGCACCCAGACTGTCTCAGCAACTCTGCCACTGCGATGGTGAGACACAGCTGTCAAGGAGGGGAGCACAGCGGCGGGCAGGCAGGCAGGGCCCTGGAGCGGTAGCCGAGAGCTCACAGCCCCAGACACAACCACGAGGCAGAGAGGGAGACTGGGAGCAGCAAGATGCCTTCAAAATCTTTCTCTCCTCCCCCCACCCTTCCCAAACAGTTCCACCAGCTGGAGAGCAAGTATTATTGAAACACAGGAGCCCATGGGAACCATTCTTATTCTAACCTCAACACACAGAATTTAAAAAAACAAAAATCAAAGTTTAAAGAAAAAATCAGAAACAGACTGGAGATGTAATTTGGTCCAGAGTGTTTGCCCAGTATGCATGAAGCCAGGTACGGGGCCTGTGGAAGATCTCAGTAGGTAAGGCTTTTGCCAAGCCTCATGTCCTGAGTTTGAAGGAAAGAACTGACTCCTACAAGCTATCCTCTGTTCTAGTTTGATGTCTGTGGCTCTGGTAAAGACCATGACCAAATGCAACTTGTGGAGGAAAGGGTTTACTTTGCTTATATGTCCTAGGTTATAGTCTATGGATGAGGGAAGTCAGGGCAGGAGCTCAAGCAGAGGTCATGAAGGAATGCTGCTCACTGTCTTGCTCCCCAGTGGCTTGCTCAGCTTGATTTTTAATACAGCCCAGGACCACCTGCCCAAGGGTAGCACTGCCCACAGTGGCCTGAGCCAAGAAAATGCCCCTGGGAGCCAGAGAGATGGACCAGCAGTTAAGAGCATTTGTTAATTTTACAGAGGACCTGGGTTCAGTTCTTAGTACCCACATGTGGATCACTACTATCCATAACTCCAGTGCCAAGGGATCTGATATCCTCTTCTGACCTCCCAGGTCACCAAGCACACACATGGTGTACATATATGCATGCAGGCAAAATACTCACACATAAAATAAAATTAAAATTTTTAGACAGAGTAGAAAATGTTTCTACAGACTCACCTACAGGCCAGTTTGATGGAGGAAATTCTTAGATATGTACTTTCTTCTCAAGTGACTCCAGCTTGTGTAATAAAAACTAACTGGTATATCCTCTGACCTCCAGGACACTAAATAAATAAGTGTTAAGAAAAACAAACAAACCTAAAAACCACAATTGAGCATGGTGGCAATGTAAGTCAGTGATTCCCGAACTTGGGAGGTAGAGGCAGTGGGATCAGAGGTTCAAGGCCAGCCTCAGAGGGAGCTATAAGGAGAATTCAAAGTCGTAAGTGATGTGATGCTGTCACGGTCCTGACTAAGCCCAGCACTTGGGGGGTGGGGCAGAAGCAAAAGCATCTGTACGAGTTTGAGGCCTGGTTTACACACCCACAAAGAAAGTTTCAGGCTAGCCAGGGATAGACAGTAAGACCCTGTCTCAAACCACCCAAACAAAAAACCATGTCTCAAAAGAAGAAGGAAAGAAAGAAACAGTAGCATCAAATATGTCATGAGTCTGTTGTCCTCAGCACTGTCCTTTGCCCTGCCAATGCTGGGTGTTGCCGACAGAGGGCGGTGGAGGGACACTGCGTCCTCAGTGAGGTCCGTGCTGAAGCAGTGGGTCCCTTAGTTCCTACCAGCCCCAGACCCGGCCAGAAAGGTTTGTCAGGTTTCTTCCCCAGTGCCAGATGGCTCCAGGCCCCAGACTGTCTAAGGCAAGGGGCAGGCGCTCTTCTCTAAGCCTTCTGTTCTCCCCAGCGCTGCCCTGACGGCTCCTGGCTTTCGTTAGGGCTTCCTTTTTATTAGCTGTCTTCTTTCCCAGTGTGTAATTCTCTGTTAACATCCTTCAGCTTTAATAATGAATGAGAACAAAGTATAAACACACACACACACACACACACACACACACACACACACACACACGCATCCCAATGCCAGGACGAAACCCATTACTTTGAATGCTACCCTAAGAATTCATTAAAAACAAAACAAAACCCCTTCCTGTTCAAATTGCAACCACTGAGCCGTCTCTCCAGCCTCTGGCCTTGTTTGAGGCCGTGTCTCATTCTGTAGCCCAGGCTGACTTCCAACTCAGAATCCTCCTGCATCAACCTCCAGAATGCTAGGCTGGGTCTCAGGCCGGGCTACGGTGGCCAGCATGCCTCACCATCTCCTATGAGGAGGAGCTACTGGTGGCAACTGTCCCCATTTCTGTTTTTGAAATGCTCCTTTTCCTCATTTTGAGGGCTCTGTTTGGAGCCCGAGTTCTGGCTGGGCAGATTCTGCCCCATGCTGGCAGCCCCCCTGCTCAGGGCTCTCTGTTGGGGATCCCCCGCACGGCTTCTTGTGTCTGCCTGGCAGCTAGGCCTGGAGAGCCTGCTTTGGTTTCCGTGAGATAGCTGGATTTATAATTTAATATTTTCCATCAAATCTGGGACAGTTTTATTATTTTAAAAATGTATTTACTACCCATTTCTTCAGCTCTAGTTTTGTTGTTGGTGGTGGTGTTCTGTTTTTTGAGATAGAGTTTCCCTGTGTAGCCTTGGCTGTTCTGGAACTATCTCTGTAGACCAGGCTGGCCTCGAACTCAGAGAGATTCTCCTGCCTCTGCCCCCTGAAAGCATGCGCTGGAACTGAAAGCATGTGTCCCCATTGCCTGGTTTCTCCGTCTCTTCTTATGAGACACATTAGCACACACTGGTTTATCCTTGCAGTCTGTCAGGATCTCCTTCCTCTCTGCGGCTAGCCCACACCAGCATCTCCGTTCAGCGATGGATAGGCTCCCGGTTTGTTTCTGCCTACCAACTGCTGTGAGCACAGGGGTGAAAAACGCCTTCTCCAGCCCTAGCTTTCAATTCAATTGCTTCCGATTTTTTGGGTATGTGCCCAGAAAAGGATTTGCTGGACCATATGGTAATTCCATTTTCATTTTTTTTTTTTTTTTTTTTTTTTTTTTGGAGGAACTCAATACCCTTTCAGTGAGAACCTCTCTGCTTAAATTGACCAGAATTTTGCAAATGACAGAATGCTTGTGCCCAGCCTCCAGTAGGCAGCAGGCTCTGTTTCCCGGAGCAGCAGGCAGAGGTCCCAGACCCAGCCTATCAGGAAAGCAAGGCTTGCAGCTGATCTCGTCCCAGGGAGCAGGAGAGAGAGGCCTTTGGGAAAACAAGGACAGAAGAAGGCAAGGGAGTTACTGTCCGTACTCCTGGGATGCTCTGACTGTTCCATCCCTCCCAGTGAGACTGTAGCAGCCACTGCCCGTCTGAACGCTTCAGGGTGGGGAGAGGGGGAATCAGCCAGCTCAGCGTTTATTGGCAGCTGACTCCTGCTGCAGTCCACAGCCACACATCTGTGGCGATTTGTGCTTGAGTAGCACTAGGAGAGTGGAGGGGCTGTTCCCAGGCCTGGAGGAGAGGGACAGAGGCCAGGCAGGAAGTGAAGCGCTATCAGTATGCAGTCCAGTCTGGATCAGGAGCCGCAGCTGGGACAGGGAGAGCCAGCATGAAGCTGCAAGGTTGAGAGCAAAAGGCACGCAGTGTGATGTGACTGGATGCCTGCAGCTTGGAGGCAGCTGGTGCTCCTGAACTGTCAGAACTGCAGAGCCTCCGGGAGGAGGAACTCCCAGCAGCACTTGGGGCTAGCCCAGGGAGACAGGCTATGGAGTGTGGGCATGCAGAGTGGGCTGCTGGGACTACAGCATGATCCCACAGAGCATCACAGGAGCCTGTGCAGGGCTCCAAAGGGTCTGTAGGGCGCCCGAGACTGACACAGAGCAGGCAGTGCAATTCTCACAGAGGGCCCAGTCCAAGGCCTCGGCGAGCCCCAGCTCCTGGCACATGAGGAAGGGAGGAGCTGGGGTTACAGGCCAGTAGGCCTGAGCTGCCCACCATCTACAAGTCACTGGGATGGGAACCAGTGTGACTATTGCTTTGCCTCTGGCCCAGCGCCTCTGTTTGTTGGCAGGGCAAGCCAACAGCCTCTCAGGAGGACACAAGAGAGCCTCCTGCCCGCCTCCCTCACCATGGAGGAACTGCAGCACGTGGCTGTCTTCCCAGTAGCCCCAGACAGCAGCTCATGTGCCAACTACCCGGTCCCAGACTCCACCCCAGCTCTCTGACTGTTCCCCTTCCATTATCTTCTTAGACTCAGGCATAGGGGGCCACCCTCCAACCTTATCTGTCTCTGATCAAGCCAAATGCATAAGGTCCACCTTCCTCTGCTCAGCCTAGCCCCTGGTACCCATAAGGTTGAGTCTGAGAGGCTGAGGAGGCTGTCTGCTTGAGCAGGTCAGCTGTCAATGCATGTCATGGAGGTCAGAGCCGTCCTGCCCCCTCATTTTGCTAGCTGTGCCTACCTACCCTGGGTTAGCCTGGGTTTTTCCTGTAAGCACTTCCTCCTGGCCTCACAAACAGCACAGAGAGGGCTGAGCAGCCTTTGAGGGCAACTGCAGAGGGAGGAAGGCTGTGCTGGTGCAGTGGGTGCTGGGAGGGAGCGCTTACCTCTCTTGACTGCTCACCCCTCTCCTCCTGTCTTGCCAGCTGAGTCTGGTTGAATTTTTAGGTTTATCCACTTAACATAGACTCTGGAAAAAAGCAGTGATTTTCTGAGCCTGTTGCCATGGAGCCCAGCATTGTTGGGGGATAAAAGGTGTTGAGGTCTGGGCCCATCTTGAATGTGATTCACAATCTAGCTACTCACTTAGAACTTCCTGGGTACCTGCTGTGAGCCAGGAATCCTGGTACTGTGAATGTAGCAGCAGCTAAAGCACAGGTCCTTGCATCAACCCTTATATTCTGTGGTGGTTTGAATGAGAATATTCTCCATAGGTTCATATACTTGAATGCTTAGTCACAAGGCGATGGCACAATTTGAAAGGATTAGAAGGATTAAAAGGCGTGGCATTGTTGGAGGAAGTGTGTCACTGGGGGTGGGCTTTGAGGTTTCAAAAGCTCACCCTAATCCCAGGGTCTATCTGTCTGTCTCTTTCTCTCTCTCTGCATCTGTCAATCAGGATGTAGCCCTCAGCTACTGCTCCAGTGCTATGTATGTGGCCTTGCTCTGATCTATGATGATAACAGACTAAACCTCTGGAGCTGTAAGCCAGCCCCAATTAAATACTTTCTTTTGCCAGGTGGTAGGGGCACACACCTTTGAACCCAGCACTTGGGAGGCGGAGGCAGGCAGATCTCTGTGAGCTTGAGTTTGAGGCAGCCAGGTCTACAGAGTGAGTTTCAAGACAGCCAAAGCTACACACAGAAATACTATCTTTAAAAACAAACAAAACAAAACTTTCTTTCTTTTATAATAGTTGGTCCCAGTGTCTCTTCACAGTGACTAACACACATCCTAAAGGAGGGAGACAAAAGTACACAGATAAGTACAGGGCAAACCAGGGGCTGTGGTGGCCCAGGGAGCATGTCCCATCAGGGCTCTGGTACTCGGCCACCAAAGGTTCTGAAGAACAGAGCGAGACAGCAGCACAGGGCAAGAAGGGTCTGTATTAGCCAGGGCTCTCCAGAGGAACAGAATTTAGAGAAGATAGTTTTTATATAGGAAAGGTTTTCTGGCTCTTATAAAGATGCTACAAGAGACCTTAATATATTCTCTATAAAGAACTTATAGAATATATATCATACACACACAGAAGGCCCAAGAACACAGGAGTTTTTCAGGCTGGATGTCTCAGCTGGACTGTGGTGAATGCTGCAAGAACAAGCAGGCAAGAGCAAGAGCTTTCTTCTTCCACGTCCTTCATACAGGCTGCCAGCAGGAGGTGGCCCGAATTAGAGGTGGGTCTCCCCCCCTCTAAGATCCAGATCAGAAATGGATCTTCCCACCTCAAAGGATCTAACTAAGCAGAAATCCCTCACAGGTGTGCCCAGCCATTTGGGGGCTTTAGTTAATTCCAGATGTAGTCAAGATGACAACCAACAGAGGCTGATCTAGCCCCTGACCACCGGTAGCGCATTGCCAGCGGCTGGTATAAGTATAGTCTTTGATTGGCTCTGGCCAGGAGACGGAAAGGCTTGCTGGGTTCTTTCTCTAAGACAGGTTTCTTGGCTTGTATAAGGATGCTACCACAGAGACCTTAAAAAATGGCCAATAGCTTTTAAGCATCCTTTATAAGCACTTGAAAGCAACCAAAGTGTGGCTGCCACCTTTAGGTAAGACACAGTGGAGGTCTATGCCTGGAAAGGGGCCCAAGAAACCTGGGGTTTGGGGAGGCTGTGGGGGTTGGGATTTGAAGCACACTGTTGTACAGAGAAGGCAACCCAAAATCTACTTGAAACTTTCTGGGAGGCGCTTGGCCAATGTTTAATCTTGTGCACAAGGAGAGGAAGACACCAAGAAGGCTCCACCAGCTTGGCAGAGATGGGCGTTGAAGTTTGGGCGCAGCTGACGTGGAGAGCCCGGAAGATGTGTCTCCACCCTGGTGGGTCGGGACTAGGGCTGCGCTGAGCAGGCCCTCTCACCTGAGCTCGGTCTCGTCCAACAGTCAAGGTGATTGGCAGGGAATGTATGTGCGTGCCTGGCAGAGAGATACAGCACCACACAGACAGCAGAGTCCAGAGCTGCTGTAACAATCATGAACAGCATTAAAACAAGGCAACAACAAGGCCCAGGGCTGCAGATGGCTCAGCTGTGAAGAGCACTGTTGCTCTTCCACAAGACCCAGTTGGGTTTACTGCATCCACCTCAGGCTCACAACAGTCCGTAGTTCCCACTGGACTGGGCCTCCAAGGGCAACCACGCTGACAGGAACAGAGGCACATGCAGACACATACATACACATAATGAAAATAATAAAATAAACCGCTATGCACATTCAGAGGAGACTAGGATACTGTGGTGGTAGATTAAATAACTAGAAGGAAAACCAGACAAGATGAAAACATTTCAACAGATTTCCAGTCTGCTAACATGTGGATCTCAGGGATTGAACTCAGGTCATCAGGTTAGTTGGCAAGCCTCTTCACCCGCTAAACTGTCAAACTGTCTTGCCCTTGTGTTATAAACTTAGTCCCTGGGTCTGAGGAGATGGTTTAGTGTGTGAGGGCACTTGCTGCCAAACTGCACATTTTCACACACACACACACACACACACACCACACCCCTTATTAGAGAGCTCAATTAGAGCAGTGGGAAGTCAGCATGGCTGCAGGCATATGGTTATTGTGTCATTCAAATGATGATTTCTGTATCCCCCACATCTGGTTGCAAGCCTTGTTCTGAGAATCTCCTGCCTTAATGTTGTAATGGTCCCCAGTGGTCCCTTGATATGTCAATAAAGCAGCTTACAGCCCTTGATATGTCAATAAAGCAGCTTACAGCCAATTGCTGAGCAGGGGAGAGAATAGAGCTGGACTTCCTGCCAGCCAGGGGAGGAGGAGTTAGAAGAGGAAGGAGAGGGTTCTGCCAGGAAATTCAGCTACGGGAGAAGTCCAGGAGACAGCAGGAGAGAGAGCTCAGCAGAAAAGCTACGAAGTACCCTGGAATGTACACCAGGAGGAAACCAGATTAGCTTAGAGGGTAAAGATTAGAGTCACACTTGCTCAGTTCTTGTGCTGTGAAGCTTATTGTAAACAAATAGAGAGTCTCGGTTATTTATATGATAGCCGGGTTAGGAGTGAAACTAAGAGAAACAAACACAGCTATGTAAAAATAACTGTAACACAGCACAACCTGAATGTTGTCCTCTTTAAATGTCCTCTGCCAGATTGCCGTGTCCATTATTCTGAATCATGTTCTCAGGGCACAGGTGGAAAGCAGCCTCATTGGTTGGTTTTGCCATCAATGGCCTCGCCCAGTTCCTACCGTAGCCCTTGTTTCTCTTTGAATCGTCGTGACCTGGGCTTCCATGGTTCCCATCTCTTTTGGCATTCTGGTCTTCCAAACTCCACCAGAATGCCCATTAAGCTCTTCTTACAGTGCCTGAAAGCTCCGAAGCCCACTGCTCTGGACTTTTGCACATTCCTCTTGGAAACGGCTACCAACAGTTGATCACAGCAGCACCCCACTCTTGGCACTGTTTCCTCTGTATTACTTTTCATGTTTCTATGACAAAATGCAGTTTAAGGGCCCTAGAGTCAATCTATTATACATACAGTGTTCTGCCTGCACGTATGCTTGCATGACAGGAGAGGGCACCAGATCTCATTATAGATGGCTGTGAGCCACTATGTGGTTGCTGGGAATTGAACTCAGGACCTCTGGAAGAGCAGCCTCTTGTCCTCTGAGCCATCTCTCCAGCCCCACACTGCCAATAGTCAATCTAAAAAAATGGTCCCTAGAGGCTGAGGCCAAGTCAGAGTCTGTGTGCTGTGGCTCTCTTCAGCCCCACACCTTGCCAAGGGCCTTCTACACCCTTATTTTAGAAATAAGTCAAGTTTAGTAAAGCTTGCATTTAGTGAAGGCTAAGCAAGCTTCAGTTCCATCCCTAAGACACAGATGTCTCTCTTACGGTCCCTGACTTGGATGATGTCTTACTTTTCTATTGCTGTGATAAAAACACCAAGACATTTATCTGGGGCTTATGGTTTCAAAGGGTTAGCACTCATGACCGTCATGGCAGGGAGCATGGCAGAAAGCAGGACATGGAGCTGGGGCAGCTCAGAGCCTTATTTCTTGAGACACAACGAGAGAGAGAGAGAGAGAGAGAGAGAGAGAGAGAGAGAGAGAGAGAGATGAGAACACAGCGGGAATCGCTGGGGCTTTTGAAACCTCAAAGTCTATCCCCTATGACTCACCTCTTCAAGCAAGGGCCACCCTCACCTTAATCCTTCCCAAACCATTCCACCAGCTGAGGACCAGCTGTTAAAACACATGCGCCCATGGCGGCCATTCTCATTCAGACGCCCCAGGCGGCGAGGGGGAACCGCCTGGAGGTTCCGTGTGCTTAGGGAGGAGTGGGGTAAGGTTCTGAAAACACTGCAGGGGCAATGGAGCACAGAGCGGATGAGCACATAGGCTGAGTGCAGCTCAAGAGGCAGAAAGACCCTCTGCCGGGCCAGGTGGACCCAAAGGCACGCGGCGGGGCCGGAAGCCCTGAGGCACAGTCAAGAGTTGAGTCCCACTGCCCGTCCATTTCGGGGTCTGTTGCAGCCTCTGATGGTCATCCTGTCCAGTCATCCGTCACCAGCCCCCTCCCCCTAGTGGGCACGTGTGTGCCTACGTGTGTGCATGCACACAAATGTGCTATGTGAACTTTTTTTTTTTTTACTTTGAGCCAAAACAACTTCAATGATCCAGGAAGTGGGTACTGCAAGCTGTAAATATTTTAATGATGATAATTCAAATATACACAAAAGAAAATGGCATAATGAGCCAGTTTCAAACAGGCAGCGATTTTCCACAGAAACGGAAACAGAGCCGTGATTGCTGAGGATGAGCGGCGAGGACGGCAGCCAGCTCTTAGTGGGTGTGCAGTTTCATTCTGGGGGTGAGGGATGGGAGAGGCAGCGGCTCTGTCCACAATGAGCCCAGCAGACGCCATCAAATCACCCCCACCACAGTGAGGGCTTTCAGTGAGGCCAGGTGACTCACCATTTTAAAGAAAGCACCATTTGAAAACACATATTAAGTATATGGGTGTTTTGCCTCCATGAATGTCTGTGTATTATATGTGTGCCTCGTGCTCTCAGAGGTCAGAGGGCATCAAATGACGCAGAGGCACAATGAATGCACAGGGAACTGAGCCCTGGTCCTCTGAAGGAGCAGCCAGTGGTCTTAACCTCTGAGCTGTCCTTTCAGGTCCTAGAAGACAGCATTTCTGGGTCTATGGTATCATCAAATGTGAAACAAAGTGAGTGCTCTTCCACTGCCCCTTGCTCTGGGGAGTGCCACGGAGTAACCCGTGTGCCAGCTTTCTCCCATAAGGACTTGAGTATGTTTGCACTGCTAACTGATCAGCATTTTTTTTTTCAAGTCCCAGGTTGGAATCCAGGGCCTCCAGCCTGGAGTTTCTCTGTGTAGCCTTGGCTGTCCTGGACTCACTTCGTAGACCAGGCTGGCCTTGAACTCACAGCAATCCACTTGCCTCTGCCTCCTGAGCACTTGGATTAAAGGCATGTGCCACCCCACTCCATCTATGCCTTTTTTAAAAATCTACTTTGGGAAAAAGGGGCCCATTGTAGTGGAAATTTTGGTTTCTTTGTACATTCAGTTATGTTATGTAAATATATTTTTGTTTTAATCCCAAGTGTGGGATTTTAGTTTGAGCTTTAGTTTGTCCAAGGCTGTTAATTGTCCTCACGAGGGGCATGGCTTTTTCCAGCTTCCAACAGCCTGCCCTGTGCAGCATGGAGAGGGGCGTGGTCTAGGACTCTGAGGATATAAATTTGAGAGCCCAGAAAGCGTGGCAGTGGCGTGAGGTGTTGGCTTGTGATGAGTAGCAGCTTGAAGAGACCAGAGACCAACACTGTGGGAGTTTGGAGCAGGCAGATGGAGAGAAATTCTTTGGGGTGCAGCAGCTTGGAGGAGACTGCTAGAGATTGGTATAGCCCCCAAAGACCCATCGACACTAACCAGTCAGGAGAAGTGAAGGGGTCTGTGTCCTCTCTCCCCACTAACCTTCCCTCTCTCCTATGCAGGGCTGGGGGGTTGGCAGAAGGGAGGGAGAGGCCTAAACATCCCAAATAGAGTTTTTAAAATGGCCACTACAACCTGTGTGCCACAACACTTGTGTGTGGCTGTCAGAGGATAACTTTCAGTTCTCTCCTTCCACCGTGAGGGTCCGAGGAATGACAGTCAGGCCCCCAGGCTTGGCAGCAAGTGCCTTTGCCCACTGCGACATCTCACTGGCTCCCTTCATGCCCTTTTTATGACACTAACTTGGAAAAGTGGAACCTCTGTCCTTGGGAACTGCCCATATTCTAAGCTGCAGCCCATGTAAGCCAATTGAGGGTGTCGGATCCCCTGCCCTGGAGTTACGGGCAGTTGTGAACCACCGTGTGTGTTCTGGGCACTGAGCCAGGACCCTCTGCAAAAGCAGCCAGTGCTCTTAATGGCTGAGCCATTCCTCTAGCCCTTTCTTTTTTTGTCTCCTTCATTTCTTATTTCCTTCAAATCAAGACAAGAATCTTATTCTATACACTAGGCTGGCCTTGAAATAATAATGGTCGATCCTTCTGCTTTCTACCTGGATCTAAGAGGAGCCCTGTGTTAAATCATGTTAGCTTGTGTGAGCATCGCACAGACACATGCACATACATACTGCCGTTTAAGCAAAGCCATCGCAACACTGGTCTAAGGAACAGGATGGAGGAATCAGTGCTATGAGCCTAAGATATTCACTCTGCCTGCAGAGAGTAATTTTGGTTTCTTTAAAAAGAGATATGTTATGGGAATTAGCTAGTTGTGGTGGCCCACGTCTTTGATTCCAGAGGCAGAGGCAGGAAGATCTCTGTGAGTCCAGGATAGCCAGGGCTCGTTACACAGAGAAACCGGCCTCAAAAAACCAAAGAACAACAACAACAACAAAAAAAGTTATAAATGTCATAGGAATATTTTTGTTTTAATCCCAGGTGTAGGATATGGAGCTGCTTCAGGTTTGTCTAGTGCTCTGGCAAGGGCATAATTTTGCCAGCTGAAGGTAGTTTACACTTGGAATTCTGAGAACTCTTCAGAGGCCGGAGAGGTGGGATGGCTGCTGCCCTGGAGCTCCTGCTGCTGGTTGCTGTTGGCTGGATTACTGGATGGAGATATCCTGACGACCAAGATCAAACCCACCCCAAGGAACCCAATACCCCTAATCAGCAGGAAGTTGCCTGGAGATACTGATGCCCCCTTTCCCCTCTAACCTTCTTTCTCTCCTACCTAGCATTGGGAGGGGGTTATAAGACATAGGGGTGGTGTGTAGGGGGGTAGATAAAAGAACCCAATAAAGTAGCCAAAGAATCATCTACAAGGCACACAGATGTGTGGCTAGGCAGAATAGGAAATCTGATTAGAAATGCCTTAGAGGAAAGGGCAGGAGGTGAAGGGATGAATATTTTTAAAAGATTTTCTTATTTATTTTATGTATATGTTCTCTATCTGCATGGACACCTGCATGCCAGAAGAGGCATCAGATCCCGGTATAGATGGTTGTGAGCCACTGTGTGGTTGCTGGGAATTGAACTCAGGACCTCTGGGGAGCAGACAGTGCTATTAACCACTGAGCCATCTCTCCAGCCACTGACTATTTTTTTTAAGACCTCGGCAAACGGTTTATTAGGGCTGCTTCTGCTGGATTATCCCTTGCTTTGCTCTCAGGGGGGATTTTGTTTGTTTTGGTTTTCTTTTTCCTATATTCCATTTCAAAAAGGTTGGGAAAATGGCTGAGCACTTTGAAAAATTGCAGATGGAAATGAAGGAATGTGAGAAACAAAAATGGGTGAAATGGAAAGTCAAAAGGATCACTCCAGGGGCTGGAGAGATGGCTCAGAAGTTAGGAGCACTGGTTGTTCTTCCAGAGGTCCTGAGTTCAATTCCTAGCAACCACATGGTGGCTCACAACCATCTATCATGAGATTTGGTGTTCTCTTCTGGCATGCAGGTGTACATGCAGGCAGAACACTGTATACATAATAAAGTATCACTCCGTTCTTTTGTTTTTGAAAGGGTTGCAGAGTTGGCTGTGCAATGGAAAAAAGTTGCAGGTAGAGGTTGAAGCACTTGGGAAGTGAGTGGCACAGAAAAGGGAGAACAGAAGCTCTCAGACCCAGTGGCTGAGCAAGAGAACAGGAGCTCCCTGCAGGCTGAAAGAGGGAAGCTACTAGGCTAGAAGGCAGCTCTAGGCCCTACTCAGCACCACATGCTTTCAGTTTCAAGTTCGCACAGGCCCTGGGTGGGGCGGGGAGCCAGGTGTGTGGCCTGGGGAGGAGGAGGCTGTGCGGGGCTGGGCGACAGGATTAAAGACAGCTCATTTTGGAAAAAAAAAAAAAGGGGGGGGGGGTGTTAATCTTGAGCCAACTCTGCTGCCGGGGTGGGGGGGGAGAGGGGAGGGGGTGGGGGGAGGGGGTGAGGGTTGGGGGGAGCCTGGGATTATAAAATCACCAGGGTTTCCCCGGAAGTTTACAGCACACACCTGCTAATGGTGCAGCTCATGACTATGATAAGCGTGGCATCCTATAGAAATGAGAGATCTGAGGCGTTTTAAAGAGTCAGTGTTTTCTTAAGGAATGCATTCACCTATGTAAAACAAATACTATGTAACTGCGCTATCCAAAATAGAATTACTCCTCCACGCTGGAAGGGGCCGGTAACAGCTGTGCTAGAAGCCAGCTTGGCTAGAAGCTCAACATGGCAGAGGGAGGAAGCCATAAATATTGAACGGCAAAATAGAGCAAGGGGGATGAATATTGTCGAAGATTAGTTGCTTGGTGAAGGACAGGTTCGATTTGATGATTCTGTCATAGAAGAATGTCACTGTGAGGCTGTAGGAGCCTGTGGAAAGGTCCACCTCATTTCCTAAGATTGTGCAAGACTGGAGAGGCCTTCCTAGATTTCTTGCAAAGATTGGTTTCATCTGTAAACAAAGCCGTATCAGACCCTGGCTTGAGAGAGGTGTTGATAAAGACCCTTGCATTTCAGAATGCAAACGTCAAATGTGAAAGTTATTATATTAGCAGCACTAATGGATCAGTGGATAAGAGACACAACGATTATTAGTTCTCATGAGTATCATGCTAATATAGCAGAACGAGCCATAGGTAAGAGTCTCTGATATCAAAATGCCGGTGCTTCAATTGTGAAAACTTCAGTCATTTACAAAGAAATTGTGCCCACGTCACTGAAAGCCTCAGATCTCAGAATGTCCAGTGTGTTAACTGAGAAGGACAATGCTTTCTGCCGGAGAAGTGAACGAGCTGCTTCTTGTGGCGACCGGTTTTTTAAAAGAACACCTAGACTCCCAGGGTGTGCAGACATGCGGCAAGAGAGACCACTGTCTCAGTGAGTGCGAGTCCAACAGAGATATCCAAGGCAACTTCTTGCCATTGGGAAATGGTTTGGGGGCCTGGCAGCTCGAGGCTCCACAGCAAAAGGCATGAGCTGTTTCAGACAGAGCAGCTGAGAGTCACCAGGTTAGAGAAAAAAATAACTGATTAGTTCACTGAAAATGTATCTGTTTGTAATTCTCCCTAAACACAGTGGCTTAAAACAGAAAGGGGGGAGGGCTGAGAGAGATGGCTCAGAGGTTAAGAGCACTGACTGTTCTTCCAGAGGTCCTGAGTTCAATTCCCAGCAACCACATGGTGGCTCATATCATCTATAATGAGATCTGGTGCCCTCTGCTGCCATCTGGCATTCAGGCACACATGCAGGCAGAACCCTGTATATATAATAAATAAATCTTTCTTAAAAAAAAAAAAAAAAAACAGAAAGGGGGGGAATGTAGTGAGAATTTTCGGTTTCTTTAAAAACACAGAAATGTTGTGGGGATATGTTTTCGTTTTAATCCAGGTGTGGGATACGGGGCTGCTTCAGATTGTCCTCAGCAGCTGACTATGATCTGCCTTGTGCTCTAGCAGGGGCGTGATTTTGCCAGCTGAAGATGGTTTACATTTGGAATTCTGGGGACTCTTCAGAGGGTAGATAAATGTGGGAGCCCCAGGAGAGGCTGCTGTCCCTGATGCTGTTTGTTGTTCTTTGTTGGAACTCAAAACTAATCAGCAGAAGTAGTCTAGTGATATCTATGTCCTCCTTCCCCTCTAACCTTCTCTCTCTCCTACCTAGCGCTGGAGGGTTGGCAGGGATAGGGGGTATAGGGAGGTAGATAAAAGAATCCAATAAAGTAGCCAAAGTCCAGCCACACTGCCCAGGGAGGAGTCATCTGAAAGGCCTGCATACATTACATGTAAATGTGTATAACAAACTACAGGGAAACGCTAGTGTGAAAGGAAACTGAATCACACAGAACACTCGTAAACATCAGAAGTAGCAGGAGCAAAGCAGAAGACAGAACCAGGAGAAGGAGCATCAGAGAGGAGGGCGGAGCAAGCCGGCTGAAATACTGCAGCCCAGGAGAATCAGCAGAACTTTAGTTCTCAGCTGCGTTTGTCTCAGAGTGGGCAATTTTATTTCAGTTTGTAGTTTGTGTGTTTGCTTTTCAGAAAGGGTTCCTTGTGGTCCACAGGTCACTATGTAGCTAAGAATGATCCTGAACTGATCTTCCAGCTTCACCTCTAAAGTCTGGGGTTAACAGGTATGTGCTACCATGCCCAGCTCACTTGTTTTGAACATCAACAGTATAAATGTGTCAATTAAATGAAAGATTATCAGGGCCGAGAGATTGCGCAGTAGTTAAAAGCACCAAGTGTTGTTCCCAGCACCCAGGCTCACAACTATGCATAACTCTGGCTCCAAGGGAAAATCCAATACCTCTTCCAGCATATATGGGCTCCTGCATGAACACACACAGTAAGCAAACAAGTTTATTGCCAAGCATGGTGGCGGGAGGCAGAGGCTCTCTGGTGGATCTCTGAGCTTGAGACCAGCCTGATCTACAGAGTGAGTTTTAGGACAGCTATAGCTACACAGGAGAAATCCTGTCTCAAAAAGAAAAACCAAAACAATAACAATAAAAATAAACAGATAAATAAATAAAAATACAAGATTATCAAGATTAGATTAAAAGACAACCCTTATGTCAACACTGTCTATAAATTCATTGTTTATACATAATAAATATTTAGTATTTATTACATATAAAGAAAAAAGACTGGATACAGAAACACCTTGATAACACAATCAGAAGCCAGGGGGACCAGGCATAGTGGCCCAGGCTTGTAATCTTAGAAGCCAGGAAATGAAGGCAAGAGGCTCATTTCAAGGTCATCTTTGAAGTTAGCCTCGGTACATAGATGTCTCTGCAGGTTAAGGCACTTGCCACCAAGCCTGACCATCCTGAATTCACTTCCCAGGACCCACACAGAGAGAGAGATAACAGACTCGTGCAAAGTGTCCTCTGACCTATTATAAGCCACAAAAATAAAAATGTAACTAAAATGGGTATCAACAAAGTCAAAGCTATGGTAACATGGGCCTGATACTCCATGGCAGATAAAGTTACAAGGGGTGAAGGGTCACTGAGTAGTAAGGAGCCAACTTCTCCATGAAGCATGCGCACTAACAGAAGCTTATCAAAGACACGTGGACAAGGCCTGACGAAGCCAGAAGGAAACACACACCACCACAGCTGTGAGCCCAGCACCACGGCCCGGCCCAGCCCAGTGTCGCCTGGCTTCAGTCTGGGGCCGTATAGTTACACCTTTAATCCACTCTGTGTGCGTACAGGCTTACACCATTTCTTGGGGCGAGGACCCTCCCCAGTGTGCGGTCTTGACCGCCTGTGTGGGTTAATTGACCACAGATGCAGCAAGGACCCTCCCCAATGTGCACGGACTTAGTGCTCGGACCATGTTCTGGTAAGTGTGTCTGAGCCTGAGAAGAACCCCCTACACTGCTCTGAACACTTGGGCTTCATCTCTCAGGTCCATCTGGTCCGTAGGCTGCTTCCTTGTGGATTTCCCATCCTGTGACCTGACACAGTATTTAAAGTGTGTTACTAAACTCCTGCTATTTCGCCTTTTTTCATTTTAATATTTGCCTAATATATTTGGGCGGCCAATGTGGGCAAAAGCATTTTCAACGATTACATTCCCTCAAAGAACTGACCCTGTGACTGTATTAGTTACTTTCATCCCTGTGATCAAATGTAGAGGAATTTTAATTCAGAACATGGCTTTGCTGGCAAAGGATCACATACAAAGACTAGGTCTTTGTGATCCGGCTGGAATGCAGACAGGCTGGGAGGTGGTGGCACATGCCTTTAAACCTAGGAGACAGAGGCAGGCAGATCACTGAGTTCAAGGCCAGCCTGGTATAGAGCAAGTTTCAGGTAAGGAAAGCTTAGGTCCAGGCTGGTGGTACGTGCCTTTAATCCCTCTGGCTGGAGCACAGATACACCTTTACAATAAAGGTAAAGTTAGTTTGTAGAAGGAAGCACCCATGTTTGAAAGTGATGTTTAATTGAGTGGCAGACCAAGTGACGAATCAGAGAAAGATTTGACAGAATAGGATATGCCCAACTCTCAAGGGCAGAGAGAGGAGAGGGAAGCTACTTGAGGAAGCAGCACAGAGAATGCGAGGGAGGAGGCAGTTTTACTGGACAGTTGTACAGAGACAGGTTACAGAGAGAGAGAGAGAGAGAGAGAGAGAACAAGCCAGAGAATGAGAAGGAGCCAGAAGATTAGAACAGATTGCTAGAGTTAGTTTGAGGCCAAGCAGAACAATTCGACCAATTCAGAGGCTGAGAGAGAGGGCTGGAGAGTCGGCTCAGCAGTTAAGAGCAAGTAACTTGGGGCGCCGTGGTTAAGGGCACTGTCTACTCTTGCAGAAGACCCAGCTTGGGTTCCCCGGACCAACATGGTAGCTCATAACCGCCTGTAACTCCGTATGTCCCTTCCTGACATCCACTGGCACCAGACACGCACACAGGACACATACATACACACAGGCAAAGCACATGCATTAAAAAAAAAAAACAAAACAAAAAACATTTTAAAAAAACTTTGAAAGAAGCAAGTTGAGGGAAGGAGGGTTTGGTTTTGGCTGAGAGTTTCAGGCGCACAGTGCACCCTGCCGACAGGTAGGGAGGAAGGCTGTCAGCCTGCGGGAGGCTGCGAAGCACGTCACATCCGGTCAGGAAGGAAGTGTAGAGATGAAGGCTGGGGCTGAGCTCATGCTGTCTCTGCGTGGTTGTGTGCGCATGCGTGTGTGCTACAGGCGTGTATGGGGGGTACGCTCGCCGTGCAGGTGTGTGGAGAGGTTGACACCGGGATGTCTTCCTCATTGGTTCCTCTGCCTTACTTAAGACAGTGTCTGTCGCTGAACCCGGATGCGCCACTTGGGCTGGACTGGCCAGAGTGCCCTGGGATCCATCTGTGTCGCCTCCCGGCGCTGGGATCGCAAACGCGCTGCCCGCTCCAGCTTTTGCTGCGGGTCAGAGTTCAGGGCTGTGCGTGCTCAGCAAGCATCTGCCCACTGAGCCATCCTGCCGGCACCCTGCTTCCTTTTTACTCCGTTTGGGACCTAACCCCATTGACGGTGCCACCCACACTCACGGTGGGTTTTCCCTCCTCGGTTACAGACCTTTCCGAAAAGGTCTTCCCAAACATGCTTAGATGTGTTTCCATGGTAACCATAAAGCCCATCAAGTTGACAAAGAGAAAACCACTGCAGTCATCATTACGTAGTCATCTCTGTCTACTGCAAAAACACACTTAATGACTCGAACGTCCGTTTTTTGGAATCCAGCCTGATGACATACGTCTGTGACGCCTGCACACCGGTGCAGACGCAGGATGCGAAGTTTGAGGCCAGCTTGTGTTACAGGTCAAATTCAAGGCCAGGCGAGCTCTGCAGTGAGACCCCAAGAAAGCAGACACCGGCGGCGTCTGCTCTGCTCGCACCTGTGACCCGGCATTCAGGAGGCTAACTAGAAGGCAGGTCACAGAGCACCCCAGACCAGCCCGCCACAGGGCGTGCTCAGCCGGCTCAGAGAAACATCTCCCCTCAAAATAGAGCAGGGTTACTTTATCTGATGTGAGCGTCTTTATCCCTGGTCTGCTGTGGAGAACACTGACGCAGAAAACCTTTTTGCGTCCTTGGTTTTCTTTTTTCCCCCCCATTTTCAGTACTGAAGACTGAATCTCGAGCCGAGTGCATGCTAGGCAGATGTTGTACATCCCCAAACATCTCTTTACCTTTGACCATCTCATCAAGCTGTCCAGTCCGGTCTCAGGCTCATTGTACTCGGAGCAGGGCTTGAACTCACAGTCCTCCTGCTTCCTGGAACTAGGACTGTAAGTGCACATCCCAGGCCCAGATTTGCTGGGTCTGAAAAACACAAAACTCTCCAATTAGTCCGCATTCCACGATGGGAGACTTTTGGTCTATCTCTGTTTTAGTCACCCACACAGCGCAGAATTTGCTGCTAACAAGTGGTAATTGCTCTGCAGACAGCTTTCAGGAGGGCGGAGGGGAGCAGGGCGAGCTCATGAGCTCACCATGAGGTCACCTTCCTGCCTGGGTTTGCAGCTGCTCCGAGTCTAGGTTCCTCCTGTCTGACTGCCTCTGCCCTTTAGTTTCCTGGTAAGCTTCGATTTTTTTTTCTTTTATTTGGTAAAGCTTTTTTGTTTTTTTTCCTCTATGGTGGCTATAGCTGTTTTATAGATCATGTCTATTGCCAGCTGATTAGATCAATAAAATATTGCTTTCTTTTTCGTGGTTTTATGCTATCCACTAATAATCTGTATATTTTTATATTGTCAACTTGCTACTATGATTATTGAGCTAAAATCTCATTGTTGCAGGCTGGCTTTGAACTTGCTATGTAGCCAGCCAAAAATGATCTTAACTTTCTGATTCCCCTGCCTCTACCTCCAGGGTGCAGTTGTGTGCTGCCCTGCTAGGTTCATACAGCGCTGGGAATCAAGCACAGGACTTCCTGTGCTGAGGCAGGCACCCCACTAACAGAGCTCCAGCCCTGTCAGCACCCTCCTGAAGCTATCCTATGCGCTGAGTAAGTCATTTGTGGGATCAGCGAGTTGCTCAGGAAGCAAAGGCTCTGACCGTTGAGCCTGGTGATCTGAGCTTGATCCCCAGAACCCATGTGGTGGGGAGCTTTGAAGGCAGAAGCAGGAAATCACACGTTCAAGGCCAGCTGCAGCTACACACAGAGTTCGAGGACAACTTGGACTATATTAGACCCTCTGAAACAAACAGAACACATAGAATGTATCTGTAGCGCTCATTTTAAAAACTCTATTCGGGGTGTTTAGGCCTCAAGCTCCCTTCCAACCTCCCGTCCCTACATAGAGAGAGGTTAGGGAGGAGAGAGAGCCCCTTTACTTCTCCCGGCTGTTTAGTCAATGGCTTCTTTTGGGGTTACACCAATCTCCATCAACAGCAGACATAACCAAAAATCTTCTCCAAGGTGCTGCACCAGGGACTGTTAATTTATATCCTCAGAGCCCCAAGCCACACCCCTCTCTATGCTGTGGAAGGTTGTTCCCAGCTGCGAAAGCCACGCCCTGCACGAGACAATTAACTATAGCCCAACTAAAACCCCAATCTTGGGATTAAAACAAAAGCATTTTTACAGAGTATAACTGAGTTTACAAAGAAACCAAAACTGCTATTATGTTTTTATCAGTTTAGTCTTTGTTTAGGAGTTTCGCTAGGTAGCCCTGGCCGGGGCTGGGCCTTCTGTCGTTCTGTCATTTGTTTCACCGAGCACAGTATCTGACTGTCACATTCAGAATTCCCCCACACTTCAAAGGTGTGCAGCGGCAAGCAAGGCGCACCGTCTGCTGTTGAGTCACTGTGAACACTCTGGTTGCTTCTACAGGTTGGCCATGATGACTCCTGTTGCAGCTGAGGGGTTGTTTTGAGTACTTGCCTGCATGTGTCTGTGCACACACATGCCTGGTCGTACAGAAGCCAGAAGGGATGCAGGCTTCCCTGGAAAGGGAGTGGCACACGGTTTCGACCTAACACCATTTGAGGGATCATTTCTATAGGGAACCAAACCTTGCTCTCCAAGAACAGCAAATGGGGAGTCACCTTCAGCGTCCCCTAACCCCTAAACAGGGTCTCTCTCTACATGGCTTTTTAGGGCCAGGCTGGCAGTCACGGATAGGCCCATCCAGGCCTTAGAGACAAAATGGGGACTTCCTAACTCCAGCATCTGATGCACGGGGTTCTACAAGGAACAGTTTCCCTACTCAGTGATGCAACTGTTCTGGATCAGTTTGGATAAAAGCTGGATCTACGTTTAATATCATCTCCAACAGAGTTTAACAGATGCTTACAAAGACGTCATTGGGCTGGCAAGACGGCTCAGTGGGCAAGGGCGCTTGGCAACCAGCTTCCTCTCATCAGATCAGAAGCTACGTGGCTAGAACTGACTCCATCCGGTCATCTTCCACTTCTGCACCCATGCTTCAGGCATGCATGCCTTCCTCCCCAAAAAAGTTAAAAAATAAAAAAAATATATGTATATAGAGTTACAATCTTTCGGATTCTTACACATTTTTTTCCCTGGCTTTTTAACCGGGCTTACTGAGCTATTCAGAGAAGACCCCATTGCTCTGGATGCTCCCTGGGTCTTTAGCAAGATTTCCCAGCCCTTCCTCCCACACCTGAGCCCAGTCACTCCCCCGACTCCCCCGAAGAGCACTCGTTTTTTACAGTGGGAAGCTGCATTCCCAGACCACGGCCTAGGACCAGCTCCGTGCCCCAGCCTGGAGTGGGCTCATCCCACCTGGCTACAGGCTGGTTCACCGGAGGAATCATGACCCCAAGCAAGTCTGTTGGTATAATGTTCTTTTAAAATGTATATGCCTTACCCTTGTTAATTCAAATGCTGATTCCCCCCCTCCCCCAACTCTCTGGTTTCAATCTGGATTTTGCATTGTGATACTCACTAAAGCATCCTGTCTCAACTCTTGTGTAAACAGGACACAAATAAAGCAACTAGATACAATGTTGTGCAATGGGAGGTGCCAGAGCACAGGAAAGAGGGGAGGAGCTAGAAAACAGGAAGGGGCGAGAAGGAGGAGGAGCTCGAGGAGGGAGTGCACGAGGAGAGCAGCTTGGAGAACTTGGAGCATGAACCAGACCTAAGATTTCACAAAAAGCAAGTATAATGTGGGAAGTCTAAATGTTAGGAAACTGAGGGCATGGAGGTTTAGGAGGGAGTAAATATTGCCCAGCATTGTGTTCTAGGTTAACTAAAAACCCAGTCTCTATGTGGTGATTTGGTTTTACAGCTGCTGAGGATTAACAGCAGCGATACCAGAAGTTAAACCCATAGTAAATATCAATAACTCTCTACAATACAAGTCAGGTTCGGTCTCTTGAAGTGAGCCTGCTTCTGCCTGCACGCAGGCTCTCTGGGCTGAGCAGGAAAGAGGCCTCTGGTTGTCCTCTGGCTTGTTCTCCAATGCCAAGCCTTTGTGGCCACAGGCACCAACCAATCTGGTCACAGGAAAACACCTCTCTGCCCTGCTTGGAGGATCTCACCTCGTCATCTCCCCGACTGGAACTTGGGGGCTTCTGTGGCTTCAATTGTCTCCATGCAGACTCCAGAACCACCTGCTGATACCTCAACTCAAGAAGTTGACTTTCCCTGTCTCAGCCACTTAAGCTACTCACCTGTGCTCGGGCAGGACCTAGGGCCAGTGCTCACCTGGGTGATTTTGCCTGCATAGACCTTGTGTTGGCCTTGGCAAGGTCGCTCGTGTGGCCTCCTCAGCCTTTTCTGAGTCCCATGACCTCTGGCGGCTTTGTACATGGGCCTGGTGGTTGGTGGCCGTGTTGGTTGCCTCTAGCCGGTTGTCTCAAACTTCCCAGGATGTAGAGTTCCATGCCACCCTTGTGAAGGCTCCACTGACCAAGGCAACTCTGAGCCTGTTCAGAGCTGACAGGCGCTGATGTCTCAGTGGTTGCTGTATGGGAGCTGGTGGAACCTTCAAAGTGGAGGCTGGCCCAGGTCCTTGGGTCTGTGGTCTTGCCCTTCTCGTGGATCCTGTTTGTTGTTGATCCAAGGTTCTCTGCTTACCCATGGTAGCTCATTCTCTCATACAGATTCTTGCCACTGTCGGCCATCTTGATGGGATGGAGCCAAGGGGCCCTCACCTCAACCTGCATTGTGCTACATGCACTTTCAACCTTCAAAATGCGAAGTGGAAAAAGCCTACTTTTCTTCCTAAGTAGTCTGTACAGCAAACAACAAAACATGCTAACAGTTAAGGGAAAATACAAGGCACACAGGAGGGGATTCCATGGGGAACCATAACCCCGTGATCTTACTTAGAAAGGCTGATGAAGAAATGTCACCAGAGAACCCTGAAGCCAGGCCAAATCCCACACAGGTTCCTGCTAGGGCTATCTGGTGGCACACAGGGTTAGCCCAGACTCTGGCCTCAAAGTGCATGGACTGCATACGGCCTCAGAGAATCTCAAAGACCTACCTGAAAAGGCCAGGGTGGGAAATACACCAGAAATTTCCTTAAGGTAGCCCTGAACTATGGCAGGACCCACGGACACACACACACACGGTCTGAAAATAGCTGGTTCTTGAGGACCTCTCTTATTCAGAGGTGGTAGTGAGCATCAGAGCCAAGGTTTCATCTAAAGGTCAGCGAGTGACAGCTAGCTCAGCTCCCCCAGGGGTCCTGCTAGTTGTTTATAGGATCAAGGAGTCAGCCCCATGCTAAGCCTCTGCTACACACGCAACTGGGTCTGACCATGGCCAAGCTCACTATTCTTTCAAGGAGTCACTCTTCCTATTTATAGATGAAGAAACGGGCTTGAAATGGTTAAGGAAGTGCGCAGGCTCACTACACTTCATGACACAGGGCGTGGGTCGTGCAGTGGCGTCCGAAGAGAGCTTGCCGTGGAGCATGGCACACCTTGTCCTAAGGCTGGCGCTTGTTAGCTGCGAGACACGCTTTTCCAAGTCTTGGTTTCCTCTTCTACAAATGAGGGACAGCAAACGTGTCTGCTGCCTGGCAATGGGAGGCTGTGAGGAGCAGTAGCAATTCAGAAAATGAAAGATTAACGTGTGTGTGTGTGTGTGTGTGTGTGTGCACATACACGCAAGCTCATGTGCATGGCGGTACTGGGGATGGAACCCAGGGCCTTGTATACACCAAAGAAATGACCCGTCACTGAACCATACCCCACCTAGATTTTAGTTTGTGTTTTTGGAACAGGCTCTTGCTACACAACCCAGGCTGGCCTTGAACTAAATTCTGGGTTAAAGTAACTTTGCTATAGGTGGCAGAACTCAGTAAGTCAGAGTAATGTTGAGAAGGCAGAAGTCTAAGAACGCTGCTGTCTGGAGGAAGTGGAGGGTGATGGAAGACCATGAAAAGAGCTGTGGCAATTAAGGGAAAAAGCAAGGCAAGGTGGTCCTGGGGCATACGGCGTAAGGCTGGATTCAAGAAGGGCCGTGCAGCTTTCTATGTGACAAAGGAATCATTTTGAAAGGTTCCTAACTGGGACTAGAGCTGGCTCGCTGGTTAAGGCCACTGGCTGTCTTACAGAAGAGGCTCTGGGTTCAATTCCCAGCACCCACATGGCAGCTCACAGCCGTCCATAACCATGCAATCCGAAGCCCTCTTCTGGTGTGCAGACAAAGCACCCACATACATAAATAAACGAGAAGGTTCCTGACTGTGGGGGCGGGGTGGGAGAGGAGAGTCATGCTGGGAATGAGACGCTGGTGAGTTTGGCTCAGGTGCCACTCCAGCAAGCGATGCCTGGTGGCAGCAGTGGAGGGACTGCAGGTGGACTGGTCAGTGTCCAGCTGCACGGGGGACAGGTGCTGCCAACCTCACAGGTGAGAAGGGAGAGAGAGACTCAAAGAGAAAGGCCTGATCAGGATGCACAGCTGTGTTCACTTGTGGGCCAAGGAGAAAGGGCACACAGCCCAGGACCGAGATTCCCGCATGAGCTGAGTGCAGACAGCTCGGTAGGAAGTCAGGGGATAAGGCAAGAAGCAGGACCACTTGGAATGTGTGCACAGCACACTCTTCCAAGCCACACCTCAGCGTCTGATGCCTGCACTTGCCCCCTTTAGTTTTGCTTCACTGGCCCCCACAAGCCCCCACCGGACACTGAGCACTCTCCAGGATGCTGCTCTCAGGGTCCCTGCAACACTTCTTCTCAGGACCAACTCGGGACATGGCGGTGCTCCTGTCTGCTCAAGAGTGTGCTCACGCTTTCCCTGGACCACAGCCTTTCTTTTTGTTATTGTAGGGCATCAGTTCTGAGGCTGCTGGGCCCCCTCATTCTTACACGACTCCCAGCTGAGGCAGAATCACACCAAGAGGGTTCCATGCACTTACTGCCTGTTTGAGGGAATGCTGGCTTCAGGCCCTAAATTCTCGCTAGCAGTCACCTGCTGCTACCCAAAGGTGCATTTGTTACATAAATGTTGCAGGATATTGATCCCATTGTGAATCCCAAAACTGTGAACTGTAAACCCTGTTTCTTTGGTGTGGTTGAGCCCTATCACACACCTTTAATCCAAGAACTTCCTGTTTATTGTAAACGGGGTTATGGTGTGGTTCTCCCAGCCCTAGCACACACCTTTAATTCAAGAGCTCTCTGCATACCAGTTCTAATAAAGTTAACCTTAGATCAAAAGGTGGAGCTGGAAACCAGCTGACATGGATTGGAGGGGAAGGAGGGACTTGGAGTTGAGGGGTATTTAAGACATCGTGGGGACGAAAGGGCTATGAGCTCAGGCTCTGGCTTTAGCTTAGGCTTCATCTCCTCAGCTCCCTGGCTTTTTGGGTTTTGATCTAGCAAGCCTTTGGCCTTGTGTTTTTTTTTTTTTTTTTTTTTTTTTTTTTTTTTTTTGGCCTTTTCCTCCTGGGCTGTCAGCTGAGCTAGTGAGCCTTTTGGGTTTTTTCCATCCAGACCTGAGCTGAGAAGGAAGGTCAGCTGGGTGCTTTCTCTGCCTCTCTGAGCTAGCAGGTGCTCACCCCAGCATCTGGCTCCTGAGTCTTTACTGGTAAAATACAACAGTTTGGGAGATTCTTTCAACAAACACATAGGCTTAGGTGAAACTTGGAACGGGTGGGAAGTGAGGGAACCCTTGAAAGGTGGGTCTAACAAAAGCCTTCAGGTCACTGCGGACCCGGGCTTCCTGGGAGTTATGGCAGTGCTGGACTTTGGTGGTTCTTTCCTGTTGCTCTTTATTGGCTGTCCTGGACATGAAGGGACGGCCTTGCTCTGCCACAGGTTCTATCCATCATGCGCTGCCTGCTCCTTGCACTGGTCAAGGAGGGCCAACAGGCTACACAGTGAGACACTATCAAAAAACCTGAAGGCAACTGGTCATGGTACCTTGACAACTGTGGGCCAATGAGCCTTCCTACATAATTGATTTTCCTGGCATTTGTTAATGCAGAGGTCAGGCACTGGTGCAGTGCCAGGAAAACCTTCCATTCCGGCTAGAAAAGGGAAGGCCACAGAGGCTGCCGACATTTCGCACACTGCTTGGGTACTGAGGCAAGCGCAGTTTACCCTCTGCTGAGCAGAGGCCACAAAAGCAGTGGTCTGCCTCTTCACTGCCACAGACCAGGGGCTACGCAGAGCCCAACCTCTAGGACCAGGCCAAAGCCTGGTCAAGCTAACCACAGAAACACTGCTAGAGGAAGATTCCTCCCACCCAGCCTTTATACGCAAGACCTCAACACCACAAACTTTATTAAAGAGACGTTGCAGTTTGATGCCAGCTATAAGCTAATCACATAAAACGATTATCAAACTATTCTGGTAGAGCAAAAAGCTAAAAGCAAGAGTGACTCCCAGCTGTTTGTGGTAATGCCAGGGCGATAACACAATTGGAAACCCAAAGCTGCTCGGAAGGGGAGAAAAACACCCCATTCTGTAGGAAGGTGGACATAAGGACGCAGAAATTTGTTTTTGTTTCATATTTTATTACATCAATGGCTTGAAAATTATTTAACTTCAGCAAATATTGGAAATAGAAAAATGAATTCTGCAGAATTTCACAAATAAATTTCCCAATCTCCACTAACAAATGTTGTAATTCAATGAATGGCTAAGCAGTTATAATGCTATGGACATTCACCACAATGACTGTGCTGAACTAGAAAACAAGCAAAGAAAGACATGGAAATATTACTTACAACAGCATTATTACAACATAGTTTCTTTAAAATTTAACATGGATTTCATCACTTCAAAAGATATACAGCATTTCCGTTATATTTGCAAACTTAACCTTATACATCTTTTAAAATCTTGAAAAAATTTTAAGCAATCTGAAAAGCACTCAGCAAAGTTTTAAGTCTACGTAATGGAATGCTATCCACTCCAGTATAAATTTTCGTCTTCGAGAAGGTGGCTGTAAACAGTCATTATTTTACAACATGCATAGACTCTACTGACCTTCCTTCTGAACTGTAATTGTAACGTTCCTGCAATTGTGCTTTGCTACAGTGAGGAGAAGCTGCAGAGACCTGGGAGTGGCGGGAGGAGCGCTGCACACCATCGTTAGACTCAGGTGACCTAACTGCCGTTAGTCAGTCTGAGGCAACGTCTACAGGAGTCCTGGGTCACTAGGTGTACAAACAGGACAGACGAGAGGAAGACAGCCCTGTTCTGTCTTTCCTTTGCTTACGTGAGAGCAGGGTCCAGGTAGTGTAATGCACTGTTTGGCTTATTTTTGGTGTGCAATTATACCAATAGTCCATCTGATATTTAGAAAGATAGAAGCAGGGTGTAGTTGAAATTTAAAGTGACAATGAACTCACTTAGAGTGGTGTGTAGTACTGAGGAAACTGTACATAAACAATAGTCCTCCGCAGTAAGTTTTTAGCCTTTTGTTTTTTGATTAAGGTTTGTGACCATCATTGGGTGGGTCATACAAAAACTACCGGAAACCATCTTTAGGGAGCTGTCTCGACAAACAAACAAAGAGGCAGTGGTGTGCTACACGAAGCTCCGCTCCTGCCGACACAGCACCGAACTGTGGGACACTGAGCTGATCAGCACAACTGAGGCCTGGGACCCCGTTAGAGCTCTCCTGCAGAGCTGATCACCGCTGCTGACCAGCCAACACAATATTCAAGTAACAGGGTGTTTAAGTGGATAAGGGAAAAGAATTACCTAAACACTTTACACGTTTACATAAAATTAAATAAAACAAACTTTTAATGCATACGCAATACAGTTTATATCTTTAGGGATCTCTAAACTAAAAGTTAGACTATTATTTGTGACCATGATACTATATTTTGCACAATAACTTATATTTAGAAGATTTTCCCACAAAAATATATAATTATGACATTCACATTGATAATTTTTAAGAACACAAAGCTTAAGTGACATTCCATCAGACTCAGGCGTCACGTCCCAAACCTACCCCGCTGATGCCCCTAATTTTTGACATGTTGAACAGTCACAGCTCAAGACCAGAGCCCTCGGCTTTCAAAGCTAAGTGATTTCTTGGATTTACATCACTGCAGACTGTGTCATGAAAAAGTTTAAAACATGAAAACTATTCCAACAGCAGCCAGGCAAAGACCACTTTCCCCCTTCCGTCAAATGAAAATGGCATGCCTCTCTCCCTTGAAGAAAAAGGCAAAATCAGCTACACTGGTCATACTCAGACCGACAGCTGACTCTTCATGGCTGGAGGCCACTCAGTGCTTGGAACCAGGAAGGGACAGGACAGAATGAGCCTGGGGCCTGGCACAGCCACTCTGCTTGCCACACCATCCAAGATGATGAATAAGTCTAATCACTGTGGAGAGGGAACAGATCTATCTTATGGGAAGTAGTCTAGGCACAGAGACAGACACGGAGCCACTGGCAGAGGACATGCAGAAAGCTAGGTGAGCAGGGCTTATCAAGTGCTCTAGTGTCCCGGGAGGCCTGTGCAGCGTGTAGGCGGACCCTGCCCTATGTTTTCTTCCCCCTTTCAGCAGGGCTGATGGAAACACAAAAGCTGCCCGTGACTAGTGTCACTCTGCTGCCTCCCTGGGTTGGGACTTGGGGCTGCGCCATGGCTCGCACCTGTTGCCAGGCTCTTCTCCACCAGTGGGCGCCTACTATTGGACAGGTTGAAGAAGTTCTTCTGTACTTGCCTCTGGAATGACCCTCCTCCAGACTTATCAAAAACAGTGTATACCCCACCCCCAATCTAGATTTCTATAGCTGAACCTCTTTCTAAAGAGAAAATCAGCCACATTTTTAAAAGGGGGTGGGGGAGTAGGGGAAAGGTGCTTAGGAGTCAAAAACATCGAATTTTAATTGCATATTTTAAATTCTTAAGAACTCTGTTCATACCTTAAAGCATCAACTTTTTTTTTTTCTTTTTCTTTTTCTTTTTGGTATTGAAAGCAGGAAAAAAAAATCCAACTGCTGCAAACAACAAAAGATATTTCCACACGGTTAGTGCAGCCTCAGCTGGCCATGCACGCTAGAATGCCGCCTGACCGTCTGCAACTCAAGGCCCTGCAGGCCCACAGTCTGCTAAGAGAGCAAAAGTGATTCTGGAAGTCTCAGAACATCTTAGAAATCTTTGTTTGTTCCCAGTCCAAGCAAATGGCATTACATACCACTCTTTCGATAGTTTTCTTTCCATCCTGGTCTCACTAAGCAACACATCCATCACTTTTCTGTCCTCTCTGCTGCTAGAAGACAGGGGACGGTGTGTGTGAACACACCAGTACACACATGACACAAAGGGACACATGGAGTGATAAACGATGGCCAGGCGCACTGTTTAGGATGGTGTGCAGCGTCTAGAAAACCACCCCAGCTTCCTATTATCTTGTACTGAGCTGACCTGACGTTTACAGGCTGCACTTAGTCAAATCTGCAGGCGCTCTCTCCATCTGCTACACCTCAGTGATGTCATCTTTGGCAAGCAATAAACTTTAAATAAGACACTTGAACAGAAAAGGGATCGATAACATGGTTGCCAAAAGGAGAAGGCACCAATTCCAAATGTACAAGCACCAGGTACAGTGATATGAACCAAATCTCTCAGAGTTGGGTGATGATAGTGGTAGCTGGGGAGTCAAGAAGAGATGGGGTGCACCCACATCCTGGGATTACAATGCTGAAGGTTGAAGGCAGAAAGCGTTGAGGTCCACGTTCCCATTAAGCTACAATGTCCAAGGACAGTTGCTGCAAATGAGCTTTTACCACTTGGAAAGGGAGAAAAGGGAAAGAGTTAGGGGAGAGAGAGAGGGGAGAGGAGCCACCTGACCTATATATAAACCGTAACTCTACCCTCTGTTTTGAAAGACAGGAGCTGTATCAGGAACCTTGGTATGATAAAGGTTACGATGTGGTCTGCCAATGGATTGTGATTTCCAAAGAAGCATGGTATTACTTAGGTGGCTGCCCCAGAAGAGAAGGGGAGAAATTTTCTAGAAGGCCTATAGGGCCTTCTGAGAATTACACTATGCACAAAGTAGAAACTGCAGGCCATGCAGGAACAGAGCTGGGCCTTTCAAGACTACCTGTTCTGAAGCTGTTGACTGGGAGAGCTGCCATTGTTGGGGCTCAGGGGAGCCAATTGGAGGGTAGGTCCCAGACTCGAGGGAGGTGTGCAGGCCGTGGGTCCCCCAGCCCTTAGGCAGAATGAGATGCAACGGAGCTCTCTGGGAAGTCGTGCCAACATGGAGGAACGAGCAAAGAATTAAGGCAGATGTAGCACAGGACTGGAAGTGTATGCCTTTTTTGGTAATAGCTGCTTGTCCACAGAGATGTGATGCAGATGGCTAGCGATGTCTTGGAATACCTGATATCTGGGTAACACGTCGTCCACACCAAGTGTTCAAGCTACCAGCAGGTTTCAGGAGGCAGATGCGTATCTTACGTCGAGGACAGAAGCAGCCTGAAGGAGGGGAGAAAAGAAGGAATGAGAGCAGCAGTCAGCACACACTGCCTCTGGTGTCCTCACAGACCATACAGCAAGCACGTGCAGGACGAGCACTCGTGTTCCAGGGAGGAAGCCCTGATTCATCTTGGACCAGTTTCTCTTTCTAAGCTTCAGTTTCCCTGTTTGCTGAAGGTGTGAAGGTGTGATAATGATGCTTTCTCGGCCAAGTCAGACACATGAGCTACGGGTCCTGTCCTCAGGGCTGCTCAGGCAGGCCTGTAGTCAGAATTACATGCACTGGCCAGAGGGCGGCCCTGACACCCGGCTCCCCAATAGCTGGTGGCTCCTGCTGGGACCCTGGACTGTGGAACAATCTTCCTTAACAGATGAAAGCAGTTTTTCATTTGCCTCTTTTGTCTTGCTACTGGGGAAGCAACTGGGCTACAAATCCAGAATCTGAGAGCGTGGTTCCTGCAGGTGAAATGACACTCTAAAGAACAGCTAGCGAAAGCAGCTCCTCTCTAGAGGAAGGCCACAACTCTTGGTCACTCTGACGTTAGGTGGCAATCTCTAACCCATTGCTCCATCACCCTCCATAGTGGATCTCAGACCTCCTGGACTGCTCTCCCTTCTTTAGGAGGAAAAAAGTCTTTAAAACTGACAGGTCTTTGTTTTAGTGGGACTTGTGAAAATCCTGATGTTCTCCATCCTGTGTGAGGATAGAGATCCCTAGCTGCTGGACACAGGATAAACAAGCGGGTGAAGTCAGCAAGTCTCCATGCTCTGAGCGCTGGCCAGACAATCACCAGCATTCTAACAGCTCAGTCCCCAGGCTCTTGGTGAACTTGAATCATCACAAGCCAATTTCCTTCTACAAACTAACCTCAGAACAGCAACAGAAGGGCTGGGAGAGAGGGCTGTTGATGTGACAAGCACAGAAGGGAGGCTGGCAAGAGAACTCAGGGGACAATGAAGTTCACGCCACCAGCTCTGATGACCTGAGCTTGATTCCCAAAGCTTATAAGTGGAAGGACAGACCAGTAGGAAGAAGGGAGATAGTTTAAATGGCCAAATGACTGGAAACAACATGCAGGTAATACCCTCTGTTTTGTCCTGTCTTATTTTTAAAGAGAAGTTACAGGGATGGTCCAACAGCACAAACTCTAAGACGTCACTGGTTGGCATGAGCCGGTTTCAGGAGAGCATGAACACACTGGGAGAAGAAACTGAAGCAAAACTGCCTGCAAAAGAACTGGCCTGTCCAGCATGGCAGTGGGCCTTGACTTCACCCACAGATTTCTCAAACCACCTCTATCAACACTTGCTCTGCCAAGCCACAGTCCTACTGATCTTGTTTCCAAGAGCCTTGGGAATGGTATTAGGAAACATGCTAGAAAGCTTCCATTCTTGCAAATTCTAACTCCTTTTCTCCCTGCCTCTAACTTTTCTAGCAGGGCAGTCAACATGAGGCAAACTGACTGCTAAGGTAGAGCTTGCTTAGAGGTCACGTTCTTGGCCCTGAGCAGGGTAACTTGAGAGCACTGCTCACACTGCTAATGTGTACATTTAACACAACTGCACAGACCTTCTTGTACAAAGTACTCAAGAGTCTAATTCTCAGAGTGCTGTGATGCAACGCTTTCCTTAGAGGGAACCATCTTGAGGCCCTGCACACAAACAACACGAACCAACCAACAGAGAAAGTCAACTTCAGGTATCAGACCAGTGGACAAGTCCAGAATGGTAATGACTACCTCGCCTCACTTCGCCTCGCATGCTTCTGTGGCAGAGGAGGCACAAGCACACACAGCATGGTGCCCTCTCCTGAGGTGGGTGCAAGCAGCACGTAAGCAGTCCTAATGCCGCATGTGCAAGGGGACAGATGTGTCTCTAGGCTGAGGCAGCTTCCTTCCTGACAGTACTGATGAAATGACTGTCACCATTTCCAAAATCACAATGCTATCACAGAAGTCCCAACAGCCCCAGGATCTAGAACTGTCTCTACCAGCCTAAGCTAGCCACCTCTGGACAGCATCAGAAGCTGGAGGGTGCCTGCTGGACACCCCCAACGAGCTGCTAAAGGCATGCAGACTCACCCAGAAGGTCAGTAGCCCCTAACGTGGCCTAACACTTGAGGCCTGCCTGAGCCAGACACTCTTCAGCAGCTCCTGATGATTTTTACAAGTGCAGAAGAAAGCCAGGATAGAGTCGTGTGGTCTGTGGCGCAGTGATGCCACCTGAGTCAGCGCGCACACTACCGTATTACAGGTAAATGACACTGAGTAACGGGAACGGGAAGGTATTTCAGCAGCTCCAGAGACCTGAGCTCGGCCTGCAGTGAGGAGATGAGCCGTTCCAGACTTACCTCATCTTCTTCCTCGGGGATCTTGGTGGCGCTTTCCGGGGACCTGACAGGTCTCTGGTTGCTGGGCCCATTGGTCTCGTCTCTACCATGCTCTGCTTCCCATTCTTGTAACACTTCATCTATGTTGAAGCGGCGCCGATAATTTACAAAAAAGTTTTTCACCTGAACAACTGACTTGTTCCCAATCACATCTGAGATTGCCTGAAAATCTCGCCCATATTTCCTGATGGCTAAGGACAGAAGAAAAAAAAATTGTAAGAGAAAAAAACATTTAAAAACTTTTATTTATTTATTTTATGTATGTGGAAGTTTTTCCTGTATGTATGTATGTGTGCCATTTGTGTCCCTTGTGTCTGCAGAGGCCAGAAGAAAGAGTCAAATCTTCTGGAGTTTCATGTGGTTCCTGGGAATTAAACCTGGTTCGTCTCGAAGAGCAGAAAGTGCTCTTACCATTTTAAAAAGCTCAGTTCAGGTTAGGGAGATGGCTGAGTGGGTAAGGCACTTGCTGATGATCTGGAACCCACCAGAACCAGAACCAGAACCAAACAAGAGAAATGCAGCTGACGCTTACCCCTCTATCCATAAAGGCTCTGACCACAGACGCTATCTCGGCATGCTACAGCAGTGGAAACACGGCAGTCACCTTTAGGGGTATCTTACAGACCCTGTCTACTAGAAACCTTCCTTAGAGCATGTGACAGCATACAAGTTGCTGAGGTTCCCGTCAAGTGCCTGTGGACATTCTGCTGGGAACATTCTGCCTTGCTTTTTCGGAATCCTCACTCGAGAAACATTTCTGGTCTTAAAGTGCTAGGATTTATTTTGTCTTTTGACACTGGCAACTCTCGAGTATAATGCACTCACACCCTCAGCCAATTGTGGCTTTCAGGGTTAAAAAAAGCGGGGAAGGGGCTGCACAGGTCTATAATTCCAGCCCTTGGGAGCTTCAGGCAGAAGGGTTGAGCTCAAGGTCAGCCTAAGCAAAAGGTGAGATTGTCTTAAATAACTAAAATCACAGACTGAGCGTGTTTCACAACCGTATAGCATCTGCCTCGCATGACCCTAGATTCAAACCTCAGTACCAACACACACATGCACGTACACACGCCTAGAGTGATGGCCATGAGACAAGCTTCCACGCAAGCAGAGCGACAGCAGAGTGGAACATGGCACTTCCCTTATATCACCACAGCTCCCGTGAGCTAAGCAGAGCTCCCTCATACCTTGTACGGCCAGAAGCTGCTCTTCTGTAGTCCAGCGTGCATTGCACTTCTGAATAACCTAAGATACAAATGGATTGTCAACTCATTACACACATCTTTATGCAACTTAATGAACTTTTTTTGGTGTCAGGATTTGATATAAACTTGGTTCTTGAAATTATGTCTGTATATCTTTGCAAAACAAGACACTGGAGATATGTACCACAGAGAAACTTCAAGAAAATAAGCTCGGCCCTAATTCTGAAGTAAACAGAATCCTACCTCTGGAAGTCGGTAAGGCTCTATTCCACCATCAAGCTTTTCTTTAAGAGCACTGTTCGTCTGCTTAATGTTCTGAATCTAAGAGAAAAAAAAGTTTCATTTTTTTCTTTTCTTTTTTTTTTTAAGAGTTTCATTTTAAAAAGAAGAAGACTAGAAAACACATCTTTGATGGGGAAAAATGGAAAATCTTAACAGTAAAATTTCTCCAAACTTAACTCCAACCAAGTTTAACATCTTTTTTTCCTATTTTTGCTTGACTCAGCATACTTAGTTTTTGTATTTGTGCCCAATCACGAGAGAAAGAGAGAGAGAGACAGTGACAGAAATCAGCCACATTAATTTTGCACATGGATACCCAAATAAAACAGACACCAGTTGTGCCTTTGTCCAGTGTGTGGTGGGATGGAACTGTGACTTTTAGCACTTTTCACTCTTTGGAAAACCACAGAAACTGTAAGAAAGTCAAGGAAAGAACGGGCGGGCTGTGAGGGCAAACATCACAGACACCCAGAAGTGGCAGACATTCCCTGAAGAAAAAAGAATGTGCTTTGTTTCGTTTTGTTTCATGCGTAGCCCTGGTTGTCCTTGAACTCAGTCTGTAGACCAGGCTGGCCTCGAACTCACAGAGATCCACTTGCCTCTGCCTCCCCAGTGCTGGGATTAAAAGGTGCGCCACCATCACCTGGCTAAGAAGAGGTCTAATAGCAAAGGAACATAAAAGCAAGGCTTTCGAGTAGGGAAGGAAAGGCACTGCTCAGTCACCCCTCTCTCTTCCCTTGTCCTGGAGAGCAAGCCCGAGACCCTCCTCCAGCACGTGTGCAGGCAGCACGCTTTCACCGTAAAGAGTCTTACTGAGGTCACTGCACAGCTCTGTGCAGCTGGCTCTCCTGCCATGTGGGCTCTGGCAGACTCAACATAGCTGGGCTTCCCCTGAGCATCTCACTGGCCCCCTTCCAGCTTCTGAAACAGCCTTTTATACCTACATAACCTTTTTTTTTCTTCCCTATTTGCCCTGTTTTCTCAAGACAGGGTCTCACTATGCAGCCTGGCAGGCCTAGAACCTGCTATGCAGGCGAGGGCTGCCTCGACCTCGCAGAGCTCGGCCACGCCCCCTTCTGTGCTGGGAGTAAAGGTGTGCATGACTGCTTCTGGCTCCTACACGATCTTTTAAAATTCTAACTTTGTCAAGTGCTTTAAGGCTGGGTTGTTTCTGAGATAGGTTCTCTTTCTGTAGCCCAGGCTGGTCCTGCCTCAGGCTCACAAGTTTGGGACTAAGGGTTAGAACTGGAGGCCAGCCTGAGATAGCAGACCTTGTCTTCAGAAAAAACCAGCAGAGACGGGTGCAGAGGTGGAATCCAGGATTTAAAATCAGAATAAACAGTTTAGTGGTCAACATTTTGTCAACTGGAAAGAAAATTGAGTAAGAATCAGGATATGGCTGTGTGTGGCATTTAAAGGAAAAACAAAAAACAAGCAATGTAGCCCATGTGGCTGGCCTAGGGCCCTCCCTGGGCCTCCCAGGTAAAGGTTTCATTATTATTATTATTTTTTTACTTCATCTTGTTCACAGGAACTCCTCTCTCCCGTCACTCAGGAGACTCCTGCCACAAGCTTACCCACTGAAGAAGTGGACACTTCCAGCCCAGCCCCACAGTCTTCAACGCTGTGCTAGTTCCTGAGAGCCAGGAAGGGCAGAGCACACGCGCGGGCAAGCAGCAGGCTGGGGCTTCTGGTGGAAGGCCTTTGCTCCCCTACTCACAGGGCTAGGCAGGGTGGCTCTGCCTCCATCTCCTTTTCTTACAGCCCTGAATACAGATCCCAAGATTACAAAATGGCTTCTGCAGCTGTCAGCAGGAGGCACAGCAAAACCCTGAGACTCACAGAGAAGAGCTATAAAGCTCCCTGGATGCCTGAGCGCCCCTGAACACAACTCAAATAGCAGCTGCTGACAGCCTGACAGTGAGACTTCTTCAACTGCTAATAAGGTTTTTGTTACTCTGAGGTGAATGTTTTCTTTAGGGTTCTCAAAGTTACTGTCTCTCTGACTGGCGGTGGACTTGACTCTTGAAGGTCATCTAAGCACCTGTGTCCTCACTACCACGTTAGGCTCTAAGCCCTTTCTCTTCACAACTGCCAACCGGAGTAATTATTTCAAATTAAAACACTCCTGTCCTTGACCCTGCCTCGAAAAACCAGACTGTTTCTCATTCCATAGTTAGTGGCAGAGGAGCTTCCTCTTCCCTCAGCATTTCATCCTCACTTAGCACAGCTCCTCCACCAGCAGCAGCACAGACAATGCCGTGGAGCAGCCACCCGGCAGATCTGCAAGGATCAGACCTCAAGGACTAATCGCCTCATCTGAAAAGAGGTCTCTAGGAAGATTAAGTGACTCCCCTAAGATCAGAGCAGAGCCATGCTGGCAGCAGCTGGAGAGCTATCCTCTGACTCTGCGAGGATGCTTGTGTAAACCCCCCCCCCCCCCCGCTCCTTGAACCAAAAGAAAGACAGAGCCATCAATCTACCCTTTTGGAGACCACCAGAAGGTCTGACCATATTTGACAGCTGGATTCCCATTACTAAGTCTTAACTAATCAAGCTGTGGAAGAAGAAAGGGCAAGAGAGGAGAAGGGAAGGGGAAGACTTAATGAAAGGCCCATGCTAGAGTGCTAGGCTGACCATAAAAACAGTATGCATTAACTAGATATATGACTACTGGTGTGTGTGAGGTCTCAGATACAGCTGATGGCCCTCCTTTAAAAAACCTGTTATTACAAGAGCATCCATAAAATGTAACAGATATCTTAGAATAATTCTAATAAAGGATGTACAAGCCTTGCACATCAAAAATGACACCACACAAATAATTAAAGATCGGCCCAGGGGAGGGGCATGCTATCTCCATTCATCAGAAAACCCACTGAAGACACTAATTTGGTGGAACATGCCTTTAACAAGCAGACAGATCTCTGAATTTGAGGCCAGCCTGGTATGCAGATTGAGTTCCAGAATACCCAGGGATACATAGAGAAGAAACTCAAAAAAAAATTAAACCAACCAAATAAAAAAAGATATTAATTTGATAGCTGTAACAAAATCTCAAAATTCTAGTAGAATTGTTTTTTTTTTCTGAAAATTGAAAAGTGATACAAATTCTTAAAGAACTACAAAGGGCTAAGGATAACGAGACCTCGGGGCTTCACTGCCACACATATAAACTTAGCAAGCACACCGCACCACGGCACTATGCACCAGCAAAGCACGGGCAAGAGAACACAGGACACATCAGACCTGCCCATTTTTACACAAAGGTCTCAGTGCATGGCAGGGGAGAAACGGCAGCCTTTTCAGTAAAAAGTAGTTGGTGAAATAGATGCCCATACTTAAACACTTACATGTATAACACCACGCCCAGAAAACACTTTTAAGTAGATTGAAAATCAAAATACAAAGGCTGAAACAATGATGTTAAGATGATAGCCAACGCAGACTTATCACCTGGGAAGGGTTATTTTTAGAAGATTTATTTACTTCCTGAGTGTGGGTGTTTTCCTGCATGTATGTCTGTGCACCATGTGCGTGCCTGGTGCCTGTGTAGGTCAGGACTCCCTGGCCTCACCAGATCCCCCTGGAATTGGACTTAGAGATGGTTGTCAGCTTCTATGTGGGTACTGGGTATCAAACTCAAGTCCTCTAACCAGAACAACTACTCTTAACTACTGAGCCATCTCTCCAACACCTAAAAGCTCCTTACTAGTACTCAAAACCTACCTGTAATCCCAGCACTCAAGGAAGCAGAGGCAGGTGGTTCTCTGTGAGTTTGAGGACAGCCGGGTTTACACAGTGAGAGTAGGACAGCCAAGGCTACACAGAGAAACCTTGTCTGGGGGAAAAAAAGAAAAGAAACAAACAAAAAAGCAAAGAAAAACTACCAACCTGAGAGGAAAGATTGAGAAACTGTGCTACTTTAATAAATTTCAGAAAATACTGTCAAGGGGAGCAAGCAGAAGGCCATGAGTGGTAGATTATCTACAAGACGGGTAGGAAAAAGGAGATTCTATAAGGAACTACAGAGGTAGATGCAGAAGCACTGGTAAGTTTGAGGCCAGCCCAAGCTATGTGGTGTGATGCTGTGTCAAATAAACACATACACGCCAAAAACAAAAACAAAAACCAACAGTCCAATAGGAAGCCAAGGACAAAGACTGGGCAGGCAACCTGGGGCTGGGGGCGGCTGACAGCCCAAGGGTAAGCAATGCCAACAAAGCCCAAGGAGGCCTCAACACAATGCACTAGAAAAACATCACAATTTCAAGACAAGCGTTAGCAACAACGCAGAACAACCATTATCAATGGGAACAACTGTCACCCTGAGGAGACTCCACAATGCCTGGGGATATTGAAGGTGATCACCGCTGTGTAGAGGCTAGGGAGGTTACAGTAATCTACAGTGTACTGTAGGTTGGAAATGCTGGTATGGTACAATCAAAATATATCTAAGCTGATAAGACCACTCTGAAAACCCTGAACATGATGGTTCTACTCTTGGGGACTCAATAGAGATGTGCTCTAAAAAGATGCATGCATGATGCACAAATCCCTAACGTTCTCGGTAAGAGTTTGTGTGATAGCCCCAAATGGAAACAACCCAAATCTCCACCATAGCAGAATGTACTGCTAGTGGGTATTTATAAAGCAATGAGTAAGAGCAGATCAAAACTAACAGCTTTATAAAACACGAGCACAGGAGAGAAAACCATAAAAATAAACATAATCTTATGGTAACATAAGAGTGGACTAAGCCAGGCCGTGGCGGCACACGCTTTTTAACCTCAGCACTTGGGAGGCAGAGGCAGTGAGATCTCTGTGGGTTTGAGGCCAGCCTGGTCTATGAGGCCAGGCCAGGACAGCCAGGGCTATACAGAGAAACGTTGTTTCTTTTACCCAATTCCTTAGAAATGAACCGCTGTTGGGGACAAGAGTTCAATCCTTAGACGCCAAGAAAAGTCAGAAACAAAGAATCAACTCCACAAACCTGTCTTCCGACCTCCACACATCACAGCGTATTCACCACCGCCAATATTAATAAGCAGATTTTTTTTATCTTTTCTTTTTTTGTTGTTTTTATTTTATTTTTATTTTTTAAATAATTTTTATAGTTTTTAATTAGTTTTTATTAATTACACTTTATTCACTTTGTATTCCCCCCATAAATCCCTCCCTCCTCCCCTCCCAATCCCACCTTCCCTTCCCTTCTCCATGCATGCCCCTCCCCAAGTCCACTGACCAGGGAGGTCCTCCTCTCCTTCTTTCTGATCCTAGTCTATCAGATAGCAACAGGAGTGGCTGCGTTGTCATCTTCTGTGGCCTGGTAAGGCTGCTCCCCCCATCAGGGTGAGGTGATCAAAGAGCAGGCCTATCAGTTCATGTCAGAGGCAGTCCCTGTTCCCATTACTATGGAACCCATTTGGACACTCAACTGCTATGGGCTACAGCTGTGCAGGGTTTCTAGGTTATCTCCATGCATGGTACTTGGTTGGAGTATGAGTCTCAGGAAAGACCCCAGTGCTCAGATTTTTTGGTTCTGTTGCTCTTAGTGAGGTATCCCAGAAGCAGAAAGACACACACATATAGTATATACTCACTCATATAGACATATAATATAGGATAAACCTACTAAAATCTGTACACCTAAAGAAACTAATCAAGAGGGAGGACTCTGGCTAAAATGCTCAGTCCCCATCCCGAAAGGCAAAGAGGATGGACATCAGAAGAAGGAGAAAACAGGAAACAAGTTAGGAGCCCGCCACAGAGGGCCTCTGAAAGGCTCTGCCCTGCAGAATATTAAAGCAGATGCTGAGACTTATGGGCAACCTTTGGGCAGAGCGCAGGGAATCTTATGAAAGAAGTGGGAAACAGTAAGATCTGGAGAGGACGGGAACTCCACAAGGAGAGCAACAGAAGCAATAAGCAGATATTTTAAAAAGAGAAATAAGCAGCTCCTTTGGCATTTCTAAGCCTGGAAAAAACGAGGCAAACAGTGAGGTAGGGCGCCCTGGCGCGCACTGGGCTGGCAGTACCTGTCTTTTGATGGAGACCAGCTCCATGTCCAGCTGTCTCAGCACCGTGGTTGCAGCAGTAGCATTGGCAGACACAGCCTCCACGTCTTCTTGAGAAAGAAACATGCCTTTTGGAGGTTTCCTTTTTGCTCTGTTTTTAGCTTGTGTGCTGTGCTTTTCTTTTTTGACCTGAGGAACTGTCTCAGCAGGGGGCACCTGCATGATATACATATTTGGTAAATGAAATAAAAAAACAAAAATGTCAAACGAGTAGTAGTACTCAAACAATCTAAAGCAACCACCATGCTAACCTAAGCACCACCCACTATGAGGAAGCTTAAAGATGAGAAGCTGTGGCTATGAACAAAGAACACCCCTTTCTTCAACAGAAACAGTCTATTCTATGTCTTCCAGACTCTGCTAATAAGTAACACAGGGAAAAACAATAGCCTGTATTTTCTTATGAGCTTTGTGGTCATGAGTTGTCAAGTGAGCAGATCACCTCTGGGGGTGTGGGAGGATGGAGAAAGGAGGGGGCTTTGAAAAACCTTTCCATTAAGAAATATGAACTTTGGGGCTGGAGAGATGGCTCAGCAGTTAAGAGCACTGGCTACTCCTCCAGAGGACCCCTACATGGCAGCTCACACTGTCTGTAACCCCAGTTCCAAGGGCTCTGACACCCGCCCACATGTATGCAAAACACCAATGCACATGAAATAAAAATAAATTATTAAAGAAAAAAAAACAAACTTCAGTATGAAATCTGGTATTTTATACATCATTTCTTCTTGGACAACATTTAGCTTTTTGCAGTGGCTTATATAATTTGCTCTACAAATGTGCTGTCATTTAAAAAATAAGTCATTGGACTAATTTTTTAAAGTTAATATCAAAACCTTCACAAATTAAAAAAATATAAAAGCTTAGCAATAAAAGGATTATGTCTTATAGGCAATCATTTAAACATAAGACTTTTAGATGAGCATGGTGGTGATATATTTGTAATTCCAGCATTTGGGAGGCAGAGGCAGGAGGATCAAGAATTCATTCTCAGCTACGTGGTTTATAAGAGACAAGAAAAAAAAAAGGTTAATATTTTTACAGGGATAGCAGTCAAGGATAAAACTGAACATATATTAGATGACCCTTTTGCTTAACATTTAAATATGTGGTAATAAATACCATTAAGATATTAGCAGGCAACAAAGTACTCTGTGCAATGTTACCCTACTTCATAAAGCCTGCTTACTCACCATGCGTGCTTTAACAACATTTTACACTTAGAGTAAGATTTAATCTATTTTCTTCTCCAGTCAGAACTTCTACCACATAAATAAGAATTACAAAAAAAAAAAAAAAAAAAAAAAAAAAAGACAAGGATCTCGTTCCTCAGGCCGTCTGTGCTGCTGGCAAGAATGGCATCAGAAATGAGGACTCTAAGTGGACGCCCCACGTATGGGCGAGGCGGCTTAAGAAGCTTAAGTAAGCACACGGGGCACTGAGGCACCAATTCAACTTCTAGGAATTATTTTAATGAAAAACTGTGTACAAATACTTAAATACATGACTATTAACTGCTCATGATGGTGATGACTTAGGCTAGAAAGCTGTTTAAGATCAGTTAAGTCAATTCTGAAAGGCTCGTATGATGAAGTAATACATGCTTATGTATATAAGTATATTTAAAATAAATTTCAAGAACTGTACAAATTATGACATCACTTTACTATATTTTAAAAATAAAAAGTCTGAATTACGTACACATGTGGGCATATATGTTTTAGAGAAAGTTGTCTCAGCAGCTACCAGAATTTAACAGGGACTGTAGGTGCTGCCGCTGTAAACTTTAACCCTTTCTTTTCTGAACTCCATTGCCTATTTATTATAAAGAGCAGGTAGCACTGCTAGAATTTTACAACTAGCCTTCTGTTTTTCCAAGCGTAAGTAGCCATTTCTGCCGTTATAGGACAGAGCTAAGATGCCTCTGCTGTTTCTGAGTGGTCATGGCTCCTGCCCAAACGCCAGGAGCTGCCTGGGTCACTCTCTGCTTTCACTTCACAGTCAGAACCACTGAGACGCAGGTGAGCAGCCCTGCCTCCTGACCATCATTCTCATACAGAAAACAAAGGGAGGTGGGCTTTTCCTTAAGGGCTCCTTTCCTTACGGGTTCCTTTGTTACACACAAACCATTCTAAATACTGTAAAGCAGGGCTGGAGAGATGGCTCAGAGGTGAAGAGCACTGGCTGCTCTTCCAAAGGTCCTGAGTTCAATTACCAGCAACCACATGGTGGCTCAAAACCATCTATAATAAGGTTTGGTGCCCTCTTCTGGCGTGCAGGTGTTATATGTAGGCAGAACACTGTATACATAATAAATAAATTAAAAAAAAAATACTGTAAAGCAAGGTGCTGTTCATAACGTCCCATCTGAACCTTTGGACTTAGCACTCAATATACTACTGAACAAGAGGCAGGAATGAACGAGTAACAGCATTTACTGCCTAAGAATATACAAGAAAAATACCTCCTTTTTGCTTTCCTTGTTTGGATCAATCTCAATGTCAACGGGGTTACCTCCATTTGTTTCTTCCAGTTCATCCTCACTGGAAGATAAGAGCAGGTGACCGAGATGTTATTCTGTATTAATTCTATCCCACATAAGTATAAAAACTTAAACAAATTTATTCTAAAGCACACACTGCTAGGACAAACATTTTTATAATTCAGATAGAATTCCAACTTTGTAGTTCTTTTAGTCCAGTAGTCCTAAACCCTCCTAATGCTGTGACCTTTTAATACAGTTCCTCATGTTGTGGTGACCCCAACCAAAATATGATTTCCATTGCTACCTCATAACTGTAATTTTGCTGTAATGACTGCTAATGTAAATATTTTTGGAGACAAGAGGCTGAGAAGCACTGCTCTGGAGATAAAGGAATTTTGCCAGAGTCCTGGCCATTAATTCTGTAGAAAGTCGTATGGGAGGTCAATGACCTCTCAGGTGCTACTATTATGATCTTGTGGTGATTGTAGATCCCTGGTCCATGTACTAACAGATGAAAGAGCACATGGACCAGGGCACATGCACAGCAGTTCTCAGGACCAATGCAGGAATGCAAAGAGGAAGCCGCAGGGATCAGCTGGCTCTCTATGCCATTCACAGTCAATCTTGATTGTCATTTAGCATCTGCCTGAAGCAACAAACTCAATGTATAATCAAACTAGGCCTAAGATATAAAGGAAATAAAAGCTTTGATCAAAAGAGTTACTGAGCCAGAGAAGATGGAAAACTACTTTAATCCCAGCACTAGAGAAGCAGAGGTAGGTAGACAAATGTCTGTGAGTTCCAGGCCAGCCAGAGATACACAGAGAGCCCTTGGAATGTATCACAGAAAACCTGGAAAGCCTAAGTTTCTGAAGGACACATCTACTCCCAGTAGTCTAACAAAAAAGCCTGTAGGCGTGTGCGCTGCCTTCTGAGTGCTAAGCATCTCCTTTCTGAACAAACCTGCCCAGGAGTATTAAGCAGAACCTTCACGACTGACCCTAGACCGCAGCACTGATCTATGCTGTATGTGAACTGAGAAAGCAAGAGGTAAGGTACATCCTTCCTTACTAAAGTTTAGTGAGCTATCCAGGCTGGGAGACAGGCTCAGTGATGGGAGGGAATGGGGGAGACAGGAAGAGAGGGAGGAGGGGAGGGAGAGAGAGACCAAAACTAATAGCAACAACAAACCAATGCCCTCCTAAGAGATTCTGAACAGACCCTCTGTTCCTCACACAAGACACAGGAGAAGAAGTGTTCTCTCACTGTACTCATTGTGAGCTTGGCAGGGTCTGGAATCACCCATGAAACAGGTTTCTGGGCACACTTCTGAGGGATGCTGGAGAGCGGGTTGGCTGAGGGCTGAGCCAGCACCATCCGTGGACTGTGCTCACGGAGGAGTAACAAGGAGAAAGCGCAGTGAGTGAGCCCCAGCCTCTTCTCACCTGACTGCAGACGTCAGGTGACAGCTGCCTCAAGCTCCTGTCCCCATGATGACCTCTTCTTCCTTGAGCTGTTTTTGTTACAGCAACAAGGTAAGTAACTAATACAAAAATCTTATTTTTTTTCTTTTTAAAGCAAGCTAAGCATAAACACATGCCAATGATTTTTTTGTTATCATACTCAATAAATTCTAACCCATGAAACAACCAAATCCCTTTTAATAAAGGGTGTCACCTTTAAGGGGAAGAGAATCTGTTAAAGTTCACTGGCTGCAGAAGCATAGAGGTTTACCAAGGGACTCTCGCATCCATGGCCTCTCAGGAGCAGCCCTGGCCTCTCAGTGGTCAAGTGACACCCCAGCATGTGCTTACCTCTCCTCCCGCTCCCGCTTTTGTTTCCGAGCATGACGATCCATCACGCTGGTTTTAGTTCTTGTTTTCTTCCAGGAGTAGTAAAACTTCACAAGACTTGCTATGGATTTATCTGGAAGCTAAATGCAGAAAGCTAGTGTTCAATGGTCAAGTAGGCTGAAGACATATTTCATAAGGATCATTTGCCATATTTTAAAATATACGGAAAGGAAAACCTCACAAAATTCATTTTCTTTTTAAAAACATTATTTTAAACTTTACAATAAAAAAGTAGGGTCTGGAGAGATGGCTCAGGGGTTAAGGGCACTTAATTACAGAGGACCCGGGTTTAAATCCCAGTACCCATATGGCAGCTCACAACTGCCTGTCACTCCAAGATCTATCTAACTTTCAGTTAGACATACATTCAGGCAAAACCAATGCATATAAAATAAAGGTAAATAAATTTAAAAAAGAAAAAAAGTAGGAACTAAAAACATCACACATTAAAATTAGCCAGACTCAAGGATCATACATACAACTCAATGAATGTCCATGCACTTAAAGCAGCCACTCTGAACCAAAGTGTGGAGTTTTACATTGGATTTTTCCCTTTCAATATCAAATATGTTTATGTATTTATTTACCACCAAAGATGAAAAAAATCCATAACAGAGTCAAGACTACAAAAACAGCTTTCTTTTTTGCATTTTTCAAAATATCACATTGTTTTTATTTTTGAAGTTTGTGTAGTCCTGGCCTTGAACTCGGAGGTGCATCTGCCTGCCTCTGCTTCCTACCACCCCAGCCACTTCTTGTTCTCTCTGCCAGCCTGAAACAGCACGCCGCAGCCAGTCTGTCGCCACACCACACCCATACTGGAACTGCAGTTATAAACATGTACAAAATGCCTAGCTTGTTATGTGGTTTCTATGATCTGAGTTTTGTTTTTCATGACCAGAGTGAAGGAAACTCTCAAACACCGCACTATCTCTCCAGTTCCTAGGTTTAACTTTTACTATTTTAACATTTAATGCAAGTACCAGTAAACTTTTAACCTGAATTTTTATCAACAGCTTTTTAAAGAGTAAAAAATATTGCTGGGGGCTGGTTATATGGCTCAGAGGTTAAAAGCACTGGCTGCTCTTCCAGAGGTTCTGAGTTCAATTCCCAGCAACCACATGGTGGCTCACAACCATCTATAATGAGATCTGGTGCCCTCTTCTGGTGTACACGTGTACATGCAGACAGAACACTGTATACATAATGAATAAATCTTTAATAATAATAATAATTAAAAAAAAAAACCTGGGCATGTTAATCCCAGCACTTGGGAGGCAAAGGCAGGCTGATCTCTGTGAGTTTAAGGTGTACAAAGTGAGTCCAGGAGAGCCAGGGCTACAAAGAGAAACCATGTCTCAAAAAAGAAAAGAAAACAAAAGAAAAGAAAAGAAAACAAAACAAAACAAAAAAACCAAACCTACAGACAAGGACCATGATATCCCTTCAAAAACAACCATCAGAAATCTTTCTGCTGACATCAGCTGGGAAGGGCCAGGGTGGTGTGGGAGTGCAGCTTAGAAACTCTGAGTAGGAAGGGCCTCACTCTGTTCTGGAACCACTGAGCGACAGAGGAGATCTTTAAAAAGTAGTTTAGTAAGCTGCTTTTTCTAAAGGAAACTTTATTCAAAAGGAAATACTTGGGGCTGAAGAAGTGGCTCAGTGGTTGAGAACTAGTTGCTCTTCCAAAAGGTGCCGGGTTTTCATTTCCAGCACCCACATGTCAGCTCGAACTGTTTCTAATTCCTGTTGCAGGGATCTGATACTCTCTCTGGTCTCTGTAAGCAACAGGCGCACAGGTGTACACCGACATACATGAAGGCAACACACACACACACACACACACACACACAACAAGTGAGATATTTGAAGTTGACGATAGTCCTGTCTCACAAATACTGAAGACATAAAAAGCAAAAACGGAACAAAATGAAATAAAGCAAAACAACAAACAAAAAATGCTGCTTACCATTTGCTGGATTCTATGAAAAGTTTTCCCATGAAAACTAAAAGCTTGCTCAAATAAGACTTTATCTTCTACAGTCCACTCATCTGGAAATGGGGTAAAGTTGGGCAAATCGGCCAATGATTTTTCAATATTATGTTTATGCCAAAAGAGCATCCCAAGAGCCTAGAAAAAAATGTGGTGAAATTTTAGAACAAACAAATTTCAAAGTGGGAGGGGATCAGCACACAGACCCCACACACTGAAAATTTACAGGCGTTCCAACTTCTGTGATAAGACAGATGTGACATCGGCCTGTCACTCCAAGCACTGCTTAGCAGACAGCACAGTGGCACCGAGCACATGATGATGTCTGTGTGTCCATGCTCAAGACTCACCACGCTGTCAAACAAGCACTGGGCCTGCTCAACACAGAGCTCTTCCTTCCAGCTCCTTTGTTCCAGGCCCAGCAACCAAGCCACTGCCTAGGATTCTGACTTCTTTGAGAGAGTGCCTCAACTAAGTGAAAAACTAGCATTTTTGTCCTTCAAGATACAGTCTCCCCATAAAGTCCATATTTGCTTCAAACTTAATCCTTCTGCCAAGTCTTCCCAACTCACCAGCAACCCCACCCACCCACCCACTCCCATTTTTGAAGGACAGTTCTGTCAGGTATAGGAATCTTTTCCTCTCTTTCCTTCTCTGTACTGGGAAGTGAACATAGGATGTACCAGTGAGCTGAATCTCTCTCCAACCTAAACAGACAATTTTTGGTTGAAAGTTTTTGTTTATTTTTCTCTTACCATTTCAAATATACCAGATCACTGTCCTCAGGAATTCAAAATTCCTGATAACAACTCTGATAACTTCACTGGTGATCCCTTGTAAGCCATGAATGGCTTTTTTCTTGCATCTTTGGCTTCTGCGTATTTCTTCCCAACTCCAACCCCATGAGACATGGTTTCTCTGTGTAGCCTTGGCTGTCCTGGACGTGCTTTGTAGACCAGGCTGGCCTTGACTTTACAGAGAGTCACTCGTCTTTGCCTCCCTTGAGGGGAGTGCTGGGATTATAGGCATATACCACTGCGCCCAGCATGAATATTTCATACTGAATCTTGGTGTGGGTTAGCTCATGTTGAAGTATGTTGAGTTATTTTTAGATAAATTATCGATTTCAAGAGGGTCTGACCTTTTTTTTTTTTTTCCTTTTCAAAATCTCTCCCCACTGCTTCTTTCCATCTTCTCCTGAAGCTTTCTAACACACTGCTCTCCTTGGGGATGCTCCACAGGACCCTGGGTTCTGGTCTCTCTTGTTTATTACTCCCCAACCCCTTCACACTCAGCAAGTTTAAGCTTTCCTGTGCCTGAAGTATAATTCAATAGTAGAATACTTCTTTGGCATACAGGATGTCCTGGTCTCCCACCTCCAGTACCACAAATAATAAAACAAAGTGTCCTAGCTTCAATACATTCATCTGCCTACTCAAAACGACCTTTTTGAGCATGATTAAGGTTGGGGTAAATAGTGGAGATACAGTTCAGTAATGGAGCCCTTGCCTAGCATGTTCAAGGTTCTGGGATTGGTCCCTATACCAGCTGTGTGTGTGTGTGTGTGTGTGTGTGTGTGTGTGTGTAATTAAATAAGTAACAGATGTGAGATCAGGTATTTTTTGAGAAACGGTATTGGTTGGTTTAATTTTCTTGTGTATCAATTTCTCAAAATTGAAAAATTCTATCCTAGAGGAAGCCTCCTTGAGACTCAAGAAGTAAATAAACCTCAGGAGTTCCAGGAAGTTCCTAAAAGCTTCAAGATTCACTAGCAACCCCCTCCCCAAGTAAAACCCCTTACTGTGATACACACAGTAGGAAGAGAAGACTGTGAACTGTCAAGCTGCCTGAAAATCACACAGAAAACTCCAGAGATGCAGCTTTGGTGAGCTGTCATTCATGCTGAGGTGGGCTTTTCAGGGATGCTGCTTTGAGTCACCTGTTGTGACGGTTAGTTCTTACTGTCAACTTGACACAGTCTATACTCACCTGAGATGAGAAATCTCAATGAGTGATTTTTCAACACTGGGTTAGCCTGTGCCTGTGGGGGATTGCCTTAATTTAGTTACTTGGTGTGAGAAGACCAAGCCCACTGTAGACAGTGCCAGTTCCCTAAGCAGGGGTCCTGAGTGGAGAAAACCAGCTGAGCATGAACAAGAAAGCAAGCAAATAAGCATGCACACGTTCATTTCTGTCTGGTCCTTACTGCAGGTATGATGGGAGTATAGCTGTTCTAAGTTCGTGCCTTTGCTATACATGATGAACTGTTACCTGGTATTTTGAGCTAAAATAAATTCTTTCCTTACCAAGTTGGTTTTTGTCAGGGTATTTTATCACAACAGAAATAAAACTAGCAAGCTCTTGCTTCTGCAAGTAACCCCAGCAAGCTCACTGGCTCACGACACTAGGCTTGGCTGGAACTACGTCTTTGTTCTATTATTAGGATGAACAGTTTAACGGGGTGAACAGACTAATTGACGCATTTTCCCCAGGAGAACTCGCAAAGGTCTCTCCTTCAGTGGCCACACTTTCCGCTCTGAGGTACATGAGCTTTGTGCGTGCTCTGTTGAAAACTGAACATCTGGATTTAATCACGCATTAGCAACAAATCAAGATGTTGTTCCCCTGTGGTGCTTTCCCCTTCTTGTTGCACTCTTTGTCATTGTGATCTGTCTCATACCGAGGATTAGCTCAAGGTCTGACTTTTTACGTCTTTTTTGAGCCTATTTCTTTCCCTGGACATATACAGCAAGTTTCTCATTTTCTCCTCACATATCACTCCATTTGATTGTCTTAATCTTTCATGTCTGCCTCTCAGAATAGAAAAATGAAGAGAGAGCAAGAGGGTGAGGGCATTGGCCCTTTACTTCCTGGAAGTCACTTCAGCTAGGAAGGGAACTCAGTAACGGAGGTCCAGCAACAGTGGCCACTGGCCTCGTCGCCTCCCCTTTGTGATTAGACTAGCAGTCAGTTATATGTCAGAGGTCAAGTGTTCATAGATTGCATGTTTTTGTCACTCTAATTCCTACAAGCTACATGCAAGCCGCTGCAGGATACATGCGCAGCTGCCTCAGCAGCACTACGGATAAGAAAGAGACAGCCACTACCTTGCTCTGGATGGAAAACAACCAAACTTGAAGTTTCTGTGTTTGTTTTTGAGACAGGGTTTCTCTGTGTGGCACTGGCTGTCCTGGACTCTGTAGATCGGGCTGGCCTGCCTCTGCTCCGTAAGTACTGGGATTAAAGCTGTGCGCCGCCACCCTGAGCCCAAAGCTTCATCTTTACAGACCAGATGTGCCCGATAGTTATAGCACAGGCAAGCCCGTCTCTGCTGCCATGTGAACTATACTGGTAACTTATTACGTACTGTGTGAGCTCACAGAGAAACTGGCTCTAGGAGTAATTTGTGTGAGGTTCCCCCTCCTACTTCAGATTCAAGTGTGTTCACCTTAAGGTGTCTTATGGGCCCCTTGTCTGGAGATGGGCTAAAAATGCTCCTAACTCTACGTCAGGGAGGAGAGAACAGCCAAACACCTAAGACAAAAACATTATGGCTGAGAAGGATGAGAAGGTAAACCATTTCAGGTCACTCCACTTACCCAGCACACAAAAGTGAGTGCAGACGGGGAGGGAAGCTGGAAGTTCAGTGTGGGAAGTTTAGATAAACCTTAGGGAAAGTTCAGTCAACTCTAGCCAACTCCTTCAAGTCAGCCAGTTTCTGTTGGGCATTGTGAGCAACAAGCCTGGGCATACGCCATAAATCATTTCATAGTCAGATACCATAAGATATCATAAAACATTATACAACCAGGATGAGATACCAACCACATTCCCCAGTAAGAAAACCAAATGAGCTGGCACCTACTACTCATGCCCACATTCAATACATCTGACACTTAGCACACAGGAGAAAGCACTGAGTGGGCCAGGGGCAAAGCCTGCTTTCAACAACAGGAAACATGCTGTTACCTGCTCCATGTTGTACCCGTGCTTCTCTTTGGCGATAGCGATGTACTCATCCACTGAAAAACAGAGAGACCAGTGAGCAGCCTGGAGACAGCAAGACCACACCCACCAGAGCTGACAAGTTCCTTTCTAAACTTGCCATGCTCAAGTGGAACAAAGAACGCCATCACAGAATGTGACCCTACCGTGGATCTAAATCCCAGAAACATCCAAATAAATACACACAAATACTAATCTATCTCCAAATAGTGAGACTATGAACATTTTTTAAAATCTTGCTTCAACTTGTTTCTTCTAGGATTTAGAAACTTATTTAGTGTAAAAGGATAGAGGACAGGCTGGAGAGGCAGCTCAGCAGTTAAGAGTACCAGACTCTCTTGCAGAGGACCTGAGTTTAATTCTCAGCACCCAAATAGTGAACGACAGCCCGTAACTCAACTTGGGGACAGGCGGAGTTTGGCCTCCTTTTCTAGTCTCTGCTGTAATCTCCATATACATGACACACACAGCACACACACATACATGTAAATATTTTATCACAGCTGCTTTAGATACCTACCAGCTTCTCTAAAGGTGATGGTAAATTAACATGGGGAGCCTTGACACTCACAAAAGAACCTGTTCTGCAGTTGATTACTCTCACAATCCAACAAACTTGAGACAGTTTGCTAAGTCAATACCAGTGGCGTCTGTCCCAAAAGGTCAGCTGTGTTCATGATGGGTCAGGACCCAAAACAGGCTCCGCCTCTATTGTTAGTGCTTGTTTGCAATAAGTCAAGGCTGGTCTTGAACTTCTGGCAGCAGCTCTATAGCAGTGTCTAGCCCCAGAATGTGCTATTTTAGTGCTTCTTTAGCAACTTCCTCGTTTTTAGCATTTCATTAAAATTTTGGTTACTATTGTTTTGGATTTACCTCCAAGACTGGGGCCCAAATAACTGGGCTTTAAATATTAAAATAGGGTCTAGCAATGTGGCTCACAGACAGCAGCACCTGTTGCTATCAAATGGTTTAATCCCTAGGATCCACAGGTAGAAGGAAAGAATCAACTGAGGCAAGCTGTCCTCTGACCACCACACGTGCAAGAGTGTGAATATATATACACAAAATCAAAATAATTAAAACTAAATTGGAGCTGTGCAAGGCAGTGTGGGAGAGCAGCCAATTTTCCCAGGCAGGCCGGTGCTAACTATCACGAGACACAAGGGCCTCTGCTTTCATGGCACCAACTGAAGTATCCGAGGACGGTGAGTCAGTTACTTTCCTCTTCTGCCTCTCTGTGCTCTTCCCAGGAAACCAGTCTCCTTTCTGCTTTGTTTCTGCCTCATTCAAGCCTTGCTCTCTCTGTAAAGCCAACCTCCTCTGCTCTGCTGAGTGAAAGGCTCTGTGAAGGTGGGAGCGTGGATGCCGGGCTCTCCCTGCTGACCGCTGGCTCCGCTTTGCCGGTGGACGGGGGCTTCCTGGCTCCCTGAGCCCCCTCCACCAACACTCTGCTCAGCTTTAAGTTCAGCACTCTGTGTCCTCCATACACACAACAAACCTCACTCTCTACCCCCCCCAGCACACTGTGTCCTCCATACACCCAACAAACCTCTCTCTCTACCCACCCCCCCAGCACACTGTGTCCTCCATACACCCAACAAAACTCTCTCTCTACCCTTCCCCCCCGAAAATTTAGCCAGGCACAGTGGCACACGCCTGTAATCTCGGCATCTGGGAGGCAGAGTCAGGCAGATCTCTTTGAGTTCCAGGCCAGCCTGGTCTATAAAGAAAGTCCCAGACACCCAAGGCTACACAGAGAAACCCTGTCTCAAAAAAAAAAACCAAAAACAAACCAACAATCAAAGATTTACACAGTTATGAATTTTTGTTTGTTTTTTGTTCTTGTGACAGTGTCTCTCTATGTAAGCCAGGCTGTGTAGATCCTGCTAGTCTTAAGCCCAGAGATCCCAAATGTAATTTTGTTTTTAGCACCAAATGCCAACAAAGCCAGCAAAGCCAGGCCACCTAACCAGGGAACACCAGCTGGTGGGCATTCACTCGTCTTTCTCTTCTTGAAGTGCTCTCTAGACAGAGTCAACTATACAAACACTCCTGCTGACAGGCCTCATTTCTCTGTGCTGTCCTGCACTCCCCAGTCCTCACTTCTCTCTGTGCTGTAAGAACGGTGGACACCTATCACTCACCCTACTTTGCACAGGCTGAAACAGGAGACATAGGTTATTCAAAACCTCCTTTATGGTTAACCTATGTGAAAATCACCTTTTCATCTAAGAAGTCAACTGTGCTCTCATAAAAACAGAAGGTAACAGGTGCTTAAAGCAGATGAAATGGAACAAGACCACGCAAATTCTGACACTCCAAAAGATGGTGCTCAGACAAGGTCTCCATTCTTCTGTGTCTTGGTCACAGCAGTCTCGATTCTGTCCACAGATTGCTGAGAGCTCATCTTTGTGGGCATGAGGAGCCCTGCGCAGAGCCTCATTGGGGCAACCAGGTCAGGGCTCTCAGCAAAGATCACAGAGCTTAAGACAACAGCAGCACAATAATCCCCTGCCTTCCCCACACACACGGCTCACTCTTGAGAGAGAAGAGGCTGCCCTTGACTGCTAGACAGCCATCACCCTGTAGGTCAGAATCGGTAGCCGACAGTGGGCAAACTCACTGTGCTCTCAAACAACACTGTAGCACAATGCAGCTGCTGGTTATTTGACAAGTACTATGAAAACATACACAGAAAACCATCTGAAGCTAATTCTAATGGTCACACATACGCACCATTAAGCTCATCAAATATTTTCTATTAATCCACGGCTTTTTAGGGGCTGGGGTGCTAACTATTTTGCTGTAGCTTTAACAGAGTAAGAAAGTACAGCCATGATTGAAGGAATTTGATAGAGGCTCAAGGCAAGTAACAAAACAAAACAAAACAAAACACCCCCCCCAAAAAAAAAAAGCCTGTGCTGTGCTTTGTTTCTATATTAATGTTTCGGGGTTTTTTCTTTTTTTGTTTGTTTGTTTGTTTGTTTGAGACAGGGTTTCTCTGTGTAGCCCTGACTGTCCTGGAACTCACTCTATAGACCGGGCTGGCTTCAACTCAGAGATCCACCTGTCTCTGCCTCCTGAGTGCTGGGATTCGAGGTGAGCGCTACCACCTCCCCGACTCTTTTAAATCCAATGAGACAAAGTCCTTAGTACAGTAGTGTTTCCAGTTCCACTGTAGAGGAGAAACACAAAGATGGAAACTGCTGTGGTGGCCTCAGCTCACCCTTCCGTCTCCCAGACACTGCAGAGGTTCAGAAAACCTCATCCTGAAGAGTCCACAGAGTGCTAGGCTGACACCATAAGGTAGGTTGAGGACAAAGCTTACGGTTTTACTGGAGCTTTAAAAATGTCAAGATTCTGTAGGGGCACTAGGTACTGCAAAGGAAACTGACAGTCATTTCTCTCATAGCTCACTGAGCATGCCAAACATTTTTAAAGACTTTAGTAACAAGATTGGAGAGGCAGTTCAATAGAGCATTGTGCCTAGTCTACACAAGGTCCCACTGGCCTCAACTGCCCGCACAAGAGAGTCCGGCAATCTATATCATGGCATTTCCTTTTACCATTATTAAAGCATTATCCCTGACTCACATAGAACAAAGACTGTAAGTACAGCAGTTCTGCCACCCGGTGGACGCAGACATTACTACAGTTAACATCTGAATCCTTAATATCTTTAAGGGAAAAGAGCAGAAGACAGGTCAGACATAAAATGAGTATGCTATTTCTTCCCATGGCCTTAGAAAACGAAACCCCACAGCATAGAATAGCCCCTTCCCAGCCATCCAGTAAAGATAATGGCAGAGACAAGAGAGACAACCTGCTCAATTACAAAGCCATGCCTGTTAAGTTCTATTCTGAGTTAAACTGGACTTGTGCGTGCCTGGGTAATTGTGCTCTCTCTTCTAGAACTCCAGTTCATACACAGTGTAAGAGCAAGCAGGCTAGGGCTGCCTGTGACACACCCTTTAACCTCAGCATTCAGGAAGCAACCGAAACCCTGAGCTCAGGCCAGCCTGGTCTACACAATGATTTCCATACCAGGCAAGGCTACAGGTGAGAACCTGAGAGAGAGAGAGAGAGAGAGAGAGAGAGAGAGAGAGAGAGAAAGAGAGAGAGAGAGAGAGAGAGAGAGAGAGAAAGACACCTCATGTTAAGATTCAACACCCTTCTTTAATCGACTTACTTGACCTGTCAATTTAATTTGAGTTGAATACTCAAAGCAATCTTACTGATTTCCATATGTACTTGGATATGTATGAAATAATCCAAAGGAAAGAATCAAGACCTGTCTGACCTTAACAGGGAAGAAAGGGGTGGGGCTAGGGAAGGTGGAGAAGATGAGCTGATCATTATTTTCTAGTCCTCACAGGCCTTGGCTTCTCCTAAGAACCTGCTGGCTGAACAAGAATAAGAGTCTTCTTCAGTCCTTTACAGAGAATGTTTAAAATAACCACATGTAAACAACTATGGAATCAATTCTGTCATAATGTTTCTTTTTTTTTTTTTGCAGCCCTAGGAATCAAACCTACAGTTTCACCCATGCTAGGCATTTTTCTAGGTAAGAAATACACTTTTTGTGTTACTTTCCTCAGTGCTGAGAATTAGACCCATGCCTTTTCTTATGTTGAATCAATCCTCTTCCACTGAGCTTACCTCCAGAGCCTAACGTATCTCCTCCAACCCCCCCCCTTTTTTTTTGTTTTGCTTATTTGTTTTTCAAAACAAGGTTTCTCTGTGTGGCTTTGGCTGGCCTTGAACTCAAAGAGATTCGCCTCTTTGCCTCCCACAGTGCTGAGATTAAAGGCCTGGGCTACCACTGCCCAGCTCCTAATATTTGTATTTCATTCATGCCCTAAACTTCCTTTTCATGGCAAAAGACTGTTACTTTGTGCAGGCAATCAACTGGCCTACCTTTAGGGTCCTGACAAGGTCCTATGTCAGTACCTGTATCCTATGACATCATCTGGGCCAGGTACTTAGTGGCTGGTCTGCCATTCCCTCGCTCTCTCCCTCCTCCCTCTCTCTTACTATTTCTCTCTTGCTCCTCTCCTGCTCTCCCCCCTTTCTCTGTTGGGGTGCTCCTTCCCATCTCTGTGTCCCTGTCTCTGTCCTCCCCGACCCCCAACATGGCTCACTCAGGCTCTAACTTGTGCTTTCCTTCCCTCCAATAAATTCTTTCATGTAATATCTGTTGTGTGCATCATTTTAAAAATAATAACAGAGACTACCTTAAAAATGACTTATTGGAAGGCCACCTCTGACGGTTTTTGGAAGAGAGGACAGAGGCAATCAGAAAGCTGTTTTCGATCTAAATCCCAGTGCACTGAGTGGCTTCTCAGCCTTTAACCCTTGCCTATGTAGGCCCCACAGAGTGTTGAGGGAAACAAGCTGCATCATTCAGGAAGTTCTGCCACAACATGCTTTACCCAGTCACTTCCTCTCCTTGCCTGATCCTTCTGGGGACAGGGGACAAAGTTAAGAATGTGCTGAAGGGAGTGAGGGGGCTTTCTATTGCAAATCCTACCACTTTCAATGCTGCAGTCTTGTGGTACAGACACTGCTAGAGAAAGGCTCTTTAACAGGCTGCAGCACGACCACTTATAATAAAGTCCTCTAGTGTGTATTGAATTACTTCTCCAAAAGATTTTCAAGTCCACTTTGTGGCTAGTGCTGCTCCTATAGCTGTGATTAGACAACTGGAGCCTTCTGGAATTCTCTTTACAAGTGAGTAGAGAAATAACCCAAACAATTAGCTGCAATTGTCTTAGGCACTAAAGAAGAAGGAAATACGAATAAAACTTATCTAGGCAGTCCACTCACTCTGCAGTGAAAGAAGTCCTTTCCTACAAGGCAAGACACCATACTTTCAACCTTACTCATGTGTTATTTATAGTAGAGAAACCAGAAACAACACACACACACACACACACACACACACACACACACTCACACACGCACCCTAAGTATTTGAGAATGGAACTTGGCTAAGCAAATTAAGCTACAAATAGAACTATTATAAAAGTTCAAAATTCAGATCTTTATTTTTGTTGGTGTTAATAGTTTTATTTGGGAAAGTTTATTTATTGTTGCTGTTTGAGATAAGATCTCACTTTGTAAATTTGCTGGCCTGTAATTTGCCCATATAGACCAGACTGCCTCAGCCTTCTGATTTGCTAAAATTTTCAGGCATAAGCCACTACATCCAACTTTATTTTGTTTTGTTTGTTTGCTGAAACAAAAATCTTGCGTCAGGCTCCACAGTCCTAGGATTACAGGCCTGAACAACCACTCTTAATCTCTCTTTTTCTTTCTTTTCTTTTCTTGTTTTTGGTTTTTCTCTGTGTAGCCTTGGCTGTCCTTGAATTTACAGAGATCCAGCTGCTTCTGCCTCCCAAGTGCTTGGATTAACGCCACAAGGTGCTACTGCCCTGGCTAATCTGCCACATTCTCAACGGCAGGAAATTAGAATGTAAAAGCGATGGCGTGCAGTGTGCCACACAGAGCTCAGTGAACAGAGAAGGCCGGAAGCAGGCTGACTCGGGAGGCCAGTCCACACAGAGCACAGTGAACAGAGAAGGCCGGAAGCAGGCTGACCCGGGAGGCCAGTCCACGCACTGTGGGCTACTGCCAGCTGCAGCAGACGTGAGCCCTCGGCGTGTGCGAGCACCAGAATCTGCAGCAGACGTGAGCTCTCGGAGTGTGCGAGCACCAGAATCTCCGCAGACAAAAACATCCATATGGAAGGACAAAGTGTTATCAGTTCCTCTTAATAATAATAAACAAAACACGTATGCAAGTATATACTTTTGCCCCCAAACTATTTTAAAGTAACTTGTATACTTTATGAACTAATCTCTTAAATATTGAGGTCTATTTGCTAATAGTAGCTTATTCTTTTATATAACCACAGAAAAGTAAGTTAAGTTCTCAACAATGCTTTATTCTTTGTCCACAGTCCAATCTGACTAGCTGAACCCAAACTGCTTTATATTTGACAAATTTAAAATACATCCCAGTTAATTTCATCCCCATATATACATGCTTTAAAAAAAGTATAAAATTATTTATACATCAGAGAGTCATTATTACGCCTAACAAAAGTAGCGAAATTTCTGGGTATGAGCAACAATGTTACACCCACTAGACTGTCTACCCATAATTCCAATCCAGCAGTGACAGCAGAGGATCATGAGCAGATTCCTTCTGTCCATTTCTGTAGCAGGGTAAACTAGTCTGACCACTTTAGAAAAGTATTTGGCACCGACTTCTTAGCTGAACAGATGAGACACAAAAATAGGTCAAAGAATGTTTCTGCACTAATGTTTGTAGTAAAAACTTAAAAGTAACTTTCCTCTGTCGACAGGCAGATGAGATCCAAACAGAGGGGAGAAGAGAAGACATACTGACTGACAAGCAGAAGCAAAGGAAGCCCAGACATGTAAGAGACTGTTCACCACTGCAGGCTGAGCAGCTCTGTTCAAGAAAGCTCTGTCCGTTTCACCCAGCTTTTCTGGAGCTCCTATCAGGGACCAGAACTGTCCAGGTGCACTCCATCACTCACACGGCAACTTCCCACCAAGACTAAAGCCACCCTGAAGCAGGGCCTGTCAGGTCCAAACAGTATATGGTATCACAAAAGTAGGGACAAATATTATTCATTGAGTAAACTGATGACCACAAGGAAGAAAAAAACAAAACAAACAAACAAACAAACAAACAAATTCCAGATGTTCTAAGCTGCAGAGCAAATAGTTAAGAGCCCTGAATTTCACCTGTAACCTGAGGAATCTCCACACTCCTGCCGTCTCTTCATTAAATGGCACTTACTGTACATGCACTCACACGGCAAGGGAGAAGAGAATTAAGTGAACACAGTAAACACACCAAGTTCCTCCACTGGTCGCACAACAGCGGGGGACACACAATAGCAACATGCAGAGCAATGAGAAGGGAGAGCAAGTGAGCTAAGACAGTGAGCGGTTCCTCTCTCATAGGGAGTTCAAGGCCTCTCTGCAGTCTCCCCTAAGGAACTGGACACCCAGACAGGATTACTAATACCTCAGACAACGGGACAAAGATGGCATTAATGAGGGAACACTGAATAAAGTCACAAGGAAAAATACTAGTCACACAACACAAGATCATGTGGCAGCTTTTACCTTCCAATTAAAAACCCATTGCAAACTGAAAGCCATTTTGCTTATTAGGGAGCAGAATTGTGCTGGGTCCCCATCACTCCCAAGGCAGCTCGCCAGACTGGTCCCATTGCATATTTTGGACTATCTTAATTGAAAGTGTATCTGGATGGTGAGTATATTCGCAGTGTGTCTACGCAGAAGTTTAGGACAGGGGAGATGGCTGAGTGACTAGGGGCACTTGCTTCTTTTCCAGAAAACCTCTAAGTTAGGTTCCCAGCACCCATGCAGGCAGGCTCCTAACCAGCATCAGGAAATCTGATGCCTTCCGGACTCCAAGACTTCTACCCACAAGCAAAAAATTAATAATAATAATAAAAAAATTCACCACTATATAGTTCAGAAAGTGAAACGATTTTCGTTGCTGTTGTTTATCTGTGTAGTCCTGGCTATCCTGGAACTTACTCTGTAGACCAGGCTGGCCTTGAACTCATAAAAGATCTGCCTGCCTCTGCCTCCCAAGTGCTGGGATTAAAGGTGTGTGCCACTGCCACCCAGTGAGTAAGATAATTTTTTTTTCACTTCTACTTTTATTTATTTTTCATTAGTTTAAATCTGGGAAGGATACAGTATCACACGGATTCTGTCCAATGGCCTTCGCAGGAAGACTGCTTCGGAATTTGGCATGAACCATGCCACTGTTCCATGGACAACAATTTTGTTTGGCTTGGCCTCCACCAGTCATTGTATTGATTTTTGCTTTATACACATACGCACATCTCTTGCCTAAGTAGAATTCTGTTTCACCTCGGGCATAAACACCTTCAATTTTAAGAAAAGCCATGTGCTCTCTTTGGTTCGGGAGCCCTGGCTTGCAGCCAGCAAAAATGGCCTTCCACCACAGCCTTGCAGACACACCTGCTGCTTACAAGTCCTGCTCCCAGCAGGCCTCCACGGGTCAAGACGGCAGAAAGAGCGAATAAGATGATTTTAAAGATTTATTTTCTGTATATGAGTTTCTTGGCTGCATGTGTGCATGCACACTACTTGCATACGTGGAGCCTGGGGAGGTCATAAAAAGGTGCTGGCTATGCTGCAAGTGGAGGTACAGACGGCTGTGAACCTATGCTGGTGCTGGGAGTCAAACCAAGTCCCCTGCAGGGACAACACGTGTGGTTACCGCTGAGCCAGCTCTTCGGCCTGTCAGATGCTCTCAGAGAATGGCATGCGTACCGGTTAACAAAGAGCTAACCCTAACCCTGACATTCACCTTGCATTTGAACATCTGCAGTTTCACACATCTTGTGTGTCTGTGCTTAGCGTCAAATCTTTTCAACTGAGTATATTAACAGCAAAATTTATATTTCTTTTAATTGTACCTTTTTTCATTTTTATAAAAATTTTTAAAATGTAGTAAAATATTTCAATCACGTAAGCACACACATATGCATATACATAAAATATACAATGCATAAGTGAGGAAGACCATCTGCTCTGAGAAAGAAGTCACTTCACTAAGATCAAGGAGGCGGCACCCTTCCCTAGAAACACCTCTTGCTTCTAGAGTTCTCAACTAGCCCAGACTCTAGTTTGTCTCTTTCAAAACCTATCTTAAAAAGTAAAAGAGAAAGCTGTGCCTGGTGGTGCACACCTTTAATCGCAGTATTCGGAGGGCAGAGGCAGGCCTTGGAGTTCAAAACCAGCCTGGACTGCATAGTGAGTGCTAGGTCAGCTAGAGCTACGTAGGGAGACCCTGTCAGAAAGAAGGCAGAGGGGGAAGGCTGAGCAAATGAGAGCTGAAGATAGGGCTCAGAGGGTAGGAAGGTACCCACCAAGCTAGATCACAGAGTTGGGTCCCCACAGCGAGTGTCGCAGGAGAACCAACTCCTGTGAACTATCGTCTGACCATCTCGTGAGTATAATGGAACAACCACAAATGCTCCCCCGCGCCCCCCCTTCCCCTCCGCAGTGGGACAGGGTATCCTGGCACTCGCTCTGTAGAACAGACTGGCCTCTAACTCAGAAATCCATCTGCCTCTGCCTCTCAAGTGCGGGGTGGGGTTAAAGGTGTGTGTCACTATCACTTGGAACAAATGCAATTTCTGAAAAACTTTATTTTATATGTATGGGTTTTTATCTACATGTATGTCTGCATACCATGTGGGCGCAGTGCCCATGGAAGCCAAATTGGTATTAAAGGTGGTGTAGTGGATCCTCTGGTACTAGAGTTGCTGACTGTTGTGAGCTGCCATGGGGAATCAAACCCATGCCCACTAGAAGAGCATCCAGTTCTTTTAACCACTCTGCTAACCCTCTAGCCCAACATGCAATCTTAAAAGAAAAAAAGGAAACACCCACAGCCCAGCCAAATTCCTTCATGCCTAACCACTCTTCTATACTTTGTTTTGTCTAAGTCATTGAGCACCAGACTGAGCCCAGAATATAGCAAACTGTGTGCACCTTAAGAACTTAAGCCTACGGAGTGTGCTGTGTGGTAGGGCCTTTGAGAGGGCTCTTGTTCCTCATGTACCTTCCTCGCTTGCTTTGCTAAACTTCAGCTGTTTGCCTACACAGGCCAAGCTCAAACCTTGATGGGTAGGGTGCAAGCACAGGGCAGTGTGAAACATGCCAACAACAAGGCATGGGGGTAGATCCAATGGAGTCAGCAACAAGTCTCCAAGACAGGGTGATCCAGAGGTGGGTGCAGAGTCTATGCAGAGCAGCATGCTAAAAGTGACGAGCAGACGCAGGAGGCCTGGTAAGGAGCAGCAGCCTGGTCCATAACCATGTGGCCCCCAGTTCTTCTGAACAGGTCAAAGGCCCATGGCACTGCACATTTGACTCCCTGAGCTTCAAACCTGCTTCTGAGGCCCTGGCAAGGTTAGGGCTATCAGCTCTCTCTCTGACCTGGAACAGCAGGGGTTACTCCTCAGTCCCTACTCTTGTCTAAACCACAGGCCATCAAGAACTTTCTAACCGTTGGGTGCGGTGGCACACAACTTTAATCCCAGCACCTGGAAGGCAGAGGCAGGTGGATCTCGGTGAGGTGGAGTCTAGGACAGACAGGGCTACATAGAGAAACCCTGTCTTGAAAAACAAAAACAATAACAACAACAAAACACTAAAGCAAAGCAAACCTTTCTAACGGTAACTACCACTTCCCACTTCTAGCTGCCATTCATCTACCACACTTTCGCATCGCACTGCTATCAGAGCGGGCAGACACAGACATACCCACGCACAGCATGCACATGCAGGAGAGTTCACAGCCTACGAATTGCTTCTACCCTTCCACTGTGGTGGAACCCAGGAACTGAAGTAAGGTTGGCGGGTTTGTTCACCAAGGGTTTTCAGTCACGTAGTCCATTTCATAATCACCATCTGCCTTTCTGGTTTCTACTTCTCACTGTCTCAAAGACTGTGTCTCAGGCAAGCAGGTCTGCAAATTAAGACCTAGGTTTCTGTCTCAATCCCAGATATAAATGCTCCCTGTCTCCTCAGTCCTGGTAGCATGAGTGCCCTTGTCCAGCCAGCAAACTCCTACTCACACTTCAACTGTTCTCTTCCTACACTGAAGGGCTCCCAAAGGTTCTCCCTATGAAGAAGTACCATCTGATCATCAAGGAAATCATCACAGTTGAGTAAGTCCAGGAGAAACTGGGTGCCAAAACAAGGGAAGGGTCAAATGCCCTCCTTCAAATTAGTGAGTGTTTTCAAGCCAAGGAAGCTGCCACTCTGACCTTCACCACACCATGGCAAACTGTATGACAGACACTCACACCTTTGTCCCTTCCATCAAACCACTATTTCATCAACTAATTTCCTACGTTCATTAACGGAGAAGTGTTTCAGCTCTGTGGTTCTCATCTGTGCTCCTGAGAATGACTTCTACTTCCACAGCTGTGTCTCCGAAGGGCACATTTTCTATCCCCCAGGCTGCATCTCCCACTAAATGATTTTTAATTAGACATGACTGAAAGCAACCTGTGAAATATTAGTAATGTTTTAAGTACTTAACTATACTTGATTAGCCAAAGCAGCACATGAAAGCAGACATGTGCAGTGGATGTAGTCTAAAGACCTCAGATCTATCCTAAATTGACGACTAGCTAGCATTGAGACTTCACCCAACAGCTGGGAAAGGTAAAAAAAAAATAATAATAATGTTCATTCCATCATTGCCACTACAGTGTAAACTTCCTAAATCCTTTACCTCTTGTGCAGTACCAAGCACCAAAACTGGCCCCCAAAATATGAATAAAAACCAACCTCACAAAATAAACTCAAGTTCATAACAACCTCAACAAAATACTAAGCTAGAGTACTACACCATAAGCCTGCTTACCTAAGAGAATGCACAAGCTAGGTAAAGAAAAAAGGATGAAATGATACTGAATAAGAAAGAAAGAAAAAGGAAACAAAATTACGAGTAGAGGTATACACTGTGTGCACACATGTGCATGGACAGACAGACAGGTGTGTACAGACACACGTACATCGTTTACCATGGAACCCTGCTGTTAGGCTGAAGTCTGGTGTTTTCACATAGCCTCTGAGCTCAGCCTATGACATGGCCTCACTTTCTCAGAAGGATTGTCTCTTGACCTGATCTGGAAAGCCCAGATCCTGTGAGGAGGTCACACAGCCCTCAGGGAAGAACACAGGCCCGACCTTTTCCTGATAAGAAACCCATTCAGCAAGCACCTGGGAATTACTGGATTACCCACCTATGCTAATAAGATGTCATAGTGCCTTGGCTTTCACCAGCGACTTTAATTGTGCCTGAAGTTCTTCCCCCACACCTAGGATAATTAAGTACTGTGTTCTCCTTGTGACAGGACCCTGCTACTGCGGGCATATGAGGTGCTGTACCACTGTGTGTAAATCAAGTATCCCTAGCATCTCTAGCCCCAGTGAATCAAATACACTCACCCTAGGAGCCCCTCCTACTGCCCAAGATTTATAAACCCCTGATTTCACACAAAACAAACATGTGGTCATCAGCTTTTTACGACTGTCTGAGATTCATCATTTACTCTGGGGAATGAAGGATTCACCACAGAACTCCTGAGGCGAGGCCACTATAGCTGCCTTGGTCACTGCTGAAGCCTGCCTGCCTTTCAACTGCTGGGTGCTGACTGCCAGCAAAGCACCCACCAGCTTTCATCTCCCCAGACCTGCCTTTCAGCCTGCTGGTCTGAGCCTTGACAAGCCTGCGCTTTTGCCCGCACCCCTGCCATTAAAACAGTGACTTAGCCAAAGGGCTGTAACACTTCAGTATCATCACAGACTTTTGGAACTCCAGAGTTTCCTCTGCCGTCTGATACTGGCAATCTCATTTAAAAGAGCCAACTGTTACACACAGTGGAAAATTCATTTCCACCACCATGGCTGGGACCAGGAGCCTTGCCTAGCGCATGGGCCTCACTCTGATCACTCTAGCTGTTCCTGAGAGAAATGAAACCTTAGATCTCAGGGTTCCTCTGTTTTTCCTCCAGACAGCTGACAGCTGTCCCAGACTACTGCCAGATGAAGAATGACAATTGCAGACACAAGTGCATGAACAGATACATATCACGTACACACATGTGCATGTATATACATATATTATGTTCAGATATGTGCATATGCAGACACACACTGTGTACAGACAAACGTGCACGTAGAGACACACACCATGTGTGTGCATGTAGAGAATATACCGTGTGTGAACTTGACATAAATGAAAGAAACTAAATAAACTCTTGCCATATAGTCTAGCGGGCTGCTAACTGACATTTCCTCAAGTTGCTGAAAACTCAACAGGTCCAGTCAAGCCTGTAATGCAAAGGCAACCAAGATGCCCTTTGAAGAAATGTATAAACTGTGATATATCCAAACAATAGAGCATTATTTGGCACTAAAAGCAAATGAGACATTAGATCTCAAAAATGGGGGACCCAAGGATGCACTAACTGAAAGAAACCTATCTGGGGATTGCAAGATGGCCACCAACCAAACTTGACAGTCCTTGAGGGATGCACTGACTCTAGAAAATTACCTTCTGACCCCACCCCACCCCACCCCACCAAAACATATACACAAAATAAGAGAAAAATGAAGGTTTTTTTTTTTTTTTGCTTGTTTGTTTGATTGTTTTGTTTTGTTTTAATCAAGGCAGGCAAATCTCTGTCAGTTTGAGGCCAGCCTGGTCTACATAGTGAGTTCCTGGACAGACAGAGCTACACAGTGGGATCCTGCCTCAAAACAAACAAATAAATAAAAAGTCTTCACTGATTATTACAACTCAGTAACATTCTGGAAAAGGCAAATCTACGAAGACAAGATAAAGTCAACAGTTACCATGGGTTTGGGGGTAAAAAGAAGGTGAAAAGAGAGGGGAAAGAAAAAGAACTCTTAGCAGGAGAAACTATTCTCAATGACAATGATGGGAACCTCACTATGCTCAGCAGGGTAGTGAGCTCTGCCATTAACATGGAGATGTCGGCTCTCTGGGTGCAAGATCTTCCCCAGTAAGGCAAGCAGTGTGCCCGGGAATTCTCTGCTCTCTGCGAATTATCCGCTCTCTGCTTGATGCAGCTATGTACCTAAAACTTGCCCTCAAAAACATTTTTCTTTTAGAACAGAAAAGAAGAAATGACTTATTTACTCCTTAGCCTATGAGTTCTATTTAGCCTTTAAAAATACAGTCATGTGTTTCTGATTCGGTCATTAGACTGTCCTGTCATTCTGGAGCCACCAGAGTATCCTTTCACACACCCAGATGGTACATAAGCCTACTACACACAAGGGCTATGAGAAAAAGAGAAACACAGGACAGCTAAGTGCTCCTCGGGTCATGATAGAGAAAAACATTATGACATTATATTGGACACAGAGAAAATAATGGAATAAAGAGATCAAGCATGAGATATGTAAAGCAGCTGACAGAGGAGTACATTTAACATGACAGTGATCTGTTCACATTACCATATAAACTATGGAACTGTGCTGCACGCTCATAACTGGCAGCACAGTTAGGTGCGTTTATGCCAGCATCACCATGGATGCAGAGGAACAGGATGGCTACAAGGTCTACGTGACAGGAACCTATCAGCTCTATGAGCATCTTTGGGAGCAAGATATATGTGTTCATGGAAACACCATTAAGCTGCACATGGCTTCCAGTAAGCTGGAGTGAGGACTCCCAAGGCTAGGAGCACCTGCTGCTCTCACCACAGGGCTGGAGGGTTCCAGGGCCAAAGCACCCACTGCTCCTGCAGACGGGTCAGGTTCGGCTCCCTGCACCCACATGACGCCGTACAAGCTAACACCCAGAGTTCCAGTTCCAGAGGGTTCCATGTCACCTTCAGACATCTGTGGCCTGATCTGCACATACACATTAAACATCAACTCATCACACACACAAAAAAACAAATTTTCAGATGAATCCTGAATCCAAGTCCCCTAGAAGAGCAGCACGTGCTCTTAATCTCTGAGTCATGTCTCCAGCCCATGTTCATCTTCTTTTTAAATGTATAAAGTATAGTAATTCATACTTGGTTATGGTAAAAAGTTCTGTAATTGTAAATACAGAAACAAAACAAAGTTTCCAGGTAACACAGAGAAGGCCAGGATGCACAGTGAATTTTGGGCCAGCCTGGGCTTGTGAAATTCTATTTCGAAAGAGAGAGAGAGAGAGAGAGAGAGAGAGAGAGAGAGAGAGAATGTATGTTCGTTTTGGGAAGGTTAAAACAATAGCTCAGCAGCTGAGTGCACTAGCTGCTTTTGTAGAAGATATAGGTTCAGTTCCCAGCATTACACAGTGGCTCACAACTGTCCATCTCTAGTTCCAGAGGATCCAGTGCCTTCTTCCGTCCTCCTGTGCACTAGGCACACATATGGTACAAAGACATACATGTAGACAAACATTCACACACATAAAATAAAAATAAAATCTTTCTTAAAAGAGGGATTAAAGGAGGCAGTGTGGCACATGCCTTTAATCCCAGGAGGCAGACGCAGGTGGATCTCTAAGTATGAGGCAGTCTGGTCTACACAGCAAGTTCTAGGATAGCTTGGGCTACACAGAGAAACCAAGTCTAAAAAGCAAACAAACAAACAAAAAAGGAGACACGTTAAAGAAAAGTTTACAAGGCATCAGCAACGTGGGAAACTCTCAGGCAGGGCTGCACCATCACCTCAGCATGAAGAACAGCAGACTGTGGAAGAACTGGGTAGAGTTCAGGGGTACAGCGCTGTCCTGGACACACTGGCTTGTGGGCTCAATGCTCAGAGGAAAAGAGTGCCCACGGGGAGGTGTTTGGGTGTGGGGTCCAAGATAAAAAGATTCACAGAAACTTTCTGAAACACTAAGTGGTTATTTCTGAGTAAAAGGAAAGGTGGAATTGTTTTTTCATTTTCTGTCTTTTTTTTTTTCTATTTTTCTGTGTCTTCTAAATATTCAACAGTAGGCAAAATTGCTACTTTTAGATTAGTTTTTGTTTTGCCTACATGTATGTCTGAATTAGAGTGTGTCAGATCCCCTGGAACAGGAGTTTCAGACAGTTGTGAGCTGCTATGTGGGTGCTAGGAGTTGAACCTGAGTCCTCTAGAAGAGCAGCCAGTGTTCTTAACCACTGGGCCATCTCTCCAGCCCTTAGATTACTTTTTAAAGTTCAACTTTTAACTAATACTGAGTAGAACTTAACAGTAAAAGTGAAAATTTACACAATACTGCTGTTTAAAAACTCAACTTGTTAAGGGCTTGGTGGTGCATGCCTTTAATCCCAGTACTCAGAAGGCAGGTAGATCTCTGTAAATTCAAGGCCAGTCTGGTCTACAGAGTGAGTTCCAGGACAGTCAGGGCTACACAGAGAACTGCTGTCTCAAAGACCAAAAATAAAAACTCTTTTTTCTTTTCTTTTTTTAAGATTTATTTATTATGTATACAATGTTGTCTGCATGTACACCTGCAGGCCAGAAGAGGGCACCAGGTCTCACTATAGATGGTTGTGAGTCACCATGTGGTGCTTGGAATTGAACTAAGGACCTCTGGAAGAACAGCCAGTGCTCTTAACCTCTGAGCCAGCGCTCCAGCCTCAAAACAAAAACTCTTAGCCAGGTGTTATGTTGTATATTTGTAGCCCCAGTTGTCAGGAGGCTGGGGAAAGGATCCTAGCATTGACACTAATCTTGGCTACATAGAAAGACCTAGTCTTGAGGAGACGTGACCTATTAACTTTCTATATTCAGTGCTTTTCTTGTAGATCTAGTATGAATAAAATATTCAAGTTAAGTTCTGACTCTAAAGATTCTAGTATGGAGCTGGAATGGTGGTACACACCTGTAATCCCAGCATTCAGGGAGGCAGAGGCAAGCGGATATCTGTGAGTTCGAGGCCAGCCTAGTCTACAAAGTGAGTCCAGGACAGACAAGGCTAAACAGAGAAGCCCTGTCTCAAAACAAACAAAAAGATTCTAGGATGTAATGCAAAGATACAGGAGCTGCAAACTAGATAGAAGGTGGGGCCGAAGAACAGAGGTAAAAGGATACTGATATAATCCTAACCTAGAAGAAGTATTGTGAATGAAGAAAAAAAAAAAAAATCAAGACTTTGGGAGCAGGCCAGAAGTAATGGTGCACTCCTATGACCCCAGCCCTCAGGAGGAAGAAGCACTCAGATCTCTGAGTTTGAGGCCAGCCTGGTCTACACTGCACGTTCCAGAGCAGCCAGACCTATAAAATAGAGCGCCTCAATCAATCCATCAATAAGCAAGCAAGCAAGCAAATGATGGATGGATGGGTGGGCGGATGGATGTGCACAAGTGAGCAAATAAATAAATGGATAGACGGATGGATAAATAAGTACAAGTGAGCAAATAAATAAATAAAGGGATGGATAAATAGATGAATAAATAAATGAATAGAACCAAACAAAAAGGCTCTAGGAGCTCAAATTCAGAGTGAGCAGAGAGCAGCAGGCTTAGAGCAGAGCCTAGGTGGTTCAATGGCCTTGGGCTGCGCGTGCCTTATCTGTAGCTATGGAAAGCCATTTGCAAGCAGGGTCAGGAGAGCTCCCAGTGCTGCTGCGCAGGGTGAAAAGCAGCACTACTATGGACAATATGCTACGCTGGGCGCAAGGCTCAGAAAGCGCTTGCTCTTCCCCATGGGCACTGCGACTGGAATGCAGCCACGGAGTGGAAGAGACCTTCAAAATCAAACCATCCGAAAACAAAACAACTCCCGTAACAAGGGAGACAGGTAACTGAGTGTTGGAGAACTTACTCAGCAGGGCTCAGGAGAACAAAGCTTTACAAATTACAAGGAGGTCGATTTTTCAGCCCCTTCCCCCCATAAGAAAGAACATGTTCAAAATGACATGAATCAACTTTGCAAGTCACTCTAAATGCTCAAAGAGAAGGATGAGAAAAACAAAACATACCCAAAAATATGCAGAAGGCTTTTTAATATGGTACAGGATCTGTGAGCTCCAGGCCAGATGTGCATAATATCAAAAAACTGTGATTTGATTTCAGTTACACAGATTTCATCTACCCACCTATATGCTTCACTAAAAACTTCTCAAAAGAAGAATGTTTTATTCCTTAGCTACTATGAAAAGAAAACTTCCAAACAGCAAGCAATTATGTAACAACAGACACAAAATTAGTCTTAAAAGGCAACAGGAATAGATAGAAAATACACTGAATATTACATCACATTTATGATCCTGTGCCATGCTAAAAAACTTTCTGCGTTAACAGACCCTCTACTCTTTCCCCTTCCAAAACAATGGTCCAAGAGCCCATGGTTTCGGCCAGTAACATGGCTAACGGCTGCAGTGCTAGGAGTGCAGCTCAGTGGGAGGGCACTGGCCTAGGACTCCCAGGCCCGGGGTTCAATGTGTGCATTCCCAGCTGTGGGGCTACACATTTCAGTGTTATTTTCTTTTTCCATTAAAAAATATTTATTTTATGTGCAAGAACATTTTACCTACAGTGTGTATGTGCACCACAGAAGTCAGAAGAATCACCAGATCCCAGCTCCCCTGAAAGTACTCCCAACTGCTGGGCCATCTCTCCTGCCCATCCTTTCCTTTCTACACTGATCCACTGTCCTTAGTCATATTCATTGCTGGCTTAGACAGCATTTAGGAACATTTAAGACAATGAAACCACAGGTTAGAAATCTTGAAACTTTAAAAATGCGAGAGAGCAGTAAACAGAAACTTTAAGAAGGATGGAAGTAAAGGCTGTAATACTTACATTTTGCTTCCGAAAGACTCTGATTAGGTGACCAGACCAGCATGCCAAGATTGTCTCGCTCTTGACTGCGCCTTGACAGTTTGGCTTAGTAGAAAAAATAAAAATTATATTATTATAAGTTAGTAGGTACAATAAGCAGTAAATACCACCACTACTCTGAGCCTTACGATATGGCATAACCAGGTACCCTTCACCTCATACCCATACACTAATAACAACTAAAATAACTCTAAAACAGTATTTTAAAAATTTCACAAAGTCTGCTAAGATGGCTTCACATGGGATAGAAACAGGATCTTAAGGGTGGAGAGACAGGAATATGACAAACAGAAGTGACATATCATCTACGTTTGAATGTGCCCTTTTTTATTTTTCTTTTCTTTCTTTATTTTTGGTTTGGTTTGGTTTTTCGAGACAGGGTTTCTCTGTGTAGTCCTGGCTGTCCTGGAACTCTGTAGAACAGGCTGGCCTTGAACTCATAGAGATCCACCTGCCTCTGACTCCCAAGTGCTGGGATTAAAGGCTTGTGCTACCACCGCCTGACTGTGAATATGCCTTTTTAAAATTTTGTTTTTGTTTAAACAGGGTCTCAGTATGTATTCCTGACTGGTCTGGAACTTGCTATGTAGACCAGGCTGGCCTTGAACTCTGAGCAATCCACCTGCCTCTGCCTCCCAAGTGTTGAGATTAAAAATATGTACCCACACCTAGTCTTGAATGCCTTTTTAATATAATAAAAATGTTAATTCTGCATACAGCAACAACAACATTAACAGAGATCCAGCCCATTGACCAGACTTTTGTGAAGACCCTGAGCCTGTTCTTAAGTGTGAAGCTCCCTTGGCCTCTAGGTTTCTTCAAGGTCCCACCTCCCAGTATACTGGCCATACAGATTTAAACATGGGTTTTGGAGTAGACAGACATTCATACCAAAACAAACATTCATCAAAGAAAGTGTTTCGCAGAAGTTGTGTGTGCTTGCACATGCCTACACCCAACATTTGAGGAGCTCGGGAAGTTCTCAGTTAGCCAGAACTACAGGGCAAGATGAGAGCCCACAAAAATATTCTCCAACCAACCAACCAACACAAAAGAAAAAGAAAAGCGAAGAGACTGGGTGGAGGTGGCACACAGCTTTAATCCAGCACTAGGAGATACAGGCATGTGGATCTCTGTGAGTTCAAGGGCAGCCTGGTCTACAAAGCAAGTTTAGGGCAACCAAGGCTACACAGAGAACCCCTGGGGGCAGGGGAGAATATTATTCATTCCCCCCACACACACCTGTCTCTCAGAAAGAGGGAGTAAAGGGGGAGGACAAGGTTAAAAACCAACAGCTCAGGGGAAAGGTAAATTGAAGCTCCATGAGTAACTACTGTACCACGTTTACTAAAAAGCACAAAGAGAAAAATTAAAACAATGCTCAAGTTTGGTGATAATGTGGAGAAAATGAAACTCTCTCAACTGAGAGTGGCAATATGAAATGCAACTAATGCTTTGGAGGGAAAGTCTAGCAGTTCCTGTATCTAAACTGTAACAGATCCATGCACTAGAATACACCTAGGCTATAAAACAAATGAACTGAACAATAAGAACATGAATGAATCTCAAAACACTTAAGCTAGAAGAGTCACAAATACAGAAAAGGGGAGCTTTCAGAAAGACTGCCAGGCAGTGGGCAGGACTGCCGGGGACAGCATGCACCATCCGTTCTGTCACCCAGAGGATTACAGGTGTGTGCACATCTGTCCACTGAGAGAGCCTTGAGGGATGGAAAACTAAGCACATTAACCCCCAGAGGGGACTTCTAAACATGTGTCCAATAAAGGAACCAAGATATCGTGAAGAAATATTTTATTCCAGGGCTCACAAGATTACAAGATGACCCTAAAATGTTTTATTATACCAGAAAATAAGAAGGCTGCCAAAGAACAATGGATTCTATCTTCCACTAGCCAAATCTTGACTAATTTGAGTAACAAAATAAACAAAAGAAACTTTGAAGTGCAAGGTGCACACCTTCAAGATGTGTGCAAAATTCAAGGTGTACACCGACATTTGAAGAAGGTAAAAGAAGAGGAAGAGGAGGTGGAGGAGGAGGAGGAGGAGGAGGAGGAGGAGGAAGAGGAGGAGGAGGAGAGATTCTCTTGAAAAGTTTAAGAGCAGCCTGGTCTACACAGCGAGTTCCTGGCCAGCCAAGGCTACACAAGCGAGTCTGAGAACGAAGCAAACAGAAGTGAGCCTGGCAGCGCACACCTACAATGCTGGCACCCAGAAGACAGATGAGAGCTGCCACACGTGAACGCAGACTGAGACCACGTCCTTACACGAGGAGGAGAGAACAGGAGCAAGAAAGGACGAGGGGACGGAGGGGTGAATGAATCTTTAAAATGGACCTTGGAAGGACTCTGTAAATGAACAAAAATTATATAACTTTTAGAAAAACACATTCAAAAAAACTTGTGAATTTGCTTTAGGAAAAGTACCATCAGATATGGTAACAGGACCATAATCCACAGAAGATGGCCCTTTGTCCTTAACCTCAGTTTGATAGTTTGTATCAGAACAGAGCAGCAGCCAAGAGGCAAGAGCCTAGTGATTTACTAGATCTCCAACATCCTCAGGTGTGTTTGCCAAAATCTACCATGTTACTGATGCTAGCCAGAAAACCACTTTCCCCCATTCTGGTGTTACTACTAGGCATTGAACCTAGCACCTTGCACCCACCAGACAAAAACTTTACCACTGACCCCTCTTCTTATTTCTCATGTTGAGCCATGGTCCCTGCCACTGTAGCTCCGGCCGTTAGTACACTGTTATGAACCTCCTGCTGGGGCATTAAGTAGCCAGGACTACAGGCCTGTACCAGCAGGCATGGCTAGGCATAGTTCTTAAGGTCCTACAGCTATACACTGTCAGTGGGGACACCAGCAACGAGTGACCCAAGTACAGTTGTTGGCTGCCAACTTCCCTACCCCACAGACACACAAGCTTACCTAACAGGCACTTGACTCAGCCCTGCTGTCAGCAATGCTCATACCCACCCAGCTCACAAGCTCAGGGTGTCTGCAGTCTCACTCTGTCCAGCCCTTGGGAGTTCTTGCCCACACTCAAGGCTCCCCGTCACATTCTAGAGTTCAATAAATACCTACGGGATTTAAATCCCAGTTTCGACAGCTATAGGGTGGCCTTGGGACCACTAGGTCCTCAGCCTTTCACTGTACTCTGGCTCATTCTTGGGATCCATGGAGCATCTCAGCACAAAAGACCTAGAAACTGTGGACCAAGTGGATGTGGCACTGCAGACACCAACAAAGGAGATGCAGAACATTTCGGAACACAGAGAGCAGCCTTTCCTGCAGCAGTCCTGGGGCCGGATCCCTGCAGCAGTCCAGGGGGCAGTTGCTGCACTTCCTTCTGGACGCATTCTCCGGCCTGCTATTCGCTGTCTGCCCTGAGCTGGCACTCCTACAGTGTGAACACCGCACGGGAACACTCCTACAGCCTCTCTGAGGGAAGCTGCTGCTGCTGGGTGGCGCCCACCAGCAGTCCAGGAACCCTAGTGTCTCCCAACACTTAGTAGCCTGACGCTTTTAACATTTGCTCTCTGCTTTGTGCCCCAGTGTGGACAGGCTGGACATTCTCTGTTGCTGTTTGTTGAGCAGCCCTCGCTGTCCTGAAACTTGCTATGGAGACTGAGCTCACTTCGCCCACTTCACACTCAGAGACTCCCCTGCCTCCTGAACGCCACCACACCCAGCCCCAGATGTTGTTACACGTCAACTCAACAGCCACAACCATTTTCTTCCTCTTCAGTTTTCTTCATTTATTTGGATTTATTTTATTTTTGCAATGAATACCTAAAATGTTTTTTAACGTTTTTTTTTTTTTTTTTCAATTTTTACATATGTGTATGTAAGTAAGCCATGTTTGTCTGGGAGTTACAGATGGCTGGGAGCTGCCCAATGTGGGTGCTGGGCCTTCTGAAAGAGCAGCCAGTGCTCTTAACTCTTCTCCAGTCCCCAAATAAAGCTCCTGGAAACAGCTGTGTGTGAGCCTCGTTGAGGACATGTGAGTTTGGTAAGCATAGTTAATTCTTTTTAAAAGACTGCCTGTTTTCCAGTGGTTTTATCATAACTCACTTGTTTCAGCAAAAACAGTACAAGTCTTCACTCTTGTCAGTACTTAGTTTTACCTAGGCCTTTTAGTTTAGTGCATTCACACAATGGCTTTAATTTAAATTTCTCTAATGCTCAGTAATACTGGACAGTTTTTCATTATATGCTATCTGTATATTTTGGTGAAGTACCTAGACTTTTACCCCCATTAAAAAAAAGCTGAATCAGGTGATGATGGCACATACCTTGATCCCAGCACTCAGGGGAAGAGACAGGTAGATCTCTGAGTTTGAGGCCAGCCCTGGTCTACAGAGTGAGTTCTAGGACAGTCAGGGATACATAGAAAAACCCTGTCTCGAAAAACAAAAATAAAGTAAAATAAACCACCAAGAACAACAAAAACCTGGCTTCTTCTTGGCTTCTTGGCTTGCTGAGCATGAGCATTCTTTTCTCACAGTCTGCAGGGCATCTCCTAATAGTGGGATTTGTACAGTAAAAGATTTTAATAAAAAAAAAAAGAAATTTAGGAGATGGGACTAGAGAGATGGCACAGTAGTTAAGAGCACTTACTTCCAGAATACCCAGGCTTGATTCCTAGCACCCACATGGTGGCTTGTAATCCCCTATAACTCCAGTTATAAGGGACTTGATACCTTCTTCTGGCTTCCATGGACACAAGGAAGATGTGCTGGTGCATAGACATATAGACATATATGAAGGCAAAATACTCATATACTCATAGACATATATGAAGGCAAAATACTCATATACTCATAGACATATATGAAGGCAAAATACTCACACACATAAAAGATAGAATAAAGACACCTATTCACGGCCACCAGAAACTAGAAAAGCATACAAATATGTAAGAGAAGACGGGCAGATGGCGGTGTTTTCACACACCAGACTAGTACACAGCAATAAAAATAATTGATAACTCATCTGCACAACTATCTTAAGGATAAACACTGAGGAAAAAAGTGTGATGGTCTGAATGAGAAAGAATGAGAATGGCCTCCCGCACAATCAAAGTTCTGAACGTTTGGTTTCCATCTAACTGGTGGGCTGGTTAGGAAGGGTGAGAAGGTGTGACCTCGTTGGCATTGAGGCTCCAAAGCCCACACCAGGCCCCAGGCCTGGTCTCACTAGCTCTGGCCCCTGCTTGTACATCAAACGTGAGCTATCAATTCTGCTCCAGAGCCACACTGGTCTGTGCCACACTCTCGCCCCGGAGGTCATGGACTCACTCTCTGAAACGGTAAACCAGCCCCTGGCTGGTCCCGGTGTCTCCTCACAGCAATAGGAAAGTGACTAAGACAACAATTCCTGTCTAGTCACAGGACGTTTGGGGGCTGGTAAAATGAGCGTCAATGGTTTCCGGGACAGAGGTGGGTGGCTAGGAAGAGTGCACATACTCTAGCGCTGTGCCTATAATCTCAGCACTTGGGAGGCTGAGGCAGGAGATCACTGTGCAATTGAGGCTAGCCTGGGCTGTATAATGAGTTCAAGCTACAGAAAAGAGAGAAGGACGAGGCAGGAGAGAGGAAAGAAGAGAAGTCACACAGTTGTTTCTTGAAGGGCTCAAACAGATTACAGAAGTCACCTGCTCTGTGCGCACTGAGAGCTGTAGGATGACGAGAGCCCCTGCCACTCTCCCTAAATAGAAACAGATGCCCTAACTGCTGCATCGCTAAGGCTGCCGTTTCTAGTCAGTGGGTGCCAAGTGTTGGAGGAAAAAAATAAACTCAGAGCTGGAACAAGGAGCAAGGAGGGCAGAAACTAGCAATAGCTGCCTCAGCACGGTGAGGCTCACACGAGCCTCACCAGAGAGGGCCGCTGTGCAGGTGCTGCCCTAGAAGAACTGACACTGGCCAGGAATGCACCTAGCAACTCCTCACCCAGCAGCAACAGACACCAGCAGCGTACCACACCGCCAGTCAGACCTATGGAAAGTACTTTACTGCATCTTCACAGCATTCAGAGTCTGCTCGGAACACCCCTACAGCTTCGTCCAGTGTGTACAGAAACACTACAGAGATTTTACCCTCCAAAGGCCAGCCTCAAGACACAAGACAGGGCTTCAAATCAGCACATGTGCTGCTCGGTTTCGAGGGGTGCTGGCTATGTCCCTGCAGGCCTTCCACCCCGCAGCCAAAGCCACCCCACAGGTCTTTCACCCTTAGTAAGTTGAGGGAGGCACTGCTGTGAAGACGAGGCGCAGCATCCACACCGCTGAAAACACGCTTCACAGCGGTCTCAAGGGAACCCTGGCTCATTAGGATGACAACCACAGAACTTGGTAGAGTACAAAATGTAGAAAAATCTTAAATGTTCTTTGACAGGTATGAAATAAACCATGGAATTTAAAGGAATTAAAAATAAAAATTAGCTCTACACCAGTTTCATTACAAAACTCAAGGCAAAGGAAGTATGTTATTATAACAAATATTATTTACAAATATTAACAAAGTAAAATTGGTGCTTCCTAACTTCTTAAAATTGGGGGGGTGTGTGTCTCTAAACACTTAGCAACATAAAAGGTTTCTGAACACACAATAACCAGAAAACAAGTGAGATTCAAACATGCCATGAGCTGGAGGTGTCTCTGCAGTGCTTGCCAGTGTTGCGTCATGTGACCTTGTAGTATCCTTGCGCCTGAACTCTCCCCCTGTGCTAGCAAGCACTGCCTCAGTTGCTTCCACTCAGACTCAAAAACTACTATATGAATGAACTGCAGTTTTTACTGTATACAAGTTTTCTACTCTTAGAAAGCCAGAATGGTTTAATTACAGAAAACAAAGACTTTAATGTTTTCCTACTATCATTCTTCATAAATATCAAATTAGTATATATTTATTTAAAGACATTCCCTTCATTGTCATTTCGTGTGTAGGTATTTTGCTTGTATGTGTCTGTGCACTATTGAGCATTTAGTGTTTATGAAGGCTAGAAGATGAGGTCAGCTCCCCTAGGAAGAGTTACAGGCAGGCACGAACTGCCATGTGGGTGCTGAGAACCAAACCCAGGTCCTCTGGAAGAGCAGCCAGCGTTCTGACCTGAGTCTCTCCAGCGCACATTATTATGTCTCCAGACTGAATTGTGATAATGTGTGATTTTAAAACTCCTGTTTGAGGGGCTGTGGAGATGGCTCAGTGGATAAAGTACTTGGTGTACATGTGTAAAAGCTGGAGTTTGGATCCCCAAAACTCATATAAAAGATAAACAGCCATTTGTAAATCCCAGCACTTGGGAGACAGAGACCAAGGATCCCTGGAGCAAACTGACTAACCAGACCAGCCATCATGCTTCAGCAAGAGAACCCGCCTAAGTTTTAGGGTAAAGAACCATCAAGTCTCCACACATACAAGCACATGTGCACACATGGGCGCACATCCACCAGTAAGAACGTGTATACATACATACATACACTCAGGGTGAAGTGGGGCTGGAGAACCAGCTCAGCAGATAACAGCACATACTGCTCTCGCATGGACCACAGTTCAGTGTTCAGCACAGATTCTGGGTGGCCCACAACTACCTGTAACTCGGGCTCTAGGGTGTCCAACACTCTCTTCTGCCCTCCCCAAGCAAATGTGCTCACATGCACATACCCACACACAGACACAAAACCCAAACTAAATTTTTTGTTTGTTTTGTTTTTTCGAAACATGGTTTCTCTATATAGTCCTGGCTGTCCTGGAACTTACTCTCCAGACCAGGCTGACCTTGAGCTCACAGAGATCCTCCGGCCTCTTGCCTCCCTCCCAAGTGCTGGGATTAAAGGTATGTACCACCATTACCCAGCAAAACTAAACGCTTTAAAAAAGAAAAAAAAAAAAGTATGACTTAATATTTTCTAGAAACAGTGTTTTCGATTTGAAATCATCTTGTCTTACAGCCTTCCGGCGCATTTCCTTGTTACGATTGGAAACACAGGTTACCGTCCTTCTACACGGCCGTATTTTGTCTGCTGGGAAAAGAACAGCAACTTCCACTTTACAGTCCCAGAGACGATGGCTCCTAGTTCTCCCTATCTTGGCCAACACTTGTTATTGTCTGACTTCTGACTAAATCAACAAGTTGTGATCTCTCAGTGGAGTTTTATTTTTATTTCCCTGATGACTAATAAGTACTAGATGCATTTGCTGACAATCTGTGTATGTCTTTCCTGGACATACACACATCTAATTCAAATCCTTTACTATTTTAATATTTATAATTATTTTAAAACTTTATTATTTTTATTATTATATGTTGCATGATGGGGGAACACATGTTGTGGGCCCATGTACCACCACACTTGTTGAGCTAGAGGACAACTCTGGTGTCAGTTCTCTCTTTCTGCCTTTACGGGGACTGAACTCTGCATCAGGCTTGCAATGGCAAGCACTTTTACCTCCCTAGCCTCTCTGTCCATTTTCTAACTGGGTTATTTGTCTGGAGTACTGGGAATATAAAATGGGACTGATTCCTCAAAACACCTGCATCGCTCTATACACTTTGAGTATATACAGCTCAGGGAAATGAGAACATACAGCCACCTGCAACCTTGCACATAAATAGTCGTAGCACCATTACACACCATAGGAAAAAGCAAAAGCGATCCCAGGTGCCCATTAAGCAAATGGAAACACAAAACAGTACATCTATAAGATGTATAGAAACTATAAGGTACTATGCCCAACTACAGCAGCAAGTCACACACCAAAACGTGCTGGTATGAAGAGGTGATCATAAAGACATAACAGGACTGGAGAGAACTTGCTTCTTGCAGAGGACTGGGGTTTGATTCCAAGCACCCATATGGTAGCTCCCAACTATCTGTAACTCCAGTTCCAGGAAATCCAACACCCTTTTCTGACCTCTAAAGGTACCTGGCACACACGTGGCACACATATACACATGCAGACAAAACAATCATACACATAAAATAATAAATAAATCCAACAGGAAAAACAAACAAACCTAATAGACTAGTACTTGCAAGTAGCTGTGGGGTGTGGGAGAAATGGGAAGTCACTGTTGCTAAGCCCAGGAATTCTTCACAAATGGCACGAGTGCTCTGAATGTTCTGCCACTGGCAGACAGCTGCATGGTCTGGGAACACAATCAAGACCACTGGCTCACGCACTTAGATAAATTGTGTTCAGTGAATTAGAACAATAAAGCTGTTACTTTAAGATTTTGGTTTTTATGTGTATGTGCCTATGTGTGTGCATGGACACCTGTATATGGGTATCCATGGAGGCCAGAAGAAGGCCGACAGACTCCTGGAGCTAGCGTTACAAGCAGTCATTAACTGCCCAAAGTAGGGCCCTGTAGAAGAGCAGCATGCACTGTTTATTTATTTCTTGGTGTTTTTCGAGACAGGGTTTCTTTGTGTAGCCTTTGCTGTCCTGAATCTGCATTGTAGACCAGGCTGGCCTAACACTCACAGACATCTGCCTGCCTCTGCCTCTGCCTCTGCCTCCCCAACGCTCGGATTACAAGTGTGCACCACTGCACCAGGCAGCAGTGTGCATTTTACCACGGAACCTTATCTCCATCCATAAAGCTGGAGTTTTTGTTTTTGTTTTAATTTGACTGGTTGGTTGTTTGGGGGTTTTCTTTTTTGTTTTTAAGATAGAGTCTCACTGGGTAGCCCTGACAGGCCTGGAACTCGCAGAGATCTTCCTACCTCTGCCTCCCAAGTCTAGGGTTGAAAGAAAAACCTAAGGCTGTGTGAGTGTGTGTGTGTTATTGTTGTTGCTTGCTTAAGCCTCTGCCTTCTAATTACTAAGATTAAAGGCGTGCTCACACCTGGCTAAAGATGAAAAAGACTGAGAGGCAGAAGCTGTGAGGTGAGGTGCTTCCCACACACGCGTGAAAACCTGAGTTCATGTCCACAGGGCCTGCATCAGAAGCAGGGCACCACGACATCTGTCTGTACTCCAGCACAGACAGCCGGGTGACAGACAAGAGGAGGGTCCCTGAAGCTCACTGGCCAGCCAGTCTGACAGTCTAGATAAGTCAATGAATTTCAGGATCTCAAAGAGACAATGTCTCAACAGAAGTAAAAGATGATGAGATGTGCATTTTAATTGCCTCTGGGGGCACCATGGCGGCATCTCACCCTGTAACTTTGGCTGGTATGACTATGTAGTCCAGGCTATCCTCAACTTCAGCGATCTGCCTGCCTGTGCCTCCAGAGTGCTGAGATTGGCTCTAGTTGATTTTAGGTTCCATTTCTAATAATGAATTCAAAAGCAAAAACATTGGGGCTAGAGAAATGGCTTTAGTGGTTAGAAACATGCTGTTTCTGCAGTAACAAAGCTCAGTTCTTAGCACCCATGTCGTATGGCTCTCAACTGTCTGTAACTCCAGCTCTGGGGTCTGACATCCTCTTCTGGCCTCCAAGAGCACCAGAATTCATGTTCACATTCCCACACATAGACTTATACACATAACTTAAAATTCTTTATTATATAAAAAAGAAAAATTGCAAAAATTGTAGACAAACCACAATAGGATGTAAAAAGTCAAAAGCTAGACATCGTAGTTCATGCCAGTGATGAGTTCAAGGCCAATCAAGGCTACAAAGAAGTCAGTGAGGGCTACATGGTAAGATCCTGCCTCAAACAAACAAACAAACAAACAACAAAAGTACTCAGAAAAGAAATGAGGTGGGGAAGGAGGCTCTGAAGCCACAAGAGAAATTATAACACCTATTTTAAAATATAAAATTAAAGACAACACTAAAATTTTATTAAAAAAATATAAAAGTCAATAAATTCCTAAGACAAAAAGTGGGCCACCAGGTAGAAACAAGGAAATAACAGTCTGGAACTTAATTGTATGTGCTTCCCCACCGTTTGGATTTCACCTTAGGGTGCACTCATAGGGGCTGGAGAGACGGCTTAGTAGTTAGGAGTACTGGCTGTTCTTCCAGAGGCCCTGAGTTCAGTTCCCAGCACCCGCATGGTTCACAAGCATCTGTGACTCCACTTCCAGGGATCTGAGCTCCTCCTCTGACACCCTTGCATAGACAGAGAGCACATACACACAATAAAAAAGAAATCTTAAAATACAATGTATTTATGGTACCTCTACATTTACATCTCTTTTAAGGAAAAAGAGTGGCACTTTTTCTCTGTGGCCTTCCTCCCTCCAAGCCATAACCACACTCATGACCTCACTCATGACGGGAAAAGGTAACAACCCCAGACATCCTATAAAACTTCTCATCAGTGTGCCACAAGACAGCAGTGTCATCTAAAAGAAGACAAGTTTACAGAAATGTCATGGACAAAAAGAGCCTAAGACGGCAGAGCACAGCGCTGGCATTATATGTCACTAGAAAGGGAAACCGGGTATGTGGGTACAGAGACTCTCCATGCTCTCTTTCTAACATTTCTGTAAATAGGAACTGTGCTAAAGTTAACTACTGCCATCTCCCTGCGTGCTCAGGTACGCGGGGCCCTTCTCAGCTGCACCAGCCGCTCACCACTCAGGCCCTGGCGGTCTCTCCCGCTGTAATCCATTCTTCTTGCCAATTCCTCCCCACTGTTGTTAACCACCAACTACTGTGACACACTTGAGTGTCTCCAGACTTTTATCACGAGCCATTTGCAGAAGGACAAAGACTGCTGTCTACGAACAGCAGAAAGCGTCATGGAGGCCCTGCCCAGGTCTGTGAGGATCAGAAATCAGCATTTCACACCTGCTGCATATTTAGTACTACCTTACAAGTGATACCTATTTTTTTTCTGCCTCCATTGTTAAATTCCAGTCCTTGGACATGGGTATCTCTTAGTATCTGGCATATTACAGTGTTTTATAAATGTTGGATTGATAATGAGCATAGGTAGGTAGCCAGGGAAAAGTTGTAGAAAGAGGGCAGTCCCCTGTCTGTTTCTCTTTCTCCACCACTTTACCACACTGACACGCCTAGGCACCAGGCGAGAGAGACAGCACCTTACAACTCAGACCCTGAAATACAGCTCCACACTTCCTCATGGAGCATTTCCTCTCAAGGGTTTCTATGGAGCCAACTCCTAATCTGCTATCCACACCAGAAACTGGACTGACAGACTCAGGGTCTTTCCTAACTAGAACCATCTTATATAAACCAAGAGAAGCAAAAATAAAAGAAGACGGGAAGGGAAGGAGGACATGACACAGAAAACAAAGATGGATACAGAGGAAATAAAGCCACAGCTGGCCCAAACAAACAAACAAACAAACAGAGTGAGCCAAATATGGTAGCTCAGGCCTGTTATTAAAGCAGTGCTCAGACAGCTAAGGCAGGGAAATTCTGGGTTCAAAGCTAGTAAGGTTACAAATGAGCCCCTATATTTAAGAGAAAAGGAGGAAAGTTAGGCTATAGCTGAGTCGGTAGAGTTCTTGCTTGCATGGGTGAAAACCTGGGTTCAATCCCCTGCATGCCATAAACTGAGTGATAGCATTCACCAATAACCTCAGTTTTCGGGGCGGGAAGGTGGGCTCTGTGGGGCGCGGGGGGGGGGGCGGGTGTCAGAAGGTGAAGGTCACCTTTAGCTATAGAGAAAGCTTAAGGTCAGCAGGGGCTACATGAGATTCCGCCCTCACTCCCGAAAAAACTTACTTTAGATTGGCTGTTCTTTCATTGGACACATTTTCTCTGCGGTACTTCCTTTTAACCTGGCAGCAATTACTCTTCCTAAACCATATTTACGCTTGAGATTTCTCCAACCATTTCTGTTAATAGCTTTGGAGTATGTATCTGTGCAGCGCAATGTTCTACAAGGCCCTACTTTGGGCAGTTAATGACTGCTTGTAACGCTAGCTCCAGGAGTCTGTCGGCCTTCTTCTGGCCTCCATGGATACCCATATACAGGTGTCCATGCACACACATAGGCACATACACATAAAAACCAAAATCTTAAAGTAACAGCTTTATTGTTCTAATTCACTGAACACAATTTATCTAAGTGCGTGAGCCAGTGGTCTTGATTGTGTTCCCAGACCATGCAGCTGTCTGCCAGTGGCAGAACATTCAGAGCACTCGTGCCATTTGTGAAGAATTCCTGGGCTTAGCAACAGTGACTTCCCATTTCTCCCACACCCCACAGCTACTTGCAAGTACTAGTCTATTAGGTTTGTTTGTTTTTCCTGTTGGATTTATTTATTATTTTATGTGTATGATTGTTTTGTCTGCATGTGTATATGTGTGCCACGTGTGTGCCAGGTACCTTTAGAGGTCAGAAAAGGGTGTTGGATTTCCTGGAACTGGAGTTACAGATAGTTGGGAGCTACCATATGGGTGCTTGGAATCAAACCCCAGTCCTCTGCAAGAAGCAAGTTCTCTCCAGTCCTGTTATGTCTTTATGATCACCTCTTCATACCAGCACGTTTTGGTGTGTGACTTGCTGCTGTAGTTGGGCATAGTACCTTATAGTTTCTATACATCTTATAGATGTACTGTTTTGTGTTTCCATTTGCTTAATGGGCACCTGGGATCGCTTTTGCTTTTTCCTATGGTGTGTTCAGCATGACCATCACTACTGCCACCCCCATTCTGACTTTTTTAATCTCAAAAACAGACACTGTCACTTACACAGTCACTGTGGACTACACAGTCATGCATCAAATGTTGCTGATAACAGCAATAATCCAGGATGAATTCAAACGTCCAACAAGAGGGTCAGTCTGAAGGAACCAGACAGTGGATACAAGTGCCAGGGTGATGTTGGACAGGTGCACGCACTTAAGCTGTGAGCAAACAACACATAGAGAGGGAATCTAAGCCAAGAGCAAAGCAGGGCTATATACTGCAGAGCCATCCTTAGCGATAACGGGTCATGTCCAGCTTAGTCGGTTCTCATACAGTTATAAAAACAGAGCAGGTCTGTAGAAAAAAGCGGAGTTGAAATTACCCTTGGACAAGCTTTAGGAGGAGAGTTGCAGCATAAAGGCCTCAAGTGGGAGAGCAAGCCTTTCTGTCCAGGGAGTAGCTTCATTAGGAGAGGTACCCATCACAGACCCAGAATATTTATGAGAGAACAGGCAGCAGGTGTAAAAGGCGAGACAGACCTTCAGTTCTGTTGGTCCCTTTAGATAAAGACAGAGGTGGGGAGATGAATACATGTGACCTAGTCTATGTGCTAGAGGTCAGGGAGGTGCTGGTAAAAGTCTGGCTGTAACGCAAAGCCGCCTGGCCTGGGCAGCAGGGAGCAGGTGTTACCAGCAACTGCAGAGTGGGAAGGGACTGCAAGGTCAGCTCACACAGAGCCCTAGAGCGGGAGGCCTGGCCTGGCTTCAGGGGGAGCGCAGCAGAAGGCCTGCGGGCTAACCCAGGTGCCAGTTGCCTCCTCTTGGCTCACCTACAGATGGGGCTGCTGATGCCTGTCCTGTATTCCCCCTCTGACAACATACATGCTCCCTTCTGGCTATGCTTCTCCCCAAAGTACATTTGTTGTTATTCTGTTGGCGTGGGTGTTCTGGTGGACTGTGTGTCTGCACCACGTGTGCCTGGTGCTTAAGGAGGCCAGAAAAGGACATCAGATTCCCTAAAAGTAGAGTTACAGACAGCTGTGACCACCATGTGGTGGCTGGGAGGAGAACCCAGGCTCCTGAAGGGCAGCCAGTGCTCAGTCATCTCTCCAGCCTTCCCCAAAACACTTAAAAATCATGTTATTGCATTATTTTCTCTCCCCCGCCTCTTGCCGCCTCCCTCTCTGGTGAGGGCAGGGTCTAGTTCCTATGAAGCCCAAGCTGGCCTATAACGTGACAGTATGTATGAGGGGAGGAAGGGATGGCCTTCTATATGTTGGAATAAACAGTCTCACTATGAATCGGACCTCTACAGCCATAACAAAGTCCTAACAGATGACTCTTCAAACTAATCCAGATTTGTGAGGACTTTATCAGACCCTCCCTCTCCCCAATCTCTATAGCACTTTATCCTTTTCAGGGGTAGGGAGGCAGGAGGAATACTAGCAGTGAACCCAAGGCCTGGCACCTGCTGTCACTAATCTACAATCCAGCCCTCTATCCTCTTAAAATAAAAAGGGAAACTAATTTCTAACATTGTAATTTACTCAGAGCATGCAGTATTACAGAGCTATCTGTCCCTGACCTGAAGATGAAAGGGTGAAATGACCCGTGCTCTGTTAACCACCTGCAACATCATACCAAGAACACAACAAAATCCATGTTGTCCATTTCTCAGCACCACAGACACACACACCTACTTTCTCAAATGAAAGTTCCTTTTAGGGCTGGCAAGACAGCCTAAAGGTTAAGGTATTTTCTGTATAAAACTGAACTACCTGAGATCTACACTTTGATCCCATGTTAGTAGAGAGAGAGAGAGAGAGAGAGAGAGAGAGCAGACTCCCAAAAGTTGCTCTCTGACGTGCACATGCATGATGTAGCGCATGTGCAACTCCACTTACACACATTGTGAACAGTAGAAAAGTCAATGTAAGCACTGCAGATGGGCTCCAAGTAGAAGTTAGTCTTAAATTAAGATTAAAAGACTTGGGTCATAATGAACCTATCAAAGGGGATGGGGACAGACAGTGTGTGTGTGTGTGTGTGTGTGTGTGAGAGAGAGAGAGAGAGAGAGAGACACAGAGAGAGACACAGAGAGAGACAGACAGACAGAGAGAACAGCGATAAAGGTACTTGCCACCAAGACTGACAACCTGAGATCAATGCCCAGGCTTAACTGGTAGGAGAGAACTGACTCTAAAAATTGTCCTCTGATCACACACATGCTGGCCATGTATATACCCACAAACAAACAAATAGTTTAATAAGTTTTATTCAAGTCCCCAAAGAACAAGAACAAAACAAGTCAGGAGACTTGAACAGGAGTCAACTAAAAGGTTCCACCCGAAGGCAAATGCAAAGTCCTGAATTTGCCAGGTCAACATATACCACCCAACACGGGATACTTTGTAAGCCATTTCCACAAATGTCCATTGTTTGGGGGTTTACATAGTCAAAGAAAAATTTTGAAATGAAGGAAAATACATGAGTATGACGGCATACCTGTAATCTGAGCACTAAGGAAACTGAGGCATAGGGATTTTGAATTCACGATAAGCTTGAGCTACACAGACAGCATCTCCCTCACACACATGCAGACAGTACTTAGAATGGAGGCAGGAACTTATGTTCAAGTGCTTGGGAGACAATGCCTCGAACAAACAGGAGGGGCAGGACTAGGCTGACAGCTCCCTGTCTAGCATTCTAAAGGCGTGTGTTAACTCCTACAAGAAAACAAAACAAAAAACTAAACACAGCGAAAATGTCATGAAAAAGAGGGTTAAAAACAAACAAACAAACAAACAAACTGAGAGGAAGGAAACCACAGAGCCTTCCAAGAGAAAACATGGTCCAGAATCACTGAGCACCTGCCAAAGCAGCCCAGATATTCCCACCCTCGAACAGGAGACTCAGGAAGTCAACACATAAGGTAAAAACCACTGCTTCTATGGCTGGGAATGAAGAAAAAAGCTATTTGTACCATGCAAACCTTTTAGCATTTTTTTGGATTCATACCATATTCTGAACTGTTTACTTAAATACTCAGCTGTTTAATTTTTCTAAAAAGACAACCACAGGAAAGAGAGGACACACTATTATGTCCATGTAACTCTACCAGGAACTATGGTTCCAACAAACACTCTTCTCTAAGTCTCCCACATCACTGGAAGGGCTACACCACAAGCCACCTGTGGCTGGGATGGATCAATTACTAAGTTTGAATTAAAACTTAATCTTGGAAGCTGGGTGGTGGTGGCACATACCTTAAGCCCAGCACATGGGAGTCAGAGACAGGCAGATCTCTGAGTTTGGGGCCAGCCTGGTCTACAGAGCTAGTTCCATAACAGCCAGGGCTACCCAGAGAAACCTTGTTTTAAAACAAACAAACAAACAAACAAACAAACACAACAACAACAAAAGAAAAACAGAAACTAACTCTTGGGCTGGAAGTCTGTGGCTTAGTAGTAACACACTGGCTTGCCATCTTAAGGCTCTTGTGTTGGTCCCCAGCATTGGGCTGGGGCCAGGAGGAATCATATGGACACAGTCATCATTCTGTCTTTTATCTTCTTTCTACTTAGTGTACCCAAGTGTACAACACAAAATAGAATCAAAACTATATAAAAGACTACAAGTACGTGATGTGAATCTGTTAAAAAAAAAAATCTGTGCAAAATCTAGCTCTCACCTCAAAGACCATCTGCTCTGAGCCAAATAAATGACCATGGCCCAGGAACACAGACTGAGGATACCCTAACACAGTGTTTCACTGTAGAAATGGACACACAAGCTTATTAGTTAGGAGCACAAAAGAAAGACAGAAATCAATACATTTATCAGATACTCAGGTGGGCGGCAGGTCGGTGGCAGGCTGGTTCCAGTACAGGATGCTACTCTAGCAAGTTTCTGGTGCCATCTGATGACACTCTCAGCTTTTGGGTGGGAGGGAGCTAACGGTCTGCTGCAAATACATCTCAAAGGTTTTACCTGATAGTTAAAAGTAAATGAGATGAATGACGGCACTGAGCAACGGAAGACACTGTGAGTTCAAGACCAGCCTGGTCTAGCAGCCTGGGCTGCACAGAGCCCTGTCAAAAAAAACAGAAACAAAAAACCAAAACTATCAGTTTCAATTTCAACTTTTTTCTCCTCTTTTTCCTTCAGTCTTGCAGACACACCTTTATCCATTCCAAGTACTCATTAAGCAGTGGTAATTATTTTTATCATCAGAAATATTTAAAACTTTAAAAAAAAAAAAATGGTTGTTATGCACCTATCAGAAGAAAATCTGAGTTCTCGGTTTGGTTCTAATTGTTAAAAAAACAGAATATAGGGGCTAAAGAGATGGCTCAGAGGTTAAGAGCACTGGCTGTTCTTCCAAAGGTCCTGAGTTCAGTTCCCAAAAACCACATGGTGGCTCACAACCGTCTATAATGAGATCTGGCGCCCTCTTCTGGCGTGTAGGCCTACATGTAGGCAGAACATTGTATAAATTAAAAACAAATAAGCAAACAAAAAAAAAAACCCAAACAAACAAACAACAACAACAAAAAAAAAACAAAAAACAAACGGAATAAGAGATCCCAGGACTAGGAGGCAGAGGAAAACAGATCTGCTCTCATTCTGTGAGTTTGGTGTCAGCCTGGTCTACACAGTGAGTTACAGGACAGCCAGGACTATGTAGAGAGACCCTATCTCAAAAATCCAAGACCCACACAAAAAATGGAATATGGGGTCAGGGAGATGGTTTGGTGGGCAGAGGCAATTACAGCCAAGCCTGATGCCCTGAGTTCTATCCTCTGAACCCACTCTGACCTCCTTAGGTGTGTAATGACAATCACATGCTCATACACAATCCAGGCGCAAGGACCATATTTAACTGTAACAAAACATTTTCACTTTTGCTTAATGTGCAGGAGTGACGCACCACGTGTGACTCCCGGCCTGCAATGCCACAGGAGGCACCAGATACCTTGACACTGCAGTTTCGGGTGGCTCTGAGCCACCAAGTAGGTGCTGTGGACAATTCAGCATAAAGGTATTTTTTTTTTTCTTCCTGAGACAGGGGTTTCTCAGTGTAGCCAATTCTGTCCTGAGACAGCAGTGTACACCAGGCTGGCCTCAAACTCAGAGATCCACCTGCCTCTGCCTCCTGAAGCTGTGTCTGGCGGTGCAGAGCTGTAATCCTGGATCTTAGGCATCTGAGACAGGGAGATCATAAGTTTAAAACTACAGCATGAATGCAAAGCCAGCCTAGACAACTTAGTGAGACCTAATCTCAAGATAAGGATAAATGCTTTTCCTGGTTATATTTTTTCTATGTATATTGGGTGTCTTGTAGAACTATGCATACCTAGTACCCATGGAGACCAGAAAAGGGTGTCAGATCCCCAGGAACTGGAGTTATAGACAGTTATGAGCTGCCATGTGGGTGATGGGACTCAAATCCAGGTCCTCTGCTGAGCCATCTCTCGAGCCTCAAAAAGATTTGAAGGGCAGAGGGCTTATTGCTCAGGCTGCTCTCATTCTGTAGAGCATACTCTGTTTTTACCCTCACCTTATTAAATCCCTACTTTCCCTATTTGAAAGCGGCTGGGAACACCAACTCCCACAACAGGCACAGGACAGCAGACCCACGCAGGTAGAGAGCTCCTCAAGGAAGACACTTACTGCGAACGGACCCTGAAATGAATTCATTTCTGTATCCTCTCAAATGCTAAAGTCTATGTCTCTTGTTAATAGCAGTGTCTCAAACACACAAATTTTTAATAACTCATGATAAACAATTTGTGAAACAAACGAAATAAACATAGTTCTACCAGCTGTTAGCAAGTAAGAAGTTAGTTTTTAAAACAAAAATATATTAGTAGATATTTGTATTTATTTTATTTTATTTTTGGTTGTTTGAGACAGGACTTGTTTGTGTAGCCCTGGGTGTCCTGAAACTCACTCTGAAGATGGGATGGCTTCAAACTCAAGAGATTTGTCTGTCTCTTCTGGGATTAAAGGCATGGGCTACCGCCCAGCAGATATCTGGATCCCTTAGCATCCGAAAAGTAGCAAGACTTCTATGACAGATAAACACCTTCACATAGAGCTACAGAACTACCAATTTTTAGCTCCAAAGACAGAAATTGCAAAGAGTATGGAACTCTTTTGCCACCAGTAAAATGTTAAGATCAGACTTAGTAGCCGGTATCCATTTTGCATAATCCTGCCCAGCAGGACTGTTTTGTTTTTGGCAGTGTGGGTATACCTAGATTTGCAGAATCCGTGTTTTCTTTCCCGGTTCCTTTAAACTATATTCAGAGCAGACTAACCTCAGCCATTAAATAGTGCTGATCACAATTTACTCTCCTTGAGACAGGGTCTCTGTGAAATCTTGGCTATCCTGGAACTCTTTATGTAGACCAGGCTGGCCTCCAGCTCACAGAGATCTGCCTGCGTCTACCTCCCAATACTCCTTTTCCTTTTTTTATGATCACAATTTGTGTGGATATCAATCTAAGCCATGGGGGCGGGGGGAGGTACCCAAAGCCCAGAAAAGAGCATCAGAACTCCCTGCAGCTGGAGTTACTGGAGCCTCCCGGCATGGGTACTGGAAACCAAAGACAGGTATTCACAAAGAGCAACAGGCATTTTTAACCACAAAGCCACCTCTCCAGCCCCAATGTATGTTGGTTTCTGAGGCGTCTCTCATAGATACCCAGGCTGGTACCAAACTTTTGGCAACCTTCCTGCCTCACCTCTCCAGTGCTGAGATTACAAATGTCACTATCTATCACTGTAAAAAGCTTTCTCAATTCTTCACTGTCTTTCTTTATACACAACTAGGCTGGATAAATAATCCATTTTCTTGGAGCTCATTCTTAGTGCCACTTTCTCCATTAGCTAGAGCTTGGTGTCTGGGGGCTTTGTTTTGTTTAGTTTGATTTTTTTTTGTTGTTGTTGTTGTTTGTTTGTTTTCCTAAGCAGAACCCATTCCATCAAGTTTAAGCAACCAAATGGCTCACACAACCTCTAAGGAGCAGGAAATCAGATGCAGAGGCCACACAGAAAGGTCTTGGTGGACAAGCACTGCTTCTGCTACAGCTGCACGTGTGCACCGGGCAGCAGAGCCCTACTGCTCCTGCTGCCTCTCAACAAGGGACCACTTCACCTGCTTCCCAACTCTCTACGCTGGGAAAACGGGACAAATGCTGCAGGTAGGTGGCCAACGACAAAGAAGGGGAGTAAGTACATTAACACTAGCTTTATTCAGTGTAACCGGACTAACATAGTGGAAAATGGATCCTACAGGCATCCAAAAAGTGTAGTATACCACGTTTATGTAGCAGCGTAAACCTGTGAAGCCCAGCGTTCGGAAGGCTGAGACAGGGGGATTTTACGTTCAAGGCCAGCACAGCCAGTCAGTCTTGAATAATAGGGAAGAAAGAAATCCACAGGAATACTACATCAATCAATCACCAAGTCTCTCTCCACAATTCGGTGCCATGGTGCTTCCTGCCCACATTGGACAAAGAATCATCTTTCATTCTATTAGCTGTTTCTTCTATCAACATGCTTAAGCTGCTTTTTAAAAATGTCAATTCTAAGCTGAAGAGTGGTGGCACATCTTTAATCCCAGCACTTGGGAGGAAGAGGCAGGCGGATCTCTGAGTTCCAGCCATCATGGTCCTAGGACAGCCAGGGCTACACAGAAAAACCTAGTCTTGAAAAACAAAAAACAAAACCAAAAATTTCAGCTCTATCTATCTCTCCGTGTCTTATGGAGAAAGAGGATTTAACTTTCTTAACAACCTGAGGCCCACTTTGATCACCCCACATGATTCTCAACACATTTAAGACTGTGAACACTATAGTTGAATCATATCATACACCATGGTGACATGTCCATTCTTACAGAATGTTTTACCTGAAATTACAATTTTGTGCTTGCTTGGCTTTTTGTTTTCTTATCACTAATTCACAAGTTCATGCATGTCAAGACCTCAGTTGAGTCACCCATGGGAATGGGCTGCAGACTGTCTGCATATCTAGTGCTCTGCTCTCTTCATCCTAGCAAGGGCTTTACTTTTATTCCCTCCTGAGTCCCATACCCATGGCAAGATTTCAGGTTCATTGAGTAAATTCGTACGTAAATATATTAGGGATAAACGGCCAAGCTTGGTGGCACACGCCTGGAATCTTACCACTTGAGGGATGGACGGAAGCAAAAGGATCCTGATTCAAGCCTCAATCTGCATAGTGAGTGTGAAGCCACCCTGGGTTAGATGACATTCAACAAACAAACACACACACCAATAATGAGAAGCAGAGGAGGGCTGGAGAGACAGCTCGGTGGTGAAGAACACATCTCGCTCCTCCTGGGGAACCTGAGCTTGAGGCCCAGCACCCTGTCAGCTGGCCATTCGGCCATTAACCCCAGCTCCAGGGAAATCTGATACCTCTGATCTCTGGAGGCATTCCCATGCATATATCAATCTCTTTTTAAAAGATGAATTTATTTATTAATTATACAGCATTCTGCCTGCATGTGCACCTGCACAACAGAAGAAGGCACCGGATCTCATTATAGATGATATGAGCCACCATGTGGGTGCTGGGAATTGAACTCAGGACCTCTGGAAGAGTAGCCGGTGCCCTTAGTCTTTTTCTTTTTTAAAGTGAGAACCAGGGTTACAAATAAACAAAGGAGTAAAGTTCATAAACACTACAGCGCTGACATTAGCAGCATGGTTTGGCCCCTAACCTGTGTAAGTACACAGGAATAAACAGCAGGCGACCGGGAGAAAATGCATATTCCTGATCAATTCTACCCTGAGTGAGAGCTAGAGCATCAACACCCTGACAAGATCCATGCCAATCTGGTTCTCAGATCTTGGGTTCTCTAGTAACTAAAAGAAATAACTGTTCCTTACAGAAATAACTGATGTTAGCAATGAACAGGAAAACACAAGATAAATACACCAACAAGCAAGGAAGCATGCAAAAAATGAAAGAATGGCCTAACTTCTGAAAAAGATAATATCTTGAAGAGGTCATATCTGGAACAATGTGGGTACCAAATAAAATCAATAGTGATTGGGGCAGCAGAGATGGCTCAGTGGTTAAGAGTAATGGCTGCTCTTGCAGAAGACTTGGTTTAGTTCCCAGCACCCACGTGGTGGTTCTCAACCAAATACACATTGAATAAAGAATAAGTAAACACAACATTTAAACAAACAAAAAAAAGAACTGGGCACTCAGGAGACACAGGCAGGTGGATCTCTGTGAGTTCAGCCTGGTCTATAGAGCAAGTTTCAGAACAGCCAAGGCTACACAGAGAGACCCTGTCTCGAAAAGAAAACATAAATAAATAAATAAATAAATAAATAAATAAATAAATAAATAAAAGAGAACAAAACAAAGGGTTATGTATGAACTTGGATATCCCTACTGAATGCAATGAGAACCATCAGTATACCTGATAGGACCAAATAAATGATAGAGCAGGCAGTGGTGGCACATGCCTATAATTCCAGTCCTTAGTAAACTGAGGCAGGACCACAAATTCAAGGCCAATGTGTCAGAAAAGAAAGCAACCTGCACAAACTCTTAGTCCCAGCACTCTCTGAGCACTATGGTCTACATAGAGAGCTCCAGACCAGCCAGAGCTCCAGTGAACCTTGATCCAAATAAAGCAAAACAAAATAAACAACAAAAACAAAAACAAAAAAAAGCAAGCAATTAATAAATGGTGGGAGGCCATTTATTAATAAACCAACAAATAAACCAACAAATTTATAACCAACAAATTGTCCATAAAATATATCATATTAATAGTAAGAACAGAAATTCTTTCTCAGCTGAGCATGATAGTATGCTTATAACTTAGCATCTGGAAGGCTGAGTTCTAGTTCAAGGTTGCCATACACAGCAAGGCATATGCCTGTTCCCATTTACCCTATCTGTTCAATTACCCTATCCTGCCCTATCTGTTCAATTATCTTTCAAATAAATCTAATGTCCTTTTGGTTCAAACTCTCCTACAAATGAACCTATCCTGCTCTAGGACAACGAAGGCATGGCTCCTAGGCTGCTACAGGGAGGGCAGAATCTAGAGATGGAGGCCGTCTTACAGACTTTCACTTGGTGATCCACTTCAGCCCCACAGACACATGCTAGGCCTTTAGGCATTCTTGGTTCCTCTACTTCCCAGGCACCCTGAAGCCCTAGAGCAGTGATCAGCTGCACTGCACCCCACCCAGCCCTTGCAGGGCTGCCAGTCATCCACTCTGCCTGTTTTTAAAACACAGCAGCAGTCTACACTCAGCATGTGAGAACCAGTGCCTACGCCTGCCTGCCTTCTATTTCACATGATTTGTCTGCATCCTCTCAAATTTAATCTCATCCACTTCTAACTTTATTACCAAGTTTAGAACACTATAAAATCCTTAAAATGCTTTTCCTATGCCACCTTCCAATCCATTCCTAGCCAGAGTTTCACAGTATTGCTGTCCAGATTCTGCTAGTACACACCGTGTGCCCATAAAGTTAACTACTAACTAGTATTATTACTTTTAATTATCTCATCTTCCTACCAACACTATGAGCTAATGTCACCACGCAACTGGACAAATGCATGTAACAACAATCACAGAACTGAACTATCCCTTAAGTTCCTCTTGTAAATAATCTCATCAGAACCAGCTCTAAAATTTTAACAGTAAGGAAGTTAAGGCACTGCATACTGAAGATAATAACTATACCCAGATTCTCAAGGTTACAGAGAATAATCACTACTGACAAAAAAGGAAACTTAGTCCTTCTAAATGTAATGTGTCCTTCAAATGTGTTCTCTATTTTTAGATTTATTTATTTATTTATTTATTGCATGTGCGGTGTTCTGCCTGCATGGATGCCTGCGTGTCAGAAGAGGGCACCAGATCTCACTGTAGACGGTTGTGGTCACCATGTGGTGGCTGGGAATTGAACTCAGGACCTCTGGAAGAGCAGCCGGCGCCCTCTAGCAGATTCTTACCATTCTTTGCTGTATAGCCCAGGGTAACCTCAAATTCCTGCCTCGGCCTCCCTGGTGCTCAGCAACAGGCACACACCAGCATGCCAGCCTTAGTTTACACCTTTGTTAAGAGGAACTGAACAAGTTTTACTTTGAAGAATTATAAAGGGCAAATGTAATACTGCAAATGGGCCTTTTTATGTGGGACTAGAGCCTTGATGATCAAAAGCTTTTCAACCAGCTGTATGACAGTTCGGTCTTTAAAGTGGCAGGGACTAAACGCAGGGTCTCATGCATGCTAGACAAGAACTCTAGCATTAAGCTATATCCTCAGACCAAAGATACTTGAAATGTATAGGTTCTACACTCTTTTTACGGTATATTTCATTCGTTAGACAGTGAGTGAATTAAGGTGTTGTTGGGGCAGGAGTGACAGGAAAGGAGTAAACAAATTCTAGGTACCTCGAAAATGGAGTAGCCATGGTTATCATCCCCATGTTAGCCACCTTCAGGCCACATTAAAGTATACATGGCTGGACGTGGTGGTGCGCACCTTTAATCCCAAAGCTCAGGAGGCAGAGGAGGGGGATCTGTGAATCTGAAGCCAGTCTGATCTATAGAGCACATTTCAGGACAGCCGGGGCTACAACACAGAGAAATCCTCTCTTGAAAAACCAAAATAAGAGAAAGAAAGAAAAAACAAAGGGAAGGAAGGAAGGAAAGAAGGAAGGAAGGAAGGAAGGAAGGAAGGAAGGAAGGAAGGAAGGAAGGAAATCATGAAAGACTCTTATATAAGGTTCAAGAAAGTGCTACTCAAATAGGAGTCTGGGGTACAGTCATATAAATTCAAAACTAAGAAATAAAAGACATACCCGCCATTATTGTAAAATCAGCCTTTACACTGCAATTAACATCTAACCCCCACCCCCACAAACACTGACTTGACACAGGGCACACAGCAGACACATGGACCCTGCTTTCTTGGAAAATACCATCTGTTAGATAAGAAAAGCTAAACCTTGTGCAAGTTCCCTGACATCTCAGCCTTGCTTTTTTAAGTGTGCGTGTGTGCATGTTGCCTAGGTGCCTGTGCATGTATGTGTGAATGTGACTGTGTGTGTGTGTGTGTGTGTGTGTGTGCGCGCGTGCGCGCGAGTGTGCGTGTGCTTACATGTGGGCAGACAACCGCAGAGGCTAGAAACCTCCTGCAGACAGAGTTACAGGTGGATGTGAACTGCTTGACACCTGTACCGGGGAACGGGACTTGCGTCCTCTGGAAGAGTGATAAGAATGTAGTCTTTTGTTGTTGTTGTTTAATATTAGTTACAGTTTATTCACTTTGTATCCCAGCTGTAGCCCGCTCCCTCATTCCCTCCCATTCCCACCCTCCCTCCTTCATCTCTTCCCTGCCCCTTTCAAGAATGTGTTCTTAACTACTGGGTTTTCTCTTAGTTTTCTTATCAATGAAATGTAGTTAATAGTAAATGCTCCTAAAATCATTCTATAAAGCACTTATTGTAGCTAGTAAAAAGAACTGCACAAATATTTATTAAATAACTACTCAATTTTTTTTTTTTTTTTTTTTTTTTTTTGAGAAAAAGTTTCCCTGTATAGCCTTGGCTGTCCTGGTCTCAGGCTGGCCTTGAACTCACAGAGATCCACCTGCTTGTGCCTCCCTTAGTGCTGGGATTACAGGCATGTGCCACTGCACCCGGCTTACTTAAATGATTCTAAGATTGAAATTGGATGAGAAGTATGACAGCCTCTGGAAAAAGTAACAAGACAGCCAGAGGCTGTTACAATTCATGCTATGCCTTCTGAAGTCATCTCTCTATCAATATTATCACCTACCTAAAACTTGTAATTCAAGAGATATAGCCAAAAGAAGGGGCAGGTGTCTCAGCGTCCACGCCGCCTCCCCTGCTAGCTGCTCAGGTCTGAGTGGGAACTAGGGAAGAGCACTGTGAGGCCCCACGAACACTCGGGCTCAGGCCTCGTGCCGCATTAAGTCTACACAGAGCACAACTTTCTGCATGCGAGCCTAGGCTTCCAGAAAATTATCTCAACTATTTCCCGTCCACTTCAAACATCCAACCTGGTTAAAAACCAGACTAGCCATTTCTACCACAACAGATTTACCTAACTTTGGAGCTGTAACTTTAAACTGTTCTGCTCACCTTTGTCTGCAGTACTGACCGAACCCAGACCCTGTATACGGGGCTCTACCATGCCGCAGCCCTTCACACACTTTTTAACGAGAACATTTTAATACACTGTGAACTACATCTGCCTAGCAGCAAGTTATAAACTTATGTTATCCTACTTGTGTTCCCATGGATACGGTCATGAACAGTGCTGGGGCAGCTGTAAGACTCAAGAAAAGAATCCCAAGGGAATCATATCCCCAACCTGGGTAGAAAGCAATGCTCTAAAGGTAAAAATACTGTCCACTATCTTCCCATTAGAACCCACCTCTCCCTGAACAATAATCAAAAAACCCTTTCACTATGATCTCCCTTCTTAAACTGACTGATGCCCACCGCTTCAGCATGAAGCGACAATCACCTCAGGTTTTTTGCCTGTGCTCTACTCCCAGAATTGATGCTTAGATTTCTTGGTATTTAGGATGTAGCAAATCTGTTAAAAATGCTTGAAAACAAGGTAGAAACCACTTTACATTGTAAATGTGTAATCTGGAAGAAAGCTAAATGTTTTTATTGGCTGTATAAACCCATTTTTTTTTTCTAAGTACTGACATTTGGAGCGAAAGAAGTGCAAAATCCAAATTCTGGAAAAGCAATTGCTTTAAGCTTAAGTATATATTTTCAGTGTTTAAAATTAAAAGAACTAGCCAGGCAGTAGTGGTGCACACCTTTAATCCTAGCAGTCAGGAGGCAGGGGACTAGGTGGATATCTGAGTTCGGGGCTAGCCTGGTCTACAGAGTTCCAGTACAGCCAGGGCTACACAGTGAAACACTGTCTTGAAAAACCAAAAGAACTAGGTTCTGACAAAACAGCCACAGGGGGCAAAAAAAAAAAAAAAAAAAAAGAATGAACACAGCAATTTTACTTTGTTGAAATATATATATTTTTTAAATTTGATAGGATCCTGCTATGTGATCCACACTGGCCTCAAACCTGTAATTCTCCTGCATCCACCTCTTTAATGCAGGGATTGATTACGTGTTGGTCACCATACTTGGACTAAAAATCTTTTTCATAAACTATAAAATTAATAATAACAGAAAGGAATTATTGATAAGCAAAAACTTTTTTAAAACATCATCTTTCTCCTGGCAAGCAAGCAAAACTAAGATTAACAAGGCCTAGAATTCAAAAGTACATTAAATGTACATAAAATTTGTAACTTTTAGCTGGGTTGACAGTGCATGCCTGCACTACAGAGGCTGAGACTCTGAGATGAGAGCCTTGAGGTTCAAAATCAGCCTAAAGGACAAAGGCGGGTCTTGAGGCAGCCTGGACTATATATACTGTGGTACCTTGGCTAAAAAAGAAAAACGTTTCAGTTACAACTTTTGCACAGACACAAAAATCTCATCGAAAAAGAAAAACGTGCCAACCTGGTGTGGTGGTGCACGCCTATAATCCCGGCATTCAAGGAGGAAGAATTCAGAACGCTATGAACAGAAAGTGACCATCTGTAGATTTTCCACACAGACACGTTGCTGTCAATATACAGAAGCACAGAGCAAATGCTCTGAGAATACAAGAAAAAAAAAGTTTCCATCCCTATCACCAAAGAAGAAAAAGAAAAATGGGCCCAGGAAGTTAACTCAGCAAGTAAAGAGTACTTCCCAAGCAAGCTTGACAGCCTGAGTCCAGCCCCCGGGACCCACAGCAGAAGCAGGAAAGCAATGCCTGCAATCTGTCCTCTGAGCCCCACACCCCACCAGGGCGCGAGCAGCACGCACACCACACATCAGTGCACGCACACACACAATGATGATCAGCACAATTTAAAGACTAAGCTGGGCAGGTGGTCCACCCCGTAATCCCAGCACTCTGGGAGGCAGTAAATATATATATATATATATATATATATATATATATATAATTTATATTTTATAAATAAAGCATTAGCTCATTTCTTCATATATGTTCATATACAATAAATATATTGCTGTAACTTAGAGAAATGGGTCAGAGCAGACACCTAGAAATTAGAATCAACCAAACTATATGCAAAAGAATCCACACATCTGACTGAAAACATGTGTAGCCAAATAATTAAAAGGTAACAATCTGAGAATATGTATTTGCAACCAGTGATGAAGAATTTAATATTGCAAACTGATTAGGAAGCCAAAGGTGCCCTTCTTAGTGGGAAAAGGATGGAAAGACAAATCCTACAAGAAAATAAAAGCATTACTGTTTTGCTCATGTAAGCAAGAGTACAAAGCAAGCATGACAGAACCTCTACCAGCATTTGGGAAGCTGAGGCACAGGGTCTCGAGTTCCAGACCAGCCTTAGTACAGTGAGATATTGTTTCCAAAAGCAAAAAATACACAGTAAATATCCTCAATGCCCTGCAACCACTGCTCATAGAAACACTTGCGTGTTTTGGGAAAGCACACTAGAAATACATGTGTAGAACTCTAGAAAGACATTGACACACTTAAGACGGTAATTAATTTCACTTTGGGAAATCTAAGAAAACTGAAAATTTACAGGTTTTATGAGTATATGGAAATTCCTTCAAAACACTTATAAAATATGAAAAGCCAGGCCATATTTGCCTGAGATAGCTCAGTGGGTACAACTGAATGATCAGAGTTCAATTCCCACGTGATAAGAGAAAATAGATTCTTGAAAGTTGTCCTCTGACCTCCATAACCACACCATGATGCCAATGGACACACACACACACACACACACACATACACACACACACACACTGTGCAATTAAAAGAAAAGGAGGGGGGCTGGAGAGATGGCTGGGGGCTACAAGCACTGGCTGCACTTCCCAGAGGAGCTGGGTTCAATTCCCAGCACCCACATAGCAGCTCACAACTGTCTGCAACTCCTGTTCCAGGGGCTCTGACATACATGCAGGCAAAACACCAATGTAAATAAAATACAACTAAAAAAATATTTTTTTTAAAAAGAGGGGATATTAGGCAGTGGTGGCACACACCTTTAGTCCCAACACTCAGAAGGCAGAGACAGGTGGATCTACAGTGCAAGTTCCAGGGCAACCAGGAAACCCTGAGAGAGAGAAACCTTGTCTCAAAAAACAAAAGCAAAATATTAAGAGGGGGAAACCAAAAACATAAGCAACACAAGGGTTATTAGCATGTTTGATACTTCATGGACTGTTATTTAGTTGTTGTTTTTTTAAGTTTTAAAGAACTTTTTTTAAAGAACATTTATCTTTAATGTCATAAAGGTAATAAGTGAACTTAGCCCTTGTCAGGCACAGATCTAAGCAGTTTATGTATATTAATTCATTTAATACAATTTTAGAAACATTAATAAAGCATTGATTCTTGAAATTTTGTAAGGTTTCTTTTGATCAAGCTCACTGACCATTTGTAAAGCTAACACTTTCTACAAAGATGCGTATTTAGCCTCTTGCACAGTGCCCAGGCCTTTACACCTGAGACTTGGGTGTCGCTGGCATGCAGGCTGAGTTCCAGGCTGGCCTGGTGCACAGTGCGAGTTCCATCACAGCTTGCAACGTTAAAGACTGTTCAAAAGTCCCCAGTTTCTACATGATTCAAGGTTAGATACTCATCTGTATCTACAAGTTGGCACACAATAGAACAATTGACTAAATAAGATATTTGTAAAGTTCTATAGCTAGGCATAGACCCAGAATGACCCAAATTCGTGGCCTGCCTGTCTATTTTGAAAGCCTCCATTGGTGAGTGCACACACACACAGAGTTGAAAAGTGAAGACATCTATGCTAGTGGATAAAGTCTCAGACACACTCCTAGCGCTCTCCTGACGCAGTTCAGCAGCATTCTCTCCTAAGAACTGGATATACCCTTTGCTCAGTATTCTATACAGTACCCAGGACAGACTAGCATGCAGCAGATGCTTTAAAGGTTTCTGCACTGCCAACCTGGGCAGACAGCTCTGCTGGTAAAGGGCTTGCCACTCAAACATGAGGAGCTGTCAGGTCCCCAGCACCATGTAAAATCTAGGCACAGTAGTTTGAGTCTGTAAGCCTTGTGCAGGGGGAGAGAGGCAGGCAGATCGAAGTGGCTTGCTGACCAGCGGTACCAGTGAGCTTCAGATCCACTGAGAGACTCGTTAAAAACAAGATGGACTGGATGGAGAGAGGGCCCAGCAGGGAAGAGCATGACACTGTTCTTTCGACAAGAACAGGCAGCTCAAACAGCCTGTAACTCCAGCTCCAGCTCATCTGGCATCCTCGTCTGGTCTCCATGGGAACACATTCATGTGTGCACACACACGTACAGACAGACAAGAGACATACACACATGCACAAACAAAAATCTTTTTTGTTTGGTTGGTTTTTTGGTCTTTCAAGGCAGTTTCCCTAATTGTCTTGGAACTTGCTCTGTTGACCAGGCTGGCCTCTAACTCAGAGATCTGCCTGCCTCTGCCTCCTGAGTACTGGGATTAATGGTGTGCCCCACCAGAGCCCAGCTAGAAGATAAATCTTTAAAATAATAATAATAATAATAATAAGGCAGAGAAGCAATTGAGGAAGAGACCCCAACACTGAGCTAAGGCCTCAACAGGCCCCTGTATAGGTGAGCACATCCCTGTGTGCAAGGACCTGCATTGTCAGACACAGTGGCATGAGCTGACAGCCCATTTTACAAGTGGCATGTAAGGTCAGACAATGTTTCAGCCAAGGACCTAACTTCCGGTACTCATTCCTGTGTAAGCCTCCTGCCCCCTCACCCTAGAAACTGCACCTCCATTTCATGACTCACTGCAAGTCTAGATGAGGTACACACACACACACACACACACACACACACACACACACAGAGCACATTTGCAGAACCAGGCTATCCTCAAACTCAGAGATCCACCTGCCTCTGCAGGGATGGCAGCAGTGGTTCTCAACCTATGGGTTGTGATCCTTTTGGGAGTGAATGACCTTTTCACAGGGGTCACATATTAGATATCGTGCATATCAGATATTTACATTACAATTCATAACAGTTGCAAAATTACAATTATGAAGTAGCAACAAAAATAATATAGTTGGGGTCCCCACATGAAGAACTGTATTAAAGGGTCACAGCATTAGGGAGGTTGAGAGCTACTGGATTAAAGGCATGAGCCACCATGCCTGGCCATAAAAATCTTAATTTAATTAATTAATTAATTAATTAATTTACTTTTTTATCTTTTTAGGGGGAGGGGTTAAAGACAAGGTTTCTCTGTGTAACAAGCCCCTAGGCTGTCCTGGACTCACTCTGTAGACCAGACTGACCTCGAACTCACAGCGATCCACCTGCCTCTGCCTCGAGTGCTGTGATTAAATATATGCACCACCGTGTCCAGCTAATTCAAATATTTTTAAATTACTAAGCCTAGAAGTTGGTAACATGACTCACTAATATTCTATTTTTCTGATGTTTAAAACTTTTTCATATGCAAAAAAGCACACATTAACATTTAGGAAAGTTACAAGTGTAGTAATTTGTAATAGAGAAAATGAACTGTGTCTGTGCACTGCCAGAGTGTAAGGAGTCCACTACTTCTTTACAGAGCGAGTTCTAAGACTATGCACAAAGTGAAATGTGTGAGAAGCAGGGCAACAGACACCCATGAGGGAAATCAGATTCTAGAAAAACACACACACACACACACCTAATCACACATCATCTTACTTTTACAGAAGGTAATTCCATTTGTAAATTTTAGGCTTCATTTTTATGCATGTGATCATTTTGCCTACATATACATGTGTATACTACATGTGTACCTAGTTCCTGTGGAGGCCAGCAAAAAGCACTGGATCCCCTGAACTGAAAGTTAGAGACATGACAGGCATAGCAGTCCACGCCTTTGATCCCAGCACTTGGGAGGCAGAGGCAAGTGGATCTCTCTGAGTTTGACACCAGCCTGGTCTACAAAGTGAGTTCAGGACAACGAAGGCCACACAGAGAAACCTGGTCTCGGAAAAACAAAACAAAACAAACAAACAAACAAACAAAGTCAAAGACAGTTGTGAGCCACCATGTGGGTGTTAGGAATCAAACTTGGGTCCTCTTTAAGAACAGCCAGTGCTCTTAACCTGCTGGACCATCTGTCTCTCCAACCAAATGTCACGCTTTTAAATTGCTACATTTCCTTCACAACGAATGAGCCAAGCAACTAAGATGCCAATGGTAAAAGCTTTAGCTATGTCTACCGGCCATGGCTAGCACTGTGTCAAATACAGTGAACAGGACTTAATTTCAAATGACTGAGAGCAATCCTTCACTCTTCTCTTGCCATGCTCTTAATAAGACAAAAATGTGGATTTCAATCTTTGTTTTCTATGGAAACAAAACCCTCTCTTAGAGCATTTAATATTCAGAAATTTAATTTCCAAAACTGTATGAAAGCTCCAAGACTGAAGGTCGCGTGGTCTGTAGCAGCGTAAGAGGCCTGTAGCGCCGAGTCCAACCTCTCGGCTCACTGGCAGCGCTACCCAGAAGCAGCACTGCTATGGGAACCGACCTGCTGCCAAGCAGCGTACAGGAGGAAGGGCGGATCCGCTGCTACACGAAACCTCAGTTCAGCCTGGGAGCACTGACACAGACTGCAAAATGGTGCTGAGACAAGGCACTAACATAACAGGTTACTAAAAGGAATATTCTTTCCCCAACATGAGAAAACATGAGCAAACCTGAGGTCCAACACAGGGAGTATTTAATGTTTATTTTATTCTTAATTTTTGAATAATTCAAAATGACTTTCTTTTGGAGAAATCTGGACTATAATGATCAATCAGTAAGTAATCAGATTTCAATGAGATCAGCTCAAACCCCTTTTCACCAATACTGACACAACAGCCATCAGAAAATAACCACGCTCTTCTGGATTACTGAGCCGGGTGGAGAGCCAACATGATGACACACACCTAAACCCCAGTATCTGGGGTGTAGACGCAGGAAGATCTGAAGGGAAGGCGGTCCTGGCTTGGATTCCCAAAACCCATATGAGCTGCTCACAACTGTCTGCAGTTCAAGTTCCAGAGAGGGAGTTGGAACTCCCTCCTTCCGGTCTCCATAGGCAGTGTGTACACATGGCATACACAAGACACACACGAGTAAGAATGAAAAAAGGTTTTTTAAAGTTTTTGTAATTTATTTTTAATTATGTGTAGATATGTATATATGAAGTCAGGTAAGGGTGGTGCACGCCTTTAATCTCAGCACTCAGGAGACAGAGACAGGTAGAGAGACCGAGTCTGAGGCCAGCCTGTTCTACAGAGTGAATTCCAGGACAGCCAAGCCTACAGAGAAACCCTGTCTCAAAAAAGCCAAAAAACTAAAAAGGAAAGAAAACAAAAAGAAGAAGAGGAGGAGGAAAAAAAAAAAACCTGTTTGAAGCCCCTTAGAAAAGGGATACACTAGAGAATCAAATGAACAACCATGAAGCTCACACAAAAAACAGGAAGTACCCACGTCCAGCCAGAGCAGGAAACTTCATAGCCTGTGGCCAGCCAGGTAGAACGCACAAGAGGATTTGACTTAGCAAGTAGAAGTGTCTAGCCCTGGACAAGTGTCTCCCTACCCAACAGAAGTTAAAACCTCAACATGATGATACAAATGAGCAATGTCAGCAGTTAGGACTCAGGAGCCTACCACAGGCCAGACTCTGCTACACAGTAAGACACTTTCTCAAAACTTAAAAAAAAAAAAAAAAAAACTCACGAAACATCAAGATAGCTCAGCAGGACAAGGCATTTGCAGCCAGGCCTAACGACCTGAGTTTAATCTTTAGGACCCACATGTCGGAAGTAGAGAAAAACTCCTACAAGCTGTCCTCCGACCTCCGCTCAGCTTACATGCATGTCTGCACACACTAAGTAAGTGCAGCAGAGGAGGAAGGAAAACAGTAACAACAACAACAACTGGGCTGAAGAAGTACCTCAGCCGTTAGAGAGCACGCATGCACGGGGGCCTGGGGTCATGGCCAGCATGACAAAATCCAGGTATAGTTGTATACCCCTGGAAATCCAGAACTCAGGAGGTGGACTCAAGTGAATTAGAAATCCAAAGTTGGGGCTGGAGTCATGGCTGAAAGGTTAAAAAGTTTTAAACTGGATCCAATTCCCAGCAGCCACATGGTAGCTCAAAACCACCTGTAACTCCAGTTCCAGAGAAGATCCAATTCCTCTCCTGGCCTCCTCAGGCACCTGCACACACACAGTCCACATACAAACAGGTATACACACATAAAAGTGAAATTGAAAGCATCAACAAAAAACACTCTCCTCTACCCCCAAAACCACAACTCAGAATCAACTGTGATATGTGAACATTAGATGAAGTTAAGATACTTAACCTGAGCCAGGGTCAGTGAGTGACGAACTCCTGCAATCCCAGCACTCAGAAGGCAGAGGCAGGCAGATCTCTGTGAGTCCAGGACAGCCAAGGTTCCACAGAGAAACCCTGTCTTGAAAAACAAAACAAACAAACAAACAAAAAGATACTTAACCTGACTTTGTGGATCACAAAACATTTTTTTTTGTTTTGTTTTGTTTTTGATTGTTCAGTTGACTTTTTGACATTCGTTTCACACTACTATCCCAAGTTAGCCTAGAATTCACTACATAACCCCAATGACCTTGAACTTGGCATCATTCCTTCTGCTTAGGCCTTTCCCTAAAAGAGACCTGCCGTGAGTGTACTACTGTCTTCAAAACATTCACTCCATTAAGAGCAGACCAGCTGAGGTTAACTGCCTTCTTCCCACTCTCATTTCCTCCTCCCAGTGCTGTTTATTTTAGGTCACGTAGGTGACTATTCTGCCTGTCTGTCTATGACCCATGTGCCTACCTGGTGCCCTCTGAGTTCAGAGGACAGCATATCCGCTCTGCCTGGACCTGGAGCTAGGGCTGACCCCGAGGCACCACGCGGTGCTGGGATCCGAACCTACATCTTCTGAAAGTGCAACAAGTCCTCTTAACCACTGACATCTCTCCAGCCCCTTCCCACGTTCAGTTTAAAAGCAGAACATTAAAGGGCTAACAATTAAAAGCACTGGCTGCTCTTCCAAAGGGCCAGGGATTGATTCCCAGCACTCATATGGTGGTTTACAACCATCGGTAACTGCAGTTCCGGGGTCCAACACCCTCTTCTGGCTTCCAGAAGAGGCACCAGGCACACATACAGTACAGATACACATGCAGGCAAAACATGCAAACACATAAATTCAAAGAATATAAGAAAAGAAGGGCTTCAGGCGCAGAAACTTCTATGTCATGAGAGTAACACAGGCAGTGAGCGTGTATAATACAAAACAGAAACACTCAAAATTCAAGTGAAACTTGCCACACGGGAAATTTGTAAATGCCAAGTACCTTATCATGAGCTAGTCACCTCAGACCTACACATAAGCTAGGACTTGACAAAAACTTCCATTTCTGGTTGTAAGCCGAGACGCCTTTTACAGCTAGGCCTTCTCTCCAACCCAACTGGACAAAAACTTAACTACTACCAGCCTGACTGTGAGCTTTATTAGAACAATCAATCAACATTTCTACTGTACATGTGTTATATATTGCAACATAACATATATATGTAGATATACACACACCCACACCCACACATGTATATGTGCAAGAATGACAAGGTAATCATGTTTTGCTGCAGCAGTTTGCTGGGTGAAGAGGACTAGCTCAGTGGTTTGACATGAGCCCCAGGAGGCAGCCACGGGCTATCACATCAGTGAATGTGCACTTGTTGATCTTATCTTGGCATAGTATATCGTACCTTACATTGTTTTACACCTGAAGGAAGGAGGGAAGGTGAGAGTGGCTCAGAGAGCCCACGTTGGCCTGGACCTTCCAAGCCAACTTTTTACCTTTCTCTAGACTGACTGACACTGTTTAGTCTATGTGCATAAATTTTAATAAATTTTAATTTTCTTTCCCCCTGCCTTTACTTCAGCGCAGCTCTGGCTGGTCTGGAATTCAATGTATTGTCCTCAAATCCTAACAATCCTCCTGCCTTCACCTCTCAGGTGCTGAGATTACAAGTCTGCACCACCACCCAGTTACTATCAGCTTCTTGTGTGTTTGCATGTTTATGGTATGTTTATTTCTATATACAATCTACATTCATTGCATCCTTTTCTTAAAATTTCTCAGTTTTTCTAAGATATAAAATTCACCTGTGAATTTTTCCTAATCGTTACAAAACTCCAAAGCACGACTGAATCTGCTTGAGCTCTGCAGCTCAGCCTCGCACCACTCAAGGATCAGCGTCTATTCTACCCTAGAAAAGACAACACAAGGACTTGCTCATTCTAAGACAAGTGTATGCACACGGGCTTTGCTGGTGACAGGAGAGCGTAAGGAGGAGTTCTGAAGGAAGAAGAATGGGGATAAAACAAAGGAAGGACATCTGCTGTAGACCAATTCTGAGGGACCTAGCCCCTGAACAAGTGAGAGCATTCCATACCCTCCAGAAGAACTGTGTAGCCAGGCAGCTGTGGCAGAGGCAAGGGGATCTCTGTGAGTCCAAGGCCAGCCTGGTCTAAGAGAGAGTCCAGGACTGCCAAGGCTACACAGAGAAACCCTGTATCAAAAAAACAAAAAATAAATAAAATAATTGTGTAGGTTTTTGTTGTTGTTGTTGTTTTTAAATTAGTATCTTTCTCTACAGCCTAGGTTAGCCTCAAACTTGATCAATGCTCTTGTTTCAGCCACCTAAATTACTGGGATCAGAGACGCACACAACCATTCCCAACATGAAACCGTCCTTAAAATCATTCCACAGCTCAGGTTCAATGTCATCCTGCAGAACATACTTCGAAGGTGAGCTAGCGGTACCTAAATGTTAAACTGAAGAGCAGCCTACACTGCTAGACTTTCAACCCTAAGTCTCGTAGTCACACCAGCTGCTCCCTTCCAAACGTCGCCCAGTGAGGTCAGAGAGACGGCTTAGTGGTTAAGGAGCACTGGTTGCTTTTGTAGGACCCAGGTTCAGGTCCAAGCATTCCACATGGCAACTGAGTTTTCAGTTCCAGGGAATCTGGTGCCCTCTTCTGACAGGCACACGTGTGCTGTAAATATGCAGGCAACATAAATATACAATAAAGTAAACAACTCTTAAAAACAAAAACCAACCTCCTAGTGCATTCTAAACCGTAAAGCTGCCTATTGCAACACATTCAGGAGTAACACATCATTCCAATTTGCCTCCAGTCACTATGCTAGATGCTTCCCATTCATCTATTTTCACTGCACTTGCACAAACTTCATCCACTGCAATGAAACATGGATCCAGTACCTTAGGAGGCTGAATACAGAGCATTAGAGGCTAGCCTGAGATATACAGAAAGATCCTGCTTGTAAATAAACAAACAGCTGAGCAGTGGCGGCTACCCCTTCAATCCCAGCACTCAGGAAGCACAGGCAGGCAGATCTCTGTGAGTTTACGGCCAGACTGGTCTACAGAGTAAGTTCTAGGACAGCCAGGGCTACAGAGAAACCTTACCTCAAAAAGCCAAAACCAAACAAACTGTCCAACCATTAAGGTCACAAGGAAAGAACTAATCTGTGGATGCAACAAAATGCTGCTGCCAAACATTTTCCTTCAAGAGAGGCTCCAGTTCAATACTAAACTGCACTCTTCCTGTTAATGGTTTCCTTGTTAGTGTTTTCATGATCTCCTGTCAATGATGACAAGTTGTATCTCTCTATCCACACACTCTCCCTTTTCTAAGTACCAGTGGCAAATGCCCAAGACAGCTGGATTTAGTTTAACCCCTTCTGAGAAAATAAGTGGCTACTCTGGGAACCAACACCTCCACTTTGCCCTCCATGCCACTGTGACTGCAGGCTAGGCAGACACTGAAGCAGAGCCAGCGGCCGCACTTTGCCCTCCAGCGTGCTGCCTGTGACCGCAGGCTAGGCAGACACTGAAGCAGAGCCAGCGGCCGCACTTTGCCCTCCAGCGTGCTGCCTGTGACCGCAGGCTAGGCAGACACTGAAGCAGAGCTTGTCGTCTGGCACAGTGATTTGGGTCAGCCAGTTAATAGCATAGCACCAGCTAAAGAGGGGTGAATTTAAAATATCCAGAAGGCCTCAGTCCTTGGAGGTGTAAGAGTCCTACAGTGACACATTACTAGGCACCAACACCCATCTTTGACTGCAGTCCCCTATCAAGGAAATATTTTCATTCCTTACTAATCAAATAAATTAAAATCCAGCTAGAGGCAGTGGTGCACGCCTGTAATCCCAGCACTCAGGGAGGCAGAGGCAGAGGCAGGCGGGTCACTGTGAGTTCTCGGCCAACCTGGTTTCCAAAGCAAGTCCAGTTCAGCCAAGGCCACACAGAGAAACCCTGCCTCGAAAAACAACAGATAGATAGATAGATAGATAGATAGATAGATAGATAGATAGATTAAATTTAGGAGTGAAAATAAAGAATTTAAATCCTCCCCCTATGCTCAATATTAAAAACAAAAACTATATATGCAACTTGAATAAAAAATAATAAGCAAATCCATGAATTTAAATAAACTGTTTAAAGGGGCGCGGGAACCAACATGGTGGCGCCACTTAGCCCTGCTCCGAAGAGGCGGGGGAGGGTAGGTGCATGCCAGTTTAATCCACATGTGAGATGCTGTTTTAAAAAGAGCCACCAAAGGTCACAGTGGCTCACACACATGCACAGCATCAGTACGTAGGAGGCTAAGGGACGAACACTGTCAAGTTCTAGGCCAGTCTGGGCTACATAGCTAGTTCCCTGTCTGCCAGTTCTACACAGCTAAAGCCTGTTTCAAAACCAAAGACAGAAGCTTGGCACAATGTCTCACACCTTTAATCCCAGCATTCAGGAGGCAGAAGCAGACAGACCTCTGTGAGTTAAAGGCTAGCCCACGCTACATAGCAAGTTCTAGGCCCACCAGAACTACATAATGAGACCCTGTCTCCAAAAAATTAATTTAAACAAACAATACAATGAAAATGAAAGAAAATGACCAATACTACAGAAAACAGAAAAGGAGGATGGCTGAGGTGGCTCAGCAGGCAGAACTTGCATGTGCCTGCAGACCTGAGTTCTAAGTCAGTCGAGCATTTGCTCTTCAGGGAGGACCCAGGTCCCCAGTGCCAACATGGCAGCTCACAGGCCCTCTTCTGGCTTCCATGGACACCTGCATACACAGTAACACACATGAAGGCAAAACAAGCACACATGTAAAATTAAAAAAAAACAAAAACAAAAACAAAAACCCTTTGAAGTAAAAAAGATACTCAACCTCCCAATAATTAGGAAAATATAAAAGAATCATGTTTCAAAAATTAATAAATCTAAGTCAGAAATCAGAGCACACATTTTTAACCCTGGCACACGGGAGATAGGGGTAGATAAGTCTGTGAGTTTGAGGCCATCAAGATCCACAGAGTAAATTCCAGACCAGCCAGAGCCACATAGTAAGACTGTCTCAAAATGAAAAAGAAAAAACTTGTAAGACCATGGTGAGAAGAGGGTAGAGAAAGGGCTTTAGGGCAGGGCACAGTGGCGCACACTGATCGCAGCCCTCAGAAGGAAGCATCAGAAGCAGGGCCACGTAGCAGACACAGCCAGTTCCACACCAACCTGGGATACACAGCAATCCTCGTCTTTAATCCATTTATTTATTTACTTATTTATGTGGTTTTTCCAGGCAGGGTTTCTCTGTGTGTTAGCTGTCCTAGAAATAGCTCTGTAGACCAGGATGACCCTCAAACTCAAGATTTGCTTACCTCTACCTGCGTGCTGGGACTGAAGGTGTGCACCAACAACAACTAGTAGAAGGTCCTTGTCTTTAAACGAGGGAGGAGGCTGGAGAGACGGCTCAGAGGGTAAGGGCACTGGCTGCTCTTCCACAGGTCCTGAGTTCAATTCCCAGCAACCACGTGGTGGCTCACAGCCATCTCTAATGACATCTGGTGCCCTCTTATGGTGTGCAGGCGTATGTATATGCAGGCAGGATACTGTACATAATCTACCTACCAATCTACCTGGCTAGCTTTAGAACATGTATACCTTATGACTGAGAGAATACTTTTTGAAAAGTATCAACAAAGATGGCTGCACACAAATAATCCTGTTTGTATAAAGACTAGTAGGTGAGCAGAGTAGTACATATCATATCTTAGCACTTCAATGAAACAGAAAAACTGTCACTAACTCAAGGCTAACCTGGCACACACTCATACTCTTACTTAGGAGACAGAAGAATCAAAAGCTCAAGGTCATGCTCTGCTACAAAGCAATTTTCAGCGTCTTGAGCTAGATGATACCTTAAAATGGGCAGTGGTGGCACACACATGCAATCCTAGCCCTCAAAGGAAAAAGAGGCAGGCATCGCTGTGAGTTCAAGGCCAGCCTGGTATACAAAGCAAGTCCAGGACAGCCAAGGCTACATAGAGACAAAACAAACAAACAAGCACAAGTAAACAGAAAAAAAAAAAAAAAAAAAAAAAAAGGTCTGGAAAGATGGCTGAGTGGTTAAGAGCACTTACGGCTCTTCCAGGAGCCAGGTTCAGATCCCAGCACCTACACAGGGGTTCGCAACCATCTGTAACTCCAGTTCCAGGGGATCTAAAGCCTCTTCAGACTTTTGTGGGCACCTGCACACATGTGGTATTTACTGAAATATAAAAACATGCAGTAACAGCTAGGTATGGCTGTGCATCACTACAATCCCAGAGCCTGAGAGAGACAAGATCTTGTTTCAAAGCCCCCTGGAATGCACATCCAGTCCTCACCTCAAGTTCAAAAGGGCAGGGGCTGCAACTCAGTGGGCAGCATTCACCTGGCATCCCAGGACTCTGGGTTGATTCCAGCTCCACAAAAGTCAACCCATTAATCAATCAACAATCAATTCTAACACCCTTTACCTACACCGCTCCTTCCTTCACAGGAAGTGGGATCCAAACAGCCAAGCTTCCCAGAACCTTTAGATCTTCTCCAACATCCACACAAAAGAGAGGTTGCCACAGACAATGGCCTGGTCAGCAGGTAAACCAGAAACCTTCTCATCCCCGCCTCCTCAACAGGAATGCTACAGTGCATTACTTACACTTACAAGTGCCTTCACCACAGCTCAAGAATCTCTGTCAAATCAGCACTGCCACCTCCCTCTCCTTCACAGGTGCCATAGCCTGCACGCCTGCTGGAGCCTCTTTCCGAATTATCCTCACAAGCATCTATCCCCATCAATCACTTGAACATCTAATTTTGCCTGCATCTTAGGGGATGCAAACAATCACAGAAATAATACAGCTCAATTCAAACTAATTCTTAAAAAAAAAAGCGAGGTGGCCAGGCGGTAGTGGTACGCACCTTTAATCCTGGCGCTCAGGAGGCAGAGGCAGGTGGATCTCTGTGTGTTCGAGAACAACCTGATCTATAGAGCAAGCTCCAGGACAGCCAGGGCTACACAGAGAAAACTTGTCTTGGAAAAAAACAAAAACAAAACAAAAAAAGGGGGGAAAGAGTAGGCTTTAACTGAACCTGATAGGCTTAGGTAACAATGGGCAGGCTTAGGGGAGAGCACTATTCCATCTGAAACATTTTGTCTTCAACAGTTTTGCTTGTTCCATTTGTTTTTGTTTGTTTGTTTATATTTTTGTCAATTTATACAGCATTCTGCCTGCATGTACACCTGCATGCCAGAAGAGGGCACAAGATCTCACTGCAGATGGTTATGAGCCACCATGTGGTTGTTGGGAATTGAACTCAGGACCTCTGGAAGAGCAGCTAGTGCTCTTAACCTCTGAGCCATCTCTCCTGCCTCCTCTTGTTCCATTTTTGTTTTACAGTATTTTTAATTTTTAATTATGTGTGTTAGAGGACAGCATGCGCTTAAGAGTTCAGGTGGCCAGTGAGGCCGGATGTTTGGTTCCCTGAGCTGGAACTACAAGGGTTACATGCACCCAGTGAGGGTCCTGGGACCTGAACTCTGGAGCAGTATGCACGTTTAATGAATGAGTCACTTCTGCCTTGCCTTTTCTGACGTTCTGAAGCAGGGGCTCACTGTCTAGTGCAAGCTGCCCTCAAATCCATGGCAACCATCCTGCCTCTGCCCTCCTGACTATGAGGACTACAGATGAGTGACCACACCTATAATTCTATATTTCTAATTCTACCTTACCTTACAGTGATTTACAAAATAAAAAGCTATCTTAGCACTTCAATTTTTGAAAGTTTAACTCTTCCCTTTTCAAAATTCTAAGCATATTACAGTTGACTCAAGTCACTTACTGAACCCAATAACAAGGCTCTAAAACAAGAGAAAGTAGAGTCTGGGCCAAATGGCCCTACCATGAGATAGTTTTAATGATTGCGAATAAAGACAAATACAGGCCACTTTACCTCTCTAGGCCTCTATTTCCCTCATGCAGACAACAGAACAGCTGCCAAGGTGGTGGCACACACCTGTAACCCCGACTGGTGAGGTGGTGGCCAGAGACCGACGCCCTCGGCCACAGTGAGGTCAAGGTCAGCAGAGCTGCATGAGACTGGGGTGGAGGGCTGAGCAGGTCACTAAGCCAGAGTTGAATCCTTGGAGCCCACGTGGTGGAGAAGATCAACTCCTAAAGGCTATCCTCTGACCTTCAGATGTGCACTAGCTGTTTGGATAGATGTGTAAGCCACGAGGGGAAAGCGGGCTGTGGAAGTAGCTCAGTAACAGAGCTTCTGCCTGGCCGAAGTTCAATTCCTAGAAAGGAGGGACCCCACTCCCTCACACCCCCTCAAGAAAAGTCAGTGAAAACAGTGAGATGCAGTTAGAACACAGAGGTTCATATAGCTGCTGACAATGCAGGAGACACAGCACCTTTACAAGTCACCTGACACAGTAAGACCAATGTGACCGTGAACTCTGGAGGCAGACGTGAGAGGGTGATGACAAGCTCGAGGCTGGTTGATGTCGCAGTTAAAGACTACCTCAAAAATAATAACAAACAAGATGGCCCATGATGGCACCCACCTTTAATCCCATTGCTTGGGAGGCAGAGGCAGGCAGATCTCTATAAGGTCAGCCTGGTCTATAAAGAGAGAGTCTAGTGCCACCAGGGCTACAGAGAGAAACCCTGTCTGGAAAAAAAAAAAAAAAAAAGAAAAAAACAACAACAAAAAAAAAAAAAAGAAAAGAAAAAAAACAACTGAAGCCAACCGTAACATCCTATCACTGTGCTCCCCTGGCTAAAAAACTACAAAGGGCATCACACAAATGACCAAAGAAATAGAGAGGACAGAGTCTGGAGATGTAGCTTGGTTGGCGAGTTCTTGCCTAGCATGCATTAAACTGGGTTCAGTCACTAGCACCATGCAAAACTAAGCATGATAACCCCAGGACTATTAGAATTTCAAGAAAAGGACCACAGAAATGGCTTAGTGAGCTGACCACCAAGCCTAAGGACCTGAGTTCTAGCCCTCGAGTCCACACGGTGCAGAGGAACAACTCCTGAAAGTGGTCCTCTACTGCTTTGCGGCATGCGGCACACAAACACAATTTTTTAAAAAGCCATGGTTCTGCCCGCAGTGGTGGCTCACGTCTTTAATCCCAGCACTTGGGAGGCAGAGGCAAGTGGATCTTTGTCACTTCAAGGCTAACCTAGTCTACAAAGTAAGTCCAGGACAGCCAGGGCTCTGTTACAGAGAAACCCTGTATCAAAATAAAAGATCCTTCCTTAATATTTACCAGCAAGAGGGAGGAAACATTATTTTAGAGAAAAACATTTTTCATACCAAAATAAGAGGGGCTTTGCCAGTGCAGAAAAGAGTCGAGGGAGTGATCGAGTAAAGCATTCTCCCTCACTCCTCTTCCAATACTAAGTGTAGGAGAAACTAAGGACAGCTCAGCGTGGCCTGGTGGGAGGTGTGTCTAGAGAGCCTGGAAACCACAGGCAGCAGCAAACCCGGGGGGGGGGGGGGGACTGCGTTCCGACTTTTGTTTTCATCTGCAAATGATCAAGACTCTCTTTGTGAGCAGAGATGATATTCTCATCCCCAACTATGCACAGCCCATCAGCCAAGCCTACATCAGATTATAAGGACCAAAGGAGCACCTTGGAACTATGGTGCTCTATCTATCTTGTTTGTTCTTTGCGAGGGATGATGGAACTAAATCCTCCTTGAACAAGGTAAGGTACTCCTAGTTTCAGCCACTCTAGAAATTGGGTCAAGCTAAGGTCTACAAATAAGTAACACAGACTTGAAAAAATGATCACCAAGCTAGGCTTGATGGCTCATGTCAGTACATAGGAGGCTGAGGCAGAAGGACTGCCATGAGTTTGAGGCCAGTCTCCACTAAGGAGACCCTGTTTCAAAGAGAAAAAAAAAAAAAAATCAGTGAATGCCCATTTACGCCAATCATTACTTAGTTTTTTGGATCAGTTTGTTTTTAAAGTTTTCTTAGCCAAATGTGGTGGTTCAAGCATGTAAGCCAGCACTCAGGGAGCTGGAGCAGGAAGAGCACCTCAAGTTCCAGGTCAGCCAAGCCAGAGCTACATGGGGAGATCATGTCTAAAGAAAAAAGAGGGAAAGAAAAGCTTTCTGCTCACTCAAGGGGGAAAAAAGAGCTTTCAAAATTTAGGCAGAAAGATTTGAGAATGGCGGTGAACTAACTGGGTGTAGAATAAATGCCTTTAATCCCAACACTCAGAGGCAGAAGCACTGAATCTGAGGCTAACCCAGTCTACATATCCCAGGGTTACACAGTGAAACCCTGCCTCAAAAAAATAAATATAGCTGGGCAGCAACATACAATCGGCATGCCAAGACTCTGGGTACAATCCCCAGCACCAAGAGAAAATGTACTCAGCAGGAAGCAAAAGCAGCAACACCCTTTATTTATAACACTCACATTAGTCCTTCTTGTTTTTCCTTTTGTGTGTGTTTACATACATGCAGAGGCCAGAGGAATCTGATGTTGGGAGCTTTATCAATATCCACCTTTATTTTAATTTTAGACAGGGTCCTCTCACTGAACATGGAAACTTGAAGTTAGCCATGCATGGTCAGGCCCAACTTTTTCGTGGAGGTAAAAGAATTTGAACACCATCCTCTCATTCTCACAGCACGTGCTCAGGCCCAGAACATCTCCCCAGCCCCAATTCCAGTTTTTAAGACAAGGCCTTGAGCTCCTCAACCTGCCTCAGCCTTCCAGGTGCTGGGATTACAGGAGTGTGCTGCCGTGCTGCCATCCCTAAGTCCTTACAAGCACAAAAAGACCCTGTCTTCCGGTGCTGGAGAGATGGCTCAGAAACTAAAAGCACCAGCTGCTGTCTGTGAACCTGGGTAAGATTCGTCTCACCTACACGATATACGAACATCCATCTAGGAAACTCCAGTTCCAGGGGATCTGATGCCCTCTTCTGACCTCAGAAGGCATTGCACACATGTGGTGCACAGACATAAGAGCAGGCAAAACACCCACACACACTTAAGGGGGCGGGGGTGGGAACAGAAGAAGGCAAGCAGAGTTCTGCGTTTTGAGACTAGCCTGATCTTTAGAGTGAGTCCAGATCTTGGGGGATGGGGGCACCATGATTGTCTTGTGTTTAAATTCAAACTGCTATAAAAAAAAAAAAAAGATGCTGCACCATTTCTGTTCTAAAACACAAGTCTTAGCCAGGTGTGGTGGCAAACACCTTTGATGCTGGCACTTTGGAGCCAGAGGCAGATAGAGCTCTGTGAGTTCAAGGCCAGCCTGGCCTACTTAGAAAGCTCAAGGACAAACTAGGACTAGTGAAACCCTGCCTCAAAAGAACACAAACAAGACAAAAACCAGAAGCCTCTCCTTTGAATTTACATTAAATGAAAACACACGTGGAAAAAAAAACACACACACTCAGAAATAGCAAACAAATGTGTCCGAGTGCTCAGCTCTACAAAACAGGGTTTTAAATAATTTCATAGCAGTTAAATTCCTTTCCAAACTAAAACAAACACAAAATAGGAAGTTCAGATATATTAAATGTGAACAATCAATTGGCAATAAAGCTACGGTGAACATTTACAATGTTTTAATTTCTAGAATGTTAGCACTCTAGCAAATACATATCCCATTAAAGGTCCAAAGACACGCCGAGAATGTGGCTCCGTGGCAGAGTGCTTGTCTAGCATTCGTCCTTACGAGATACACGGGGATCCTGAGATACACAGTATGTACAGGATCTAAATAATATTAATAACCAAAATAAGTTCAAAGACAAGAAGTAGGATGATGGCAAATTTAAGTCCAATTTGGGCCACACAGCAAATTTCAAGACAATCTGGACTATAGAGACACCCCATGTCACAAAAACAAAAATGTCCCAACTGTTCAAAAATTACTCTACTTCACTTAATGTTTCAAAGAAGAGTCTAACTCTAAAAGCATCAGGCACCTGAATGACAGTGCAGAGATTTAAGAGACCTAAAATCCTGTACCCACTGAACACATCCTTTTCCTCAGTCCCATCAAACACTTAGATAAACTTACAAAATATGTAACAAAAATAACCAAGTTTCTGGAAGGTCTGTCTGCCCAATTCAGTTTTTAAGAATAATTCGTGAGAGAAACTTTGTGGCAAGCTTACTGTTCTATGTATTACTGCAGATAGACTTGACCTACAAAATGAGGATAGGGTCAACTGTAACCAAAAAACAGTATGCTTCCCCTGGTGGCCAACCCAGGAATGGAGTCCTGCACAGAAGAGAAAAAAAACCCTGGCCCTGTCCTGTCACTCACAAATGAGAAGGACTCTCAGAAAAAGATGTGGGGAGAGGGGAAGACTATCCAAAACACTAACAGGAGTTTACAAAATACAAATCGGGAAGAGGAGAGTTAAGGCTACATAAATGTGACGACTGGAGCCACAAATTTGCAAGTCATTTATTCTCAGGGTGTCCAACGCTCACCCGGAATCCCTCTCTTCTGTGTTTTCACTTTTACCTAAACACAGAGTTCAATACCTTAATAACAACTTAAAAGCAATCTCCTTTTTCAAGGACCAGATCCTTGCAATTTTCTGCAGTCTTGTTTCCAAGGAAAAGCGTTTATCTTTTCAAACTAGTGGTCTAACCTACTTAGAAAGGCTCCTGGTCTACGGCCCTCCAACTAGGAGGGATGGCTCGAGCCTACAAGGCTGTCTGTTCAGTTTTATTTCTGAAACAAAACCCACGTCCTTCCAAACATTTCCTGTGACAACCACCTTTACAGTCTCATACAGAGATGGGATGGAATCGCAGGCATTAAAATCTGGCGAATTCCTTTGTCTGATAGGATTTTTCCCCCCCTGGTACCACTTTCAATTCGCTTTCACAAAGATCAGCGGCGAAGGAAGTAAAATGACCCTTCCTGGGGACAGGGATTCTAGTAATGGAACCGGTCATCTGCTAAGCCTTTTGATAGTTCTATTCTTTCACAACCTCCTCCTCCCGACCCCCCCCCCCAAAAAAAAGAAAAAAGAAATAAAGGAAACACACACGTTTATAAACAGATCCTAAAATAACAGCCACAAGCGGGGCTCTCTCATCTAGGCAGATGCTCTCTAGAAAGCACACTTCTTTTATTACCTGATTGGAGTGGACGGACGGGAAAATCGCTACTCCACTGGCCCTCAGGACGGGACGCGATGGGATGAGACTGGGACGGGACGCGATGGGAAGGGAGGGGAAGGGAGGGGATGGGAAGGGATGGGATGGGATGCAATGGGATGGGGTGAGACGGGACGGGACGGGACGGGAGTTAGGAAGCAGCGAGAGCGCAGGGTTGGCAGGGTAACGCAAGGAGACGGTTCGGAGTCAGAAGTCTCTGCGAAGCCCCGAGTCCGAGCGCCCCGGGACGCCAACTCTCCAGCACTGCCACCCGGGACCCCGCGGTGGGTCCCGTGCCCCTCACCTGGAGGCAGGGTCACCCGGCCAGGCGGGGTCCCCTCCGAGCGGGGGGGCGCAGCGGGCCGGGCGCGGTCCCGGGCGGGACCCGCGGCCTCCCCGCGCCCGGGTCCGCGGCAAGCCGTGCGCGAGCGAGCCGCGCCGCCTGCCCCCGCGCCCCGGGTGCCCCCGCGGACCGTAGGCCGGCACGCACGGAAACAAAGTTGTCGCCGGGCTCCCGCCGCTCGCTACTCACCGGGGTCGAAGTCGGGCACCGCCGCCTGGTACTGGGGTCCCACCCGCATGCCACCGCCACCTGCGGGGAAGCAGAGCACGGCGGTCAGCGCGGGCGCGGGCGCGGGCCGGGCGCGGGGGCGGCTGCCACCTACCGTGCTCCTCGTCGCTGGACGAGCCCGAGCTGCCCTCCTCCCAGGAGTTGCTGCCGCCGTTCCCGTTGGGAGCCGCCGCCGCCAAACTTTTATTCTGGCCATTATTGGGGGCGGCGGCGGCCGAGGCGGCGGCGGCGGCGGCCGAGGCGGAGGCGGTGCCGGCCGAGGCGGCGGCCGAGGCGGCGGCCGCGGCGGCGGCCGAGGCGGCGGCGGCGGTGTTCCTCCCTCGCCGCTTCCCTGAGACCTCGGGGCCCTTCTCCACCATGGCCGGCATCGGCGGGGCCCGGGGCCGGGCCAAAGTGACGGGGACCCCGGCTCGCGAGGCGCGGGCGGCGGGCCGCGGGCAGGGGGCGCAGGTGGGCGCCGAGCCGGGCGGGCGCGCGGGGGTCCGCGCCGGCGCGAGTTGGGGCCAGAGGAGACCCGGACGGGCGGAGCGACGAGCCGCCTCAAGCCCCCGACGCCGAACGGAGCGCAACTTTGGCTCTCATCGCCGCCCGCACTTCGCTGGCTCTAACTACTCCGGGCGCCGCGGGCGGGGGGAGGGGCGGGGCCTGGGCGGAGGAGCGCCGCGCGCAGCCTAACCCTCCGCCCGGGAGGCCCCGCCCCCGCGCGCCGCCATTGGCTGCCGCGGGGCCCGGGCGGCGAGCGGCCGCGCGGCAGGTCCTGGCGCGCGTCCGTCAGGCTCGGGGGCGGGACCGCGCGGAGGGGGGGGCGGCTCCGCGCTTCCGTTGGCCGGGTTGGGTTGACGCGTATCGCCCACTGTACGTGGTTTGAGGTTTGCGATCGCTTTACGCCCCATGATCCATCTCTCGAGGCAGCGGCGAGGAGTTAGCCGCCCTGCCGGCCCCCTCCCCCTCCCCCGGCGCCCCGCTCCCTCCGCGCGCACCCCGCGGGCCCCGCGCCACCTCCCCCCGGGGTCCCGCCGAGCGTCCCATCGGCTCCCCGGAGGGAATGTGCCCGACGCGAGAACAGAAATCGCGGGCAAGGTCGGGACTACTTTCCCCCTCGCGCGGAGGAGTACGCGCACAGTTTGAATGGGTTCTATACAAAGAGGGGAAACTAATTGGAAGAAACTAATTGCGCCCCCGCGTCGCCCGGGGGGATTGGGATGTGCTCGAGCGGGGGAACCTGGGGACGGGGCTCTCCGGTGGCGGGGCTCCCCGAGGGAAGGGAAGCGCCCGTGCTAGGAGTCGATGGCGCGCCCCGCTAATTGGGTTGGGGGGCCACCGAGTCCCCGCGTGTCGCCTGAGGGGCCGCGGGAGGAGCCCGGAGGTTCGGCCGGGGAGGGCCTCGAAGCCTCCAGGGCTTCGGGCGGCGCCGAGCAGCCCCCGGGGCGGCGGGAGGGACTTAGCCCGACTCGGGGGGCCCCGCCGCGGGGCGAAGACAGGGGCTTGGCCCCCCAGCTCGGTGCGGGAGGAGGGTCACTTCCCGAGACCCGGGCCCTTCCCCCACCCCGCAGGGCCAAGGGCCTGGACGCGTAGGAGTCGGTGACACCCAGCCCGGGGCGTCCTTGTCCCTGGAGGGATCCAGCGAGGGGCCCGTCCCTGCCTGACAGCTGCCTGTGGGCCGGGTGGGCTGCCCCACCCCCCGCGCCCCCAGCTGGACCCGGGGCTGCACGCGAGGCCGTTGGCTTTAAAAACAAATAAATAAATAACCGGAGATGGCTATTTCTCATTGAAGTTACTTCAGACCTGGGCTTCATATGGGGACAGTTTTTACACCCGCTCAGGATATAAATAGCTATAGAGAGAAAACGAGAGTTTTATGGTTTTAAAGCCTGAATAAATAAGCAGAGTTTTCTCTTCCACGTTTTCTGCCCCGCGAATCATCATTTTAAACTTCCCTGAAGTGACCACGTTCACTTCTAAGCGCCCTTTAACAGCAGGGCCAGAGCCTCCCGGCAGCAGATTTCTGCCCCCACCCCCAAGTCCCTGGTCTTTCTCTTGGACTCCTCTCTGAAGGACACCTCGCTACTTAGAGAGTCCAGGGCACCGCAAGCATGCGCCCCGGGATACCCACGCTCAGTCGGCCTGGTCAGGGAATAGACTGCAAAATCAGAGGTGGAAACCAGGAGTGACCTTCTGGGACAGGAGTCGGGGTGAAGCTGTGACTTATGCAAACAGAACTAGGAGCCCTATGCCCTGTCCCCTCCCTACCTTCCAAGATGTGCTACAGACTGCGGTTAACCCACAGGGCACAAAGGCGATCGGAGTTACTTAGTAGGACAGATGGAATGACAGAACACAAGGGTCACCTTCCCTCCCCACTGGACTCCTGAGCTTGAAGCAAAGACCTGGAAGTGCTTCCTCTTTCTGGGGTCATGACCTAAGAAAAGGGAGCCCTCAGACTCAAGGGCAGGACTGGCTGGGGAAGGCAAGCCAGGATGCCAGGGCCCTCAGCCACTGTGGTGTGCCCAGGGAACCCTGCCTGCCCACCCTAGTCTAGGCCCTGCTCTGGGAGCCCTCCCCCAGCCCAGCAGCCATTGAAATGGAGCGTGGGCATCAGAAGGCGCTGAGATTTGTGGGTTGCCACCCTCCCAAAGAGTCAGCCCTGAGATCCTGCTACATTGTAACCTTGGGTGCCTCAGTGAAACTTCCAATTGAATTTTTTTGAGTTGGTTGGGTTTTGTTACTTGAGACTGGTCCTCCTTTAACCCAGACAGGTCTTGAACTCCCTATGTAGCTGAAAATGACCTTTAATCCCTGATCCCTCTGCACCTATCTCCCAAGTACTGAGATTACAGGTATGTGTTGCCATGCCTGGCTTAATTTATAGTGTTTTTGTTTGTGGGTTTTGTTTTTGTGGTGGTTTTTTTTTTTGGGGGGGGGAGTTATTTGTTTGGATTTTTTTGGTTGATTGGTTGGTTTGGTTTTAGTTTGTTTTGGTTTTTGGCTTTTTGAGAAAGGGTTCCTCTTGTGTAGCCCTGGCTGTCCTGGAACTCACTCTGTAGACCAGGCTGGCCTCCAACTCCCAGAGATCGCCCGCCTGTACCACCACACCCAGTGAATTTATAGTGTATTTTTTAAAGATGTTATTAGTTATAGTGTGTGTGAGAGAGAGAGAGAAAGAACGAGAGAAGCCATGTATGGACACAAAGCTCAGAAGAGGGTGTTGGGTCTCCTGGAGCTGGAGTGACCTGAGCTTGTGATCTGTCCCACCTAGGTTCTAAGACCCAAACTCAGGTCATCTGCAAGAGCACTACACAGTCCTAACCACTGGGCCTCCTCTCCAGCCCCATAGTTGGATTCTGAGACAAGGTCTCATACTGTAGCTAAGGCTATCCTCAAATGTACAGCAAGTCTTCTGCTCCAGACACCACCGAACGAGCAGTGTGATAACAGAAGGGACCGTATCTGGCTTCGTATTCTTTCTTCAACAATCCTACCCCCTCAACACACACCAAAGTATGAGCTACTGCTCTAGTCTGACCACAAAGTCACATGGATACCAATTGGCCTGCAACCTGTCAGCTTCCTCATTTATAAAAACCAGCACTGGTGAGTTGTTTTTTGTTGTTTTGTTTTTTGACGGGGTCTCAGGATTAGCCCTGGCTGGCCTGGAGCTCACTATGTAAATTTACCAAGGTGTCCTCTGCCTCCTGAGTGCTGGTAGTAAAGGCATGAGTCACCATGACTGGCTTCCTGGTGGACATTTTATACCACCTCATCTCCTAAGGCCTTATGTCCCGTCCCAGTCCGTCCTGTCCTCCCTCCCCCACCTCTCCACCATAAGGAGCCCTCAGTCTGAAAGAAGGAAACCCTCTTTCTTGTTGTTGGGGTGGTGTCCATACATAACTCTTTGATGGGGAATGCGTAACCATGTATTAAAAATCTTAACTCCCTGTAGCAGCCCTACTTAGTCAGTGTCCAGAACAACTTCAGCCCTATGCTCCTTTCTGACATCTCCACAGCCCTGGTTCCCAAGCTCCTAGGCCAAGCGTCACCGCCTGCCTTGAGGAAGGCTGACGCCCTCAGGCAGGAGGGCTCCTGGAGTGCCCATACTGATATGTCCCTGTGTTGCACAGCCCCTCCTCAGACTCTCCCACCACCTGCTGCCTCCTGAGTGCAGCCTTACTCCCAGCTGACAGACCAGCTCCCTAGGGCCCTCAAGCCTTGGCTCCAGTCTCGACTCTCCTGGCCCACACACTCCTCAGAGGCTAGTCTACACCTGCCTTCTCTTTTCCCTCCCATCACAGTCTCTCCTCACTCAACACGAAGGACCCTCCCTGCCACCCCTTCCTCCCTGCTGTCCAGTCCAATGGCCAGTTATTAGAAGCACGGAGCCATCCACAGAACCCACCATTCCTCCCTGAAACTCCAAGATCTTTCTGAATGTCCCCACTCTCACTTGTGAAACCTCACAGACCACTCCCCTGCGGCTCCTTCGCAGCTCCGCCCCTTCCTTCTTAACCTATAATTGCTGCAGCAGTTCCTGTTCTGCACTTTCCTCTTCTCTGTGCTCATTACATGTTAAGGGAAGGGTGGTGGGGAATAAAAGCTACTGTGGGCATGCAGAGCTGGAGCAAATTCCATGGGGAAAGGGGGATCCTCTGGAACAAGAAAAATCCAACTGAGATGCTGGCCATAGATCTTACTATCAGTCTAGCATTCTTCAAGGACCAACTCCTCGTCCCCAGCATCCTCATCCACTTGGTTGGCTCCTGACCTTCATGTGACTCAGACCCGGTTGACTTTAAAATGTTCCTGGTCCCTGTCCATAAGTGATTGGCTCAGGCATGGACACATGACACAGACAGGGCAGCCAACACCCTGCCAGAACTTTTCTTAGAAGGCATCTTCCTTTCAGAGGTCAGACCAGAGCCTCTAGGGCAGGGCTAGCTGAATAAGGCAACCGGGGTCCGAGGGTTCTCAGCTACTGTGATATGCCTAGGGAACTCTGCCTCCCTCTCCCTCATCTGGTCCCTTCTCTAGGAAACCTTTCCCCATCCCTCCATCACTCCAAATGGAGTGAGGTAAGACAGAAGGAACCTGAGACCCATCTGAAATCTCCCTACTCCATCATACATTGCAGGCCTGAAATCCTAGCCTTTGAAATGATTGATTTGGATTTCTGTTACAACTTAAGAGTCCTGAGTGATACAAATGACTGAAGCATGCAAGCAAAAGAGCTAACCTCAGGCAGGAGAGATGGCTCAGAGCTTGAGAGCACTGGCTGCTCTTCCAAAGGACCTGAGTTCAATTCCCACAGCCACATGGTGGCTCATAACCATCTCTAGTGAGATCTGGTACCCTCTTCTGGCCTGCAGGCACACATGCAGGCAGAATACTGTATAAATAACAAATAAATCTTAAAAAAAAAAATAGCTAACCTCCTCCCCTAAACATAGAATTGTAATATTTCTGTGTATAGAACTCTTATTTTAGCATTGAAATCAAGAGCCTTTTATGTTTGGTTATGTTTTGGGGTTTTGGTTTTTGTCTTTTTAAGACAGGGTCTCACTATATAGCTCTGGCTGTCCTGGAAATCACTATGTAGACCAGGCTGGCCACAAACTCACAGAGGTCCACATGCCTCTGTTTCCCAAATGCTGGGATTAAAGGCATGTGCCACTATGCCTGAATTCAAGAGCCCTTTGTTTGTTTGTTTTTGTTTTTGTTTTTTTGAAACAGGGTTTCTCTGTGTAGCATTGGCTGTCCTGGACTCAGTTTTGTACACCAGGCTGGCCTCAAACTCACAGAGATCCACCTGCCTCTGCCTCCCTGAGCGCTGGGGTTAAAGGCTTGCCCCACCGTGCCTGGCTTTCAACAGCCCTTTTAATAACCCCTCAGTAAATACAATTATGTCATCATCCTAGCATAGCAGATAAGGAAACTGAAGCAATGAAAGGTGAACTGATTTGCCTGCAGTCATGGATTTAATGAGTAGTGGAAAAAGGACATATCTAAGCTACAGAGTTGTAGAGCCAAAAGAGGAATGCTGGGGCCAACAGCAGGATACACATTAAATCCCTTGCCCCATTCTAAATGAATACACTGTTGCAGAGTGAAGGTGTGACTTAGGCGGAAGAGAACTTGCCTAGCATGTGGGAAGCCTTGGGTTCATTTCCCGGGCCCCACATCAACCAGGCAAGGTTGCACGCCCCTGTAACCACAGCCACTCAGGAAGTAGAGGCAGGGGATCAAGAGTTCAAGTTCAGCCTGGAGAGTTTGAGTCAAAGAAGTAAATAAAGAAAACGTTGATGGTTCCTGTTGCTATTTTATAATGACTTCAGATGACTCTTTATTAGAATATTCTTCTTGGCAAGGCCTGGCTTCTACAAAGATGGAGACAGACAATGGCTGCGGCTGGCAGGTGGCAGAGGACAGAGCCCTGAAGCCATTCTTGAGAGGGATCAAACAACCAAAAATAAATAAAAAATAAACCTTAGAAACTAAGAAGTCTAGCCATACCTGGAGTCTTAAATCTGAGCTGAATGGCAGGAATTCAGGAGGCTGTAAAGCTAGGAGAGTCCTGGAGTGTTCGGACAGCGTTGGCAGTCCCTAGGACCTGGTCACCTGTGCTGCTGCCCACGTCACTCTTACCGGCATCATAGACGAGCATCTGTACTGACCTTCAGAGTTAGAGAAAATACTAGATCCACCACTGTCTTGTTGCCAAATATGCTAGCAGTTCAACAAGTGAAGTGAATCAAAGACCTGTTACAAGAAAGAACTAAAACCCCAAAACAAAAGACAACCCTAGGAGCACAGCTTCAGGTTATATGTATGACACACACACATATATCATATCATCATATATCATATCACATCATATCATTCATGTGGACATTGGTTTTATGATACAGAGTTTTACTTTGCAGCCCAGGCTGGGCCTGAAAGTCTATGAGCATCAAATTGTCCGGGAAAGTATGTAAGCCAAGCTGGCTTTGAACTTACTGCAGTTCAGTGTTGGAGGGCTTGCCTGGCATGTGCCAAACCTAGTGCCGGACTCAGTCCCCAGTGCTGCAAAAGAGAAAACCCACCACACAATGAGCAGGTGTGCCATGCCTGCTGGACAGTTGTTACCAAAAAGATAGACCACAACAACTGCCATGAAAACATGGAGACATTGGAAACTGCTGCGGATGGAAGTGTGAAATGGCACATCTGCTCTGGGAACCACTTGGCAGGTCCTCAGAAAGTTAAACATAGAGCTCCCCGTTGACCCGTAAATCCCACCCTGACACACCTGCCCCAGAGGACTGCAAGCATGCCCTACGGAAGCATACATATGTCCAGGAAGGGCCATTCCTAACAGGCAGAGTTGGAAGCACAGTGACTGCCATGCGGTGAGTGCTAACGCGCACTCTGTGCACACACTGGAATAGGACTCAGCCCTGCAGAGGGAAGACGTCCGATGCCTCAGTAGGGAAGGACCTGGGGCCTCTCACAAAGGACCTGGGGTGTGATGGTGATGACAAGATGTCGGGGACTGGCAAGTATGTGCAGAGGAAGCCTGCTGGTGGTCCTCGGGCTGAAGGAGGGGAGGAAGGGGTCCGACCACTAGTGAGGTCAAACACAGGGTCTCACTGGCTAGGCAAGCTCCCGGTGCCTTTCTAGTTGCCCTCCCCGTGTGTGTGTGTGTGTGTGTGTGTGTGTGTGTAAGTGTTGCCCTGCCATGATGTTCATGGGGAAGACAGAGGACAACTTTCAGAAGTTGGTTCTCTTCTTCCACAACTGGTTCCAAGGATTGCTCATAGGCCATCAGATTTTCAAGGCAAGAGCTGAGCCATCTTGCCAGCCTTCAGGTTTCTTTTTGATTAATGGACTATTCTAATATTGATTATGGTGATGGTTACTGAACTGTGAATATAGTAAGAATCAGTTCTACACTGTAAATAGATGAATTATGTATCAATAAAACTGTTTAAGAAATAGGGCCAAGTAGCTGAGCCCTGCCCGTGGCTCATGCTTATAATCCCAGCACTCGGGGAGGCAAAGACAGGCAGATCTCTGTGAGTTCAAGGCCAGCCTGGACAGCCAAGACTACACAGAGAAACCCTGTCTCAAAAATAAATAAATAAATAAATAGAAATTAAGAGAGAGAAAGAAAGAAAGAAAGAAAGAAAGAAAGAAAGAAAGAAAGAAACAGGGCCTAGAGGGCTAGGCAAGGTGGCACACGCCTTTAATCTCAGCACTCAGGGAGGCAGAGGCAGGTGGATCTCTGTGAGTTTGAGGCCAGCCTGGTCTACAAAGCAAGTGAGTCCAGGACAGCAGGGCTATTACACAGAGAAACTCTGTCTTGAAAATCAAAACAAAAATCAAAAAAGAAACAGGGCCTAGAGAGATGGCTCAGCTATTAATAGCATTTGCTGCTCTTACAGAGGACCCAGGTTCAATTCCCTGCACACACACATAGTGACTCACAACTATCTGTAACTCCATTTCCTGCAGCTCTGATGCCCTCTTCTGACCTCCATGGGCACAAGGCATGCAAGTGGTGCAGATTTGCATGCAGACAAAACACCCACACAGATAAAATTGAGAAGGGAAGAAACAGAAAAAGCTGGAGCTGTATCTCAGCTGGGAGAGTGCTTGCCCATCAGGCACAAAGCCCTGGATTTGGTTCCTAGCTCTGGATAAACCAGGGATGGTGTCACATACCTGTAAATCAGAAGTTGAAGGCCACCAGATTTGGTGACTTAGGCCTTTGATCCCAGCAGTCAGGAGGCAGAGGCAGGGGGATCTTTGTGAGTTTGAGGCCAGCTTGATCTACAAAGTAAGTTCAGGATAGTCAGGGTTCTGTTACATAGAGAAACCCTATCTCAAAAAAAGAAACGAAAGAAAGAAAGAAAGAGCATGAGAAGTTGTCCTCTGACCTACATGTACACACAAGCACTTGTGTGTGCACACATACATGAAAAACACATGACTAGACAAGGAGGTAGAAGTTCACACACATAGTCACATGCAAGCTTTGAGTTTTCACAGATTTGCTTTCCACTGACTCCACACTGGGCTTGGGTTGCTGGGGTGCAACAGGCCTCCCCCTCAGCCTCAGCGTGTCAGCCCTGACTCTCTACCAGGTTGCTTAACGGCTGCTGCTGAAGTCCTGGCGTGGGGCAGCAGGGCGTGTAAGTGACCTGTTTTCACAGGAAAGCCACCCTGGGGCATTTCTGTCCCACAGGTTCCTCTTCAGCCAGACCCCCACTTCCCATCCTCACAAGCTGAGCTCTGGAAGCTGAAGGCTCAGTAAACAGTGGTAGAGGGGGAGGGGAGGCCTGCAACAGAAGGTTTCGGAGGGAAGTGATGAGCTCATGTCCTTTCCTGTCCACTCACCCCCAGGCAGCTTTGGTGGTGGTAGTGGTGGTAGTGGTGGTGGTTTGAGTTAGGACCTCATTGTAGAGCCCAGGCTGGCCTCAAACTCCTGACCTACTACTGCCTCAGCCTCCTGGGCGCTGGCGTCACAAGCTACAACACCACATCCAGGCCCTGAACTTTGACCATCTCTCAGAAACCTTCCAAGAAAACTGGCTCTGGAATACTTGCCTCTGGGACCTCTAGAATCCTTGAACGGGCCCAGGACCAAGAAGGAAAGGGTCCCAACCCAGGCCTCAGAGTGGCCCCCAGGAAAGGCGGGGTCTCTCACCCGTGTCTAGTTTGAGATTTCCCAGGTTGGGGCATCGCCTTCCCTTGTGTGGGGTTGTCTCTGAGCCCACATGCCCGCATGCTGTCTCCCACAGCTCCAGCTCACAGGCTGCCCTCTCAGGACCAGAAGCCCTTTCCGCTGGTCCCTTCAGCTCTCGCCATACCCCTTCTCCAGAGACCACAGTTCTGGCTGTGACACCCTGCCTGGTTTGAGTTGGCCTGCTTTGCGCTGAAACTAAGTTCCCCAGGCTCAGCACACAACAAGAGCTCATTCGCTCACGCTCACCCTTGCTGGCTTTGTTCAGGGGTCAGGCTGACTGAGCAGAGTATAAATTTATTGCCAGGGAAACGAATACTGAGCCTAGCTCTGGCCTCGCAGGCGCCTGCCCAGAGTGAAAAGATGCTGCCTGGATCTCAGGTCATCAGAGGTGGCTGTTCCTTTTCCATCTAGAAACTGCCTTCCAACTTGTGGTTTCCTGTCTGAGGACCCAACCCTTGTCGGGAAGATTGATAACTCCCCTCCCCCTCTTGAGTTTGCTGGATTAGGAAAAAAAACAAAGTAGCTTGCTCTCTAGACACAGGTGAGATGGAGACCGTTGTGGTGCATGGTTTGGGACCTCAAGACTGCCAACCATGTCCAGGCCCAGTTAGACTAGTTTCCCTTTGCCCCTTTTGCAAGTGTCCGCCCCTAGGAGTGACAAATGAGGCTCCCTCCCTGGGAGCCATCTCTTCTTAATAGGCTAGTCAGAGAAGGCCTCTGAACTGGAGCCTGGGGGTGTAGCCGAGCTGGTGGAGCACTTGCCTAGCATACATAAAAACTCCTGGATTCCAGGACGCAGTGGCACACGCCTATAATCCCAGCACCAGGGAGGCAGGAGGAGGAGAAGCTCAGGGTCCTGGCAACCTAGCTTGATCCCCAAAACCCATGTAAAAGTGGACAGAGATAACCAACTCACAAAGTTGTCCTATGACTTCCTTACAAATGCCACACACACACACACACACACACACACACACACCTTTCTCCCTCCCTCCCTCCCTCTCCCCCAATCCCTATTTCACACAAATAATAAAAATAAATTTAAGAGCATTCTTCGAGATCAACCCTGGCTATGTGTGACCCAGTCTCCAAAAGGACAAAAAAAAAAAAAAAAAAAAAGGAAGAAAGGAAGACAGGATCTTTTCCTTCCCTGCCTCCTGCTGCATTGGAGATAAAATTCCAAGCCCCCTCTAACCTTGACCTCCTCCAATTCCTAAGCTGCCCTGGCCCCCAGCAGGTGCCTGGGGACTTTGCATGCACTGTTCCTCAGCCTAGAACACCTTGCCCTGGTCCTCCCAGGCTACTTGGACCTGTTCACTCACCTTACGTGTCCGGCTCTTCCTCCTGGACCCCTCCCCTCTCTGCCGCCCGGCCATCCCCCACCCCCATTGGAAGCCTTATCTCTGTTACAGTTACGTGGCTGTGACTCTTGGCTCCGGTTTATCTCTCCCTCACTAGACCCCACCCCCGTCCTCCCACCCCCACGCCCCCACAGAGCTGGTCTGTCTGCCTGTCTCTCTTACTCCCAGAGGTGGTGAACCAGAACATCGTGGGGTCCTCCCTGCAAGGTGCACCTCTGGGAGTGCTGGGGGTGATACAGGAAGGGTAAAGGCCGAGGGACTGCTGCCACCTCCCTAGCTGTCTCCCTGCAGCCCTTAGTTAGCATCTGCTCTCCCAGGCCTGACTGAGGGAAGCGCCAGCCAGTGTGGGGTGCTGGATGGGAGGCGAGGGGCTGCAGACCTTCTGCTCCTTTACCTAACACCGTCCTTAGCAGAGCCAGGACAGGACTCAGGCCTACCATCTACCCCTAGCTTCCTGGACTTTAGGCTCCTCTGAGGAGGACGGGATGGAGCCTAGCCCAAGGAGCAGCTTAGAAATCCCTGGAGGAGAACCAGCTATGGTCCCAGCACTCGGTTAAAGGTCAACCTAGGCTGTAAGAGACCCTGTTAAAAAAAAAAAAAAAAAAAAGGTGGGGGCGGGGCGAGAAAGACAGACTCTTTGGAGGCATCGGAGTAGGCTAGAGTCACCTCATCCCCCTCATCTGAGTCCCACTCTATAAAATGAAAACGAAAAAGAGAAAAACAACTGAGACAGCTTAAGGACAGTCCACTGTCCACACTGCCAACCCCACTGGCAGAGGGTAGAGTGGACATGCCTCGGTGGGACATGCCAGGGTGCTCGGGCACCCCAAGGAATCAGAGGTCGCCTGCCTCAGATGACTCCTTGTTCAGGGTCACAGGGTTGATAAAGAACGAGGGGACGAGCCGGGCGTGATGGCTCACACAGTCAGTACTCTGGAAGCTGAGCAGCGGGATCACCCTAGCTCGGAGCACCGCCACAGCCAGCAATCCCCAGCGCTGCACAGATCAGGCACAGTGACACCTGCAGTCTCATCGCTTGGCAGTGGAGGCAGGGGGTCAGGAGTTCAGGGTCATCCACAGTTATATGGTGAACCTGAGGTAAGCTTGGGGTGCACAAGACCCTTCCTAAAACAAAGAAAGAACTATTTAACACCTAGCCTGGTGTGGTGGGTGATGCAGGCCTTTCATCCTAACACCCAAGCGTCAGAAAGAAGTAGGCAGATCTCGGTGTTGGAGGCCAGCCTGGTCTACAGAGTGAGTTCTGAGACAGCCAGGGTTACACAGAGAAACCCTGTCTCCAAAAAGAAAACAAAACAATAAAACAGTGAAGGGACAGACAGGTTTGGTGGGTTCTCACCCACAGTCTAAGCACTGGGGCTAGATAGAGCAGGAGTTCCAGGCCATTCCCAGCTTTACAACCAAATCCGGCACAACAGAAATGAAGCAGAATCAGTGGCCGGAGAGGTGACTCAGCCCTCAAGAGCACCTGCTGCCGTGCCACAGGGCCTGAGGTCTATTCCCAGCTCCCACATGGTAGCCAACTGTCTTATCCTTTAGTTCCAGGGGATCTGGTGCCCTCTTCTGGCCTCTGCAGGCAGTGCGCCTACATGGCACACAGACATACGTATATACAAAAACATCCATACAACCTAGAATAAAAATAATCTAAAAAGATTACAGAAAACAAAATATTAATTCAATTAATTAATATGTATGCGTATATACATTTACACACATATAAGTATGTACACATATGTATTTTTTTTGTTGATTTTTGGTTTTGGGTCTGAGACAGGGTTTCTCTGTTTAGCCCTGGCTCTCCTGGAACTCACCACGCACACCAGGGCAGCCTCACACTCAGAGGTCCACCTGCATCTGCCTCCCGTGCATGCACCACCACCACCATCACCATCACCACCACCACCACCACCACCACCACCATCACCACCATCACCACCACCATCACCACCATCACCCCCACCACCACCACCATCACCCCCCCCACCACCACCACCATCACCACCATCACCCCCACCATCACCACCACCACCACCATCACCCCCACCATCACCCCCACCACCCCCACCATCACCACCATCACCACCACCATCACCACCACCACCACCACCACCATCACCACCACCACCACCACCACCACCACCACCCCCACCACCCCCACCATCACCACCATCACCACCACCATCACCACCACCACCACCACCACCACCACCCCCACCATCACCACCACCACCACCACCACCACCATCACCACCATCACCCCCACCACCCCCACCATCACCACCATCACCACCACCATCACCACCACCACCACCACCATCCCCACCACCACCCCCACCATCACCACCATCACCACCACCATCACCACCACCACCACCATCACCACCACCACCATCCCCACCATCACCACCACCATCACCACCATCACCACCACCATCACCCCCACCACCACCACCATCCCCACCATCACCCCCACCATCCCCACCATCCCCACCATCACCCCCACCATCCCCACCACCACCACCACCATCCCCACCATCACCCCCACCATCACCACCACCATCCCCACCACCATCCCCACCATCACCCCCACCATCACCACCACCACCACCACCATCCCCACCATCACCCCCACCATCACCACCACCACCACCACCATCCCCACCATCACCCCCACCATCACCCCCACCATCACCACCACCACCACCACTACCACCACCACCATTACCACCATCACCACCCTCACCCCCATCCCTGACTTATTTTTAACTTTAAGTGAGTGAGCAAAGCAGGAGCAGCTAGTTGTAGAGCACTAGCACACTCAAAACCCTGGTTGGAGCAGGAACTCGGCAACACGGGCCACCAGGTGAGCAAGCCTTGAGGTCGCCATGCCACATCCTTCTGAGGCCACATCCTGGGACGTTCTGCTTGTGTCTAAAGCCCAGAGCTGGATGCCACAGAAAGTAGCCGGGTGGTCTCTGTGGGGAAGGGAAGGGAAGGACAGGATTAGTCACTCACAGTTTCCTGGCAGGGCAGGAAGAGCGCTGGGACGAGCGAAGAGGGCTGGACAGCGTGGGAATCACCTCACATTTTACAAGGATGACCACAGGGTTGGGTTGGTTTGGTTCTTTGCTGTTGTTGTTGTTGTTGTTGTTGTTGGGATTCTTTATGTTACTGGCGGATTGACCCAGGCTTCTCACTTGCCTTACCACTGACCTATGACCCCAGCCCTCTTATAAACCTTTATTTTAAGACAGGGTCTTGCTAAGTTCCCCTGGTTGGCCTTGAACTCACCACGTAGCCAGGTGGGCTTTGCCTTGCGATTCCCCTGACAGCTGTGATTGCAGATACGCGCCCTGGCTGGGGGCCTACCTTACACTGATAAACTGTATGCTATGTGTATCTTACACACACAGGAGCGAAGGATGCACACTGGGATCCAGCCTTTAACTGAAGGCCAAGGCCTACCCACAGGGCCACCAGCCTGTTCACTCAGGCCCACCCCGACAGGGGCGAGAGCTAGCACAGCTACGCCCCGGGCTTCCGCCTCCGGCATCGCAGAGCCCTCTGGATAGGGTGCACTGGATTCCCAGGCTGCAGTCCTAGGTCCCGAAGGAGGAGAGGGCTGGTGGGGAGGACCGGGCGGCGGCCAGGCCTATGGCTGAGCGAGTGTAATGACCCCATCAAGCTCAGTACCCCACAGATGCCAGGCACTGTGCCACCCCATGAAGGGCACCCCTCTGCTAGCTTCCCTCTGCCCTATGCAACACACACACACACACACACACACACACACGCCTGGGGCTAGAAAGTCCACCCTCAAAGGCCCTGCATCTGGCCAGGATTGGCTTTGCTGTATCCTGCCACGGTGTAAGGTCGGGCAGAAAAGAGAAGGGGAGGCAGAGGCAGCTTGATAATCAGCGCCCTTCCAAAATGAGGGTCCGGCCGTGTATCCACTCCCAAGAACCTGGCTTTGGATTGAGCCTCCCACATTCAGACCATAGCAGCGTCCGGTCAGATCACGGGAGGGTAAGTTTCCCCGTGCCCCCAACCCGGTGGTAGCGTCATCCTTCCTCCGTCGTGGTTGCACTGTCTCCCCACCCCCACCCCCACCTCTTGGCCCAAAGACATCCATAAATCTATAAAGACATCTGTAAATCTGGGTGTAGCTTGACAAGAGTGGGTGGAATGTGCTGGGCCTTCAAAATGAGACTTGATTGTACCCAGGGCAAAGAGGCTTCGGTTGGCAGGGAGTGGAGGGGGAAGGGAAGGACGGCCCCACAGGTAGAACAGCTTGTGCAGAGGGCCAGGGAATGAAAGAATGTGACCTGTTCCTGGAGAAACACGGCACTGGAGTGAGCTGGGCACAGGAGGCAGGGTCTGAAACTGGGAGGGTCACAGATGTAGGCAAAGGGCTGAGGTCACAGCTCATGGGCCAAAGCTCATCCCCTGGCTTTTTCAGCAGGCACTCAGGAGGCAGAGACAGGCAGATGTGTGAGCTCAAGGGCAGCCTGGTCTACAGAAGCAAGTCCGGGACAGCCAGGGCTACACAAAGAAACTGTCTTGAAGGAAAAAAAAAAAAAGGTAGTCTTTTCTTTTTCTACTTTTGTATGTGTCTGTACATATGTGTGGTGTGTGCTCATGTGTGGGGGTGCATGTGTGGAGGCCATACTGGACAGGCATCATCATTGCCGTTTGCCCAATATTTCTGAGACAGAGTCTCAAGAACTGCAGCTTACCATTTGGCTAGGCTGGCTGGCCAACATGCCTCCAAGGCTGTTTGTTACAAGGCGGTGGTGGCACACATCTTCAGTCCCAGCACTAGGAAGGCCTCTGTGAGGCCAGCCCGCTCTACACAGTTAGTTCTAGAACAGCCAGGGCTGCACAAAGAAACCCTGTCTCCAAGATCCAATGCTGGGGTTACAGAGACTTGCTGCTGGGCCCAGCTTTAGAGTGGGTGCCAGGGATTCGAATTCAGAGCCTCAAGACTGCAGGTCAGTCTTCATCCACTTAGCCACCTCCTCAGCCCTACTCTTTCCATTTTGTTTATTTACTTCTTTTTTTTTTCTCTTTTTATTTTTATTCCATGTGCATTGGTGTTTTGCCTGCATGTATGTTTGTGTTGAGGGTGTGAGTTACAGACAGCTTTGAGCTGCTGGAATTGAACCCAGGTCCTCTGGAAGAACAGCCAGTGCTCTTAATTGGTGAGTCCTCTCTCTAGCCCTGTTTGCTTTTATACACACACACACACACACACACACACACACACACAAAGTCTTGCCATATAGCTCAGGCTGGCCTTAAACTCCAGGCAATTTCCCTGTCTCATCCTCCTGAGTTCTGGAATCATAGGAAGCTGGGCCTGGTGGTACAAAATTATATAATTCAAATTTCAGTGTCTATAAATACAATTTTATTGGCACACAGCCATCCTGTTCATCTACATATTATACACAGCTGCTTTTTCATTATAACGGAATAGTCAAGTAGCTAGTCCATATGGCTGCAAAAGCCTGAAATATTTATTCTCCGGTCCTTTCCAAAGGATTGCCTACCTTTCCTCTAGGAAGTGGTCACAAGCACACAGCAGGTCCCCTAAGGATCTTAGGAAACACCATACCAGGAGACAGGGTTAGAGAAATGGTTTCCTGCGCTAAGCTTGAGAGGCTCCACCTGCCCTGGCCCACTTTCTCTAGAGGACAGTAAATGACAGCGTAGGAAAGGCGCTGACAAGGCCTGCATGGGAGAGCTGTGTTTAAGCGGTGAGTCATTAGAGGCGCTCACAGACTCTCCTCAGAGGCGTGCAGAGCCTCTCCTCTGAGGCGTGCAGAGCCTCTCCTCTGAGGCACAGGAGGAAATTGCATGGTTCTTGAAATTGTGGAAATGTGAGTGGACGTGCCAGGCATCACCTCGGAGTGAGAGACAGAACTGGGTAATCGATCATTCCCTCGCCCTTCCCCCTACTCTGGAGAAGAAGCTCTTTCAGCTTGAGACTCCAAGGGTCATGGAGAACACATAATGTTGCCACCGCAGGGTCGGGGCAGTGGCTCAGGGGGACACAGAAGAAAGGGAGGGGGCGGGGAAGGAAGGAAGGAAGGGAGGGAGGAAGGGAGGGAGGAAGGAAGGAAAGGGAGAATGTAGGAAGGAAGGAGGGGTAAAGGAATTGGAGTAGAGGGAACACTCTATGTAAGTGTGTATGTATGAAATTCCCAAACAACAACAGCAAAGAAAGAAATGCCGCCTACAGGTGACGGACAGGAAGCAAGGGAGGTCACCTGCTGCTGGGCTGCTGGGGAACTGCCAGGCCAGGGCTGCTGTGTGGCAAACCTCTCTACTTCCACTCAGTTTTGCTGTGAAAATAAAAAATTAAACCCTCTTTCACATATCACTGTAAAAAAAAAAAAGATAATAACATAGAAAATAATGGCATCTTAAAAAAAAAAGCAGTCAGGTGTGATGGCTTGCGTCTTTAATCCCAGCACTAGGGAGGCAGAGTCTCTGTGAGCTCAAGGCCAGCCTGGGCTGCAAATTCCAGGACAGCCAGGAAAACAAAATAAAGCAAACAAACAAACAGCAACAGCAAAACATAGGACCTGCAGATAGTTCTCCAAAGAAGAGACTCAAACAATGCCCACCACCACCAGTCATCAGGGAAACAGACAAACCATGGAGGGGAGTTGGTGGAGCAGGTAAAGTGTGTGATGACCCTGACTTCAGGTCCCCAGAACCTACATAAAGCTGACAGGTAACACCGAGTCCTAAGCAGCCTTCCCACGCTGAGATGGGAGGCCAGAGAGAGCCCCGAGCCTGCAGCCAGCCAGCCTGAGGGTGAGCAGCAAACAGGAGACCCTGTCTCAAACAAGGTGAGAGGGGAGGCCTGCCCTAGAGGCTGCTCACTGGCCTCCACTTCCCTACAGGAACACTCACACACACACACACACACACACACACACACACAAAATCTAAAAATAAAATTCTGAGTGTGTGTGTATGTGATGTGTTTTGTGTATGGGTACCTGCAGGAAAGAATGTTGGATCCTCTAAAGCTAGAATTATAGAGAGTGTGAGCCTATTCAGCATAGGTGCTGGGGCTGCGCTCAGCTCTTCTGCAAGTAGAGGAGTGCCGTTCCCTTCGTTCCTTCTTTTAAAGATTTATTACTTATGTACATAATATTCTGTCTGCATGTACACCTGCATGCCAGAAGAGGGCACCAGGTGTCATTACAGATGGTTGTGAGTCACCATGTGGTTGCTGGGAATTGAACGCAGGACTTCTGGAAGAGCAGCCAGTGCTCTTAACCTAATCCATTTCTCCAGCCCTGTTTCTTCCTTCCTTCCTTCCTTCCTTCCTTCCTTCCTTCCTTCCTTCCTTCCCTCCTTCCTTCCTTCCTTCCTTTCTTTCCCTGTGTAGTCCTGGCTGTCCTGGACTCACTTTGTAGACCAGGCTGGCCTCGAACTCACAGCCATCTGCCTGCCTCTGCCTCCCAGAATGCAGGGATTACAGATGTGCACCACCACGCCTGCTGTTCTTTCTTAACTGCCTACACAGGGTTTCTCTGTGTAGCCCTGGCTGTCCTGGAACTTGATCTGTAGACCAGGCTGGCCTCAAGATTAGATATCTATCTGTCTGCTGCAGCCTCTTGAGTGCTAGGATTAAAGGCATGTGCCACCATGCCCAGCTCCTGAACAAAGACTTAAATAAAAAAGAAGAAAGGGGCGGGGGATGGGAAGATCGCTATGGTGAAGAGCAATGGCTCCTCTTGAAGAAAATCTGAGTTCAGTTCTGGACACCCACATGGTGACTCACAGCCAGACATAACTGCAGTTCAAGGAAGTTCCAATGCCCTCCTCTGACATCTATGGGCACCAGGCATGCACATAGTACACATACATACATGCAGGCAAAACACACACACACACACATACACACACACGCACAAAATAACTAATATGTCTGAAAAAAGAAAGAGATACTTTCTCACACCTGGGGAAAGGCTGGAATTGAAGACAGCACGGGTAGACAGGGGCTTGAGCTTGGCATGAACAAAGTCCTGGGGTCGCCCTCATCATACATACAAACAAAACCGAAAAGAAAAAGTGTCTATCAGGCATGGCTGAGGATGGAGCCATTCGGCAAGAGGTAGTGAGAAATTGGGGGGCTACTTAGAAAGCTGCCAGCAATTTCACACGTAGCCGCTCTCCCTGACGAAATGCAAGTGGGTGAGCTCTCAAAAGCTTCGATACAGATATCCATGGTTTTATTCACAATAGTCAAAAAGCTAGAACTTGACATCCATCACCTGGATGCTTAAACAAAACAGAGCAGTCAAACAAGGGAACATTAATCTGCCAAAAGAAAAAAAAAGTAGCCAGGCTGTGGTGGCCCACACCTGCGATCCCAGCACTTGGGAGATAGAGGCAGGTGGATCTCTGTGAATTCAAGGTCAGCCTGGTCTACAGAGTCCTAAGACAGCCAGGGCTACACAGAGAAACCCTGTCTCAGAAACAAAACAAAACAAGAATAAAATACAGGGGGCTGGAGAGATGGCTCAGAGGTTAAGAGCACTGGCTGCTCTTCCAGAGGTCCTGAGTTCAATTCCCAGCAACCACATGGTGGCTCACAGCCATCTATAGTGAGCTCTGGTGTTCTCTTCTAGTGCACAGGCAGAATGCTGTATAAATAATAAATACTTTTTTTAAAAAAGAAAGAAAGAAAAACAAAATACAGAAATAGCAGTGATGGGCAGGATGGGTAACTCCTGAAAGAATGGTTCTCAAATGCTGGGACTAAAGGTGTGCCACTACACCTGCCTTATTTTTCTTTTTTTTTTTTCTTTGTGGATTGCTGCTTGTTTTCACCATGGCCTTCACTTGGAGACAGGGATAGGCAGGATGTTTTGCGAAGTTCACTTCCTCTTGTTTGTGTGAGGATCACACAGACAGTGTTGAAGTGATCGAGGTAAACAAGTTTGACTTCTGCATGAACCCCTTCATTGTATGGAGGTGCTTTGCTCTGACTGTAAAAAGGAATTGTGGAATGAACTGGTGGGACAGTTTCTCCCGGCAGCCCTCTAGAACTGATCCCACGTGTAGTGTGTTGGGTTTTTAAATTTGTCTTTCAATCCTCACTCCCCACTCAAGAACTGCTCAGTTCTGCCGATGGGCTCCAGTGGTTTGGCCCCCGAACAGTGACTTGAGATACAGGGAAGCAGTGAAGGACACTGGGAGTGTTGTTGAGCTCGGGTCATAAAGTAAAAAGGGCGTGGTGAGTAAAATTTGAAAGTTAAAATGAGACAAGACAGTAGCCTCATGTTTTTTTTGTGTGGAATTTAATTAGAAATAGTCTGTATATGCAGCACAGAACTGAGAAAGTGAAACTTTCAGGGTTAGAGAGAAAGAGGAAAGAAAAATGGGAGGCTTCAAGACAAAAAGAGATTAAACCATTGGCTCCTCCAGAATAGTTGTTATGTCCCTCCTAATGATAATAATTTCTTGCTAGGAGAAGACTTTGAAGATGACTTTAGATCCTGATGAGGTTACAGAGTTGAAGGAAGAAGCAGCTAAGTATTATTCTGAGAGATACCCTCTGATTCAGGCTTTGAGTGTTAAAAAACTTGAGGCTTGGGAAAAAGAAATTTTAAAAGTTGGAATGGGGCTTGGAGGAAATAAACAGAAAAACTGGAGAATTAACTACTAGGGAAATGAGGTTCAACCCCCCCCCAACTCCCTCATTGGTTGCAGGCTTGGACCCTCCTCCTGGGACTGGCACAATTGGTATAGTTCAAAAGACAAGGGGAAACTTTTCCTTTGTCGACTGTGCAAACAACTGTGTCCCCTTTACAAGCTTCTTTAGAACAAGCTAGGCAGAATGGAGAAGATATGACTGAGTTTTATGGTTTTCCAGTTCTAGAGTACTCTGATGGACAGGGTAATACGGTGAGAGTCCATGCTCTTATACCTTTTAAACAATTAAAAGAAGTGAAAATTGCTGTGCTCAATATGGCCCCACAGCACCTTTTACTCAAGCTCTGTTAGTCCTTGTCTGCTGAGGCCCTCTGCCCAGGGGACTGGGAGCAATTAGCAAGAGAATGTTTAGTCAGAGAAGATCATTTATTGTGGAAGTCCAAATTTGCTGAACAGTGTCAAGCAATAGCTAAAATCACTTGAACTGAGGGAAAAAAAGAGGATGAGGAAGCTTCTCAGTTTTTCCAGTAAGAAAACTAATGGTTAATTCTCCTACAAAGCCTGTGTGGTCATAAAAATTGGATTCAACAAATAGCAAGGTGTTTTGTCTGTCTGTTAAAAATGTATAAGTTTATTATATTCAATATGTCTTGATTATAGATTAGTGGTCAATAGATATGTTTAAAAATCTGCAAAAAATAAAAAGGGGGAGTCATATCCCCAGATCGTAATCATGTTCTCTTTATTTTAAAATTTTTGAATGTAGATATACAAGGCTGTTCTGTGGCTGATTGATTGTGGCACCCTAATACCAAAGATAATTATGCCCGAGTGAAATGGAACGATCCGATTATGGAATATGGCAGGGTCCCGACCCTGTATTAATATGGGGAAGAGGGCATGTTTGTGTTTTTTCCGCAGGATGCTGAAGGAGCCAGGTGGATCCCAGAAAGGTTGGTGTGATTTGAGAGAGATGTTCCATGAAAGGAGGATGAATCTGTCCTGATGGTGTACAGATGGTATATTGGGCTTATGCTCCTGACCTACCTTTTGTTTCATTCTGTTCCCTGGAGAAGATGTTGTGCAGAGAAACCTTTTAGATACAATTTGATTGGATTTGATTGATCTGGTAATCAGGACAATTCTCAACAAAATTGAGAATGGGAAAGAGAACTGACTATGGGACTTTGGTCTGATTCTGGTTTTCACAGACCTATATTTGCAAGGTTGCCAAAGAAACTCTTGAGAGGTCCTGTAACCGCCTGTGTAAATTCTCCTTATGCTTTGTTGTTTGGGAATATTAACATTTTTATACAAGATTCAAACTTTAATGTTTCTTGCCATCAATGTAAACTAACAAGCTGTATTTCTGAGCTTTCAAATGGACAACAGGTTCTGGTTGTTCGACAGCCTTTTATTATGGTTCCTGTGAATGGTTGTCAGGCTTGGTATTTTGACAAGGGGTCATCTTCTAAGTCACTTTTATGGAGTGTTATAGGACTTGGCTTATTACTCTTATTAGGAACATGTCTCCTATCAGCGATTATTAAAACCTTAATCAAGGCTTAATATTAAAGCTGATCTGCATAAGATTAAACTCCAGTGTCTACCCTAGTGGAGGTTGGGAGTTTGGTAGTCAAAGATGAGTAAGATCTTGCTGAAGAATATTCAACCTAAGACAGAGCATGAATGATGGAATTCATGTATCGATGACAAGAAAAAATATATCTTCCAAGAGAGGCAACCTAAGACAGGCACAATCTTCTGCTCCATAGCTCTTAAGTTGTGGTCAATTAAAAAAATATAAAAAAGGGAGATGTCTGGAAAGCTGCTTGTTTTCACCATGGCCTTCACTTGGAGACAGGGATAGGCAGGATGTTTTGCCAAGTTCACTTCCTCTTGTTTGTGTGAGGATCACACAGACAAGTGGTCGAAGTAAACAAGTTTGACTTCTGCATGAACCCCTTCATTGTACTGAGGTGCTTTGCTCTGACTGTAAAAAGGAATTGTGGAATAAAATAGTGTGACAGTTTCTACTGACAGTCCTCACTCCCTGCTCAAGAACTGTTCAGGCTCTGCTGGCAGGCTCTGGCATTTCTTCTTACTTTTTTTTTTTTTTTTTTTAAAGCAGGGTCTCATGTAGCTCAGGCTAGCCACTGAGCTCCACCACTCAGCAAGTCCAAATGGAAACAAAGGCAGAAGAAAGGTAAAGTCTTTCTCCTTTTTATGGCTGGGTGCCCTTATTCTTGGACTCCTGAATGTCAGGATTCCAGGTCTCTGGCTTTTCACTTCCACCCCCTGAGTGTCACACCACTGGTGTGTCTGGTTCTGGGGTTGAGGCTGTTGGCTCCACTGCTCCTTGCTTGACCACTGTGACACCTGTGGAGGAACTGACTTCTCCAGAGCACACTGCTAGTGAGCAGAAGGACTGGCCCCCATCTGTGCTGTGGATTAGGTACTCCAGCCCTAGGGAGTCTAACCCAGGGCTCCTCTTTAGCTGTAGGTAGCTCATGGGGTGGTCTAAAAGCTTCCATGAGAAGGCACGCATCTCCCTCTCCCACATCTGCCTTCTCCAGGACAGCTGTGGCTTCCTAGACAGACTCCCTGGTAGCAGCTATGCAAGGAGCAGCTGAGTCCCCAAATAAAACCACAGCCAACGAGAACTTCCCAGCCTCCCAACCCCCGATTTTAAGGCCCTGGTCTGGGGTTGAGAGGATCACAGCTTCTTGTGGACATTTTCTGGAGACAGCACACAGGATGCAGACCCCAGTAAAGCCCCCTCCCCCCATCCATCCATCCATCCATCCATCCATCCATCCATCCATCCATCTGTCCAGTTGGTGCCTCCTCACAGCATGGGGCCAGCGCTGCGTCAGCCCTTCAGCCCTGAAGGCCCTGCACCTGTCACCCAGGCGAACATGCACTTGGCCACAAGTCTCCTTTATTTTAGGCTCTGCAGCCCAGCCCAGCCACAAACCTCCTGTCACTCCCTGTCACCCTCGAAAAGCACAAGGGAAGCCCCTTCGCCTGGTACCTAGAGGCCTGCTTTGGTTTAGTGGTTTATCCTCTGCACCTTGTCCCCACTGTATAGGCCACTTTTCTCAGCTGTGTGACATTCTGGGTGGATCTTTCCTTCTCAGTTAAACACCCCTGGAAACACTTCCACAGACATCTCCAGCATGTGTCCCCTTGGTGGTTCTAAATCCAGTCACGCTGACAAGATTTACTACCAAGTTCAGGGAAGTTCAGGGCTGGGATAAAAGACGAATAAATAAATAACCAAGTGATCACAAGCCTACTCCTTGCCAACTTGATACCTAAACACATCAATTTTTCTATTTATTTTCCTTTTCTTTGTCTTGCATGCGCACATGCATGCTGGAGAGCACACTCACATGTGTTCAAGAGAGTGTCTCAACAAGTAACTATGCTGGGACTGGACTGATATGCTAATCAAGTTGACCTTTAACCTGCAGCAATCCTCCTGCCTCAGTATCCTGAGTGCTGAAATTAAAGACACAGGGCACTATGCCCCACTCCATTGACTGACTGACTGATAGACTGATTTTGGTCTTTTGAGACAGGGTTTCTCTGTGTAGCCCTGGCTGTCCTGCACTCGATTTGTAGACAAGGCTGGCCTCACACTCACAGAGATCCGCCTGCCTCTGCCTCCCATGTACTAGGATTACAGGTGTCTGCCACTACCACGCTGTGTATTTTTTTGTCCCCTTTTTATACAGGGTCAGTTGTTTTTTAAGGTAGCCTCAGAATTGGTATGTATCTGAAAAGGACCTTAAACTTTTTGATCCTCCTGCTCCTCCATCCTGAGTGCTGACATTACAGGCATGTGCCCCTCTTCCGAGCTTGTGCAATGACTACATGGAACCTAGGTCCTTATAGAATACTAGGCAACCCACTAGAATACTAGGCCACAGCCCATGCCTAACTACATCACTACTTGTTTGTTTGTGACAGGGTCTTTAGCTGTCCTGGGACTCACTGTGTAAACCAGTTTGGCCTCAAACTCATAGAAATCTGCCTGGTTCTGCCTCTGAACTGCTGGTACTAAAGACGAGCCACCATGCCCAGGTAAATACGCCACTTTATTTAGTGTTTCTTCATGTGGGTGTCATACCTGCGATCTGTGGAGATCGGAGGTTGAAAAGAGGTTGAAATGAGGTCAGAGGTTGAAATTGGATATCTAAACTGGGCGTGGTGGCACACACCTGTAATCCCAGCACTCAGGGAGGCAGAGGCAGGTGGATCTCTATGAGTTGGAGGCCAGCCTGGTCTACAAAGAAAGTCCAGGACAGCCAGGGCTACACAGAGAAAACGTCTCAAAAACAAACAAACAAACAAACAAAACAAAAAAAATTTCTGTATCTACTTCAATAACTCTCCTTATTTTTTTTTTCCTTACTTTTTTGAGACAAGGCCTCTCAGTAAACCTGGCACTTATTTTTTGGCTAGATTAGCTGGCTGGTGAGGACCTGGAAGCTGCCTGCCTTTGGCTATCTAGTGCTGCGGTCACAGACATAAGCCACTATGCCTATAATTTTACACTAGTGCTTGGGAGATCTGAATTCCAGGCTTTGTATTTACACAACAAGCATTTACTCAGTGGGACATCTCCCTAGACCTCACGTTACACAGGGAAATACTGCTTTGAAAAAAATTATTTATTAAGGCACGGTTTCTCTGTGTAGCCCTGGCTGTCCTGGGACTCCCTCTGTAGACCAGGCTGGCCTTGAACTCAGATCTGCCTGCCTCTGCCTCCCAAGTGCTGAACTCAAAGGCATGTGCCACCATACCCAGCTAAAAATTTTTGTTATTTTTAATTGGTGGGGGTCGGGGGGGGCTCACAGAAATGAAGGTGTTCCCAGAGGCCAGAGGAGTCGGAGCCCTCTGGCTCTGAAGTCACAGGAGGTTATGAGCCACCTGGAAGAGCAGCATGCATTTGTAACCCCTGAGCCATCTCTACAGCCCTTTTGTTTACTCTCTACATAAAAAGAGTTCAAAGCTGGCTTTGAACTCTGTGCATCCCGGGGTGGCCTTAACTTCACAGCAGTCCTCTGATTCGGTCTCCAGAGTCACAGGTCTGTGTCATCACAGTGAGCTGTCATTAAAAAGCAGAGCAAAACAAAAGCAGAGATGAACTTGGCCACTGAAGTAGTTCTTGACCCTGACATTCACACTGGTGCACATCCTTCCTGTGGCCACCACGGGAAAGCAAGCCCCGGTGCCCGGTGTCACGGTTTCTGATCTGTCTTAGACACCTGGCACCAGGTGGGTGTTCCTCCACCCTGCCACTGCTCCCGGGCCCCTCCTTTCAAGACAGGGTTTCTCTGTGTAGCCTTGGCTGTCCCGGACCTCATTTGCAGACCAGGCTGGCCTGGAACTCACAGAGATCTGCCTGCCTCTGTCTCCCCGAGTGCTGGGATCACAGGTGTGAGCCACCATGCCCAGCTTCCCAGGTCCCTCTTTGATGGTCACAGACCTTTCAGAGTGAGGGTAGGCCTCTGAGCCAGCTAGCCCTTCCTCCAGGAGCCCCAGGCCTTGGGTACGGGCATCTTTCTCTGCCAGGACCTATGCCACGATCCTCTATGGCCTATGACTCGGTGACCAACCCACCGTTGTGTAAAAATTTCGTAGAAAGACAAAAACCAATGTTTACACACCTCAGACAGGGGCACCAACAAGACACCCCAAAGTTCAACTGAACTCATGATTGACTTGGATTTACTGAACAGAGCACACTAGGTGAGGGGTCACTTACAGAGCCTGGGATGGCCTCAAAGCTGCCATATCTCTGAAAAGTCCTACCCCATCAGGGATGACAGCTCCTCCATAGCAACACAGGTGATGCTGGAGGCAGCTACCTCCCACCCTCCATACACTCTGCTTCCCAAACCACAACGTGTGTGTGTGTTGTGCGGGGTGTGTGTGTGTGTGTGTGCAACTGGTGTGAATTAGCTCTTTTCTTCCATCAGGCAAAACCAAGCAATCCAAACCCAGTCAGGGCTTTCAGACTCTCCCTGGGAAGTGTCTGTGCCGATCACCCCAGGGTGGAGGCCCCTAGCAGGGGGCCTGTGATTCCCTCCATAACTCTGAGGGAGGATCCCAACCCAACTTCCCCAGGGGCTCTGAGCCTCAGGTTGCTCACACCCAAGCAACTGTGTGTGTTTTCCAGGTAGAAATGCGGCTTCCCACTCCTGGCAGCAGCCATTCTATCTTCCCAGGGGCATCTGCTTCTCCCTAGATCGCTTTGGGGAACAGAAGCCCCTCCCCCTCCGGGGAAGATGTGATTGGTTCGGCCAGGATCCTTGGGGATCTATCTTCACTGCTCACCCCTCAGGGATGTCCCCCTCCTCCTAGCTCTTCCTGTATCCATCAATGTGTATTTTTATCCAAGCAATGCCACAGTTTCCAGAACACACATGTGACACGCACAGAATCTTAAAAGGCAAATAGGTCTAGAATGAAAAGCGATGCCCCACCCCCCACCCAGCCCTCCTCTCGTTCCCCAGAGATTCCAGGCTCTGGGCTGCTTCTCAAATGCAGGTTAGGAATCTTGGATTAGATGAGCTTTGCTTGCTCAAGTCTCTTCCTGTATACTTACAGATACGTAAGCTCCACGCTGCCGTTTGTTCTCAGTATCTAATGATTTTCAGGTGAGCTGACACTCACAGCCACCAGGACTACGTAAACCTGTTTGTTACTGAACGATATGCCATGCTCATATTTTCTTTTTGGCATAGTCTCTTTCTATAAAGATTACTTTTTACATTTTTGTTTCTTTTAGAGATTTGTTTGTACTTATGTTTGTAGATGCCACAGGTGTAGGGGTGCCAATTTGTAACTTATTTTTTATTGTTTTAAACGATGGCATAAATCTCATTTTGAATAATTTCGGCCAGGTGTCATGGCACACAGTTTTAGTTCAAGCACTTGGGAGGCAGAGGCAGGCAGATCTCTGTGAGCTCAGGGTCAGCCTGGGCTACAAAGTGAGTTCTGGGACACTCGTAATAGAAAGACCCTGACTTTAAAAAAAATTATACATGTGTGTGTATAATTCCGGAACATACACATGACATGCACAGAATGGCCTAGAAGGAAAAACAGTGTCCCCCAAAACAAACCCAGGCTTTGTGCCTTGCTCCCAGCTCCGCAGAGATCCCACGTGGGCTGTCTGTCTGTCTGTATAGTTTGTGCATATAGTAGGTGCATACATATAGAGTCTGTTCATTTTAAGTACTTATTTTAATTTTAAAGACTTTTAAATGTTGTGTTGTGTGTATGAATGCTTTGCCTGCCTGGATGTTCCTCTATGCCTGGTACTGTGACGTGATGCTCAGAAGATATATCTGAGTTCCTGGAACTGGAGTTGTGAACCACCACGTGGGTGCTGGGAATTAAACCCTGGTCCTCTGGAAAAGCAGCCAGTGTTCCTAACCACAGAACCTCTCCACCATTAGCTTCTTGAAAAAAAAAAAGGGGGGGGGGGCTGGAGAAATGCCTCAGAGCTTAGCAGTAGTTTCAGTCCTCGAAAAGGACCCAAGTTCTGCTCCCAGTACCCATGCTGGGCGTCTCAGACTTACTGGTACTTCAGGAGGATCCAACAGCCTCTTCTGGACCCCAAGGCACCGGCCTGCACACATACTCCCCACCCCCAGGATAGCTGTCTCCCGCCACAGGGCAACAACCAGTATTTAATCACTTTGCAAGACGAGGTGCCTCAGTAGTCCCAGGGGTGCCAGGGGTCTGGAAAGGTCTTGGGGGGGCTGCTGGCCCCTATTCTGGGCTGAAAGCTTGGAAACACTGGTTCTGTCAGGAAAGGACACAGCAGCAGCAGCAATGGGACATATCAACTCGGAAGCAACAGGGAAGGCCAAGGGAAAGAAGGCAACATGTCCTTCCTTCTGAAATGTCCCTCTGCTGCCATTGAGGCTGGAGCTGACTTTCTTGCCTTCTTTCTTTCAAGCTTTCTTATGTATATAATGTTCTGCCTGCATGTACACCTGAACACCAGAAGAGGGCACCAGATCTCATTATAGATGGTTGCTGGTTGCTGGGAATTGAACTCAGGACCTCTAGTCAAGTGGTTAAGAGCACTGACTGCTCTTGACCTCTGAGCCATCTCTCCAGCCCGAGGAGAGGACCTCTGTAAAGGTGTTTGGGGACTTCACCATATCGCTGGTGGTCCCAAGAGCTCAAAGCTGTGCCTTGGTTTAGCACTTTTTGAGACTTGTGCAGGGTATAGTGAGCCCCTGTTCCCTGCTCCTTCACTCACCCCAGCTGAGACTCCTGGCCCATCCCTCATTACACTTACTGTTCTCTCTTTTCCTCTTTTCTGTCTCCTTGTCCTTTACTCCTTATGTAGATTTCATTTCTTTGTTTATTGTAGTTTTTCTGTGGTTGGGCTTTCATTCTGTAGGCTAGGCTGGCCAGGGACTCACTGTGTATCCCAGGCTATCCTCAACGCTGAGGCTGGCTTCCCCGGTCTAGAACCACAGGCATGAGCCACCACGCCAGGCTTTGTGCAGTTACTTTATGTGTGCTTATGTATACAGCTGTACGTGCTTTGTTTGTGCAAATGTGCGTCTACAGGCGTGCAGGTGACCATGTGTGCAGATGTGCAGATGTGTGTGTGCATGCACACAGAGTTCAGAGTTTACCTGTGGGTATCCTTGAAACCATCCACCTTGCTTTTTGAGGAAAAAATATCTCTTGCTGGGACCTTGGGCCTCCTTCATTAAGCTAAGCTGAGCAACAGACCCCAGGAACTTTCCCGTCTCTGCACTGGAATGACAGCATTCAAGCTGGTTGTGGTGGTGCACGCCTTTAATCCCAACACAGAGGCAGAGCCAGGTGGAGCTCTGTGAGGTCGAGGCCAGCCTTGTCTACAGATCAAGTCCAGGAGAGCCAAGCTACACAGAGAAACCCTGTCTCAAAAGCCCAAAACCAAAACCAAGCACATATATATGTTTGTGTGTGTGTATGTGTGTGTGTACATATATCCATCTATCTATCTATCTATCTATCTATCTATCTATCTATCTATCTATCTATAATTTTTTTTTGAGACAAGATCTCATTATGTCACTATGTTACTATGTGGCTTTGGCTGGCCTGGAACTTGCTATGAAGACCGGCTGGTTGAACTCACAGGGATCTGCCTGCTTCTGCCTCCTGAGTGCTGGGATTCAAGGCGTGTGCCATGGAGTCCCGCACAGCCACATTTTCCATGGGTGCTGGAGACCACATTCAGGTCCTCATTTGCACTGCAGGAATTGTAGCAAAGGAGCCATTTCTACAGCTGCTGTCATTTCTCTGAGATGGGGTCTTTTTATTTAACAATGACTGTCCTCGTAACTCTTCATGTAACCCAGATTATAGCAATCCTCCTGCCTCAGCCTTCTGAATGCTGGGCTGTCAGCAGGTCTGGTGTTCTTGCAATGCACAGCACTGGCTCTTGCTGGCCAGAGGCGCCTGGCCATGGGCTCCTCAGCACACTTGCTTCTTCAGAGGTCCAGCTCAGAAGCCGGCTTTCTCCCCTGCTTTGGCAGCCCAGGCATGATGTAGCAAAGCCACCAGAGAGCTGCTGTCACCAGGGCCATGTTCTATTGCTTAGAAGTGACATTCAGGCTCTGTCTGGCCTCCGGGAGAAATCAGCCCAAGCTACAGACACCAGAAGTCAGGAGTCACAGGGCACCTTGGCGATGTCTGCCCTGGGGCCTAGCAGCCTACCGCCTTCTGTCAGCAGGCTGTCACCCTCCCACTCTTGCCTCGCCAGCTCCCAGCACCAGCTTTGTGTGGTCTGCTAGGCCCCGGGGAGACGGTAGCTGCTGCTTTCCTGTTGCGTCCCATCTTTTTCTGTTCCTACAGTGACTCCCACATCAGACTCATCTCCTCATTTGTTTATTCCTTTAGCCTTTGTTGTCGTTGTTGTTTTCAGTGAGCTTCGAGGGGAGACAAGAGATTTGAACAAGGTTTATTCTCCACATTTAACCAAACTTCTCCCCTACCCAGACAGATAGGTCTTAGGGTGTTTGTTTGCTTGCTTAGGTCTTAGTTTTGATGTGGATTTTTCCTTCGGCACCCCTGCTCAGGAGCCAGTCCACACGTATGCATACCTTAAACTCTGAGCTCCATGAGCAGGCCTCTTCCTGTGGTACCTCACAGCCTGGAGCAGACAGGCAGGTCGTGTCGGGGATCATGCCTTTCCTGCCTGTGCCAGCCCCTCTCTGCACCCCTCCCGTTGCCCTGCCTCTTGGCACCTATCCCTCCTGACTCCACTCATTCTGCCTTAGGCACCGTCCTGGGAACTTCCCTCCCTGGTGCAGGCAGAGCTGGCCCTTTTTCTCGGCTGGCCAAGCATCTAACCGAGTCTACAAACTTCTGCACACCAGGGCCTGGAGCCCACCTCCCTTCTTGTCTCCACACTACTGCATGCAGTAAGAAAGCATCCCAGTTCTCTCTTCCCTCAACTCCCACCCCTTCCCGGACAGGTTGGATCCATGTGCCCTACAGAATCTCTGGCCTTCCTGCCTGCCGCTCTCCGCCCCACCCTCATCATTCTGGTTCCGTGACACAGATCACTCCTGTAATTGGCGGGTGTGGTCCCAGGCAGTAGCCTTCCCTACTCCAACCCCACACCTGCCGATAGAGCACACCAAGGGGGCTGTGTCTGTGTCACCGGAGACACGCCAAAGGCTATTGCAGATGACGCCTGTTAAGAATGGACACAGAAAACTGGGACCTTGGGGCTGGCCGTGCTGCTCAACTTAGATACGGGAAATAAGCCAAGTCCAGGGGCTGCTAAACAAGCTGGAGCCTAAGACTGAAGGGCCAAGGCCAGGCTGCCCCAGCCTTGCCCTGGCTGAATCTTGGTGCCCCCCTTGGAGGAGCTGCCGGACTGAGGGGCCTCAGTGGGGTTGAGGCAGCACTTGCAGCCTGTAGAGACTGGCTATACCCTAATGAGGTTTTGCTGATTACTGGGCCCCGTCCTGGGAAACATGAGGGGCTGTGGTTTGCCACCTGCAGGATGAACAGCGATGTTCCTGGAAAACCAAGATGCCTTTCAGGGAAGAAGTGAACAGTGGACATGAGCAAGGGACCCTTGAGGTCCCTTAGAAGAGTGGGAACAGACCTCAGGCCTTAGGAGAGCCAGCTTCAGAGAGGTCTCAGGCCCCTCAAGACAGCGGTGGGGAAATAGAAGGTTATTCATGTGTCTTGTCTCTGGTCCCACAGAGGAGGTCCGACTTAGGTAGTGCTGGGGAAGTGGAGCAGCTCTGCGTGTGTGTGTGTGTGTGTGTGTACCTCATCTAGACTTGCAGTGAGTCACTAAACAGAGGTGGGGTTTCCTGGGTAAGGGGGCAGGTTTGCGTGCAGGAGGCTTACACAGGAACGAACACTGGAAGTTAGGTCCTTGGCTAAAACATTGTCCCAACTTACAAGCCACTTGTAAAATGGGCTCTCAGGCCCCTTCTCAGGAGGCCACAGTATAGCGGGTTAGGGAGGGGCCTAGCTGCAGGGGAGAGGCTGGAGCTTGAGAAGCCTCCAGATTTACCTTCCACACCAGGGCTGTGACAGGGTTCAAAGTCCTCACTAATCTTGAGCCGAATCACCCAACAGTCGGGGGGGGGGGGGGCAGCGGCGAGCAGAGCCCGGGGAAGACTGTGTTCAGGGCTGCCACCGACACTGGAGCCTGGATGTCCAAACCCAGGCCCGAGGGGCCTGGGAGGCGACCTTGGCGACCCACTGAGGAGTTTGGAGCCCTCACCGGGTGGCACCTCCTGCAGACTGTCTGGCTGGGTTTGGATTCGCCTCTCGGGAATCCCGAGCCTGACCTTGGTCATCCAGGGCCCCGTAGGACTGTAGTCAAGGCTGCAGTCCTCGAGAGGGGAGTAGTCTCTTTTCTGGGTGCTTCTGCCAGCCGGCCTTAGCAGTGGACAGCAGCATCCCTTGGCAAGGTCTGCCTGCCTGCCTGGGAGCAAGAGCCTTTACCCCAGGACAGAGCAGGACTTTTCCCACCCCACCCTGGATCTGGGCTCTGTGTGCCCTCTTGTGCTTTCAGGTGCGTTCAGACAGCTGGCGTGCCATGATGAGAGTACTACACCCCCCCCCTCGCCGGAGGCTGGGAGCACTTCTCTATGTCAGCCTCCCCCGACCTACATGCCTTGGTGGAAGAGGGGGATTCCTTTCGCCACCCATTAACAGTCAAGGAACTGAGGCCGGACAGAGTTCCCTTTCTCAAGCTCAGCAGGCAGATTCTGAGCTTGAGAGGACTTGAAGGCCAGGGAGGTCTTGATGACTTGAGGGTCATCTGGAGGACGGAGAGGAAAGCAGGTGAGGTGAGGGAACACTCTGGCCAACAGCAGGTAGACAGGTCTGGATGTCCAGCAGAGAGAAAGGCCAGCATGGGCCAAGGCCTGTGGTTAGGGTTTGGAGTACAGGATCTACCCAGTCACTGACAGTTCAGTGGCCTCTGGGTAGCTCTGCTCAAGGTCAATCAAGGGAACAAGGAGAAGGTGTCCTGTGCTCAATGGAGAGAATCTCCTATTTGGTTGTGTTGCTGGGGATTGAACAATGGACTTGTATGTTCTCATCAATGGTTCTACCACCCATGCCCAGCCCAGCCTCATCCTCGGCCCAGCTCCAGCCCCAACCCCAGCCCCAGCCCCAGCCCAGCCCCAGCCCAGCTACTAGAGATGCTCTGCAGCGGAGGCGGGTTGTGCCAGAGCAGCATGAAGAGGACAGGACTTTCCAGACCTGTCATACCATGTGAGTGCTGGAAGTTCATCCTGCAGAGAAACCAAATGCCTACCCTCGGGGAGCAGCTGGCTTCTTACATCCCTCTCCAACTTCACACACACACACACACACACACACACACACACACACACACACACACACACACTCAGAGAGCTGGGAAGAGCCCAGAGGCCTGTGGACTCCCTGGCGGAGGAAATGCCAGCCTGTGTGCCAGCCTGGCCTGAGAGCTCTGTGAGCATCTCCCAAGCAGCAGGGCCTGATTGCAGTGGCACTGTACCGGGCGGGGCATAGGGCAAACAGGTTGGACCTGCTAGGGCAGGCGTGCCACCCTGGGTGGGACGCTTGCCTTGCCTCCAAAGGGGGTGGAACATCTGGGTCTGGAGGCTGGGGGAGCCTGGGTAGAACCCGGGATGCCACTGACCCTCTGAGCCAGGACCAGGGCGCCTAGCTCCCGCCTAGCCACCCCAAACAGAAACCTTTACCTGCTTCAGCCCTTGCCCAGTTCTGCCTCAACAGAACCTCACCTATGCTGGCCCCCAGGGTGTCTGCATCTGTGCAGGGCTTTCTTCACCTCTCCCTCCCCTGCTCCTTCTGCTGCACTTCCACGCAGAGCTCCAGGGCCCTGGCCTCAGCTGCCTGCTGAAGTCTGCTGCGAGGCCCAGTAACCCTCCATTAGTTCTGCCCTCCCCTTCCTCCCCTTCCTCCCTTCCTCCCCTAACCCCAACCTAAGGCACCCAAAGTCTTTCCAGCGTCATAACCACAGACGGCCACGTCACACACTGCCCACATTTGTCCTGCAGGCCCCTCAGCCACAGCCCATTCACTCAGCTTTCTCCTCAGCATCTGACACATGACCTTGGAACCTAGCTGGCTCCAGTTTCCAGTGCTGTGGCCTGTGGGAATAGAATAGCGCCCTGCTCTGTTCCTAGGAGCCGCCCTCTAGACACCAAGTTCCTGGAGTGGCCCGCCAGGTACAGAATCCTAAGCGACACACCTGTGCCCAACCAGGATGGCCACTGGGGTGTAGTGGAAAGCACTGGGGTCTGGTGAGGGTCCTGTCTCCTCAAATGGACTCCTGGGTTCTGGGAAGGGTTGGCTAAATAGAAGGATGAAGGGTGGGGTCACTCTACCAGTGGGCTGAACAGGACTTCTGTTTCGGGAGCTTGCTTCAACTTCTTGGGTAGGAGGTTAGAGAGTATCAGACCACAGCACTGAACATCCCTGGAGGAGGTCCTCATGTGGCCAGAGCCTGAAGCTACCAGCAGAGGCCTTATCCCCACTGGGCCCTGAGTTGAGTGGGCTGAGTCACTTCTGGGTTCCTGACCTGCCTGAACTGTGAAACAGTGTATGTCAGACGTCAATTAAAAGTTTAGTGTACTGATCCACAACCGTACATACAACTCAGCACTTGAGACGAGAAAGCAGGACCACGAAGATTTCAAGGGCGTCCTTGGCTGCTTAGTGAGTTGATGGCTCGCTTGACCTATAGTGGACCCTGTCTCAAAACAGCAACAGCAAAACAAAACGTCACTTAGAGCCATGGTGGCTTGCACTCGCAATCCTGGCCCTCAGAGGGCAAGAGCACTGTGTTTGAAGCCTGCCTGGGACACACAGCGAAGCTTTGTCTCAAAGCAAAACAAAAGAAAAAGCCTCACTTGGAAAGGGGCAAGTGAAGGACTCACCTCCCTTTTCTAAACATACATGTTTCTGGCAACTTATGAAGTGAAGGGGCCACCTGTCCCACATGCCAGAGCCGTTGGACCTTTGTGACTCTGACCGCATGGCGGGGGGCGGGAGGGGGCACACATTGCCACTTCTGTCTACACAGAACTTGCAGACACAAAAGGCAGCAACCTACATTCAGCCATTTCCCACTCCCTCTTCACAATGGCCTCATTATACCCAAGCCCACAGCCATCTGCAGGTTGAATTACCCCAAACATCACTGCAAGACGTCAACCTTGGGTGACTGTTACTGTTTTGGGAAGTGTCTCTGCTCCCTGTGTAGCTAAGGATGACCAGCCTCCTGGCTCCACCAGGACTAGGATCACACAGCCCCTTCGGCAACTGGGTTGTGGGAAGGGCTCATGCCATTGTTTAACAGGTGTCCGCAGGTGGAGAACAAAGCCTGTGGCTCTCAAGCGGTAGCTGAGAGAGGTCCCAGGAAGACTGGATGCAGCCCTCATCAGAAACTGCTGGGGCTGGAGGGATGGCTCAGCAGCTAAGAACATGGGCTGCTCCAGCACAGGACACAACTTCAGATCCCAGCATTCAAACGCTGGCTCAAAGCCACCCCTAACTCTGGTTTCTGGGCATCTAACTCCTCTTCTGACCTCCTCTGCCACCAGGCACCCATGTGGTGCACATACATACATGCAGGTCAAATACTCATACACAGAAAATTAAACAAAAGTGTTCTCCTCCTCCTCCTCCTTGAGACCGGGTCTTACTGCTTTGGAATTTTCTGTGTGCACCAGGCTGACCTTGAACTCAAGAGTTCTACCTGTGTCTGCGCTTTTTGAGTTCTGGGAGTAAAGATGTGAGCCTTCATGCCAAGCTCAATCAAGAATTCCTTTTTTTTTTTTGAGACAGGGTTTCTCTGTGTAGCCCCAGCTCCCTAGCTGTCTTGGATTTGCTTTGTAGACCAGGCTGTCCTTACAGAGGTCTGCCTGCCTCTGCCTTCCTGAGTGCTTGGATTAAAGGCATGTGCCACCACACCGGCTTAAGAATTGTTAATTGGGGTCGGTGGGATGGCCCAGAGGGCCCAGGAGCTCCAGAAAAGTGAGCCTATTTTGTAAGTCGGAATAGGCACACTGTTGTTCGGAATGCAGGTTTTCAAAGCCCGTGTGCTTTACAGATGTGGTGGATGGCCTCAGTGAGGTGAGCAGGTTAGGAAGCAGCACAGCAGGGCACAGTGGTACACAACTGTGATCCAGCACTCAGGGAGGCAGAGGCAGGCAGATCTCTGTGAGTCCAGCCTGGTCTACAGAGTGAGTCAGGGCAGCGACAGCTACACAGAGAAAACCTGTCTTAAAAAACCAAAAAGAAAAAAAAAAAAAAAAGCAGCACCATGTTTAATTACCTGCAGGTCTGAGGGTCTAGCCAGCTTCCGGCACCTTGGGAAGCTTTTTTCTCCCTATCAAACTCCTCTCCCACCACATCTCTAAGCTACCTTTCACCACCTCAGCATGGCCTGGAACACAGTAGCCCAATGTGGCGTCCCTGAGCTCCCAGAGAGCCTCCTGCCTCCATCAATGCCCGTCTCCTCTTCCTTCCCAGCTCAGAATATAAGCTACCAGAACAGTTTAATTTTGTATAAAGTCAGAAGAAACAAAAAAGAATTTGGGGGGAAGAAGTAAATGTTATAACCTCAGTGCATTCACCTCCACACCCCTGTGTCATAATAAGGTGTTCACACTTTTTGGAGGGACTGGCAAAGGGAACCGAAGACAGGGGTCTCAGGTTCCGTCTGCTCCAGGGCTGAGCCTCAACTTCTCCCTCTAGAGTGGGTGTGGAAACGTGTCACACCCAGGCTTAGGTGAGTGACACGGTTGGCTGTTGGCGCTGTGGTCCTTCATGCTCCCACTGAGCTATCTTGAGGTAGCTGAATGTAGGAGCTGGGGACCCTCCTCACGGCCCCCTGCTGGGGAGGGCATCTCGGCATGGGCGAGTCTAGCCAGAAGCAGAGCAGGGGGCAGGCCTCTCCGCTCTACAGCGGTGTGCTACCCTGGTTCGCCCAAGGGTGGCTGAGGCCTCGCTGAGCACCCCTGCGTTACATGCCACAGTCCCTGACACCCGGGGTGTGAGAGTTCAAGGAAAGGCAGGGTCATCCTTTGCCCAGGTCCTTGCCTATGACACTGTGCTTTTGTATGACATGTGTAGCCCCCCAATCTTAGGGACTATGAGCTTGATGGCGCAAAACATCAGACAGGCCAGTGTGTGTGTGTGTGTGTGTGTGAGAGAGAGAGAGAGAGAGAGAGAGAGAGAGAGAGAGAGAGAGAGAGAGAGAACCTGGGGCCTGCATCCCTCTGGATCCCAGTTTCTCCCAGGAAGCAGACTCAGAATCCCAAGCAATCTGAGAGGAAGAGAATGAAGCCCTGGCTGGCTTAAAACTCACTCTGTAGACAAGGCTACCCTGTGTCCCGAGTGCTGGGATTAAAGGTGCGCGGCATAGCCCAGCCCTCCCTGAAGTCTTGATTCCTCGGGGTCCGCCTTGATTCCACCTTTCAAGAGCCAGGAGAACACCGGCGTTCCACCACGGCCTGCTGTGACCAGCTGGTCTCACCTGCTTGTCCTCAAAGTTCACCCCTGTTGAAGCATTTGCTGGAGCTGCCTTCCCTTTTGAGGCTGAACAGCATTCTGTTTCTCCAAGTGTTCTTCCGTGGATGAGTGGGCGGCCTCCACCGTCTGGCCATTGTGAACACGTACTCACGAATGGAGGTGCCGCGTTTAGATGGGGCTGAATTCAGCTCAACATATAGCGAAGCTTGAATGGGTAGGGAGTGTCTAAAGTGAGACAGATGGCTTAAACACACATTCAGCGCTGGTGGCGGCGAGGTTAAAGTCACCAGGCACCAGCGGCAGCCCTGGCTTCAGTCTCTCTGCCTCTCCACGCATCTAACCCAGACCAAGGTCCTCATGGGGCCAGGCCCCTCAGGATCCGTCACCCAGTAAGATCCAGGGAGGCAGCTCATTGGCAATGCTAGCACCAGGCCACCCTCAAAAGGTTGTGCTCAGTCTATGGATGGCCTACCCTCTGTGACTGGTCCAGCTTTGATGGGGGCCCAGGTAGCCTGAAGGGGGACAGTCAAGGTCTGAAGATGGCTTGACTCCCCGCCCCCTGAACCACATGCTTGAGGGAAACCAAGGATGGGAACCCCAGCACCTAATGCCACAGCTGGGGCTTGGCCCTTGGCCCTCAGTTGGGTTGGGGGGGTCTCCACCACACTGCTCTGCACCCCTAAGCATTAGGGGGCCCTCCCCAGTCCTTCTTATCACTCCCATCCGATCCCTAACCTTGCCTTGAGTCCCAGGTGCCCTTGGCCCTCTTCATTCCCCACCCTCATCTTTGGTTGCTGGGGGAAGGGAGAGGACTGTGCTCTCAGTACTTGTGGGTAGTCCCTGGTGCTCTTCCCACCAGATCTGCCCCACAGGGGTCTCACCAAATGAGGAGCGCCCCTAATTGCCCTGTGCTAATTGCCTGCCTCACCTGTGCAGCTGGGCCGAGCTGGGGGAGGGAGAGGAGGGCTCCTTGTTGTTGTAAGCTCACTGAATTCCCCCAGCTTGGAAGATTTCAGCTTGGGCCCCAGTTCCTCAGAAACTCACCAGGCTTTTCTCGGCCTGGCCAGGGGTCCTGATCTACCAGAAATGGCTGACACTCATACTCTGGCACTAGGAAGGCTCAGGGCTGTCCAAGCCCTGGCTTTTTCCTTTTAAGAATTTTATCAATGTATAGTTAGATACCGTAAAATGCACATTTTACATTTTTAATATATTTAAATCAGTTGTCACAAAAATAAATTAATTTTTTTAAAATAAAAGAAACACAGGGCTGGAGTGATGGCTCAGTGTGCCACCACTGCCAAGTTGTTTCTTTTATTTCGTTAAATATATAATTTATTTTTATTTAGTTAGTTTTGTTTTTTTGAGACAGGGTTTCTTTGTGCCCTGGCTGTCCTGGACTTGGGATTTGTAGAGCAGGCTGGCCTTGAACTCACAGAGATCTGCCTGCCTCTTCTTTCCAAGTGCTGGGAGTAAAGGCGTTTGCCACCGCGCCCAGTTTGTATAATTATTTTTTTAGTCTATGTCCATGTTCGTTCTTACACCATCTCTGTCACTTCACCAAAGTCCCTTTAGCCTGCTTTGGCCAGTTCCTGCATGCCACCGCTGCACGGCTCTGCATTCTCTGTCTGAAAATGGCCTTTCTTGAATAGTTCATGGAGATAAAACAAGAGAGCACTCTCTTTCCATCACTTTTTTCTTGGTCTCACTGTGTGGCTCCTCAGGCTGAGGATTCTCCTGTTCACTGGTGTTTTGCATGCATGTGTGCATGTGTGAGCATGCCAGGAGCTCTGGAGCTGGAATTACACACAGCTGTGAGCTGCCGTGTGGGTACGGGGAATTAAAGCCAGGGCACAGGAAGAGCGTGTTCTTTTTTTTAAATATTTATTTATTTATTATGTGTGCAGTGTTCTGCCTGCATGTACACCTGCATGCCATAAGAGGGCACCAGATCTCATTATAGATGGCTGTGGTCACCATGTGGGTGCTGGGAATTGAACTCAGGATCTCTGGAAGAACAGCCAGTGCTCTTAACCTCTGAGCCATCTCTCCAGCCCTGTGTTTCTTTTATTTTTAAAAAAATTAAGTTATTTTTGTGACAGAGTCTCCCTTAGGGGTCCCAGCTGGCCTCCAAACCAGTGTTTTCCTTCCTCATACTCAGTCTTTATCTCCCTTTGCGTCCGTTTTAAGACTTTATTGTAAAGTATATATATGCGTGTGTCTGTGCCCCAGAGAGCAGGTGCATCCGCGGCCAGAGGCCTAGGAATCCCTGAGGCTGGAGTTAAAGCCAGTAAAGCCACTTGCTGTGGGCCGGGCACTCAGAACCTGTAGTTACAGAATGTGTTCCTGACCACTGCGCCACCTTCCAGCCTCATCTCGCTTTTATAGCTTTTTTGTGGGTGAGTGGATGGGAGGGGACAGGGTCTCTTGTGCTCCGCTGACTTCAGGTTTATCATGCAGTTGAAAATGACCTTGAACGCCTGATCCTCCTGTTTCTACTCACAAGTGCTGGGATTACAGGGGTGTGCTACTGACCTTGATCTTAGTGATGGATTTTTTTTTTTGAAAGATTTATTTTCAGTTATTTCTTTTCCTTTTTTAAAAAATCTTTTTTGTTTGTTTGCTTTTCTTGGGACAGGGTTTCTCTGTGTAGCTGTGGCTGTCCTGGGCTCACTTTGTAGGCCAGGCTTGCCTCAACCTCACGGAGATCCACCTGCCTCTGCCTCCCCAAGTGCTGGGATCACAGGAATGAACCACCACGCCGGGCTTTTTTCCTTCTTTAAAAAATTTTTTTTATATTTCTTTTATTTTATATGTGTGAGTCTTCTGCCTTTGTGTATGTATTGTGCAAGCCTGGTGGCCACAGCGGCCAGAGCAGTTTCAGATAGTCTAAAGCCACCATGTACATACTAGGAATTGAACTGGGATCCTCTGCAAGAACAAGAGTGCTCTTAACCACTGAGCCATCTCTCCAGTCCTCCCCACCCCCACCCCCCTTTTTTTCTTTTTTGAGACAGGGTCTTGCTATGTAGCCCTGGCAGGCCTGGGACTCGCTCTATAGACCAGGCTACCCTTGAACTCATGAGATGCATTTGTTTCTGTCTCCCAAGTGTCCTAGAATAAAGGTCTCAGGCACCACACCCAGCACAGCATAGTGATGTTTTTCTTCAATTCCCACGTCGCGTGACGGTCCAGGAGAGCAGAAAGCTTGTCTTTGGCGCACACCTGAAGGACACAGTGTCTTGGCACCTAGCTGGCACACCCACCACACGCAGCAGCCTCCTGGCAAGAGTTCAGCTTTCCCATCTTGGCTGAAAGGCCCATATACCGAACCCACTTGCCTACTCCCCTCCACTCACTTGGCTTTTCTGTCAAGTCTCAAACTGTTCGCAGCAGCTGCTCCCTTGGCCTTCGATTCACTTTGTGTGTCTCCTCCACCTCAGCCTGGATGTTAGCACGTCCATGTCTGAGAGGCCCTTAGCTAACGCATCTGCCTTCCTCCGTGCCTCAGGCATCTCCCAGAGATGTATGTGATCAACGGAAAGCAGGCAGCCAGGCTGTAAGGAAACCCAAGTTAGCCACGGGAAGGAGCCACAGGGAGGGGAGCCAAAGGCTGTACCCAGGAAAAGGGCCCTGGCAGAACAGAGAGCAGCCAGCTGAGCCCCAGTCACTACCTAGAATCAGCCGAGCAGGCGAGGCCTCCCGGGACCTTTCACCTATTGAGCAGATGACTGCAGCTGTGTGAGGGCAGGAAGCCCGGGGAGACACACTGCTGTCTTAGCCACCACAGCGCTGTCCTCACTCAGTAAGCAACGGTGCCCGTGGGGGCTCATTGCATCTCAGGGTCACAGCTTCACCAACATGCAAACCTTTCTCCATCCACCTCCCTCCCCCCTGCCCAGCCCAGTCCTTTGGCTGTGTTTGTTTGTTTGTTTGTTTGTTTATTGAGACAGGTTTCACTGTATAGCCCAGGCTGACCTCGAAGTCATGGCAATTGTCCTGCTTCAGCTCCCTGAGTGTGGAGATTACAGGTGTAAGGCACCAGACCTAGCATAGCTCAGCCCCCTTTTAACCTATCTCTCTATCTGTCCATCCATCTATCATCTATCTACCTACCTACCCATCCATCCATCCATCCATCCATCCACCTATCCATCCACCCATCTATCTATCTATCTCCCTATCTATCCATCCATCCATCCACCTATCTACCCACCCATCTATCTATCTATCTCCCTATCCATCCATCCACCCATCCATCCATCCATCCATCCATCCACCTACCTATCCAACCATCCATCATCTATCTATCTATCTATCTATCCATCCATCCATCCATCCATCCATCCATCCATCTACCATCTATATTCTGTTTGGTTTTGAGACATGGTGTCACTTTCTCTGGCTGGTCTAGAATTCTCTATGTCAACCAGACCTGCCTTTGCCACTCCCCACTCCCAGTGCTGGGATTAAAGGCCTGAAAGGTGGGCAGTTTGCTCAAATACCCCTTTCCATTTGGAGATCTCAGACTGTTTCTTCCGGGCCTGGCCCCTCTGGGGGCTTCCCGAGACCCCTGAAGTCTTATCCAGACAGTGGTGAACACCTTCCCTGTTGCATTGGTGTGTCATTGGAGTGCCCCGTCCTGAAGCAGTGACAGGTAGCAGGGTCACAAGCGACCCTTTTCTGTTAGGCACCAGGCGGGTGTGCTAGGAAGCCTCGTTCTGGCTTCAGCGTCTGCCCTCAGCCCGGCAGCCCTCCCTCATAAGCGAGCACCTGGAGAAGGCCAGGCCAGGGCCCGAGGGACCAAGGAGGCTCCCTGGAGGCACAGTGTTCGCGCTTGGTGAGCAAGCTAGGCTGGGAGGACAGCATTCCCGGGTGGACAGCGTGGCTGGCTCGGCGACTACAGCGAGAGGCGGGACTGCGCAGGAGGCTGGACCTGGGCCACCTTCGCCTGCCGGCAGAGGGCACTGTGGAGACACAGGCCAGCGTGTGGCTCGGTTAGTAGAGGGAAATGGCGTGCCGCCTTGTCAACGCAGTCCTCGCCTGCACCTTGAAGCACTGTAAACTGGGGTGTCGCCTAACCCAAACTCCGGGAGCCTGTGGGAAATCTAAGGAGAGGGCCAGCCTCGCTCGGAGAGGAGAGGGTCGTGGGGGACAGGAAGGCCAGCGCCGAGCAGGATGCAGAGAGCCCCCGGAGTGGCCGCAGGGTGGGGTGGCCAGGACCGGGGCTCATTCGAGCGCAGGAGACAAACTTGAGCAGGAAGGGGCCCGCTGGAGGAGTGGGGAGCAATGCCAGTGGCGGGTCCCGAACTCGCCGACCCATAGGAGTCCATAGGAGCCGGGGACCTGGCACCCTCCCAGGCCCGCGCCCTGGAAGCGCCGCGGGCCCTTCTTCCACCGCTAGAGGGCAGTGCTGGCTGCCGCTGCGCTGCGCAGACAGGGACACCGAGGCCACACCTCGCCCCCTCCTCCCAGGCCGAGCTGCCGGACAATGCAGCACATCCCCCACGCCCGCCGCCGCAAGCTCTCCGTGGCCCCGCGTCGGATGGAATGGCTGGACGCCCCTCCCTGCCCTGGGCCCTTGCCGAGTGTGTCCTTGCATCGCGGGAGAGAGTGAAGGATGCGGGCCGTTTGGGTTTGGGGCGACTGCAGAGCGGAGCTGCTCTCGACGCCGGCCTGGCCTCCTGGGGCCGCTGTAGCTTTAGGACTTGTCTGAATTGTGTGACCTGGACTAGGCCTGCCCCAACCCTGATCTCAGTTTAGCCCCTGCCTTACTTTACTGCCCGCTCCCGCTACTCCTAGAGCTGGCAGCTGTGAAGCCGCCTCTGACCCTCGCCTGCGGTTCACAGTCCCAGAGAGGTTTGCCGGACTCCTTAGGGCAGCTCAGCTCTTAAGCCAGCAATGCTGTCAAAGTCACACGGCCCCTGCAGGAATCCAGGCCCAGGTGCTGGGAAGGTCAAGAAGGGGTGAGCTGCCTTTCTCCTCCCAGCCTTCTTGACCCTACCAAGTTCCTGGCCTCCGGGGTAACCAGAGCCAGGTAGGTAGGTCTGTGTCTCGGTCAGGATCCTGGCTGGGCCACTGCTATTCTCTTGCCAGAAGCCAGGCTTCCCAGAAGCCTCTGTCTGCCTTCCTGATCCAGCCTAGGAGGGAGGAATCGCTACTTCCTGCTCCCAGCCGTGCTCTCACTCTCCCCACCCCTGCTGTTCCTTCCCTACCTGGTGCTCAGGCCTCAGGGTCAGCCCCCACCCCTCCGTGATTAACTCTTTCTCCACTTAGTCATCCTCATTTATGGGGCAATTTCTACCCTCTTGGCCGGACAGGCAGGCCCCACCCTCTGGGCTGACCAAAGGAACCACCACCTCCTAGGCGAGAGTGCTTCAGAGTGGGGTGGGGTGGGGTGCGGTGGAGGTAGGTGTCCTCCTTCGGCCAGGCCACTCCAGAAGTGAAGCCACGCTCACTTCCGGGGGAGAGAACACCAGGCAGAGGGAAGAGCACCTGGAAGGGCCAAGGTTCTAGGGAGGTGGGGTAGAGACGGCATGGAGAAGAAGGGGGGCACATCTGACTTTGGTTGTGACAGGTATATTAGGGGGCCTCCACACGAACAGGACCAAGAGAACACGATTTATATCTAATAGACTATATTATTATATGGCATGATTGTATATGACATCACTATGTTATACAGTTTACATTATTATAAGAGCGATTCACTAGATTGACAGGGTGAGGGCGGAGTAGTCTGAGAACTGCCATCCCCATGCTGGAGAGCCAGAGCCGGTCTCAGGCTAAGGAGCAGGTGCCTGCCACCAAGCATCGCCACAGCCCAGGGTAACGGCCTGCACATTCCCTGGGAGTCCCCTACTGAATGGGCACTGAGCCTCCAGGAGAGTAGTGGTTTGTGGCTGTCACCCCAGCACTAGAGAGACTGGGCTACAGCGTGAGACCTCAAAACCCAAACAGCAAAGCAACCGAACAAGTTTGCTGGAGAAACAGCACTGGAGACACTGGCTCAGAGTGAGGGGCTTGCACGGGCCGGCCGGCTTTCTCCCGTTTGTTTTTGTTTTTTTTTATCCTTTTCTTTTCCTTCACCCTCAAGACAGGGTCTCCCTATGTAGCCCTAAATGGCCTGGAACTCAGTATGTAGAGCAGGACGGCCTCAAACTCAGCCAGGCTCTGTCTGCGAAGCGCTGGGATTAAGACCCACACCACCACACCCATCTCCCATCCTTGTCCCACCGAGGTCTCCTGTTGGACAGTGCTGCACGTACAGTTGCTGACCCGAGACGGTTGACACTGGGAAGGCCGTCGCTGACACACCCTTGTTTGCCTTCCAAATGTTCTGGGCATCTCTCAAGCCAGTCAAGGTGCCAATCAGGAGCAGCCCATAGCATCTTCAGGCTGCTGGAGGCTGTGGGCTGCCCCTGGAAGGGAGCAGTCAGGGCCTTATTGCTTTATGAGAAGCCTCCTTGGAGGCTCCTCATCTGTTCTCCAGTCCCCATGTTACACACCTAGTCTTCAGTGCAGATCCAAGGGCCTAACTGGGGAGAAAACCAATGATGTTATCAGAAGTTTGGCTAACAACCCACCTCCCCTGGCCAGGGATGGAAGAGCCGAGACCCACCGTCTCTCCACCTATCTTGTGTCTCAGGATGGGGACTTAGCAGAGCTGTTACAAGTCTAGACTCCAGTGGGGTTATTCACACAGCTAAAGCCTTCCCTTCCCTAGAGAAAACGGCACACAGGCTGCTTGTGTGACACTGTTTCTGGGCAGATGTGAGCAAACATCTACTCACTGTGGGAAGGGAACCAATGACAGACCAAAGTAATGATTCCCCCACAGTTCAATGAGGTTATGGTGTCACAGGGCATAAGGGACTCAAGAGCAGCTGCATGACCAGGACCCACCCTTGGTGATGATTCACAAGAGCTGGAGCTCTCGGAACAACTTGCGGGCAGCTCCACAGGTCTGAGCGTCTCTCCTCCTCAGCAACCTTGCTGCTTATATGATAACCTTGGGGAGACGGAGGCCTTGTGAATCTGCTGTTTCAGGGACTTCCCAAGGTTTCTTAGTTATTTGCTTGAGTCTTTTTTTAGTTTTGTTTTGTTTTATTGAGACAGTTTCACTGTGTATTCCCGGCTGTCCTGGAACTCACCTGTAGACCAGGCTGGCCTCAAACTCAGAGATCCTCCTGCCTCTGCCTCCCAAGTGCTGAGAATAAAGGTGCACCACCACTCCCCCGCCTGCTTCAGGATGGAATGTTTTGGCTCACATGAACTTCAGACCAACAGTGTTGCCCCGTCCTTCCTCCCAGCCTCAGTGTCTATGTGGCCTGACTGTCACTGACAGGTAATCAGTGAGACAGTCAGTGACAGCATTTTGTCAACAGGACCTGACTCTTTATCAATCACACCAATAACTGCTGTGTGGCTCTTTCGAAGGGCCTAGGTTCCTTCACGTATAGACCCAGAAGTGGCTCATGTATAGCCAGGTCATACTGTACTGTATTTAGTGCCTTGGGGAACCTCGGTACTAACTTCTGTAGTAGCCACACCAGCTTAGACTCCCATCAGCAGTGGATCAAGAGGTCCCCTGCTCCAATCCTTGCTGAAGTCTACTGCTGTTTGTTTCCTCGAGGGCAGCCATTCTGGCTGGGGTGAGGTGGATTTGCAAAGCGGTTTTAATTTGCATTTTCCTGCTGGGTAAAGATGAACATTTCAAGTATTTATTGGAATGGGATTACACGTCCTCTTTGGAGACTTGGGTACTCAGTTCTCACATGTTTATCAGAATGGATATATATTTAATCTTGGGAATTTTGGTATTCAGTTTAAGTCTATTGATTGGGGGACTTCTTTTTGGTGTGAGATGTTCAGATGTTGACAGTTTTTTTTTTTTTGTTTTGTTTTGTTTTTGTTTTTTAAGGTTCAGACTTTATTGGTTCAACCAGAAATAGCAAAAGCAACATAACTGTTATTCCGGGGGTGTCATACACAGACATGAAAGCCACCTTTCCGACAGTTCTTTATACTCTTGAAATTAATCTGCTGTTAGAACTATTGGATATACAGTTGCCATAGATATTCCCAGTCTGTAGACTGTGGGTCTTTGTTGCTGTTGTTCTGGTTTTTCGTTAGTTGGTTGGTGGTGGTCCTGTGGCTAGAATCTGGGGCGTATGCATGCTACTAAAGCTCTCTCCCACTGAGTCAGGTGGTGGCCCCGGTCATGCAGCCTGACTCTTCAGGCTTGTTTTTCTCTTAACACTTTGTGTGTGTGTAAATGTAAAGGAGTGCCGGGGCTGGAGCAATGGCGCAGAGCATTTGCTGCTCTTGCAGAGGATCCGGGTTCATTTCCCAGCACCCACACAGTGACCCACCAACATCTGCAGCTCCAGCTTCAAGAGGTCGTGGCGCCCTCTTCTGGCCTCTATGGGCACTAGCACACATATGGTGCACGTACATACATGCAGGCAAGTACTCATACACATGAAATAAAAATAAATCTAATCTCTGTGGCCAGCAGCGCCATGCTGACGGGGACCCCGTGTGTCCTCACTACGCCCTCTAGGGCAGGATTCTATGTCTCCACTGGGCAGAGGAGATGCAGTGCAGGTCCTGTTCTTGCCTGTGGCTGTGCTGTAGCCTGCATGTAACGAGTCATCATTGTGGACACAGGACACTCACCACTATGCTAGGAAAGCAGGGATGTCACAACCAAGCCACTTAGGACTGAAGGGTGCTTCTCCAACTCGTCTAAGCAAAAAATAAAGATAATTGACCGGGTTGTTGAATGGAAGTGGCTGGTGATCAGGCATGGCTGGATCCAGGAGTCCTACAAAGACACAGATCTGAGAAGCCATGGGGGCTGGCTTACACGGAGGCAGAAATACGGGGCAAACAGCAAATAAATCCATCTCCTTGGCGCTTGGCTGCCACCTGCATGCGGTTTAACAACGTGATGTAGAACCGAGGAGTGAAATTCTCACCTGTTTTCTCAAGACTGTTTTTAATTGTGTGTGTGTGTGTGTGTGTGTGTGTGTGTGTGCAGGTGAGCACAGGGGCCTGCACAACCCAGCAGAGGGTGTCAGATTCCCTGGAACTAGGGTCCCTAGCTAGGGGGCTGGGAACCATATAGGTTCTCAGCACAAGCATCTGTGCTCTTAACTGATGGACCATCTCTCTGCCTCTGGGACGCAATTATTTTAGAAAATATTAAAGAGCCACCACAGAGCCTCCCACAGGTGGCTTGGCAAGAGAACCAGCATTAACTGGGCCAGGAGTGGTGGGATGTGAGGCTCTGGGATCAATCCCCAGCACTACAAAGAAGTGCCTTTCTGGCAGGCACTTTCTGGGCACGGTCAGGGCCTTCCAGGGGGCTCCTTCCCTTTATCCCTTTAGCTTGCCTGATGACTGCAGACTTCCCGATTGGCCTGTCCATAGTCTCCACCTGGCTGGCACAGGCTGGCCAAACTCTGTTTTGGTTTGGCCTGGCCGCCAGGCCAAACAAGAGCTTGCCCATTTATGGGCTCCTGGCACAGCTGCATATCTTCACTGGCTGGTGCGTGAACTGCCTATTCACACAGGAGAACTGTCCTGAGTTGGTCCTCCTGGCGGGTTACAGCCTTCTGTACAGCTCTGGCATGCCACTCCTTTGCTACGTGCATCAGACAGTTCTCCTCTACTAAGTCAAGGCCCTAGTCCACCCATTTTATCCTGTCTTTGGTCTTCACTGAGTTCAAACTGAGCCTTGAATGACCAGTGGGATGGGCTGAGAGAAGGCCGGAGGGCTCCCTCTGTTCAGGAAGAGGCCAGAGGAGGGATCCTTAAAGACCAAAGAAGTTTTGGTTCAGTCATGTGGCAGAAAGGTAGGGCCTGGGTAGGGAGGAGATGACCATGGGAGAACCCCACACCACCTCAGGCTCCTGGCCACTCTTGGACCCTGGGTCTGCCTGTGCGGCCACCTGGAAGGTTTCCTTCACGATCTCCAAGACGAGGCTGGTGTTCAGACAAGGGCAGTCACCGGGCCCACATCCCTAGCTGGGGAGTGACTGGCTACACAGAACCCAGCCAGGCCACAGGGCTGCAATTTCCCTCACCATCTGTCCTTCTTGGTGCCACAGGCCATCCCCCAGTCCCGATGTCTGGCACCACGGGCCTTGCTGGAGCTCTGGTCAGGGAGCAGCTCCAGGTGGTCAGGGAGCAGACTCCTCCAGCCCCAGCCACATCTGAGAGAGTGGCTCCCGCCCTTCTCTGAGGGCTCATGTGCAGTTGGCTCTCAAAGGGAGCGCAGCCGCTGGTAGGGGGCTCACGGTCCTGTAAGCCACCTGAGGGGACTCACACACATTTGCACACACACACACATGTGCACACCTACACATATGCACCTGTACACACATAACACATGTACACACAGGTGCACTGCAACCATGTGCATGAACGCACACACGCACACACACACACACACACACACACGAATGCATGTACACACAAAAATGCACACATACACACACAGAAAGGTCTGGGGGCTGGAGAGATGGCTTGGCATTTAAGAGCACAGTTTGATCTTCCTGAAGACCCGAGTTTGATTCTCAGCTCCTCCATGGCGGCTCACAGCCATCTATGACTCCAGTCCCAGAGAATCTAACGCCTTTTTCCTGGCTTCCTCAGACACACACACACACACACACACACAGGCAAATGACCATACGGAAGTAAAAATAAAGGGACAGAGAAGGAAGCAAAAAGGGGATGAGGTGGGAAGAGGAAGAGCATGACTGGGGAGCCAAGGGTGGGTAATGGGGTGAAAATGAGTGAAACTCGTATGCATGGGAATGGAAAGGTGACAATGCACCGATTATTATGTACGATACATGCTAATAGAACACTAAAATAAACTATCAGAGTAGACACACGTGTCATCACCTGTGCCCTGCCTGGCATCCATGCCCACACTCTGCCCTCACAAGAGGAGGTCCCTGTGCCCCTTACTGAGCCCCTCCTCTCCAGGTAGCCCCTGCCCCTGCCAGTCTTCTCCAGGCATCATTCTGAGAGGTTTCCACACCACCCTCTGGCGATGGCGGTTTACGGTTGCCCTTTGAAGCTGCCTGGAGACAGCCATGAAGGGGCTCTCTCAGAGGGGAAGAAAGCAGAGGGCGGCTCCCTGACACTGCAGCACACAGGGCGCTCACACACCAGAGCGTGGCTGGGCAGGCTGGTGTGCCCACGCTCTTGGGCACACTCACACACCTGCCCACGCCTGATATTCTCACCTTTCTTTGCCCTCCTTGCCATCCAGCTGTGCCCCTACCTCTACCCCCTCAGAAACTTCTCCAGTCCTCTCCATGCTGGTGCCTGAACCTGGTCCAAATAGGGTTCTTAGGTCACACCACGCAACCCTGGTGAAGGACACTGTGAGCTGTGTGTGCCAGTTGCTCCTGTCTCAGGTCTGGCAGCACCAGTCCCCACTGACCACACCTTCCTCCCTGGGCTGCTCTGGCTTCCAGGACCCCTGCACCTGCTTCCCTTCGCTGCAAGTGCAGGGTTCCAGCCTTGGATGTCCTCATTCTCTCTGATGTGTGGGTATGTGTGTGTATGTGCAGGCCACAGCAGGAGTGGAGGTCAGAGGACAACCCAAGGGGGTCCGTTCTCTTCCTCCGCATGTCCTGGTGTCCCAGGGATTGAACTCCAGTCATTGGGCTTGGCAGCAGGCACGTTTACTGGTGGAGCCATCTCCCTGGTCCTTAGCACATTCTTTGCACCCCTAATCCCGGCTGTCCGTCATCAGCCAGTCCTTCTCCCCAGCTGCCCATTGCTATGGACATGATTGGTCCAGCTCCTACCCCGGCTCCTCTCCAGCTTCCAGGAACTCAGCCTGAAACCTTGGGCCTTCTGCACCTCTCTCCTCACTCACAGCAATGGGATCCATGCAGTGTGTCTCCTTGGCTGTCATCCCCAACAGCTGCAGCAGCCATTTCTATCCCCTCTGTTTATCCTCAACAGCCACAGGGAACATGGCTTCTCAGCTGCTTGCTTTCTCTGAGTCCTGCATGCCTGCAGTGGCCCTCACTGTGAAGCCCACCTGCCACATACCCACAGGAGCTTTTACCCTGATGGGGACAAGCTTTCCCAGAGGGAGCAAAGTGGGCCTTGGGTCAGGTCTCAGCAAACATATAGCAGGGTCAAAGGTCAACTCTATGCCCAGTTAGCAAGATTTTTCTGCTTTATCCTACTCTACCCCCCCAACTTCTTGGGGGTCTCCTCAGCTTCTGTGGGAATCATGCTGTGCCCTTGCCCCAGCTGCTCTCCACTTCTCACATCCACTTGACCTTCTAAAGAGGAGCTTGTCCCTTCATGACTGCCTACACTGTCCCCTGGGCAGCCGTGAGGGGCAGGCTGGGGAGGGGACGACTGGCTGGTTGGCACACTCACAGACCTGGCTGTGAGCCCCACGGTGTGAGCAGGGATGCTCATTGCACTGGAACCCTTCATACGGGGCGCGGGGCACAGCTTACCCAACAGGCCTGTCACCCAGCAGGCAGACCTTGAGGATGGGGAATGTCTGCCATCTCGGTTTGCTCAGGACAGCCACAGAGCAAGGAGCTGGCCAACGGTGAGGAAGGAAACAGGGCAATACTTACAGCTGTGGGCTGGGAAGAGAGAGGAGGAAGAGAGGAGGGAGGGAGGCAGAACGGTGGGACTCTATCAGAGAAAGCATTTGCCCTCGGTCAAGGGCAGAGGCCTCCTGACTTTCCCACCTCTTAACATAGTTGCACTGGGGACCTGGTTTACAACACAGAAGCCCCAAGGGACATGTTTCAGCCACAGCAGTGTCCTTGGAGAAAAGGCAAGCTGCTGACGGTAGGGCCTGTTAGATGCCATGATGGAGAAAGTTACAGAATCACCTGCTACCCAAGAGCCACGGGACAGGGAATGGGTCTAAGCGTGGGACAGCTTCAGCTTTCAGGTCTACCAGCCTGCTGTCTCGCTTCTCTCCTCCCAGGGGCTTGTCGCATAGCTCAGGGTGGCCTTGAACTCACGGCAATGCCCCTACCTTAGCCAGCTGAATGCTGGTCCATATGTCACTACAATGGCCTGCCTGCTGTTTCTTACCCCAGTTCACCGGGGTCAGGGAGTCAGTGTCACCTTTGTACGCCTGAACTAACACACGAGCAGAATAGCTTCATCCCCCTCAGGTCTGAGGCATGAGTCCACGCTCCCGTCTCAGGGGGTGAGGCCCCGAGGACCTCTGAGCCTCTTCTGCTCACGAGCAACACGTTCCTCCTGAATTCTCCTCAGTACCATCTGGACTTTTTGGCTGGGTCCCTGTGCATACACGACTTCTGAGCACTGGGAAGTGGGGTCAGCCTGGACTAGAGCCCCCTTGGGCACTCCAGCTAGGAGAGGAAGCTGCAGGAAGCCCTCTCCCTACATCTCTTCCCTGGGGTGAAGGAGTAGCTGGGGAGGGGGCTCCCGAAGGCCACTCCCTTGGCCACAGCCTCCATCACATGACTGTGCTTCGGCCCTCCCACTCCGGGCCGCGGCTGAGAGCTGCTGTGGATCTCCTAGGTGCTGGTTTACTCTGCAAGACAGTGCTGCCTTGAGGTGGTGCAGGGGCGCTTGGGGTCCCAGCTGGCAGGCTGGCGTAAACATGTTTTGAAGTCTGGGTTACAAAAATGCTTGCATGCCCTGAGATGTCTGTCCTCTCTCTGAACACGAGAGCCTTATCTACCTCTTGGGACTGCTTAGCTGGCCTAGGGGTATAGAGCAATAGGAGCCCCCTCTCCCCATATGCCTGTGTGTGTGTGTGTGTGTGTGTGTGTGTGTGTGTGTGCGTGCGTGCCTGCTTGGGTCTGCTCAGAGCACCCAGGTGAGAAAGACCAGCCTAAAGTCCCTCAGCCGCTGCCCAGGCAGGGTGAAGGAGGCTCAGAGGAGCCAAGAGGGCTGACGGCTGAGTGTGCTCACACTTGCCCTGTGTGTGGGGTGGGGTGGGGGGGAGTGTGTAACAATGGACTGGCTCTCTGCTGGACAGAGGTGGGAGGAAGGGCCTGCACGGAGGCTGGATGCAGCCTAGGCCCTGGCTGAGCTTCTAAGGCGTTCTGGGAAGAGAGCCTGTGAATGGAATTTGGAGATCCTGTTTCAGCGCGGAGATTCTTACCTCTGATAATGTGGAATGAAGTTGTTCCAGGGTCTAGGTGTGGCAGCGTTGATTAGTGGGGCACTTTTAATCCCACTTGGGAGGCAGAGGCAGGTGGATCTCTGTGAGTTGGAGGCCAGCCTGGTCTAAGAAGCCAGGGCTACACACAGAGAAACCCTGTCTCAAAAAAAAAGTGCTTTGGAATGGACTACTATACCCCTCAAAGTCAGGACCTTAAGCTCCCCAAGCTGCAGGTTCCACCGTGAAAGGCTAGGGGCAGTCCTCCTGAGTGAAAAACAGCCTGAAATGCCAGCCAGCTTCATTCACAGTGTACCTCTCTTGAAACCACCTACTTTTTGTTGTTTTGAGACAGGGTTTGTCTGGGTAGTTCAGGCTATCCTGGAACTCACTGTGTAGACCAGGCTGGCCTCAACTCAGAAATCCACCTGCCTCTGCCTCCTGAGCGCTGGGATTCAAGGCGTGCACATCACGCTGGATTTGAGTAACTACTTAAATCCTTTTAGCAGGGATTTCCCACTGAGATGACTGAGTAGGGATCAAAATTCTGCCCCTCCGTCCTTCTCCTGTGTTGGTGGTGAAGTCACGGTAAAAGCGTCTAGCCCAGGAGAACACACAACAGGCGCTGTAAATAGCTCTTATCCACGCACCCATCCTATAAGGTGGGAGCCGGGCTAGCCATGCTAGGGCCCTGGCAGGGCAGAACAAGGTGCCCTTTAGGGGCCCCGTCCTATTCTAGGCCTTCACACACGCATATGGGATAACAGCTGGATGTTTCCCCAAGGTCACTGAGGGCCAGAGCAAGGGAGGCTCCGAACGTGACTCTTGCTCCAGAGAAAACAGCCGCACGCCCGGGAGCCTATCGCTGTCGCCCAGAGCTTGCACCGCACAGACCCAGCTCCGGGAGCCTGCCAGGACTCGCCCCGCCCCGCCATGCCCCGCCCCCAAGCTCCGCCCCGTCCTCGGCTCCTCTCACCCCCCCCACCCGGGGCCCTCAAGTTTCTCCGAAGTTTTCCGCGGGTCCCGCTGAGAGCCCCGCCCCCCGGCCCGTGACGCAACAATGGTGCAGCGCGGCGACCAATGGGTAGCAGCGGGGGCCGGCGGCGTGAGCCAATGGCGGCGGCGGCCCGTCCCGCGGTCCTGCCCGGCCCCGGCCGCACTGCGCCGCCCGCCGCCCGCCCCTCGGCGGCACCGGCACCGGCGCCCGGAGACACGGTCGCGGCGGCTCAGAGTGCGGCGGGCGGCGGCGGCAGCGGCTCTCCCCGCTCCCGGCGTCCTGGGATCCCGACCTGCTCGCCCGTGCATGGACGGCCGTGCGCGCTCCGGCCCGCCACAGGGACAGGGTCGCGCGTCTGGGTGAGCCGCCCGCCCCGAGCGTCCCCGAGCGTCCCCGTGCGCAGGTGCAGCCCCTGATCCCGGCCCCCGGTCCGCAGGCAGTCGGGCGCGCCCCGCAGCCGCCGCGGCCGAGGTCGGTCGGTCCTTGCCGGGAGGGGTCAGGGAGGATCTGGCCGGCGGCCCAACCTCCAGTCACGGAGCCGCGGCCGTGACTCTGCCCAGTGACGTGGGGCGGCCGAACTTTACGTAACCCGCCCGGCACCCCACGCGTGCCCACACGGTGCACCTTGGGCGCGGGGGCCCAGGCATGGGAAGGCGTTGTAGTCATGGCATCCCCCCAGAGGGGTGGGCTGCCGCAGCCCACTCCATAATGCCCACCTCTGGAGCCCAGTTCCAGCGGATGGTCATGACACACTGTGTGTGGACACGATCCACTCACCGTCCCAGGTCCCTTGTGACCTATGGCTTACCCTTGCCCGAGGCAGTAGGGCGCCTGGGCCGGCTATGCCAAGGGTGAGTGGCCAGGGGTCAGGTTGAGGCTTGGGGCCTAAGGGTAGACAAAGGGTTTAAACTGGGGTCATTGGTCTCCGGAATGGGCCCCAAACAACGCAGGAGACCTAGGCTCTTTCCTGACTCAGCCCGCCTTGGTGACTGACCTTGGACTAGCTTGTCCCCCGTTGAAAACTGGGATGGCAGTACCGGCCCCACCGGATGGCCGTGGAGTGGACTGCAGATGGAGTATGCTCCAAAACCCTCTGTTGACTTCACCTTTTCTCTCCTTCCAGGGGCTTCGGCAGCGAAATTGCTTGTGGATGAAGGAGAGAGGGCCACTCCCCCACTGTCGCTGCGGGACGACGTGCCAGCCCCCGGCCAGCACTTTCTTGCTGATGAGGAAGCTGGGTTTTGGTGCCGTAAAGTGAATTACCTGGCTCCGCAGAACCCAGGACCGCCTGCAGGAACCGGGTAGGTCTGAGGGAGTTATGCCCACGACCCTCCTGGAAAGCAGCCTCCGAGTACCCCAACCTCTGACTCGGGGGGCTGAGGAGGATGATTTGGCTCAGCTCCTGCTGTGGGCCCGAGTCTTCTCGGGTGTCACATGGATTCCTCTTTCTTTGCGGTTGGAGGGACCTTACTCGGGTGTGCACGGAGGCCTCGAAGGTCCCGGGGCTGCAGAAGGTTGGGAGACTGCTGGCTCCAGTAGGCCCAGCCTTCTCTAGCAGAAGCGAGAGAGGGGGTGCAGATGAGAAATTCAAGCATGGTTCTGGGCTTAGGAGAGAACAGAGCTAGGGACAGTGACTGACTGGCAGAGCCAAAGCAGGTGATGGGAAAAAGGGCCTCAGGCAGAGGGATCAAAGGCCCAAAGCGTGTGTGAGGAGGGATACCATTTCTCAGGCCGAGGGAGTCGTGGCCAAAGCCTTCACTTGCTCCAACTTCGCCTCACAGGTTGGTCTGGGTGGCGTGACCCATGTCTTGAGGTCAGGAGACTCCCCGAGGCCAGCATGCCGTGGGACGCCAGGCCCGGCCGCAGCGCCAATGGCGCGCCCGAGGGCGCAGGCGCGGCCCGCTTGCGGGTGCAGAAGCAGTGCCGGAAGTCGTCGTTCGCCTTCTACCAGGCGGTGCGAGACCTGCTGCCGGTGTGGCTGCTGGAGGACATGCGTGCCAGCGAAGCCTTCCACTGGGATGAGCGTGGGCGCGCCGCCGCCTATTCGCCATCGGAGGCCCTGCTCTACGCGCTGGTGCACGACCACCAGGCCTACGCTCACTACCTGCTGGCCACCTTCCCGCGGCGCGCGCTCGCCCCGCCCAGCGCGGGCTTCCGCTGCTGCGCGGCGCCCGGGCCGCACGTGGCGCTGGCGGTGCGCTACAACCGCGTGGGCATCCTGCGCCGCATCCTGCGGACTGTGCGCGACTTTCCAGTCGAGGAGCGTGCCCGCCTCCTGGACCGGCGAGGCTGTAGCCGCGTGGAGGGCGGTGGCACGTCGCTGCACGTGGCCTGTGAGCTCGCACGCCCCGAGTGCCTCTTCCTGCTGCTTGGCCATGGCGCCTCCCCGTGCCTGCGAGACGGTGGTGGCTTTACACCGTTGGAGCTGCTGCTGCGCCAGCTGGGCCAGGATGCCGGCCCAGCCCCTTCTGCCGCCGAGGCCTCCTCTGCCCCCGTTAACGCTGCCACCGCCAGCGCCGCGTCACCCGGGGAGGTGTGTCAGCGCCGCCTGCTGCTGCTTGACCTGCTGGCGCTGTATACCCCAGGAGGGGCCACAGGCCCAGCTCGATGTGAACTGCTGGGAGACCGGCTACGCTGGCAGCGGCTGCTGGGTGAGGACAAGTTCCAGTGGCTAGCAGGCCTCGCGCCGCCCTCCCTCTTTGTCCGTGCCATGCAGGTGCTGGTCACCACCATCTCACCTGGCCGCTTCCCCGAGGCCTTGGATGAGCTGCCTCTGCCACCATTTTTGCAGCCATTGGACCTCACAGGCAAGGGCTAGACTTGGGGGCATTCTGGTACTGTATTTGGGGACAGAAGTATTTTTGAGAGCGTTGTACCTGGCACTTTACATATATGGCTCTCTGTACTGAGGACTGCCTAGTCTATTGCCTACATTTGGGGTAGGGCTGCCAGGTCAAGGCAGGCTGTGAGAGCCTCGGCTCGACAGGCTCCTGCCCAAGTGCGCTAGCTCCCTGCTCAGCCAAGGATAAGGGTGAGGACCTGGAGTCCTGGGGGAGGTGACAGCTGAGCCAAGCAGGAGAGGAGCGGGAGCAGAGGGTGGGGACTGACATGACCAAGAGGACAGAATGTGCTGAGGCCAAGAGGACAAGCCTGTGCAGCTCTGACTGGCCCTCCTGTGCTGTGAGCCTCATAAATGGCCCATGGAGTTGGACTTGATCCTGTGTCCAGGAGGACAACCAGGGCCTGGCAGGCAGCTATGGCAGGAGTTGAGCAGTAGGAACCAGACTTTTCGTCACCACCTCACACTGAATCATTGGTTTCCTACCCAGGCCTGGTACTGGCCCTATTAACCCCTTTTACCCTCAGTCAGGATTAGCAGGTGCTAGCCCTGGGCTTCTGCACCTTCGCCACGGCTTTGGGGCCCCTGCATCATGGCTCCTCATCAGGACCAGGTGTGCCTGCCAGGCCTCCTGCCCAGCCCCAGCTTGTTCATGAGTGCACCCTCATCCCTCATCCTTCAGGAGAAATGGAGCCCTGGCTGCAAAGCTGGGTTCACCCCCAGAGGAACTTCAGACTGGGAGGAGGGCCGGAGCCTGCCCAGGGATTTTTGCTGGGCTGTGAAATTCAACCTTTGTGGCACAGGCTTGTAGGCCATGATGTGCTGCCAGGAGCAGAGGCTAGCACTCTGCTCAAGGGGCACCTGCTGCTCAATGCTCCTGAGTGCAGCATGCCTGGAGGTGGAAAAGTCCAGGGTGCTGGGCCACAGGAGGGAGGGCAGGGGAAGCCTGGAGAGCAGGAAGGGCCTTAACCCTGGCCATCTCTGTCTTGGGCCCTGGTGTTACTGAAAGGGGATTTTAGGCCATTTCCTAGGCCAGGTACTGGCCCTATGTCTGGAGACTCTACTTCCCTTCTGCCTGAGCAGCCTTTCTGAGTCCGGGCACTTGTGGGTGATGGACATTCATATCTTCTCAGCCCCAACTTTGGCCCATTCAAGATCAGTCCCCCTGGAATTCTGGGAGGTCCCAGGCCCAGATGAAGGATGCCACTGGTGGTGGCAATTCCTTACTTGCCACCTTGAAAGCTGGCTTCCTGCTGGGAATTTTGGCATCCCAGCATGGCTCCCTCGCTCAGTGCCCTTTGGAGTCTGTGGGTGCAGGGCTAGGACCTTCTCTGTCTCCTCTAGGAGACACTGTAGCTTTACTAACAACCTCCATAGAGCTGCCTGGCCTGGAGGAGGGTTAGTGTGCTACTGAGGCCTTGTGGCCATTAGGGTGGAAGCAGAGGGGACCTTGTGGGAGGAAATGGCGCTACAGAGGGGGGACCCAGCCTGGAAAAGGTTCAGAGGAACATCAGACAAAGAGGGGTGTCGTGGCTCATGGTGACAAGCTCAGAAGTGTCATGGTATCCCCACCGATGGGGATTGCTTCGTTGCTGAGTGGCCCCCTCTGCCCTTGTGCCTTGGGTGGATACAAAGGCAGGAACACTTACCAGGACACTGATTTTTGTGGGGCCTCCTACTAGGAGGTGGAAGGAGACAGGCCCACTGGGAGAAGCCTTGCCCGGGACCTCAGAGGAAGACATGATTCCTGCCCATCGCTCTATACTGTCCTGGGGTGCCTGGTATAAGCCTGCACCTCAGGAAGCAGAGGGCCTGGAGAGGTGGCACTGGCTGATAAGCACTTGGGTGGTTGTTTCTGAGAGAGGAAGGGTGGGTGGCCTCAGTGGGTGGCTTATCTGTCCCCTGGGCCCTCCAGTCCAGGAAGGGCTGTGGTGCCACCTGACACATCGCCACCGTGGTCATAAGCCTGCAGGACTGAGCAGACCTGGAAGAGGACGAGAGCCTTCCAGGCCCCATGCCCACATCCGCTATCAGCTAGTGGTAGGTGACCTTGGTGCCTCCAACACATACAAACAAGCCTTGTTCTTCTCCTGGTTAATTTTTTACTTGCTCCCATCAAATGTCAAATGAATGCGTCCCAGGAGATCTGTACTGTACCCCAGTTAAAGAATCCATGAGCCAAAATTTCTGGACCCTGATGCCTATTAGGAAAGACAGTGAAACAGCCACTGTCCTGTGCTGGTGGTATGGCCTGCTGCGGCTCCCGCATCTAGAGCTTTCCATAGGCTCTATCTATCTGCTTTGATCTTGGCTTCATTTCTTTACTAGCCTCAGCATGGACAGCAGTTCTGTACATTACCCCAAATTGTATCCACATGAGGTGGCTCCCTAGGAGACAGGAAGAACACAGGCTAAGGCTCCACCATGCTGGAGCCTGTTCCAATAACGGCGTACTACCACAGTGATGCTTGTCTGTGATCCCAGCACACAGAGGACCAAGAAGCTGCAGACATGGGCCAGGGGCTGCAGACATGGCTCAGTGCTTAAGGGTACTGGCTGTTCTTCCAGACCCAGGTTCAGTTTCCAGCACCTTGGTAGTGGCTTAGAACAGTCTATATTTCCAGGGGATCTGACACTCTCTTCTGACCACTTGGCCAACAGGCATGCATGTGGTACAGACTTACATGCAGGCAAAACACACACGAACATAAATCTTAGGAAAAAAGTTAATGACAGAACTCAATATAGTTGAGAGGGCAGCACTTGCCGAGCAGCTCCAAAGCCTTGGGTTTGATCACGAGCACTAAATAAAACGGCATGGTGGTGCACACCGGTACTCCCAGCACTCATCAAGTAGAGGCAAGCAAGGAGTTCAAGGCTGTCCTTGGCCATGGAGCCAGTTTGAAGTCAGCTTGGGCTATGTGAGACTACCTCAAAACATCAAGGTTAGCCTAGGTTACATGAATTCTAGGCTACTCCTGACCCTGCCTCTGTTTCTAATTGGTACTGGTGTCCTCCCACACCCGCTTTGATGACTGGCTGACTGTAAAAGCCTGAGATGACTGCATGATAAAACTCAAAAGGCAGCAGTCTGTAGCTTGAGGAGTTATGACTCATGTCTACACGGGTGTAACCACTGTCCCAGTCTAGGGAGCAGTATGAGTTTCTACTGCCGGTGCTGCGTAGTCATCTCTTTTATCAAGTCCAGGACTGTCTGATGGTGCAGTGGGTAAAGGTGCTTGCCACCCAAGTCTGGAGTCCCGAGTTCAATCCCTGCAGCCCATGTAATGGGGGAAGGACAGGACTGGCTCCACAAAGCGGTTCTCCCACTTCCACACTTGTCCTATGGCATGCACATCCACATACATGCATACAAACATACAAATGACTAGAGTCCAGCATCGAACACTGGGACTGTGAGAAGTCCAGGCCTGAGCATGGTTGGGCTCCTACAAGGAAGGCACTGGTCACACTGCTGTCAGAGGGGCCACTAGCCACCTGGCCCTTGTTCCTGTTATCTTGAAGCATTCTTACAGATTTTTCCTTTCCTTTTGGCGATGCTGGGAGACTGAACCACACTAAGCAGGTGTTATACTGCCCATCCCCAAGCCCTGAGAACCGGTGTTTTTAAGACCACCACAGCAGGGACTGCAGAAATGGTTCAGTGGTTAAGAGCACTGCTTGTTCTTCCAAAGGACCTGGGTTCAGTTCCCAGCACCCACACTGCCGTTCACAACCGTCTGTAATTCCAGTTCCAGGGGACCTGGTACTCCCTTACAAAAATAACTGTAGGCAAAGCACCAATGCACTTAAAAATTAAAAAATAATAATTAAAAGATCACTATGGTATAAGCATTTCCCCGTACTTTATGAAAACGGTTTTTTTTTACATGCTTTTGGTGTTGATTTTGTGATATTTGACTCAAGTACTATTAGCACTGTAAAATTAAGAGAATTGGGTTTCTAAATGCAAGTTTTATTTAGTTTGAAATAAATAATACATTTACATTCAAAGGATAAAAAAGACACAAGGTGGGAAACAATCACTGGCCAGCTGCAGGTCCTAAGTGAGAACCTTCTCTCTGCCCTGCTGAAGGGTGACGTACACACAGCACCCCACCAGGCAATGTCCTCCTCTATCTGTAAACCATACTGTAATGTAGTGACAGGCCAGAAGAATTTCACACAGCCCAAGATCCCCTGTGGACCCCACAGTATAGCCCTGTTGGTATACATCCTGAGGCATCACAGGCATGCGCTCAAGGCACAGACAGCAGCACACTCCCTGTTTAGCTTTCTTTGTTGCCATTGTGGGATTGAAACCAGGGACTGCACGCTGGGCAAGCCCTGGATCACTGTGCCATACACATACAGCTCTGCTTTTGTTCTTGACAGATTTTCGGAGAGGGCATTTTTAGTGTTAGGCTTTTGGACTGAAGAGCCATGAGAGGCTTTCCCAGAGGGCCATGCCTTTGGGGCCTCCCACTGAAGGATGCTTCTGTGAGTTGCCTCTTCACCTCATTTGTCCATCTTTGTGTCAGGTCTGTTCCTACTGGTTTGGACAAGTCACTACAGTGCACATTCAACATGGGTGCCAACCATGTCTCTTTCTCAGTTTAATTACTTTTAAATTTAGCTTTCTTGAGATGGGCTCTTACTGTGTGGTCCAGGCTGGTCTGGAACCCATAGCAATTGTGCCTCAGCTTCCCGAGGGCTAGGGTAGGCATGCTCTGAGTCCACGTAAGGTTTTTGGTCTGTGTTGCAGTGTGCATGCTAGGTCCATCCCTAAGCCACATCCCAGCCCCACACGGGATTTCTGATGTACAGGCTCTACATTTTGAATAAATAAAATCTCCACATGGGTTTTGCATGGCTGCCCCACCATTTGTGCACTTGCCCTCCAGCAGGCAAAGACAGGTTTCTGTGCCGAGTGGAAATGGTAGGCACAGCAGCTGTTGCCTCCTTCCCCCGCAATGCCTATGGAATGCTGTGATACTTACTACAGGCTGCTGCCTGGCTGCTTGGGGTGAGGGCCCAGCCATGGTCTGGGTCATACCTGGCATGCTGGCCCTTGCTGGGGCAACTCCAGGAATCTGTGGCTTGAGCACAGGCCAGCAGCTTCACCCAGCTGGGTCCTGGCTCATGTGCACTGTGTGACTGTGAATAGGGTACCCAACTCACTGAGGCTCACAGACTAACCCTATCTAGAGGGGACACGTAGCTAAGTAACATGGGGTGTCTGTGGGTACTGTCATGATTTTAGGAATTCCCTTGCTCTCCAAGAGAGACAGCCCAGTGGGGATTCTGAAAGTAAGCTGCACTCACAGACTTCTTTGCATGGAGTCTGACGTCCCAGCAGGACATGGTGATGCATACCCATAATCCCAGAATTTTAAAGGTGGAGGCAGGAGGATCAGCAAAGGCTATCCTTGGCTAGCTACATAGTGAACTGAAGGCCAATCTGGGCTACAGAAGACTGACTCAAAACAACAACACAAGCCTACTGTCTTGGGACAGCCCTTCATTCTGCCTTTGGGGCAGAATTCTCTCTAGGGCTGCCAGAAAGTGTCTAGCTGTGCTGCTCTGCTGCAGGGTGGCTGGGCTGGTGGGCTTTCTGCAGGGCAGGAAATGGATCTGCTGCAGTCCTCCCAGCTCACTCATCAAGCTTGATAGTTGGAATAGTCTAATATTTTTCATGATCTCAAAGCACAACTAAAATTTAAAACCAAAAAGAAAATCATACAAAGCTTTGAGACTAAAAGTAGTCTAAAAGTGTCCATTTAACTTGGGTTTAATTGCACTATCGTCCCGTGGGCTTAGGGGAGTGCTGCCATCATGAGGAGCCAGGCAAGGCACACCATTCACAGAAGAGGAACAGCCCAGTGTGGGCTGCCTCTGCTGTCACTGAACTCTGAGAAAAGGAGTTTATAAAATGAAGTCCAGTCAAGGCTCCCAGAAGCTCATTACTGCTGAGACTTGGAGGCCTCTGCTTCATTACTGCTGGGGCCCTGACACATGCTTCATAGAAAACAGACACCAAGTAACTGTTTGGACCAGGTGGACTAAAAAAAGCAGCCCATCTGGAGCAATGACAGGGACCTGGGCGTGGGGGGCTGCAGCAGAGGCAGCAGGCTCAGGGAAGGGCACACCTTGGGCAGCCTGCCCTGAAGCGCAGACGCCTGAGGGAAGAGTGTCACTGTCCCCCCTGCCATGGTGGGACACAGCAACTGTGGGCAGAGGCTCTGTCTCCACCAGCTGCTGGGGAATCAATGTGCTGGCCACTGCAGACACTGTTCTTGAGCTGAGGACATGATAGGCAGTGGCCTCCCCTGCAGAGCTGTAGCCAAGACAAGGAGGGCTTAGCACACACCCCCTGAAGGAACAGAAGACCTTCACTGTTTTTAGAAGATATGCTTATCTTCTACATTTGTGAGATTTGATTCAAAATGAGGTATCTTATTCAGGTTTGTAACACAACAAACAAAAAGGCAATTACCAGATTCATCTTCTGAGGAAGTACCTGGGCTTTAGGGTGCCCACCAACACACTAGTCAAATGTCATTCCAAAGGTGTCTCTAGATTAGCTCAGCACACCTGTGCTGGACTAAATGGACCATTTGGGCACCTGGGTTCCATCTACACCCCTTGGCTGTTGTGTTGACTGAGGTGGGCAGGGGGTGGACAGGAGTGTGGGCAACATGAGGAGGCAAGGGCGTGGATGTTTACCCTGCAAGATCCAGCACCCCATCCTGGACAGGTACTTTCCCCCCTGGAATGTCTGGTTTGGGATGTGCACTGTGGCTTGTATCTCTCGGAGAGAAGTAAGGGACCCTGTAATAAAGTCAACACTGTCACCAAACACATCCAGTGGCTGCAAGTTCTGACCTGCAGGCCCGTTTGGCCTGGGGGTCTGGCATGGAAACACGCTCACCTCTTCCTGGCTTTCGCTCATTCATCTGCCTCTGGTGGTGTCCCTGCTGGCTCACACACCAGGACCTGTAGCTGCTGATGAGAATTTACTGTGGTGCCCAGCTAACTAGTGCATGCAACTGAACAGCAGCCACTATTCCCATTTGGAAGTGACCTGGGCAAGATGTCAAAGCTGCTGCTGCTGCTGCTGCTGCTGCTGCTGCTGCTGCTGCTGCTGCTGCTGCAGCGACAACTCCAGGCACATAGCTGAGGCTGTGAGTTCTGGAATGAGACGGAAACACAAACAGATGAAAGCAAGTGTGGGGTGTGTCCAGCCTGGCAAATGAGACATGTCCTTGAGTGCTCCACTGGAAACAGCAGCATCCAACACAGAGCCCATTTCCTCCTTGACTGGCTCCTTGGGGCTTCCTTCAGATGACCTCCCACTCATCCTCCAGGTCCTCAGGGTGCGAGGTGGCCACTTGGCTGTTCTGAGTGTTGTGTGAATGGCTGAACGTCTTTGTCAGTCGCTGGAGGAGATAGCCGTGGGAGCCCACCGCCCACAGCTCGTCCGATGAGGTCACTGCAAAGATGAGAGCCAATCACAGTCTTGTAAACCATATAGTCTGAGACAAAGGCCATAGGTGGAGATCAGGGCCCTGGATCCAGTCTGGACCTGGTGACATTCTGGCTCAGAGATGACCAAGAGCTGACTGTTTCCCCAACTTGTGTTTTGTTCACTCAATTTATTATTATTATTTTGAAGTAGAGTCTCACACTATAGCCAAGGTTGGCCTGGAACTCACTATGGAACCCAGGTTAGCCTAAGACTCACAATCTACCTTCTCAGTCTTTCAAGTGCTGGGATTACAAGCTTGAGTAGCTGTGCCAGCAGTAGCTCTGAGCAGTGGAGCGACGCTCCTTTTCCTATCAGGTGACTTGCAGAACCCGTGTCTGGATCCCTGGGCCTTGTTCTTGGCTCTGGCTATGGGGATGTGGAGCTGAGTTGGAGCCTCTTCAAATACCCACTCACACCTCCACCCCTGCCCCAACGAGACACCAAGTCTACCATGTCCCAGCACCTGCCTGTGAAACATGACACACTTCCGGGAATTTTCTTCCAGTAGTCCCCAGCAGGATTTTTGTCGGTGATGCCATAGCGGCGGGCGAGGTCCCCATTTGGACAGCGTGCCCACACGGTCCTGGTGCTCAGGGCCAACTGGCAGGCCTGCAATCCTGTGGGCAAACTGGGGATCAGCTCATCTCTGGTATACACAGGACAGTGCTGCTCTTTCCAGACACTGTGACGGCTACCAGGGCTTCTTGTGACACCGTACAGGGCTAGGCACCAAGGGAGAGGGAGCCCCCGAGGAGCTGGCCCAGTCACTGAGAAAGCTGTCCTCCCATATACCCCACAAAGAGCTGGCCTGGGTTTTCCCAGCAGGGAGCACTCTTCGGAACTTTACCAGGCTCCTGCTTCAGGTCATCTCAGACCCAACAGAATACCCAGGACTTCCATGTGGCCCCTGGGTGGGTGACGACAGTGGGCCTGGAAAACCTCAGTTTACCTGTAGGGTTGTCCCTACCTGGCACATGCTCCCAGTCTGTCCCCACGGGCATCTCCTCAGTGATTCCAGTTCGCACGTACACGTTCCACCTGCTGTCTAGGGCCCACAGCATCTGGTCATTGGGGCTAGAATGGACACTGACCAAAGTGACCCCAGCAGGCTGGAAACAGAAAGGGGCAGTCCTCAGAGAAGGACAAGAGGTTGGTGGGCTGGGGGCCCACAAGCGAGCGACTACACAAGGCCAGCTCCACATGAGGCTGGGTGAGCAGAAGGGGAAAGGCTGGTGTGGGCTCCTTGGTGGTTCTGCATCTGACATGTGTATCACAGGAAAGACAGACATTGACCAGGCCATCCTCATAGTGTCACACAAAGACTACAGGATACCCCACCAGATAACCTGACAACTTCAGCTGGCAATGCAGAAAGGCAGAGGTCTAGATGAGGGAGCAGAGATGGACTGCCGCACACAGGACAGCAAAGCCGCACTGCTGCCCAACCCCAGCTGGCTGAGGTGGCAGGGGGCGCTGCATGGTCAGCCTGCCTACAGCCTGCCGCTGGCTATCCTCACACTCACTACGCACAGGGCAGCCTCCTATGGGTAGGGCCCTGATGGCTACCGGGAGGCCTCCTCTTAGCTTTCAGTCCTCCTGTCTGTGTCTTGGCTTCAGTAGTTCCTAAAGTATGGACTATGGGAGATGGACTAGGCTGGATGCGCTGCTCCTCTGTACAGGTCAGCATGCCATGGTGTGCTCTCACTGTTTCACAGGCAAGAGCAGATCCCTCCAAAGTTGTTTACTGTCCCAGGGCAGGCTACTCCACAGAGTAACAAAGCCCCCATGTTTTTGAGGGCAGAGCGAACTAGAGTCCATGTGAATAAACAAAGCCTTGAAGGGTCTGGCTGCCCCCTGTGCTGTCCTCACTTCCTTTCCTGGACTCAGTTATGCTGACTGCAAGCCCTCTTGGTGCCCTAGTTTCCTGGGTTCTGATCAGTTACTCACAGGCATGTGGTTCCTGTTCTGCATCTTGCTTTCCAGGCAGGGATGGATGTGGTTATGGTGCATGCTTCAAGTTACATTCCACTGAGCTCCCGTCATGCTGTTGACATCACACTCTGCTGGCTTGAGTTGCTGGACTCTTGGGGGCACCCTTCATGGAGGGTCACCCATGCCTGAATGTCTACTGAAGCACTCACAACCTGCTGTCCCTCTCTACCGGCCACTCCCCGTGGGAGCTTTCTATAAATCACTGATTGGATGAGCAGAGCACCAAGTTCTCTGTACAGAAGGAATGTGTGTGAGGGTGGAGGGAGTAGAAAGGGAAGGAAGGAGGGGGGCATCTGTGTTATATGGATGGTAAAGAAGGGTTGTCACGGTCTAAGCTGTACAGTATAAGGCCGAAGCCATAGGGACTGTGCATGACCATGCAGTGCCACAGGGACATAAAACAGAGAGCGTAAGAAATTCCAGTTACTTTCAAAAGTCAGCCTTCAGGCCAGCAAGGTCAAGACAGTCTGCCTACTGTAGCCCTGCAGTTAAATGTCCAGGGAGCACCATGGGATCTCCATGCTTGGACCTGCTGCTCATTCCCAGCTTTGTAGTGTAGGTTGTGTCCAAACGGTGTGCCTTAGGGTGTCTCCTCTGAGCAAAACCTTTGCTCTACAGTTTGACCATATGATGCCTATTTCTGTCCCATAGCCTGGAAGCATGAGGTACAGAGTTTGAGGAGGGCTATTCTAGGCCAATCCCCTAATCCTAGAAGGTGAAGGGTGTAAGAGTAGGGAGAGAAGCTGCCTCACCCTGTAACTGGGCAGAGTGAGGAAGGTAGGCTGCTGGACCCCACAGCACTGACACAGAAGCAGAGCACTGGGCCCTGCCTGTCCACACCCATGGAGTGCTGGCTCTCTCCACTATGCTAACCATAACCATGTGTGAGCCTAACAGTTACAAATATGTCAATTGAAGAAAGAGGTAAAAAGCTAAAACTTCGGTTTATTTACTTTTAAAGCTTCATATTAATTTTTAAAAATGAAATGACGAGTGTAACTTGTTGAATAGAGTAAATAGTTCAAGAATAAGGAGCAATGAGGTAGTGCCTAGATAAAGGCACTTGTCGCCAAGCCCAGCCCAGGGCCCACAGGAAGAGGAAGAACTAACCCTGCAGGTTGTGCTCTGACCCCTCCAAGATAATCAAACGTGAAAAGAAGCTTAAAGATTCACAAATGTAGAAACATTAGGGACTTAATAGAGTCTTGGTAAGCTGAGAGAAAATATACCTTTGTGGCTAGACCTCTTTTAAATACAAGTGGGGCAGGATGCTGTGCCCCTAGGATCATCCTGATCACTACAGATGCCCAAAGCCACAGTTCCTTCCTCCTAAGCACCCCTTGCAGGGGCAGCATTCCTCTAGCCACCACCACAAGACTACGGATGAAATCGCCGTGATCTTGACACAGCATCCCTGTGGACGCCTTCCTAAGCTGAGGAGAAAGTCCCAGTGTAGGCTGAAGAAGCTGCTTGGGGCCACAGCAAGGGCTCTCAGTCTTGAACCAACAGGATCACCTGAGCCAGGTGTGGTGGTGCACACCTTTAATCCCAGCCTAGGGAGGCAGATCTCTGAGTTTGAGGCCAGCCTGGGCTCCACAGCCAGTTCCAGAACAGCCAGAGTTACATAGAGAAAGTCTGTTTCGAACCTTCCCCAACAAGGGAGTCCACTGAGCATCAGGTGCAATGTAGGTTCTGCCTTATTTATATTGGGTTAAGTATCACAGACAAGGTCCGGTCCCAGGTTTTTGTTTTTTGGCGTGTTGAGTGTGTATGTGTGTGTTCATGTGTGTGTGCTGCTAGTGACAATCCAGGAGCTTTTGTACACTAAGCAAACTATTCCTGAGCCACATCTTTGATATAGGCGTATGGCAGGTTGGCCTCTAGCTCCTAACCTGCCTCCTGAGAGCTGGAACTTCAAGGTGCAGCACCATGCTCACCACTATACCAAGCATGTGAATTAGCACACTGGGCTTGGAAACTTCCCCTTTGGCATACCCTTACCCACAGGAGGGCTCTGCCTGACTCGCCACCCTTCACCAGTAAGAGAAGAGTGAGCAGAGAGGCTGCTGTCACCTCTTTGCAGGAGGCATAGGCAGACCTCTGTGTATGGGGGTGCAGTCTGTGCATGTCCCCAGCCCTCTCACTGGCAGTTCCCACTAGAGGCCATTTCTCCATGCTGTTATGGGGAACAGGTGCTGCTGGGCAGGCTATGCTGCCAGCCCCAGTGCTTCAGGGCCAAAGAGCTCGAGCCCTTTCTCCTGTGAGCTGTCAGGATGGCTTCAGAGCCTCCATACCCACCACAGGTCAGTCCTTCTGCCAGGCCCCTAGCTCCCTCTGTGCCACTCACCCTCTCCCCCTAGACTGGGCAGGCTCCTAAGAAAGGCAGCCATTCTTACCATTTTCCATTTTCCCTCTCAAACAGCTCCCATGTTTAGGGGTTTTGCTGCTTGAGAAAAGTTTAAAACACACACACACCAAAACAAAAACCAAGTACACCAGAGGAGAGCAAAGCCTGGGGAACCCCAAGCAATAACCAGTGGACAGTACAGTTGTTAGTTGTAGAACAAACAGACTCCCATCTGGATCACACCATGTATTGAGACCCCAACAGGAAAAAAAAAAACCAAAACAACAAAACACAAACAAACAGCATTTGCTAGTTATAAGGGATATGCTTCAGAAAAAAAAAAAAAAAAAAAAGAAACATACTCAGGAATGGGTTTCCTGTACAACTATGATATTTTAGACATTCTGCCTTTCCTGAGCAAGTAGGCAAAGCCAATTGGGACTGCTCACTGCTCACTAAACAGTGAATTTGAGGCTAGCCTGGTCAACAGAGCTAGATCTAGGACAGCCAAAGCTACATAAAGAAACCCTATTGTGAAAACAAACAAGCAAACAAACCCCAAAACAAATGAAGAAAAAGAAAAACACTAAAGCTAGGCCTGATGGCACAGGTCAGTAATCCCAGCAACTTGGGAGGTTAAGTCAGGAGATCATGAGTTCAAAATTGGCCTGGACTACTCTCATGAGTTCTCATTGCCAGATAAGTCCTGGCAATTTAAGAAGATCCTCTCTCAAAACAAACAAACAAACAAACAACAACAACAAAAACATGGAATTAGTGATGACACATGCCTTTAATCCTAGGGAGAGGTAGGTGGATCTCAGAGTTCAAGGCTAGCCTGATCTACAGAGCGAATTCCAGGAAAGCCAGAACAAAAGTAAGGAGGGGAGGGAGGAAGTGTTAGGGCTAACCCCCCCTCTTCCCCAATGGCAGCTGATCTGTCCTAAAGAAAACTGTTTTAAACAGAACTCTTACTGGATAAATAGAAACCTAAAGAGGGTTCCTGTATACCAAGAGCCTCCCTTAAACCATGAGGAACATACCCCACCTGATGGACCTCCCTCAAGCTGCCCCAAAGGTCAACTACCTCTAGCAAGGGCATCTAGTCATGCGGAACAGTCAGTATCAGCTCAAAGACCCCACTCTGCTGACTGTCATAAAATTTGCTTTCCTGATATTTTTCTCCCCACCCTAAGATCTCGGCAGTTTGAGCCCCAATAAACCTTTCTTTATACCCATGGAGTAGTAGTTTCACTGAGCCCTTAGTTGCAGGAAGGAGGAAAAGACTGTTAAAAGAGTAAGATCACACACAAACAGGCAAGCTGGGGACATGAAAGCCACACAGGGACCTGAAGGGAGAAGTCCCTTCGGGGGACTACAAAGATGCTCAGTAGGTACGGATGCTTGTACGCAAGCATGAGGACCTGAGTTCAGAATGCCAGCATTCAAGTAAGAAGCATGGCCGTGTATTCCTATACACACACACAGTGTTAAGGAAGTGGAAACAGGAGACTGCTGGGGCTCGCTGGTTGCCAGACTTGCTGAAAAACCACTAGCTCCATCCAGGTCTAGTGACAGACTGTCTACTGTCTTCTGCTCCCTGTGTGCACAAGATGGCACACTGCACACACACGGAACATACACTAGGTGCCTGTACACACACACACATACACACTCACGCACACACATGGAGTTGGGAGGGATGGAGAGATGATGGGAAGGAGGAAAGGAGGAAGGGATGGAGGAAGGGAGGAGACAAAGGAGCCCAGGCTTGGGAGTCCAAACTGCAAAAGGAAGAATTCGAGCAAGAACAGAAGAAGAAAGAGGAAGGCTACAGCCACCATGGGAATCACTGTGTGGCAACAGGACACCTCCTACGCCAAGGATCGTAGGGCAGAGTGTCATCTATGAGCAGAAGCAGACACAAACAAGGCATGCCTCTGTGCTCTCCAGGAAGAGATCCACTAAGTCTAGAGAGAAGTCAGTGCAGACATGAGGGATCACCTGTCAGTATCCAGAGATGCAAACTTGATCTGAGTCGGATTCGAACACACACAATGGCGGAAGGCGAGAACTGACTCCACAAAGTTGTCCTATGACCTTCACACATGCACCTTGGCACATATGTATACACGTGTGTGCGTGCACACACATACACACAAAACCACCACCACCAACAAAAAACAAAACAGTTACTGCAGTTCTTTTTGTCTGCAAGGATTTCTTTTTCCTTAATGCTCTCCTGCCACACTCCTGCTCAACTTAAACACTGTATAAAACCCAAACTCCTTTTTGGTAGTACTGTTTTCCTTTCTCTTGGGGACAGCTGGGCAGTTCTTACCCTGAGTAAAGCTTTGCCTTTTGACCTCGGAGGGTTCTGGTGATATGCCACGTAGGTGGCAGAGCTGAATGCAGATGTGGGTATGTGTCACCTGATCTGATCCCCTCCTACGGCTCAGGGTCCTAGACTAGTGCAAGGACACCAACTCCAGGAGCCACAAGAGTGGTCATGTACATCTTAAGCTCATTGACATCATTCACAGGTTAGTGAGGAAACCAACAGGGCTTTTTCCACAAATGGCCTGAAAAGTAAGTTCAGGAGAGGAATGGTGAGAATTCAGTAAAAAGACCCAAAAGCCAGGAGGATTTTCTGAAGCTGAGTTCTAGGAAGTATGCGGAGGATCCGCAGCAGACTGTGGATGCCCTTTGTGCCCCTGGGTCCTCTGCACCTCTGCACAGGCTGTGTGTCTAGTGTGCAACATCCTCCAAGCTGAGCAGAGGTGGAGCACAGGGGGTACCACGAACACACCGAGTGAGCAACACAAGCCTCTCCAGCTGGCAGCAGCTCCGCTATTTTTGTTTCCTGGTCTCTGGTAAAACCTCCTTCTTATAGTGGTTTTGGGGTGAAGTTTCTACAAAGTACTCAAAACAAATGAGTCAGTTTTCAGACTTGCTAGTGCTTGGGAGGACCTAGGGAAAATATTTTTAGTTGTATTTAGCAGCTTTCAGAACTGGAGTTTGCAGAGTTTCTATCTGTATTCGGGGTGCCTCTAAAACCAGTACAAGTGTCATGGTCTTTCAAAGCACTATGGGCTCTGTGGCTAAATGAAAGAACAGTCCTCAGGCACTTACTCCCGTATGACCCCACCCTGAGCAGGCTCTGCTTCTTCCTAACCCATCACCCTTGCTCACTTGCTGAGCTGCCTGCCCAGTTCTCTCCTTCACTTGGTGGCATTATTGGTCATCCAGTGCTGTTTTCTCTGCCTACACTGAATACCTGGCATGGCAGAGCAAATGGTCAATGATATAACACCAAGGCTGACAGAGCTGGCAAGTAGCCACACTACATGTAAATAATGTTATTTAAATTCCACTGCTGTCAATATATGTGGTTCTGTGAACAGTTTCATTGTGCTACAATGGTCCATGAGCATGGGTGGTCTTTCCATCTTCTAAGTGTTTCTTTAGTGTTGTAAAGTTTTCACTGTAGTGGTCTTTCGCATCCCTGGCTAGTTTAAATCATTTTATATCCTCTATGGTTGCCTTTTGCTTGTTTTTTTTTTTTTTTTGAGCTATGATGAGTATTTTTTTTTCTCTACTTTGTGCATGTGGTAAATTCATCTCTGTGTACACGTGGGTGCAATTGCCTGTGACCAGAGGTCAGCATCACCTCTATAGCCTTCTGCTTTGTTGTTGTTTGCCAGCACCTCTCACTGGATCTGGAGCTAACATGTAACTGGTGAAGTCTCAGGCTCGATCTGTCTCTGTTGCTCCCTAACACTGAGGTACAGATACACACTGCCATGCCCAGCTTTTACCTGGGTGCTAGGGATCTAAACTCAGGTCTCCATGCTTAGATGGGAAGTGCCTTACTAACGGAGCCATCTTCCCATTCCTCCTGATCTTCTTTAGAGTAGAAATAGTTAAAATATAGGAAAACAATATAGAAAAATCATTAAGAGCAAAGATGGCATTTTCAAAAGACGATAAAGGTGAGACACTGTGTGATGTGCTGAGAAGAAGAGACCCGGGGAGAGAGCTTACGGAGCAAGGCACAACGACCTAAGCTTAATCCCAGAGCCATGCACAGTCAGACGCAGTAGCGTGCATCTGTAATCCCAGCACTCCCATGTAGAAATGGGAGGCAGACACAGGAGAACCCCTGGAAATTCTCCAGGCCAGCTAGCCTGCTGTACACTGTGTAAACAAGACACCCTGCCTCAAACAAGGTCCAAGGTGAGGGACACGGGACTTCCTCATCTGCATCAAAGTACACACATGCCACATGAAAAAAGAAAAGACCTGGATTATTAAAATCAGAAGGAAAAGAGGACATTACTACACTCTTACAGAAATAAAGGGATCTGGAGAATACTATATGGAAACTGGATTCCAAGTTAGATGACACAAGTGAACAAATTACTTAAAAAGACAGAAACTGCTCAAACTGAATCAAGACTAGTCTAGATATAACACATAGAGACTGAGTCTGCAGTAACCGCAGGAGTGAAGGCTAGGCATGTAACAGCTCTCTGTACAAGCCTGATGACCTGAGCTCCTCGGCTGGAGCCCATGGTGGAAGGAGAGACCAATAGCTGAAAGATGTCGTCTGATCTCACCATGGCATGCACATGTCCACACTCACACATACATCTTACACTCACAACAGTAACAAATAAAACAAAAATTGAACAACAAAGAAACCCCTCATGAAGACATGCCCAGAACCTGAGTTTGGAATGCAACACCCATACTGGGCACCGCACAACCACGTGTAGCTGGATCACTGGAGATCTAATGCCTTCTTCTGACCTCTGTGGGCACACACATACTATATATCCACATAGACACATAACATTAAAAAAAAATTAAATAGAAAAGTTGGATGTGGTGGTGCACCCCTTTAATCCCAGCATTCCAAAGGCAGAGGCAGGAGAATGTCTGAGTTTGAGGCCAGCATGGTCTACATAGTGAGCTCCATGTTAGCCAGAGCTACACAGTGAGACTCACAAACAAACAAGCAACAAAACACACAAAAAGACAAGCTTAGGCTAATATGCCTACCCTGATAAATTCTGACAAATGATTAAAAACTACCCGATACCAATCCTTCATATGCGCTTCCAAAACAGAAGAGGAGTGGTTTGACAACAGCATCTTTTTAAGTAGTAAGGGGTACTCGGGCCTCCTGCATGCCAGGCAGCTCTGCTACTAAGCTCTGCATCTACTTACGTACACCGCATGCAGTTCAGAGGTCAGCACTGTCCAGACACCAAACCATACAACCTCACGACAACAACAGCAAGTCAAAGACCAATATTCCTCAGGAATATGGACATAACATCCTCAATAGCCCCAGCCACCCACATCTAACCACATACACAACAGGAAGGTGCAATGTGATCGTGGCACAGGAATGAAAGTGCAGTACAATTTGTGCTCGCTGGACTTGTTTTACTGCTGTTAAAAAAAAAAAAAAAAAAAAAAAAAAAAAGGCCCAGAAACTAAGAGGAAAAGTGCAGGTGTGGTGGCACATACCTGCTCTATAGTGCAAGTTCACGGCAAGCCTGATTTACACAGAGAGTTCCAGGCCAGCCAGTGAGACCACATCCCAGGTAAACAAACTCCAATTTCACAGTACTAAGGATATACAAATGTAGGAAATTTTGTTGGGGGGGGCAGTCTGCAGAGAAATTGAAACCCTCATATTCTGTTGGCAGAATGCAAAAGGAAAGAATTACTGCAGAAAACAGGAAGTACCCGTTCCTTAGAGAGTGAGCCATTCTATAGGACTACCAGAGGATCCTGCAGAACCAAAATGTATCTTGCATACAAATGCTGGTGGGGGCCTTCACAGTGGCTGGAAAGTAGAAACAAGTCAAACACCCATCAAGCAAGGTCTGAAGAACTGTGGTCTCCATTAATGGAGATATTAGGTTGTGAAAGAGAATGAAGAATTGATGAGCTAAATATGGAGAGCTCTTTACATATGACACCCAGTGAACGATGTCTGATAAGAAAGCCATATAGTTAGCAGGACTCCATTTATATGCAATGTATAGATAGGGGAACAGGAAGTGATGAATGGCAGTGATAGGTGCAGGGGCCTGAGGTTTCTGAGAGCAAAGGGAGTCTGGCTAATTGGTAGAATCTGCTCTAGGATGATGAAAATGTTCTAGGATTGGGCAGTGGTAGTGTGCAACTTTGTGAATACACTAAAACCATCTGCAATGGTATACTATAGACGGGTAAGTTTTATATTATACAGATTATAACTCCTCTTCTCCTTTATTTTTTACTGAGACAGGGTTTGTGTTGGTCTGGCTATCCTGTAACCATGTAGACCAGGCTAATTATGGAGATCCACTGCCTCTGCCTCCCAAATGCTGGGATTAAAAGTATGCAGTAGCACACCTAACATTTCTTTTTTCCTTTTTGGTTTTTTGATAAGAGGCCCCATTTAGCCTAAGCTGGCGTTGAACTCACTAGTACTAGCCATTTTCCCAAGAAATAGGATTAGCACACCTGAGCTTTTTTTTTTTTTTTTTTAATATCTAATTTTATTTATTTAATGTATGAGTGCTCTATCTGCATGTACACGTGCATGCCAGAAGAGGGCCCCAGATCTCATTGTAGATGGCTGTGAGCCATCATGTGGTTGCTGGGAACTGGAATAAGGACCTCTGGAAGAGCAGCCAGTGCACTTAACCTCTGAGTCATCTCTCCAGCCCACCTTTTTTTTTTGAGCCTGGATCTTACTCAAGTTGTCCACAGTGGCCCTGCTTTCACTCTGTAGCCAAGGCAAGCCTTGAATTTGAGATCCTCCTGCCTCAGTCTTTTAAGTACCTAGGGTTACAAGCCTGTACTATAAGGCATGGCTGAATAACTCTTAAATAATTTAGTCATTAGTAAAGAGAAGAAAGAAGGAACATGTTGCCATTGATGTGGTAGTGGGGACTTCAACAATGAAGCTGACTGCCTACACTAAGGTGCCCGCAAGAACAGTAATGGGTGCTCCTCTCTCTGTTACAACTGCACTGAATGACGTGATCAGTGTGCAACTGCGTTCAGAGGAAATACAGAGCATGTGTTACAATTCATCCTTATGGCTGCAGGATACCCAGAATGCAGACAATCGTAGTTACAGGGGCCTGAGCAAATAACTCTGGAGATGTCACAGCCCCTCATCCTGTTTTTCCAGGCAGGGTTTCTCTGTGTAGCCTTGGCTGTCCTGGACTCACTTTGTAGACCACGCTAGCCTGAAATTCATGGAAATCCACTTGCCTCTACCTCCTGAATGATGGGGTTAAGGATGTGGGCCACCATGGCCCAGCCTGTTTTGTTTTTCTTTCTTTTTGATTTCTGTTTTTAAGTGTATAATGTGTTTTGCCTGCACGTATCTCTGTGCACTGCGCCACATGTGTGCCTGCTGCCCAAGGCCAGAAAACTGGAGTTAAGGATGGTTAATGAGTCACCAGGAGGATATGCTGGGATTTGAGCCCTGGTTCTCTAGCAGAGCAGCCAGTACTCTGAACCACTGGGCCATCTCTCTTCACATAAGGTTTAAGAGAAATATACTTAGTACATAAGCCAAGCCGATTTAAGTCTTCAGGAGCAACCAGCAAAAAATCCACCTCAGAACACACTATAAACTGAAAGCAGTAAGTAGATTTTGGGATAGCGCAGTGCTGGGACTGAACCCCCACACACTTCACTAACCCAGAAGGTACTCATAGAAACTACTACCAGGGCACCGGCCTCAGCTCAGTGGTAGAAAGCTTGCTTGGCCTTTGTGAGGGCCTAGGTTCAATCTCCAGTACTGCCAGGGGAAACATCAAACCCCACTGATAAGATATCTCCGTGGCAACACTTTATGTAAAATTTACTTTCTTCTTTGTATTTTTGAATAATATTTAATTTATTTTTAAAGATAATGTTCATTTGGTGACAATAAAATGTTTTTATTTTAAGAGGGGAAAAGTTTGTGCTGGCTCTGATAATCTCAAATAACCTGTTCAGCTCTAAACTTCCCAAATACCCAATTCCCAGCGAGGAGTGTCAGGTGAGAGTGCTAACAGACACACTTCCATGCCCTCTGGAAGGCACCCTAACAGCATCCCTCTTACTACGTGACAAATTCTCCAAAGTTCTCTCAGGCTAGCTGTGCTCACCTGGACAGGTGGCTCAATCATGATCCAGGCCGGCAGCATCAGACTGGGATTCAGAGGCTGGGTTCCAACACGGAAGTAGACCCCACCCCTGGAGTCACAGGCCCAGATATGCTGATTTCCACATGCCAAGCTGTTCAGCCTTATGGTTCCTGCAGAGAAACAGGAAACACTGTAATTATTTTGTCAAATGACTGATCTTTCAATTGGTATATAAACTAGGAAGACAAGAGACTGCATTTGCAGCCGAACGCTGCTGTGCATCATCTGGTGGTCCTTCCACTTCAAGTACCCAGCCTTGCCTCAGCACCCTGTGTGGCTAAGTACCCACAATGCCATCAAGCACCGTACATGCCCCATTAACTTCATCTAGTAAATTCTGGATGTGTTTGGGAAGAGGACTCATATTTATTAGAATTAAGATTACATCTAAAGAATCTTCACTTTTATTTTTATACTTTTTCTTTGCTAGTTAAGCTACCTGTTAGCCACAAGAGGAAATAAAATAGAAGGAGTCAAAAAGAAAAAAAAAGCTGGGCCGGAAGGGTGTGGCTTGGCCCCAGAGCACTAGACAAAGCACCTCAGGAAAAACAATGAAGAAATTATATTTGATGACAGTCTCGCAATTAAGAAGTGTAGCAGTCAAGTTACTGAATCTCTACAGTAAGACAGGTTCTCAGCCAAGTCTCCTACACCCTTACTTCAAACCTTAAAGCAATGATAAATGATTCACAATGGAGAATGACAGGATGGTGGCCAACACAGGAATCAAAGAGGGTGGCTTGAATCCAGGCCAGCCACCTCTGACCTCCAAGTCTTTATAAACATCAAATGTTCAGGTTCAAGACCAGATCTGACAAATTAATCTAAAGAACCTATACCTTATCAAAATATAGAACATTTTGTCCCTATCCATGGCCTCTGCCTGAGGCCAGGGTCTCATGTGTCTCAGGCTGCCCTCAAACTTGCTATGTGGCCAAAGATGAACCCTAAACTGACATTGGAGCTTAGTTCAGTCTTTTCTAGGGGTTGACACAGGTCCATGTCTGACAGAGCAGCCACTCCCCTTTGTTGCTAAGTATTATTCCACTGCACTCAAATGCCTCAGTCAGTTTTCTGTGTTTACTTACTGATGGACATTTGGGAATTTTCCATGTTTTACCACTAAAGTAAAACTGCTATGGCCATTCTTACATAAGTTTTTTTTTTTTTTCTTCCTCTTTTTGGTGACAAGCAAGGCCTGACAGTGCACACCTGTAATCCCAGTCTTGAGAGGCCAGAGTAGGATTATTTTTAATGCTATCCTGGACTGCACAATTAGACAAACTGTGTCTGAAAGGGAGAGTGCCGGGAGCAGAAACATATATTATTTTTTATTTCAAAGATTAAAAATTTTCATTTTTGTATATGAGTGTACAGTGCCTGAACAGAGGCAGAGGAAGGTAGATCCCCTGTAACTACTACACGGGCAGATGGTTGTGAGCCACCATGTGGGTGCTGGGAGCTGAACCCAGGTCCTCTGGAAGAGCAGTCAGTGCTTTTAGCCACTAAGCCCCTATTTTTTTTTTAATGAAGAAAAAAAAAACAAAAAAACAAAAAAACAAACATATAGTGAATTGTCAGAATATAAGTTAGAAGTCTAACTTATAAGTTTTATAACTTATAAAGTTTTTTTTTTTTTTCTTCTCAAATTTACTTATTTTTCTGGCATAAGACAGAGCCTTCAGATCCCTGAAGCTGGAGTTAGAGAGAGACAGGGTTTCTCTGTGTAGCCCTGGCTATCCTGGAACTCACTCTGTAGACCAGGCTGGCCTCTAACTCACAGAGATCCACCTGCCTCTGCCTCCCAATGCTGGGATTACAGGAGTGCGCTACCACTGTCAGGTATTTTTGTTGTTGTTTGTTTTTAAAGACAGTGTTTTATGTAGCTCAACTTGCTATGTAGCCAAGGATATCCTTGAACTTCTAATGCGCTTGCCTCCAATGCCAGTGCTGGGATTAGAGGTATGCACTAGTTCACCCAGTTTATGCTGTGCGGGGTGCTGAAAGGAGGACTCATGCACCTATGTAAGCAATTTACTCCGCTTTCCCACCAGATCTTTAAGATTAATAAAAGCTTGTTTTCTTCTACTGACTTATCTCTATAACTACTGCATAACTAGTCACATTCAGAAAGGAGAGGGTTGTCTTTCTTCCTAGGCTCTTGAGACAGGGTCTCATATAAGCAAAGCTGGCCTCTAATTTACTATATAGTCAAGAGATGGCCTTGGCCTCCCCATCCTGCTTCCAACTTCCAAGTGCTAGGATTACAGGTGTGCTCCTACAGTCTAGATAGACAGTCTTGCTCTTCTTCCTGGCCTTCAGGTGTGACAAGCACATGCTTCATTGTCTGAGTACGGTCAAGAGCTTCTGGCAGGCTTTATCTAGCTTCAGCTGTGGGTCTATCCTTGTAAATCTGTTTTGAGTATGTTCCCCCTCCCCTGAAGGTATGGGATACATGTGGCAATGAAGTTCCACAGACTCACAGCAGTGTCTCAGTGAGCAGTCAGAGCACAGTGCACATCCTCTTCACCCAGAGGAGCCCGGACACTCAAGCACTGACTGCACTCCTTCACATACCCATGCCCAGATACCTACAGCAAACCATAGTGTTTTTGTAGCATCAAGCCACGGAATAAAGTCACAGGCCTGAGGATGATCAGCCCATGTTGGATTAGCTTCTGGATCTGCTGATGGGAGCTGGCATTGACAATATGGTCCTACTGGGATCCTAGCAGTATCCTAGTGGAGGATACCGGAGGCCACCCTCTTCTGGCAGGAGCATCCTCATGGCAACAACGAAGGAAAGAACTCTCTCTGGCTGGGCTTGTCCCATCACTGGACCTTTTAAATATAAGCCACTTAAACCATATCTCGTCATGGCTTTAATTTGCAATCCTCTGCTAAGGAGTGACACCGAGAAGCTCTTACTATGTTACAGGCCATCCGTATGCCTCCTTTGAACACGCACTCAGGAATGAACATGAACATGTCAGGTGTGCTGACACAGCCTAGAGTCCCATTACTTAGACACGTGGTTCTCAACCTTTCTTTTTGTATGTTCTGTTTGTATCAAATTTAGCAGTTACTTATTTGACAGCAGGTTGTCTCTCTTTTTTAATTAATTTATTTATTATGTATATAATGTCTGTGTGTATGCCCTCACATCATAAGAGGGCACCAGATCTCATTATAGATGGTTATGAGCCACAATGTGGTTGCTGGGAATTGAACTCAGAACCTCTGGAAGAGCAGCCAGTGCTCTTAACCTCTGAGCCACCTCTCCAGCCCCGGTTCTCAACCTTTCTAATGCTGAAACCCTTTAATAAGTTCCTCAGAGGGAATTATTATTTTGTTTTTTTTGGGACCAAGTTTCTCTGTGTAGCTCTGGCTATCCTGGAACCAGCTGTGTAGACCAGGATGGCCTCAAACTCACAGAGATCTGCCTGCCTCTGCCTCCCAAGACATCTGCTACCATGCCCAGCTCTATAGAATTATTTTTGTTACTACTTCATAACTGTAATTTTGCTGTTACAAGAGTATCTGATAGGCAGCCCCTGTGAAAGGGTTGTCCAAACCCCAAAGGGGTCGCGACCCTAAGGTTGAGAAATAGAAGTACAGACAGAAGGATTGCTACAAGTTTGAGGTTAGTTTTGTTTGCAAAGCAAATTTCAGGCCAGCCAGAGCTACACAGCATGATGTGTGTTCATTTTTGAATGCTTGTTTACGTAAGTCCATGGCATTTTAAAAGCTGAGCAGTCATGATCAGACAAAAGCTAGAGGAGTTCACTGCATGGTCTGGATGTCAGTCTTTTGGCAGATAAGCTTGTTTTGAGTCTAATATGGGGCTTACCCTTTCATTTTCTTAACTCTTGTCTGATAAGTTTTTTAATTTTGATGGAGTCATTTTGACCCATGTGCTTGGCAAAAAGATGGTGTCATTAGCTCAACTGCCAGTGTAGGGGCTAGATGGATACAGCTGTCAATGGCATAAGATGGCTGGCAACCCTGTGACTGCATCAAAACACAGCAGTTCTGCCATTTGGAGAGCTAGCTCTATGACTTAAGCTTGAAGTGCTTATTCTTTGCTACATAAGAATTGCTAGAATTGTCCCTGTAACTTGGGTTCGCCATCTACAGTCTCAACTGACTATTGAAAACATTAAAGGAAAAAAAGGACCGGGGAGACAGTTCCGAGGGTAAAAGGCTGGCACTACAGGTGTGGGAGCTGGAGTACAGACCCCCAGCACATAAATGCTAGAAAGGCGTGCTGGCCTAGCACATGAGAAATGGGCCAAGGGCTCTCTGGAGCAAGCCAGCTAGCTAGAGCAATCAAACTGGTGTGCTCTGGGTTCAAAGACCTTGCTTCCACGTATAAGAGCGATCAACGAAGATACCCAGTGTCAATTTCTGCTTCCCATATGTGCATGTGGCCCTGCATGTGTGCCCACACCTACGTACACACGTACACGTACACGTACACACACACACACACACACACACACACACACACACACACACACACTACATGTGAAAAAACCGTACTACACTAAGCTGACCTGCACGCACAAATGCTTTCTTGTCACCATAAACTCTTCCTATGGTCTTGCACTGCATGAGATTTTCTAAGTAACCGAGAGGTGACTTCAAGTGTACCGGAGGCGTGTAGGTGAAAGGAAGCCCTGCAATGTTTCATATAAAGGGCTTGTGCATCCTTGCACTGTGCTATCTAGAAAGGACCAGTCACCCCAGAACACCAAAGGATGATAGTACTCCCCTGTACATGTCCTAAACCTGAAATCTCCTTTTATCCTGAGCTAAGAGATACTTTGTCCTTCCTAGATGTCTTACCAAAGAGTTAAGAATTCTAACATTACATGTAGGAAGTCCATGATAAAGAAACTTCTGCAATAATATACACTAGAAAAGGCTGAGACTCAAATGTTAACTACAAGACAATTTTATGCTGAAACTATAACCTGCCAGTTGAAAACTTCAGACAGTAGCTGAACATGCTAAGTCACACGGGAGTAAAACCACCCTGGGCTGGCCTCTCAGAGTTGACAACTAATGATAACCCTGCCAGCAGGACGGGGTTCACAGACAGTGAATGGATACGGGTTTAGAGCAAATAAAGCCCGCTGAATATACACTTCAGAGTGCACTCCGAATTCAAGGACCAGGTCCAAAGACAAAAACAACTTAGACGAGGGCTTAATTTTTTGAAGTTTTACTTCAGATGCTGTAAGTCTGTTCCACAGGGTGGGGTGGGAGAACCTCCTCCCTCTGCAGACCTTCTCTGAATTTCTCATGTTCCTTCAGAGTTAGCAGCTATGACAGGTTCTAGTGGTCAAAGTGCTGTGCCACCTCTAAACTAAAGTATCAAGTTCACTTTCTCCTCAGCTCTTTCCTCCTGTAGCAAAAGATGTACAGCTGTGGAGCAAAGCAACCCGAGCAGGGCCATGTCACAGTATGCCCTGGGGGCCAGGGAGCTGCTGCTGCTGGGCTGTGACTAAAGGGGAGACCAGCTTGACAACCTCTATTTTATCTGCTTATTTATTTTTTGTCAAGGAGAAACCCTTTCCGTTACGTTATTCATAAAAACAGGCACTTTCCTCCTAAACTTGCTTGTTAAAAAAGGTGTGTGTAAGTGTGGAATAAACAGCACAGCTTAACCTCAAACCTGCCACCTTCCTGTCTCAGCTGGGATTCCAGGAATACAGCACCACACCCTGCTGCAGAACCTTTTCAAGTACGCAAGACAGAACAGCAGCAGCCTTTTAGTTGTTGTTTCCTAAGTTAGGAAATACTTCTTTACATAAATTATTGCATGATAGAATTGTTTGTTACCTAAATGCATAAACTGACACAGAATATATCTTCATTACAGGCTGTGACCAAATGAATTAAACCACAAATTGTATTAGTTTGCTAAATGGTCTAGTGCCTGGCATGCATATTTATGAATAATGGGGAATGAAATATTATGAGCATCTTAAAATGTTGCTAAATGATGCATATTTTCTTCCAAAACCAGGAGTGTAATAAATCATTGTAAAATTCCATATTATATCTCTTTAGCTGGATTCAACAGACAACCACTTAATAAATGTCTTAATTTAATCCTTTTACTGGCTGCTATGGCTGTTTTGACATCTATGTAGTCTAGGCTGACCTTGAACTAATGACCCTAGGGCCTCAGCTTCCTGAATTACAAGCACAGCTGGCAATCAGAGCAGCATTTGGCTTGGTAGATTTTGAGGGTGAAAGGTTAGAAGGATGATGGACAAAGTGAAAAGGAAAATGAGAAGGCTCTAGGCTGACTATACACACATAAGCTCAAAATCTGTAATCACTTTTGTGTTTACACGTGTGTCACGCTTCATGTGTAGAAGTCAAAGGACAATTAGCAGGAGTTTGCTTATTCCTTCCACCATGTGGGTTCCAGGGATCCAACTCAGGTTATCAGAACCTTTGGTGACAAGAGCCTTTACTTTCTGAACCATCTTACTGCCCTTAAATGACAATTTAAAAATATTTCTTAGGGCTGGAGAGATGGCCCAGCGATTAAAAGCACTGACTGCTCTTCTAGAAGTTCAATTCCCAGTACCCATAACCATCCATAACTCTAGTTGGGCACCATGCATGCATGTGGTACACAGACATACATGCAGACAAAACATCCATACACATAAAAATAATAAACTTTACAAAGATATAAAATCCCAGTCTCTCTCTCTCTGATTCTGTTTTGAGACATGGTCTTGCTGTGTAGCCTTGGCTTGCCTAGAACCCTCTATGAGTGCTGAGATTAACGGCACAAGCCACTATGCCTGCCTAAGATTTTATCTTGACCCACCTGCTTTCCTCACTGGATACACAGACCATACCTGGAGAGAATGCAGTTCAAGAATGCTGAGTCCCCTGGCTGCAGTTCAGTGGCCTGGAGAGCACAAGTGAAGGCTTCTGGCACAGCAACAGCCAATCCCCTTTCCACTGAGCCCTGCCTAATTCTCTTGTACCAGCACCATGCCTACTGGACTTAAGACATTGTTCAGGATGCTGAGAAAAATGGTACTAAGAGCCTATTATTTTAACATCAGTCCCACGACACAACAAATGAGAGTGCAGAGCAGGGTACAGATTTAAGAGGAGGGGGCTTCAGTCCACAGTATGGTAAGTAAACCAAGTGGCCCACCCGAATGCTGTAGTGCTACAACCGAAGGTCTAGGAGTATTCCACGACAGAATGAGAGACAACTCACATTTAGACAGGAGATTTGCTGGGGTCATGAGGATGGGGTGGTAACTGGTGGAATGACCGTATGGAGGGACCAATTTGGGGAAATCGGCTTCATCCCAGCTGAATGAGGATAGCCCTCCCTAGTTCTCAAGGTTTGGTAGTGGGGAGAACACACACTAAGCCTGGCTTTTCTCAGAGACACTAGTAGCCTCTCTCCATGGTGGAGACTGCTGGAGAAAGGCTCAGGTCAGTGAGTCTCTGCACAGACACAAGAACTCCCAGGCCAGGCAGCAGGCTCAACAGGCACCCATGTCCAGGCCACAACTACCTGCAGCCTTGCCTGGCTGGCAAGTGACCTTGACTAGCTAGACACCCATAGATCTGAAAGACAGGGTGTGAAGCCCACGGCATAAATAATCACAATTCCTCTGGAAGTCCCTAGCTGTGACAAACAACTTGTCATAGCGGACTGGGCTATGTTCAGGGCCTTATCTCTTCTAGCAGCTTGCAGAAACCTCATCACTAAGTTCCTGGCCTGGCCCAGGCCCATCAGGGCACAGCATACCACAGGGCTGGTGGTATGTAGAGGCAACCCTTCCTCCGCTCTTCCTTCACCCTTCCCTTCTGTGGTTGAGTTATTCTACATTAAACACTTATTCCAGTCCACAGAATACTGGCTGCCAGTGCCTAACACTGCCTGTTGCCTAGACAGTGTTGCTAACGTTCACATTCTCTCTGACCCGGGAGTTGCCCGGCGCAGTCTCTGCCACCACTAGCAGACAAACCATACCTGAGTTGCTGAGTCAGCTGAGAGTATAATATTGTGAGCTCATTTTATCGTTTCTTAGACTCTGAAATACTCCCACATATCACTACAGGCTGCTACCTCCTGGGATGGCTCACAGAAAAGTGGCTACAGACAGCACAGCACCTCTTTAACTGGCTGAAAGGAAACCCATGCCACATAAGTGAGTGTACAGCAGCTCACAGCGGGGTGAGCTTCCAGGTGCCAAGACTCAGATCAGTGTGCACTGATCCAACCACAGGACACAGCCACCATTTCAGACTTAAAGGTCAGAGAGAGGACAGGGCAGCTGTGCCAGTGCTGTAATTTTAAGCAGATCTTAGTGGCACCTTCCGGACATCTGACAGCTCCTTTGGTTCTGAATAGTGCAAACTGCACAGAGTGAGGGAGGTGAAGCTCCCTACAAAATTAAGAGGCTCAGTTGAGCTCTAAGTCCAGCAACTGACAAACATTACTGAAGAATCGGCCTCTGCCCACCCACAGCGATGTGGGAGCAGTCAGGTATACATGAGTGAAGTATCCGTGCGTGGGCCATACCGAGCTGGGAAAGGTCCAGCTTCGTCCAGTGCATGCCCGTGGGGCAGCTCTTGGAAAGCGTCCTGATGAACACCTGTCCAAGGCTGTCCAAGGCCCACAGGGCATCCTGGCAGGCGGCATACGTCTTCATCTCAGCGTCGGGGGGCAGCTGCACTGTGGAGGGGCGGCACTGCACACTCTGGGCACTGATGCTACACAGGTCCTTGCTGCTCTGGCACAGCCACAAGGAGCTTCCTGCAGAAAAGGTTCACATTTATCACCAACACTTCTCACTGAGTCACCCCCTCAGCACACCACACAGCCTTTCTCTTCAGTCACAGCCTGCTAAGGACTGTCTGGCCACTCACCATCACCTTTCACGCATGGTAGGCCTGTTTTGCCTCTGAAGGTAGAAGGGAAACACTACCATCAGACATTAAAAACACCAAGCCTGAGGCATTTTAAAGAACTGGGAAGAAAGTAGGGCCTATCAAACATTATAAAGGCTAGATGGCTGGAGTAGTGGCTCTGACTTCCACCCCCCCCCCAACATATCTTTATTAATTGTTTGGGAATTTTGCATCCCAATCATGCTCTTTTCCCATTCCTCCCAGGTCCACCCTCCTACCCTACCAAAACCAAAACCAAAACCAAACCCAAACCTAGATCAATTTGTGTTGTTCATATGCTCATGGAAGCCTATGGTCAATCTTCCAGTGGCCAGCCCCTTAAAGAAAGCTGAGTCCTTTCCCACTCCCTCTCCAGAAGCCATCGACTGTGAAGAGCTGCACTTCAGCATCTTTATCAGTGTTTAAGGACTTTCTTCAAAAGCTCCTCTCTCCTCTCCTCTCTCTCCAGGTAGGGTAGGAAGAGGTTGTCACAGAAGCCTTCAAGTCTCTCATTTTCTTTTATGAGTCTACAGTCATCAGTACCACTGTAAACAACGTCTTCCTGCCCATAGCAGCCAGCAGGAACGCTGATCACGAGCATTAACATGCCCACTGGTGGCAGCACAGATTGACTTTTCTTATGGCCCAGGAATATGAACAAAGTTCTCAGAGTATATTTTTAATACAGTATGTTAGGGCTATCAACCTTTCCAGTCCCCAGGAAGGAGAGGGGCCAGCAGTTCCTTGAAAGGTGCTTCCCTTGTTCTTCTGCTAATGTGTCTGCAGCAGGCTGTTGAAGAAGGCAGAAATCCTCCTCCCATCCTAGCCTCCAAGTTAGGCTTACAGGCCTATTGTTCTCAAACTTTCAGGTTTAATAGTATCCATTTAAAATGCCAATAATCTTTGGAGACTTAAAACCTGGCCATGCTGTGTAATGTAATGTATTATCTAAAATCTGAGGCCAGATGTTTTAGAATTTTTTTTTAAGATTTTTTTTATTTATTTTATGTATCACTGTTCTATCTACATGTGTGGCTGCATGCCAGAAGAGGGCATCAGATTCCAGTATAGATGGCTGTGAGCCACTGTGTGGTTGCTGGGAATTGAACTCTGGATCTTTGGAGAAGCAGCTCTTATCTGCTGAGCCATCTCTCTGGCCCATTTTAAAATTCTTTAATTTTAATTAATTAGTTAATTAATCAATTAATTGTTTTTTCAAGGGTGGGTTTCTCTATATAATACCCTTGGCTACCCTGGAACTCACTCTGTAGACCAGGCTGGCCTCAGACTCACAGAGATCCTCAGTCCTGAGGTTAAAGGCATGCAGCGCTATGCTCGGCTATTTTTATTTTATTTTTTTAAGAGTTATTTCTTTTATTTTATGTGTATGAATGTTTTGTCTGCATGTATATCTGCACCATATGGGTACTTGGTACCCATGTCATGGAAGGCAGAGGTATTATATGTATCACTTGGAACTGGAATTTCAGATAGTTGTGAACTGCCACATGGGCATTTGGGAATCAAACCCAGGTTCTCTGGAAAAATATCTGCTGCTCTTAACCATGGAGCCATCTCTCAAACTAACCCCTACCTCCACCTTTTTAACTTAAAAACTTTGATAAACTAGTCAAAGTGGGCCAGAAGTGGCAGGGAGCTCTCCGGGAAGTGCACCGACAGATATGTATGTGGTGCACAAGCATGCCACAGCAGACCGTCAAAGACTGCAGGCCACCTCCCTCCCACCAGGGCCAGGTGCTGCTCCCAAACACAATCACGTCAAACAGGAAACAGCTCACCACCCTAGGAGGGTCCTTGCAGGACTGTGGTCAGTACTGTCCAGTGGGTGTTTACTTTGTACTGAAGCAAGCTAGTCAGCTCTGGGGCACCCAATGGCTTCAGTGGGCCAAACATGTCTGCTCTTCATCACAGGAACCACACATTTTCCCATTTAGCCTTCCACATAACCCAGGGAAGAGGCTCTGGCTCTTTCCCAATAGGCCACCTGGATGCCTAGGGCCCCCAGCTCATGAGGCAGCTCTGCCCCTGGTTCTCCTGAGGATCTCAGGGTCCTACCTAGACATGAATTAACAGGCATTCCTCCTCTTCAGGATAAGCTGGAGGCCTAAGACCTCTTGGGGTAAAGAGCAGCCATCAGCAACAAGCATGGTAGAATAAAGCTGCTGCTAGGAGGTGCCACAGAATTCTCCAGAAGAAAAGGGAAAGAACCTCAGGAAGCTATGGCCATACAAACTGACACTGAGACATCTGTTGTCAGTCAGCTCCTAGGAACAGGCTGCATAGTGACCTCCTTCCAAAGGACACTGCCTCAGACTCAGCTTTGACACCCTGGCCCCCACTTGGTGGCTCTGGAACACACCTATCCAGCTACAAGCCCTCTCAGCTCAGCTCACACAGCTGCTCACATGGCTGCTGGCCTAGAATACTGCCATATTCCCTCTCTCAGGGTCTATGAGGTTATATATCCACACCCACAGGGCCCCAGTCAGACTCACCATCCTGGGTAGGAGCAGGAGAAGCCAACACAAAGGCCCATTTTGTGGCAGAAGCTGTTCCCCGGGGAACAACGTTATTCCAGTAAGTTCCTGGAGAGCATAAATATGAAAATGGGTTAAGGAAAGAAAAAAAATCAAAACAAAACAAAACTGTAACACTTCCGTTTTGGTTCTAGACTACTGATGTCCTTCAAAGCTCTTACAACGATTTCTAGTGTCCTTAAACAAAGTGGCATGAGCTACTCATTTCTCTTAAGCATCAAGAAGAGCCATACCTTGTTCACTGGAGCCCAAGAAGGTTACACAGGGGACAGATCTAGAGGAAATGCATCAAGGGGGAGTCACTCAGAAATGAACACACTGCTCACCTACAGATATGGCCAGCATTTCACATGTTCAACAGTGGCTACACTATTTCTACTGTAAATAGACTATTCTCCCTCAGTAGACTCTGTAGGTTTGCTGGACTTTTAAAAAATATGTACTTATGTGTATATGTGTCTGTGTGAGAGTATATGCATGTCCTAGTGTGGGAGTGTGTGCCTAAGCATGTTCATGAAGTTCAGAAGGGGACATTGGGTGTCCTTATCTATCACTCTCCAAGTATTACTTTAGACAGAGTCTCCCTGATTCTGGGGATCGTGTTTTGCCAGCTTACAAGTCAGGAAGCCCCAAATATTCTTCTGCCTCTGCCCACCTTGTTGCTAGGTCATAGGCATGCACGGGACATTGTTATATGAGTACTGGGACCTGAAACTCCTGCCCTCATATTCTTAGCCGGTGAGCCATCTCTACCCAACCACATACCCCATTTAAAAAAAGATTCTTTGTGCAAGTGTGTCCACAGCATGTCATGGCATGTGTGTAGAGACCAGAGACAACTTCTCAAGAGTTAAAGTTTTCTCCTTTCACCTGTTTCAGGAAAAAGGTCTCTTGCTGTGATGTGAGCTTTTGCCATTCCTGTCACTGCCTTCCCCCTTTTCCTCACAGGAGTGCTGACACGAGCCACCATTGTATCTGGATTTCTGTTGTTTGTTTTGAGACAGGATTTCTTTACATATCCCTGGCTGTCCTAAAACTTACTATGTAGACCAGGCTGGCCTTGAACACAGAGCTGCCTGCCTCTGCCTCCCAAGTGCTGGGATTAAAGGTGTGTGTCATCATGCCTGGCTGCACTGGGTTTTTACATGAGTTCCAGGGTCTGAACACAGGTCTACAGGTTTGTGCAGCACACAGTTACCTGCAGAGCCATTTCACTGCCCACCCCTGAAAGGACTTTGAAATTGAGCTGCAGCCAGCTATGATGGTACATGTCTGTAACCCCAGCACACAGGAGGCAAAGACAGAGAATTACAAGTTCAAGGCTAGTCTCACAGCTTAGACTATATGAGACTTTGACTCAAACAAAAACCACCGCAAAAAATGAGCTCTAGTTGCCTGCACATATGTCTATGTCTCACATGTATGTCTGGTGCCCACACCAGAGGTCAGTTGGATCCTCTGGAACTAGAGTCACAGACAGTTGTTAGCTGCCATGCAGTGCTAGGAACAGAGCCACGGGTCCTCTGCAAGAGCTGCTAGTGCTCTTAACCACTGAACTGTCTCTTTAGCCCTCCATTTGTTTTTATAGCATACTACTTTTCCACAGGAAAGTGATTACACACTGTCCAGACCCAAGTTTGAGGAATGACAGAATGAAAAAGAAAACAGAAAAGAAGGAGACCTCAAAGCCTGTAGTGCTCAATCATAGGCAGTTTTTCCCATTGGCACCATATTGTCTCAAGTGGAGCCCTTAAAAGCTTTTATTAAATGTTCTGTGAGGCCCCAGTAGATACCCCTACAAAACAATAACAATAAAATAAAAATAACAAGAGCAACTAACTCACCTATGAGACTCCCTTTAGCAACATGGAATTCGTTCTTCCCTGAGGAGATCCAGACGCCACTGTTGTTAACCCCTAGTAGGCTGGGTTGGCACTGAAGCTGCTGAGACCAGAACGCCATTCGTAGTTTATCTGCTACCTTTTCCACAGGGGCTTGAGCTGCTGTCGCTACCGAGTGTGTGGCATGCATGATGGTCTGGAACAAGCTGCACTGGTCAAACACCACATAGTCCGTGATGCTCACCTGCAGGAAGGGTACGAGCTGAGGGAGCCTTTCTGTCACTGTAGGCCCTGAAGCCCACCTGCCTCCACAGGCAACACCCACATACAAATACCCAAAAGCAATACCATCAAATGCCTGAGCCACGCACAAACCTCTGCATAGGACTGAAGTTAATGTGCAGCTCTCACTCTGTTCTCGGGCTGGGCGTAAGAGGAAGAAAGAAAACACTCTCACCTCATTTTCCTTTTACATTACATGGATCTGTTTTATGTATGTATTATTTTTGTGAATAAATAGCGCCCACTTCACCTAAGAAACCTTTTTTTTTTCTAGTCAGACTGTTAGAGAATAATTCTATTTTTAAACTCATGTGCTTCTAATGACAACATTTAATACTTAGACTCATATGAGCATTAAAAAAGTCTATCAGTTCTGTGATGCAATTATTTAAACTATAAACATGACTACGACGACTTATATCAGACATCAGCTTAAGCAAGAGACTCCCAGATTCTAGAAGCCGCCTGGCTCTAATGTGTGACTCACTTCAACAACACTCTTGGAAAACACCCGCAGAGACCCCTCTAGAGTCACTCTGGGACAACTATCTCCCCAACAAAAATTTCTCCCTTTCTGGGCAGCCAGTTGTGACAGAGTTCTTTTTAAAAATATTTATTAATATTTATATTTTATATGTATAAGTGTTTAGCCTGCATGTATGTATTTAGAACAGGTGCCTACAGAGGCCAGAAGGTTATCAGAACTCCTGGAACTGGAGTTACAGATGTTTGTGAGCTGCCATGTGGGTGCTGAGAACTGAACCTGGGTCCACTGCAAGAGCACCGGGTGCTCTTAACCTCTGAGCCATCTCTCCAGCCTTTCACAAAGACAGAGCTTTATGTGCCAGAGTTCTGTACGAGGCAGGTGGAAGCTGCCTCAAGTTCTGGTGCAGCAGAACTCACTGCAGTATTTTAAAATTATATTCCACGTATTTCTATTTACATATGTATTATGTATGTATGTGGGCATGCAAGCTACAGCACACATGTAGAGAGACAACTTTTAGGAGTCACTTCTTCCGTGTAGGTCCTAAAGACCAAGCTCAGGTTCTCAGGCTTAGCAGGCGCTTTATCATGCTGAGCAATCTCATCATCCTTGCTCTAGTATTTTTGCCTGTTATATTTATTACAGACATTGGCACAAACATCCTATTCCTAGGATCCATTCTCAGGAACTTTTAAATTTATATAAAAAATTAAAACAAACATGAAAGAAATTCTTCCAAGTTATCACACATAAATGCTGCCCTGCTGCCTGTGAAGGAGCAGGCTGGCTGCAAGCACTGTCCTCAGTGTGACAGCACAAACAGTCCTACTGCAGAGCCTGTGGCCATAGTCAGCACCCTGAGCTGTGTCTAGCCTGGCTGTGGGACTCCCTGAGCACTGGAGAATGAGCTCCACTCAAAGACTCAAGCCCCTATGCTGTGCAGCTCAGGGCCAGGGCTGCTCCCTGGAGACCTGGTAAGGCCACACACCAAGTCTGTGATATCTAAGACAGACAGACATGTAAGCAGGTCTCCAACTGAGAGAGAAAAACCTAGCTGCCAAACATAATTGCTTCTAGAGCCACAAAGAGAGTACAGAATAGGGCTGGAGAGATGGCTCAGTGGTTAAGAGCACTGGCTACTCTTCCAGAGGACCTGGGTTCAATTCCCAGTACCCACATAGCATCTCACAATTGTCTGTAACTCTAGTTCCATGGCTTCTAACACCCTCACACAGACATGCTGGCAAAGTACCAATGCACATAAAAGAAAGGTTAAAAAACAAACAAACAAACAAAAAAAACCCAGAGCTACTTTACTGCTTCTGTGACTCAATGACAGTCTGTACAGTTAAAGTTCTGTGCATTATGAAAAAATGATACAGAGTATTCTTTGTGTTCACTTTTGAGGCTGAGGATGCAGAACAATGGTAGAGCATGGCCCAGGCTTAAGCCTGGCACCTCAACAGGCAAAACCAATAAAACAAGGGCTCAGTGGATAAAGTGCTGAGCACACAAGGGTGAGGACTGGAGTCTGGAGCTCCTGCATCCATAGAAATACTGGCAGGCTGAGAGGCCTGCTTGTAAAGTCAGTGCTTGACAGCAGAGACTGGATCTCTAGTTCAAGCTAGCTAGGCTAGCCACGTCTGTGAGCTTCAGGTTCAGCAAGAGACCCTTCCTCAGTAGATAACGTGGGAAGCAATGACACAGGATTCCCAACATCAACTCTGACTGCAACATGTATTCACACACACACACACACACACACACACACACACACACACACACAATCATGCCCCTACACATGCATACACATTATACACATACAAAAAATTCCCACCATAATTTAGCACATACAGATATGTATATGCACTTATGTGCTCTTTACATGTACATATTCATATATAAGATTTTTTGAATCATATATAACTTGAAATATTACCTAGAATATATATTAAAGATTAAAGAGAAAGGACACTCAAGACCAACCTCATTAGGCAAACTTGAGGTGATTATAAAGCCTGAACCAAGGAGACATAAGAGGTGAGGCATTGTACTGCTCATCTCTACAGAGCAACCTTATGCCCAGTGTGTTGGGGAGGGGAGCAGGTGAAAGCTTAGCCCTGGATGGTACCAAGTAGGAAAGTGATGCTCCTTGCAAAATCCACCAAAGGTTAGGCTGGGGCCATGGTATATAGAAAGCTGTCTTGATTCCACCCCTTACTTTTCATACTACTCTCCTCTCTGGCAGCATGTGGGAAAATGCTCAGTTCTTTGTTGAGGTATCATTTACTTAAAGGCCTTTCAAGCAAGTAGAGATAGGTAAGTTTTAACTGTGGGGTGGGTTTCCAAATCTATTGTTTGGTCTCTTTTTTTAGCACATTTGTTCAGGATTAAACATCATCATTACCCAGGTCTTCAAATGGATGTCACTGGGTTTATTTAGCCTATAGTGATGAATGCCTAAATAACATCTATAAATAAATACATAAATAAATAAACAAATAAATTCCAGCTTGTATTAAAAGCTGGAAGTTATTTCCTATGAGGGAAAGTTTTTAATAGAGTCAACCACAGAAAGTCTCCCCTACTAAACAGTAAAAGTAAAACATTACTAATTTTTAACAGCAAGGCAGAGAGAGATGGCAGAAAGGGTGGTCTCTTAGCCACAGAAAGTCCCATCACTCACCTGCCACCAATGATCATCGTCTCCTTGGGGCTTCTTGGGAATTACACCAGTTCTGAACCACAGCTTACCATGAATGTCCAGGGCCCAGAGAGTGTGCTGATCTCCAAGAGTTATACAGACAGGCTCCAGAGTTTGCCTTTCACTGAAAGTATAGGAAGACTACCTCACTGAGCGTCTCTGAACAGGCCTGGTACTGAGGAGACATGTTTACAGGGTGGGTTACTGACTGGTGAGGAAGCAGCTGAGTCTACGTCATGCTGCTAGGCAACATACACTGTCCAGACATGGCTACTCTGGAAAGACACGCTGAAGATGCAGATGATGGGAAAGCTCATAAAACAACAACAAACTACAAGGATAAGAGCACCTCCATTTCTCCTTTCCCTCCCTCCTCACATGCCAGGCTGTAGTGTACAACTGTCTCTGGGGAGACACTGTCATCTCTGAGGAGTCTACCTTTCCTTCCTCCATCTGGGGATATCCTTGGCATCCTTGGGGCTCAGATGACGCTTGCCTTGGCCACCTAAGGCAGTCAACAGCTCCTCACTGCTTTGTGCTCTCCATCCCACTAAGTGTCCTCACAACAACTGGCACCCGAAAGGATGCTGCATGGCTCCCCGCTAAACTGGAAGGGTTGAGTTCTGGCTATCTTGGTACATCCAGACCCTAGACAGTCCTGGTTCCCAGCAGGGGTTTTATGAAGATTTACTAGCTAGCTGAACCCAAACCAGTATCATCCTGATCTGGTACACATAAGCACCAAATCTTTTTGTTGTTTTGTTTTTCAAGACAGGGTTTCTTTGGCTGTCCTGGAACTTCCTCAGTAGAGCAGGCTGGCCTTGAACTCGGAGATCTGTCTGCCTCTGCCTCCTGAGGGAGGCATGCTGGGACTAATACCTGGCCCAAATCTTAAATGGTAAAAAGTAAGATAAGCATTTGCAGCAACACCATCACAGACTCTCTACAGAAGCACAAGATAACAGGTGGCTCTGCATGGAGAACTCAGAGGGACACTTAGTTCTTGTTATCTTCTCTCTCTCTCTCTCTCTCTCTCTCTCTCTCTCTCTCTCTCTCTCTCTCTCGACATGTATCCAAAGGTGAGGATGACCCTGAACTTGCCTCCATTTCCTCAGTGATGACATGATAGGCATGTGCCACTCAGCCAAGTTTATGCAGTTCTGAGGATGGAACTCAGAGCCTCGTGCATGCTGGGCAAATACTCTACCAACTGAGCTCTACCAGAACCTTAACACATACTGTTATGTGCCCCTCTGTCCAGCAGTCTACTGGCAGGGGAGTATCGAGGCTGGCGATCACCACCGAATCTGTAGGTGCTGGCTCTGCCAGAAAAGGCTCCCCAAGGTGTCTGGTGAGGGATGGATGTGACTGCTGGGGCCCATACCTGACAATATCGCACTTCCACTGTTCCCCTTCAGGACAGAAGCTGCTCACGCCCTCCCGGTACAGGAGGGCCCTCTGCTCCGTCAGTGCCCACACCACACTGTCCCTGGCTGTGACCTGGGACAGCGGGTAGGGGCAGTCGACCTTCACAGCTCGGGCACAGGGTCGATCCACGCTGAGGCCTATAGCGAGAGGAGAGGAGCCCCACACTCAGCAGCAGCATGCCACACCCTGTTCTGACCTGTTCTGATTTTCTTTTTGGTCCTTCTGCTATCTATAGTTTTTCATAATAGATACCTTTTCTTTCTGAGATTTTATCAACAATAAGAAAAAAATGGTAAATTACGCTTCACTGTGCATCTGCTGAGGCAAATGTCCAAAGTAAAGAAATATATATAATTTAGAATTTTTTGGTGCTCCAAAGTAGCTTAAGACGTTCTCAAGGCAGGAAAGCCAAGGGCAGGAAAGCAGCCAGCCTAGAATAAGAGGGCTTCCCTTCTGCAGTAAGGCTGGATTCCTCAGGGCCTTGGGAGACAAGGGGGCCCTCTGCTGCAGAGAGCCTCTGGGCCTCTGTACAGCAGCGCAGGTAGATCTGTTCCCCTGTTCTCTGCTTTCACCATCATGTGGCTACCTTGCTAAAGTGCAGATCCCTGTTTCTCAGGTGACACCTGAGACTTGTCATACTGCAAGGCTTGTGACAGAGTAGGTGCTCCAATGAGCGTCCCCTCATGACTTTGAGGCCTGTCAGTAATACGTGTCATGGACCTAAATGAGGTCAAAGGCAACTACTGAGGAGCAGGCAAGATATCTAATGTCTAAATCTCACTTTCTGTAGCCTTGCCCAGCAAGTAAGTCCTAGTGGTATAATCACAAAGATACCTGCCATATATGTGACTACACAAACTTCTTTCTGTAAATCTTTACCAACCCTGGACTCTAACCCAGCAGGTCTGGGAAGGGGCAGGTAATATGAAAAAGCTCTGGTGACTGTTCTGGCACCACGGTTAGGGGGCCACCTGCTCCTTCCTTGCCTGTAGGATCAACATATCCCATTCTCTGCCTTGGCCAAATCAAATGCCCTGGAAGCCAGGTGTACATGTGTGTATCCCACGATCCTATTCCACTGAAAACACAAGGACCAACTAAGCTGAAGGCTACAGCCCACATGTCCATGAAGTTAGCAGAGCTGCCCACCAGTGACAGCCTCCTCCACACCTGAGACAGAGCCAGATGAGCAATGAGCTTTCAATGTGGAGAATCATTTCTGGCTGATGGTTCATTCCAAACATGAAACTCAGGATCAGTACTATTAAATGACTAGATCAATCTTCATGTAAATCCAATATGGCCTATGGACAGCCCAAACATAAGCCCTGCCCCCCCAGGCCACTTTCCCCTGTGCTAACAGTACACAAACACTGACTCATTACAGTTTATCTTTAATAAACAAGTCCCACTGCGCCAGTTATAGCCGCTAAAGGTTTCCCAAAGGGCAGTTTCCTAGGACGAAGCAATTTGCTATTTACGGCAAATTACTTCTTGTTTTCCCCAAAACCACATGTAAATGTGTGGATAGGCGCTGGGCTTTGACCTAGCTGGGAAAAAGGGGATGCCTGCCAAGTCGTGCCTATTACTCTGTCCTCTTCGGACTGGATACTGCAGGGTATGCAAAAGGCACCAGTAGCTGCAGGTTCTCCCTCCGCACGGCACCCTGCCGGGCACTCAATCACCTATTTATACTTGTCCAGATCTAATCTGCGTCAGGGGGACTCGCTCTTATATGGCAAACACAGGGCTTCTAGAAATGTCCTCACTTAACTTGGTTTCAGTCTCTGCAGCGTATGATTGCTCTCAGAACATGACTAGCTGCAGATTCAGCAACTCACAAGGACTATGTACATGGGCTTCAACTACCTGTCTGAAGGTATAGATCTCCATTGGTCCTGATGATCCAGGCTGTGTCATCACTCAGGGCCACAAACACAGCCTGGGGCAGAGCCTCGTACCAGTGACGCTTCCCCTTGATGGTAACTTTGCCACAAGCAAAAGCACGGTTAGATTTCTGTTCAATCTTCCAGAGAAGAGCCCCTAGGAGGAAAAAAAACCTACTCACTACTCAACAAACAGATTCACACACACAAGAGCTCCATTCTGGGCACTGTAAGGGACAACTTTCTAAAACATATCGTGTAGCTTCCAACTCAGGTAAGAGGCTACCATGCCAGAGTTTGACTCACTGCCTTATGATCTTGGACATCATGAATGTGTCCAAGTCTCACTTTCTTCAACTGCCAAAATGGGGCCATTTCCACCTTCTGGGACTGATCTAAAGGCTCGATGCACACATTGAAGTTGTGCAAGAGGCAGTCACTCATGACAGGGTGTGAGAAATGACAGTATTGTAGGTTTGATTAGGTAAGTGCTCACTGACACTGAGGCACAATTAGCGCCCAAAGGATAACCGTGGGGACTCAAAGGGAAGGGCCTCTCCTGGAGCACTTACGTGAAAGCTACGTATCTGAGTTGGGTAGGCATGTTTTCATCCAAAAGAATTCTGAGGAATAAATGAAGTGAAGGAAGGTGGAAGGCAGGTCAAAAGCAGTGAAGATGGAGGAAACTATGACATTAGGCCAGGTGAGGAAGTCCCAGAAACGACAAAGCAAGAACTAAGGTCTCTGAGCTGTCATGACTTTCTCTCCTACCCTTGCCCTGCAACACCACATGGTATAGGGCCTGAGGCATACAAAGATGTGGGCCCTCAAGATGGCCATCTTAGTTGAGAAAAATGATCTCATGGAGACAGACAGCTGCAACCAGAGCAATGGCTGGGAAAATTAAAAGTAATTAGTACAATCGGTGGAAAACCAATGTTTCTAAATGGCTAAGAGGATGAGCCTGAGCCTAAAAGTATGTGACAGAAACAGGAAAAAAAAAATGAAGACATACAATTACACAATGCCAGCTAATGGAGTGGGCTATTATTTCAGTGGGTCACCAGGGGAAAATAATTTTCAAGCAAGCAGTGAAAGAAAGTGAGCAAACAATCCCAAATAAACTAATATTTCAACACGAACTTCCTTTCTTTTGCTTCTCTGCCATGATGCCAACTGCTTCAGAACAGACAGTATTCAGCATTAGAAAAATGCAAATGAAGTATAGTGGGGATTACACCTGTAACCCCAGCTTTTGGGAGGCTGAGGCAGGAGGGTTCAAAGTTTGAGGCCAGCCTATGCTATATAGGAAGGCCATGTCTAAAAACAAAACAAAGCAAACAAAAATTAAAAACAACAACAACAACAACAACAACAAAAAATCCCACTAATAAATGAGTCTAGGTAGATAAGGGCATTATCTCAGTCTAGCAGAACTGTGTTCAAAAAGATCTCTTTGGGCGCACTAAAATGCTAAACAATGGCATGAAAGTCTGAGGGCCTTTCCTATTGCAGTCAGGGAAAGAATTTCTGAAAAGGAAGTCAGATGACTGGAATACATCCAACATGCATCCACAGGCCTGTCTTCACTAGTTCAGTTGTTTTATAGCAACACTGACAAACAGAAATACATGTTACTTTTATGAGGAGTTAGTGTGCCAACATAACTTAAAAAAAAAAGCCTCAAACCTCAAATTATTTGTGTTGCTTACAAAAATATGTTCGTGTGCTATCACTGCAACTAATAAAATAAAAACCAAAAATTCAAGCAAGTATGCTAACACTCATCACCCTAATGGTGTCAAAGGAAGCGTTCTTGATCTACAGAACCTGCCTAAGCTGGCAGGAAGGACAATCCGTTAATAGTGTGCTGTTGCCAGAGGAGAGCTGCCTTGTGAGCTAGGAGTGGTGTTGGGGGTTGGGAAATGGGAGCTGGGAGGCAAACCTGAGGGAGAGACTGCCACCTGCTGGACAGCATCTTCAAACCTCTGCCAGCGCAGCCCTGCACCAGGCAGGGCACTGCAGAACAAGCCACCTTTGTAGTCCAGGCACCAGATAAACTTTTCCGAGACCGCCAAGCTGAGGATGCCGTAGCCAGGACCGGAGTAGCCCATCCAGCTCTCTGCAAACTAACAAGGACAGAGGCCAGTGAGTTCTGTGGCAGTGGACACTACTGCCTTCATCATACTGTTACAACAAGAAAAGTGGGCAGAACGTTAAGTAAAAGGATCTTTGAGGAAGCCTTGCCTAGCCCTGCTCTCCTTGAATCCAGGCTCAGGAACACTCGGGAACAGGGCCTGTGGTCCTCGTGAAAAACTCCGTAACATCCCTTGACAGCACTTTTTATGGCACAGCACCCTTCCCAAGGAATACCTGAAGGTGTCATTGTCATCTATCCAGTCCACACTAAAGAACCATACAACTGGGTTACTCTGTCCCCAAAAAACTTCTGCAAAAGAAAACCTAACATCGTAAGCTTATGATTTTACTTTGGGCTACGCTTATAGCTATCCTGGTACATGTGTTCCACACAGGAAACAGGCTGTGCATGCTGGTAAAGCACGACATCACATCAAGAGATCTGGCTTTATTCTGTACACACCATACTTTATACAAGAAGGTATGTTCAACAGCACACATACATAAGTCAACTTTCTGCACTTATTTATGACAGATGCGCTATGGGAGCAGCACTACCACTGTCTGCATTGCAGTTTTTCAAACACTGTTCTAACCTTTGGACACTTGGCCTGTTATATGGGAACGGCTGGGGGAAGTGTGGAATTTTGTATACTATGGCTTTGTTGCTGTACTTTTTCATTTGTATTACATTTATTTAGTATAATTGTGTGTATGAACAAACGACTGTGCAGAGTCAGAAGACAACTGGTCCATATGGGTCCTAGAGATGAAACTCAGGTCATCAGGCTTGGCATCTTTACCCATGTACCTATCATGCTGGTCCCATGATGCTAGGACTTGTTTATAAGTCAAAGCTAAATAAAGGTCACATACTTTAAACCTTTAGTTATACAGATACCTGATATGGAAGCTAGCGTATGAAGGGGTACGATTTCTACCTCTTCTTCACCTGGCTCTGCTCACCATAGCAAACTTTTTTCTTGTAGCCCTTGCCCTCAAAAACAAAACAATAACCAACACCTCTCAGCTTTTCTGCTCTTTGGAGCAAGAGCAGGTGTGGCAAAGCTTGCAGGGCAACTTCAGAAACCCAGGATCACTGTCCACAGGCGAGTGTTTTCCTAAGCTACAGTCCTAACATGCACCGATGGCTGTGCTCTGCCAGATAACACTCTATGTCAGGTGGTCACCCCACCGTGGCCTCTCACAGACTGGTATCCACGGCCAGCTGCTCATCCCTGAGCTCCCCAGCATGAACACGTGCACTGTCACACTGTCAGTTAAGCGCACTCAGGAAGCAGCACACTGAAAAGTTGAGTGCAGGATGCTCAACAGGCAGTCCAACTTCTGGCACGCTCACTTCTGAGACAATACAAAGACTGGCAGAGAGCCCTGGGCCACTCTGATCTCACAGTGTGACCTGCCGCAGACACCACTTTATTCTTCTTAGCCTCAACCTCCTCCTCCATAAAACAGGGACAACTGCAAGTGTCCTAGTTTGTTTTGTTTTTAAAGAAATGACTTAAATGTGTGAAGTGCTCAGCACAGACTTGTCACGGTGAGAATTGATAAAGCCACGTGCTCTGAGCACTGCAGACGGAGCAGTGGCCTCACATCAGTTACTAGGATGCGGTGGTGCACGGTTAGCTTTGAAGCCAAACATCTACTAAGGCTTACTTGGTAAAAATAAATAAATAAATGAATAAATAAATAAATGCTTAAAAATCATTTTCAGGGCTGGCGTGGTGGCAGGAGACCTTAATCCCCACACTCAGGGGGCTGAGGCAGGTGCATCTCTGAGTTCAAGGCCAGCCTGGTCTACAGAATGGGTTAGAAACCCTGTTTTTAAAAAAAAAACAAAAAAAACAAAAAAAATATTTTTAATGTAAAACTCCAGAGAACAATAAGTCACACTGGCTGAGAGAATCTATAGCAGATTGGGGGCCTCATTCCACAAGGTGTGTCCTGGGGAACTGTGTGGGTGCTGAGGAAACAGCATTTCTGGAAAAGCTGCTAATTTATATTGATGTTCCTACGAGTCAATGGACTGACTGTGGAGAAGGGCAGAACTACCCACCTCATATGTGCTCAGAGCAAACAGTCCTCTGCCCAGTGGTGTTCCACTGGCCCCAGACTACCTTAAGTACCTGTACTGGTTTGGCCTTGCAAGACACCACTTTTGTTAGGAGGAAGTTATCTGAGCAGGGTCAGAAGTACTATAGTTCAAATTATTCAGGGTCCCTGAAATAGAAATTCTCCAAACCCAGATTTCCAAGCTGCAGACTGTGCAGGAGAATGACTTCCATAAGATGGAAAATAATTGTGTCAGCCATGGATGCTCCTTAAAGGAAAAGAAGCAGCACCTGCAGCAGCCACAGCCGCCACCTTAGGCATGTTCGCACAGACCTGATCTGTCTTGAGCAGTGTGGTATCATCAGCACCTGGTTGGCTCAGGTCCTGCAGAGAGCGACCAGCTCCAAGCTCTGTCACACTTGTCTCTGAGGATGAAGATGGGAGCCCATGGGCATAAATGTCTTCCTCATCACTGGATGTCACTACGTGATCCTGGAAAGATTGGTCCACCCAACGCTCATGCATGCTGGCTACCAAGGCAGAGGCAAGTGTCACCTGTCCTTCCACACTTCCCATGTCACATTCAGAAGTGGCTGTTTCTTTCTGAGCTGTGTCACTATTAGTGACTACATGCCAAGGATTAGAGCTCTGGTGGTTCCGGACCTCCACGTGGGTCAGGATGTCTGGTTCTGGGCTGGCCTCCTCAGTGCTAACTTCATAAACTCCAATCCCAGGCAGCCACTGCTCAGCTCCTGGTGGCCAGCTGAGGCTGGAAGGTACTGTGAGTGAGCCCAGAAGAGGGGCTTCAGAAAAAGTGCTCTGGGAGTCATGGAACCCCACGGTGTCCACTTCCTGTGCTTCAGCAGAGCTGTCCTGTTCTCGCAGGCGTAGCTGTGGATGCACTGCTGCTTCAGCAGCAGGACCAGGCTCCTCCTCAAGTCCTGAGATGATGTCCCCACCTCCCACGCCCTCCTCTTGCTTTGAGGGTGAATTCAACACTCCGCTGAGACGGTCCATGTTCTGTGTGTGGTCACGCTGGCACGTTGCCTCCCTAGTGTTGTTTTCTTCACCCACTGGGTCAGGGGCAGACTCAGGCACCTCCAGGACACTAAACCTTTCAGGGCCACTGGCTTCCTGCATGATCCCATTCAGCTCACCACCGGGGTTGCTCTCCTGGTCTGGAGACTCTGTGCTCAACTGATCCACACTACTGCCCAGAACACTTGAGGTCATGGACAAAAGGTCTGTGTTCAAGGACTGGGGGCTGTCACCGGGGAACTCGGAGCAGGGAGTTGACTCGAGGGAACTGTGGCAGGTGCTCTTGCTTCCACCTTCTAATTTAAAATGAGAACATTCAAAATAAGGTACAACTACATAAATAACCAGTATACTGAAAAAGGCATTTGGCTCAAGAAAAAAAAAAAAAAATTAAATGAAGGATATTTAGTTGGGTATAAATTAAATCTTTATAGTCCGAGAATCTGGGAGGTAAAGACAGGAAGCTCATGAGTTTGGGGCCAGTCTGAACTACATAACAAGCTGCTCCAGGCTAGCCTCAGCCATTTCGTGAGACTCTGCTCTCAAACCCCATGAAAAGAGGAAAAGAAGTAGAAATGACCTTAACGTCCAGAAGCCTCATTTGAGAAATGCTACGAAAGTGGAATAGGAATTAAGTACCATGTATTACAGGCCAATTTTTAAACATTGTCAAGATGGATAAGAGTTCAATTTTTTCTTTAATGCTGTAGCAACCTTTAGCTACAAGGGTTCAATAAGCACCAAGGAGTAAAAGCGTTTAAGAAGTTCTATGTGGCTCAGCATGGTGGCACACACCTTTAATCCCAGCACTTGGGAGTCAGAGGCAGGAAGATTCTTGTGAATTTAAAGCCAGCCTGGCCTATACAGTAAGTTCTGGGACTACATAGAAACCTGCCTCAAAACAAAAAAAAATTCTATGTTAAATCCCATATCTGGTAACATGTCAACACAAAATGTAAGATGTCCAACAAATACAGCAGCATAAATCCTGGTTTCAATGATGGTCTCACATGTTTGTAAGGTCTCTGGTCTAGTGAGTGGTATACACGGATAATCCAACATCGTATATTAAATATTATCTTAAATATTAAAAAGAGCAAGATCCAGACCCTTCACTCAAGGCCTGAGCACATGGATAAATGCCCTCCAGGGATGCTCGTGTGTGTTATACACTGCTAATGTGTGGGGAGGAGTGCATTCAGTGTGTGAAGTTCTCTGTTCTGCCATGAGCTGCAAGCATCTCTTTGGTGAGAAGCATCACTGCTTCCCAGTGGAGATGCACACCCCCAAAGGTTCTAGCCAGGCTACCCTCATGCTGCATGGGTCAGTGTACACTTGCCCATGGACAGTACCTGTCTTTCTCTTCCTCCTCCTCTTCTTCACTTTGATGGGTTTCACTATAAGTTCCTGGTCAAAGTCTTCAGAGCTGATGACACTGAATCTCTGCGAGTATGGCTGGCCACCCTGGCCCGGCTCAGAGGCAGCCTGAAGTCCAGGCAACAGCAGCCCAGAGCCACTGTCTGTGGAGGTGAGTGAGCTGCTCCTGCTCCGCTGCTCACTGGCTACGGAGCTAGCCACAGAAGAGCCTCGAAGCCTTGTCTCACAAACAGTGGCCCCCGGTGCTTTCTCTGGATGCTGTGCACGGACCTGCTCCGAACATCTTGTAGTCTCTGGACCGTCTCTCACTAGAAAGAAGAGTTTGGTTTGCTGCTGCCTCTTTGAGCACTCACTTTGCCAGCCTGAACGCCAGCAGCCACAGAGCAACCAACCCCATCCTGATAAAAATTGAGCAATTCCAAATTCTCCAAAACCAGAGAAACTCAAAGGATCACGGAGAAGATTCCAGGGGCATTCTGTGTTCCTGGATGCTCATATATTAAAATCAATACAATAACTCATTGCAGTTGTCTTTTGCAACCACTGGAATACCACTAAATATAAAGCACTACTCATCTCAATTTTATAAATTCTTTATAAAATTTTCTCTATCAACAAGGGTATAGTTAAATTCCTTATTTATACTATGGCTTCAGTATAACTCAATATTATCTGAGAGGTATTTAAAAAAGATATGTCTTCTAACTCAACTCCTTGAAATCTAAGGAAGTGAATTTCCCACTAGAATGGGTTCACAGCAGAGCAGGACAGAAGGAGGTCAGGGTCAACGTAAGCAAAGAACAGGGCGAAGGCCTAGTAAAGGACAGGGGTCCCTGGGATACGGAGCCAGGAAGTGTCCCACTGCAGTGGACCCTAGCCTTTCAACACAGCACCGAGGTCTCCAGGGCTAGGCCCTCCAGCCTCAACACCGCAGCACGAAGCTGCTGTGTGTTCCGGGCAGTGCAGCCATCCTTTCACTGCTGAGCATTCTACTAGGAGCCTTGCACTGTACATGGTGCCAGGTAACAGCCATCAAAGACACACGGACTCTTATCCTTGAGGCACATACATTCTCCCGAGGGCTGTTCACTGGGGCCGACTGTGGGTGCCTGAGTGTATGCTCAGGAGGAGAGAGACTGAACTCTGCTCTCGAGTGACTTGCCAAAGGTCACACAAAGTAATGGGAGTGCCAGGCTAGGGCTATACTGTGTTATGGGGAACTCTAGCAACATGTGGCTTCTGAAATTCAACTTAATGAAAATTAAGCAAAACTTAAAATTCACCACAGATGGCTGGTAATGCCCTGTCAGACAGTGCACGTCTGAAACAGTCACCCCTGCAGATAAAGTTCTGACAGCAGTGACCCAGTCAATGCTCTTCCTGTGAGCCACACTGTACCTTCTTATCCTGTTTTGGGGGTCTCCAGCTCATAAATATTATGCACTGCTTAAAGACTCCTGGCTTTAGAATATTCACCCAACCTGCCTTCTGTTGTTTGAGAAGATAAGCAACAATGAGAAGGAGAAGGTGGCATGCTGTCGTCACCCCAAAAGCAAGCTCAACAGCCAGCTCCAGTGACATAAAGCTGCATGAAAACAGTTAAGATTCTTTGCTCATTAGTAGTTACAGAGTACAAATTGAGCATGTGCAAGGCCTGGAGTTTGAGCCCCAGGACTGCAAATAAAACAAACAATAGCCTGGCCTTGTAGCACTGGCTTAAAACACAGTTATCATAAGCAGGAAAAACGCACTACAGAGCACAGGCCTCACTACATACACAACACTTAGCAGTGGATACAAACCTATGGATGCGAGTCCTTCAGGCCTGCTTGAAATCCTTATAATGTTCCTGTCTCCCTTCAGAAAAAATATTTCGTTTTCGGTGCAGGAAACAGACACAATATCACCCAGTCCTTCCAAACCAGCAACTGTGGCCTGTCAAAACAAACAAGCATGAAGCCAGGTAATAAAAGCAAAAACATAACCAAGCAGGAGGTGTGATAACCCAAATGATCCTGGAAAACTCTCAGAAGTAATTCAACCCACAGTTGGGTAGTGTTTGATATTCGGAACCTAGAATCACGTAACTCAGCAGTGAGGTCCATGGTGGTTGGTGCACTTTCTCCCATCTCTCAGCCACTCTCTTCCTGACCTGCTAGCTCTCTCCTTACTAGGACAGGAAGCTTGCCCTGTTAGGGCAGGAGCTCAAGCCATCCTCAACTGCTTGTCATCCTGCCTGTGCTGTGCCTCAAGGAAATGGAGTGTGCCAGGCCGGCATCCAGCCCCGTTCCTCAAAGCTTACACATGTGGCACAGGCTTTTCTCTCTGCTGGGCTCCCTTTGCTGTCCCTGTTCCCGGGGCAGGCTCTGTCTCAGGAAGTGAAGTTTGAGCGTGGTAATTCTGAGCTGTCATTTTGAGCAATACCAGGATTCCCAGTAGTTAACAGAATGTGCTACAAACCTCTGTGTCACGTGTCTCTCCTAGACCGGCTAGGAAGGACACACCACCCCAACAAGTGCCCCTACTGTGTCCTTTCCTATGGGAGACTAGGAGCCTTGCAGCCCAAGACTTTTGAATTTAAAGAAGGGAGGGAAATGGTCCCTGGCTAAAAGCAGTTGGTAACGGATAGGATTATCCCGAGTCCACAAAATAAACTAAAATAGTTCTTGCTTTTCAGCTGACATGGTGCACAAGAGATTAGTTCACGCAGAAGACACTGAGTGTAGGTTCTCTGCTAACTTTCAGGTAGTCCTGACAGAAAGCTGAAAACACAGTATTAGGTTCCAAAAGCTGCCAATCATCGTGCTTCACAGAGGCACAGTCAGTATCTGCTCACAGACCCACTGTCCCCATTGCCCTGAAGGGAAGTGCTCAGGTGAAAAGGGCTGATGCACAATTACCACATGTCTTAAGGCAGATATTTAACAAGTTCAAGAGGAGAAAAACTAAGTCATCCATAATGGGAGAAACCAAATCAACAAATGCAGAGCTAGAAGGTGACTCCAGTGCTCCCAGATAGAAGAACCAAGCTCAGACAGACCAAAGGCTTGCAGGGCCAAGTTATCTCTACACCAAAAGTGTCACCAAGCATGGCTGGTAACTAGGGAGGCATCTGTAGGAGCAGACGAGCTTGATTCTCTGTGGACACTCTCTCTAGAGACGCTATGCCATAGGCCCACAGAGCTATGTGGAAGAGAGAGCCTGGCCCGAATTCTGGAGGTGAAGAGTAGGGAGTGCATCAGCCCAGAAGCTCTGGTCTTAGGACAAGAAATAATAGAAACCAAACAGCTTAGTTTAAAGTCCACTTCTAGGAGTGATCTGTTATGCTAATTTAGGCAGAAATTGTTCTCTACCAAGATTTAATGATGTTGGAAAGTTGCCAAAATATGCCAATGAAGTTTCTAAAAAGAAAGTGGAAGAAAGGGCAAAACAACATGGCTGTCTTTGGGTAAGGAACTGACAGACAGACAGGGGAAGAGCACACTGGAGGGGAACCCACTCCAGGCTGGCACACCGAGGCCTGGGAGACAGTCTTCAGGGTCCCTGCTTCTGTCACATCTGAGTCTCCACTGGATGGGATTATAGTAATTTGGTAGTCAGAAAACATATGCTCTATAAAGACCCAGTGGCACAGTGGCATACCAGGGACTTGGCAGGCAGAGGCAAGGCAAGGCAAGGCAATCAAAAGTTCTAGGCCTAACTGGCTAAAGAAAGAGCTCATGATCAGTGTGGGCAGCTTAGTGAGTTCCTGTCCCAAAAGAAAAAGTAAAGAACAAACACAAAAACAGAGTTGATGTGCCTCAGTAGCAGAGCATTTGCTCAGCACTCACAAGTGAAATGCTGACTAAAACAGAACACAAACTAGAAGCCAGAGGTGTAGCTCAGCAGAACATGTGCTTAACATGCACAAACACCAGGAAACCAATCAAAGAAATATTATTTGTATGCATACCTACATACATGAATGCATACATGGAATGGAAAGAAAGGAAGGGAAGGGTGGGCTAGTGAGAGGCTTGGCAGGCAAAGGTAAAGGTACTTACCATCAAACCAGATAGCTGAGTTCAATTTCTGGGACCCAAGGTGGAAGGAGAGAAACAACTCCCACAAGTTGTCCTCTGACCTCCACACAGGTGCCAGGACATGCAGGTGTGATCACAAGTAGGCACATGTGAGCTGGCACGCTCACACTCACGCGTGCACGCACAAACACACACAAACACACATATAAATGTAATTTTGAAAAATATGACTCAAAAAGATTATAATGAACAGGTTTAATTGGAGCTTAAAAAAAAAAAAAAACAACCCAAAACATCTAATTTCTTGGCAGAGTAAGATTATGAATATCAAAAAGCAAATTATTTTTAAATTTACAAAATTTACCAAACTCCACCTGATTTCCTTGGTTGTCGCAAAGGAAAAGAGCAAGCACCTGAGTTAATGCTGCTCCCTTCATCTCTCCAGGAGCACAGTGGGTGAACACCTGCAGACTTGCTCCCTCCCCCTGCCCCGTGACCCCCGGAGACAGGCGCAGGTCTCCCACACACCTGGTTGACGGTGTCCAGAAGATAGATGCTGTACTCATTCCAGCTCAGCACCCAGCCTTCTCGGAAGAAGCATGAAACGAGCCCCAGGTGTTTCTCAGGAGAGCTGCAGCATCCCCCGTCAGAGGGCTCCAGACGAGGGTAGAGCTCAAAAGGTGGGACTCCTCCAGCGAAGACATCCTTGAGGATAAATGTGGCCTGAACAGTCCCATGGACATCAGCCTTCCACAGCCGGAGCCCAGGCCGGGCTGCATACAGGGTTAGATCACTTTGCTTACACAGTCCTGGTATAAAACAAGCACCAAATTTCCCAGTACTAAAATCGGAAGAAAAAAATGAAAGGAAGAAAGGAAAAAAAAATACAGGAATGGACTGACTTGAAGTGATTTAGCTGTCAATTCCTTACATCAACTCTAAGAATCTACTGACTGACACAGCCAATGCTTCTCTTGTCCTTTCTACTGTTTGCTGGTCACTAAGTCCCTCTGGCACACTTGTACCACACAGGCCCCACCATGCCTTCACAAGGACACACCACCTGGGGCACACATCCTGGTTCTGAGGATCATCAGTGGTACCCGCCACAGCTTGCTTGTGTCCCACCAATACTTCATGTTCACTCTCGCCTTAATCCTTATAGTAACTCCACGAGGCAGCTCTTACAATCTATTACAGAACAAACAGTGACAAACCCAGGGCTGCCCCTGCTATCCCTGCTCTGGCTATGATCACTGCCTAGCTTCTTGAATGAAAAGCTTTACATCTAGAGTAGTTCATCTGTATCTCTTCCAGAAGTTCTCCAAACCCATCAAGGGTACCAGTTTCCCTTCTTGTCCTCAAGCTTTATCTTATTTTCTTATAAAGCTATGAAATACCAACACACAGAGAAGAGCACGTGTGGGAGCTGGAGAGACGGCCCAGTGTTTAAGATCACTGTTACTGTTGTATACAACCCAGGTTTGGTTCCCGACACCCACATGGTAGCTCACAACAGTCTGTAACTCGTGCTCTAGGAAATCTGATAGCCATTTCTGACCTCTTTTGGTACCAAGCACTCATGTGCTGCAGTATATGCATACAAAAACAACAACAACAACAACAAAACAACAAAACAAAAAACAAAAAAAACCCCACAACATTTATATACATAAAATAAATAAATCTTAATATATATATATATATATGTATATATATATATATATATGGTTCCTGTTAAGAGCATTTGTTGCACTTGCAGAGCATCTGGATTTGGTTATTGATAACCCTGTGTTGTTCACAACCACCATAACTCCAAGTCCAGGAAATCCAAATGCCCTCTCCTGCCATCCATGGGCACCAAGCACACACATGGTACACAAACAAATATGCAAGCAAAATACACATCAAATAAAATAAATCTAGCCAGTCATGGTGCTGCACACCTTTAATCCCAGAACTTGGGAGGCAGATCTCTAAGTTCAAGGCCAGGCTAGTCTACAAAACAAGTTCTAGGACTGCCAGGACTATATAGAGAAACCCTGTTTCAAAAATTTTTAAATAAATAATTAAAATAAACAAATCTAACAATTTTTCCCCCAAAAGGGTATGTGCAATAAATGTCAGAAAGCCTAATACTGTGGTTCTCAAACTTCCTAACACTGTGGCCCTTGGATACAGCTCATGTTGTGCTGACCCCAACCATAAAATTATTTTTGTTGCTACTTCATAACTTTAATTTTGCTGTTACGAATCATTTTCAGACGGTCTTAGGTGACCCCTGTGAAAGGGTCATTCATCTCCAAAAGGGTCCCGAGCCACAGCTGAGAACGACTGGCCTAATGGACTGTGCACCATGGACCCATCCTTTGCCTTCAGACCAAGTCAGTAGCTAGACCATGCATGCACTCTGCTCCCAATGACTCTTCCTGGACAAAACTCAGACCAATGAACTGAATTTTATGTATATAATTCTCATTTTTATTGATATTTCAATCACATATCTATTTTCCCCAACTAATTTAGCACTTTCATTTTAATAAATGATGCCATTTGTATAATTCTACACCTTTTTAATTGAGGGATTTAAAAAAAATTCTTAATTATGTGCTTTTGGGTGTGAGCATGTGAGACCAAGTGCCAGCACAGGCCAGAAGAGGGCATAGGATCCCCTGGAACTGGGGCTGGAGGTGGGGTCCTGAGCCACCCAGTGTGGACGATGAGAAAGGAAGTGTCTTAACTTCTGAGGTGCCTCTCCAGCTCTACACACACATATGCACGTAGCACACACACACTGTTTGATAATTTTAAGTAATTTGTCTTTTATACTTAACCAATGTTTTAAGATGTATCTTTCATTTAAAAAAAAAAAGAATCTATAGTACTTATTTATTTTCACAACTTACTCAATTTTTAACATTATCCCCCCCCTTTTTGAGCCAGGATCTCATTATATAGCCCAAGGTGGCCTCAAAATTCTACTCTATCTCTCTTAGATTCTACAGCCATGGTACCCAGCTTTAACTTTTTATTTGTTTGTTTGTTTGTTTATTTTTGAGGCAGGGTTTCTCTGTGTAGCCCTGGCTGTCCTGGAACTCACTCTGTAGACCAGTTTGGCCTCAAACTCACTCAGAGCCATCTGCTTCTGCCTCCAGAGTGCTGGAATTAAAGGCATGGCACCACCAACAACCTGGCTTACACCCGGATTTATAGCATTTAAAAAAAAATACATCTATATTGCTACAAAATGTTTCCTTGGGATACTGAAATGCATTTGGGGAAAGTTCACATAGCTTTAGATCCAATGTTTACCCTTAGTTTTCGTGGTACTAGGTATTGAATCCAGAACAGGGCCTTGAACATGGTAGGCAAGCACTCTACTGCTCAGCTACACATGCAGGTTTGTGGGGTTTTTCTGCTTGTTTATTTGTTTTAGAAATAATATATTCAGGAGCTGGAGAGACGTTTCGGTGGATAAGAGCACTTATTGGTCTTACAGTGGATCTGAGTTCGATACCTAGCACCTACATCAATGCAATTTACAACCTATAACCAGTAGAACAACACTCTCTTTTATCCTCCTCAGACATCTGTACTTACATTGACAGTCACACACACTTAATTAAAAGTAACTGAACATTTTTCTTCTCTTTCTTTCTCTCCCTAGACAAAGTTTCTCTGTATATCCTTGGCTGGCCTAGGGCTCACAGAGATCCATCTGCTTTTTCCTTCTGAGTGCCAGGATTAAAGGTGTACTACACCTAGCTCTAAATTAAATCTTAAAAACAAATAATTTATTCATTCTTCTTACTGGAGTGCTCCTGTCATGAAGCCAAGGCTAGCTTTGAAGGCTAGCTTAGTCTATGATGACTGATAAATAGCCCAGGATGACACTGAACTTATGATCTTCCTGACCCCTACCTCCTAAGAGCTGGGATTACAGGTGTACCACTGAGTCCTACCAGTCTGGTATTTGAATTATAATTTTGTGTGGTAAAGAACTAAAAATGGAACCCAAGCCTCACACTTGCTGGGTAAATCCTTGACCTGTGCTACACCCCAGCCTTTTTCTTAAACTACTTTCTGTTTATTGGTTGGTTTTCTGAGACAGGGTCTCACTCTGTGACCCTGGACGGCCCGTAACTCACTGTGTAGACCAGGCCTGCCTCTGCTGGAATTAAAGACACATGCCACCATGCCTGGCCTTCTTAAACTATTTTGAATAATAGTGCCACGCGGTATGAGCATTTTTTGCACATTCTTCCTAGCATACAAGCTTGTCAACGTTATTTTGTAGAACTGTTGGTTTGCTGCATTCAAGTTTATAGCCAGTGCACTTACACCAGCCTATCCACCCACCTCCTGCCCCAGCCGCTGTTCCACAGACTGAATTCTCAGAGGTTCTCACTGTTTTACATCTTTGCCAATGCTCAGATTTCTACCAGTTCAAACTGAAGAGTTTTAGGTGAGCTCCAAGCCTTGCTGAATCTTGGCACGGGCTTGAATACGCTTGAGATTTCCACATGCTAATCTGCAGAAAGCTTAACTTTCATACCTAAGGACAAGTGGAGACTGAACGAGAAAGCGACATAAAGCTCAAAACCAAGCCTGTGACACTCAGTCTCCTGCCTGGGGAGCAGCCTTGTCCCATCCACTTACAGTCTATCTTCTCACCCCTTCTCACCCCTACAGTGATAGTTATCTGGGGGTGGGAAGCTCCTTTGCATGTAGGTATCCCACTAGATTCCACTGGCACCTTAGTAATTAAATCCCTCTGGACAGGATCCAGGGAGGATATCATATGTCAGATTCAGCTTTACAACAAAGATCGTTAGAGTAATCAACTGTTTTGGGCCCATAGACAGCTATGTAACAGGACTATGTCTGATTCTTGCCTTTAATGGGTTTGTTCTGGAGAGGTCCCTAAACAACAAAGCTCAAAGGAATTCTAGTTAGGCAACCCTGTGTCTCTTCCTCCTGCCTTTCCTGTCAAATAAGCTGTTTGGGGATCCAATTTTTAAGTTTGTTTTCTTTCTATTTATGGAACCTCTTAAGTCTCTTGTCACTTCTGTTTTGTTCACCACATTTAACCAGAGCATGTATTTTAACATGCACTCAGTGAACTGGGACCTATAAAACTGTATGGTACTGGAGGGTGTGAAGATGAAGATGGGGTCTTCACTAAGACTCAGCCTGCAGTACTGCAGGTATCTGTACAGCAGGAGAAACTAGCATCCTGAAGAGGGGTCCTAAGGAGAGCTGGTTTAGAGGGTATTTCTATGTTCAATGGGTTCTGTGAGGGGCTGACAAAAGTCATTTAGCTCAAAAGAACCAGCCCATGAAGCAGCCATTCCCAAACACCTGTTTAATGAAGCATGTGGACAGGCACTGCCTCATCCTTGTAATCACCACCTAAGGCAGCACATGACAGAATGATAAGCTTTCAGACACAAGTTAGAAACACTTGCATTTATCTTGCATTACTCTCTAAGGTTCTATAAATTCACTGTCCTCCTGAGAAAGAGGACACATAACTTTGTTTCTGGACCTGTTTCTGGCATGGAGTATACTTTTAGTAAAGGCTGCAGAAGACCCTACCACACTACACTCAGGACAGGCATAGAAAGTTTCTAAGCACAAGATAAGGAGGCCAGGCCTTACTGTACAATCCCAAAGTCTTCTAAAAGGCATTTCTAGTAAGACACCAAGAGATGAGCCAGGACTCGGCATCAAGCAGAAGGGGATACCCACAGAAATAAAGTCAGAACTCAGTTCTGCAGAACTAGAATGCATAATTCCAGATTTTCCAGGGACAACAAGAAGATCCCTGATATAAAGATGCCAGGCTACTGATGGCACTAAGAAGGTATTTGGAAGAGAACACAAGGGCCAAAGAGGGGGTAAATAAGAATCTTCTAATATGAACGAAGGCTGCCAGGCACAGAAGAGAATAAACCCAGTGTTGCTGCAGAACACAGGGCACGGGACAGACCACAAATGCACCAAAAGCTGGCTATGTGTGTCTGACCTCATTCTCCCCTCCCCTGACACTAGTCACCAGTGGCACTACCAGCCCCAGGAAGGCCCTCCCAATGCCTGTCAGTCTCCCTATTCTCCAGTCTGCCTCCAATCCTCTCAACATTCAGTAACTCACTGTCATCATGACCCAAACCTGTATGGGCAACAGTGTCCCTTTACTGAAAGGAGGACACAAGATAGGAGCCCTCTAACTCCCAACCTACTCAACAGCAGGTTCCCACTATCCACTCAGCTCCTGGCCCTCCTCAGCTAAGGTCTTCCAGTGTCCTGCCTCCTTCCCCTTCATCTCTATATAAAGTGGCTATGGAGGGCTACAAGTTCATTTTTTTTGCTGGAAGACAATAAAGTACAGGACATATATATACTTTTTGCCACATGGCTGGTTTGTGGTAAAATCCTCACCCTATTCTTTGATGTCCTTCCTCCAGCAGGTGATCAAAGGAGAAACTCTTTCAGCCCAGAACCTTCCCCTTCTTAGCTTCTCCTAATCAGCATGTAGTCCTCACACTGCAGGAACCCTTCTCTGATCCCAGCCTGAGGGAAAGGCTGTCTAAATTTCTATAGCAACTGTACTGTATTCCACTGCCATTGTCATGACTATCAGTAAGACTGGGTCTGCCTTTTGGTCTCCTTGATGAGAGAGGCTGACATCTGCCAAGCTACGCAGTCTCATCTGGCCACAAACTACCAGTGTGGAGCACATCCTGCGAGCCTTGTGAATACGCCTGAAGCTTACCTTTTCCTTGGTTGGGATCCAATCTGCTTGACAGCCTTTTCCTCTGTGTAAAAGAGCAGGCTTCTCTGCAAGGTCGACACGAGCAACACTTTCTGGCTGTAATCCAGCTGCACAATGGAGGATGGCTCTTCCAACACAAGGTGTGAGCTGCAGATACCCTGTGAGAGTCAGGTCAATGATGGGTCAGAACTGCCCAGCTTCCCTCACAGTGATTAAGTGGACTTCTAGGTGTATTGGATTCAAAAGTATTCTGTGGTGCCAGGCATGGTGGTGCAACCATAATCTCAGCACTGGGAAATGGAGGCAAGTAGATCAAGAGTTCAAGGTCACAATTGGCCATACAGTGAGTCTGAGGTCAGCCTGAGCTACATGAGACACTGCCTCAACAAAACAAAAACAAAACAACAATAACAAAAAGTACACTTTAATTTTTCAAGATTCACTGTTAACCTACTGCAATAATATTTGGAAATTTCCTTACTAACAAGAAAACAATAAATATTAACATTTATCTCATATTATACCAAGTTTGAAAAGAAACATCAAAAACCTATATATTTCTCTAATAATGTCTCAGTAAATAGTTCAAAGAAGAATCCATAAAAGCATGCCACGCCACATGCATTAAGTATCATATAACATATAGCAGAGTACGACTGTTTATGAAATCACTGTGATAATGATCTGTTCTCACATTCTCGCTACAAGGAGTCTGAAGCAACCCTGAAGGCATTATATCCTTTCCAGCAGGAAGGGTCACAGAAAACATGTTAGAGAGAAATGAAAAGGCTGGTGGGATGACTCTGTAGATCAAAGGGGCTTGCCACACAAGCCTGACAACCTGAGTTTGATCCCAGGAACCCATTATTGAAGTAGAGAACTGACTCCTGAAAGTTGTCCTCTGACTTTGGCAAGTGAGCTTGCATTCTCCACACTCCTCCTTACACATACACACACTACAAATAAAAAATTAAAATGTATTAAATGTATGATTAATAGAAAAAGCTATTTTATATTAATCAGAGAGATTTTAAACAGTGACATTCTAAAAACATTTTACTGTTAATACAAAACATATTCAAATTAAAAAAAAACATTTTAATCCAGGTATGGTAGTACAATTGTGAGTTTAAAGCCAGCCTGAGCTATTTATCAAGACCCAGTCTCAAAAAGCCCGTTTCTATGGTCACTCTTCTCCTGGTCCCAGCAGCAGCTGCTCACAGAGGTGAGAGGGAAGATGAGGAGCAGTAGCTGCAGTGGTAGTTCTGTCACTCACCTAGGAACAGTGCTGCAGAGCTGAGAATGGGGGCATGGGGCTCTAGTCCTCCCACCCAGGAGGCAGAGGTAGGCAGATGGTGACATGTGAAGCCAGCCTGGTCAACATACCATGTTCCAAGACAGCCAGGGCTGCATAGAGACTGTCTCAAAACAAAAAAACAAACAAAAAGAATAATGCAACATCACTTTCCCTTTGTATGTCTGAGAGGACAATAGTGAGAACCACTGATAAAATTCATATACACTAAACCCCATTTTTAGGTTTCTGACTTCAACTATGGTATCTCTGTAGTCATATAAGTACACCACATTCAAATACTGAGGACCTTCCCTTTATATGGAGTCAGTCAGATGTAACTTTCTAGTTTTTAACTAAGCTTATGCTAGGATTACATTATACGGTATTTCAGAAATATGAGTATCCCTCGGGTCTTTTTCTTGCAAATCTCATTAAACACTTGTGCCTTTTGAGAGAGATGGCTCAGTAGTTATGAGCATGGGCTACTCTTCAGAAGACTGATTTGGGCCCCAGGACCTACATCGTGGCTTACGCTATCTCTAACCTCAGTTCCAGTTCACTTCAAGGATCTGATGTCCTCTTCTGGCCTCCAACTGGGCACTGCACACAAGTGATGCACTGTCATACATGCAGGAAAAATACTCAAGAAATAAAAAGAAATATTTTAAAAGAAATAAATAGAATAACTTTTCAGGGTGTTTCTGTAAATATTTTCCCCCAAATGTTATTTCCCTTCCACTTCCTAAATAGTGAGGCCTAAATGGCCTTCTCTTGGTTTCTTCAGCAATCTGCTCACAGGGACAGGAGTGGATGACAAGGAGCAACGACTCCACAGTAGCATTAGGAAAGCAGACTCTAAGACCTTTGATAACCTTGACAAGAGATGTTCCCACAGAGCAGCAGATCTCAGTAGGTTCTACACATACCAGGGTCCCTAAGACTAAGACTCATAGCATATAGCAGGCCAAAACCATTTTCATAGAATACTAAGCTATTGTTAAATGTCCTTTTATCTTAATTTTTTTTCAATTTTATTTTATGTGTACAGGCATTTTGCTTGATGTATGTGATAACCAAAGAGGTCAGATGAGGGTGTCAGAACCCCTAGAATTGGAGTTACAATGGTTATGAACTGTCATGTGAGTGCTGGGAATTGAATATAGGTCTTTTGGAAAAGCAGCCTTTGAGCCACTGATAGACCAGCCTGCCTCCATCTTAGGTTTAAAAGCCATCTTACAGTAAAGACAAACCAGGCTCATTGATGCTTATGATTAAATCTCTTTTGTCTCTCAAGGATTGAGCTACTACACCCCACCTGTAAGCTTAACTACAAATGGTTCTATACTGGCAGGAAATGGCAACCTGTTTCAAAAAGTTATGATCATCTTACAACCCTATATTTATTTCAAATGGCTGTTATGACCACCTTTCATGCTGCTCCTGTAACCCCACCTGCCAAATCCCCCATTTGGAAATGCCCTACCCCTCAGCTATAATAACCCCATTTTGCCAATCTAATGCTGATCTTTAGAATTCTGCCTTTAGGGGGAGACAGCCCGTATACACAAATAAAAAGCTTGCTTTAATTAATGTGGCCATGATGATTTTGGCCAGTGGTCTTCCTCTTCAAATCTCTTGAGATTAGTACCATCTCTCCATCTGCATGCCCTTTCATTACTACTGTTGTTTCGCTAAACGGATGTGTCATACCTGACAAAATGTCTTCTAAATTCTTCTACTGAGAGCCCAGGTACTGGTGTGTACAGAGCCACTTAGAATCTCATCATGAACCATGACCATAGTACCAAACTCTACAAAAGTCACTGTCCCCCATCACACACTAACACTAAAAATAATATTAGTTCTGTTGGAGAACATCTTGATACAGAAAAATGGTAATTTCACCCCTGAAGAAGGGTGGTTTGCACCTGATGTGACCAAATAGGATATGTACACACAGACCTTCTGCAGAATGAAACAGTGGGTCTCAAGAAAAAGAACCTGGGCCATGCAGGAGTGTAACTGAAACCAGACGCTGTTATTTTTTTATTGTTTTATTTTTATTTTCATGTACATCGGTGTTTTGACTGCATGTATGTCTATGTAAAGGTGTCGGATCCCCTGGAACAGGACTTAGAGACAGTTGTGAGCCACCATGTGGGTGCTGGGAATTGAACTCGGGTCCTCTAGAATGGTAGTCAGTGCTCTTCACCACTAAGCCAGCTCACCAGCCCCCACCAGACTCTGTTTTTACCTACCATTTTCCACTTGAAACACTGTAACTTTAGGGAGTAAGGTATTGGCAGACATTTTCTTTGTAAATAAGTAAATAAAGAGAGCCTGTTCTTTCAATATTTGTGACCTTTATCTGAAGATGAGAATTTTGAAAACTTGTATCTGTATAAATTAGACAAGACCCCAAAAGCTGAAGAATTTGGCAATCAACATGATGAAGTTATTAACAAAGGTGCTTTTCTTTCTTTTTAAAAAGTGATTTATTTACTCATTTTATATAGTATGGGTGTTCTGTTTGCATGAATGTCTATGCACTAAGTACATGCCTGATGCCCCAGAAGGCAGAAGAAGTTATCAGATTACATAGAACTAGACAGTTGTGAGCTGCCATGTGGATGTTAGAAACTGAACCCAGGTCCTCTGGAAGAGCATTCCGTGTTGCTATCAACTACTGAGTCATCTCTCCAGCCCCAGCCTTCTAATATTATATAACATATGGGTCAACATCTGGAAGATCTGCACCCTCTGAGACTCCTACTAAATGATCAACACATGATACTAAAAATCATGCAAGGGTTAAAGACCCACTCAAAGTGTAAGAGAAGCTAACAGGCTTTAATGAGGTAGGAAAAACCCACCAAGGGTTTCAGATGCCACACTGCAATCAGTTTTTAAAGAAAACCACAGATAGTAAAGCAGCTCCCTGAGGCCACAGGATAGACTATCTCTCTCTAAGTTGTTTGTCAAGCAGTCCTTAGAAGTCTTAGGAACAATATATGCCACTACACTGCTTTTAAAATACTTAATTGTTTTTATTTTATATGTATGAATGTTTTGCCTGCATGAGTGTCTATGTAGCACTTGGGTGCCTAGTTCTCAAGGGCGTAGAGCAGGCTGAATGCCCTGGGACTGAGTTAAACAGTTATGAAGTGCCATATGAGTGCTGCCAGTACTCTTACCTCTGAGACGGCTGTGGTGGTTTGTGGACCCTATAGGCTCATATAGGTGTGGCCTTGTTGGAGGAGGTGGGTCGGGGGAGGCAAGTTTTGAGGTTTCAAAACCCACGCTAGGCCCAGTCTCTCTCCTCTCTCTCTCTCTCTCTCTCTCTCTCTCTCTCGACCTTCCTCCTGCCTGCAGATCAGAATATTAAAGCTCTTAGCCACTGTTCCAGTGCTATGGCTGTCTATTCCCTGCCATGATGATAATAGACCACTCTCTGAAACTCTAAGCAAGCCCCCAATGAAATGCTTTCTTTGATAAGAGTTGCACTGGTCATGGTGTCTCTTCAGAGCAACAGAACGGTGACTAAGATAACATCTCTCCAAGCCCTGCTAGTGCTTTTGGTTGCCCACTAAAATGAAAAGGATGAGAATCTATTGCTGGGGCTAGAGAGATGGCTCAGCAGTGAAGAGCACTGGCTGCTCTTCAGAGGACTGCCTATAACTTCAGTTCCAGGGGATCTCACATACTCACATAGACACACATGCAGTCAAAACACCAATGCACATAAAAATACAAATAAATAGATTATTTAAAAAAAAAAAACCCACTGCTGCTGGGAGGTAGTGGCGTACACATTTGATCCCAGTGGAGGTGGAAGCAGGTAGATCTCAGTGAGTTTGAGGCCAGCCTGGTCTAAAGAGTGAGTTCCAGGATAGCCAGGGCTGTGACATAGAAAAACCCCCATCTTGAAAAATAAAAAACCAACTCCCCCCCCAAACAAACAAACTATTGCTGAAGACACACTTAGGCTGCAGGGTATAGAAAAATCAGGAAGAGCTGAGCTGGAAGCTTACCCCTTGCCACCGGGCTTACTTAGATGTGGGTCCTGTGTGCTATACTATTACTTTGTCAGGCAAAGTGTAATAGTGGTGGGATTGTTATGGGCATAACCAAACAGTTTTTGCTCAGGTATGAGGCACATGCCACAGGAGAAAATTCATGCCTGCCACTATTTGGTCAAAAGCCCATAGCTAGAGAGGTCATAGGCACTAGTGGGGAAGCTACTATTGTTGTTTTGCTAAATGGACATGTTGTGGCCAGCAGACTGTCTTCTAAATATTTATGTTTATGCCCTTAGATCAGTGCTTCTTTCAGCTTTAGTCAGAGAAGCTTCTTTTTGCAGTGGGTAGAAGTTAACTGCAAAAAAATCAAAACTGGCCTTAGTGCTGAGAATTAAGTGACTATTAAATGCAAAGCCCTAAATAGGACATCTCTATTATCCCCTTCAAGGCTAGGAAGCATCTCAAAAGAGAGGGCAGGAAGGATGGAAGAGCCCCAAGACTGGGAGGAGTGTTCAGAAATACTACTTTCTGGGAATGATACAGTTGTGAACTCATAGTAGCTTTGACTACCTACACAAGACCAACATACGATTAGGCCCGTCAATATTCCAAAGTGAATAAGGGAGGGACTCACAAGACCCTATCTCCCCATAAGGAACTACTGACAGCTCAACGGTTACCTTGTGAGAGAGAGAGAGAGAGAGAGAGAGAGAGATTTTCTGTAGTGGTGTAGCTATTGGTAAGTTGTCCATGATCTTGTAAATAACCCTTCACATTCATGTTCATGTAAGCAACACTAATTATGCTCATTATGTCACACACACACTGGATGTGGTCACTGACATGACTGGAAAATGTTTTGCATCCTTCCTGATAATGTTTCAAGGAATCAGGAAGGGTCACAGCTCTTTACTAAGCAGCAGCCATGAGAACAGCAAGCATGTTTGAGAAGCTGAACTCAACACTGGACACAGCATATATGTATTCAGACAGCATGTGGTAACCCAGAAACTTGTACAATTTGTTCCTTTGCTTGTTTTGAGATAGACTTTTACTACGTAACTCTTGGCACCTTCTATACAGTCCAGGCTGGCCTTAAACTCTTGAGGATCCTCCTGCTTAAGCCTCCAAGTGCTGGAATTATGGAGCACCACCATGCCTGACTGATTATGTATAATCTTTACTGTTGGTTCTGCAGGCCAACTCTTTAGTCACAGCAGCAGAGAGCACGAGATTGAAAGGTAGGCAAGACTGCAGTGCACTGCAGATCAAAGAAAGCAATGGCCAACATCTCTGAACATCACCTCACCTGGTCTAGATCTAGAGAGGAGTAGACGATCTTCCCCTTGTCATCTCCGGAGAACAGTTTCATCCCATTAGGGCTCCACGCCAGAGCTGTAATGCTGGTTTTGTGGACACCAGTGACATCAAATCTCCGAAGCTAGGGACAACAGATGACAAGGAAAGGAGAGCTGCCGTGACTGCAGTTATCTGAATGTCATGTCTACTCTGGGAGGAGCTGGTTTCCACACAGAGCTGTGCACAAGGTTCCCTTTGTCTATCCACATTTGAAACTCATGGATGGGCCAACAAGATGGCTTACTGGGTAACAGCACTTGCTGCCAAACCCAGGAATCGTCCTGGGACCAAGATGATAAGAAGGAGAACACTGACTCCCCCAAGCTGTCTTCCAACCTCTACCTATGAGCTGCACTAAACACACACACACACACAGAAAGAACACAAAAGGGCATTAAATAAAAATTAAGATCCACTGATTTGTGCTTTATTCCAAATGTTCCAAGCACAACAAAGATGTCACAGTACAATGTCAGGCTGAATATATGCTTTCTAGGCAGATGAGAACCCCCCCCCAACAAACCCACACCCTCATTTTATTTTTTTGAGACAGGATCATACTATGTAGACGACCAGGCTGGCCTTGAACTGACAGAGATCCTCCTACCTCTGCCTCCTGAGTGCTGGGATCAAAGGCATGTACCACCACACCCAGCTCTAAGGATGTCTCATCTTAAAAACTGATGAGGAACTGACCAAGAAGAGAAGCAATGCTAGAACCTGAGCACTCACCTGCTTGTTCCTTCCTGGCAATGAAGACACAAGTTGGAAAACTGCAACCCTCCCGGAGGCAGTGCCTGCTGCCACAAGGTCATCAAAGCAGCTTAGCAGCTTCACCACAGTGATAGACTCTGTCTTCCCCTAAATGAAGACACATCACAAAGAAATAATTAGTGAGCTGAGCAGTGGTAGCACAAGCCTTTAATCCCAGCACTAGGAAGGCAGAGGCAGGCAAATCTCTGTGAGTTCAAGGCCAACCTGGTCTACAGAGTGAGCTCCAGGACTACAGCTGGGGCTACACCGAGAAATCCTGTCTTGAAAAACAAAACAACAACAAAAAAAGTGACACTTAAAATGGAAAAATAAAAAGCACCTGTAAAGCAGGAACCATGAAAGTAGGTTCCTGAGCTGCAGCACATAAGCTCCTGACTGGAAATGTGTTAGAAAGACAAATCTTTCTAAGATTCCACCTTTTTAAAATTATTATTATAATAACAACATATACAGAGCCCATTATTACCATTTTGTGTACATTTTGATATACAGTATACCTGTAATATCTAGCCATCCATCATCCTCCATTTCTAGAGTCATTTTCATCTTGTAAATGGAAACTTTATACCACCAAACAATAAGCCCCTTCGCCTGCCAAACCACTCCCACCCAGCTCCTGGCACCTTCATTCGACTTAGCCCTCCATGAGCCCAAAGGCCTCATTGTTTGTTTGTCTTTTTCTGATTGTCACATGCTACCTAACATAGTGTCCGTTAAGATCACGAAGCATGCTGTGACATCCATCAGAATTTCCTTCATTTCATTCTTCTACATAGCCATATGCAGTTTTCTTACTCATTAATCTTTTGTTTTGTTGTCATGGATAGTCTTATTTTTGAGACAGGGTCTCTCTATACTACCTAGGATGACCTTAAACAAACTGCCCATTCTCCTGCTTCAGCTTCCCACATGCTGGGATTATTGCACATTTGCCACATGCCTAGCTTTATTCACTCCTGTTTTAATAAATTATTGCTTCAAAGTCGTCACAAAAAGCTAAGAGTTTCCTTAGAGCATTTTCACACATACTTATCACTTTACCATCTTTTTTTTGTTCTCTCCCCTCCCCTCCTTCCTCCCAGATACCCTTCTTGGCACTTTTAAGCCACTGGTATTCCATTACCCTGTCTGTCTGTCTGCCTACCTGTCTTTGTTTTGTTTTAAGGCATGATTTCACTAGCTGTAAGGCAGTAGTCCTAGCTGACCTGGAATCCACTATGTGGACCATGCTAGCCTCGAACTCAAAGAGATGCACCTCCCTCCATACCCAGCTATCGTGATGAGTTCCATATTCACTCATTTTTTAAACAAAGATTTGTTTCTCACTTTAGTCACTGTAAATAATGCTATGAAGAATGTACAACTATCTCTTTCAAGACAGGTGTGACAGTGCATGTCTATAATTCTGTAATTCACAGCATGAACTTACTTATTTGTAATTTTTATATGAGACAATCACATGCCTGAGTGGCAGCTGAGCTAGTCAGCCTTATCTGAACCACTAGAATGCACTGCTCAGGCTAGGCCACCCAATAGGCCACCATGAGCAGGGGGCAGCGTCAGCTCTCCTCTCATGGCCTTGGGGCCAGCTCACCTCCACCATGCCTCCAGAGCCAGCTCCACTGTGCTTCCCAGTCAAGGTGTGAGGGACCACTCTCCCAAGCGCTGCAAGCCTATGAAGGGCTAGGCCAGCTCTCACACTCTCACACCCTCATGACTGGCTCACCTGTACTTTCGTCATCAGGGCCAGGCACACTGTGTTGCCTGGGAGAGGTTCACAGCCCGCTCTCCTGAGTGCTACAGCCAGTAAGGGGAAAGGGCCAGCTCTCCCACCTACTGTAGGTAGCCTTATCCCCTCACCCATGACACCTCATGCCAGACAAATGGCAGGGCCAGCTGACCTACTCTCTCACCCTCAGAGGTTGGCTCACCTGCACCCCCTCCACCAGGGCCAGTTTTACTGTGCTGCCCAGATGAGGTACAGGGCCCTTGCTCCCAAGTGTTGCAGCCAGTGAAGGACAGGGCTAGCTCACCGCTCTCAGGACCTCAGGGCCAGTTCTCCCAACTGCTGCAGGTGGTGAAGGGGAAAGCAGGAGATGGCATCATCCCCATACCCATGCCACCTCACAGCAGATGAGTGGCAGGGCCAGCTCTCCTGTGCTCTCACACTAGGGGTTAGCTCACCTGTGCCCCCTCGACCATGACTGGCCCTGCTGCACTGCCCAGTTGAGGTGCAGAGCCCTCACTCCCAAGCTCATGGCCCTGTGGGCAGCTTTCCTGACCACTGAGTGGTGGAGTCGGTCAACTCACCCAGACCCTGCCACAAGGGGTAGCTTCACTAGGCTGCCTGGCCAAGGCACAGAGCCTGTTCTCTGCAGAGATGGGGCCAGTGCTCCAGAGCACTGCATATAGTGAGAAGAGGTGCCAGTTATGCACAACTTGGGGACATCCATGTGGTCCCTTGCAGCTGCCTTGAACACACAGAGATCCTCCTGCCTCTGCCTCCTGAGTGCTGGGAGTAATGTGCACCACCATTGCCTGGCTTGCTTGGTAATTAATTTACCTTATTAGTCTTTTGTTTGTATATTACGGTTTCCAATTTCATGTTTTTGTGGTGTGTAAGGGTCTCTGTGTATATTCTTTTTTGTACTTTTCCTTTTTTTATTTTGTTTTATTCTGGTTTTTTAAATTTTATTTTATTTGTCTGTTTTCTAAAGAGAGAGGAAGAAAGTGTGGAATTGGATGAGTAGGTGAGAAGAATTTGGGAGGACATGAGAAAGGAGAAATCGTAATCAGAATATATTGTATGAAAAAATGTATTTTCAAAAGATAAAGATTTTACTTTTAAATTTTATGTATATGTTTGGTGTGTATGCGCATGTGAATACAGAAAACTTTGAAGGCCAGAAGAGGGTTTGGATGCCCTGAAACTGGACTTGCAGGTGGTTATGAGCTACCTCGTGTCGTGCTGAGAACCAGACACAGGTCCTCTGCAAGAGCGGTACACACTTTTAAATGCTGAGCCAATTCTATAAAGACCCTGGAAGTCATACCAGCTTTTCACAGGGCAAGGGGTGAGACGTGGGTATCTTCTATTGTGCTAAGGACTAAAATTGACCAAAACCTACACATTTTACCATCAAGCTATCTCTAGAAGTCACAAGCGAATAGGCTTGAGTTCCAAATCAGTTTCAATAGACACGTTCTGCACCAGCAACTTCTAGCAAGGAGAGAGCAGGTCTGGTGCTCTCCTACCACTCCACCACCTTCCCCAAAACCTCCCTTTCCATGTTAAGTGCTTGTTTTATTTTGCTTTGTTTTTGTTTTGTTGTTGTTGTTTTGACACAGGGTTTTTCTGTGAAACTGCTTTGGTTGTCCTAGAATCCACTTTGTAGACCATCTGCCTCTGCCTCCCAAGTCCTGGGATTAAAGGCATGCACCAGCACCACCATGCCTGGCCCATTCTAAATTCCTTTTTTTCCCCCCCTTCAAATATATATGTGTGTGTGTGTGTGTATGTATGTGTATGTGTGTGTATATATATATATATATATATATATATATATATATTCACTTTATATCCTGATTGCAGCCCCTTCTAAATTCATTTTCAAAATAACAAGATTTACAGAACTCATTTCTAATGAAAGAAATGCTAATTAATCATGAATAAACTGAGCTCTTACCGAGAGAACGAAAGGCCAGAAGTAGTAGTGCACATTAATCCCAGCACTTGGAGGCAAAAGCAAAGGGCAAACTGTGAGTTTGAGGCCAGCCTAATCTACATGTTGAGTTCCAGGATAGCCAGGACTATACAGAGAGACCATGTCTCAAAAACCCAAGGGAGTGAGAATATGACAAAGTTGTTTTGACAACTTATCATTATTTCTCAAATAATAATAATATAGAAACAAAAGTCTGAAGTCAGAAGAGTACAACCCAGAGTCAAGACCAACTTGATTCTCAGTGTGGACAAGCACAGAGCCACTGAGAGGTGATGCTTGTCTTGTATCAACCAGGTTTGTCCAGTTAATTAAACACTATATCAAAAAAGGATTTACAAACTGATTCCTGGCATGTTTGGTTTTTAGATCAATAATACTATTAACTATCACTGACTCAAGTTTCATGTGAGTTTACTAAAATCATGGCATAGCAGGAAGTATTCATGCTTGAAGTTTCCCCTTCTGATAAACCCTTTTAATTTCTGACAGTAATTTCTACAGCAATCAGCCTGCCAATATGTAAGAATACCCTACATATCCTAGGCACCAAGTGAACCTATAGTTAACCAAAGTAGGCCATAGTCCTGGCCCTCCTGTAGATTAGCTATGAGACATGCACATGAAAAAAGCTGCCTACAGCAACTGGGGGTGGCACCAACGGCTCACTTTCATAAGGCACTTCATAGTTTTTGGGTATTTTCATGGGCTATAAATAAATCCAAATACAGGTTAACAAATCTGGATCTTAAGCAATAAGAAACAGAGGGATCCCTTGAAGATTCTTGATCTTGCTAGTGTTACCAGTCAGGTCTTTCTTGACTATGGCTAGAAGCAGAAGCCAGGAACAAGGAAGTGGGGCTAGGCAGGAAGACCAGCTTGAGTCTGCTGCAATAGTTCAGGCCAAAGTTAGTAAAAGCCAAGTCTAGCAAACCATCAATAAAATGGGTCCCCAAAGCAGTAAAGTCACAATGAAGGCAAACTCCATCGAGAACTTGTTGGGACAGGAAAGGCAATATAACAGACAGCAGCTATTTGTTTGTTTGTTTTTCAAGACAGGGTTTCTCTGTGTAGCCCTGGCTGTCCTGAAACTCATCTGTAGACCAGGCTGGCATCAAACTCAGAGATCTGCCTATCTTTGCCTCCCAAGACCCAGGATTAAAGGCCTGAGCCACTGTGGCTACCACCACCACACTTCTTTTTTTCTTTTCTTCTCTTTCTTTTTAAGGTAACATCTCTATATGTAGTCCTGGCTAGCCTAGAACTCATGCTCACTATGTTGGCCAGGCTGACCACGAACTCATAAAAGCCCTGCCTGCCTCTACCTCCTGAGCGTTGGTTTTAAAGGCATGAACCAGTACCATGCATGGAGATAACCTAGAACCCCTGCACAGACGTAGCCCAAGGCAGTTCAGTATCCAAGTGGGTTCCATAGTAATGGGAAGAGGGACTGCTTCTGACATGAACTGATTGGCCTGCTCTTTGATCACCTCCCCCTGAGTGGGGAGCAGCCTTACCAGGCCACAGAGGAAGACAATGCAACCACTCCTGATGAGACCTAACAGACTAGGATCAGAAGGAAGAAAAAGAAACCCTCTCCTACCAGTGGACTTGGAAAGTGGAATGTGTGGAGAAGGGGGAGGAAGAAAGGGGTTGGGAGGGGAGGGGGGAACTGGAGGGGGGATACAAAGTAAATAAAGTATAATTAAAAAAAAAAAAAAAAGGCATGAACCATCATGCCCAGCTTCAGCAACTTTCTTTACTGTGTGTTTTCTGTGTCAGGCAACTTGCTAAGCACTGTATCCGCATTACTGAATCTACAATCTACCTATGAAGAGAGATGCTTTAGCCATCTTTGTGTTATAAATGAGGGGCTAAGGAAGTCAGAATCAAGTCAGGGTCCACATGCAAGTATGACAGTCTTTAGGAGTAGCTCCAGTTCAGCTCTGGGCCTTCTCTGAATGAATTCAAAGATCTTGCTGATAGATAGTTTGCTAGGTGTGTGAAGAGGACAAATATGTATAAGCTTGAGTTAATATTATTTAATTATTAATAAATGCCACAGTTTCTTTTTTCTTTTGTTGTTTTTTGTTTTGTTTTGTTTTGTTTTTTCTTCAAGACAGGGTTGCTCTGTATAGCCTTTGCTGTCCTTTGGCAAGAAACAAAACCTCCTGAAACAGAAATATAGTTATCAAAAAGTGTTAACGAAGCCTGGCAAGAATGTTCGAATTGGTAATTCCAGTACTCAGGAGGCTGATCCAGTACTGCAGTTAGTTCAAAGCCAGCCTGAACAACAGAGTGAGACCTTGTCTCAAAAACAAAGATTTCATTTGAAAGGTGTCTGGACTGGTTTTCTGGACTTACACCAAAGCATTAGGCTGGCACCACCCACCTTCTCAGGCACCGTGGCAGGCTGCTTTTCCTTTATACATGGATAAAACCACATCAGGAGAAAGTGCTCTTTGTGAGCTGGCTCATGAGAACTGTGAGGTTGGACAAAGCTTTCATTATGAGCTTTGTGTGATGAGCCAAAGCTTAACAAACTTCAGCAGAACCTGCTGGCATATCAAATGCCTAGTAAATGCAAAATATTCTGAAATAGTTAAGAAGGCCACATAAGATACGAATTCTTAAGAATTGCTTCTTTTTCCTTTTATGCTAACAAAGAACAACTGTTAAGAGTTTTCACACACTTTTTAGTGAACTGGAGGTACAAAGGCTTCTGCTACCTCTGACAACTTCCTTAACTCTCCACCACAAAATGTAGCAAGGTGTGATGCCTGGGCTGAAGGAGAGAACACAGTCTTGACAGAGAAGAGGCTATACACAAGAGGAGGAGGCAAATGACTCAGGAAGGGAGACAGCCAGCCAGCATCAGCCTAGCTGTCAAGTGACAGGAAACAATCCCCTATCTGCTGGGGGCTAAACTCAGTGACTCTTGCAAGCCAGGCAAGCACTCCACCACCAAGCTACTCCCCACAAACCTAATACTTAAATGCTGACAAAACCGTGTGAAGTGAAGCAGGATCTAGTCTCCTTTCCCTTCTATGTTCATATCCAATTGTTGCAGGCCATTCACTGGAAAACATCTTGCAGTATATCTTGCCCAGCACTGACTCCAGCACAATCCAAAAGCCAACATGATGTCTGATAGGTTTTAGAGTATTTCAGGTTTTGGATTTTTAGACTGAGGACACTCAAAGAGTAAAGTCTAGACAAATAGTCCAAAATCCAAAAACTTGAAAAGTAGAACCAGACTGAGCACTGTGGCACACAACTCCCAGCACTCAGGGAGGCACAAGCAGGTGGATCTCTGCTTTTAAGGCCAGCCTGGTCTACAAAGCAAGTCTAGAACACCAAGTCTACACTGAGAACCCTGTCTTGACAAACCAATAAAGGAAGGAAGGAAGGAAGGAAGGAAGGAAGGAAGGAAGGAAGGAAGGAGGAAAGGGAAGGAAGAAAGGAAGGAAGAAAAGAGAAAAAGAAAAGAAAGAGAGAAAAAAAGAAAAAGAAAGAAAGAAAGAAAGAAAGAAAGAAAGAAAGAAAGAAAGAAAGAAAGAAAGAAAGAAAAAGAGAGAAAGAAAAAGAGAGAAAGAAAAAAGTGTGGGGATGGAGACATGGCTCAGAGGTTAAGAGCACTGTCTGCTCTTCCAGAGGTCCTGAGTTCAATTCCCAGCAACCACATGGTGGCCACAACCATCTATACTGGGGTCTGATGCCCTCTTCTGGCATGCAGGTGCACATGTCAGAGCACTCCTATCTATAAAATGAATTTTAAAAAATCAGTCCTTCACTAAGTAATAAAAAGTGGACTCAATTTTGGTCTCAAACATTTCAGACAGGTGACCCCAGCCCTAATCTGTCCAGTGACTCCAGTGCACACATATATTACAGTTGTCCCGCCACTTGGCTCTATGTGGGTGATCTGTGCATCGGCCCTTGTTTGTGCTAATGCTACTCTGACTTAGTTACTGAAGTCTCGTGAATTTGTCTCCCAGGAGATCACTGTCTCCTATCTGGCTCTTTTGCACCAATGTGCAATTTAGTCATTATAGTTTCACCTCCTTTAAAATCAACTTGTTAATTTCCATGAAAAACAAATATGGGGCTGGGCCGTGGTGGTGTACACCACTTTAATCCCAGCACTCAGGAGGCAGAGGCAGATGGATCTCTGTAAATTCAATCTACAGATCGAGTTCCAGGACAGCCAGGGCTACACAGAGAAACCCTGTCTTAAAACAAAACAAAAGAAAATCAAACCAAACAAAAAAGAAATAAAGAATTAAAAAAAAAAAAAAGTCAACGCTGGGCACAGTGGTATATGCCTGTAACTCCAGCACTTGGGGAGGTAGAGGCAGGCAGCTATCTGGACAGCCTGGTTCACAAAGCAAGTCCAGGACAGCCAAAGCTACAAAGCAGAGAAACCCTGTCTCAGGGAAAAGGAAAAAAGGAAAAAAAAAAAAAAAAAAAAAGAAGCAAGAACAAAACCAAAATCAAACTATTAAAAAAAAAAAAAAGGAGAAGAAGAATAACAAAACAAATGTGTGGAGGGAGATCAGGGCTAAGGATACAGCTCAAGTGGTAGAGTGCTTACTTGACACACACAGAGAACTAGGTCTGCTCCCCAGAAGCACATAAGCCAGGTACAGTGGCATGTAGCTGTGATCCCAGCAATTGGCAGGTACAGGAAGGAGGATCAGAAGTTAAGATACCCTTGACTGCACATTGAATCTACTTAAGACCCTCTCTGAAAAAGAAAAATAAGTTTCACATGGGCACTCATACATAAATTTCAGACTAAACTGAACTAGGGGAATGAGAGATGTCTCAGAGGTTAAGAACACTGGATGCTCTTCCAGAAAACCTGGGTTCATTTCTCAGCACCCACAAGGCAGCTCACAACCATCTATAACTCCAGTTCAAGGGAATCCAATATGAGAATGAATCAAGACAGATAAACCAGGCCCCCTCAGACCTTGCCCACAGTGGCTTTAAACACATATCAATCTTCCTGTCTTAGACAGGAAACTAAAGGCAAGAGCCGCCATTTTCAACTAATATGTATTTCTTACTATTAAAATTATTTTAAAATTAAATACCTAGCCATCAATGAGTTGAAGCATCCATGGTAAGGACACGTGGGGGTTTCGATACTACCAACATATCAATGAACAGACACCATAGGCAGGGGCTATCACCACATCCAGGGACTACATCCACAGAGAAAGGCAAGAGAAGACATTAGACAAGCACACCAATAGCTGCATGGAGAGACAAACTTCTGCATCATTCTAGAAACAAAATCAGATTAAAGTCAATGAAACACTCATCCCTTTCTGAACCCTGGCTCTTCCAATTAAAAACCACGATGGCCATGCGCAGGCCCAGGCCCTTTCCACTCCCCCTGCTAGCATGGGCCACTACAGGAAGAGCCGCAGAGTGCGCTGGGCATGCTCACCAAATCTTTGTAAGTGTCGTGTTCTCAGCAACATGTTCCCCGAACCTCCCACCAACTGCTACCACCTTTCTTGGCACCCATTAACTCTTGTCTGGTTTATTCTGCTTTGTTGCTTGATTTATCTCTTTTTCACATAGATGCTAGGGACTGAACTCAGATCCTCATGCTTTTCAGGAAATACTTTACCAACTTCCCAGTCCCCAAATCTAACTTTTTGCTTTGTTTTGTTTTTTTGAGACAGGGTTTCTCTGTATAGACGTGGCTGTCCTGGACTCTTTTTGTAGACCAGGCTGGCCTGGAACTCAGAGATCCACATGCCTCTGCCTCCCAGAGTGCTAGGATTACAGGTGTGTGCCACCACGCCCAGTTTCTTTTGTTTGTTTGTTTTTGAAGCTCGAAGTTCTTCCACAAAGGCAGATACTGCCCACAGTGTTCTCTACACAGCCCTAGGACCTGACATGAGAGAGAATACTGACTCCAAAGATACCTGCTGACTGAATTTACTGGGAAAACAAATATGGAGACATTGTGGGACTGAGAGCTGGGAATGTCCTTTGGGTATCACGCCATGCTTCTGCCTGAAGGCAAGTTGATGAAACTGCAACAAGCTTAAGACTAAGCAAAGAGACATCATATACTTAGGGTCAAATCTAAGAAACTCTGGTCTGTCCTCATCTGTTTAGTCAGTGCTTATACATATCCTAGCCATGTATCCAACAAATTTATAACATATTTGTACTTGTTATTAGCACCTTGTAACATTTTCTTCATGCTTTTTGGTAGTAAGTAGGAAAAAAAATTCTTGTGTTTCCATTTGCTCCCCCCCACTCAATGCAGAAGGGCTGGATACCAAAGGCACTAATGTCAAAAGCACACACTAGCTATATTCACTATCTTAAAGGTCTGCTTCCTTCTTTAAGAACATAATTTCATTTTACAAGACAAGCATGAAGACCTGAGTTTAAGTCCCTAGCACCCACATTAAAAAATGCAGGTATGTTTGTATGTCCCTGTAACCCCAGCATTGGGGGACTGAGACAGATGGAATCTGGGACTTCAATGGTCAGCTAGCCTAGGCAGATTGGCAAGTGCCTGGCTCAGTAAGAGACCAGTGCGGCAACAGAGCAAGAGAGACAGGAAGATGACTGACTGATGGTCTCTTATGGCCTCTGTCTAGGTGCTCTTTATCTGACCTAGGTGATTACCTGGGGGGGGGTATGTATCAAGTTGTATACTTTGTGTAAGTTATATTTAAATGAAAAAGCAATAGGTGCAGTCCAACTTAAACTTGTGGAGGCACATTTCATAATCTTGGTGAATGTCCCAAATGTATTTGTAAACAATGTATATCCAGTTGGAATGGTGCTATTGCCCTAATTCAAGCACTTGAAGGCAGAGGCAGGCTGACTTCTGTGAGCTCAAGGCCAGCCTGGTCTACACAGTTGAGTTTTAGACTAGCCAAGACTGCAGAATGAGATTCTGTTTGTTTTGCTGTGTATGCAGCTCTATAGATGTCAATTAGGTGAAGCTGGCTGACAATGAGTGCTTAGTTCTTCTATAGTCTCATTTTTCTAGCTCCTACTTTTATTACTGAGAGACTCAAGGTCTTTTGTAAATACTGACTTGTTCTGTTTCTTCCTTCATATATGGTGAAGCTGTGATTAGGGACAGACACACTTAAGACTCCTGTCTTCTTTGACAATCAACTATGTTATCATTATTTAACATCTCCTTTTACCCTAGTTATCTCTTTGCTTAGAAGACAATCTTGATATTAACACATCTCTTCTTTCTACTGGTTAGCACTTACATGATGTATCTTCACTCGGTTTTTCTTGCTGAAACAAGGTTTCACATACCTCAGGCAAGCCTGAAACTTGCTATGTAGTCAAAGCTGGCCTTGAATTCTGATCCTGATACTTCCACCTCTCATATGCTGAAATTAGAGGCATGTGCCACCACCACAGTGCCCAGATTCCACCTTTTCTCTTTTTTTTTTTAAACCAGGGTCTTGAGGGCTGGAGAGATGGCTCAGGGGTTAAGAATACTGGCTTCTCTTCCAGAGGACCTGAGTTCAATTCCCAGCACCCACATGGCAGCTAACAACTGTAACTCCAGTTCCAGGGGATCTGATAACCTCACACAGACACATACAGGCAAAACACCAATGCACATAAAAAAAAAATAATAATAAAATAAATTTTAAAAAATTCAGGGTCTTGCTATATAAAACCCTGGCTGAACTGGAACTCATTATATCTGCTTCGATCATCCTCTGTCTTAGGGTTTCTACTGTTGTAATTAAGCATCATGACCTTGGGAAGAAAAGGATTTATTTCAGCTCACATATCCCTATTACAGTCCATCATGGAAGAAAGCCAGGGTAGGTAAACAAGGCAGGAACCTGGAGACAGGACTGATGCAGAAGCCATGGAAGAGCACTTAATCAGTTCACTTTCTTTTTTGTTTTTAGGATTTATTTATTATTTATATAGCCTTCTTCCTATATGGGCGTCTGCAGGCCAGAAGAGAACAGCACATCTTATTACAGATGTTTATGAGCCACCATGTTGTTGCTGGGAATTGAACTCAGGACCTTTGAAAGAACAGCCAGTGCTCATAACCTCTGAGCCATGTCTCCAGCCCTCAGTCCACTTTCTTATTGTGCCTAGGACTACTACCCAATAGGTGGCACTGCCCACAGTGAACTGGGGCCAACACCAATCAAAAAATGTACCACAAGCTTACCCACAGGCCAATCTAATAAGTGCATTTGCTCAGCTGAGGCTCCTTCTTTCAGAATGACTCTAGCTTATATGAAGTTGACATGAAACTAGCCAGCACACTCTTTAACTTATTTTCTAAGACAAGATCTCCAGCTGAACCTGGAGCTCACCTTTTCAGCTACATTAACTGGCAAGCCTCCAGGATCCCTCTATCTCTGCCCCTCAATGCTGGAGTTAGAGGCTTTCTTCTCTCGTGTGTGTGTACTGCTGTGGACCAATTCAGATCCTCCCCCTTATTCAGTAAATACTCTACCCACTAAGCTATCTCCCCAGACCTATCTTTTTACTTTAACTTTCTTACATCATTACATTTTAATTAAATTTAAGACAAATCCTTTTTGTTTGTATAAAATGGTATGTATGTGTTGCGTGTGGTGTATGTACCTGTTAGTATAAATGTGTGCTCATGGATATGCATATGCATTTGTGTGTGTGCATGCATTCAAAGGTTCAGAGACCTTGGGTCTTTCCTCAGTTGCTTTAAAAAAAAAAAAAAGTTTTGGTTGGTGCCCTCTTCTGGTGTGTAGGCATACATGCAGGCAGAATACTGTATATACATAATAAATAAATCTTTTTTTAAGTTTTGGGGATGGAGAGATGGCCCAGAAGTTAAAAACACTGGCTGCTCTTCCAGGGGTCCTGAGTTCAATTCCCAACAACCTCATGGTGGTTCACAACCATCTATCATGAGATCTGGTGCCCTCTTGTGGCATGCAGGTGTACATGCAGACAGAACATTGTATATGTAATAAATATACCTTTAAATTAAAAGTTTTCCATTTACTTATTTAGTGTGTGTGTGTGTGTGTGTGTGTGTGTGAGCACATCCCATGGTACACACATGGAGGTCCAAGGACAACTTGTGGAAACTAGATCTCTCCTTCCACTACACAAGTTCCAAGTAACAAATGCCTTTACCTGATTACCTGATGAGCCATTTTGACAGCTCATCATCTTTGTTTTCAGCAAGGTTTCTCACTAAAGTGAACCTCATCAATTTGGGTAGCTGCTGACCAATAGGCTTCAGGGATCACATACGTGCACGCGCACACACGCGCACACACACACACACACACACACACACACACACACACACTGAGGTAACAGACACATGCTTTTGCACCTGGCTTTCATCATCTGACAATTTATGTCTTTTAGATGTATTTGAATCATTTGTACTTAATATAACTACTGGTATATGTAGATTTTTTTAAACTGTTGCTCAAGAGGTTACAGTACATACATATTTCTGTGTGTGTGTGTGTGTGTGTGTGTGTGTGTGTAAAAGAGAGAACCAAACCCAGGATCTTATACATGTTAAGCATGTGCTCTATACCACTGTGCTGTATCCCTAACTCATATACTTTCAGAGTTCACCTCTGTATATAGACTCTATGAACCTTAGCCCATAGAGCATCCTACTCATGTTATAATGTCTCTCATATGAACATCTACACACAATGAAAACTCAACAGGTATGCTTCCTGCTTTCAACTGTCAAGTATAAATTAAAGGGCACAAATAATAAGTTTTTATTTCTCTAAGAATTTCCTATAACTTTTCATTCATTCCTGATGCTGTGTTCTCTCTGTGTGAAGAATTTCCTTAAACAAAAACTTCAGAGCAGATATTGACAATCACTGTTCTGTTCTCCTTCATCTAAGAATGCTTAGTTTTTCACGCCTCTTTTTCCTTCTCCTCTTCTATCTATCTCTCTATCTCTCTATTTTAGACAAGATCTTGCTGGGTAACCCCGGCTGGCCTGGAACTTGCTATGTAGACCTAGTTGGCCTCAAATTTATAATCCTCCTACCTCAGCCTCCTCAAGTGCTAGTATCACAGGCTTTTAACCACCTGGATTTAACTTTTTGTTGTTGTTGTTGTTTTGTTTGTTTTTTGAGAGTCTCACTTTGTAGCTGAGATTAAAAAACTCACAGCAATCTGCCTGTCTAGGTTCTCAAGCGCTGGCATCCCAGGTGTGAGCCATGATGCCCAGCTCCACCTGACTTGTAATAGGCACTTTGAAGGCTGGGCAGTCCTTGGAAGTTTTGTTTGAGAGAGGTCTTAGCCAAGTGTGGTGGCACATGCCTGTAATCCCAGCACTCCGGGAGGCAGGGACAGGCAGATCTCTTTGAGTTCAAGGCCAGCTTGGTCTACAAATCAAGTCAAGGACAGCCAAGGCTACACACACACACAAAAAAAAAAACCTATTTGAAAAAAATTAAAGAGAAAGAGAGGTCTCGCTGTGTTTGGTCTTAAACTTAAAGACTCAAGTGATCCTGTTACCATATTCTCTCAAGTATCAGAGACAACAAGTGTGTACTCCCATCCCCAGCTGGTAGTTCTTTCAGAATATGTGGTACTGTCTTCTGCAGTCATTCAAACCACCATCCCTACAGGTAATAGGTTACCATTTTTCTAGTTATCTTAGAGTTCTTCTTTCTGTTTTGTTTGTTCTGTTTGAGACAGGGTCTCTCTACATAGGCCTGGCTGCCCTGGGCCTCACTATGTAGACCAGGCTGGCCTCGAGTTCAGAGATCCGCCTGCTTCTGCCTTACCTGTGCTGCTATTATAGGCATGTACCACCACACCCAGCCTAAGAGTTTTTCTTATCCTTACCAGTTTGGTTCTTAGATCTCTGACAATAACTCCTTCAATTTATCTAGGGTTCATTTTTCATTCATAAGTCTTCCTTGTTAAGTGTGTGAAGATGTGAGAAATTTTTGATATATTAAATTTGTAATTACAGTTTAAAGACTAATTATAATGATCTTCAATGTTTTAAGAACTTGAGCTGTCAAACCTGTAAAATATAATAAAAAAAAAAAAATAGTAATAGGAGATGGGCATGGTGGTGCTTGCCAACAATCCCAGACTTGAAGAGGTTGATGTAGGAGGGTCACAGGTTCAGGTTTGAGGCCAGTTTAAGCTACAGCATGAATTCCAGTCCAGGCTGGGCTACATCAAGATGGTATCTTGAACTGCCTAACTGCCTACCTACTTACCTACATATCTAAAAACAAGAATAGCAATTTTTAAGCTATTTAACGTATATGTGTATACGTGTTTTCCTACATGTCCATATGTGTGCCATGTGTGTGCCTGGTTTCCCTGGGAGTTCAGAAGAAAGCATCAGATTCCTGGAACTATTAGAGATGGTTGTGCGCCATGATGTGGGTGGTGTAAACCAAACCCTGACCCTCGACAAAAGGTCTTAGCTGCTAAGCCAACTCTCTAGCCCCACAGTTTTTGTGTTGTAGTTTCAGTGCTGAGGGCTGAATCCAATGGCTGAGGCACCTGCTGGGCAAGCACTCCACTGCTGAGCTATATCCCCAATCTCAAACAAGATGATTCACACAGACTAGATACTCAGTCCAGTTCAAACGCTAGTGCTGCCATTTACTGAGTGCCCAACTGCAGATGACTTACTTACGCGTTCTGTGCGTCAGTGTCCCCCTAACCAATGTAAATGATAACTGCATCTACCTCACAGGGCTTGTGACAATAAAATGAGTTTGTGGATGTAGGGTTTATTAATAGTGCCTGCCATAGCAGGGGTCACATGAATGCTAGTCATTTTTGTTATTTTTAAATAAACACAGAAACCTAGAGATATAGCTCAGCAGTACAGTGCTTGCTAGCATGCACAAGGCCCTGGGTTTAATCTCAGCACCCCAGAAAAAGGAGCTGCTGGTGAGGTAGCACCACAGCTAATGGGGCTTTTCACCAAGTCTGATAACATGAAATCAATACCCTGGACCCACGGGGAGAGAGAACTGACTCCGGCACTGTTCTCTGGCCTCCACACTCGCGCACACACACATACACACATACAAATAAATAAGTAAGTTAATAAATAAATGTAATTTAAAATTTTTTAAAAATTTATAAAAGCAGGGTTGGGGATTTAGCTCAGTGGTAGAGTGCTTGCCTAGCAAGCGCAAGGCCCTGGGTTCGGTCCTCAGCTCTGGAAAAAAAAAAAAAAAAAAAAGACAAAAATTTATAAAAGCAGAGATTCATTTAAGTTAGTTTTAAAAAACTAATTTTTGTCTGAGCAGTGGTGGCACGTCTTTAATCTCAGCACTCAGGAGGCAGAGGCAGATAGATGGATCTCTGTAAGTTCCAGGACAACCAGGACTACACAGAGAAACACTGTCTCAAAAAACAACTAATTCTAAATCAAAATTGTAATACTTATGTTGATTAAAACACACGTTTTATATTCTAAACACAAAATCCTTGTCTTAGTCCATAAAAGCCCACCAAACACAGAGAGCCACAAGGCTACTTGGTAATAAACTCAGTGTCATTAAAGCTACATATTCACCTCAAGTGTCTGAAATCTTGTTAAGACTGAGTCCTGAGTTCTAGGCGCTAGCCTGGGCTACATACAGAGTATTTTTGTTTTGGTTTGGTTTTAGTTTTTAGGATTAAAGCTATGACCAGGTGTAGTGGCACACTTGCCTATAATCCCAGCACTTGGGAAGCCAGCCTGATCTACAGGAGTTCCAAGACAGCCAGGTGGTTATACAAATAAATCCTGTCTCAAAACAAACAAATAAAGCTATACATTTAGTAGGATACAGATGCTGATTAAATGGTGCCAGCCTGCCATAACAGGCCTTCCACATCCCCATCCAGACCTACAGCACTCAGAGTTGACATGTGAAGATCAGGAGCTACGTATGTAGAAGTCCCCTTATCTAAGATATGCATAATCTGGGAATATGTCAACGATGACCATAAATCCTTTTCAGAATAATCTCAAGAGGATAGAGATCAGTCAAGATACTAAGAAACAAAGAGCAAACAAAGTCTGCTAGTAATTGGTAATTAAAAAAAATTATCTAATTTTATTCTATGTGTTTTAGTGTGAAGGTGTCAGATCCCTTGGAGTTGGAGTTACACATAGTCGTAAGCTGCCATGTGCTAACTGGGAATTGAACCCAGGTCCTTTGGAAGGGCAGATGGTGCTCTTAACCACTAGGCCATCTCTCTAGCCCATAACTGGTAGTTTTTAAATGTTATTTTTAAGAGATGAGAGATTTCTGGATAGAGAGATGGGGAAGAAAACCAGCAACATTTAGTTACTTACTACTCAGCCGGTTGAGAGAAGTATGAAGCCAGAGCCTAAAGGTCAAAGGTCAAGTACCCTGTGTTGACCAGTTAGAGCACCAACAGGTGAAATAGCAGCTGCAGCTGGTACACACTCAGATGCAAAGAAAAGCAAGACTTACTTCAAAGTTGTACTTCTTCATCTGGTTGAGGTGTCGGCAGTACAAGTAGAGCATGCCGATGCTGCTGCCCACGGCAATGTAGTCCCCGTTGGTGTCCAGGGCTGTGAGGTAGACCACAATAGAGCGGAAGCCCCTCTGGATCTTTGTGGGAATGGCGTTGAGGAGATAGTACAAAGGGCAAAATTCTCGGAACGTCACAGGCTCTGACAGCGATGCCATGGTTGAGATTTCCACAGATGTTCTTCAGACAGAAGGAATGTTTATTCGTCATCTAGGGAAACCTGCAGGCTACAGAACACAGTATTGTAACTCTTTCAATGCCTAGTCATGCCAAAAAGTAGTAATGTTTAGCAGTGGGAACACAGTATTTTCAGGCAGGCAAGAATTACAGATGGAGGGGTTGAAGAGACAGCTTACTGGCTAAAAGCATGATAATGCTCTTGCAGAGTAGACAAGTTTGGTTCCCATGTGAGACAGCCCACGACCTCCTGTAACTCTAGCTCACAGGATCTCATGCCCTCTTCTGGCCACCACCCACACCACACTCACATGCAGGCACATCACATACTTTAAAAGAAACTGGGGTGACAGAGATGGCTCAGTGGTTAAGAGCACTGGCTGTTCTTCCAGGACTCAGGTTCAATACTCAGCACCCTCAACTTGGCTCACACTCATCTGTAACTCCAGTTCCAGGGCATCAAAGCTCTCTTTTGGCCTCTGTGGGCAAAGCATGCACATGGTGCAGGCTTACATGCAGGCAAAACCCATACATAGGAAATACTAATAAAATAATAATGAAAATAAATTTAAAAAAAAGAAATTCTAGCTGGAGCTTAAGCAAAAAAAGAAAGTGAGGACTAAGGTACCTTCAGCATTTTAACTCCAAATGTACTTCAATTAGGACTAGCTCCCACCACCGATGTTACAGTCAACACTGGGGTAAAACAGAAGAGCATAAAGCGTAACTCTTTTCAAGGAGCTTATGATCTAGCCAGAAAGGCCAATGCAACAGAAAAGAGACAAACATATAGGGATGAACCGTGGATTTGCATGAGAAGATGCAGGCTTAGTGTGAACTCAAGTGGGCCAGGAGCAGCTCTCTCTTGAGAAGCCTTTGGCACTGTACTATCCTTTTCCTAAGCAGCTCTCTCTCTTGCCTAAATGCTCACAATGGTCATGTCTAAGTTCATTTTAAGTCTTCTTAGATAGGTAGAAGAATGCTTGTAATATCAGCATTCAGGAGACAGCAGCAGCAAGAATATTGTAAGTTCAAAATAAACCTGGGCTACACAGTGAGTTCCAGCCTGCAATACAGTGAAAACACTCTCTCAAAAACAAAACAAAACAAAACAAAACAATCTCCAACTTTTCCTAGTAAACTGTAGCTCTGCTTCAACATCACTTGCCACCCTGCTCCAAAAAAGGTCTGGGAAAAAACGCTACCAAAAACATCCAGCAATGTAGCCCACCTGTCTGAGCAAGACACAAAAGAAAGCCTGTATTAGAACAATAAGCTCACTCTAGAGAAATAAGCTCCCCTGTTAATGTCTGGTGAAAAAGCAGGTCCCCATAACCAACAGCCACCTCGGTGTTTGGAACCCAGTCACTTCTGCAGCTCCCACCTGCCCCTCTACGCACTAAATCAAGGTACTCTACCCTCACCAGCACCTGTGTTTAACAATGTTCACTCAGTTATGCCTTACTCTGCCCTAGCACACAGGTGGCCTCTTCTCCAACTTCCAGAAGAAAGCGCTCAAGTGAGACGCAGTGGAGACCACAGAGCTGAGCCTTGAATCTCGCCTGAACCTTAGCCCACAGCCCTTGACACAGCTCTGACATGACCGACAGGTGCACCCTGGCATGTGATTCAAGCTGGAGGCACAGTGTACCCTTCATGTTGTCGTAGTTTTGTCACCATTGCTGTGATGAAACAGCATGGCCAAAAGCAAATGGGGGAGAGAAAGGCTTGTTTGGCTCATAGCTCCACATTGCTGTGTATCACCCGAGGAAGTCAGGACAGGAACCCAGGCAGGGCAGGAACCTGGAGACAGGAGCTGATGCAGAGGCCATGGAGGGCTGCTTACTGGCTTGCTCAGCCTGCTTTTGTTTGTTTGATTTGGTTTTTCGAGACAGGGTTTCTCTGTGTAACCTTGGCTGTCCTGGACTTGATTTGTAGACTAGGCTGGCCCCAAACTCAGAGATCCACTTGCCCCTGGCTCCCCAAGTGCTGGGATTACAGCTGTGTGCCACCATGCCTGGCTTTCAGCTTGCTTTCATATAGAACCCAGGACCACAAGCCCAGGGGTGGCACCACCCCCAATATGCAAAGCCCTCTCCCATCAATCACAAAGAAATGTAGTGCCCTACAGGACTGTGTACAGCCCAATCTTACGGAGGCATTTTCTCAATTGAGGTGCCCTCCTCTCTAAAAACTATAGCTTGTGTCAAGATGACTTAAAATCAGCCAGCACAGATTCCACGTGGCCTTCTGAGCCCTGCTTAGTAACTTCTTGGGATGCTCGGTTCACTGCTACTTTGAACTGTGCGTTTTCTATTACAACATGCTTGAGTGAATGAGTCCTTAGTCCTCTTCTAATTAGGTCCAGCAAACCCATTCTTACCTGAGATGCCACTCAGCTTTGCCACAAAGAAAGGCCTTACCAAACGGGTAAAGGCTGCTAAAATGTCCTCCTATACAAGGTCTTGCCTAACCACCCACCCCAGCACAGCACTCCTATCATGCTACCTGCTTTGCTTTGTCTACATATCCTCTTGATTTTCTGAGCATGTAAGCATGCATAGACACAAACAGGTCTATAAGCCCATGAGAGCAGAGCCAATGCCTCCCTTTACCCCTCGAGGATCAGTGCCTAGAAAGCATCTAGAAAAGGACACTGGGCATGGTGGCATACACCCTTGATCCCAGGACTTGATAGGCAGAGGCAGGCAGATCTCTGTGGGTTCCAGGACAGCCTGGTCTACAAAGTGAGTCCAGGACAGCCAGGGCTCTTATTACACAGAGAAAACCTGTCTCAAAAAAAAAAGGGGGGGGGGTGGACAGAAGAATGAATAAGGAAACAGGATAATAGATAAGGAAAGAATGGGTGGTAAGAATGGAACAGGATCAAAATATCTTTTGCTCAAGGCTGGGAAAATTCATATGTATATAATAAGTATGTGTATATGTATGTATTATGTTTGTATGTATATTCCAGAATCTTTAGATTCTTCATTTGAGAGTTGCAGTAAAAGTCCATGGTGGAGAAAAACATCCTGAAAGTAACTAATAATAACAATTGTGACTGTGTTGTTGATCGTTAGGGATCTTAATGAAACATATTCTTTTACCAGAAGCCAAAGCTCTGGAAGGTTCAGAAATCTGTCCAAACCACGAAACTAGAACAACAGAAACCTAACCTATGAGAACTCAACTGTCCAAATGCCAGCAGATGACAAATGTATAGCCTTTCAAGGACCACACAGCTGTGACTAGGAGATGCCTATTCAGACAGACAAGTGCCCTAGAAAAGTGGGCAAGATCCACAGGATCCAGTGATCAAGTGCAAATGGCATCAAGGCCAGTTAGCCACTGGCTATCTCCTTTCAAATCAGGTAGACCACCGTAAGGCCACAGGGCACTAAAGACAAAGTAATAGTAACCCTGACAGGTATGACAGCCCAGCACTTGTGAGGCTTCCCACTTGGAGGCCAGTGGAGACTACAAAGGGAGCTTCAGGCCAGCCTAGGCTACATAGTGGACACACACACACACACACAAAAAAAAAAGCAAAGAACACAACTAAAATTCTTTTTCAACTATTTGATTTTACCATTACAAACAGCAGAGATACATATCCAAGCATATTCTTGGAAGCAATTTTTAAAGATATTTTAAAATTATTATTATCATTGGTATGGATGTTTTGCTGCATGTGTGTCTGTGTACCATTTGTGTAGCTGGTACCTCCAGAGGCCAGAAGTGAGCACTGGATCCTCTGGAACTGAAGTAACAGGCAACTGTAAGCCACCATATGCAGGGAATCAAACCCAAGTACTCTGCAAGGGCATCAAGTGCTTTTAACTGCTGAGCCATCCCTCTAGCCCCCTTTTGAAATTATATGCGTACCTGTATATACACATGTGCACACACATGCATGTACAGGTGGCATCAGAAGCCAGAGGAGGGTCTCAGTGCCTCACGTGGTTGTGAGCCACTTGAGATGGGCACTGGGAACCTAACTCAGGTCTTCTGCTAAGCAACAAGTGCTCTTAACAGTTCTCCAGATCCTTGGAAACATCTCAAAAGGTGGAAAAGACTAGGCCAGTGGAAATGAGATAGTAATACTAACAGGGGCTTTAAGACATGAAAATACTGAATTTTGGGGGCTGGAGAGATGGCTTAGAAGATAAGAGCACTGGCTGCTCTTCCAAAGGTCCTGAGTTCAATTCCCAGCAACCACACGGTGGCTCACAACCATCTATAATGAGATCTGCTGTCCTCTTCTGGAATGTAGGTAGAATACTGTATACATAATAAGTTAATAAATTAAGAATGAAAAAAGAATTAAAAAATACTGAATTTTCATTTTGGTTTGGTTTGGGTTTTCAAGACAAGGTTTCTCTGTGTAGCCTGGGCTGTCCTGGACTTGCTTTGTAGACTAAACTGGCCTTGAACTCACAGAGATTCACCTGTCTCTGCCTCCTGAGTGCTAGGATTACAGGAGTGCACCACCATTGCCTGGTGAAAATACTGAAATTTTAAAATGCATTGTCAAATTGTGTGTGTTTTTTTTTTTTTTTAGCTGTCATAATGATTTATGCTTTAAACCTGCTTTCCAAAAGACATGTAGAGGTCAGTAAGTCACAGCACCCAAGAGGAAGAGAGCCAGAAGGCCCACTGGATCAGGAAGAACTCAGCACCAGGTCTGTGCCTTCCACCCAGTAGTCAAATGAGAAAAGGGCTGAGGCTGACTCCTACAGAAACTTTCCTGAAGAAGGTGTGTCTGGGGTGGCCTACGAGGAAATCAAGAGGTGCTGCCTCCCTCTCTTGTGACATGCTTGAGGAAAACTAGACTCAATGAACACTCCAGACTACTGTTTTTGCTTCCCTAGCCTGCCCAATTTTCACACAAGTCTGAAGGTTGCATTCACCCTACCTCAGGTTCCAATGTACTGCCATTAATTAAACTGACACCTTCTGCTGCAGAAAAGCAGCAGCACACTGGAGTGGCTAATGACATCAGAAGGAGAATGGGTTGGGAATGAAATCCCAGTGATATTCTAAGATTAGCTGTGGGATCCTGGGAGAATTATTTAATGGCTCTAGGTTGTCATTTACTCATCTGAAAACAGTTAGGATAATAAACCAGTATGATGTTGCACACCTGTAATCCTGATGATGTAATAATACTTCCAAAATTAACTTCTGAACACTGAGGGGAGAGTACAGCTCTGAAGTATGTAGCACCAAAGCCAGATTCTGAATCAAGTGCTATTCTAGCTGAAACCCTGTGTATACTAATCCACAAATCTTCCCTCCTGCTCACCCCCACTTATTCTCCAAGCACTAATACCACAGATCCCTTCTCAGGCTTCATAATTTACCATGTTCTCTACTCAGAGATACGGCTTTCCATCTTTGGGCTTCAACAAGAACATCACTACAGAAAGGCCTCCCTAGGCCAGATCACTCGTGAATATCCAAGCTTCCCTCTCCATCTGCCACATGTCCTTCACCAACCTGACCACAGCCTCTGACTCCTCACTTGCTAACATAAGCTCTTCTGTGAGAAGGAATGCTAATCTTCTTTCAGCATAGAGCAGGTGTCCATAAATATTTGTTGAATGAATAAATAAATATTAACTTTTAGTCTTATTGCAAAAGAATATTCTCAATACAATCCCGTTCCCTCTGCTCCCCCCTCTGTTTTTCCCTCTGGGATCAAATACAAAGCCCTCATTCTTGCTAGGAAAGAGGTCTACAACTATGCTATATCCCAGTCTTTAAGATAAATAATGCCAGGGCCTAAGAGATGGCTCAGTAGTTCAGAACAACTGTTGCTCTTCCATAGAACATGGATTTGATTCTCAGCACCCACCCACATGGCAGCTCACAACAGTCTGTTAACTCCAGTGCCAAGGGACATGGTGCCCTCTTTTGGCCTCTGGTGACACTGAATGTACACGGTACACATAAAGATAAGCAGGTACACATATGCATATAAATAAAAATACATAAATGTAAAAATATATAAGCAACGATTCCTTGGCTATAAGTATTTCAGTTAAAAATGAAAACGTTGAGTTAAAAACAGAAGTTCTGAGCTAAAGACAGATCAGTGCTTTAGAGTGTTTGCTACTCTTCCAGAGGATCTGAGTTCAAGTACCCACTTTTGGTGGCTCACAACTTCTTGTCACTCTAACTCCAGGGGCTCTGACACCATCTCCTGGCCTCCATAGGCACCCATGTATGGGTGACATACACAAAAAGTTTGCATATACACATAAATTAATCTTTTTTTAAAAAAAAAAAAAGTCATAGTTTTTCTCCCTGTTCCCTTAATGAACTAGAGCCAGGAGTACTCTAGAACCCAAATTATGCGCCCTGCAGTACAATGGTCACATGTCACCACAGGCTCTGATAGCATTTACAGCTCAAGGACCTTCTCCAGTACAAAGTAACAATTACTATTCTTGTACAAATTTTTTTGTTTGTTTTTTTTTTTTCCCTAAGACAGACTCACTCTAGCCCATGCTCCTCAAACTTCTTCCATGTGCTGAGATTACAGGCATGGGCTCCTTGGCTTCTTATTCTTTAATTAGATTGGTGTGTGTGTGTGTAAGTTTGTCAGTATATTCTGCTTCGATCATTCAGTGTAACCACAGCTGGCTCTTAAAAATCTACCTGTATTTCTGCTTTTAAGTAATATACTCGTTTATTTTGAGACCAGCTCACACAGTAGCTTTGGCTGGGCTAGAACTCCCAGGGATCTTCTTGCTCAGCTTCATGAGTGCTGGGAATACCAGAATTACACCACCATGCCCAGGGGATGAAGTGTTAAGTTTTTGTGGTAGATTGCAAATGGAAAAACTTATCTTACAGATGAAATGCTCTCACCTCCTTGCTTCCATTCCTGCTGGCTAGCCAAATATTCACAGGTTAAGCCCAACTCAAGCACTGAAAGGGCAGCGGTGGGGCACGCCTTTAAGCCCAGCAGTCAGGAGGCAGAGGCAGGCGGATCTCTGTGAGTCTAACCCTGAGGACAGTGTGGTCTACAAAGTGAGTACAGGACAGCCAAGGCTACACAGAGAAACCCTCTTTTGAAAAAAACAAAAACAAAAATTTTTAATTTACTTATTACTAGTATGTGCATGATGTACCTGTATAAGTGTATTTATACAGTGGTTTATGTGTGTCATGGTTCCCATGTGAAAGCCAAAGGAAGACACCATGGAGTCATCTGTCTTTGTCCATCTTTACAGGGTGAACTCAAGTCACCAGGTGTGCATGGTCAGTGCTCTTAACTGGTGAGGCATCATGCTGGTCCCCTAAAAGAGTTTGTAATCCTAGGGCATGGGAAGCAGAGGAAGGATGATCGCCACAAACTCAAGACCAGCTCAGTCCACACTGACAGTTCACAAATCAAAGTCTACAGAGCAAGATTCTGCCAACCCCCACCTCTAACAAACCAAAATAAAAACACACACAACTGATACAGTACAAGCAACATTCAACACATATTTGCTGGATTAATCTCTCTCAAAAACCCTGTGCTGAGCCAGGTATGGCACACATATAATTCAAGCACTCCGGAGGCTGAGGCGGAGCATCTTAGCAAATCTGTGGACAGTTTATGCTTTATAGTTCGATCCTGTACCCAAAACAAATTTAAAACAAAAAACCAAACAAATATGCCACATTGCCTCAAGACCACAGCAGAGATTCACTGCAATTCTCATGACCAGCTCCAAAGGGTACATTCATGGGAACAAACATTCTGAACTTGCTTCTTTCTCAACAATTAATAAAAAAAAAAAGCACCTAGTTTCTGCTTTCTGATTCTCCCAAGCGCCATCTGTGTCAATACCGGCAGAAACTTCTCCATGCTTGACCCTAATGTCCTTCTTATTTTTTTGTATAACCAAATCCTACTCTGTTCTTCATCCTTCCAAATTCAATCAACTGTTGTCTGTTCCCTTCCTTTTTCCCATGAAGTTCCAGCAAGCATTTTGTTCAAATTATAAAGAGGCTACTCTGAAACGGGATCCTCCTCAACACTGAAGGATAACTTCCCTAAGAAAAGCTGAAAACAAGCCCAGTGAGCAGCAGTCCTCCACTGAAAAAGACAATGTGGCTACATCAAAACAAAGCTGCCTAGGAGTAGACAAGTAGCAAGGGCTGCTCTTCCAGAGGACCAAGGTTCAATTTCCAGTACCCAAACCAAAGGACAGCTACCTTCAGTTCTGGGGGATCTGATGCCCTCTTCTGACCTCTGCAGGCACTGCACACATGAGGTGCACATAATTTCATGCAGGCAAAACAGCCATTCACATAAAACAATGTTTTTTGTTTGTTTGAATTTAAGGGGAGAAATGATGGGCTAGAGGGCTGCTTCATTTCTTCTTCCCCACTAGTGGTTCCCAAGCCCACCCTAAAAATCAAATGGAATTTCCAGGTTTGAAATCTCAAGAGACAGACTACAACCTCCCTGAGGATAGTGACTGGGTGTCAAGGGTAAGGGCCAGGCACAGCAGCTGCCACAGGTGAAGACTATAGTAAATACCCAAATGAGCAAACACGGGCTGCAATTTAGATTACAAAAACAAACAAGAACATTCACAGGTGTTAGCAACATGACAGCTGATGGGAGAAGGTACAAAAGGCGCTGCAGCTTAGAAGACACGGAGTCTCTGGTGACAGGGGACTAGAACAACTTCATGCCCTAGGACCTGGTTTTCCCACAGCTTCCTGCTTTAAAGGTTTTTAAAACCTTGGCTGCAAGTGACCATTCCAGTCAATGGCAAAACAACACACCTCAGATTCTGCCAACAAATCGAACAGAAAATCCCCGAACATCAGGAAGAGAGGAAGCACAAAGGACAAGAAAGAGAAGTAAAGTTGAGAAGGGAAACGAAAGTAATGGAAAGCTAGAGCCTTAAGAAGGGACTAGAGGAAAAAGCAGCAAAGCCAGCAGGGCCGAGTGGGTGACAGCAGGGACTACCTCATAGTGAGACCATTTGGCCTCTTAACAGTACATGCACTGTCCCATTTAATCTTCCACCATCCCAAGATTAAAAACTTATCACCTCCATTTTACAGATGACGAAACTGAAGCTAGGAAGTTGGCACTTGCTCCAGTAAATGGGTAGGAAGGAAGAGCACAGTGACCTGACCTCGGGCCTGACCCCAGGGTCACCCCATTCTTTAACCCTCATTGCCCATTCGGCCTCTGAGGCAACACAGTCCTTACTGCCCGGGAGGCATTTGCTTATCCATTTAGCCAACACTTACTCAACTCCTACTGGATGCCCATGCCAGCTGCCTGGCGCTGGTAGGCGAGTGTAAGGGATCCTCCTGAGGGTCGGGGTACGGAACGGAACGCAATCTCGCGGCCGAGGAGCCTGGAGCCCGCCGCGCGAGGGATGCAGGGTGGGGCAGGAGGGGAGGAGCGAGGGGAGCCGGGGCGCCGCGGCGGCCCCGGGCAGTGTGCGAAGCCGCGACGCCCGGTGCGCCGCGCGGACGCGGGCTGTGACAGACCCGCGGCGGCTGCCAGGGGGACGGCGACTCGGCTGTGGAGACTCCGGGGGCTTGAGACGGGGAAGGACGGCTCTGGCAAGAGGAGGGACGGCGCGGGGCCAGCGTCGGGGACGTCGGAGGCGCCGGGAACCAGCCAGCACGCTCCGGGACTCACCTCCCGCGGCAGCCCCTCAGGACTCCTCGGCCCCGCCAACCCGGAGGAGGCGGGACAGACTCCGGGCCGCGGGGGCTGCCGGGAGCCTGTTGCCTGGGCAACGGGTTGGGCCTCAGAGAGCAGCGGCGACTCCTCAGCGGAGAGCCGGAGCGGCAGAGCCACAAGTGTCGGCCGACCCACGGCGCGGAAGTGACGTCACTTCCCTCGGCCGCGGGCGGGGCGCCGCGTCTCCCGGTGGAGAGCTACCTGTGGCCCGCATGGAAGGTGCGTGAGGGGTGTGCGCGTCCCTAGTTGTGGAGGCTGCAGGTCCGGCGGGGGGAGGTCAGGAGCCTGCGGTGTGCCATGCGGGCCGCGCCTGCGCCTCGTGGGGCTTCCGGGAGCCTGCTCATTCCCGTGTGAGTGACAGCTGAGTGTGGTGATGTACGGGAATTGTCAGCGGTGTGACGCTCAGAGCATCCCTGAGCACTTTGGAGCCAAGCCTGACATGCCAGCCCCTCCGGAAGGCCTTTCCTGAGCTCCTGCAGTGAGGCCGGCCGTGGAGCTTGCACTTTGTAATAAAGGCTGCCTCTGTGAGTCGATTACTGTCACGTGGGTAGTGCGTTTGCGACTGGCGGTGGTCTCCTTGAGTAACGGGAGTCCCACTGGGTGCTTAGAGCCGCTGCTGAGTCTCCTTCCTGGCCCTTGACTCATTACTTCTGTTTCCCTATTTGTCTGTGATAGTCTAGAAGTTGGAGCTGTGCTTTTGGTTCCTAAGTGGGGCCGGCAAACTGTTAAGTCAGATATGGTTCTTACTGAGGGAACCCCCACTGAGGGAACCCCCACTGAGGGAACCCCCACTGAGGGACCAGTGTAATACAGCTAAGAGCAGTTCCTCCATGTTACATATTCGTTTCCTCATCTGCTGTGTGTTCAAGATATGGGAGGAAACGAGACCTAACTCCTACTTTGGTCGAACTCAATCCCGCCGGGAATGTAGCCATTAAGTTAAATAAACTCATGAATGAATGTGATGACAGCCGACGTATAGGAGGTGACAGATGTCCACTGCAGTGATTCCTAATACAGCTGGGGGTAGGGGAGGTCCAGGAAGACTTCTTGATGGAAGTAATTGTTCAGATTTGCCTCTTGTTGCTATGGTAAAACACAGTGACCAAGAAGCAACTTGGGAAGAAAAGGGTTTATTTGTCTTATCCTTCCAGGTCACAAGCCATTATTGGGGGAATTGGCAGGAAGCCAGGCAGGAGCAGAGGTAGGATCCGGGAAGGAAGGCTGCTTGCTGGCTTGCCTTGCAGCTCCCTCCCAGGCTCAGGCATTGCTAGCTAGCTTACTTTCTCCTCGGATTTTAATGTTTTTATGTGTATGAGTACCATACATGTGTTTATGTATGTACACCGTATGTATGCAGTGTCTACAGAGGCGGGAAGAGGACATGGTATCCCCTGGACTTGGAATCACAGCCAATTGAAAACCTCCCTGGTGGTTGCTGGGTCCTTTGAAAGAGCAGGAAGTACTCTTAACTTCTGAGCCATCTCCAGCACCTCAGATAGTTTTCTTATACAGCCCAGGACCTTTTGCCCCAGGGTGGCAGCGCCACAGTGGACTAGGCCCTTCTGCACAATTTACACACAGACACCCCACAGACACTTGTTAAACTGTGGCGCTCTTCCCAGGTATATGAAGTTGGCAGCATCACTAACCAGGACAATGGCTTTCTTTGTTCCTTTATTGCATGTAACTAATACAAATATATTTATTGCAATTTACAGATTAGTTAACAGTTACATACAACTAGAATTTTAGCTATAAATTCTCTGGTCGCATTTAAATTTTTAGATCAGAAAAAAAAAAAAGAAAAAGATGTCAAAACAGTCTCCTAATGGCAGGGCTAGGACTCACACCCAGGAAGCACGGTCTTCAAAGTGTAGCCCCCAGAGCATACAGCTATTGTGTGTCCTGGATCCCTCTTGGCTGCGAGATGACTGTGTAGAACTCTAAGGCAGCACGGACAGACTCTGCTGTTGGTCTCACTTTCCTCAGGCAGTGGGCCTGGGTGGGTCTCAGATGGACAGCACTAGCTTAAGGAAGGAACTTCCAGCAGAGAGGACTGCACGTGCGAAGGCCTTTCCAAGAACTTCTAGTAGGTTTGCCTGGCGATGCAGGGCTGGAAGTGGGGATTAAGTTAAGTGTCAAAGAGGAGATGCAGGCAGAAGTTTGGACATCTCCCTAAGCCCTGGGGCCCTGGGCAGAGCAGCCGCCGCCTGGCAAGATCACCTCTGCATCTGCAATGTCCTGGTCTCTCAGTGCGGTGATGCAAGAAGCTCTCACAAGTCAAAGGCTCTGCTTAAGGGCTCAGGGTGCCTGGGCCAAGAGAGTTGGAGTACAAACAGTCAGGACTAGGTGACCTTGTCGGAGAGATAATGGGAAACACTGATTATGAGCAGAAAGTCATAGCTTGTTTCTCACTCTTAAAGTAGACAAAGGGCTGTGCCAGGTGCGGTGCGCATGCCTTCAATCCCAGCACTGGAGGGACTGGGGTGGGAGGATCTCCGTGAGTTCAAGGCCAGCCAGAGCCACATTTGAGACCCCATCTCTAAAGAGAAAAGTAGACAGAATGTGTGAGACAAGTGTTTGTGGCGCCGTGAGCTGTGAACAGCCTCCTAGTTTCGGGGACATTGATTTATCCGGTTGATGTGGCGTATCGGACCACTTCACAATATGTTCCTTGACAGTCCTGTCTCTCTTGCTCCCTATCAGCAAAGACTCTTGGAGTTGTGACACCCAGAAAACCTGTCTTATCTGTCAGTGCAAGAAAAATTAAGGACAATGCGGCTGATTGGCATAACTTAATCCTGAAATGGGACAGCCTCAGTGATGCAGGTTTTACTACTGCAAGCAATATTGCCAACCTGAAAGTCAGCTTGCTGTAAGTACACGTGAAATCTCTGTGCTCTGTATGGTCACATTTAGCCATTGAGAAAAGAATCAAGAGAGTAAGAATTTATTGGTGTAAATAAAGTAAAAGAAAATATTAAGCCAAACAGTGGCAAATGATACATGCAAATATGAAGTGTACATATATTCTTTTAAATCAAAAGTATGGTAACTGTTATGGCATACATAAGCAGGATGTGCTGAAAAGGCAGAGACAGGTGGATTACGAATTTGACACCTTGAGCTATAGGATGGCTCGGTGAGTAAAGGTGCTTGCCACCAAGTTGATGACTGCGTTCAATTTCCCCAACCCACGTGGTGGAAGGAGAGGACGACACTGCTGCGAGTTGTCCTTCACAGGCACACCGCGCTGTAAATGCCCTTTCCTCTACACATCAATACATGGAAAAGGAAATAAATACAAACAGTGCCACATCTTGTTTACATCTATATATAAAGTCATAAAGAGGTTGATTGAAAAGAGAAAGGAAAAAAGAGAGAGAGGCTTGACCTGTTGACCGTCAGGGATGTGGGGTAGTAGGTAAACGGGATATCACCCTGAACACCGTGTAGCCTTCCTGCCTCAGTCTCCCGAGTGCACCGCCTGGCTCATGCACACTGGGTGGCAGGACCTCACGGTATTGCCAGGCTAATCTCATACTACCCAGCTGGCCTTCCCTAAGGAGTGGGAACCACAGACGCGCAGCATTGCATCCAGTTCATTCCGTGTCCCTTTTTGTTTATTTGGTGGGGAGAAGGGGTTGCCTGCGTGCTTGCCTGTACCACTTGCGTGTCTGATCCAGGGGCCAGAAGAGGACATTACCCTGCAGCTAGAATTGCAGATGGTTGAGGGCTGCCATGTGGGTGCTGGGAAACAAACCCAGGTCTTCTGGAAGAGTAGGCAGTGTTCTCAACAGCTAAGTCTTTGTCCTCCAGACCTTATTTGCTGTTGTTTTTTAGATTTATGAATTTTATTATATGTGTATGAGTGTTTTGCCTGCTTGTATGTATGTGTATCACATAGGTGCACTGCCTGAAGAGGCCAGAAAAGGGTGTCGAATCCCCTGAAACCGAAGTTACAGACAGTTGTGAACATCCATGTGGGACAAGGATCCAACCTGGATGCTCTGGAAGAGCAGCAAGTGCTCTTCTCGCTGAGCCACCTCTCCAGCCTCTGTTTAAGGCAGTGTTTCTGTAGGCCCAGGCAGACCTCAGAAACACCATGCAGTTGAGATGACCTTCAACTTCTTATCCTTCTTCCTTCACCTCTGTGCAGCTACCTCCAGCTTAATTTTATTTCTAAAAAAGACAAGGTTGGGTGGGGAGACGAGAGAAATAGCCCAGTGGTTAGAGTACTTTCCACCAGGTGGTGGAGGCAGTAGCGGCAGCACACACCTTTGATCTCAGCGCTTGGGAGGCAGAGGCAGGCAAATGTCTGAGTTCAAGGCCAGCTGGGTCTACCACATAGACACACAAATACTCGTATACATAAATTTTAAAAGATTAAAAAGACAAAGGAACAAGTGAAATGGTTCCTGCCCTCAGTCCCAGCACTTGGGAGCAGAGGCAGTTGGATCTCCGTGAGCTTGAGACTGGCCTGGACTATACAGCAAATTCTAAGCAAGCTAGGACTACATAGTGAGATCCTATCTTTAGGGGAGAGAAAAAAAGACAAGGGAGGAGCTTGAGAGATAACTCAGTCAGGTACTCACCACGTAAACATGAGGGTCTGAGTTCAAACCTCAGCACCCAAGTAAAGAGTTAGTCATTTCTTGGGGCTGGAGAGTTGGCTCTGTGGTTAAGAGCACTGGATGCTCTTCCAGAGGATCAGGTTCAATTCCCAGCACCCACATGGCAGCTCACAGCTGTCTGTGACTCCAGTTCCAGGGGATCTGACACCATCACACAGACAAGCAGGTAGTTACACCAGTATACATGCAATAAAAATAAGAAAGTTAGGCATTTTGGTGTGTGAGGAGAGACAGGCCACCACCATAGCCTTATCTGAGTCCTAGATCCCAGTGATGATAAGTCAGGTCTTCAAAAAGGTGGATGGCTCCTGAGGAATGTCACCAGAGGCTAGCTACTGGTTTCCGTATGCAGTGTGGCAAGGTGGTGTACATCATAGCAGATGCTCACACCTAAGAATCTGGCCTGATGGCCAGGACCAAAAAGAAGATACCCAGATTCCAAAATCCTGTGAAGGGAATCCTTTCCCTCACATGGCTAGAAGGAAGCCTCCCCACTAGGCCTGACCTTAATAGTTGCACCTCCGGCTGACAGCACCATAGGCTGAAGATCAAGCTTTTACTGCCCAAACTGTATGGATCACAGGCTTCAGTTTAAAAACCATTCAGACTCTTGCCTCCTTCAGGAAACACTTAAGCAGTATATCCAACATGATTATCTGCGTGATGGCTTTTGTAGGACTTACTATAACAGAATGACAGGAAGGTTTCTTCCTTGCCTTATTTTTCTTTTCTTGAGGCAGGGGCTGCTATGTAGCCAAGCTATGACCTCATCCTCTTCCTCAAGCTCTGGGACTAGAGACATGCTGCCACCCAGCATGAGGTGAGTTTAAAGAGTGTCATTTGTTCCCATTATTTTCTGCTTTGACCAGGGATAAAGAGAAGGTTGAATTAGAGAGCAGCAGCCCAGCTTCCAGTGAAGAAGAAAAGGCAAACCTGCACCATGATAAGGGCCTTGAGGCGCTGTGTGAGGAGCTGCAGGCCACCTTAGATGGCTTGGTAAGACCTACAGATGCTGCCATCAACATTACTGTCACGCAAGCCCAGTGAACTATTTGGGGTTTGCTTGACCGTGAAGGCATTCAAAACTGTTGGAGACCCTTCCTTCTCCTCAGCCTCTTCTTCCACCTACTTAACAAGTCCTGATGCTCTCCTAGACACTGTTGGGTACACTGTCCTGGGCAGTTCCAACTACTTCAAGAGTCTACAGAGTGAATATTCAAATTTTGTGGGCCAGACCATCCCTGTCACGGTGACTTCTTGGTGCTGCCATGTAATACTAAAGCAGCCACAGTCATTTGTTATCTGTGTGGACTTAGCAGGTCTTACTTCAGTGGTCCAAATCAACTGTATCTCTTGTTCAGATTGTTTGTTGCCCTTTGGTGTTGCATGTGCCTGAAATACTGTCTTCCCTGTAAAGTTCTGTTTGGGGGATGTTTTTGACATCTCTTTGCTGACGTCCAGTGAAAGATATCTCAGCCTTACTTTGTTTATCTCCTGCCAAGAATCAGCATTTATTTCCCAAGGAGGCTAGATCCTTTGCAAAGGAGAGTTCTGTTAGAAATCTGTTAGCTCTGGGGCTAGAGAGATGGCCCAAGTGTTAAGAGCCCTTACTGGTCTTTCAGTGATTGGAATTTGGTTCCCAGCACCCATATTAGGCAGCTCACAGCTGTCTCTGACTCCAGCTCCAGGGAATCCAGTGTCCAGTTCTGTCCTCCACAGGTGCGCACACACATAAACAATAAAATAAATCTTATTAGAGAAAGCAAGCTCTACTTGCTATCCATCAGGTTAGAAGTTCTCTGCTCTGGTAAACTGGAATCTGTCTTAAACTGGCTTAGAAATATATTCTCATTCAGTGTTCACACCCAAAAGTTGGGGTTGGAGGTTATGAACACTGCTTTTCTTCTCTCCCCAGCCATTAAAAGGTTTGGCTTTAAGAATCATTTCTTGGGGGGTGGGCACTTTTACCCTTTCCCCAAACTGTACCCCATTTCTGTGTGATCTGTGTTACTGTGGGAGCCACCAGAAGGGCTGATGTGTAAGTGTGGGCTGCTCTCACACTGTTGGCCCAGCAGAGCACACGCGGATGGGACTTTGTCCCTGTTAGTGACCAAGCTGCAGATCTATGGTCAGGGCCTCCAGATTTTCTTCCTCTGAGTCCTTCTAAGCTTTTCTAGAATCGGGGTATCAGGAAGCTGCTGCGGGGTGCAAACTTTTGTTTATAGCTTGCGTTCAGAATGCACAGATCCCAGGCCTGGCTCCACCTCCCTACCTCAACCTTGAGCGTCTTCCCAGAATTGGAAATGATGGAGCTTGTCTGGGGTTAAGCCAAGTGAAATATCGAACCTAAAATGATCTGAGAAGGAAGGAGAGACCTTCAAAGATTAACATTTGCTAAATTTAGCCTGTGCCACTTTAGATAAAACCAAGGAGTGGATGGAAGTATGAAGGATTGTGATTTTGCTGTTGTATATTTCTTTTATCCCCCAGACATATAATAGTTAACTATTGGAGGAGTTGGATATTTGGTTTAACTCTAACCAGGTTCTTCACAAAACATAGAGTCACTGCCCTTCATCTGTCACTTTTTTGTCACAGTGGAGAAGGTGCTGGTATCTCCCTCTGGGAGCTGGCAGAGGCTGCAGTTTCGAGGGAGGGAGATCTGTGGGTTTCTGGTTCTCGCTGCTCTCTCCCGCATGGATAGGAGGCTCCCTTTCACTCATCGCCATATCAGTAAGGAAATCCAGGCTCACTGAGACTGCCATAAAAGAGAGCAGAACCATGCTTCCGAGTGCCTTTCTGTCTACCCTGCTCAGTGACAGCAGCTCATGCTGGGATTCTGCCAGGTCTTTGGCTCTAAAGCACGAGTGCTGCTTAGAAACCTTACTGAGGTGGGACTCAGCAAGCTTTCATTTCTCTGAGGCTGTGAAAACCCCATGCTTAGTACCTCAATACCCATCTGCCTCCAATCCTCTGGAAGTCTGCTGTCTATGGAGTTAATGGGGTAAATAACTGGAATTTTAGCCCCACCAAGGCTATATATCATAGCCTTCAAATCTTTTAAAGTTAGTAAATCTGAGATTAGAAAGTCTAAGCAATATTCTCATATTCCAAATTAATATCTTTTCAGACTAAACTTCAAATGAAAATGGAAAAGCTGTCTTCAACCACCAAGGGAATTTGTGAACTAGAGAGTTACCATTACAGGGGGGAGCGTAACCGGCCCCCTCTGTTTCACACGTGGCCCACACCCTTCTTCTGTAAGTAGCTCTTGTGGGGGTGGCTCTAAGAGGGGCATCAGCACTGGCTAGATCTGGCCCCTAGGAAAGAAAACGGGACATCTGTCTTACAATATAAAGAAATAAATATAAAAGTTAAATAAACTGAAGACATGTGGTGATGCCAGTAATTGAGAAGCAAAAGCAGGAAAATTGTCAGTTTAAGACCATCCTTGCGCTATAAATATAAACTGAGAACCTGTTTTAAATTTTTAAATAAATTAAAATAAATAAATTAGCTGTCAGTTGAGGACATTTGGCCAACCTCACAGAAGACCAATGAGAAAAATGAAATTTAGCATGGTCTGTCTTAGTTAGGGTTTCTATTGCTATGATAAAACATCGTCACCAAAATCAACTTGGGTTGGAAAGGATTTGTCTGGTTTATGTTTCCAAAGCACTGCTCTTCATCAGTGGAAGTCAGGACAGGAACCTGGAGGCAGGAGCTGATGCCAGGGCCTTGGAGGAGTGCTGCTTACTGGCTTGCTCTCCATGGCTTGCTCAGCCTGCTGTCTTAACTCAGGAACACCTGCCCAGAGTTGGCCCCACCCACATCGGTCACTACTTAAGAAAAAGCCCAACAGCCAGACCTTGTGGAGGCACTGTCTCAGCTGAGGCTCCCTCCTCTCCAATGACTCTAGCTTGTGCTGACATAACCAGCACATGATGTAAGCTGGTAATCCCAGAACTTGGGAGGCTGAGGCAGGAGGATCACAAGTGAGTTTAAGAGCAGTCTGGGCTCAGATGAGGGGCTAATGGGGCTGGCCAGATGGCTCCTTGGGTAAAGGTTGCCACCGACCCTGACAACCTGACTTTTATCCCTAGGACCCACACAGTAGAACAAAGCAGTATTTGAAAGTTGTTCTCTGACCTAAACACACACCATGGCCTATACACATAAACATAAAAATAAAATATAATAATTTTTTTTAGGGATTAAGCTACTGGATTTTGGGTTTTTTGTTTTAATTTTGGGTTTTCAAGACAGGGGTTCTCTGGGTAGTCCTGGCTGTTCTAGAACTCACTCTGTAGACCAGGCTGGCCTCAAACCCACAGAGATCAATGCCTCTGCCTCCCAAGTGTTAGGATTAAAGGAGTGTGCCACCATACGGCTCAGTTTATTACTTTTTAAGGATTTCTTTCATTTTTAATTGTATCTTTGTGTGGGTATGTGCACATACATGAATACAGTAGCTCTTGAAGACCAGAGGTGTTGGATCCCCCTGGAGCTGGAGCTTCTGTATTTGTGAGCTGCCTGATGTGGGCATTGGCAGTTGATCCCAGCTCTTCTGGAAGAGCATCCAGTGCTCTTAATTGCTAGACCATCTCTCCAGCCCCTATTTACTTTTTTAAACTGAGTCTTACAATGAATCCTAGGCTGACCTTACTGTGAGGCAAGTCCTCAGACTTGTAGCAGTTCCCCTGATTCAATCCTCTACGAGCTATGATTACCAGTCTCCATTAGAGACTCTTCACAACCAGTACAAGTCACTCAAAGGCTGTGTCCTTGTGCTTCCTGCCAGTTATCCACCCAGCTGGACTGCCTTGCTCTTTCTTTATCCCAGTGGTATTTTGGCTTGTTTTGAGGAGTTTTATGTTGCCCAGGCTAGCTGAGGATGCCCTTATACTTCCCATCCTCCTGCCTCTAGTCTGTGCTTCACGTCCACATGCTGGGGGGAAGCATTCACCAGCACTGTTTATGGGGTACTGGGATCTGGGCCCAGAGCTTCATGCATGCTGGGCAAGTATGCTGCCTGCTGAATCCCATTGCCAGCTCTGCTTCTGGCTTTTGACCAGAAGCCTGAGAAAGCGGGCTTGAGCCTAGAAGACTGCATTCTCATGCAGCCATGTCTGGTCTGTTGCAGATGAGGTCTCCCACCGGCTCTCTGATGCATACAAGAAGGAGCTCCTTTTAAAGCACACCATTGGCGCAGAGCTGGCCCACACTGCAGACCGCAACCTCAGCCTGACCTACCTGTCCATGTGGCTGCACCAGCCTTACATAGAGAGCGACAGCAAGCTGCAGCTGGAGAGCATGCTGCTTGAAACAGGGCACCGTGACCTGTGACTCCTGGCCGTCTTCCTATGATCACGGCCTCAGAAATCCAGACTGTCCTGGCCTCTGCAGCCTCTCCAGACACATGGGCACTGCTGCAGCTGTCCTCCCCTCCGCCTCGTCCCAGGCATCATGAAACTGCCATTTGTGAGCACCAGAGTGAAATAAATGAGAATGGCCAAGGCCTTATTTTGAAAACCAAGTGTACTTTACATATTACATCTGTGTAGCCAACCTGAGTGTCCTAGTTTAGCTTTGTACCTATCCACCATTTTGTTTTGTGGTGCTGGAAATCAAACCCCCACTTTTACACAAGCTGAATATTCTATCACTGGGCCACATCTCCAGCCCTGTGCTTAAGACTTGAAGAGAATGTTTTAGTTTTGTAACTATAAGTAAAATTCCATAAATAATTAGATGTTTAAAATCTTATCAAGTGGCAGCAACAGCGCACTCCTTTAATCCCAGCAAATGGGAGGCAGGTGGATCTCTAGGAGTTTGAGGCCAGCCTGAGCTACATAGGAATCTTGTCTTGGGGGGAAAAAAATCTCAAGTAGAGACTGAGTCTGCAGTTAAGAGCACGTGCGGCCTTCTGGTCTCCACTGTCAGCCACAAATATTTGTGTCCACACACAAATCAATAGTCTTTTTAAGATTTTATTTTTACTTAGGTATCTGTGTCTGTGCCACACGTACAGATGACCAGACTGGCTACAAGTGGGAGCAGGATCCAAAAGTTGCAGGAGGTTGTTAGCCACCTGACCTAGACAAGTCACCTGTAAGAGCAGGTCACACTCTTATATTAGTAAAATGTGTTTTAATATATGTTATTTAATCCAGTAGTGTTAACTGAGCAGAATTTTGTGTCAAGAAATGAAAGCCACTTAACAAAAATTGCTGTCTGCATTAAAAGACGGACAAGCCAATAAAAAGGGCAGTGATTGCAGACTGTTTCCGTTGAGGGCCTGTATGTACTCTGTTTAGCTTTCTTATAATTAACCATTAGCACGCTACCCATGTTCATAGAGAACTTCAAACTCATCACTTTGAACTCCAGCGGAGAGAGGTTAGTTAAGTGGCCTCAGGAAATGGCTACTTCCACCTCCCTCGCCCTCCTGAGGCAGGGGTGGGGAGGACACTCAGGCCACATTGCTCCCTTCTCTGTCTGTGTGTATGGGCATGTGTGTAGGCCAGAGAACAGCTCTGGGTGTGGGTCCTTGCCTTTTGCCCTGACCAGGGCCTGTTCACTGTTGTAAACACCAATAGTTGGGCTGCAAGCTTCTGGTTTCTCCTGCCTCCACCTCTATCCATTTGTAGATGCTGTGGGGTCTACAGCCACTTGTGCTGCTACTATGCTGCTTTTTGTGTTTTCTGGGACTCTGAACTCAGGTTATCAGGCCTGCACAGTGAGCCCTGTGCTCACTGCTGCTCCCTGTGTCAGGCCTGCACATGTTCAAGGTTCTGTGCTAGCAACTCAAAACTCCCAAGCTGCATTTCTAGTCCAACTTACTGAAATCATGGGACATAGGGACACACACGTGCACCCTCATTTTTTTCCCCAAGCAGCAGTTGCCTACAAAGTGCTCAGCTCAGAACAGAGCTCAAACACAAATCTCTCTTCAGAGATTTTTCAGGCCAGTAGAGTAAATGGACTTATCCAAAAGACCCACTAGCATCACATTTACATCATGGCCACTTGAACAAATACTGATATAGCTTACAAATAGAAAAGGGTTACTTAGCCGGGCAGTGGTGGTGAATGCCTTTAATCCTAGCATTCAGGAGGCAGAGACAGGCGGATCTCTGAGTTTGAGGCTAGCCTGATCTACAAAACAGGTTCCAGGACATCCAGGGCTACACAGAGAAACCCTGCCTTGAAAAACCAAAAGAAAAGAAGAGAACAGGGGTTCCCTTAAGCCAAGCAAGGTGTTGTGCACCTGTAACCTCAGCACTGGAGGCTGAAGCAGGATGATGATTGAGGCCAGCCTGGGATACACAGCAAGACCCTGTCTCAAAAACAAACAACAGCCATCTTGTGAGCTGGCTGGGCAGGTAAAAGCACCAGCCACGCAAGCCTGGAAACATGAGTTAGACTATGGAACCATGTTAAAATAGGAGAAAGCTGGATGTGGTAGTAACACCTGTAATCCCAGCACTCGGAGGTAGAGGCAGGCGGATCTGGGGGAAAAAGATGGAAGGAGAGTGAGCGCTGAGCCACAAAGCTGTCCTCTGACCATGCACATACAACAGTTAAACAAAAACAATTAAAATTCCCATCACAAGATAACGCGTGTGTTTGTGCGTGTAGAGGGCGCAGTTCGTTTCTACTTTTGTTCCTTGGAGAAGGAAATCTGTTAAACTTCATGCTGTATTAAGTATGGGGTGAAATTCTAGAGTCCAAAGAACAGAGTCTCACAGGGAGAAAATGCTTCCCAGAAAAATAGAAAACAATATGCTCCAAAGAAAAGACGACTTTATGGCAGGGGCACAAAGGCATGAGGGTTCCTGACTGTGAGATTTTGTGCATCATAGCATTTGGAGGTGACCTTTTGTAGACTTTCTCTTCTCTCTGTTCAAATCTGTTCTTAGAGTTGGCAGTTGCCCTGCAGAAGGGTTGCTGCATGATCAGCAGCCAGCAGGTGGGTTCCAGACAAGAGGCTGCTCAAGCCATGCTCGTGGGCAGGAACCACTCTGCTCCTGCCTAGCTGCTTCTGTGTGTAGGTTCCTGGCGAACAGACACAAAACCCCTTCTCCTACTCCTCAACCTCAACACACATCCGCAAGGCTCCCTCCCTCCCTTCCCTTTGGGCCCTGAGGGCTAGCAGGTACTACTGACTACTCATCAACCATATGGCCTGTGACCTTCTCCCTCAAAACCCTGTAAGAAGGGACCCACTCTCCCATGTGGGCCTGAAGCCCACTCAGGTCACGCCATCCAGTCCTAGGGAAAACCCTGGAGGATTCACGACCACGGATAGGCCTTGTAGAACACACGGTTGTTTGTCTGAGACATGCCCAGGTTGATCTGGACACACTATGTGCGGTCTATAACTAAGCAGTGTGTGGTGCCTGATGCCTACTTTTAGCTTTGGTATAAGCTTCTTCTATTTCCTGGAGTTACAGACTTTTAAGGTATTTTATTTTTAACTCTGTATGTGTGCTATATGCCACTGTGGGTGTATGTGCTCCTGGCTGCGTTATCTGTGGAGGCCAGAGGAGGGTGCTGGATCCTTTAGAGCTGGGATTACAAGCAGTTGTGAGCTGTCCAACAGGAACACTAGGAATCAACCTCAGTCCTTTTCAAGAAGAGTAGTATGCACTCTTAAAGATATTTTAGGGTTTTCTGAGACAAGGCCTTACTAGATTATTCATTTTGGCTTCAGAGTCAGCATACTCCTGCCTCACCCCCAATGCTGGGATTATGGACACACCACGTCCATATTCTTGATGATTTGCTTCAGCTACCCATTAGCAAGTTAATCCAGACAGCTAATGGAAAGATCAATGCCGCCAAGGACAGGCTGAAATACAGAAACGAAAGATAAACAAAATATTGATTCTGCAGAGTACTTCCTATCTGAAGTGTCCAGAGGTCAGTGTGTCACCTCAAGTTGGGCAAAGTGGGGAATCACACAGGCACGTCTTCTTCAATGCCCAAACCTGCCACATTAACAGGGAAACAACAAAAAAGCTTGGAATCTGCCTGCACTGGACTGAGAGAGTTGGAGAATGAATTCATGAGGTAAACTTTGGGAAAGAAGGTGGTTGGTGCTTTCTTTTATAAAGCATTTCAGGCAAATCAGAAACTACTGAAGATAATATAATAAATGTCCACATACCCCAAATGCAGATTAAAAATTTAGACAGTGGCACCAGGCCTGGAGGTGCACTTTAATCCCAGCACTTGAGAGGTAGATGTAGTCAGATCTCTGTGAGTTCGAGGCCAACCTGTTCTACACAGTGAGTTCCAAGACAGCCAGGACTACACAGAGAAACCCTGTCTCAAAAAACAAACAAAAAAGGATTTAGACAGTAGCCCACGGGACCAACCCTACCCAGGGCTCTCTGATGGCCCCCAGTTCTGGCATTCCTGCTCTGCTAGAAAGCCCACCTGTTTGTCCGTATGAACACTGCCCTGAGCTCTAAGGAGAGAAGAGGAAGTGCCTGGGGCTGTTGGGACACTAGTCTTGCCTCAGCACAGGCCCCGGGTGAGGTGCAGCCTTGGTCCTCATCTTCCCTGCTGCAGCATCTAAGGTGCTCAAGGTCTCCCTAAGAGTGCAAGAGTGAGCAGAGAAGAGCTGGAAAATGTCTAATGTGGACAGTGACCTTCCCATCTGTCCCACGATACAGTCGTGGGAACCCTCACAAAGAAATCCTGAGAAGTTACTTTACAGCTGGGACATCAAAGGACTGGGATTCTCTATGAGCTCTGGGTTTCTGTAGACCCCTGTAAGTCACCCTATCATAGCAGCCTTTTTCTCATCCAGAAAACCTGAGTTGATAGAGTGTATTATCCAGGCTCTGGAGAAGCAGAGGCAGTATGATCCTAAGTTCAAAGGCAACCTGAGCTATATTAGCAAGACCCAGTCTTAGTGGGCAAAGTAAAGGTAAAGCTTGAATGGAGGGCTGGTGAGGTAGCTCACAGGTACTCACTGTGCAAGTCTGGCAACCTGAGGTCCATCCCTGGAATCCATATAAAGAAGGAAGGAAGCTGGGCATGTTGGCACACGCCTTTAACTGCAGCAGTCAGGAGGTGGGTAAATTTCTGAATTGGAATACAGCTTGGTCTATGTAGTGAGTTCCAGAACAGCCAGAGCTACACAGTGAGACCATGCCCAAAAACAAACCAAAAAACCCACCTGCACAGCCTAACTGTAGCTACAGCAGAGGCTAATAAAGGAGGATCATAGATTAGAGGCCTGTCTTAAAGATGAAGCTCAGAGATCCAGCCTGCCTGGCAACTTCAAGAGTTCCCACACATACCAATAAAGCAAACAGAAATGACTTTCATTTTTACTTCTCAATAGAATGCTGCCAAAATGGCTAGCTTTTTACGTTTTCTAACTGAATCCAGAAGTGCAGAGGACACCTGCTGAAGAAACAGCACATCACCAGAAGAGAAGGGGGTGGCATGATATGGAAGTGAGTGCAAACCTGGGAAGAGACAGCAGAATGGCCTTAACTGTAACAGCCACCAAACTATACGGCTATATAAGGGGTCCACATCTGTAACCCCAGCCTCGGGCTGAGGCAGAAGGGTCATGAGTTCAAGGCCAGTCTGGGCTGCTTCTAAAACCAGACAACAAAAATATATATGTACCATTATTATGAAGAGCTACTTTAGAAAAAGTGATAGTATGACAAACATTATTCTTTATTTTGTTTTATTTATAGGTTTTGATTGTTTGTTTGAGACAGGGTTTCTCTGTATAGTCTTGGCTCTCCTGGACTTGCTTTATAGACCAGGCTGGCTTTAAACTCACAGAGATCAGCCTGCCTCTGCTCCCTGAGTGCTGGAATTACAGGCATGTGGCATTGTGCCCAGCTACATTATTTTTTATAAATAAATGGCTCATTTGTGTCAGTATTCACATTAGAAAATACACAGTGCCCGAAATGGACCTTCTGTGAATAAAATCCAAACAAATATAGGTTCAAAGTTCTTCCCAGCATGGCGGGACATCCCTGAGGCAGGAAGACTAGGAGTTCAAGGCCAGTCTGGGCTACATGGAACCCTGCTTCAAAAAAAAAAAAAAAAAAACAAAAAACACCACACACACCACATCTGATTCCTGGTCACTGAAAGGCCTCTGCCTCCACAGCGAGGAAGGCCTCCATGGCTTTAAGAGCAACCCCTTCTTACTGGCCAAACTTCACCATAGAACCCCCTGCATTAGTCACTATGATATCATCCTCTTCCTGAGACACTGTGGTACTCGGATGGGACAAAAGAAGCCCATTGGAAGTCTGAATAAAAATCTGCTCCTGTCCCTGAGACAACACTTCCTGGCATATATCAGAATTCTCAAAAGCCAGGGCTTTCCCCACAGCAGCCATGGTCTCTGGCCCTCTCTGACCACGTGTCTCCATCCTAGAGAGCACCTGGCTTATGTCCCCAGCTTCACTTCCAACACTGGAACCCCCATTAGTGGACAGTGACCCATCTGGTGCAGAACGAGGTGACTCTGGCATAGTCTTAGAAACACAGGCAGTTGGTAAGGTATTCTGGAGTGGAAAGGCTGCGGTTTTTACAAGCAGGACATGGCTGGGGCTAGCCTGCTGGCCACTGAGGTGGGGCTGGCTTGTCTCTCTGAGGTCTCCTGCCTCTGCATTTCCAGATTCTCCACGGAATGGAGATTCCACTTTTCCACCTGATGATGCAGTGCCACCGACCCTGCTGCTCCGCTGGATGATCCCAGAATCCTGATCTACAGTTCGTGCTGAAGCATTCTCTTCAGAAAACGCTGACTTCTGAGCTGGAGGCAGCCCTCTGGGCTCTGCTACCTGGGAGTAAAGAGCTGACCTACTGACACCCTGACACAGGGGAGCAGGGTCTGCAGAGCCACACCTGGCTTCAAAGTCATGAGTCATCATCACTGTGAGCTGCTGGCCTGCAAGTGGCACATGTCCACCACTAGAAGGAACCATGTCCCCACAGATTCCTCCAGAGCAGTGAGAGGGCTTCTCAATGGCTGCAGGGGCAGAACCTGAACACAGAAAACAGCGGTCACATACTTATCACCTCAATGAGATGTTCCAAATGGACATTCTTGAAATAAACACTAATCAGATTCTCTTTGCCACCTGGGCAGGGCAGCAGGTTTTTATTGGTTACTGTATCTATCCGCAAAGGCAGATTTTGCATTAAACACATAGCCCAACGGAGTTTAGCAGAGTCACTTCACTGAATGAGCAAACAGTGGTCCCTTTCCTGAGGGGAGCCCAAGGGTCGGAGAGGCCTTTCAAAACAGACCCTCAGTCCCACCCCTAGAAAACCTGGAAGGGTATTTAAACATAAACTCAGATAACAGCCAAGCATCCTGGTCTTGAGGCCAAGGACCCTGTCACTCAGCCCCAGGACTTAAGCAGACACTGATGGACCATTTGCTGACAAGAAGTGAACTGTGGGATGGATCACTTAACTTCAAAGAGCAGTTGAAGCTAAAGGAGAAAAATGACTCAGTAAAGGCCATGCTCCAAACTGGCGCTAGAGAATTCACTGTTCCCACTGAACAGACTTGCCTTCCTTAGGGCACAGCCTCTTCCACTACAGGCCTCAGTATCAGGCCAGAGCTCAGACAGCCCTAGGAAATCTTCACAGAGGCAGGAAGACACTGTCAACGCTGTGTGTTCAAAGTATCTAGCAGACATGATCTGGCTACAGCCAGAACTAAAGCCAAAGTGTCCTCCTTCTAAGAGTTAAGTCTCGGGCTAGAGAGATGGCTCAGAGGTCAAGAGCACTGGCTGCTTTTCCAGAGGTCTTGAGTTCAATTCCCAGCAACCACATGGTGGCTAACAACCATCTATAATGAGATCTGGTGCCCTCTTCTGGCGTACAGGTGTACATGCAGGCAGAACACATAATAAATAAATAAATCTTTAAAAAAAAAAAAAAAAAAAGTTAAGTCTCACATGTCCAGTGCATGCAGGTCTCGGATGCTGAGCCAAAGTACATGTGTGTTGCAGGATATCTGATCCCATTATGAACCCAAAATTGTGAACTATAAAACCCTGTTTCTTGTTTGGTGTGGTTGAGGCCTATCATATACCTTTAATGCAAGAATTTTCTGTTTATCACAGACAGGTGATTATGGTATGGTTCAGCCAGGCCCAGCACACACCTTTGATCCAAGAGCTTTCTGTATACAGGGTTAATAAAGTTTAACCCTCGGTCAAGAGGCTGAGCAAGGAACCAGGTGACAAGGATTAAAGAGTAGGAGGGACTTTGATGTGTTCAAGACAGCGTGTAGGAACAGAGGGGGCTTTTGCTCTCTGACTTTTGGGGCTTTTTGAACTTTGAGCTAGCAAGCCTGTGGCCTTGAGTTTTTTGGCCTTTTCCTCCTGGGCTGTCAGCGGAGCTAGTGAGCCTTTTGGGCTTTTTCCATCGGGATGTGAGCTGAGAAGGAAGGTCAGCTGGCTGCTTTCTCTGCCTCTCTGAGCTAGCAGGTTTTCACCCCAGCATCTGGCTCCAAGTCTTTACTGGTAAAATCGAACTGTTGGGATTTTCATTCCTTTATAACAACACATGTGTCCTTGAGACCCAACTCTGCCAAACCTCTCAGACCACCACGGGTCTACTAGCCTAAGATATCACTATGAAATGACACTTCATTTAGTAAGGGACTCTAGGAGACCCCAACAGTCTCATGATTCATAGACATGAACATGGACTGACAGAGTGTTTGGAGTTTGGGATAAAACCTAAGAGACTGGGGCTGGAGAGATGGCTCAGTGGTTAAGAGCCCTGGCTGCTCTTCTAGAGACCTGGTTCAGTTTCTAGCACCCACATGGCAGCTCACACCCTGCCTATAGCCCCAGTTCCAGGGTATATGACACTGTTACACAGACATACATAGAGGCAAAATACTAATGTACATAATATAAAAATAATTCGTTTTAAAAAATTTTTTAAAGAAAAACAAACAAAAACAAGAGAACCAGAGGGTTCTCTCATCAGCCAAAGAGACACCTAATTTCTAAAAGTGATGGTCCTGGGTGCCGCTGTACTCACTACAGTAGGACCTCTGAGCATGGGGCCACCCACAAAATGTGACTTACCCTTGTCGTTGGCTGGAGCACACGAGGGCCCAGGCTTCTGTTGGCATCCACTGATGTTAGGACACTCAGGAACATCTGTGGGCAGAGCTGCTGTTCGGGGCTTTTTCCCTATGAGCAGCCCCTCCGCTGTGGCCTACGGAGAAAAGATTACTGAGACCAGAAGAACAGTCAGACCTGCACCTTCTTAGAGAGGCCTAGAGATGAGCTGTGAACTGACAAGGCCAAATCATGAATCCAGCATCTACACAGACAGTCAACACTGCACCACTTACCACCACTCCCAGATCCCTCTCTCTCTTCTGTCCACTGGCTTCCTCCAGCTTCCCCTCTCTCTCATGGCTGGAGCACTTAGATGCACTGCTCCAGTGTGTCTCTTTCTTCCTCAGGAATTCTGTGATTCCTAATGACCTGGCAACCTGAATGGAAATAGGAGAAATAAGCTTTGTTTAGAGCAGAAAGTGTACCAAGTGTCTCAGTTCTTATGTCTGTGACTGAGTAGAAACCCAAAAGTCTGTTTTGCACAGTGAGGTACAGCTCAACAGGAGAAAGAAGGCTGGGTGTGGTGGCACAAAGCCTATAATGTCAGCACTCAGGGTGGCAGAGGCAGGAGGATCTCTGACTTAGAGGCCAGCCTGGTCTACAAAGTGAGTCCAGGACAGCTAAGGCTACACAGAGAAACCCTGTCTCAAAACAAAGAAAGAAAAGAAGGAAGGAAGCAAGCAGGCGAGCAGGCTGAGCATTCCTTGGGTAGCAAGCCAGTAAGCAGTGCTCTTCCATGGCCTCTGCTTCAATTCCTGCCTCCAGGTTTCTGCCCCAACTTCCCTCAGTGGTGGACTGCAATCTGAGAGTGACAAACTGAAATTAACCCTTTCCTCCCAAGTTTTGGTCAGAGTGCTTTATCATCTCAATCAAACCCCTAATTTGTGCAAATAAAATACCCATACATATAACATCACTTTTTTAGAGTTCACAGCCATCCTTGCCTACATAGAACATTCAAGATCAACCTGAACTACATGTGACCTTATCTCAAACAATGACCCCCACCAAAAGAATACAGTAAAGCATACAAAAACTACCAACAGTTACCAATAACAGCCCTACTACCACCCAAAACCCCCAAACCAGCACATACCAGCTGTGGTGGTCTAAATGGCTCATATGTTTGAATGTTCAGTTCCAGTTGGTGGAACTGTTTGGGAAGGATTAGGAAGTATGGCCTTGTTGGAGGAGGTGTGTCATTGGGGGTAGGCTTGAAGTTTCAAAAATTTCATGCCATTCCCAGTGTCCTCTTAGCCTCCTGCTTGTGGATCTGATGTGAACTGTCAGGTGTTCCTGCCACCATGCCTTTGCTCCACCATCATAGTTTACTCTCTGAAACCATAAGGCATTTAAATGCTTTCTGTAAAATAAATTGCCTTCATCATGGTGTTTTATCACAGCAGTAGAAAGGTGACAAAGACCTTGTTACAGCCCAGGCTGAGGTAGCTTGCCTCGGAAATCAGAACCACGTCAGCAGGTACTCACTGCGGGTGGGCAGCTCCATCAAGTTAGGGGAAAGGATAGGCAGCTACGGGGCCATACCGTCTTTCTTTTTTTCTTAAGATGTATTCATTTTAACTGTATGAGTGATTTGCTCACATTTGTGTCTGAGCAACATGTCCATGGCTGTTGCCCACAGAGGTCAGAAGAAGGTATCAGATCCCCTGAAACTGGATTCAATGGTTATAGATGGTTATGAGCACCACATGAGTTCTGGGAATCGAACCTGAGTCTTCTGCAGGAGTAAGAAGTGCTGTTAACTGCTGAGCCATCTCTCCAGGCCTCCACTCCGCCTTTCTAGGCACTCATATTACGTGTATAACAGCTCCGTTTTTTAAATTATTATTATTATTATTTGTTTTGTTTTAAATAAAGGAGACTGTTTCAGTATTTGGAAGTGGAGTAGGAGTCAGAAAATACACTTCCATCAGGGTTAAGAGACCCAGGCTGAGCACAGGGCTGTTAGGTCTGAGGGACCTGCTGCCACAGAGTGGGACCAGAGCTGAGTTCCAAGCAAAGCTTATTCAAAGCAAGCCAAACCATCCTAGCCCCAAACTCAGCGCTCAACCGAGCCAAAGCAGCTGGGGGAGAAAATAAGAACTGTGTCAGAACAACCACAAACATGAACACTGGCTCTGGGTAACACACAGAAAACTGGGCCAATGCAGAGATTTCGGTAGGTAAGTGCACTTGCGGCTCTGGCAGAGGCCCCAGGCTCTGTTTCCAGCACCCACGTGGTGGCTCACAACCACCTCACTCAAGTCTTCTCTTCTGTCCTCCCTGGACCCAGGGACAAACATGGAGCATGGACATTCATGCAGGCAAGACACTCATGCACATAAAATCAATCTAATAAACTTAAAAAGGAAAGAAAGTTAGCCCTGAACATCAGTATTCAAGGGACTGTGGTGTTAGTCCTGTGTGCAGGGGACTGCAGGGTTCACGTTTTCTTTAAGCTATTCCAATTCTCAGTTCTCAGGGAATTAGGGTTTATCACCCTTATATTAATGGAACAAAAATGTCACATGACAGGACAAGGCTACACAGTGGCTATAAATGAAGATGTCTTACTAGCAACGGCCTCCCTGTTGACAGACTGTCTCCTTGGGCTAACTAACTAAGAGCAAAATGCCTTGTTCAACAGTCTCCTTGTTGACACTGTCTCCTTGGGCTAACTAACAGCAAAACGCCCCTCAAGCATCACCTCATAGTTGGTTATCTCCAGGGGCTCCTGGGAACACGGGCCAGAGCTGCTGAGGTAATCTTGACACATTCTCTTCACCACACCATACAACTCTTCAAACTCCTTGTACACGGCAGGGAAGAAAGGCTTCTGTCTGGGACTTTTCTCAACCTTTGTGAAGATGTACAGTTTAAATCCAAGGCATTGACACAGAAAACAGAAAATGCACTTGAAGACAGAAGCTGCACTCCTCAACCCCTGGATCTGGTCAGTGGCCCAGCATTTCCCTAGCCTCCTGGTGATGCCTACATATACCATACCATGTTCAACTCTGGAGTGCCAGAAAACAAAGCTTAGAGTGAAGGCTACAGCCCTGGAACTAGGGTGACCTCACAGGAAGCATAAAGTTGGTAAAAAAGACACCATCAGCAACTAAGAGGCATATTCACACCTCCTGAGGCTACTATGGTTTTCCATACCCACTGCAGCTCCCGACACAAAGTGAAAATAGTCAAGGGAGTGGCAGTGGCTTACTGTCACTGACAGGCTCTGGGTGCTACAGCTCTCTTCAGCTCTGCCCTAGGGAAGAGAAATAATGATTGAGTGGCCCAGCACATCCTAATACACTCAAGCCAACCCTCTCTCTGCCTTGAGACACGCTACAGGGACGCACCTTCACCAGGAGAAGCTCATACAGGGTCACCACCTGAGCCAGCTGCGGTAGCACCAGTTCTGCAAGCTCCTCCTGGCCACACTGCCTGAGAGCCTGCAGAAAGAAAGCGTTGGACACCTTCAACTGGGAACAGGCAACAAGGTAAATGGCAGAAAGAGCCCCAGAACCCAACTGTGCACATAGTTTCACACTGTTGTCCAACAATCAAGCACCAGAGACTTAGACGCAGAGGAGCCATATAGTGGCAGACAGCAGCCAGGGACTGGAGGGTGGAGGCTGGAAAGCAGTCCAGGCTAGGCTGGAAGAAGCCCAAAGACAGGGATTTCCATCCAATGGTGGCATATGGAGGGAGGCTGTGTTCTGTGAAATGCTGCTATATGGCCAAGGCTAGCCTCAAGGCTCAAATGGGCCTCCTGCCTCAGTTCTCTGGGGATCACTAGTATGCACTACGGTACCTGGTTCTGGAGGGAGGATTTAGGCAGGTGGTGGCATAATAAGGGGAGGGTGTGGATCTGCAGGGGTCACAGTGACAAGAGGCAATGCCAACAGAAAGGCCAGGAGATGGTGAGGACTTGATAACAAGGGACCTGTGGCAGAAGAGGAGAGATGGTATTGTCTATCAGGTCCAAGATGGGGGCATGGGTGGACTGAGGTGGAGGCAGGCAGAAGAGGCAGAGCCAGGCATACTATCGTGGCCTCCGCTGCTCTCGGCACTTGGAAGGCTTGAGGTAGAAAGATTGGCAGGAACAGCTTGAGCTCCATAATGGAAGTTTGAGGCTAACCTGGGCTACAGAGTGAACAATGTCTCAAAAAAAAAAAAAGAGAGAGAAAACTAAACTAAATAAAAATAAGAAAGAGGAAGGGAAGGGAAAGAAAGACAAGAAGGAACTGGGCTTCTAACCTGAGCACCTAATGGCTCCATATCACAGGGCAGGACAGGACACCATCTTGTGTGCACCCCACAACATTGAAGATGAGGTAGTACACAGGCCAACCAAGTAGAGAATATTCTTTCTTTTGAGGAGGGGGAATTGGTTTTGGGTTTTTGTTGTTGTTGTTGTTGTTGTTGGAGACAAGACCTCAATATGTAGCCCTGGCTGACCTTGAACTCCTAGAGATCCACCCGCCTTCCTCCCAAGTACTGAGATTAAAGATATGTGCCACCATGCCTGGCTACTGGTGAGTTTTCTGACAGATGTGAGGCTCCAGAGAGAGGTCTAATCAGGAAGTACATGCAGGAATCTACAGAGGAACATAGCAGTGAGAAGAACCTAAAAAAGCCTTGGAAACACCAAATGTGAGAGGTGTAGGGAGGTCACGTGGCCCAGGAGAATAATCAGGAGCTGCCAAGACCTGGGGGGATCAGAGACGCTAAAGCAAAACTTTATTGGCCAAAAATTAACTACAGGGCCAGCAGGAGAGCTCAGCTGTGCAAGCCCAGTACATGAAGTCCATCCCCAGAGCCCAGGTGAAGGTGGAAGGAGAAACCGAACTCTTTAGTGAGAATTTTGTTTTCTTTAAAAATCAAGTTATCTTATGTGAATGTTTGTTTTCTTTAAAAAACCAGTTACCTTATGTATGTTTTTGTCTTAATCCCAGGTATGGGATACAGGGCTGCTTCAGTTTGTCCACAGCCGTTAACTATGATTGTCTTGTGCACCAGCAGGGGCGTGATCTTGGCCAGCAGGAGATAGTTTAATTCTGGAACTCTGGAGAGGTTATAAATGTCAGAGCGCAGAGAGGGGCGGGAGCACTCTGGAAAGGGGGTGTTGCTGTCCCTCCTCTGCTTCCTGCTCGTCTGTTGCTGTTGCTGGTTTGCCAAGTGATTGAGAGAAAGGAGACAAGCTGGAACATCCTGACTATGAAGACTTGGACTTGCCCCAAGGAACCCACCAACCCTAATCAGCAGGAAGCAGTCTAAATAGACCTACGCCCCCTTTCCTCTCTAATATCCTCTCTCGTACCTGGTGTTGAAGTGTTGGAAGGGACTGGGGTGGAGAAGGGCGGTAGATAAAAGGACCCAGGAAAATGATTAAAAAGAATAGGGCCAACACAACTCTACAAAGCTGGTCTCCACATACTCACCACAGCATGAGTGCAGGGGCAGCTTAGCTTCAAGTTCCAAATGCTCTTAGGAAAAGCTGACCTATGGAAAAGCTCTATGGAAGTGCAGGAAGGTCGCTTTAGAAGGTGTTACCTTGCCATGCTTAAATTCGGGACAAGTTTTTGATAGCAGACATCTCCTTAGTAGCTCAATGAAAACATCACCTGGAAGTTCTGTCAGTCAACAGGCTTGGTCATCACTGCCCACCCTACTTCCTGCCAGAGTAGCAACTATGTCTAGCCTGTGCACACTGCCCCTCCATAACCAGAGGTGGGCCTGATACGTTACGGGCACACAACTCATATACAAATAAATGTCAACTCTGTCAGAGTGGTCCTGCTCACAGCAGGCACTCAACTGTAGGACAGTGAGGTGGTATCAGCAAGACAGAGTCCCTGCAGCCTTTATGTTTAGCGTGGGCCAGCCTCACTGCCTCTGACACCAAATAACCTGATTCACGTTCTGGCCCTGCCTCCTACCTGAAGCCACCCTGAGTTCCGGCTGTTCATCTGTTCAGGTGGGAGAGCACTGTGAAATAAGTGGGAGGAGGCTGAGGCAGGACAGGTGCAGGGCTCTGTAGGCCTGGCATGGAGTGGGGCTGAGCTGACTCTCGGCAAGCACTCTGCAAATAGTGCTGATTCTAATGCAGCCACTAACTCCAACAGTCACGCTGCCATGACACATGGGGAACGGAGCAAAGCCAACCCTCCTCAGTTTAAATTTGCTGCTGCCACTTGGAACACCACAGTGTGCTTAAGACAGTTTTAGGAAAACCACTTTTCAGAAACCCTAGTCTTAAGGCTGAACCATGTCTCCAGCCCCATGGCTGGAACGCTCCACCCTCTTGCCGCTGCTGCCGTAGGGATGGTATTTCTGGTGTGCACCAAGACACCAGGCTAAGATGTTGCTGTTTTACTCTTAAGTTCAGAAACAGGACAGCGAACCCAGTTGGGTGGCCCAGGCCTGTAATGCCAGCACTCAGGAGACTGAAGCAAGATGACTATGAGCCCAACGCTAGCAGCCTACACATTGTGACCCTGTCTCAAAATAAACAAAAAGAAAGAGGGAAGGCAGGGAGCTGTTATACTGCACCAGACAAGCAGGCTTTGGGCACACTGATCAAGCAAGTTACCTCCTGGAGCTGGGTTCTGCTGGACACACTCAGCCCCGAAGGTACAGCAGGGTCACTGTTGGGCTGGACTACTCCGCTCTCCTGGAGGCTGGCGGTGCTGAATTCTGCCTGGCGTTCCCACTTTCCATCTTTAGGTTCTAGGTCTTTCTTTGGTCTCAGATAAGCTGAGGGACTTCTATTTTCTGGTTCAGGTATCTGTGTCTCTTCAACGTTCATAGACTGACCATTCTAGATAGTCAAGCATACAACAAAATAAAAAAATTGAAAAACCATCCATTATATGCCATCATGAAAACATTATAACAGAAAAATGTCAAATCAAAAGCAAATAAGTTTCAATACTATTTTTCTTTAGTTAACACTCTTTTAACTATAATTATACATTTTAAGCTTTCTCAACCAGTACACTTAAGAATATCAAATGAAGGCTGGAGAGATGGCTCAGTGGCTAAGAGCACTGTCTGTTCTTCCAGAGGTCCTGAGTTCAATACCTAGCATCCGCACAGTGGCTCACGACCATCTCTACAGGGATCTGATGCCCTCTTCTGGCATGCAGGTGCACATGCGGAGCACTCATATACATAGAATAAACAAATCTTTAAAAAAAAGAACATCAAATGATTATTAACCATTCAGGAAGTCTGGGCTGACAAATGGTGACCCTGGGATGTTGACTGTTAAAATGAAAAAAAAAAAAAAAAAAAAAAAAAAAGGAACTTCTCTGATGTAATTATCATCTTCAAACTTAACCCTGGGGCTGGGGGTGGAGCTCAGCCATAGAACTTGTGGTCTGCGTGTCCAAGGTCCTGATTTAGACCTCCAGCACACAACAGCAACAATCTCAGTTTGTCTCTAATGTATAATGTATGCATGACTTTTTGAATGTTTTGTTATATTTCAAACACCATAAATGTACCTTTTGTAGATTTACTTTTTAATTACATGTATGCACACATCTGTGTGCAGATATGTGTATGTGAATGCAGATGCCTGCAAAGACCAGAAGATATAGCTGTTTCCCCTGAAGCTGGAGTTACAGGTGGCTGTTAGTCAGCTAACACAGGTGCTGGGAAGCAAACCCAGGTCTTCTGCAAAAGCAATGTGTGCCCTTAACTGCTGAGTCATCAGCCATCCTTTAAAAGCACAAAATCCAGTGGATTTAATATGCTTGCAAGGCTGTGTAACCATCACCACTAATTACAGAATGTTCTCAGTGCATTAGAAATTTAGAACTCAACGCCTCCCATCTCTTTAACCTCATAACTCTCAGCACTCATCCCAGGGTGTATGTGTCTAATCTATGTCCATCTCCAGCTCTGTGGTTTCGCAAGGCTTGCTGGAGAAACCCTGAGTGACACAGTCTAGTCATTTCCTAACTGCTGATGCCCTCTGGAAACAGGAACCACAACAGTCTTAAACCTCCTGGGACAGCTGCAGGGTCAAAGAGTTGACAGAAGGAAAGCACAGGCTGTGAGAGCTAGCACCAAGTAATGTATGTCCTGTCGGGACCGTGCGAGAAAAACTGCAAACAGCTTTAGAATTCATGGAATTCAGGTTAGCACAACCATGATGGGGGAGCCTGGACCTGACGACTTAGGCTGTTATGAAGTTTCACTCTGCTTGTTGTTGTGGTCATCACATCCCTCCTAATCTAAGAGTTGTATGAAAACCCTAATGTTATTATAAAGAAAGGAAATCCCAAATTGTTTGATTTCACCAATAAAGACTCAGGAGACAGATGCTGGAGTAAAAACCTGCTAGCTTGGAAAGGCAGAGAAAACACCCAGCTGACATTTCCTGCTCAGCTGTTATCCCAAAGGAAAAAGCCAAAAAAAGCCAAAAGTCCAAAAGCTTGCTAGCTCAGATGATAGCCCAGGGGGGAAAGGCCTACTAGCTCACCCAACAGCACAGGAGGAAAAACCCAAAAGCTCTTTCTTCTTCTCCATGCTGTCTTGAGTTCCCCTCAACTCAAAATCTCTCCTTTCTGTTTACTCCCTGTCAGCTGGTTATTTGCTCGACCTCTTGACCTAGGGTTAACTTTATTAATTCCTGTGTACAAAGAGCTCTTGGATTAAAGGTATGTGCTAGAGCAGAGCCATACCATAATCACCTGTTTACAATAAACAGAGAGTTCTTGGATTAAAGGTGTGTTAGGCCTGAACCACACCAGACAAGAAACAGGTTTTTACAATTCACAATCTCAAGCGTCCTGCAACACTCTAAGGGGGTTCCCAGCCGATCACTGCATAGCGCCATAGGCACTTACAGTATTAGTGATTGATCTTTTCCAGGTACTGCTGCGGAGCAGATTACTGGTTCAACCACCATCCTTAGGAAAAATTTAGAGATGCAGACTGTTAATAAAGTTAGGTTAAGATGTTTTGGTTAGTGGCCTTGACATAAAAATCTTAGAAAACAATCTGAAGTTCAGAAAGGCCCTTTGATAATTGAGCGTGGGACACCTCTGAGGTCAGGGAACAAGAACATGGCCGCCAGACTTCTATCCCCAGTGCCTCTCTTGCTAAAGCTGGGCTGGTGATCAAGGTGATTAATTTCTTGTATCCACTTCGATTTAATAAAAATTGTTAGTGAGCAGATGTGTACCTTGAGGACTTAAAGTAGAAATGATGGACTGTAGCCATGCGAGGTGTCACACACCTGTGATCCCAGCACTCAGGAGGCAGAAGGATCTCTGTGAGTTCAAGGCCAGCCTGGTCTATAAGGAAGGACAGCCAAGGCTACCCAGAGAAACCCTGTCTGGGGAAGGAAAAAAAGAAGAAGAAAGAAAGAAAGAGAGAAAGAAAGAAAGAGAGAAGGAAAGAAAGAAAGAAAGAAAGAAAGAAAGAAAGAAAGAGAAAGAGAGAAAGAAAGAGAGAGAGAAAGAGAGAAAGAGAGAGAGAAAGAAAGAAAGAAAGAAAGAAAGAAAGAAAGAAAGAAAAAGAAATGACTGGTTTTTATATAAAAGTTGAGATTTCTGATTTTTATAAGATTATTTTTAAGATAATTATTGATCCTTTCTTTGTAACCACAAATTGCAGCCTGCCAGTAGGAGAAACTGGCTGAGAAAAATGTCTTGCTTGCTTCTACTTTGTTAATCTGTAACAAGTTGCTTAGACACAAATGTATGTGGGTTCTTGGGAATAATTTGGTTTTTTTCACCTGTAATATGTAGGATGTTTAATCATATATAGAGAGTGGGGAACATGCTTTTTAAAAAATATTCATTGTCATCGTTCACTTAAAGAAAAACAGAACATTAATCCTATTGCAATTTTTATACTGCTTGAGAGATTTTGCTAGGGGATATAAGCTGTGGGAGAAAAAAATAAAGTTGTTCTAGTTGTTGGAGCCTTGCTTCATCCACTGAGAGAGAGAGAGACAGAGAGACAGAGACAGACGGACAGACAGACAGAGGAACTTTAAGTCAGAACATGGCTGCTCTGGCAAGAGATCACATCTAAAGACCTTCTAGGTCTTCGTGATCTGGCTGGAATACAGACACACCTTTAATCCAGGAGACAGAAGCAAACAGATCTCTGAGTTCAAAGCCAGCCTGGTAGAGAGCAAATTTCAAGTCAAGAAGAGCTTAAGTCCAGGCATGGTGGTACATGTCTTTAATCCCAATGCCTAGGAGAGCTGAGAGTGAGTTGAGAGGCAGTGTAGTTGAGCTGAATTAGTGGCAGTTCAGTTCATGGAATTCAGAGGCAGTTTTTACTGGGAAAGTTTTAGAGAGACAGGTTGAAGAGAGAACAGGTAGACACAGGTGAAGACAGAAAATGTGAAGGATACAGAAGATGAGAATAGACTGATAGAGTTTGTTTCAGGCCAAGCAGAGCAATTCAGTGAGAAACTGAGAGAAGGCAAATTGACTCAATCAGCTAGAAGAGACGTTTGAGGCAGAACAGCTGAATTAAAACCAGCCACAGTTTAGAAAGAACAAGACAGGGTGAGCTTATTCAGCAGAGGCTGAAAATATTACAGGCCTAGATTAGTTTTCTTTTTTTGTTTTGTTTTGTTTTGTTTAAGATATATTTATTTATTATGTATTTAATGCTCTGTCTGCATGTCCACTTGCAAGCCAGAAGAGGGCACCAGATCTCATTATAGATGGTTGTGAGCCACCATGTGGTTGCAGGGAATTGAACATAAGACCTGTAGTGCTCTTAACCTCTGAGCCTCTCTCCAGGCCCCTTGATTAGATTGTATGGGGTTAGCCTCTGCTCTCCATGGTAGAGAAAGGGCAGAATGCTTTTTGTCATCATAGATCTATGTCCTACTTTTATGCAAACATAGGGAGAGCAGAGGGCACCCTGACACTGCCTCTTGTCTTCATCTCAATGATCCTTCATATTTCGGTGAGGCATCTTCTCTCTAACACTACCCTGGGAGCTGAGATTTTCCAGGGTTGGAGAGATGGCTCAGTAGTTAGAAGCATACATAGCCATGAGGCATGAGTTTAGTTCCCAAGACCTGGAGCAGGGGCATGTGCATGTGTACACACACACCACTTTTTTTTTTCTTTAATTCAAGGCTAGAGTTTTCCATCTATGAAAAACTCTAGGTTTTTCATAAACTAAGGTCAGTGGAGAGATGGCTCAGAGGTTAAAAGTATTGGCTGCTGTTTCAGAGGTCCTGAGTTCAATTCCCAGCATCCACATGGTGGCTCCCAAGCATCTGGATCTGATGCCCTCTTCTGGTGCACAGGTGTACATGCAGACAGAACACTGTATACATTGTAAGTGGATAAATGTTTGTTTTAAAAAAAGAGAAGCACAGGACCTGGTGTCCTGGTCCACAGCTCAGGCTTTGAGTCAAAAGCTTAGCCTGATACCACTTTGGGCTGAGACCTGCAGTGCTGCATCACGCTGGATCAGTCACTGAGCTTCACTGTAGCATCTCATGGGGAGTGTTCGGGTGTGTGCCAGACACTTTTAATCCCAGCACTGCTGGGGCGGAGGTAGGCAGAGCTCTATGATTCTGAGGTCATAGTTAAGTTCCAGGACATCCAGGGCTATGCAGAGAGACCCTTTCTCAAAATAAATAGAAAGAAAGGAAGGAAGGAAGGAGGGAAGGAGGGAAGGGGGGAAAGGGGGAAGGGGGGAAGGAGAAAGGGGAAAGGGGGAAAAGGGGAAAGGAAGAAAGAAAGAAAGAAAGAAAGAAAGAAAGAAAGAAAGAAAGAAAGAAAGGAAGGAAGGAAGGAAGGAAGGAAGGAAGGAAAAGAAACTGTACAGGGCTGGGGCATGGCCCAGTGGCAGAGCACCTGCCTGGAAGCACAAGCCCTTGAGAGCAGTTCTCAGAGGAGGAGAAAGGAGGAAGGGACAAGGAAGGGGAGAGGAGATGTACAGCGCGTGTGAGACGGGTACTCTTGGCACAGGGGTGCCCAATGTGGTAGTCGTCCTGTTGACGCCAATGCTAAAGGCAAGGTAACATTCTTAACCCTCTCATAAGGCTGCCCCATGGTTCTACTACCAGGCCTCAATACAGATCCCTGGGTCCCAGGCGTTATCTGCTCAGACCCCAAGGCACTAATGTTAAGCTAGCTACCTGCTTCACCCCTCCTGAGGAGCCACTGATCCATGGTAGGGAAAGGGAACCAGGGTAGGCAGCCACTTTTTCCCAAATCTGACCTTTCCCACAATCCTCTGCCACACAAGTACCAGCCAAGAGTCCCAATAGTGAGAGACCGAATCAAGACAACCTTGGCCATGGTCCACCAAACATGCTCACTAAGGCTTCGGGCAAGACACATACCTCCCACCTATTCCGCATCAGTGTGACAACTGTGGGTACTGAGCCCCATCTGACACTGTAAGACATAACTGAGGGAGGATCGGAAAAGGAGCAGAGAAGGGTGATGGCACTAAGCAGAAGGGTTACCTGTGGGGTACGCCATGCTGCCTCTGCCTCCTCCATGCAGACAGCAGCTGGTGTGGATGGTTTGGGGGAAGCCAGGCCTCTGGTCTTTGAGTCTGTGCACCCTGGGGTCAGGCTCCCATTAGCTTTCTTGGACAGCAACACCTCAGGCTCCAGCTGGCTATGGCCTGGATTGAGTTTAAGATGCCTCGCCAGTCCTCCCTTTCCTATGTATGACTTTTCACAAGTCTGACACTTAAAGGCCTTGGGCTTCAGGGCACAGCCCTCAATGTCAAAGAGCACAGGCTTCTCCCTCTGCTCGTCCTCCTCTTCCACACTCAGCTCTGAATAGTCATCAGAATCTGACAGATGCCCATCGGCTAAATCCTCTGTTTTGATGAATTTATAATCTCTGGCTTTATACTTGGGAGGCCGGGATATCCGCCCAGATCGTGTTTTCACCTTTAAAGATTTCTTCAATTTCTCTGTCTGTGCCGTATGCAAGCTGGAAATACACAGACGAGCTGAAGCAGATGAGACAGGTGCTACTACGCATGGGCTACAGGCTGCCAAAGGGCTCAGAGTGGTACCATGTCCATTTGCAGTCTGGTGGGTCTTGACTCTCTTCAAAGGAACTGGCTGAAGGGCTGGCAGTGGCTTCTGTACAAACACCTGAGGAGCAGGAGGCTGGGGGGAGCCTCCCAGGAAGTGCAGCTGTGATCCAGTCCTCCCTAGAGCCTGCACCCTGAGCAGCTGTGGGCTGGAGACACCAAGACCCCGGCTGGAGCTTCTCCCAGGGAGCTGACTTTGTCTTGCTGTTTTGGGCCGGATGACGGCCAGAGGGGGCATTGGCCTTTCCTTACTTTTTGTGTCACCAGACATCACCTTGACACAAATGGCCTCAAGTTGCTTAAACACAAAAAGAAACCAGAATAAGCATTATAATTCTCAAACATCTGTACTGCCCTCACCATGCGTGTTCGTTCACACACACACACACACACACACACACACACACACACACACGCAGGGTTGTGAGCCACTTATGTTCTTAAACCTTGGGGGCGGGGGAGAGAAAGCTGTTTATGCAGGTGCCTGAAAACTCCAGAGGAGATCAAATACCCCGTGGCTGGGATTGTTACAGATGGTTTCCGAGCTGCCAGCAAGGGGACTAGACGCAGAACTAGGTCCTCTGAAAGAGCATACAGCCTTCTTAACTGCTAAGCCATCTCTCTAGTCATCTTGACATATTTTAAAATTTTATAATAATGTCACAGGGGACTGGAGAGAGGGCTCAGTGGTTAAGAGCACTGGCTGTTCTTCCAGAGGACCTGGGTTTGATTCCCAGCACCCATGGGGGCTTACAACTGTCTGTTACTGCAGTCCCAGGGGATCCAAGACCCTCTTCTGACCTTCTACAGGACGCACAGACATATAAGTAGGCAAAACACCCAAACCCATTTAAAAAACAGAAAGAAAAGAAAAAATAATGTCATAGGTATGGTGATACACATCTTTAATCCCAGAATTCTGAAGACAGAGGCAAGTGTAGGCAGATTTCTGTAAATTCCAGGCCAGCCAGGGTATGTAGTAAGAGCCTGTTTCAAAAAAATAGTATCACCCAATCTGGGAGGGATAACACATATTTGTAACGGCATTCAGGAGGATGAGGCAAGAGAGCTACCACAAGTTACAGACTGGCTTGCGCTACACAGCAATATATTATCTATCTCAAGGTCAGTCATCAGCTCAACAAATCAACCATCAAGTCAGCCAGGTCCTGCAGCCTGACCACATTCTCAAGATTGTTTTTGAGAAGCTCCTTCTCACTGACGCATGCAGCTCCAACTGGTTCATTTTTCTCGGCAAAACTGAGACCCTTATTCTCCTGATGGGCAGGTGCTTTCTAACCTCTAACCCTCTGCTCCTGTGGTCTGCTCAGAAAGTCACTTGCGTGTATTTATATACTCATGTCTCTCCAGAAACACACGCCTAGCAATATTTTGTTCTATTTTTGTTTTTTGAGACAGGGTTTTTCTGTGTAGCCTTGGCTGTCCTGGACTCACTTTGTAGACCAGGCTGGCCTTGAACTCACAGAGATCCGCCTACGTCTGCCTCCCTGAGTGCTGGGATCATAGGCGTTTGTCACCAGGACCCGCTCAACAGCTTTCTTTTAATCCAACAAAAACTTAACTGTGTATTCTCTTTGAGCCAGCAGCTCACTTTCTTTCTGTACTATTAAAAAAATAATCTATGCCAAAAGATGTCACCTCCCAGAAAAAAAGGCTGCCTTCAACAGCATTCCATAAATCTTTATAAACAGCCTCTGTGAGAGACAGCCATGTGTGTCAAGAATGAGCTGTCTGGGAAAAGGTCAGGGACAGCAGGATAGAAGAGGCTCCTGTTCTTGTTGAACAGAAATAACAAGCACTGGGCTGGAGAGATGGCTCTGTGGTTAAGAGCACTGTCTGCTCTTCCAAAGGACCCGGGTTCAATTCCCAGCACCCACATGGCAGCTCACAACTGTCTGTTAATGCTGATTCCAAGTGCTCTGACTCCTTCACACTAATGCATATAAAATAAAACCAAATAAATCATTTAAAAAAAAAAAAAAAAAAAAGAAATAACAAGCACTTATTCTAGAGAAAGAGACAGTTAGCATCCTGGGCATGGGCTCATGCCCTTGGCACAAATTAGAGCCAAGGACTAGTGATCACTTGGTGTGAGGGGTGAAGAGTGATCCTATGCATAGGAAGATACTGGGAAGCATCCTGGCCTTAACCCTCCAGATACCAGTAGCATCCCCAAGTGTAACAAAGTGTGTTTCTCCAGGGGCTGGGAGGTGGCTTCCCTGATCCGAGACTGCCAGCAACCTTCACCAATGGGAGGTGGGTTACAGAGCCACACAGCACAGAACTGTCACTGGCATTAAGCAGGCCTGGTATACTATTACAAACAGCAGACACTGAGGTTATAGCATATGAAGAAGTGTATAGGGTAGGTGGGAATGCCTGGGGAGCCCCCAGCCCCTGGGCTACTTGTGACTGAGTGACGGCCAGTTTTACTGTGCACATTTGCTGCACTTCCCTGTAAGCACCCATTCCCCCGGATACTTCTCTACAGTCTTGGGATGCACCTCATACCGTAAGAATGAACACACACACACACCTTGTTTCAGGAAAACCAAGCAAGATCTAATATCCTGACTGGCTTACCCTACAGCACCCACTTACAAACACCAGCTAAGTCCTGGTCTCACGTGAGGTCTCCCCTGCCCTGGGTCTCCTGGGACAGAACCCCCGATCTGTCCTTTCACTGGTGATTCTGAAAGGAGACAAGAGTCCCCAGGGACAGTCAGGCAGATAAGACTGCCTGCCACAGCAGAGGTGTTGAGAATGTCTCAGAAGAGAGCCCTCGAAGGTGCCTTGAAGGTGGCGGTAAACTTGGTTAGGTATGCAAGGCACTGTGGTCTAAGGGAAAGTGAGTGGGTTTGCAGAGGCGTGGAGGCATGCTCAGGTGCTGGTGGAACTGGAGTGGAATTTAGAATGGTGAAAACGGGCCGAGTCCCAAACTGCCCTGGAAATTGTTCCCTGGCTTGTACTTCTGGCCTACTGTCCCCACAGAGAGCCTGAGTCTTCCTTCTGTCCTGGTTATATCAATGAAGCCCAACCAACCACACCCTGGAATGCTGCCTCTCTTCTGTTTCCAGCCTTGCACTGGCATCGGCTTTCTGTTCCCAGAGACAGAAACTCCTTTATTTTTTTTCTTCCCTGAATGTACTCAGTTCGTTACATCTCTAGTTTTTTGGCTAGGTGTCATCTGGGTCATTCGTCACTTCCTCCTCATTCATAGACTCCTCAGGGGCGGAGTCCATATCTACTTGGCCTTTGGGTTTTTGTGGAACAGTTTAGTCTGAAAGACTATCAGTGGACCATGCCACAAAGGTCTGTTTCTGCGAGTACAGGGTCACCATTTCCATCAGATCAGCCACCACCCACAATTCTATCAAGATAACTTTAAGTTTGCTTTTGATGGAAATAATATATTTTCTGCCTCTTTCCAAAGCTGTCATATTAAATTCAAAGTTGTGGCCATATTTAGCAGTATGGTAAGGACACAGGCTCAAGAATACAGCCACCTGAGAGACACTGGGTAAAGTCCCTTGAGATGGTTTGGGGGTGGGGGCTGGCTGGAGATGTGGCTCAGTTGGTAGAGTGTTTAAATAAGCATGGAGGAAGCCCTGAGTTCAGCCCCCAGCACTGTATAAGCCTTGGGAGATGGGGAAGGAAAGATTAAAAATTCAAAGTCATTTTCAGCCACACATTACGTTCCCAGCCAGCCTGGGAAATAAGACCTAATCTCCAAAAGGAAATAAACAAAAAAGCAAAACCTTCGTGTGGCTGCTGACAACCATGCCAGTCACAGACTGTGTGGCACAGGGTAGAGGCACTCCAAGCAGGCCGTGCCTTTTCATGGAGGACAAACCAACAGTGTCACACTCTGACTCAGACTTGCCTATGGAGGAGGCATTTTGTTACACAGCAGCCCAGTGGGAACCTTATATAGTGAGCCACCCTTCCTGCAAATTGAGAAACCAATGCCCAGAGAGTCATTCACTGAAGGTTACTCTTTTAGGATGTGTTGCTAGGCACACTTACACTGACTTAGCAAACTATCAACACACGTCTCCGGTCTTTTTAATTTTTTAAAATTTATTATGTATGTAGGTCAGGGTATAAGGGTATAAAACTTCGTCGAATCAGATCCCTCCTTCCACCTTTTCATGGTTCTGGGATCGAGATCAGGTTGCCAGGCTCGGTAGCAGCAAGAGCCTCTACCCACCAAACTGGTTCAGCTGTTCTTATTTAAACTATTACCTCAGCCCACTGTCCAGTCTTGATGACAACTGGATGGAAGCCTAAGCAGCCAAAATCAAGGTCAAACCCAAACTCACACTAAGACTGCTGAATTACTCTCTGCCTTATTTCTAGAATCTGGTGAAAGCAGCTCTCCCCTTCGGCAACTCTGAAGTAAGATGGGTTTCATTTCCAACCGCCAGCAGGGAAAGGGATGCCTTTTTACACCTGACGTGGAGTACCTAGTTTCAGGAGCTGCCAGGACCTTCCGAGGATGGGAAGCCAGATAACAGTGCTTACTCTCCCAACAGCCAAAACCTGTGTGAGCACGGGGAGCAAAACCGCTGGGAGGATGTTCTGCGGTTTTACAGTGCCTCCGTGTGTTTATTCGCTACTGGCTGGACACTGGCGTTTGCCAAAGTCTTCAGCAAACTGCTAGAGGGGGTGTCTAACTCTCGCCCAGGTGTGGGCGAGCCGGGCTGCACTCCGGCAGGGCACACTAACATGTTTACTCCTCGCTCTCGAACACCCGCCACAAAGGTCTCCCTTGTTACCCCCAGAATGTGCCTTACGCTAGCTTACAGGCGATTCGGCCGGCCCGCCTTCAGGGGCCTAACAATCGCTTACGTCATCACCCGCCGCCGCCAGCCTGCGCCAGGTGCGTGCGAGATAGAAAGGGCGCCGCCACCTGCCGCCCCAACCCCTCTCTGCCCTCACGGCTCACTCACTGTCTCTACCTCCTGTCCAGACCCTCACTCCCCCCTTCCCCTAATAAACCTCCTTATGTTGCCTGGCGTAGTTCCTCAGGGGTACACCTTGGCAGGGGCCCGCAGTGGGGCCCCCGCCGCCGCCTCAAGATAGAGCGGACGCCCGCTGGGCGCTGACAGACACGCTTGGCCTTGGCGTGGAACCCGGCACAATGCTCCTTAAATACTAAACGGAGGTCGGGCCAGGAGGCGCGGAGGGGCTCGGGGCAGAGGAGGCAGGAGATGGACGTCACCGGGAGGCCTGGCGCGCGGGAGGCGTCACTGCGCCGCGTCCACGGGCCCCGGCCGGGGCTGGGGGAACCTCGGTTCCGCACGCCGCGGCCCGGCCACCTCCGGGCCTCTCCACCCCCGCGGCGCCTCACCTGGGGCAGCAGCAGGCGCGGGGCCTCGGCGCCCGGGCCCCGCTGCGGGGCGGCCTGCTGGGCCGCGACCCGGAGCCGCCGCGCGTCCTGCAGCGCGGGGGGCGGTGGCTGCGCCCGAGTCACCTGCTCAAGGACCCGCCGCAGCTGCTCGGGGTCCAGCGGAGCCACGCGCACGGCGCTGTGGCTCCGGCCGGGAAGAGTCGAGGCGCCACCGCCGACAAGACCGGGCTCCGGTTGCGCGCCCGCCATGGCGGCCTAAGGGGGACTCGAACACGCGTCCTCTGGAGCGGCGGCGCGGAAGTGCGTCACCGGTAGAGGGCGGATTCTACGAGTGCCGGGCAGGCCAAGAAACTCAGAGGCGTGGAAGCCGGTCTTAATTGCTTTCGCGTCACAGAGGACGCCGCCGCGAGGTTACTGTTTCGATCCTCAGGTGGCGCCGGCTCCTGGTTTTAGGCGGTGCTGGAGCTTTATGAATGCCGGGACAAATACTCAACCAAGTTAAGATTTAAAAGGGAGACCTGCATTTTTCCTTTTCTTTTCCCTTCTTTCTCTCTCTCTTTTTTTTTTTTGAGACAGGCTGATCTCGAGCTTGTGACAGTCCTTTTGTCTCAGCCTCCCAAATGCTTGCTGGTTTAGGAGCACTGTGCAGGCCCGAGTTGTTTTTAAAGACCTCTACTCAACTGAAGATTTTTTTACTCAACAGTAAAGAATTTGGAGACGAACCAATGTGGAACACAGTTGGGGTTCATTATGAACAAAATTTAACATTGATTTAAATGTGGGTGATTAATAGGAAGAGAGATGCTCTGGGGAAGAATGAGGCACCCAAGTATGGGTGGGGGCTTCTCAGGAGGTAGTCAGCTTAAATGTCTGAGCAGTAGCCATACAGAAATTGTGGTGGCTTTCAAGTTACAACCCAAAGTGTTGCTCGAGGAAACCTTTTTCCCTCTAAACTCAGAGTGACTCTAGAGGGGCCTCTGATGGGAATGCAGTCTGATCAGACAAAAACATGGGCTGGAGAGATGGCTCAGAAGAGCACTGGCTGTTCTGCCAGAGGTCCTGAGTCCAACTCACAACCATCTACAGTGAGATCTGGTGCCCTCTTCTCGCATGCAGATATACATGCAGGCAGAACACTATAAATAGTAAATAAATCTTTAAACAAACAAAAATCATGAGTCCCAAGGATTGTACAAGGCAGATCTCTGTGAGTTCGAGGCCAGCCTGGTCTACAAAGCGAGTCCAGGACAGCCAAGGCTACACAGAGAAACCCTGTCTCGGAAAACAGAAAAACCAAAACAAACTCTCCATGTGTGTGCCTGAGTGTATGTATGTTCAGCACCTGTGAGCAGGAGCCTGCGTAGGTCAGAAGCATCAGACTGCCTGCAACTGGAGGCAGCAGGGATATGAGCCACTGTGTGTGTGTCTGTGTGTGTGTGTGTCCCTGTGTGTGTGAGAGTGTGTGTGTGTGTGTGTGTGTGTGTGGTGGGTATCAAACCCAGGTCTTCTGCAAGAGCAAGAAACACTCAGAAGCACTGCGCCATCTCTCCAGCCCTTGGACTGTCATCTTTATAGTTCCTGCGGCCAGTCTTCATGATATGTTCTTCAGAAACCCTGCCTTGTCCTGAGGTAACCCACTAGCATCTTCACCACGGTGGGCCAGGGGTGGTTACACTTTTATTGTCACGGATCTAGCCTTGGCGTTAGTGGAACAGCTTCTTGTAACCCACGCTGTCCTGGAGCTCATTGTCCACCAGCCTCGGCCTCCTGAGTCCCGGGATTACAGGTGCTAGTTACCATGCCCACTTGTTCTTTTACTTTCTCTCCAGTCCCAAGCCTAGAACTAGCCCCTTATCCGTTATATCAACTCTGGTTTGTTTTGTTTGACAGGGTTTCTCTGTGTAGCCTTGGCCGTCCTGGACTTGCTTTGTAGACCAGGCTGGCCTCGAACTCTGCCTGCTTCTGCCTCCCCGAGCGCTGCAACCAGGCGTGTGCTACAGCACCCCGGCTTTTTTTTAACATTCTTTGAGCCTGTTGAAAAGGGGAAAAAGTTAACTTTTGAATGGGAGGATGTGTGTGTTTCAAATTAACAGACACAGGACGGGTTATCAGAAGGCATGATTCCATCATGAATACTGAATAGCATTTCATAAAGGAACAGAGGTCTAGATGAGGTGGTGTACACATTTGACCCCAGCACAGAGCTCCTTCTACTTCAAGAGCTGAGATTAATGTGATCGCTGCCATGCCTAGCTTCAAAAGAATTTTTAATTTTTATTTAATTTAATTTTATTTTTTGAGACAGGGTTTCTCTGTGTAGCCCTGGCTGTCCTGGAACTCGATCTGTAGACCAGGCTGGCCTCAAACTCAGTGATCTACCTGCTTCTGTCTCCCAATTGCTGGGATTAAAGTCCTGCACCACCACTGCCTGGCTCAAAATAATTTTTAAAGTATTTTAAAAGGTTTCTGTGCCTGTGTTTGGGTGAGTGAATACCACTTGTGTGCAAGTGCCAATGGAGGCCAGAAGGTACCGACTCCCTGGTTGTCAGTGTCTTGACACAGGTGCTAGGAACAGAACAGCTTAGCCACTCAGCCATCTCCAAAGTCCCAAATAACTTTGATACTGCACTGCTTTTTATTTTTTTTTTCCTTTATTTTTGTTTTGAGAAAGGTTTTCTCTGTATAGCCTTGGCTGTCCTGAAACTCCCTCTGTAGACCAGGCTGGCCTCACTTCCTGCCTTTGCCTCCAGAGTGCTGGGATTAAAGGTGCAGGCCAGGACAGCCGGCTTGCAGTGTGGTATTCTGAACCCCGCAAATGTGTGTGTTGAAGGTAGCAATCTAGCTATTCCTCCTGCTGTTACACAGCACTCACCCGCAAGAGAGTCCAGTTACTGGAGAATCAAAGCCTCGAGAGGACGACAGCTGCTTCTTTCTACCCTCGCCAGAAGAGCCCGTCCTTCAGCCGGTCCTCTTCCGTGTTTGCTACTACAGAAAACTCATGCTTTTCTGTGAAAAAAACCCCACAGTCCTAAGGACTGGGACAGAGCTTAGAGGCCTAGCTTCATGCCCAGCTCTGAAAATGAAAACAGAAACAACGATTCTCTTCTCCTTGGGCTGATCTTGTCACTGCTTAATTCCTGCTGTATCCACCCCACGGCTCTGTGCAGACAGCCACGTTCACAAGAGGGAAAATGCCCCACCCCCACCCGTGGGAGGTAAGCTTGAGATCCAATCTCAACGCCCAGCTCCACTCCCGGCTGTGTCCCTGGGTCTAACCAAGCACCAAGAACTTACATCCAAGACACGATGATGCAGGCACCAATTCGGAGCGCCAGGAGTCCATTTCTTTTCATTTTGTTTGTAATAACAACAGTCCTACTTATTACAGGAGCTCCATAGCTCTTACTGCATCTTAAGCCTTTACTAAGACGGTGAACTTTGTGGTCTTGAGCTGTTGTCTAATTCGGAGTCCAATCATATCTGAGAGAAAGACAGAGCAGCCCGGCGGAGTGGCCTATGCCTGTAATCTTAGCTCTCAGGCGTGGAGGCAGGGGGAGCTTGTTTAGGTGAGCCTGTGCCACGGAAAGCAAAATGCAAAACACACCCTGTACCCACAAAGGAGCTGAAGGGTGATGAGTCTAGAAAACTGGTTTTTGTTAAACACCCCTGACCGGCCCAGAGACTAGGGAATTCCTTGAGAGGTTTGTCCACTGGCGCCTGCCTCCAAATGCAGAACCAAGAGGCAGGCAGGGGCAAGCGAAGGCTTCTAGACTGGTGGGCAGTCTCTGAAAACAACGCAACGCTCCTTGGCTGGCCCAGAGGGGACCGCCCAGCACTGGCAGTCGGCTTGCGGTAAACTCCCGCGGAAGGCGTGGCCCTGACCTGCACTTGCAGCATCAAGAACTCCATGAACACCGAGACCATCCTGGTCTTCACTGAGTAGCACCACCGGAGGAGCTTGGGAAACGTCCCGGATGACCAGTGCTGGGTAAGAGAGTTTTGAACGCTTAACCTATGATGTCCTATGCAAGTGACTGGTGCAGCAGGCGACAAGGAGCAGCAGTAAGTGGCTTAAATTTTCAAAACGCATGCACTTTCTTCTTTAAGAAAAAGAATCACCAGCTCTGGCCCGTACGGGGATCGAACCCGCGACCTTGGCGTTATTAGCACCACGCTCTAACCAACTGAGCTAACCGGCCAGACAGCTGCGAAGTGGCTGCTTTCAGCCTGCCTACAAGCATTTTTAAACGCCCTGCGCCCAGCCGCCCGACTCCTCCTCCTCCTCCCTCTCTCTCTCTCCCACGCTCCCGGCTCGCTGCTACGCGCTCCCGCCTCCAGAGTTCCTCGACCAGAAGAAAACCCTGACACCCACAAGCTCCAGAGAAGGAGGTCTCCCACAGAGAACCTTCTCCAGGGAGAGTACCAGTTGCCTGTCCAAGGCCTGACTCCACAGAAAGGCGGCTTTCCGATACTCCAGGCCAGAGCCGCGAAAATCTTCGCAGCGAGACACGCAGTGCACCAACGCCTTTAGCAGGGCTACATCAAACCCAGCAGCTGCTGGGACCCTGGCTTCCTGCCCGTGACTCTCAAGCAAGCAAGCTCTTTCTTTCTTTCTTTCTTTCTTTCTTTCTTTCTTTCTTTCTTTCTTTCTTTCTTTCTTTCTTTCTTTCTTTCTTTCTTTTTCTTTCTTCCTTCTTCTTTCCTCCTTCCTTCCTTCTTTCTTCTTTCTTTTTTCTTTCTTCCTTCCTTCCTTCCTTTCTTTCTTTTCTCTCTTTCTCTCTTTCTCTCTCTCTTCTTTCTTACCTTTTTCTTTTTCAAGGTCTGATTATTTTTTTGTTACTCTTAAAGATTTATTTTTGCCTGGACTCAGACCCAGAAGTAGAAGCTCTCGACGTAAACAGCCCACATCTCTTGGCAATAAGTTCCTGGATTTTTCTTTGGCTTCCTTCATGTTCTTAGCTATTCTGCAGCAGCCCCCTCCTCGTTTTCTCGGCGCCTGTGGGAAGCTTGCGTTCACGGTCCACCTCAGTGTCTGCCAGCCGGTGTTGGGAAGGGGAGGCTCAGCTTGGTCTCCACACGCTTAGCCTATCTAGCAACTCACCTGCCTCGGCTTCCCGAATACAGAGATTACAAGCACGGGCCACCACGCTGGCTCCAAAATGCCGTCAGCAATCGTTCTTGAGTACAGTAATGCCCGGAATGAACAAGACAAGCTTTTCTCAGAAACAAAACAAACAAAAGACTGAGCCCCCCACCCCCGGCAGTTTAGTGTAAGTTTGGACAGTATCATACAGTAAAATGGTAACTGCTTTGTATCTGGCAACCCCTTGGCCAGGATAGTACCTCTTTACAGACTCCCCTAAAACCACAGAGAGGTGGCTCACTGTCGGGCAGAGGCAAGTTCCAGACAGACCCTGTCTTTGCAAGCCAGTAAATAACTAACCTGCGCGAGGTGGGGCTCTCCCGCCTGTAACCACAGCGTTTGCGAAGTAGACACCGGGAGACGAAGGGGGAGGGTCAGGAGTTCACGGTGGCGCAGGCGAGGTCCAGGCCACGTGACTCTTGTGCTCCCTTTACCCCAGATTTCAGAAAGACTCCGAAAGTCACCGACGGCAGGTTCCCAACGCCCCTCTTTGCAATCTGCTTACAGCGTCCCTGCTCCATCTCCTGGGATTTATGGGGTGACTCTTCTCCCACCATCACGTCTGGCACTCCAGAAGGCCGCAGTCAAGCCGACCTCAGCAGATGCCGCGAGTTCTAGCTCACTTTCCCAAGGGAAGGGTCGGAACTGGCAGGGGAAACCCACTTAGCGAAAGGGACGCCACCAGCCGCGGTGACTAATAATGAGCGCTAGGGAGCACCCGAGACCTACGAAACTCAGAAGCCAGGAAGCTAAATAAATGGGGTCTAAAATTTTCTTAAAGGTGTGGATGCATGTCTTTATTTGCTCTTCCTTCCTTCCTTCCTTCCTTCCTTCCTTCCTTCCTTCCTTCCTTCCTTCCTTCCTTCCTTCCTTCCTTCCTTCTCCTTCCTTCCTTCTTCTTTCCTCTTTCTCTCTTTTTTTCTCTGGCTATTCTGGACTCACTCTCTAGACTAGGCTGGTCTCGAACTCACAGAGATCCACCTGCCTCTGCCTCCCTAACCGCAAAGGTATGTGTGACACCAGTGCTCAGCTATTTGCAGCATTTTAAATAGACCTGTTCCTGATTTTTCATTTGTCCCCTTTTTTGAGATAGAGACCATACAACCCAGTAGCCTAATGGTTCCTCCTGTTCCCATCTCCCAGTGGCTGGCAGTACAGGCAGTCACTACCAAGGCTGACTCTATGCTGCTGCGCTGGGGAACCCGGGGCTTCTTCCAGGCTAAGCAAACTACCAAGTGAGCGCACCCCTAGCCACATAGTTCTTTCTGGTGGAGCTTTTTGTGTTGCCCTGTGTTTCATTGCTTAGTTTTCTCTATGAGAGTCATGGATTGATGAATCCTTCTTGAAACAGTCAAATACATGAGACCAGAGAGCAGTGTGTTGGTTTGTGTTTGTCGCTCTGAGCTGAAGATTTCCCTCCAGAGCTTCTTGCTGTCATCTGGGTTGGCTGTTTTCCGTGCCATGGCCCAGCTCATCTCCCCAACCTTCATCCTCCTGTTTTGAATCCTTTCCTCCTGGCCTGTGTTGGTTCTCTTTCCTCCAAGCCCCAGGGGTTCACCTTGCTCACTCACCTTTCATTTGGATTCTGGATGTCCATTATCTGTCGGCAGCTCCTGGAAAGGGTTGAATCCTCCTTGTGTGTGATCACATTTTGCTTCTGCCCTCAGATCAGTAAGTGGAGACCTCTAGAATAGAGACTGAAAGTCACTCAGCAATTGGAAGCCACAGTGCTCTGTCTTTCAAGGCCCATGAAATGTTCAATGTCATGCCAGAATCCATCTTTGGGAGACAGCAGCCTTTCTCCTTAATGCTTTAAGGACTTGTCACCACCCTCCCGCTTCGTCGTGATCTTCCTGCTGGTGTGACTCTTTTGATGTAGAGAGCCCACATGCACACTGCCCGTAGAGGCGCTGAGCAGGCCTTCACCAGATATCTGGAATGCTAAGCCCGCTGTGCTAAGTGTTCCTCGGGACTCTGGATTTGAAAACATGCTGTACATTCTGCAAGCACATCTAGTGAAGGATATGTGTTGGGGCTGGAGAGGAGTCAGATTAAGAGCTGGTGCTGCCCTTGCAAAGGACAGGAGTCCAAGTTCCAGCAATGACCTGCAGCTCCAGATTCCAGGGATGTGATGCCTCTGGCTTCCTCAGGCTCCTGCACTCATGTTTGCAGACAGAGACATACACTTAGCTAAAAATAAGATAAATCTTTAAAAGACATTTGTAAGCCAGGTGCGGTGGCACACACCTCTGATCCCAGCACTCAGGAGCAGAGGCAGGTGCATCTCTGTGAGTTCAAGGCCAGTCTGGTCTACAAAGAAAGTCCAGGACAGCCAAGGCTACACAGAGAAACCCTGTCTCGAAAAACCAAATAAATAAATAAATGAAGTTTGTGCTAGCTTTTTTTTATATATATATATATATATATATATATATACACACATACATATATGAGGTAAATTGTTTCACCTATTGAAAAAGCAATAATCAGCTGGCCAGCAGCTCTGAAGATCAGTTGAGCACCACAGTTTGTTGACTGCCCAGCCTTGTGCTTCTGTAGGTCTGTCTCGAGGCTGTCACACTGGGAGCTACTACAGCAGGGACAGAATCCATTTTTGGGAGACAGCAGCCTTTCTCCTTAACGCTTTAAGGACTTGTCACCACCCTCCCACTTCGTCGTGAGGTGACTCCTGCTTCCATATCAGAAGGTCTGAATACTGCAACTGTGGAAAGAGCCACATTACAGGAAAACCGAAGTGGTCAAGGACGTAGCTGGAACTATGTAGACCAGGCTGGCCTTGAACGCCCAGAGATCCACCTGCCTCCACGGCCACCCCCACTGGGACTAAAGGCACAAACATCTCGCTGTGTGGTAGAGAGTCCATAACTGCCTTAATCTCTATCTCTTTTGCTTTTTCTGGAGCTCTAGTCCTCAGAGTGCTCAGAGTTGGTTCTCTTGGCTTTATTCTCTCTGATGGCCCATGCCTCTAAGTGGCTAGTGGGCCCACTCAGGGCCTTGCACACAGTAAACCTGTGTTCAACCCCTGGGTTATAGCTCTGTCCACACCTTCCTCTTCTATCTTTCTTTTTACATTTTAAAATTCTGATGTAAGGCCCTGGACACAAGGAGGGAAGCACATTTTCCTTATAGAAACTGAACTCCTGCTTGTTAACTCTGGGGAGGGGGGGGGCACAAGTGGAAAACAAAAAGGGAAATCAGAATTTAAATGTTTCATTGCACATGTGTGATATCAAAACTGTTAGACAAAAAAAAAAAAAAAAAAAAAAAAAAGACAGTCGAACAGCAGGGTTTTTCAGATGTTGCTTATAATTTGCTAAAACAAATCCGTTGTTCCAGGGATCAGTCTGAAGCACATCCTCCATAAAATGTGTACATGTTGGAACCCTTTTTGCAGTTTCTCCTGGATGTAGCGGGAGCACAGGGAGTCGGGCGCCGTGGTCTGGTGTCTGAGTTCAGGGGCCACCAGTAGGTGACCTTGACAAACCCCTTTGCCATTCTGGGACTCTAACAACAGCACATATGGTTTCTACGGCCCAAGTCAGCGAAGCATTTCTCCCATCTACCTGTCAATGGATCCTCAACAACCGCTTCAAATCAGGCTTGTCCCTAGACAGGAATGACAGAGAGGTGATGTTTCCTGGTTGTTGGACAAACATTTATTGAGCAGTCGCGGTGGGGGTAGACCCTGTCAGGCCTCAGGCAACAGCCAGCGAAGGAATTGGTGGAACACTGTGGGGGCTTGGGGGCGGGGAGTGAGGAGGGGATACGGCATCTGATCTAGTCTTCACTGCGACCACTTGAGGTAATGGATCTTGTCTACACTGCTTTTCATTTTACCCCATGCCTGCAACAGTGCTTGTAGCAAAAGAAATGTTTGCTGAATTAAAAAGTAAGACTTAACAAATTACATAGCAGTCGCTATAAACCAGGCTGGGCAGATGCTCAACTGTAGATGTTGGCAAGAACAGTTAAAGCTCAAGGACATTGCTCTCGAATCAGGTGGCACATTGCTACATTCTCAGGAGGGCTGCGAAGAGGCAGCCTGCCAAGGTCGCCTACTCACCAAGGTAAGAAACTGTACTTAAATTTAAAGCAGGAGAGGGGTTGCTTAGCGACCAAACTGAGGAGGCAGGTCGCGCTGCGCATGCGTAAACGGGCGGCGGGCGCCCTCTCGCGCATGCGTGGGCGGTGGCCCAGGCGCTCCTCCTCCTCCTCCTCCCCCCTAAGGTCTGGTGGTTGCTAGGGCGACAGGAACACAATATGGCAGCCAGGTCCTAACGCTCTTCAGCCAGGGACCACCGCGAAGGTCCTCGAGCCGGAAGCCGCCTCAGGAAAGCAGAAGGCCGGTACCACAGTCTCCGCTTTTCTTTTCGGCCGACCGGGGCGTGTCGCCGTCATCCGAGTTCAGGATGAAGAGTGAGTGGGGCCGGGGAGGGCCGAGGGTCCCGGGGCCTGCGGGGCGGCGCGTCCGGCTCCGGCACCTTGGGTCAGGCGATTGTGCGGGAGTTTGGGGAGTTGAGTGTGGTTTCATTCGTTCACTCACTCATTCATTCATTCGTTCGTTCGTTCGTTAGATCGCACCCAACAGTCTCAAGCATTCGGCTGTGGGCTCCGAGCGCTCCCGGCCCTGCTCCCGGGGTGGCCCCCGGCCCGGCCCTGCTCCCGGCGTGGCCCCCGGCCCCTGGGGGACGGCGGCTGAGACGCGTTGGAGAGGGAAGCCGGGCCGAGTGCTTCCCACTGGGCTTAGGCAGTGGTGTCTGTGAAGCGTCCTTTCAGGGAATGGAAAACGGTCGCTTTGAAGTTGGTTAAACGAGGCAATCCTTCCAGAAAACAGAAGGGCCGGAAAAACTGGCTTATTGCCGGGCTTGTGGGTAACCTAGGATCCGAACGGACTGCTAGCCCGGTTGATTCTCTTGGGACCGCCGTTTGGTTTTCGAAGCTGTGCCGTCATGACTGCCTTTTGTAGTTGTAGCCAGAAGTGCAGAAAGATGACGGCTCCTCTTGCTGTGAAGATCGGAGTCTGTTAGCTGGAGTTATGCTATTAAATTTACACTGTCTTAGTTGCTGTGCCGCAATTTCTATGTTCCATTCATTACATAACATTTTAAAAACAAGTCATCTCATTTACTCTTTATAAGGCGCATTCGTTTCTTCTCTCCGATAGTGCTTATAAGGTTATCATTTCGTCTTCAGGTGTTTTCCTTTAGGGCAGGCTGGCCCTGAACTAGAATGTAGCTAAGCCTGGCTTTGAACTTGTGATCCTCCCACCTCCATCTTCCAAGCTGTGCTACCATGTTCAGCATGTTTGCGTTTTCCTTGATGCCTCAGAAAGCTGCAATCAGAATACACAGCCTACACAAATCTTGACGCGTTTGCTTATTAGTGCACACTCAGACATACATGCTACTCAGAATTCATCATTTCCTCTCCAAGTATTTCGTCGTCAGATGTGCACAAGAGTTAGAAGGGTAGGTGCATATTTCTGTATCTTTCATCGTTTTGTCTTATTTTTGTGTACTCGTGTTGCTCTGGTATTCTTGTTTAATTGACATACGTATTTGTTGTTTTTTTGTTTGTTTGTTTGTTTGTTTGTTGTGTGTGTGTGTGTGTGTTTTCACTGAGCTCCTGGTAGACATAATGACATTTCCACCACTATTGATTCAGGAAGTATCTACTTAGGCCCCAGGGACTTGAAGCTAGGGAGACAGCTCACAGGGTTCTGTCCCCTCTGCCCCACCAGGAAGCCAGAGGCAGTCGCCCTGTCAGTCCTCCCAGTACTCTGACAGGGACATGGGAGGTGGAGACAGGAGGACCCCTGGCAGCTCAGGGGCCAGCCGGCCCCTCTGAGGCAGAAAATGAGGATGGGTACCCGAGGTTGTCTCTGATCTCCACATGCACACCATGGCACGCATGTGCCTGTGAACACTCACCCCCACACAGGACAAGGACATTCTCCTACACAGTCAACAGTCACACTATCACCACATACTAATACACACATTACCCATGCACAAACATATTTAGGAAATGAACACCTCAGCACAACTCCTCTGTTCTTTAATACACAGTCCCTATTTCTGTCTTTCCTCAGTAATGTCCATTACAGTTTTTTTTCTAGGATCCAATCAGCATCACAAATTATATCTTTGTGTTAGATTTCTTTGATTTCCAATTTGGATTCATCTAGTGGTTTTCTTATGGTTAATTAAGTAGTTTAATTAAGTACTGTGAAAAGAACTTTTGTTCTCTTGCTTCAGTTGTTGTCTCTGAGGCTTATTACCTATCTGCTAACCCAGGACTAGTCCCGGAAGCTTCTAGCCCCTTACAATCTACCTCGGCCTAGAATGTCTTCAGCCTCTGAGACTTACTGCTGAATAAGCTCACCCCTTCTTGTTCTCACTCAGCTTTGGGCTCATTCAATTCAGCTGTTCCTGCTCAAACTCCTCTCCCAACTAATCTATTCAATCTGGCTTTTATCTTGGCATCTAAATTGCTCTGCTTGGCCTCAAACTTAACTCCAGCAATATCTTCTAATCTTCTGGTTCCTTCTTATTCTCTGGCTCATTTTGTCTTCACCTGAGTTCTCTCTCTCTGCAACCTGTTTCTATGTTCCTGTAAAACTGTCTCTTCCCTCTCTCATTGCCCCTCAAGTAGCTTCCCTTTCCTCTCTCTCTTCTTATGAGAATTGGGCATATCCTATTCTGTCAAGTCTTCCTCTGATTCGTCACTGTTTCTGCCACTCAATTAGATAACTCTTTCAAACATGGATGTTCCTACTACAAACTAACTTTACTTTCATTGTTTGGGATTAAGGGTATGTACCACCATGCCTGGACCTAACGTTTTCTTTACCTGATGCTTGCTCTATACCAGGTCTTGAACTCAGATCTGCTTGCCTCTCTGTCTCCTGGTTAAAGGCTTGTTTGTATTCTACCCAGATCACACGGACCTAGAAGGTCTTTGGATGTGACGTCTTGCCCAGCAGCCATGTTCTGAATTGAAATTCCTCTACAAAATACCCTTGTACAGAGCATGGCAGGTGATGTGCCTCTGTCAGTCTTCCTTTCCAGAGGGCCTGGTGTCAGCTTATTACGGTATTACTGGTTAGGAGAGATGGTTTGGTTATCCTGTTTCTCTGCCTTTGCCTCTTAGATCCTTTGTGCGCTCTAGTCTCTACAGGCAACCACTCTGTGTTCTCTTTATGTTGTATGTGTATCTATCTCTCATACTCATTTTATTTTGAATTTTTCTGCTTTTAGTTTGTTGTTTTTGAGACAGCCCTGGCTGTCCTATGTAGACCAAACTAGCCTCAAAGTTGGGGCAATCCTTCTTTTTCTTTCTTCCAAGTACTGGAAATACAGTCTTGTGTCACTATATTCTTCCCTTTAAGAAAGATTAGTGTGGGCTGGGGGGTGGGGGCCCACACCTTCATTCCCAGCACTCAGAGGCAGAGGCAGTTGAATTTCTGCGAATTGGAGGCCAGCCTGTTCTATATAGCAAGTTCCAGGCCAGCCAAAGCTACTAGAGAGTCACTGCCTCAAAAAACAGAGTCTGATGCAGTAGTGTGTACCTACAATCCCAGCATGCCCACGGGGGATGGGTCAGATAGGAGATTCCCAAAGAGCGTGCAGGTCATGCATATGCAGTGGTGAACACAGGAGACCATGCCACAAACTACGGAGAAGGCAAGGACCAACACTAGAGGTGCTTCTCACCTCACTCTGGCACCCTGTCCCTCTCTTTCTCCCCACCTCAAGTCCTCTCCTTCCCTCCCCCTCTCTCTAGAATCTTCTCTCCCTTCCTCCTCTTTCTCTCTCTGTCACACACTCCCACACACCATTTACACTTAAAAAAAGAAAAAACAAAAACTCAGAAAAGTTAAAAACAGTCACATCATAAAAAAACAAATCATACATGCAAAGATTAATTTTAAAAAATTTAAATTATATATTTGAGTGTTTTGCTTGTATGTATGTCTGCATATCATGTGTATTCAGTGCCTGGAGGGCCAAAACAGGAATCCTTTAGATTTATGGGCCACCATATAGGTCTTGGGAACCAGATCCCATTCCTTTGCACGAGAAACTAGTACTCTTACCCACTGAGCCATCTCTCCAACTCTATTTTATTTTGACCTTTCAAGACAAGGTTTCTCTGTCTTGGCTGCCCTGTAAATTACTCGAGGCTGGCCTCAACCTCAAGGAGACCCGCCTGCGCCTGCCCCTCAAAAGCCGGCATGAAAGGTGTGCGCCACCACTGCCTGGCCTGTCTAAACTTTTTAATGGATTATTTAGATATACCTTAGAAACAAAAGCAAAACTATACATACTGAAAGGTAATAATGATTTTTTATTCTATCAGAGATTTTTTTTTTTTTTTAAAGAAGAAAACAAGTTTTTCAGTGCAGTCTGAAAAAAGCAGCTGGCATGGCAGTAGACGTGCCTGCTCCTCAGGACGATTTGTAGACTGTCCACTGTCACGGCAATGAGGCCAAGCAAGCTCTGTCTTAACTGTCAGTGCTTTCATAGAGGTTGAGGGCACCTCCAGTCTTCCTTTTCCATTTTCTTCCTAGTGTGCACACAACACTAGCTTTGTAATAAAGTCAACCAGTACATTTTCAGCTACGTCCTCCGTACTTGACATGCTTGGTCCTGCTTACCATTCCGAAAGCATGTGGGTTTCTGTATGCATCTACACATTTGTAAAATGTTTTCTTGGGTGTTGCAGGTTTCCCAGTGCCATGCATTCCTAGTAGCAGATTGTCTGGGTTAGTGGATGTGTTTTAAATTTAAATGGTTATCAGCTTTTGAATAACTTTGTGTCCTTTTGTGTTTTTTGCCATGTTGGTAATTCAGGTCACAACATTGCTTACTACAGGAAATAATTAATTGGGTACAGCTCTTTGCTGAAGTCCTGGTCTGGTTTCAGTAGGGTGGTTTGAACTACTTAATCTCCCAAAAAGGTTTGAACGGTGGACTTGCTCTTTCCTGTAAAGTCCAGCCTTACTGCTCAGTTAGCTCCGCCAGCCCTCCCACCCTGCTGTGTGGCTGGCTGCGCAGACGGGTGTGGCCTGCCCTCCAGTTCACAGCGGTTCTGCGGAAAGCACACCTGACCTCCACTTTTCAAATTCCACACACACAGATTTAAATTAACAAGAGTGAATGAATTTTAATTAGTCCAGGTGGACTCCTCTGTCTTCCATGGTCTACTTTTCTGATCTTGACTCTCTCTTGTGTTTCTCTCCCTAGATGGCTGATTATTCCCATTAGCATGGGACAGGACTTTTATTACAAGTAGCTCAGCTCCGTACCCTCCTTCCTAACTTTGCCTTGTGCCTTCCATGCAGGCTGTGCTTTTTGGGTGACTTTGAAGGCCTGTGAAATAGGCCAGATTCCCTTGGTGAGAAAGGTGCTTTTGCTGGGTGCTTTCCCATAGGGTTTCTTTTGCTTTTTCTTCTACCTGTCATTCTTGTTTTATACTCTAGACTATGTCTGCCAGCAGAGCCAGAGGGAAACAAGTGACCCTTTATCTTCCTCAGTTTGTTGAACCAGCCCAATTTGTTGCTGGTTCAGTGTCTGGAGCCAGCGAGGGTGCTGGCTCACTCTGAGTTTGTGTACTTAACCATCTTAAAGTTCACGGTTGACCTCTTTTTTTTTTTTTTTTTCATTTTCAGAGCAAGCCTGCTTTATTTACTTGTGATGAAACACACTTTGAATTTCTTTTTTTTTTTTTAATTTTATTTTTTTTATCAGTTACATTTTATTAACTCTGTATCCCAGCCGTGTCCCGATCCCTCATTCCCTCCCAGTCCCTCCCTCCCTCCCTCATCTCCACCGTGCCCCTTTCCAAGTCCACTGATAGGGGGAACCTCCTCCCCATTCATCTGATCCTGTTTTATCAGGTATCTTCAGGACTGGCTGCAAAGCCCTCCTCTGTGGCCTAACAGGACTGCTCCTCCCTTCGGGGGTGGGGAGACCAAAGAGCACACTTTGAATTTCTAGTGTCAGATTCCTCCTCCTAAAGTTGAGCTCTCCTCCATAGCCTGCCTGCCCACAGATAACCTTTGTTCATTGACCTTACCTTTAAGATAGTTCATTTTATTTTCTGTTGGTACTTAAAATACCCATCTTTATGAATTTAAAATACCCATCTTTACGAACATCTAAAATAATACATTCATTGTGGGCATTGAACAACAGAGAAAAGGGAAAGGAAGAAGATTAAAGTTGTCTTTATTCCTGCTTGGATGTAAATATAAAATATTAGGTTTGTGCATTCAGTTTCCTCTTATGCACAAGTATGTATGTTCATTGTCATTTTTTATTTCACTTGACACCATGTCTGCACATTTTCCCACATTTCCAATTATTAGTTGAAAGTACAGTTAGCAAAATACAATGTTTCCATTTATGGCTGTCCCATAATACCTCCTTAATATTAGGATATGCTCTTGATATAGGTTTCTAGTCTAGGCTTGCTGTTGTGACCTGTGACAGCTATCTTTGTCTCTAAATGTTCATCTCTTGGGATGTCTCCTGGGAGCTGAAGTGTGGACTCTATGCAGCACCTTTCTCCTACCTGAGCAAGCATTGTGTGCTTACTGTGGAAAGCTCACACAGGGCGGAAATGAGTCAGCAGAATACAAAAGCTGGTTGTACCTCCTTGTCTCCAGGAAGTATAGCTACCGGAAGTGGGGATGTCTCTGGGATGCTCCTGTTCACGATCATGTTGGTTTCCTCCTCAGTTGGCATGCCCTAAATTGAATGCATACATTTATTGGACACCCTAGCAGATGTCCAACCCCTTCTCTTACATTTGATTTGTTCAAAAATAAATCCCAAGGCTGGGAGTGGTGGTGCACTCCTACAATACTGGCACTTGGGGAGGCACAGGCAGGTGGATCTCTGTGAGTTCAAGACCAGCCTGGTCTATAAATCTAGTCTAGGACAGTCAGGGCTTGTTACACAGAGAAAACCCTGTCTTGGCGAACCTAACCCAAAACAAAGCAAAACAAAATTTAAGCCACCAAAGCCATATATATTCAGTCCCAGGGGATCCAACAGTCTCTTCTGGCCTTTGTGGGCACCAGGCAAGCATACAGTGAATACACATACAGACAGACAAAACACCCTTACATATAATATAAAATTATTTAAACACACCTGTAATCCCAGCACTCGGGAAGCAGAGACAAGTGGATCTCTGAGTTCCAGAACAGTCTAGGAGTAAGTTCAGGATGACCAGGGCTACACAGAGAAATCCTGTCTCAAAAAAACCAAACCAAGGGGCTGGAGAGATGGCTCAGAGGTTAAGAGCACTGGCTATTCTTCCAAAGGTTCTGAGTTCAATTCCCAGCAACCACCTGGTGGCTCACAACCAGCTATAGTGAGATCTGGTGTCCTCTTCTGGTGTGCAGGTGTACATGCAGACAGAATATTGTATATGTAATAAATAAATGAAATCTTAAAAAAAAACCCAAACAATTATTTAAACAAAACAAAAAGCAGCAACAACAAGAATTTCAAGCTGGGCCTCATGGTGCACACTTTTAATACCAGCACTCAGGAGGCAGAGGCAGGCAGATAGATCTCTGTGAATTTGAGGCCAGCCTGGTCTACAGAGTGAATTCCAAGACAGTCAGGGCTCCACAGAGAAACTGCCTCAGAGAAACACAGAAGGATGCGAGCATGAGTGATAAGAATTCAGGGTTGCCCAGGCCAAGGCTGCTTTGTATGGATGCAGCCTGGCTCCAAGGATGGCTTAGCCCAGGCCTGAGTCTCTGAGGTTGTTTCCCTCCGTTGCCTCTGCTGTGCCCCCACCTCTCCACCCAGCCTTTCTCCTGGCTTCTCCCTGCTTCTCATTCACAGGAGCTTCCTTGAAGCTCTGTTTCTGGGGTGGTAACTTTCCTCCTGCCATATATGCTCATGTGTATTGTTGGGCTTTGTCTTTTGTGGTACCAAAGATGGAACTCAGGGCCTTCTGCACTAGGTAAGCACTCTCCACTGAGCCATTCCCAGTCATATCCAGCCTGACTCTCCCTGTCACCTTCCCTGTGCCAGTAGGCTGTGGATACTTGGTCCAGGACAGGCAGCAGTCACTGCGGTTAGCCCTTCACCGCCTGCTTGCTGCTGTCTAAAGCAGTGGTGACAGCAGCAAAACCAGGGGCAGCTACTGGCAGCTTTCAGAAGATTACACCGTGTGAGGATGTCAGGAAATGGCTGCACGTGGGCTGGGTGCTCTGTAGGACCAAGGAGGGGGACTTTCAGAAGGCTCAGAAGCTGTGACATCTACCCAGTGCCGCATCCCTTGTCCCACCCCTCCCTCTCCTGCCAGAGCCATTTAGAAGCCTCTCACTTCTGGAGGGGTAGAGTGATAGCATTCCTCCTATCAAGGGAGAGCAAGTACTGTAAGAGCAGGAGGTGTGACTCAAGCGCCAACCAAAGAGCATGCGTTGCCTGGACCTAGGTCCCCTACACGTACATAGTGGATGGGCAGGCTGCTCTTCATGAGGGTCCCCTAGCAATTAGAGTATGGGCTGTCCCTGGCATGGCCCCTGTTGCCCGCTTTTGGATCACTTTCCCTTAGGTGGGCTGCCTTGTTGGGCCTCAGTGGTCGAGCATGCACTTAGTCCTTATGGGACTTAGTGTGCGGGGTTGGGGGAGAGGTGGTTAGTGGTAGGGGATCCTCCTTTTTTTTTTTTTTTTTTTTTTTGAGGAGAAGGGAAGGGGAAAAGGAGAGGAGGGTGGGAGAATGGGACTGGGAGGAGAGGAGGTAGGGGGCTGCTTTTGAAATGTAAAGTGAGTAAATAAATAAATTTAACTAATGATTAAAAAAAAGAGCAGGAGGTGGTGCCTTAGCTCTGGGACTGAGAGGAGCTGGGAGAACTGATCTACAGTGTGTCGTCGTGAAATTATACAGAGACAGAAAGGTTGTCATGGGGAAGTACGTATGAAATGAAATATCTGCATAAATTAAACTATTTCTACTTACAGACTACAAAGCAATTGGCAAGATAGGAGAGGGAACGTTTTCTGAAGTTATGAAGATGCAGAACCTGAGAGACGGAAACTACTATGCATGTAAGCAAATGAAGCAGCACTTCGAAAGGTATGTGAGCAGGCACGCTCTAGACTAGACAGACACAGGCTGAAATCAGTAAGGCATCTAAATGTTCGTGGGAAGCTTATATTCACTTAATAGTGTGTAAGGTGTAACCAGAAATCCGTGGCCAGCTAAGATTCTGGGCTAATGGTTTAATACACTGGGGTTGTCTCTGGTCCAAGTTTGCAGTGTTCCCATGTATACATGCATTGTGAAAGTATGTTATACTTTATAAACAAAACCTCAGTGAAATGTCATAGAGCTCCTTGGAATTTATTTACACGAGTCAGTTAATGTCTTAATATATTGGAAAAATAATCTCCAGATAGGAACAGAGAAATTTATTCTGTGGGAGAGATCAGCTGCTGTTTGTAGAAAGTGAAATTGTATTCTAGAACTGTAGTTTCTTTTGGATGATGCTTCTTTTTTATATAATTTTTATATTATTTATTTTATGTGTAAGAGTGTTTTGCCAGCATGTATGCCTGTGAACCATGTGCATGCAGCACCCATAGAGGCCAGAAGAGGATGTTGGGTCTCCTTGGAGGAGCTAGAGATAGTTATTAGCTGCCATGTGGGTGCTGAGAATTGAGCGTGGCTCCTGGAAGAGCAGTTGGTGCTCTTAACCGCGAAGACATCTCTCCAGGTCCTGGTGGGGTTCTTTTGCTGTGGCTGCATCCCACAGCAGTTTCTCAGTTTCTCAGGGAGCATCACACCGAGTACTCAAAAACAGTTGTGTGTGGAGTCATTGTTGACCTCATTGTAACCAAGAAATGGTGCAATAAGAAGGTTTAAGCCCAATAGTTTTGTTTTTATATCAAAGAAATTTCTATTTTAAACATCCAAAAAAATTCTGAGGAAAATGGGTAACTCCCCCATATTGAAGTGAACCCTCTCTTCTTTTGGTTATTTTATTGTTAGTTTGTTATTGTTGTTTGTTTTTTATTTATTCTACGTGTGTGAGTGTTTGCCTGCATGCATGTATATGTACCACATGCTTGCCTGGTGCCTGCAGAGCTGTCAGAAGAGACTGTCAGACCCCTTGGAACTGGAATTAATGGAGAGTTGTGAACCACCATGTGGGTGCTGGAACCTGAACCCCAGTCCTCTGCAAGAGTAGCAAGTGCTCTTAACCGGCTTTCCAGCCCCTATTATTATTATTGTGTTGTTATTATTACTTTGTTTATGTGTGGGAGCGTTTTGCCTGCATGTATGTCTGTGTTTATGTGTGACTGGTACCTATAGAGACCAGAAGAGAGCATCACGTGTCCTGGAACTGAAGTTACAGATGGTTGTTAACCTCCTAAGTAGCTGTCATTGGCCACCTTTTCATTTGGGAAAATCCTTTTATTTTATTTTATTTCATTTCATTTTATATTTTATTTTATTTTACATATGAGTGTTCTCTCTGCATGTGTGCCTGCATGCCAGAGGAGGGCATCGGATTTGAGTAGAGATGGTTGTGAGCCACCATGTGGTTGCTGGAAATTGAACTCAGGACCTCTGAAGGAGCAGACAGTGCTCTTACATGCTGAGCCATCTCTTCAGCTCCAGGAAAACTCCTCTTTGGAATAAACTAAAAGACTACTAGTGTCCACCAACCAAAGTAAGAATGCCATCAGAGAGCAACTATTGCAGAGGCCCCTTTGCTTTGCTGTAGCCGGCCCACCTGACGTTTACACCAGTGTGCTTATTTTATGTGTATTTCTGTGGGCCTGAGTATATGCATGTGTCATGTGTATGCAGGTGCTCTTGGAGGCCAGAAGAGGGTGTCAGATCCTTTGGAGCTGTAGTTACAGGTGGCTGTGAACCAACCACTTGATACTGGTACTGGGAATTGAACCCAGGTCCTCTGCAAGAACTGCACGTGCTCGGGAAAATATTACTGCATTGGAACATAGTATTTGAGCCAAACTGTATCTATGTTCCCGGGCCATAGTCACTCACATTTGATATCAGACTAGACCGTCTCTTACTCTACTTTGCATTAACAACCTTTACATCCTTGGGATGAGCAGAAAAACAAAGAAGAGGAAGATAATTCTATAAGGTGAATGGGTTCATGTGGTGGTGGGTACTGAACCTGGGGCCTCATGCTTGCTAGACAGGCACTGTACCAACTGAACAGCATTTCCTAATCCCAAGAATTCATATCTTAGCAATTTATGAACATAGTCTACTCATGATAAAAACAGAGAAACAAACAAACAAAAAACACCTTGGCTAGGCCTAGTAGCGCTTGCCTTAATCCTAGCATTCTAGAGGCAGCAGCAGGAGGATCTCTGTGAGTTCTAGGGCAGCCTGGTCTACATACTGAATTCAAGGCCAGCCAGGGCTACATAGTAAGAACCGCTCTCAAATTAATAAGTAAATAAATAAACAAGCAAGCAAAAAAAAAAAAAAAAAAAAAAAGAAAAGAAATAATGAAATGTATGCTGACGAGGATCCAGACAAAAGTGAGCGCTCAGACATTGTTGGTGTTGGTGGGGATGTAAATCAGTCTACTAACTATGGAGACCAGAGTAGAGGTTTCTCGAAAATGAATTAAAAATGGGTTGGGCGGGCTGGAGAGATGGCTCAGTGGTTAAGAGCTCTGACTGCTCTTCCAGAGGTCCTGAGTTCAATTCCCAGCAACCACATGGTGGCTCACAACCATCTATACCTTCTACTGCTCTCTTCTGGCATTAAGGTGTACATAAAGATAGAACATTCGAAATAAATAAATAAAATCTTTAAAAAAAAATGAGTTGGGCATGGTGGTGCACACCTTTAGTTTCAGCACTTGGGAGGCAGAGGCAGGTGGATTTCTGAGTTCAAGGCCAGCCTGGTCTACAAAGCAAGTTCCAGAACATCCAGGGCTACACAAAGAAACTCTGTCTCAAAAAAACAATGAATAAATAAACCACCACCAACAAAAACCCCACAACTAAACTAAAGCTACGTCTACCATCTGACAGTTATACCCTTTCCAGGTGTTTATCGAAGAGCTCCAAGGGAACACATCACAGAGATGCTCACACAGCAGTAGTTTCTGCAGCGCTACTTACAGGAGCTAAGTTAGGGAGTCAGGCTGGGTGTCTGTCAACAGAGAGTGGGTGGAGCTGTAGTTTATAGACATGAGGGATTTTTTTCAGCTATAAAGACCAACAAAGTTCTGTCATTTACAGGAGGAAAATAGATGCAATTGCAGATAATTGTATTAAGCAAATTAAGTTAGTGGCTCAGAAAGACATATCACCCGTTTTTCTCATTTGTGGTTTCTAGATGTATGTAGATACCTTCAATTATGTACATATGTATAACACCAAAATAGAAAAGAAGCTGTCTAGGAGACTGATATGAGGGGAGTAGAGAGCAGGGTGTGGAGGATGGGGGATTACAGTGAGTGCATTATGTGCTTGCATGCAGATCTCCTAAAACACAGCACCACAGACCGAATAATAACAAGAGCCTTGGGGGCTTCTTCCCAGGGACATGGAGGATCAAAGGGCAAGCATCATCCATCAGCACTGCGAATGTGACAAAGAGAGCTTTCACACAGCTCTTCTGTTCCTTCCTTTCACCTTAATTCCTTTATTTACCTTCCTTTCCCCACCAAAAAAATAATCCCGCATGTCCCTTGGAGGATGGTCTGGAGGGGTGGTCTTTGGAATCCCAGGTTTTTGTGTTTTGTTGTTGTTTTGTTTTGTTTTGAGACAGGGTCTCACTGTGTAGCCCTGGTTGGCCTTGATGCACTGTGTAGACCAGGCTGGCCTGCACTGAGAGATATGCCTGCCTTTGCCTCTTGAGTGCTGGGGTTAAAGGCGAATGCCATCACACATGGCTGGAAGCCCAGGATAGCACAGGATAGTATCTAGATTGTGTATAAGGATTCTATGACTAAAGAAGTTCAGAACATGTTAAAGGTAAGCTATTCCCTTTCTTCCTCCTCAGCCTTCTTTTTCTCCTTCCTCCTCCTCCCCCTTCATCTTCTTCTGACAGGGCCTTCTGTTCCCCATAAGTAGCTGAACTCACTATGTAGCTGAGGTTCATCATGAACTCCTGATCCTTCTGCCTCTACATTCCAAGTACTGGGATTGAAGGTTTGCATCATCATACCCACTGTATTCATTTTGTAAGGTTTTGTGGAACTTTTAATAGCAACTTTAAATTCTGGTCTTCTAGGATGGACTAGGGTGGGCTTGTTTCTTAAGTGTTTTGGACATGGAATTTTCTTACAAAACATTTTTCAGGGCCAGTGAAATGGCTCAGCATGGAAAGGTACCTGCTGCCTGCATGATGGCCTGAGTTCACAGGGCGGAAGGAGAGCACTGATTTCTCCAAGTTGACATGTATGTAAAGGAGGTGCATGTACATGTGCTCACACATATAAGCACACACACACACACACACACACACACACACATAATGAATGTGATGACAACAATAATAAAACATTTTTCTGATAAACTGTGTTCTGTAGAATACATTGTGGGAACTGTTTTTGTTTTGCCTTATTTTGTTTTTTTTCAAGAGAGGGTTTCTCGGTGTAGCTCTGGCTGTCCTGAAACTTACTCTGTAGACCAGGCTGGCCTTGAACTCACAAAGATCTGTCTGCCTATCTGCCTCCAGAATGCAGAGATTAAAGATGTGCATCACCACGGCCCAGCAGGAAGCTGTGTTTTAAAATCATTTATTGGGACACTTTTGTTGTGGCAAAGGATGTTTTGGGGAAAAAGCTGGGACCCACGAGTGGGTATAAAAACACACAAGTCCTGAGTGGACCAGTGTGTCTGCTGTGGTCACCATCCTGGTGGTGAGCAGCTGCTGTCTGGGCTCCTGCATACTGCCGACAGTCAAAAATACTCTTAGACTATAGCAAGCTTCCACTGTTGGCTGTGGGAGAGCAACTGAGCGCTCAGCCTTCCAGCTGACACCTGGCTCTGCAATCTTGCTGGTTGTAGGACTTTGTCCAGGTCCTGGGCCTTTTTTACAGGTAGCATCTTTCATGGTTCAATCTACTTATTTCTGCGGAAAAACCAGAATTGTACTAACATGCTGTTAGGTATAACTTCTTGGAGTAACTAGACCAACACTCTAAACTTTCCACACAGGAAAAGCTGGTAGAACAGAACTCAGTCAGCTGACAGGAAGATAGATATCCCTAGTTTCTTTTGGCATCTCAGAATGGAAGTCTCTGGAACATTGGGTCATTTGGCTAGGTGTGACCCATAGCTGTCACCACAATCATCGCATGGTCTCTTGAAAGAGCTCTTCTGTAGAGGGTAGCGGCAGCCAACCTCACACCCTTGCACTGGTTTTGGTGACTTTGAGATTTGAGCAGTGTCAGGCACAGTGGCCTTCATTAGAGAAAGCCTGGTGTAGACTCACCTGTCCAGAAAACACCTGTCACCATGTAAATGGAATGCTGGGAAAGCACAGACTTTCTTCATGATAAGGAGAATGGAGGGTCTCCAGAACTTTGAAATGCTGACTTCAGCTAGTGTGCTCCATGTTTAGTTGATTAGTTCTCATAAATTGATTAGTAAATTTTATTTAGTAACATTATTGATAAGTCTTATCAACATATTTAATTAGAATGTTATATATTTCTGTGTTTTTACTATGTAAAAGAAACAACCAAAAATCCTTTTTTGATACTAGATGACAAAACTTTTTTTTTTTTTTCTGAGACAGAGTTTCTCTGTGTAGTCTTGGCTGTCCCGGACTTGCTTTGTAGACCAGGCTAGCCTCGAACTCACAGCGATCCACTTGCCCCTGCCTCCCTGAGTGCTGGGAGACAAAATTATTATTTTTTTTGAGGTATTTCTTCATGGTGATGTTTATTTATTTATAAACCCAAAAGCCGGCTACTCCAGTGGCCTTCATGATGCACTCACCCAGGTTGCCAGGGATGTACAGAGGTAGAAGGCTAACAGTACAACCTTTGGTGATAATGTGCTTCTCAAATTTATCAAGTATCAACAAACAAGACGGTGGAGGGGAGACAAAACTTCTGCTGCATGTCCTACGTGATCAAAACCTTGACTTTCGGGCTGGGATGGCTCTCACATGTTTCATGCTTAGCACATGTTTGATTCCCAGCACCAAACAGATGAATAAACAAACAAACAAAGTACTTGAATTTTGTAAGATAATGAAGGTGTATTCTGAATTATTGCTTAATTTCAATTTCTGATGGGAAAAATAAAACTTGATTAACTAAAATACAGTGAATGAAGTTTTACATTTAAATCTTGGAAAAGAGATATGATTTCATAACTCTAATTTTACAGTTGACCTAATTGTAAATTAGTTGTGCATTTTTGCCTACATAATAGTATTGAGCAAGTGAACAATCTACGAGAGATACAAGCCCTGAGGCGCCTGAATCCACACCCAAACATTCTTACGTTGCATGAAGTGGTTTTGTAAGTATATTTGAGCTTGGAAAGTTACCTAAAGTCAAAAAGTTGATACTAAAGAGTAAATTTCTGTTTATCATGGTTATTTGCTTTGTAGCTGAGAGAGTGACAGTTATACTTAATCTTATGTCAGAATTGTATTTGGGCAAATTGTGTCTCATTCCTAATATGAAAATGCCTTCATTTTGCTGTACCTACGTTTGGAAAGCCTGTGTCCTTCAAGGCTTGGCTCCTGTGGCTCAATCAGATATCCTTGCCTTGCTGTGAATTCCTTTCTCATGAAAGCACAGCCCCTTCTTATCATAATTTATATAGTTTTAAGACATTTTTCATTCATGTTCAGAAAATAGTTTGCATAAAGTTTGCCTGTCAATCAAAAAGGCAGCGCATGACCACAGCTCTGGGGCCCCAGCCCTGCTGTGTTTATTTATTTATTTACATTTATTTATATTATGCTTCTAAACATATTGGGCTGGGAAGTCAGGCTGCAAGACCTGCCGTTCTGTGGGTTGGTACAGCTTTGCTAGCCTGAGAAGGTGTCCCTAGGTGTAGAAGCCATGCTGCAGCTTTTTGGGGAGCCTGGCCTGTCAAATTCTAGAAGGAACTCATTGCCAACTAAAGTGTAATAGCTGTCAATCATAGGAGAGCAGAGTTTGAAATCAATATGTCAGGTCTTGTCATAGCTTTGTGGCCTCTTGGCTTGCAATGTTCTTGGAAGTCAGCTCAGCCACATGTGAGGGGCCAGCATTCATTTGGGTGATGCACAGTGCCAATGTCTGTGAGCCCAGAACAGGCTGCATAGGCGGAGGGAGCCCAGCCAGGCAGACTGAAGGTGCAGAGCGGCATCCTGGGCAATGTGGTTTCCCTGGGTAGGGTCAGAGTAAAATCAGGAGAAGCTTGTTGGTAGGCCAAGGCCTCTGACCCGCTCAGTGTCAGACCTGGACATCCTGTGAGTGACAACACTTGTCTTTCTTCTCTCCTCTAACTGGTTTTGTTTTTCCCCTATTGTAAGTTATCCCCATTACATTGAAGTAACAGGTAATTCAATAATAACCATGTAGCCGGGTGTGGTGGCGCACACCTTTAATCCCAGCGCTTGGGAGGCAGAGGCAGGTGGATCTCCGGGAGTTGAAGGCTCTGTGAGTTGAGGCCAGCCTGGTGTATATAGTGATTCCAGGAGAGCCAGAGCCACGTAATGGAGAGACCCTGTCCATTAAAAGCAAAACAAACCAACCGAGAAACTGAACATGCAGCCACAAAGCATGATCTAAATTCTTTTTTTTTTTGCTTAACTTTCAATCTCTTTTCTTCTTTCTGCTGATAATTAATGTTCTATTTTTGTGAAATATCTTTTTTTTAAGGTGGTTTTAGAGCCTACCTTTAGAGTTTTAATATTTTGGATTAATTTTAGCTTAGATGTTGATTTAAAGTCAAAATCTGTGCTGCTTTAATAATTTTATGGCCTTAATGGTCTCTTATGGGAATGCCTTATTTACCAGAAATGTGTACAAATGCATATTAAGAGACTTGATTATGTTTTCTGGTTAAGATAAGATAAAGTGTTTAAAACCTGCTTTCTTCTGCAGTGACAGAAAATCTGGTTCTCTTGCACTAATATGTGAACTTATGGACATGAATATTTATGAGCTAATACGAGGTAGGTCAAGTGTTTGGAAAGGTAACCTGAGGTGGCCTTGTAAGGATGTTTGCGGCTACATGTGTCCTGTGGTTACTGTGGCACTGTGGCTGACGGGGAAGTGTGCAGTATGCGGTGCTGCAGTGGCTCCCAGGTGACTGAGGCCACTAGCTTCAGGGGACCCCAGGGTCTGGGTAAGGCTAATGCTGAAGGCAAGCCCTCCCCACAAGGCTGGACTCCTCAAAGGCGGTGCTTTGTTTACAACCCCTACCTCCTTGGCTCAGCATTCTCTTCTGTGGTTCCAAGAAGCCCAAGCTCTCCCCTGGACTGTCCTAGAAGGGGGATCCTCCCTCTTCGAATTTGGAGCCTGACACATCTCACATTCCAGGGTGCTTTTTAGTTCCTTCCCTCTGAACAGTACAGTACTGTGGGGGAAGCTTGCTTGCCTGAGGTGACCTGTCATGGCGCTGGATGCTTGCAAAGGGACCTGAGGGTGCCAGGATATAGAGCTTTGACCTTCTTTGAGCAAATGTCCCAGAGAGTTTGAATTAAAGATTATGTTAGATGTTGTGAGGAAATGCAACTAAGAAAGCCATATAAGAGATAGTCTGTTGTATAGGTCATATGATACCCAGAAGACAAATGAAAAACAGAACCAAGCAAAACAGCTGCCTGGTGGAACACACCTGTAATCCAGGCTTCTTGAGAGACTGAGGAAGGGAGAATGCCAAGACCAACCTTGGCTAAGTTGCAAGACTCTGTCTCAAAATGTTACAGAACAAAGGTCTGAAGATAGAGGCTCAATGGTAGAACATTTGCCTAGCATGTGAAAGGCCTTAGGATCAATCCCTAATACTGAAAAAGTAAAATAAAATAAGAGAGAGAGAAAGAAATGAAAAAAGAAGAATTTGCTGTAGAGTCATATGAACACTATCTAATGTGTGTGACACTGGTAAAAGCATCAGAGATGATTTTACCATCAAATAACTGAGGCCAGACGAAAGATCCCAGCTGGTGCTTTGCCACCCTTAACACCCATCTCCAACATTTTCATTGTAAAGAGTCTACAGAGGCCGGATGTGGCAGCTCACACCTTCAGTCCCAGAGTATAGCTGGCTGAAGCAGGGCAGGGATCCAGAGGGTGGCCCCAATCAGACCTCAGAGCAAGTCCTCAGCTACCTAATGAGACCACATCTCAAAAACAAAACCCAAAGGGAGCCTGCACAGTCACAGCCTTTGGTTGTTTAGCAGCAGCTCTGTCTGAAGGATGCATACTTAATGTTAGAAACCTGACTTTGCTTCCCAGGGTGAGATATATTTACACTTTATACTCAAGGGAACAAGAGTTGTCTGTGTTGCTATGTGTTTAGACATTTGAGAAAGCTTTGTTTAGAAAATAGTATCTTTAGTTTTCAGAAGCTGGGGGATTATATAATAGGAGAAACTGAAGCATTTCTTTCTATATCTACCTTCAGAGACTGTAAAAGACACCGTTAGATAACAGACACTCATTGACAGTTACCCACACAGGCATGACTTATCTGCCTGCTGTGCAGGGTGCCAGTTACTGAAAGTTTTGCAAAAGGTAGTTTATTCTCAAGGTGGCCAGGTATGAGGGACACCCAAGTCCTCAGATCTGTAAACAGGACCTGGAGCTATTGTAAGGACAGAGGTAGGTGGGAGAAAGTGTTGGGGTGGAGCACAGGTAATTAAACTTCATGATTCTTTCTGGGACATGAGTTCAGAAGTGAGTGTGTCAGGGTGGTCTGATGGTGAAGTTTTCAACCCCAGACACTATGACAGGCCCAAGTGAAGAGGCAGGGATTTTTCACAAAGTGGCCTTCAGGTCCCCAAAAAGTAAAGTAGGCAATTGGTGTTACCACAATCCACTTGTCCGGTGTCACCTCCAGCAAAGTTGTAGGAGAAAGTAGTGTTTCATTCACCTGCAGGACCTCCAAAATGGACGATTTTTGGAGCCAACTAAAAGCAAGTAACCAAGAGGGAGCCTGAGGTTCTGAAGGGCGAAAGGGTGTCAAGTGTACAGGGAAAGAGCCCAGTTCTCTCGCTCTTGCTCTCTCTCTCTCTCTCTCTCTCCTGCTCTCTCTCTCTCTCTCTCTCTCTCTCTCTCTCTCATCACTCTGTCTCTTTCTCTCTCTCTCTTTTGGAGACAGGGTTTCTCTCTGTAGCCCTGGCTGTCCTGGAACTTGCTCTGTAGACTAGCTGTGCTTGAACTCAGAGCTCTAATTGCCTCTGTCTCCTGAGTGCTAAGTGCTGGGTGCTGGGATTAAAGGCATGGGCCAGCATACTTGGCCAGTGGTTACATTATTGAGAATAGCTCACAGTCTTTGTAAATTGCTTCTGAACTTCAAGGAATACAGTGTTACAATGACAGGCCCTTTTTCTGTAAATGCCTAATAGATGGCTTGTGGCTTTTAACATGAATGCTGAGTACCTTTCACAGGTTAGGGGCTCTGTTGTACGCACTGAATCTAAGTTGTAGCCAGTCACAGCAGGCACCCTAGATGTTAAAATCAGGATAAAACAGCTGGCAGCATTTACAAGGCAATTATTGAAATATGCACCGTGATCCCAGAGTTAGTAACACATGTGGGCAGATGTCTTAGAACTGATGAAGTGCAGGCTGCTGCTACAGCTGACCACGATGGCTGCTCACACTGCCCAAGTGCTCTTCTTAATCTGTACAGAAATACATTAATTTACCCAGCATCCGCCACGTCCCTGTCTGCTGTACATATCCCCACTCTAAAGATGAGGAAGTCAAAGCATAGAGAAAGAAGCAACTTGCCTAAGGCTGTCTACCCGGTAAGCGGTAGAACTAGGCTTAAACAAATAAGCCTGGCTCAGGAGCTCCTAAGCACATGCATGCTGCTGAGGGGCACACTGCCCCTGGCCCTGGAATGTCTCTGCATATGAGCTAATTGAGGCTTGAAGGACTAGGCAGTAAACAAGGGGCTCTTCAGGCAGGGCAAGCTGGCCCTGGCCTCGAGCCTGTGACCCCTGTGCTCTGTGCCAGGGCTTCCAGTGACTTCTCCTGACTGTTTGCTCTTGTGATGACTTACTGCAAGTTCTCAGCCACTGAAGCTTTTGCTGTGAGGAGCAGGTCACGTGACTTCAATGACTGCATCCTCTGGCCATCAGAGCACTCGGTAGCACTGTCACAAAATAAAGAGCAAACACGGAGCTCAGGGGAAGACCATGCTGGCTTTAGTGAGCTGTCACTCATGTGTACCATGTGCAAGGGCTGGGCTGGGCGAGAATCCAAGAAGGTGGAGACTGAACATTGTGGTGTGGTTTCCGACATCCGAGATGCCTGTGTTCTACTGCAGAAATAACGAGAAGAAGGTGCACACTGGCTGTTTGCCTTGTCCAGCAGGTGTCAGAGGAGGCAGGGCTGATGAGAGCTGGAGAGCCCCAGGCTTACCTGGACCTGTCTGTGGCAGGGTCAGACAAAGGCATTGGTGGGGAGGGTACCCCATCATTAAGTCCCTGCCCTGGGCTTTTCTAGAGGTAGCATACAGAGGACACAGGATTGCCCTATGTGGAGATCGCATTCTGATGAAGAGAGACAGCCTCTGGGAGAAAGTCCAGTCAGGTCTCTGGGAAGCAAAACCAAGGGTGCTGGGTGCTGAGGCTGCACCCCTGAACGTGCTGCACAGCACAGCCTTTGCTCCCAGCCTGTCCCCTTCCTCCTCTGAATGCTTAGTCTCCTCGACTCTGAGACCCTCCAGGGCCTACAGCCTGTGTTTGCATTATTTCAAGAGGAAGAGGCTGGCTCAGAATGGCTCTTTAGAAGACCAGCTGCCTCTGGCTAGTGGCAGGGCTGTGTCACTCTAAGGTTGTAACTTTCAGGGGCTGTGGGCAACAGGCATCCTGAAATGAGTTTCCTGATATTGGGAGAATGACACAAGGCAGGAGAAGCCAGAACAGAGTTGGCTTGCTGTAAAGTGCGTTGCATCATTCTCATAAGGAACTGGTACTCTGTGGCTCACCAGGATGCAGCAAAACTTGTGCAGCCTTGCTGTACTGAGCACAGGTGTTATCAGATCTGATCCCTTGTGTGTCAGCAGGGAGGGCGGAAACGTTACTAGTTCACTGTCAGCATTTAGCTGGTTTTATTCTACCCTTATTAAGAGGATCCTTCAGTTTTTCCTCTGTCACGTCTCTACATACACAATAAGGAAAACATAAATGTTAGCTATGTTTGTTTTTGTTTTATTTTGTTTTGTTTTTCAATACTTTTTTCGCCAGGCAGTGGTGGCTCACACCTGTAATCCCAGCACTCAGGAGGAAGAGACAGGCAGATCTCAGTGAGTGTGAGGCTAGCCTGGTCAACAGAACGAGTTCTAGGGCAGCCAAGGCTACACAGAGAAAGCCTGTCTCCAAAGACAAAACAAAAAACAAAAACAACTGCCCCCCCGAACCACATACACACAAAACTTCTTAAAAATTGTTTCTCTGTGTGTGTGTGTGTGTGTATATACACGTGAGCCACATGTGTGCAGGTTCCCTTGGAGAGCATCTGCTTCCTGGAGTGAAACTGGAGTTCCAGGCTGTTGTGAGCCTCCTGACACGGGTGCTGGGAACTGAACCCTGATCCTCTGCAAGGTTAGTGTTCAGCTTAACCACTGAGCCATCCCTCCAGCACCATTAGCTATCTTTGTTACAGCATCCCTAGTATTTTTTTGAATTTCTGACTTGGAATGACTGATATTTTGTTTCCCTGACCATCAGTTTGTGCCATTTAGAATGAAGCAACACTTGTCACTGGAATCTTTTTTTCTGAAATGATGACACCATCCTATTAGGGTTTTTATTGGCCTATATTATACATAATGGTGGGTTTCCTTTTTTAAAAAAGATTTATTTATTATGTATACAATGCTCTGTCTGATTGTACACCTGCACACCAGAAGAGGGCACCAGATCTCATTAGAGATGGTTGTGAGCCACCATGTCTCACAGCCTGTAATGATGGCTTTCATTTTACATTTTCATACATGTCTCTGATGGGTTTTCACTTTATTTGCCATCTCCACCATCTTTGTCCTCCCCACTCCTACTAATCCTATTCCTGTTCCCAACTAGCCCTTCTTCTACTTTCACATCTGTTAGAAAACATTTTTGTTTTATGTGTGTAAATGTGTTTGCATGTATGTATGTGTATCTCGGTGTCTTGGGTCTTTCTGTGTGAGAGACAGTGAGATTAGGGTTGCTTATAGGAGCTGGGTGAGAAGTGTCTCCAGGAGCCTGGGCACCTTCCTAGAAGATACACCACTGAAGAACATGTTAGGACTGACTGCCTGTAGATCTTGGGAGAGGTGGGGCCATGTGCTCCCTTCCCTCTCTGACAGAATATTAATGGCCCAACTTGGGGAAATCTGGTGCAGGTAGTCATGCTGCTGTGGGCTCAGCAGTGTCGTGGCTGTGCTGTGCCTAGAAGACAGTGGCTGTGCTGTGCCTAGAAGACAGTATTCCACAGCACTCCACCCATCCTCTGGGTCTCTCAGTCTCTCCCTCTTGCTCTGCCGCATTGCCTGAGCCTTGCAGGTTTGCTGTTGTGTAGCTGAGTTCAGCAGTTGCTTGTTCTCAGCACTTCACCAGTTCCGGAGTGTGCAGCCCACCTGTTGGTCCGGAGCTTCTGGTCAGTGGTTCAGATTGTTACAATACAGCATGTGGGTCAGAGTCTGTGCTCAGCGGTGTGCTTTTGATGTCCTCATGGAGAGCTCATAGTGCCTCCCTCTGGGGTTGCCTTGAAGCTTAAATCATATGTGTAAAGTATGGAGAGCTGTACCCCACCCACAGGTGTCTTGAGTGGCCGTCTATTGCCATCACTTCACTCCAAGTCTACAGTATAGTGTAGTTTGTGTGAAGCAGAGTGTTATATATGCAGTATGCCTCTGCCTTTGATCTTCTGTCCTGTGAGCAAGCCCCATTTGAGAGGTAAAGAAACAATCTCAATAAAATTGAAACACTTCCATTTTCAAAGAAAGCGTAGAGTTTCCAGGCTGGTAAGGGAGTGTTGCCCAAGATCGTTCAGGCTCTGCTCGTCTGGCATCCAGTCTGCGGTCATATTGGTCATATTGGTCATATTCTTCTCCCCCCTGGCCCTCAGCCCTCTGGCTTTTCTCTCAGAGCCTTTTGTGAGATACCTGGTGCTCCCTATCACACGGAGCATGCCTATGCACATCCATGCTGTGGGCGTGACCTCTGAGCCTCCAAAATGGAGGATCATTTGGCTGGGCTGGGCTGGGCTCAGCATGCGGCCTCCAAGCCTGACCAGAGAGCCAGGCTTTGGCTGGAGGACAGGGCCTTTATGGGAGTGTATGCACTGGATAGCCTATCATAATGCAGACCAGTCCTCCTTCACATGATTCTGACTCAGTGAAAGGTGTCAGTGCTTGCCTAAGACATTTTATAGTGCCGAGGTTGTGTGTGACCTTCCGGTGAGCTTTCTGAGTGACAGAACTACTGAAAATTTACTTGCAGAAGACTAACTGTAAAGATTAGAGAAATAGCATTTGGGTTTGTCACTCATCCAGCAGACAGAAGGTTCTCCAGTAGTTTACTAATTGCCCTTCTTTTCTTTTTGTTTGTTCTAGACTGTTTGAAAAGAAGAAACTGGTAGGAACCAGACATACACTGGGCCTGGAGGGCTAGGATCTGTTGGGGATGACGGTGGACAGTGGATATTCCTTTTCCAGGGTGTGGATCTCACTCACTGTCTAGACACTGGTCTTGCACTGTTCCTCTGGTGCCTAACTCCCATGAGGACAGAGTCCTAGGGATAGCCAGGGAAGAGAGCTGGGCTTGGGTGAAGGAGGCTAAGCACACTCTGAAAGTGATACACTGCTCAGCTACATCCTGGCTCTCTACACAGCAGGTTACAAAATCCCTCAAGCCTAGGAAAGTCAACAAAATCTTAGTTTTCATTAACTTTTAAATGTATTTTCTGTGTACGAGTGTTTGCCTGCTTGTATGTCTGTGCACCATGTGTGAGCCTGGAGCAAATGGAAGGCAGAAGAGGGTGTCAGAGTACTTGGAACTGTATTTACACATGGTTGCAAACCACCATGTGGGTGCTGGGAACTAAACCCCGGGACTCTGCAAGAACGGCAAGTGCCTTTAACCACTGAACTGTCTGTAACACCACATCTCCATTTTTATCTTTTAAAATTTTGTTTTATTTTATATGTATGTGTGTGTGTGCCTGAAGGAGTGTATGTGGCTAGGAGAGCCCAGAAGAGGTGTTGAATCCTCTGAAACAACTGCCCAGTGTGGTGCAAGAGCAGCAGGTGCTCTCAGTGCTAAACCACCATCTCTCCAGCCCCTAATTGTAATTCTAGGAAGCTATAATGTCATGAAACAATATAATAAAAGATTATGGTATTGAATGAAAAGTTAATTGCACCTAGAGATCTTAAAATTATTTTCTGGTTTTTTTTTTTTTTTTTTTTTTTTGAGACAGAGCATTGCTATATAACTCAGGCTGGCTTGGAACTAACTGCATAGTGTAGGCTGGCCTTGAACTTGTCTTGTTTCTACCTCCTGAGCACTGCAATTACAGGCTACCATCTTCAGAAGACTTAAATTATTTTCTCACTTGTTCGTTTGACACTTGTTTTTGAGACAGTGTTTTTGTTTTTGTTTTGAAAGCTCAGGTTCTCCTCAAACTCACCAGGTAGCCCAGGCTGGCCTTGGAATCTGATTCTTGCACCTCTGCCTCATAAGTATGGGATCCCATGCTTGACTTTAAACTATTTCTTTTTGTTTATTTGTTTGTTTGTTTTTTCAAGACAGAGTTTCTGTTTGTCCTGGAACTTGCTCTGTAGACCAGGCTGGCCTCAGACTCACAGAGATCACCTGCCTCTGCCTCACGGAGTGCTGGTCTAAAGGTGTGCACCACCACTGCCCGGCTAACTATTTTCTATTACATAAGTATCATTGTTTAGCAGTTCAGAGAAAGAGACTAAATTTATTTGCTAACAATTGTTACCCAGCTGAGCTAACAGTGTCAAGTAGGGAAAGAGTGAAAGAACTATTAGACAACCAAGGTCATTTTAAAGTTTAAAAAGTCAAGTAAAACGTGACATCTTTGGAAAACAGTAGACCGAGATGCTGGCAGTTGTTGGGAAGTGAGAGTTTGGTCCGAAGAGAGTCTCTGAGGTTACGAGCTTGCGCTGTCCTTCCAGAGGACCTGAGTTCAGTTCTTAGTACTCACATTAGACAGCTCACAACTGCCTATAATTCTAGCTCTAGGATATCCAGTGCCCTCTTCTAGGCTCTCCAGGCACCTCTACTCATATGCATGTACATACTTTGCATATATATATATATATATAGTATATATATATGCAATCTTTAAAAAAAACTTAGACTATACTGAAAAGCTGTAGGAGGGAAAGAGGTGTGGCCAGTATGAGTACTGCCACAGGGTATGAAGGGATCTTGAGCTGAATCCCAGCTGCTGTGGACTGTGATCTCCTCTTTTTAGGATGAGGTCTCCAGAAGGGCATCATGGTGCATGCCTCTGCTCGGCTGAGGCAAGAGGATTGCTTGAGCCCAAAAGTTAGGGGTTAGCCTGGGCAACACAGACACATCTCATCTCAAAATATGTGGTATCCTGTATAGACACATATATGTCTGTATATGTATCTGTATACATATAGACATATATGTGACACACATAAATATGTGTGTGTCCTGTATAGACACAGAGCCTAGGAAGATAGGTTTCCAAATGGCTCCTCATGATTTTAAGAGCAACACAAATACTAGGGAAATGGCCTGGGAGGCTCCAAGTCAGACCATGGTACCCTGACAAGCACTCAGTACTGTTCTCACTAGAGTAGAACTGTTATGCTTCATGTGACCCAGCTGAAGTTGTGCCAGTGTGTAAGCTTTTAAATGGTGGGCTAGTGAGATGGCTCAGCAAGTGAGTGTACTTACCACCAAACGTAACAACCCGAATCCAAATCCTGGCAGCCACATGATGGGAGAGAAGCGGCTCCTACAAGCCGTTCTCTGACTGGTACATGCATAGGGTGCCATGCCTGTGCCTCCCCTAACTACTGAGTGAAGGTTTGAGGGTTAAATGGTGTGTTTTATAAGCACAGTCCCTATTTCCTAAAAGTGCTTCAGTGTATTTTTCACTGGGGAACCTAAGCTGTCACCCCCCCCCTTTTTTTTTAGAGAGAGGAAGGGGTCTTTTTGAGTCAGGGTCTTGTGTAACTCAGGCTAGCTTCAAACTCATCATGAAGGGGATGATGTCACTGAACCCTCATCCTCAGGCCTCTTATCTTCTAAATGCTAGGATTACAGATGTGTGTTGCCACCCCAGCAGGCCTTAACACACTGTTAAAGTCAAAGCTTTATGTTTATTTCATAAAGGTGTATGTATGTGTGTTTGGCATTGGTAAACATATTGGCCCATTTTCTTGACTGCACAGGGAGAAGACATCCATTATCAGAGAAGAAGATCATGCATTATATGTACCAATTATGCAAATCGCTCGACCACATGCACAGGTAGCTGGGAGGGGGTGCCTCCCCAGCAGCGTGCAGACTCTAGGCGGAGACTTGGGATCACTGAGGTGCAAGTCATTCTCTTCATTCTTTCTTTAATGTTCAATGCAGAAACGGGATATTTCACAGAGATGTAAAACCAGAAAATATCCTAGTAAAGGTAACAACTTTCATATAGAAACAATATCAAAATAAAGGTAGAATATAAAGCTTTAAATGTTTTATTTGTTCTAGGTTTATTTTTTATTTTTAATTAATTGTACATGTTTGTCTGAGTGTGGGTAGGCACAAAAGTGTAGGTACTCACAGAAGAGGCAAGATTTGTGAGACCCTTGGAGCTGGGGTTACAGCTGGTTGTGAGCTGCCGTGTGGGTGCTGGGAACTGAACCTGGGTCCTTGGCAAGAGCAATACATACTCTTAACCATAGAGCCATCTCTCCAGACTCAGAATATAAAAATCTAATTCATGGATAAGTCCCTGGCCTTATGGGTTTGTTCTCCGTGTTTGTAAAAGAAACTTGCTTTAGCAAATGCTGTCAACATTATCAACTTTCCCTGGAAGAACGCAGTATGAGGAGCCATTTTGCTCAACAGACAGCTATCCCCTACAAATAGCCATTCTCCTTGCTGAATGTCAGTTCGGAGAGGGAGCATTTGGAGCCCCTTCAAATTTGAGATTTCTGAAACTTGAGGTTTCTTCCGAAGTCTCCTGTGCTACCGAGGTTTAAAGAGTACCAGGTATGGATTCTCTACGTGTACTGACTTGGATCAGAAGAGCCCCCTTGAGCCACGTGGCTGCAAGAAGCCTGCGTGCAGTAAGGCTAGACCTGTACTGCCTGGGACACATGCTTGGGGGGCTGCTGGGAGAGAGGGTGTGACTGGCCTGCGCTGAGCCACCTTCCCAGCACATGGAAGTTTGTAAATGTTTTTCATTCTCCCCCAGACACACTTGCACGTTGTGTGTTCTGAGCTGCTCAGATGCTGGGGTTTCCACATAGTTTTTATGTTTGAAATGGTCTGTGTGATCCTGGCTGTAGATTGAGAAGGAGCCAACCCTGCTCTCTCTCCCTTGCAGCAGGATGTCCTGAAACTAGGGGACTTTGGGTCGTGCCGGAGTGTCTATTCCAAGCAGCCCTACACAGAGTACATCTCTACCCGGTGGTACCGGGCCCCAGAGTGTCTCCTCACTGATGGGTTCTACACATACAAGATGGACCTGTGGAGCGCTGGCTGCGTGTTCTACGAGATTGCCAGGTAGAGAGCAAGGCCAGCACCTGAGCCTAAGGTACCTCACAGGGTGATGTGGCCAGGTCACACAGTGAAGCTGGGCGAGACACTTGCCAGCTCCTTTAAGCTCCAGGCTGCAGTCATTTTGGTTTCTGCTTGGTTTCTACTGCCCTGGGCTTTCCTTCAGCAGCCAGCTAACTAGGATTTCATCTCACTTCTTGCCAAGTACTTGCCCTTGCTTGCATGGCCTGGGCAGCTGCACCTGCAGACTCCATGGCAGGGTGGGACTGGAGTGTGGGCTTGATCATGAGGTGAGTACAGGCAAGAACTCAAGATCAGAGAGGCAAGGCACACCACCTTCAATCCTACCATGGGGACTGAGAGTAAGTGGCCAGCCACACTGTGAGCATGAGGCTCCTGCTGGCCTAACTGGACTTTTCTAGAAAGCCCCAGCTCGCTTTTCCTCTAACCTTTTGACACCATCCCTGAGAAGGACAATGTCTGGGAACAGCCTGGGGTGAGTGCTGTCCCCCTTAACAGGACACAGGAGGGGAAGGGACAGGGTGACAGCCTTTGCTCATGATGGATCTTAAGTGAAGTATCAGCACAGGCAGGGGCCCCGGGGTCACCATTCCCACCTGCCCCTCTGACTGCTGTGGACTCATGCACTTCAGGAGCTCTGTGGCACTAGGGCATATGGACTAGTGATGTCACTTGGAAAGCCCAGTGAGGGACCTTACTGAGACCATAAGTGCCAACAGGTAATTCTTTGTCATGTGCTAACATCCTCGAGTTAGTTTGGAAAGGTATTAGAGGATGTCCAGTCAAGAGCACAGAAGGCCGGACAGCCTCGGGTGAACCATTAGTAAGCCGCTAGGCTTTGGCACATTGTCTTCTGCCTCCTGCCTCAGAGCTGTTCTTACCCTCTCACACAACATCCTCTTTGGTCACAAAGCTAATGAGTCCTACAGCCAGAGTTGTGGTTTTTGTTTGTTTGTTTGTTTGTTTTTGTTTGTTTGTTTGGCATGGAACACAGATTGGGTTATTCATACAGGTCTAAAAATTTTTTTCAAGACAGGGTTTCTCTGAGTAGCCCTGGCTAGCTCAGGTCTCTGACCAGGCTGGCCTTGAACTCAGAGATCAACTTGCTTGTACCGCTGGAGTTCTGGGATTAAAGGCATGTACCACCATGCCCAGTTTAGGTCTCAGTTTTTTACCCATATCCCCAAATGAGACAGCTCTGAGCTGAAAGGCTTCTTGAAACTCATTTGCCGACAAGACAAGACTTTGGCCACCTGAAATTTCTCACTAAATTCTTCTGAGCTGGTAGAAGGCTCTATGTGGCTTATGGCATTTGCAGTAGAGACAGCGGGGCGTTGGGCTGAGGAGTGAGACTGTTGATTGCCTCTCAAGAAATGGAGAGATGGCTCAGAGGTTAAGAGCACAGGATACTCCCCCAAAGGACCTGAGTTCAGTTCCTAGCTCTCATATGGTAGCTTACAACCATCCATAATTATAGTTCCAAGGGACCTGATGTCCTCTTCTGGACATCCCTGGGCACCTGATGGGCATACGGTGCATGGACACACATGCAGGCAAAATACCCATAAACATAATAAAAAAACTTAAGTCTTTAATTTTGTTATTATTATTTATACAGTGTTCTGCCTTCATGTGTGCCTGCACAACAGAAGAGGGCACCACTCATTATAGATGGTTGTGAGTCACTATGTGGTTGCTGGGAATTGAACTCAGGACCTTTAGAAGAACAGACAGTGCTCTTAGATGCTGAGCCATCTCTCCAGCCCCCTAAACATGTTTTGTTTTGTTTGTTTGTTTTTTTAAAAGGAAGGAAGAAAAGAAAGAAAGAGTGAGAGGGAGAGAGAAATACTTGGGGCCACAGAGAAAGCCCAGGCCAAAGGAAGAGTAGCAGTCTGCAGGCCAGGGCCTGCTGTGTGTGTTAGGCTTGTCTCTGTGGACTGAGCGTGTGGAGGGAGGCCTGCCTGGAAGGCAGCCCATCCCGGCCTTACTGTGGCATCCCTTGTGCCCTTCCAGCCTGCAGCCACTCTTCCCTGGTGTAAATGAACTGGACCAGATCTCAAAGATCCATGATGTCATTGGTACCCCTTGTCAGAAGACCCTCACCAAGTTCAAACAGTAAGTGTGATATGCCCTGGGTGACTGGGGTGGACTCCCTGGCTTGGGCTCAGCCTTTCTACAGCAGTGCAGGGCTAGGGCAGAGAGCTGTTTCTGTGACCCCATGACATTTTCTGGGCCAGCCATCCATTTGGGGTTCTGCTGTGAAAGGGGGAGCCAGCCATCTCTTTGTGGGGCTTAGAGGGCTGCACTTTCCCTGGAGTCGCAGACAGCCCTCATGCTCTCTTGGAAGGCCTATGTTTGGCGTCTCCTCTGAGCACTTCATGGAACTTGGGTCTGCTTGGCTGAGAACTGTTGCTTGGGTCGGAAAGGCTGTCTGTGATGACTTCCTGCCCTGCCAGTTCTCAGTCAGAGGGTGGCAGTGATGCCCAGCCCCTGAAGCCATACTGCAGTTTTGTTCTGATGATAGATTAAGCTGTGTGAAGCCTTCAGTGAGTGGGGGACTTGCTAGGAGAGATTTCCCAGAAGCCCCTGCTCCAAGGAAGGTCAGTAGAAAAGCCATACACCTTGTTTTCTCCTATTCACCTTTAATTCTAGTCACATAGCTAAGTGAGGTTTCTGCTTTTGCAGGCAAGGGAATCTGTATAGTCATAGTACGCACATCCCCGTTTACTAGATTATTTTTTGGAGTGGTTTTAGTTCACAGTGAAATTGAACAGGAAATGCAGAAACCCACCCTTGCCTAGCCTCCCCTTTGGCTCAGAGCAGTAGGTTTTAACTAGTAGTTGAACCTGCCCTCCTGACTGGCGTCTCCCAGAGCCATTGGCACAGTAGGGTCCTCTCCTGGAGTCAAGAATTGCTTGTTCTCTTGTCCTGTCCCCCCTTTAAAGCCCAGGTTGCCTCAGATTGTATGTAGCTGAGGCTGGCCTTGCACACCTGACTCTTCCTCTACATCGCAAGTGCTAGGACTATAGGCATGCAGCAGCACCCCCAACCTGACTTCCTCCCTTTGAGGGTGGTGAGCTCTTACCTTCAGTGTGGGTCCCTTAGAGTCAGGGGGTGACCACCATACTCTAATAATGGCGTGATGATTTATTATCATTGGGCTTTCAATGCAGGTCGAGAGCTATGAGTTTTGATTTTCCTTTTAAAAAGGGATCAGGAATACCTCCACTGTCAGCCAATCTGTCCCCACAATGCCTCTCCCTGCTGTGTGCAATGGTGGCTTACGACCCTGATGAACGAATCGCGGCTCACCAAGCCCTTCAGCACCCCTATTTCCAGGTGCAAAGGTAGGAATTCTGGTAGATTGCCTAGTGATGAGTGGGAAACCTTAATTCATGAGACCTATGGGACAAGGATCTGGCCTGGGAAGAGCTTTATTCTGACAGTGGTCATTGCCTCCTGGGACTGTCTCCGTGATGTGTCCTTCCTCAGATGAGGCAGTTGTCGGCTTCTTAGCCCGGGGAGAGAGGCCTGTGTGGCTGCTTTGGGCTCAGCGCAAGGCTCTAGTAGGTAAGCTCCTTAGACGAGCCTGGCGCACATCCAGGATGAACAGCGTCCATGCACTGTCTGCCGCCTAGCTCTGCAAGCAGGTGTGGAGTGTTCAGTGGGAGGGGCTCACCACCGCACACAGCTGCACACCTCTGCACACTCCTAAAGGCCACATGAAATACCACATGGTTAAGATAGCCCTTGCTCCCAGCCCGGGCCAGGCTGAACTGACAGGAAGGGAAGAAAAGGCCTCTTCCAGCTCATGTGGAAAGAAGCATGGATGAGCCTCTGAATAATGGCAGAGTTGTAGACAGAGGCAGCCAAGCTCTGGAGCTATTAGCAGAGGTGGCCACTTTCTTCTCCTCCCCTATAGGGCAGCTGAGACACAGACCCTGGCCAGCCACAGAAAAGCTTGCTTCTCCAAAAACCCCATGGTCCCAGAGTCACCCAGTCACAACTGGCCATTCTCAAAGGAGTGCAGAAAGCAGGTATGAGCTGGGCAAGACTGGAAGCCTTCAGGTACAGCTCGTGTCTGAGGAGGCCACCGCAAGGTTGTGGTGGGTAGAGACATGCTTGTCCCAAAGGGCATCGCATCACCAAGGCTTGAACATCACGCCACTGTGGGCTTGTGTTAGGAATATTCTGATTGCCCTGTAGTTCCTGGACCTAACGACCCAGGCCCTTTCTGCCTTACTAGCTATAGACCCATGGCTGAAATCACATGTGAGCAACCCCAGAGAGGGGACCCTCCCATGTGTTCCTGACTTGATGGCCACGTGCAGGTACCTGTTCTGGGCCAAAGCCCTTTGTGGTCACACCTTGTGTACCCTGAGAATGTCCCTGGCAGGGAGGTCCTGAGAAGTCAAAGTAGCCTCTAGCCACAGCTGGTGAACGTGGTGGGCTGAAAGGAGCAGCAGCCTGGCCGGTAGGGGTTGTCTGCATTCTTCCTGTGGGCATGACGGCTTCACTGTGCAGGCTTTCCACCTTTCTCTGCACCTATCCTGGTGCATCCTTGCAGTACCCATTTGCTCAGTTCTGCCAGCTCTACAGTTTGGGGCTAGCACCGTAACTCTGCCTGAACATTGTTCTTTTTTTTCTTAGCTGCCTCTTTCTTAACAGTCACTTGCTCCCCCCATCTTTACTGAGTCTGTTCATGGCTGATCACATGGGCCATAGCAGCCAGTGTCTGCCCAAGCTTTGGCTGCTGTGTCCAGCGCTATGGGCAGCTGCTCCTGCAGGCCAGGAGGCAGGTGCACTTGTGTACTGCACTTTCTCCTACTTTCCCCGCTCCTTTTCTTCTCCGTGGCTTTCCCTCCCACATGGTGGCCTCCGCTCCCTCAGCTCCCATGATCACAAATGGCCTTCAAACTGCCCTCTCAGCTGCACCTCCCTCTGCCCTCAAACTGTGTCTGCTGGCACCCCACCCACAAAGTGCAGTCACATGCAAGGGGGGCCTGTCTCCTGGCTGTGGCATGAGCCACACTTTTGATGAGGGCACCTAAGGTGGCAGAGCCTTGTTCCAGGGAGCCGCACACCAACTATGTGTTGCACATTCTCTCACATGCTAGGAAGGTGGAGGAATTTTTTTTAATACTTTAAAAAATACAGAAACTACTGGGCATGGTGGGACACGCCTCTTATCCCAGCTCAATCTTGGTGGCTGAGTTTCAGGCCAGCCAGGCCTACTTAGTGAGACCTTATCTCAAACAAACAAATGCAGAAACCATTCTTACCCTGAAGCCCAACAAAAGCCTGCTGGGGTCCACAGGGCAGCCCAGAGTTAGAGCTGCAGGGGACTGCAGCCTGGTGCACCGCTTTATGCCCGCACTCCGCCATCAGCTCAAGTTGGCCGGAGCTTAGCTGTCAGGCTGCGTTGAGGGCCAGTGCTTGATGGGGTCTGCAGAACAGAGGAGGCTCCACGGGAGGCCTGCCTTTGTCTGTGGGGTATGGGAAGGCTGCCGCCACACTCAAGGGCATCTGTTCACCATAGTCTCCACCCCACCCTGGCTAGGAAGTTTGATCAGGCAAAAGAGCGTCCTTTCCTTGACCTGATTCCTGAGAGGGAACTGATCAGTGTTCTGTTTCAAGAAGCAGCCCCTGAGGCAAGAGGAGGGCCACACCAGAAGACAAAGGCAAGCCAGCCTGATGGAGTTGCCCAAACTGAGGCTGTCTGGAGTGACCAAACTGTCCTCGTGCTCCAGCCCAATGCTGCGCTCAGTGCTGGGCACTGGCACAAATGGAAGAGTCCCTGTGTTGAGACCCTTGAAGTGTGCTGGTGTGAACAAGAAGGTAGTGCGTCTCTAGCTTCTCTGTGGGGCTGCGCGAGGGCCCGGCCCTGGCTTCCACTCAGTGTCTGTGGTTCTTCTTTACCAGACAGACACGCAGAAGGACATGAAACCTCACCTGAAACAGTATCACCTACCCACGATCAACAGGAAAGGGGGCGAATACTGACCAGCACACCACCTGCTGACCCTCTTGGAGAGCAAGAGCAGGCACCAAAGCAGGCTTAGGCCTCGGCGGCTGAGTGGAGGGCCAGAGGACGCCGTGTGCTGGCGTTCCTCACCCTGTGTGGTGGCCCAGGACATGCTGTGTTTGCAGCTGTCTGTAAGACGTCCTGGAGCCTTGTGTGTACAACCCCAAAGCAGCTGTACTCAGTATTCCAGTTTAATATATTTGTGAAACCACCACACTCCAGGGTTTATTTCATTTGCATAATGTCAGGGTTTGAGGTGACCTTCTATGAATCCACAGAGCAGACGGCGTGGTAGCTCATGCCTGCAATTCCGCCCTGGGGAGATGGAGGAGGAAGAGCCCTTCGGATTATCTCTGCCTCAAAAAACAAATAAAAGACCAATATCTCTGTGATGACTGACTTAGGCTTGGTTGAGAGGCGGCTGTGCACCGTGCACCTCAGGGTCTCCCGCCTGGACTGGCAGGTGTGGCCGTGGTACCTCACGGGAATGCTGGAGACTGTCACTAAGTAAGGTACTGTGGCAGTATCTTATCACAGTGTTCTCCACATAAATGTGTTTTGAGCTACTCCTCTGTGACAGCTTTCCAGAGCTGCAGATGGCTGGGCTGACAGCCCCCACCCCACCCCTGGCAGGGCAGGCCTCTGGTGTCCTCCCAGTGCCAGCTTGGAGTGATGTGTGTTGGCTGCCAGTCGCTAGGCTCCCTGAGAGATGCACAGCCAGTTGTCAGGTTGCCGGTGTTGCTTGGAGCAGGTAGGAAAGTTGGGCACCTTGTGCCTGGAAAAATTAAGAGGGGCTAGGGAGATGGGGAGCGGGTAAGGGTGCTTGCAGCGTGAGAAGGGCACCAGAACTCGGATCTGTAGTGTCTACATAAAAAGCTGGGTACTGTTACACCCCTGTAGCCCATCACTGGAGGAGGGAAGAGTGCCAGATGGGGCAAAGACAGGAGGGTCTCTGGGGCCTTCCGGCCAGTGATGGACCCAAACCAAACTGCAAGCTCCAGCTCCAGTGAGAGCCTCTCTCTCAGGGGAATGAATGGCGCAGACAGTAAATGGCACACCGGGTGTCCTCCTTGGGCTAACCACACGCAAGTACACAGCCTATGGGAGGGGGATGGAAACCCTGTACAGGACCGCACTGAGCGGACTCAGAGCAAAAGCGCCGTCAGACAGCTGGATAAGACCTTCCTAAACCTGTTAGCTTTTGCTGTGTTTGGGGGCTGGAACCCAGGGCGCGTGTGCTCCATAGCACTCTTGGCAGCAGCCTCGCCTCTGCTCAGCCCTGTGGAACAAAGGAATCAAGTTTGCCTTGTTTTATCTTTTCAAATCTATGCCATTTAAAAAGGGAAACTTCCCAGGAAAGTGTTCTCAAATCTCTGACCTGCTTCCTTCAGGACTCTACTGACCCAAGCCTCAGGCCACAGGTGGGTGTGAGGGGGCAGTGCCGGGAGCCAAAGGGCAGTGACGCTGTAGGAGGGTGTGGGACAGCAGAGGGCAGTGTGGGCACGGAGCACTGTAGGTATGGCTGTCCAGCACAGGCATGGAGACTGGATATGAGGGTTAGAGTGGACAGAGCCAGGGACGGCAGGTGTCCCTGGCATGGAGGAGAGCACCTACCAGGGAAGGACTGTCCTGCCTCTCTGATGCTTTAGGAGCCTCCGTCCAGTAGGCATTAGCCAGGCCAGCAGAAGGGACCCAGAGATGAAAGCTAGTTCAGTATGACAGGATGGCCTGTTGGAGCTGCAAGGCTGGCAAGCTGGCCTGAGCTTGCGTAGGTGTTAGGGCAGAGAAGCAGTCCTTAGAAGGCTGCAGAAAGGACTGGAGAGAAAGCTCTTGGCTGTCTCTGCCTCCTGTGGGCCTAGCATAGCCACCCAGTTCTCCGTGGGTTCTCCCACGCAGCAGGATTTGAACAGCAACCTCTCCCCATTTTTGACTTGTCACCACAGCATTCTTCGACAGAAAGGCAAAGAAGCCTCACCATGCTGACTTCAACCTAACCTGCTCGCAGACGCAATGTTCCCTCTTCTTAGCCCCACCCATGGAGCAGCACTCACCAAGTCCTCCAGCCCTAGGTAAGTACGCTGTTACTTGCTATGGCTCCAGGACCTGCTGTATGCCGTGTCCGTAGTGTTGGGGCAGTTACAGAACCATTTGGAAGGCATCTTAGACCATGTGTCTAGGGACTAATCTTAGGAACAGAGCCAGAAAATGTTGTTACTTACTGGCAGAGTTATCCAAGGTAAACTGGGATACAGCTGATCAAATGAAGACAAGGACAACACAGGCTGGGCCGAGACCGGGAAAGGACTGAGGACCCTGAGTGCTGAGAGCTGTGGAGTACAACTGGAACATCTCTTCAGACGGCGCTTCAGTTCTCACACAAGCACCCCTACCCTGGCATTGACCTCATGTTCGCCTGTCACTTCCTGCAATCGGAGGACCTAGAACAGATCTGTTTGGGGCGATCACTGGTTTCCATGCTGCAGACTTGATTTCGAGAGCAGTTCCCAATCACTTTCATGGGTGTTTTTCAAAGGGCTGCACTTTTCTGTGTGATCAGCACTGACAGGAATGCTAAACTGTCTAAAATATGCCAGCATTTTCTTGTAGTGTGATCTGAGTATATGATTTATAAGTTATTTTACTTACACAGTGAGATGGTGCGGTGCCTCCTACCCTCATGACCTAAGGTAGGTGGCAGAAGGAAAAGAAATGACTCAAGTGCCCTCTAACTTCTATACACACAGCATGACCCTTACACTGAGTCCTCTACGAGGCAGTGTCATGTTTGTCACCCATGGACTTGGGACTTGGAAGGCTGAAAGAGCAAGACGGCTTCTAGCTCGAGATAATAATCTAAGCTACACTGAGTTCCAGGCTAGCCGCGGCTTGTCAACACAGAAACCAACAAAGCAAAACAGGAAAGAAGAAAAGCGCGAGTCTAGCATCCTGTGTTGCACCTACCAAAGGCTAGGAGTCTAGAGGCCTAACAGGCAGCAGCAGAAGCAGGTGGCTTCCCACGAACTTGGGCTTGCGTGGCTGTGAATTCTGCAGTGGCATCACCCTGCTGCAGCCACAACTGTTAAAAATTCGGCCAACCCAGCAAAGCCCTGCCCTCCTTCCACATGCCCCCAGTTTAATGGAATCATTTGGAGAAGTGGTGCAGACACCTGGTGGCTTAGTCTCATAAAGCCTTCAGGGCCCAGCTGTGTGAGTCTTCAAGCGCTAAGAAGGGCCCTTCTGCTCGGACATTCAGGCTTTGTCTCTAAGTGTCTCCTGCAGCAGCTCCAGGTGAGCGAGGAATTCAAGCTGAGCACAAAGATGCACACGTGTGGATGAAACCCCGAAGTCGTGCTCATGTCTGCCCCACCTCCGACACGGAGCTGCTGCAGGAGCTGTGGAAACTTTCGGTGTGCGCACTCGGCTTTCAAGGGCAGTGGGTGGACTATCAGCCATAAGGAAAAGGCCATTTGCCTACCCCAGAATCTCCATGCCTCGGCAGTTCCCACACTCTTTTGGACTGTGAGGACTGGCCCAGACCCAAGAATTATCAAATAAGACATGTTTCTAACAGTCAGCCTTACACAGGGATCAAGGAACATGATATACCAAGAATGAAATAATTCTGTAACTAACCAATGAATGAGGCCAAAACAAAAATCACACAAAATTTAAGTTAAAAAAGATAAACAAATAGTATATTCAAGATAATTTTAATATTAATATCTTTGTGAATTAGAAATATCACTCTTAAATGATGAAAATTACTAGTGAAGTAACTATTTCTCCCATTTCAGAATTACATTATTTACACATATAATACAGACTGATTGCATTGGAAACAACAGTATAAAATAAATGTTAACAGATAAGAAGGCGCCTCCACTCCACACTGTGGTGGCTGGGCGTCCGCTACCCTAGTCAACGTCATTTTCTATTAGCATTAAACTATTTTAAGTGCAAACAACTTTTTTAAATCTATGATTGCAGCATCTGTCTTTCTGAATCACGTGTTTAGGTCAGAAGGTGGCAGCCATCTTCGTGAGTGTGTCCGCGGCTGCTAATGACCACCTGAAGTATAAAGTAGATCAGTGCAAAACCAGAGCCAAGTGCTATTTATAACAGCTGAATTAAGGTCTCTTGTCCAAGAAACGATTTACTTTACACTATGTATATATGTGTGTGTGTGTATATATATATATATATATATATATTATATGGGATTTAGTTACATTGAATTTTAGAGTAAAAAGCAAGAAAACTCCATTTCTCATTTTTTACTGCAGCCCCAGCAGACTGACTTAAAAATGGAAACAACTCTTTGGGTTAGCAGCTCCACACAGCCCTGCAGGCCGGGCTGCCTGCCGCCTGCTTGTGGCTCCAGCGCAGCTCCTGGCTCCGGTGTCGTCTGTCACTCCCTCAGTCCACTCGTGTCGGGGGAGTCTGGGAGCAGCACTGCAGCTGCTACACTACAGTCCCACCTGGAGAACTGGCCTGGTTTGGGGATGACAACAAGCCCTGCAAACAAAGCAGTTTACATTAATCCAGCAAGACACAGGGCAGCGCGGAGCCCGGCTCACCCTTCGCCAGCATTCTCACGGGCTCACATGCCTTTCTAAGGGCTGGAAGCCAGGCCTAGCACACTCCCCGGTCCACCTAGCTAACACCTCTCAGAGCACTGTACCGGGCCTGAGCGAGTTTCTGCAGCTCCTGCCTCACTCAACACCAGTTAGAGGAAGGTGGAGCGGTTTTCCGAGGGCACCCCAGCCTTTAGGACAGTGTGACTCAGACACTGGCTTCAGACAGGGTCACCGGCTCCACCTCACGTTTGTCAGGTTCAGAGCAAGGTGGTCCTCTTTTTGAGGTGCACTTTCCTCCTGGGGTGTGCCTGCTTGTCGAGGGCGCTGAGGCAGCACCCCTAGCTCTGGCCGACCTCCGTGACCATGTCCTGCAGCTGCAGTAGGGAAGGGGAGGAGGCTCTAGCACACTGTCTACCACAGCAAGCCCAAGAGCGCCTATCCAGAGGGAAGGTGAGCTTGGGTGAGCTGCCGGTGCCCTGAGGGCTGCCCTCAGAGCCAAGGGAGTGCCTTCCTTAGCACTGGCTACTGGCTGAGGGCGGTCACATCAGATTGGCACTCACTTCTCAGGAATCTGAAGGTTACAGTAGAACTAAAACCTGGGCTCCACAGAATCAAACATCCCTTAGCTGTCCCAAAGAATCATGTACATGAATATCATTTACTAATGACAACATTTAACGCTAAGTAAACACTGCTACGTTTTCACAGACCTTCAGTGCAGACAGTGGTTAATGTCCTCAGCTTCACCCACCTTGTTGGAGGGAGCTAGGAACCAGCTGGCCCACCGCAAGGCATTTGGCTTGTAGTATTTTTTGTTGGTGGTGGTGGTTTTATTTTGTTGTTGTTCGAGACAGGGTTTTTCTGTGTCCTGGACTTACTCGCTTTGTAGACCAGGCTGGCCTCAAACTCAACGCAATTTAACCTGCCTCTGCCTACCTGAGTGCTGGGACTAAAGGCCTGCGCCACCATGCCCGACCTGGCCTGTAATTTCTGACCTCAGAGCTGAAATCTACTTATTGGTCTAGATAAAACCAACAGGCAAGAACAGATGGACTACGGCGGCTTCCCCTGCTCTGCATCTGTGGGAGCTCTTATCCTCTCAGATCCCTGTTCAGACAGTGCAGCAAAGAGCCACACTCCTCACCCCTTGCAAACCCAAGCCAGTGAGGGAGGGCTGAGGCAAGCAAGCACAGGGCACAACAGCACACATGCAGCAGCCTCCTCGGCATCTCTGTGCCCAGGCAGCACTGCAGACAGGGGTGGCCTGCCTTGTTACTCTGGGTACTGCGTCTGGCCATGGCCAGCCACAGAGGAGATGCACAATCTTCAAACAGTAATTACGATTTAAAAACCAGGTGGAGCAAACTTTAACTCAACATATCCAGGGTATAATCAGAATGCTGACTTTTCTTTCTAAAGCCAAGTGTATGAAAGCCACTGAGGTGCGGTTCTTGCAGCAGAGCACGTTTCAGCTTGGCCAGGCCCCATCTTTGGTCCTCTGTGGCCAGGTGACTGAGAACTGCCACGGAGTCAAGTCTGTCGATCCATCTATCTCCCTTGTTTGATGTGCCCACTCTGGTGGCCTCTGCAGTCCTTTCCTTACAATTCTGAGGATGAGGAGTTTCCAAACACGGGCAACCCGGACTCCAGGCTGCTAGTAACAATGGATGCACACTGCTTTCACTTAATCTGTCTTGTTAAGTCACCCCTCTGTGGGCCGCAGACCACCACAACTGCCGGCCCCAAGGCAAATGCTCATGGTCCTGTCTGTGGTCAAGAGCCAAGGAGAGCTAGTCCTTAAGGACTCACCACCGTGTGCACCGTCCTGGCCACTAAGCCAAGATGAACTAACTTCCGTCTCCTGAAGCAACAGGTTCCATCTACCATCCTTCCAACTTGTGTAATTCCCATGCAAATGTTAGGGACTCAGGTTCTGGTCGTAGGGGTTCACTTCTGCAATGTCAGCCTGGCCGTGTCTGGGGTCCTCCACCAGGTAGAGGAGCAGCTCAAACAAGGACCAATGGATCTGGCCTCCGGGTTGCTGGCCCTGTGGCCACAGGTTTCTGAGGCCACTGGCTTGCTGGGGCCCTAGGCTGGCAGGAACCCAGCATGCTCAGGTGTTTCACATTCCTGGAAGAGGGTGTGAAACCAGCACAGGCCAGAAACTGAAAAATGTGTGGAAGAGGAAAGGCCTCGGCAGGGTCAGACTGGGTCAGCACCTGCCCGGCAGAAGCACGCAGGGAAGACTGCCTAGCTTTGTCACTAGACCTTAGAAGAGTGACCCCAAACACTTGCTTACTGAGAGATGCAGCTCTGCATAATGAACAGCGGGGGGCACAGGGGCGTGGGGATGACATTCAAAAAAAAATGTGCAGCTGGGTGTGGTGGTACAGGCCTCTAATCCCAGCACCAGAGAGGTGGAGGCAGGAGGATCAAGTCCTCAGGGTCACCCTCAGGCTGCCAGCCAGGGCTCTAGGAGACCCTGTATGAAAACTCAGTACCCCTAAAGAAAGACAATGTAAAATATACTCTTGAGGGGTACAGTTGAGTTCTATCAAGCTCCACCTGTCACCATCAGCCCATGCTTAAAGCATGGAGGCTCTGCAGCCCCCGCACCCAACTCCCTCAGGGGAGGGGGGGAGGTGGAGACATTTCTGTTTTACTTCAGCAACCCGATTCCTTCGACTGCGGGCAGATGAGTCAAGATTAGGACCTGGGCTCAGACCCAGCACACAGGACGAACACCTGTGTGCCTGCCGGCCGTGCGCACCAGAATCAGCATAGTACCTACAGGCACCACAAAATCAAGCAAGAGGTCTCTCCAGCAGAGAATCTGAACAATGTCCCCTAGCCCCTGGATAGAAACAACTCTTGAACCTAACAGTTAGTGAGCTCTTCTGGTCTCACCAAAGTTGTCAACATTGCTGGATATCTCATTTCAAAATTACACAACAAAATACTTCAGGTCTGGGTTTGGGTTGGATTCTAATTTACAAGGCTAATAGAATTAAGCCTTATTCTACCAGGATATACAAGGAAAACAATGACTTAAAAGCCACTAAAATCAAAGAACATTTTTTTCCTTCCCTGGTGGATGCTTGCTGAGATGGAGTATAATTAGCTAGATGCTGTATTATTCAAGGTTGAACAGGTCCTGTATTTCTCATGGGCCCACACCAGCCTCCAACTCTGAGCTGTGGGAAGGCTGCCCTTTGCGGATCTGAGTCCAGCAGCTTTGGGGCGTGAAGGAAACCTTGTAGGGTAAGGTGCAGAAGCTGGGGCTGCATGGCAAGCCGCCTCTCACCCACCTCGCTGCTCAAAGCCATCAGTCCCTCAGCTCCAAACAAAGTAACACAGACCAGCCAGGCAGACTGAGCCCCTCCACACACACCCCAAGAGCTGTGGGAAAGGTACCCAGTGTATTCTACACTGTCTGAGCTTAGAGAGACAGCTGGCCCTGAGGCCCCTATGTCACGCCAGTCGCTGCACTCAGGTGGAGGGCAATGCCTCTTCAGAAGGGCACAGACAGTACCATCCAACACCTACACATGCTCCTAGCCCTCGGTGTGTTCTTATGTCTGAGCTTAAGAATCCACCCTCTTATTATGTACATCTATAGAAAGACCAGAGAAAACCTGGTCAGAAAGCCACAGTTCTGTGGAAGGGGCACGGAAAAGGTCGGAGTACCCAGACTCAGTGAGATGGGGTTAGGAAGCTCACAGTGTCTGTGTCCAGCAGCCTGGGACCTGGCTCTTGCTGGGTTGTGGGCCTTGTCACTTGGCCAGCCTTAACTTATCACTGACAGGCCACATTGAAGGTGACACAGAGGGGCTACACAACCTGGTCTCCTCTGATGAAAAAGGGGAGACAGACATCTAGAGAAGGATCGAGAAACAGAAGGTTCAAGTAGCTGAAAGCTTCTCAGAGGTTGTACACTAATAGAAATATTTGCCAGCTAAGGCCCTTATCCTGTGGCCTGCTGGACCTTGAGGTCTGCCTCAGAGGAAAAGATGGTCCTAAATCCAGCTCATCCAAGAGCCCACCCTAAAGGAGAGGCTGGTTGCAGAGGTGCAGCCCCACCTGAGACAGAACTGCTGCTACAGACCCACTAACTAAAATGCAGTAGCCCCACATGGAGGGACAAGGGTGACATAACTATTTTTCTCCAAAAAATCAAATTATGGTTTTCTTTAAACAACATTGAAAATGCTGTTAACCTATCTTTTAGGACTTCAAAGCTATTTAGTGCTTAAAACAAAACAAAACAAAACAAAAAACCCATGCTGCTCTCGTGGCAGGAGGTTAGGAGGTCACTTTGAGCTACAGGTTTGAACATCTCTCCTGCTTTGCAGCACTCACAGCCAACCCAACCTGTACCCATTAAGCCACGCAGTAAGGAAACACCCTGGCTCTGTCTATGAGGGCTGAGAGGCAGAGCATAGGGCTGGCAGAGCACCAGCCTGGAGGAGAGGCAGCTAAGCAATAGACCGGTGTCTCAGGAAACGAGCTGACAGGTGAGTGGGAGCACCATGGGCCTGAGGAGGGGCAACCTGGGCCAGCTCACTCTTACCTTGTCATTCTGGCAGGGCCCTGTAGGTTTACACTCCCCATCTGTAGTTCTCGCATGGAAGCATTTGGAGCCAGAGGTGACCAGTACAGTTGTTCACTGAGCAACAGTGCTCAGAGCAGGGCAATCTGCATGGCGGATCCTCCCAGCCCAGTGGAGCAGAAGCTCAGCAGGGTGAGGTGGGAAGCTGGCTGAGAGGAAAGAGCTCCTACAGAGGCCCGCAGTGCCCTCGGCCCGCTAGGCTGGCTAGGTGGCTGCAGAGCCAGCTGGTGGCCCAGCTACCTCCCTAGAGTTAGCATTCACATCACACTGAAACCTTTTTGCATGCAGAGTGCCAGTGCCTCTTTCAGAGCAGCCTCTCGTGTTCAGTCAGCATTCCATGTAGTAAACTGACTGAGGCGCACAGTCGGGAGAGTCTCCCAAGGTTATTTTACAAACATTAACAAGGTTCTTAATTTTACAGCACTTAACAGCTTTTCTTTTTTGGCTCACTGAGATTCTTTTTCATAAAGCTGAAATGTGAAAATGACTATTGAAAATTATCTACATTTGCAATGCATTCACACGTTTATTCAATGTCAATATACAGAGGACAGCCTCCAGTACTTCAGAATGTCAAGTATGTGGTAAGTCTTTTGCTGTGACAGTGACAAGGGAACAGCTAAAAACAAAGCAATGAAACAGAAACATGGTTCTTAGAATTATGAAGTAACAATACTGATATTCAAGCTTCATTAGTTATTGCAACATTAGGAGCTCAGTTTCCTGGCATTTCACAGCAGGAGGGCTCTTCATGAAATTTATTCAAGTTGTGAAGAGAGCAGATGAAAATGTAAGAAAGGAATACATGTTTTACCTTGACTTTCACTGGAGAGAAATACCCATACAACTTTATACAAAGTCACCTCATAACAATCTTTAAAACCCACGTACACATAAGTTAAAATGCAGGATTTTCACACTTTTAACTCAATAGTCAGGAATTGAACCATGACATAAGGATAATGTAACAATTGCAGCATGAATGAAAAACTCGGCATCGGTGGGGACAGTTGCTCCATGAGAAGAGCGTGCTCTTACAATTGAACCTGGGATCTGAGTCTCAAAGTAACAGTTGAATACAAGTGCTTTTCCACAACGAGCCACAGGCTTCACCAATGCCACACTGACATCTCCTCTCCCTTGGACAGACACCACATAGCACTTTGATGAGCACCTTGTTAACCTAAGTCAGGTTGTGGTGGTCAGTCAGCCCAAGGCAAACAGCATGCTCTGACAGAAACAGGGCCTGGTGGGTGTGGTAGCTCCCCATGCTTTTCCAGGAGAGTGGGCAGTTCAGCCTTAGGAACCAAACTGCAACCAGAGGCTCTGACTTCAAATCAGTATCAGGCCTGCCCAGAGAAGCACATGGGGCTCCATGGGTCAGGGAGGGGACCTCAAGAGTGGGCACACATGCCTCAGTAGTACAACTGGCCCTGAACCAAGAGGCGTAAGGGGCCATGGACTCTTTCAGCCATGACTGCCACAGCACAGCCCACATTCAAGATCAGCCACTGGAAAAGCCACCACTCAACTCTGCTCCTAGTCTCCGCAGATAGACAGTTTGACAGTGACATTTGGGTTTCCACAGCATCCTTTTCTGGCCCTCTGTGTCTTGTGTCTTGCTCCTCCTCACACTTTGAGCTTGCTCAATAAAGACATCTCCCTCCAGCAAGAGTGAGAGGACCTTGCATACAGGTACACACATGTGCTAAGGCAGGCTCACTAATTTTAGCACAAATTGAGATTGTTAGGACTTATTAAAAATTCGGAATGCATCACAGGACATGGAGGGGCGGGGAGGGGCGGGGAGGGGCGACCGTGCTGTAGGCAGTTTAAGACAAACGCTGGAGGTGACTACTGGCCACCACCTGGGGTGTGTGTGGGTACACATCCACAGAAGCTGGAGTGCTGCAGCCCTTGTCACACCTAATTCAGAATGACACACTGAGGCTTCTTTTCCTCTCCACCTCTGGACCTTTCTAACGGCACTCTCCCTTCACCCTGCCCTTTCCCAAACTCAATCATCACAACAGAAAAACTTAATGCTCTTTACCCTGTGTGGGTTCATTCGGAGTCCACAGTTCCTGGATGCGGGTGCTGCCCAACCTCTCTGGGCATTGCTTTTAAAAGAAGGGCACGGCTTCTAAGCCTCTGCAGAGGGCTGGGATGTGGCTCAGAAGTGCAGTGTCTGCCTGCAAGCGCTGAGTCCTTTGGCTCAATCCCTGGCACCACATGCACAGAAGGAGAAAGGTGAGGAAGGGCTCGGGGGCTGATTCACCATAGCTCCAGGGCAGCCGGCTTCTGGTGGCCTGTGGTGGGTGAGCAGGACAGGCAGCAGCCTCCACCTGTCCAGCGGTGCCCTCACCGGACCCCGGCAGGACTCTGGGCTACACCATATAGACTAGACATCTGCCTGTAACAGCCTCTTCTTGCCAAAAGCTGTTTTATTTCAGGGCTAGCTACTAAAGACATTCTTGCTCATGAAAAGGCTCTGGGAGATTCTGATGAGGAAGCTCAAAGTTTGTTGAGAACACTAAAAACGTGCCCCAAATTTCTCTGGGTGGCTACTGTGGAAGCACAACGGTTCTCTCCCGAATTCTTTGGCGATTAGGAACCACCATGACACACTGCTACAATCCCATGACACCCCAGCACCTCTGCTTGCAGGGCACAGGGAGGAAGGGAGTCCCCACCCTCCAGAACCCTCTTCTGGAGCTGCCGCACCTTTAGTTCTGGTCTTGGAGAACACCTTGCACTCTGTCCTCCTGCCTGCAGAACTGCTCTGCCGGCTGTCAAAGAAAGGGGGGCAGGAGTCAGTCAGGGGGGCAGAGTGGGCCTGGAACAGCATCGGCCTGCATGCAGGGGCCAGCTTGGGCCAGGCCATGCAGTTAAAACAGCCCTCTAGAGCTGACCTGGGCTCTTCCCAGCCCTGAACCTGGCAGGGGAGCCAGGAGGGCAAGAGACACCGCAAGGGCCCAAACAGGGTTCCAGTTAAACATTAAGGACCCAACACTTAGCAGAAGTTGGAAGAGATTATGATCAAACACCAAATCACAAATTGTGTCATTATTATGGGGAAGCAGACAAGAATGCATCGGTCTTCATCTTTTTTTTTTTTTCCTTCAAAGGAAACAATAGCATCCACCCTTGTTCTGCCCCGCCCCATTCCCACCAGCAAGTGACTTAAGTCACCAAGTCAGCACCCTAGCAATTCCCCTTGCTCCCAGCAGATGGGCTGGGAATGTGTAAGCGTCCATGACCTGTGCTGAGTCCACAAGTGTACATGCAATGGGCCCCTGCCAGAGAAGACACCCTCAAACGGAGAGATCACCGTAAGCGTCACCAAAACCCTTACTTACCTGTGACTGGCCACTCTGTATTCAGGCCAGACACAAAGTGTTGAATTTGGAAACTGCATACTCAATGTCTCGGAAGCATTTGAAAGTGAATTTTGGAAACTGCACATGGAGTGTTCATTTCTAACCTGGCCATAGGGCAGCTCAGTTTGACCTCTGAAGTCCAAAAGTCTACATGGCAGCAGCCTTTGCTGCCTCAGATCAGCTGACCCTACAAACAAAGGAGCGTTGTCTGAGGCAGATGGGGCGTGAGCACCCTTGTGACGAGCTGCTCAGGGACACGGAAGGCCTGGCCCCCGGGTCAGATCTCATGGGCAGCACATTGCTGTGGCTGTCACATTAAACAGCAGCCCCTTTTGAGAAGGAGCAGGGGAGGCACAGGGCACGGACCCAGCCATGAACACGTTGGCCTAGCTTTCTGGAGAGGGAAGCCAGGTAGCTGGCTACTGTCTGCCAGAGTCTCGACACTGCGGAGACACACAAGCCTTGCCAAGTCTTCGTCATTGAGCCATAGTCACTGCTCAGCCAATACAAATGATCACTGTTGCTGTATTTAGTTACAAATGCGCACAAGACCAAAAAATAATCCTAAATATTCTAAATAAATTAACAAATAACTATCATTTTGACACAAAATACCCAGTTCAAAGAATTATCTCCCACTGTGAAAACCAGAGTTTGAAAAGAAATTCCTTGAGCAGCTGAGCAGGAAGGACAGCGCAGTTTCCCCACCTTTCTGGCCACAGGGGCAGTCCACACAGCATTGCTCCTGAGGGGACACAAGCCAACGGAGGGATGGCACTCGGGGCGCTGTCTCCAAGAGTCCTCCTGGACTCATGGCTACCATACAAAAAGGAAAGGGTGTGTGTGTGTGTGTGTGTGTGTGTGTGTGTGTATCTGTCTGTCTGTCTGTCTGTCTGTGCGTGTGAACCTGTGCCTTGGTGCTTTCTCTCTGGGGAACTGAGCCCACCCAAGCGCCATGTCAGGAGGAATCCTGCAGCCTGGACACCTAACAGTCCACACAAGGCACACCAAGGGGCCTTTCCTTGACTCCCAGCCACACCTTCCTAACCCAAACAAAGCACACCACCCCACAATAGAGCAAAACAGATACAACCTCCTTTCCTTTGTTGGGGAAAAACCAACCATAAGCTCTGTGAGTCTAGCACACAAGTCTTAGCTGATGTGGCAGGGCCCTTCTGAAAGCCGAGGTGTCCTTGGCCACAGCATCTCAACTGCCCAGGCTCTGGGATGAAATTTTAGTGCACAATTTCAATCAGAGTTCTACAAACTGCTTCTTTGAAAAAAGATGTTTATTAAACAATTTTAATTGTCATAAAATGACTAAAATGGGTTTTAAAAATTAAGGCTCTTCTCTTTCTGTGGATTGCCAGACAATGTAAAAATAATATCAATCAACCCTGATGAACGCTTTGTTTCTAAGTTAAATTTCATAGATTCCTAAACATTTTATGATTTAAGATAAAAAGTTGGACTATAAATAATAATTAGTGGCCATCTGTACTGAACATACACTGACCAGGTGTACGACAATCTAGCTGAGTCGTTACATAAAAATATCCCAGTTAAAGCATGAATTTTGACTTTAGCATTTTAATGTCATTATTTCTGCACACTCCCATGATTTCCCTACAACTGGACTAGTCTGACACAGGAACGCTAACTTCGGGACTCTGCACTCCCAGAGGGATGACTGGCGTGGCTGGCGATTAGTCTGATTATATATTTTTAAATGCTCTAAGGTGAATTATCAAATGATTCAGAATTACATGGCATGCAGTATCCAAAATTATGGCTCTGATGCATTTAGATTTACATTAAGAAGTGTCATTCACATTCATTGTACATCCCACCCCTCCCACAAGAAAAAAATCACTACCTAGTTAAGTTCTAGATCTGGTGCAGCATTAAGGATTAAAACTTACCACTTTACCAGGCCTTGCCCATGTGCAAATAAATCCCTCCTGACAAGCAGTGACTATACAGTCTTCAAGAAAAACCAATACAGTCAGTCTTTCATGAGCTATCTTTTTACAGATCAGCGGCTCTAACAAGGGAACATCTTCCATCCTCGGACACAGGGATGTTCCCAGAGTTTTAGCAGGGTCCGTTTTGGCTTTAGTAACTAGATTCAGTTTGTCACTGCTCTTGCTGGAAATGTGTCCCATACTATGATTTCGTTTATGGTCTTTCTCGTGGTGTCTCTCCTTCCGGTCATGTAGCGACAGAGTTGCAAACTTGCTGACTCCAGAGGCTATGGCCCCGTCCATGACGCTGCTTTTGCTACCAGCATTGGAGACTGCTGAATGTGGAAGGCTATTGGACCGTGGCAATGGAGGGGGAACAGAGTTTCCAGGCGTAGTGACACTGTTCCCATTGCTTCCGGCAGGCGGACTTGTGGCATTCATAACATTTGTATGTGTCCTTGCTCTTGAGAGGGGTTGGTGGGGGAAAAGGATGTCTTCTGTAAGGTCCCATAAACATAGCTGTGTGTCCTGGCCCACGGAACCAAACCGATACGTAACACTTACAGGGCGGCTGTCTGTAGAGTTCCGTTTGGACAGCCTAGACTGTGTACTGTTCGCGCGATCTCTGCCAAAATGAAGAAGGTCCTGGAAGTCCTCGTCACTGCCACTAAACTCCATAGGGTCACTTTCTTCTACGCTAGTAGTATAGGGATCAAATGCTACAACACTGACCCAGGATCTGTGCCCATGGCCTCTAGCTATTACTCGGCAGTCTAGAAAGGACCAGACTGTCACCAAGTCGTCCTCTCCACCTGTCACAAGGTACTTGCCATCTGGGCTCCAGCACACACACAGCAAGCCCCCAAAGTAGCTTTTCATTGTACCGTGCAGCTCCACTGAGTCAAAGTTGAACACGCGCAGAAACCCGTCCTGGCTCACACACGCTAAGAACTTGCCATCTGGGGAGAAAGCAAACTCGTTGAGGGCCCCCTCGCCAACCGTCCACTTAAGGAGAGGGTTCCTCGTGGATTTGCTCTTGCAAGTGTGCACGGCAAAGCTCTCTCCCTGCTTCAGGAGCTGGTAGTGGGGGGCTGTGGTGCCACAAGTGTGCTCCACATTATATAAGTACATGTTCCCACTTGAATGGGCTACTAGGAAAAGGCTTTCCGAACCAGGAACCCATTTGACACAGGTTACGCGTGACTTGTCTATTAGTCTCTGTGAAGACAAAGGAGAACAAGTTATCACAACGGAGCAGTTAAGGTCTACTTTTCCAGAAAAGAAAACAAAGAAAAATCGTCTGCTTCTCGGCAAGAAGACAAGAAATCCATCCAGGCACTCCACATTTATCCTGTGTCAGCCAGGCCAGCAGAGAGCATGTGGCCCCATTCTAGGATTGCACTTGGGTGCCGGGCCACTGCCTTTTCCTGAGGGTGTCAGTCGTTCGTTTGATAAATAGCTGCCAGGTCCCAGTGTGGGCGGCTTCCTCTCTACGAGGACTCCCAGGACAAGTTTCAGTCCTCACAGCCTTCTCTGCCTTTGGCGCTGCAGGCCACGGCTGACTACACTGCCCCTTTTGTGGCTGTTCCTGGGCAGGGAGTCACCTGCAGCCTGTGACCAGCAGAACACAGGAAGTGAAAACATACTTCCTGGGCAGGCAGGGTGCACTCACACCACACACTGGCCTGGGGGGTATCTTAACCCACGTCTCCTCCAGTTCTCTCTGGACCGAGGTGGTGCTGGGGTGGGGGTCTGCGCTCCAGCGCTTTCATGCTGCTCCATGCTCACGTCTGTCCACTGGCCTAACTGCCTCTTTAACTACTTGTGTCAGTGTCTTGTCTTTCAGACCAAATGGATAAAGCAAGACATGAGCGCCAATCAGACAGGAAGAAGAGGGGAGGGGTGCCCTTCCCTGTGCAGACCCCACTATGGGCCTTGCCGGGGCTCACGTCCTCCACAGGCTGTACTCTTCAAGTTATATACCAGAAATCACAAGTTCCTACTCCTGCCTCAGAACTCCTTCTGGCAAATACTTCTGTTACACTACACTCTTCACCTGGACAGCCCCAAGGGTGTAAGCACCACCACTTTACCTAACTGGTTGGGGTGCCCCAACATGAAGCTCCGAGAGCAATCAGGGCACACTGGTATGGACCTGGGCGACAGCCATCTGCCCAACTGGTCTGGTGGCCATGTATCAGCAACAGGTGGGTCTTCCATAGGAAATGATAGAAATGAAATGGTGTAGCCTGCCTGGGGATCTGGGTTTCATATACAGCACTGGCAACAACAACAGAAGTAACAATAACAAAGGACAGGACAGAAAAGCAGTGCAAGTTCACTGCCTAAAAATTAGACCTTGCAAGAAATGGACTGCTAACAAATTACTGACAGGGAAACACGGACGCCTCAATGGCTCACAGCACGGATGCCGGGAGCTTCAAGTTCTTGGATTTGGGCAAAGAGCACCAGCTACCACTGCTCACTGGCACAGAAAAACATGACTGGCACCTTAGACCAGTAAGTACTGCCCTTGGGGACACTGTCACTGACTCTCATTTCCTGCTTGGTGACCTAGCAAAGGCCTTATGCTAAGGTCAGCTGCCTAAACGCAAAGCACGGTTCTGCAGGATTTCCATTAGACCATCATACTTTCTTAGCAGATCAGGTAATTCTCACAGCTAGATCACAGCCTCTGGAGGAGGGGTGTTAGGAGATGACAGAAATGAAGAGACCCCCAGCCTTCATGGGAGCTGGAAGGCTCAGTGCTAAGGGCTCCATGTCCGAGTCCAGGCTGCCCCAGCGCTCCCTCCCTCTGAGCACAGGGACATGACTATGGCAGGTGGCCATGTTCTAGGGGTGTCCTGTCAAGGGCTTTACCAGGTAACTCAGGGTTGAGCCAGACTGCTGGCTGATCCTAGTCCAGTTTTTCCCAATCACTATTACTGCATTACATGTGGAAAATTTCAAAGTCATGAAAGCTTCTAGCAGAACGATTAGGAGTAAATTTTTACCTACAACAGAAAAATTCCACTGGAACTCAAAAAATGTAATCCTGGCAGTAAAGAAAGTGCTGCTGTGCGGTGGTGAAGTACAGACAGCAGCAAGAGCACGCTCAGTGTAGCTGCTCCCGTGGTGAGCAGACACAGCGCAGAGCGGTCTCCCTCACTCAGTGACAGGGCACTACAACCACCCTCAGCCAATTAGTGCTGGAGCCGACAGAGAAGCTGCACACGTGCACGACTACCACAGCGCAGAGGCCTTCCGTGACCCTCTGGCCCTGGGTGCTGGGCTCATCAGTGTGAGCAATGACAGACCAAACCCCAAAGGAGTGTGGCCTAGCAAGAGGCAAGCCTCACTTCCAACCTGAGGAACTATTCTGGGTGCCAGGCATTGGCAGGAGGCTTTACACCCACTCTCTAATGCTCCAAACAACCCGTCAACAGTCAAGGCACTCATAATTCATGTGCAGGCGATGGCAGAAAGCCTCACTTGGACTCTCTCCCGCACTCAGAAGCTGCTGCCTCCCGGTCCCTGGGATTACCTCATCTATCCAGAATGCCTGCCTGTATCAACGGCCAGACCGAGAGCGAGCATCAGCTCTCACCTCTGCTTTCCCGGGCAATGATGCAGCTGGATTTCAGAAAGTCTTCTCTGAAGTTACAAGAACTGAATCACACGGACAGAGAGCTGGAGCTAGAAGGCCCCCACTATTCAGTATTGATGTGGGGATGAACGCCCTCGAGTCCCAGGCAGTTTCCACAAGTATAGGAAGTACACATACAGGTCAAAGGGATACAAGCTTTGTAAGCTTTTTGGAGGTACAGCCTAACTGCCTCCCATGGACACTGTAACAAATTAGTCCACCAGGGCCAATTTTCCCTATTAGAAAGTATGGCCCATGAAGAAACAGAAGTTCAAAGGTCACCTAACTTATCTGAAGTTGTATCCATTCACATACTCACTCAGCACTGAACGCACCCCATGTCACAATTCACACAGTGTCAAAACTGCCACCTCTTTCTACATGATAGACACGTGATGATGAAAATACCTGTAGAGGGCTGAGAGATGGCTCAGAGGTTAAGAGCACTGGCTGCTCTTCCAGATGTCATGAGTTCAATTCCCAGCAACCACATGGTGGCTCACAACTATCTAAAATGAAATCTGGTGCTCTCTTCTGGCGTGCAGGTGTACATGCAAACACACATTGTATATATAATAAATAAATAAATCTTAAAAAAAAAAAAAGAAAGAAAGAAAGAAAAAGAAAATACCTGTAGAAAAAGTGCTCCAGGAAAGGAAAACAAAGTGCTAGAAATGGGATATCCTAGCCATGTCAGTCTCCCAGAGGACAGTGAAGAAAAGCCTCTTAACCTGGTAGAAGCCAGTGGGCAAGGCTGGGAGGCTGGCACAGAGCTCGCTGAGAAGACATGGGAACAGCTCTGAGGGAACAAATTCAGGAGCTCAGGAGCCCATGACAGTAGCACGGTACTCCTGAGAGGCTCCAAAACAGGCAGCCGTCCCCTGGCCTGTGCACACATAGCAAGGCCTGAAAAGAGCAGCCCGACATGGCCATTGGCAAAGCTTCCCTCAACAGAGTGGCAGTCTAGCTCAGATGTCACAGCCCAGTGGGAAACACAAGCCCTTTACCAGAGAACCGCGCCCAATTGTTCTACGTTATTACTAGTTTGAGTGTAATAAAGAGAACAGAAAGTGTCCTTGCCTATCATAAAAAAAAAAAAACCCAAAACACCTGAACTATTTTTTATTCAATAAACACAAGAATAAAATTTACACAGAAGGTGGGCACGGTGGCTAGCTTATATAGGGAGCACCAGGCCAGGTAGGAATACATGGTAAGACTGTCTCAAAAACAAAACAAAATAAAATTTTACACAGCTCAGCCTCTACACCAAAAAGGTTACATTATTATTTCACAAAACATCTGCCGAAAAAAAAAAAAGACAGATTCCTGTTTGTGAGCCAGTGCTAAGCGGGAGGGTCCTGTTAGTGAGCCAGAACTTCTTCATTGGTTCTGAGCTCTCACTGGGGCAAACCCTCATCTAGATAAGCATTTTGAAAAGATACCCACCAAAACCCTATTCCTGTAAGTAGCCTGCAAAGATGTGGGCAGGGGGAGGCAGGAGCAAAGGGCCAAGGCCCTCACAGAGCAGTCAGAGACATGGAAAGGCTGGAGCACCTGGAACAGAACTGTGAGCTGACACGCAGGGCTGTGAAGCCCTCGGGTAGGGCCAAGCTATGGCCCTGGAGGCCTCTACTGTCCCTTCCATGTTACTGGCCTCAAGAGAGACGCTGTGAACACAAAGTACACACTGGGTTCCACAGCTGTGGCATGGAAAGAAGGCTGTCAATGACCTTATTCCTTGTTTTTACAGTGAATGGTGACCTTATTCCTTGTTTTTATATTGGGGTGTGAGATAAAACAGAAAGTATTCGTGAGATTAATTTCGCCTGACTCTCACCCTGTGAAGATGGGAGTGCACGCTGCAGCCCGCTCACTTCCCTCGGGGCATCGAAGGCTCTGCAAAGGCAAGTGGCAGAGCAGAGAGGAAACCCCTAGCAGAAACAACAGAATGGAAGGTCAAGTGGCCAATACCCTGGTCAGGAGGCCATGAGCAGAGGCTTTCAAGCTGGGCAGGGTGCTGTGCCAGGCCTAGTAAAGGGAGTGTGGTAGCAGGAGTATGGGTGGGCACAGGACAGGGAGACAAGCACATAAAAACCCTAAGTTCAGCCCAGGAGACAGCTGAAAAGGTCAGTCTGCAGCCACTGAAAATGAGCAGAAAAGTCGAGTAGGGCAATATGGAGAGCAGCACAAACCCGTGACATCCTAGGATGGCCTAGGGAGCGGAGCAGCAAGGAGGAGTGTACAACTCTGGGAAAGTCTACCCGGAGGGCGCACAGCAAGGCCATCTTGTCATTTTCACTATGGTGAGCACAGGGCTCTCCATGAAAGAGCCAGCTGCAAAAAGACCCAGAGCCGGTCTCTAGAGCCACTCAGGCCCACACCACCACAGAACCCCAACATTGTGTGCCCAGGTCGGGGTTCAGGTGTGGAGCTGCAGGCTCTAGAGTCCACATGGGTCCTGAACACTCAGCCAGAGTTCATGTTCTTCCTACCCCCAGAGACCATCAGCAAGGCCACTTCAGAGAGTAACTCAAGGGAAAATCACACGAAATAAGAACAAGCATCTGCCCACTGCATTTGCAGGAGAGTCTCTGCGTCCATTATACTAGTTAGAAGGGAACAAGAAAACAAATCTGCAGCCATATCCAGTGTCAATGACAAATTAATGTGAACTGACACTTTCTGAAGCATTTTATTTTTATTTTTCTTACTTCTACCAACAACATAAGCAGAAAGAATATTTGGAGGTGGGTTTGCATTTTATGACAAAGATATTAATTTATAATAAAAATACTAAATTTAAAAAACAACAGCTGTTAGAAAAGCCATAATATAAGAACATTAAAAAAAAAAAGGTGACATAAAGGTAATCAGAGAATGCTGATGCTCTCCCAGGAAAGTATTAGAAAAGGGTATTTAAAGCCACCAAGAAAGGACCAGATGTCATTTTTACCAATATTAAAACTTTATGAAATAGATTAATGTCTGCTCATTTCCTTCCTTCAATTAAAAAAAAAAAAAGCAACAAAACCCAAACTGAAATAATGCACGCCCCACTCTTTAAAAAAAAAAAAAAATCAGAACTAGCCAGAATATTACAAAGTGGGTTCCGCTGGAGTCCTGATACAGGGGGAGCCTGAGCTGGGAGGCACCAGCCCCTCTAATGACCCATCTCCTCCCCAATGTATCCCTGATTAAACACAGACACACGGGCTTGCTTTGGCCGCAGAGTTCAGAACAGAGGGTCCTACTACATATCAGTAACAAAAGCAGCAAAGATGACAAGCTGTTATATTTTATAGCTTATCACAACCAAAACATAACTTAACATTCCCTTGTGGCTGGTCGAAGTACAGAGGAGAAATGATGCTCAGCGCCCAGTCATAAGAGAACATCGTTATCATCCCTTCCCAGGCTCGGGGAACACAGTGGAAGAAGGGCACAGAAGGACTGGAGCAATGGCTCAGCAGTTAAGAGCACTGACTGTTCTTCTAGACGTCCAGGGTTCAATTCCCAGCACCCACGTGAGGGCTCACAGTTCCAGAAGATCTAATGCCCTCTTCTGAACTCTAAAGGCATGGTGCACTTATACGCAAGCGGAACACCCATACACACTAAAAAAATAAATAAGAAGGGTGGGAGAGTGATAAGAACCACAGGAAGTAAGAGGAGCTGTGGGATACTGACTTCCGGGCTTGCACTTTGCTTTTTCTTGTTCCTAAAGACTGACTTTATTTCTAATAATATGTGTGTGGGTGTGTGCTTATGTGCATGAGTGTAGCTGCCCTAAGGCCAGAAGATGGTTTTGGATCCCCTGAAGTTGGACATACAGGCTGCTATGAGTTGTTCAAAGAGAGTGTTGAGAACTGGGCATATTCCACCATTGGTCCACCCCAAACTTTGCTTCCTTAAAGATTTTGATGGTTATTAAGTGTATATACGTATCTGCTTGCAGGTACCCATGGAAGACAGAAATCTGGGTTTTCTTGAGAGCAACAAGTGCTCTTAATCACTATGCTATCTCTCCAGAGTGAGGAGAAAAGAGTTAAGAGAGCTTCTTTCTGATGGCCTCTCACAGCACCACACCCAGAAGCTCACCACCACACACACACATACCTTCAGCTCCAAGAGGTCAGATTACAGGCTCTTACATGCACACAGACACATAAATAAATAGATCTTTAAAAAAAATGTCATGATTAAACTCATTACTCTATATTGTTAATATATGACAATTAAAAAAAAAACATTTTCAAAGTTGGTGCACGCCTTTAATCCAAGCATTGGGGAGGCAGAGGCAGGTGAATCTCTGAGTTCGAGGCCAACCTAATCTACAGCGAGTTCCAGAACAGCCTGAGCTACACAGACACCCTGTCTCAAAAAAAAAAAAACCAGAACTAATCAACCGAACAAAAACACTTTCAAAATTTCTTTATGTCACTATCATGTGCACACAACCCCAAATCAGAACTTTTACAAAGGTTTTAATTATAATATAGCAAGTGTTCCTTGTCCCTTTGTAACACTTCTTCCCCAAATAAATAATCAGTAGTTACAAAAACAAACTTGTAACTACTTGTGGGTGCCCCAGCAAGTCAGAAACACCGATTACAATGTCCAGATAGACTCCACTATCTTGTTGATGAAATGTGTGGCAAAATACACAAAGGACACAACAAACAGAAACCTCAGATTCTCTCTGAAGGACCAGAAAAGGCAGAGACAGAAGAGAGCTGAGGACTTCACTTTCCAGAACAGTCTAGAAAAACTGGGCATTTCCTCTTCCTTCTGGTCAGAAGCAGGCAAAACTGCAGTGCCTAGGGACAGGCCTGAGACCAGGAACAAGACAGTGCCAGGGACAGACCTGGACTGACCCTTCAATTTTTGCCCCATACAGAAAGGAGAGAGAGGGAGAAAGAAAGGGAGAGAGGAAGGGAGGGAAGAGGAAAGAAGTAAGTAAACAGCGGGGTAACTTTCGCGCACTGTGTCAGGCTGTCACTGCACACTGAATGACTGACTGCTAACTGGCAGAGCCGAGCCCTGACTGGATTCTGGTATTGTCACTCCTGTGGCTCAGCACTTGCATCATATTTTGTGAAGTCGTCTTCCCTTTTTACTGGCTTAACAAAGATCTGATGGCCAATAGTTAGGCAGGAGAGAAAAGGCATAAGGAGGGTCTCTGGGAGATCAGAGGCAGGGGTAAGGCAATGAGTCAAGGGAATGGCAGGTGTATGGGCTGAGAGAGAGGTAAAGGGCAGCAGGATGCAGGCCAGGGTTCACAGAGTTAGAACAGCTGAGAATCTGTCCAGCTCTAAGTGGCTAAACCAAAATAAAAAATAGTAACTCTCTGTGGCTCTCTTTTTATTGGGGGGAGGGGATGGTCAAGACAGGGTTTCTCTGCATAACAGGCCTGGCTGTCCTAGAACTAAGCAGAACAGGCTGGCCTCCAACTCACAGTGATCTCTCTACCTCTGCCTCCCTGAATGCTGGGATTAAAGGCATGTGCCACCACACCCAACTAAGTGTCTTTATTCTTCCACTGTCAAGTCCTGCTAGAAAAAAGAGAGGGAGAGAAAGACAGAAAGAGAGACAGAGATAGAAACAGAGAGAGAAAGAGACAAGCAGATAGGGAGCAAGGGAGGCAGGGAGACTGTGATGGTTAACAGTAAGCACTAGGATTTATACATGATGTTTTTTGGCCTTTTTTTCTATAAGCAAGCACTTAAAAGTCCTATAATTTTAATTTGTAGGCAAAAAAAAAAAATCACCGTTGAAAATAAACTTACTTTCAATCACCGTTGAAAATAAACTTACTTTCAGATATAAAAATTTTTATCTATTTTTATTTTCAGTGCATATGAAGAACTTACAATTCCATTTTCTTCACACATCTGAAAGCTTCATGTACCAGCACCAGGCACCAGAAATGGGGCATGCAATTATGTGCACATGAATGGAGAAGGTGGGTAAGGAAAGGGTCTAGTGAGGAAGACAGAAGGACACCACTTGGCTTCGGCAGGCAGGCCCACTCTCTGTCTTACTACTCATGCGCTTCCTTCACTGCTCACCCATGAATTTACTCACCATGCCTTCTCCACGCGCATCTACTCAAGCTCCCATCTACCCGCAAGAGGTGGGTAGAGACCCCCAACATGCACAGGGGCACTGCTCCAAACCCGAGCGTTCTAGGGAAGGTCTGTGTTCTTAAGTGCTACTGAATTCTGTTGGTTTGGAGCATTAACTGGTTGTTGGGTATTCTGAGGGATGGGACATGAGGGCCACAATCATGGGGTACAATCAGAGTGGTCCCAGGTGCTCTTGTTCTCAGCGGACTCTCCCCACAGACTCTTGCATGCAATCTCAGGGCTGTGATCATATCCTTGCAATTCTCAAATTTTTATCCCTCCTAGACTGGCGCGGTGGCGCATGCCTGTGATCCCAGCACTCAGAGAGAATATAGGCAGGTGAATCTCTTGAGTTTGAGGCTAGCCTGGTCTACAAAGTGAGTCCAGGACAGCCAGGCCTACACAGAGAAATTCTGTCTTGAAAAAACAAAACAAAAATTTATTCCTCCTTAAGTCTTTTATAATTTATATATTTATTTGTTTAGAGAGAGTGTGTGCAAACACATGTGTGCACAACACACATGCATGCCATGGCGCACGTGTGAAAGTCAGAGTGTGAGCTGGTTCTACGTGTGTTCTGGAAATGGCCCTCAACCAGCGTGGCAACTGTCCCTGTAACTTTCTGAGTCATCTTGTCCATCTGTAGCCCTACTTAACAAACAAAAAGCTGCCCTTCAGATCCACACTTGAAGTATCTGCAAGTTTCTTAAACAAGCCAAAAACAAAATGCAACCTTCATCTTTCCTTCCATCTCCTGCTCATTTTCCAATCTCACTCAATGCAGTGACAGCCAGAACCTTCATACTTGTTAATACCTCCCTCCAATTCAGTTCCTCATAAGTTAGCATAATAAGTTCCCCAACCACCTATCTGGGAGCTGGGAGTAAGCTCAGTGTTAAGTGGCCCACTGCTCTTGTAGAGGACCTAAACTCAGTTCCCAGCACCCATACCAGACAGCTTTCAACTGCCTGTAACTCCATCTCCAGGGAACTTGATGCCCTCTTCTGGCCTCCTCAGGCACTGCACTCACATGCACAGAGACAAAGACATATACACACTAAAAAAAAAAAAAGGAAAGAAAAAAGAAACCTTTAAAAGTAACCCAGGACAGCCTGACTGCCTGACTGTGCTTTCCTTCCCTTCATAGGATCCTACAATCCAGGCTTTCCATGCTCATGCCTTACCTCACACTGCCCTGCCTTGGAACTGTCCTCTTGGCTCCCTGTTCCTGTGTTGTTTTCCAACCCTGATGTAGAAATGGCCTCTCCCTAGCTCCATATGTTGGTGGCCGCCTCGTCCTGAAGGCTCACCTTGAAGCACACCACTTCATCTGATACTTCTCACATGCCAGCTTAAAGCAGCAGGTCATCAGGTATGTGCGGGTGCTGCTATTTATACATGTCAGCTCTAAAAGGGTCACATAGGGCAGGTGTTATCTGCTGCTGCAGGCCCCAGTGCTGCAGGTGGCAAGGTCTGCTGAATGAGTAAAAGAATTGTCAAAAGTCAAGTTCAAGCCCTCACCTCACCTGGATACTTACTAGAGCCTTCTCATTAGTCATACTCTCTTCCTTCATTCCAGTGCACCTTTTGAAAGTGACAAGAGTTCTAAAAACACACATATGAGCCTTGATCAAAAGCCCAAAGCCCCACCTCCACGGTAAGTCATGAGTAATTTGGTTGTGACTCCTCTTTCTGGTGATGTTTCTGCAACTACCAGCTCCACCCAGTGGCTTGACTATGTTGTCACTTGATGTTCCAGAAACTGCCAACTTGTTTGCTTTCCAACTTTTTGTTCTGATATGTTTGTTTTTTTACACAGGGTCTTGTTCTGAACCCAGGCTGGCATCCCAAGTTCGGAGTGTCCTTGGTCCCCTCCAGCCCTCACAAGAGTCTCAAGGCCCAGATCAGTACTCTGGAAGTACTTCTCAGGCCTCTTCACAGAATCTAACAGTTTTGTTCCTCAATCCCTCTTTTTCTCTTGATACAGGATCTCTGTGCAGCCCAAACTGGCTTCAAACTAGTGATCCCCCTGCCTCAGCCTCCCAATAAGCTACCCCATGTTACCACCAAGTCTGACTTTTAAGAAAGTCAAAAGGGGTGGGGGGAGATGCCTCAGTGGCTAAGAGCTTGTAAAGGACCAGTTCAATTCCCAGCCTCCATATGGTGGCTAATAAACATCTGTCACTTCAGCTCCAGGGGATCTGACACTGTCCTCTGCCCTCTTCTGCACTAGGCATGAATGTGTTGCATAGACACAGACGTAGGCAAAACACCCAGACATAAATAAATGAGTTTAAAAACATTCTTTATTTGACACATATTAAAGAACACGTGTTGGATGTGGTGAACACATGTTTGATGCCAGGACTTGGGAAGCAGAGGCAAGTGGATCTCTATGAGTTCAAAGCTAGCCTGGTCTACATATTGTGAGTTCCAGGCTAGTCTGATCCACATGAAACAACCAAAAGAACACATATAGTACTTATCCCAGCAATAACACACTGATATGACTGTGACAACACATGTCTAGACTGTACCTGTCCATCCTTACTGAGCAAGCTGCTGAGACGGCAAGGTTAGACTGGCAACCATACCTGGTGAGGCTTACAGCCTACAACCAGAGTTTCTGGAATTGATTTCTAGTTCCAGCTCTATCATGATAGCTCTATGAACTTGCTACCTGATGTGAATAAGGCACACAGCATCTCTTTGCAGGTTTCTTCATCTGCAAAGTGAAAACCAACCTTCCAGCCTTCAATGTACAAGTATCAGAAACCTCTAAATCACACTGACATATTTCTACATCATTTCTGGCACTCTGAGAAACACAGCCAGCCCTCCTGCCTAAGAAATGGATTCACACTACCAAAGACTTGTGAAGAGCACACAATTTCAATCTTGCGTTCCAAATGCCAACCTGGCATTAAAGCATGCACAGCAGTCCTAGCATTCTGAACAGCCACTCTGAACTGTAGGCAAGACCTCGTGCTTACATCATGAAGAGGGAGGAGCTGCTCTCTACCCTGCAGCTCCATCACCAGGGCGGAAGGGGGCTGGCTGAGGCAGCCAGAGTATTCTCAGAGCCCTGTGGGCTCCATCCCTGACCCTCCCCCAGCACAAAACACAAACCTTTCTTGTTCTCTAAGTGGCAATCTGTGTCATCCTCAGTCAACTGCCTTGCATCTTGTTTACCAACAGCTTGGCACGAGGTTCAATCCAGTCCCAGTCCATCACACGCTTTTCTACCCAAACACAAACAAGGTCCCACAATGACTCCAACTCCAGTTTCATTTAACAGTGCAGAGAAGAGCAATTTTGTGCCTCCTACCTGGCTGTCTTCCCCAGTTCCAGATAGATAGATAAATTAGATAGATGATTGATTGACTGATCGATTGATTGAGAGAGAGAGCTTGCCCAGCTACTTACAAATCACTTCCCCAGATGGCATTATTAAAATGGCTGGGCAAACGGATTGTTTTCTGATTAATATTTTAAAGGGACAATGGGGTTAAAGAGTTTTTCTCTTCAGTGGTTGATTCAGAGGGCAAGTCAACCCAGAATGATACTGGACATGCAGACAGCATATGCCATAGGACTACAGAGAATCAGAACTATGGCTGATGTGTGTGAAGATCTGAGCTATTCTTCCCCTTCCCAAAATTAGTTACAAACTAGACTTGAGAGCATGCCCCTGCTCCATACACACGGTATTAAAACCAAGCAGCAGAGCAAACCACACATCCTTCTGACACGAAGCGCATGTAATACAACCCTTCATAAACAGCTGAGTATCAAGACGGAGACTGACAGCCAGAGTGTCCCCCTCATCGAGTCTACTGCATCTCTGCCATTTTCTTGGAAAGTCATACTGAAACAGGAGAGGAAAAGTATCAAATATGTGGTAATACATGGAACTAAAAAGCCACTGCAATGACTTGAATAAGCACAATCTATTTGGCAACTTCTGTCTGCTATGTCAAAGTCCTGGCATATTCCTGAACAGGTGACAGTGTCAGGAGCCATTCTGTTAAACAGCTCTCACTAGGCAGGTGGGCCTCCTGGAAGGTCTGTACCATGGTACACCCCAGAATTACTTCCAGTCTCTGACACTCATTCTTTGTGTACTGTTATCTGTATCTCTCTCTATACTCTGCTATGATGTGAATCATCGCTTTCTGGATATTTACACACTCTGATTAAACAAACTTCCTACGGGATCTAAATAAAGATATACTGCTGTTCAAATGAATTAATTCCCAAATGAATTAATTCCTGATTATGGAATTCCTGATTTGATTCAAACAATTTTAAAAAATAACGCTTATGGCTGCAATAAATACCTTTGTGTACCTCCAGATGACTCACTAGGAGACAGGTTTGAGACAGATTTGTATCTTCAAGATAAGCCTTCATTACGAATCCTGGTATATACCATAAATATGGCAAGTTGGTTTAAACTTTCCATGAACCCAAATTGTGAGATTACCAAGCAATGTCTAATTAAGTACAAACCTTGATGTCATTATATACAAACTGTTGTTTGTATATGTCACCATATGACATTATATACTGCCATTTTAAATTTACTTTGTTTCTTAGAATGAACAACAGATAAAATTATTGTCCTGAACTCACTATAAACTTAGAGATAGCTGAAAAATGTGTAGCCAGATCAGTCTTAATTGAAAAGACATATATTCTTTTTAACTTTTAGACCCTGTTAACCTTTAGGCCTTGTCAACCTTTGTCACTCTGAACTCACTATGGACTTATGTAATGGATGCATAGATAAGAAATGTTGGGGCTGGAGAGATATCTCAGTGGCTAAGGGCACTGATGAGATTCCAGACAACCTGGGTTCAAATCCCAGCACCCACATGGCAGCTCACAACTGTTTTTAAGTCCAAGATCTGACACGTTACATCGACATACATGCAGGCAAAACACCAATGCTTATAAAATAAAAGTAAATAATTTGGGACTGGACAGATGGTTCAGAGATTAAGAGCACTAGCTGCTCTTTCAGAGATCCTGAGCTCAACTCCCAGCAACCACATGGTGGCTCAAAACTGCCTATAATATGATCTGATACCCTCTTCTGTACATGCACACAGAACACTGTATACATAATAAGTAAATACATCTTAAAAAATGTTTAGTTTTAAAACATGTAACCTGTTTTAGAATTTTAGATGAATTTTAGAATTCATCTGTTTTTATGATTAATTGCCTTTTTGACTATGAGATAATTCTATTTCTGTGAGCTTTCTCTCAGAGGGAGAAAGGCTATACAATAAATGGTAGCAAAAACAAACAAACAAAAAAACAAAAAAAACACACACACCATTGGCAGAAGCCTGATGCCCATTGAATGAAAGCCAGCTAGAATTTGCTTCATTCATGGGTTGTAAATATGTATATAGGTACGTTTACATGTAAATATGTTCATCTGTCTGGTTTTTGTACATATGTTACATAAGTGTATGTCAACTGTCTGTATGTATATAAGGAGCTCGTTTTGCATTGTCCACTGAATGTGTACAAGAATATGTACAGGTCTGTAGGTCTGATTGTTTCTCTATGTGTATGTATGGGCTGACACTATGGAACTGGCAGCCTGAAATTGCTGCAGTTTCTGCAGAGGGGATGCCGGCGGAAATCAGCATCACTGTCATACGTCAGCTTGTAGGAATTCGTTGAAGTTAAAGTTCTTAACTTCATCCACCTTTTTCCTTGAGCATGTGTGTGTGAATAGCCTTTGCTTACTTTCTCCCCCTTTTTCTTTTTCTTACTAATTTACAAACAAGTTAGCAGCAATTCAGGATCTAACTATCAGCCTAGGACAAGCAGGAAAAAGTTTACTTTAGCCTGTGGAGGCTTCCACAGCAGCCTGCCCCTGAGCAGGAGCTAATCTCAGATCAAAGAGCCCCCTTTTACGGCACCTTGCAGATTTGGCTAGAAGCTGTTTTACAGTCCTGGCTGCAGCAAAAAAGGGTAAGCAGTTGAATTTTCCTCCTTAGCAGCAGCGTAGCCAGTCCCTAGACCTAGAGAAGGAATCCTGGGCTCCCTCCCCTATTTCTTTTTTTTTTTTTTTTGTGATCAGTTGCCTGAGCCATCAGCTAGGCTCTGACCCAAGAGATAAAATGAACGGGAAACTCTGCATCCCGTCCCAGATCCTACCCTGGACCCTGGAACCTTGCCAAATCACAGAGAGACTTTGGCAGTCAGACCCTAGAAGACTAACAAGACAGCTCAAGCTCTTACCTGAACAGGACTGAAAATGCATAAGAAACCCCAGTGCACACAATACTGGCACACAATACTTGTGACTCAGTTTTAGGTCCAGGATTCCTAAGTACATCAAAGGTAATTTTACAAAAAATATTTTCAAGAGCATGAGAGCTAGCCCCTAGCCAAATGCCTGTCAAACACACACAAAAGCTTCAGCAGCATTTTGAGCAGCCTTAGGCCATGTCCCCAAGTCATGCCATCTGTATGAAATTGTTCAGTGATGTGAACAATGTTTGGAATTCTGTATTTTCTTGTTTAAAATATACATATCAAGAGGTAGGCCTGGTGGTGCATGCCTTTAATCCCAGTACTTGAAAGGCAGAGGCAAAAGGATCTCTGTGAGTTCCAGAACAACCAGGGTACACAGCAAGACCTTTTCTCAAAAAACAAAACAAAACACCTAACATCCCACCTCAAGTTATTAATATGCTTATCCCATTATAGAAGTGATGTGTGTGTCCACAGGCATGTGCACACACACACCTATGGAGACCAGAGGTCAGCACACTGCAGCTTCCTCTACTGCTTTGTTTCTTTTTAAACAGGGTCTCTCACTAAACTTGGAGCTCTTTAAGTGTTGACGTCCCTGGGATCCTTCGGTCTCCACACATGGCCATACCTGGCTTTTTATGTGGGTGCTGGAAATCCAAAGTAACACTTTGCCCACTGAGCCATCTCCCCAGCCCCCATGCAGAAGGGTTTCAAAGTACCTGCTGTGGATAGCTGGTCATTCTCTGTACAAATGCACAAAACAGTTAGTTACCTCGAAGAAATACAAGTTCAGAACATTAATCTACCACATTTAAACTTGCATAATACTAGGTAAAGAGAGCTGAGCAAACAAAAAAATGGGCTTAGCTCAAAGTGTAAAATACGGCACCACTACCTTTGAGTAAGAACACAGAAACTCTAAAAGGGATTCTTAACAGCTAAGGCGGAGTGCTACTTACTTCCTCATTAAATAGCTTGCTAGTTTCTTTTTTGATTGGATCTATAAGCTGGACTTGGCCTGCAGAAAAGCCCACTAGGAGAGACACACTCTCTGCTGTGGCTGTCAGATGGTTGAAGTCATGACAAGTAGGCTGTGTTCCTTTGTATATCCTTTTATCTATTGGTTTACTCAAGTCAGCAGCCTGGAGGAAAAAGAGAAAAATAAATACAGTAAACAGCACATTGAGATGAGAAAGCTAAGTTAAACTACTTTATATTCCATTATGAACCTAAATTTTAAAAACAAAGTTATTTAAAATACTGCTTCAATTGTGACTTAACATTCACCTTATATTTTATAAAAGCAATTTCACATTTGTAGCCAATTAGATACTGTTAGACTAACTATAAAATATTCATGTTACTGTCATTTTCCACAACATCTCCTCCTTCAAATACATGGAACAAGGACTCCCAAGCCTCAAAAGGAAAACCTCTTTGATGCTAAATTCCACATTTCCAAATGCACTCCAAGAATTCTAAGAGGTACATCTATCCACATAAGTGTGGGCATGTCTACTGTAGCTAACTGCCCACTGCTCAGGAACCTGGAGCTAATGGTACTCAAGTATGGTCCACAAACTGCCACGCAGCTCAGAATGCACAGTGTCGAGCCCCACTCCATGTGCATTAGGAAGGATGGGAGTCGCCACATGCTGCAGCTTTACAAGCCTCTCAGGTGATCGGATGCTGCAGCATCTGAGGACCAGCGCTGGAGTCCACCAAGGAAAGCTTGCTGTGCCGCCACCCCTTAAGTCACTGTTCTGCCCAGCTAATGTCAGAGTTGGATTTGGAATGCAGCTCTGTTGACCATAAGCAGACAGGAAGAAAAGACATCCAACATCTATACTCCAAGGGAAAAAGCAAATAGTTCCTGGCTTGAGTTAAAAGTGACTTTTTCAATGTGTTCCCAAGTCCTCCCATTAATTTCTTATTTTTTTCTTTTCAGGGCGGGGTTTCTCTGTGTAGCCCTGGCTGTCCTGAACTCACGCTGTAGACCAGGCTAGCTTTGAACTCAAGAGATCTGCCTGCCTGCCTCTGCCTCCCAAGTGCTGGGATTAAAGATGCACCTTTTTTTTTTTTTTTTTTTTTTTTTTTTTTTTTGCTTTTTTAAACACTTCCTGTATGTATGCGCACACAGGTGACGTGGAGTGCTGGGTCCGTGGACAAGTGGAAAAGTCAACACTCTGCTTCACCATGTGGGTCACAGGAGCTGAACTCAGACCGTCAGGTTTCTCTCTTTCTCTTCTTTCTTTCTTCCTTCCTTCTTTTCTTTCTTTTCAAGAAACGTATTTTCTTAAAGGAAAAATGTCCCACGTCTGCTGGATTGTTTCTCTTGAACCAGCAAGCCATACCCTGCGTTTTAAAACCATCAGTGGAGGGCCAAGGAGATGGCTCAGTGGGTGCAGGTTCTTGCTGCCAAGCCTAAGGACCACACATTCACACACCTACACAGGCAGACAGACTTCAAATAAATAACTCAAGGGGAAAGATAGGCGCACGGTGGAGGCAGCGTCACTCCTAAGCGCGTCTGTCTGCCTGTGTGTTCTTTCCGACGTTCCCTTCACCCCAGGCATCAATGCAAACCCTCAGACCCTAGTTCCCTCCTTTCTTCCAAAGGGGTCTGTGATGCTATATGACTTATTCTGTTTGGTTCCCAAATAACAAACTTAGTTAAAAAAAGAGACTTCAAATTTGCGAGAGACTTTGAGGAAACTGAGGATTCCACAATTAGGACCTGAGAGGACCATGTGGTCTTGGGAGCCCAGCACAAAAGAGGCAGGCCACCCTCCCAGCTTCACCTCTATTAAGGAGGGTGAGGTACACACACCTTTAATCCCAGCCCTTGAGAGGCAAAGGCAAGCAGGATTGGTGAGTTCAGGGTCACCAGTGCGATCCCATCTCAGCAAACAAGCAAACTAAAAACGCAAAAACATAGAGGAGACTGTTCTACAGACTGTGGGGCTGTATGGAGAATGGAACAACCAAGCGCACACACGAAACAGCACCGCAGTGTAAGACTGAGCCAAACAAAGGGGTGTTGACCTGGCTGTGGGGAGGACTGATGAGGTTGTCTACTCTGTGGAGAGGTGGCTGGGCGGTGGCTGGGTCAAGTCTGAAGATCAGAAGCACCTAAGGGACCTACGAGGCTTGAGGGAAGATGGTTCCTGCTGGGCCCCAAAGGCCGGACAAGAACATCCCAGGCTGACGAAACAGTGTGAGTAAGCCACCCCAGAACAATGAAGATAGTGCACAAAGAAAAATGGGTAAAATAAGAAAACCTGCAGCTACAGAGTAAAACTCCTCTTCTTGAAACTTAAACCACTAATAATTATTTTTACAAATATTGTATGTGTGTAAGAGTTTGCTTCATGTATGCCTGTGTATTACATGCATGCCTGAGAAAGCCAGAAGCGGGCATTTTATCCCTTGAAACTGGAGTTACAGATAGTTGTGTGCCCCAGTATGGGTGCTGGGACTCAAACCAAGGACTTCTGGAAGAGCAGCAAGTGCTTTTAACCTCTGAGACATTTCTCCAGCTCTTCTCAGTTTCTTTTTCTAGTAATTCTTATTTAAAAAAAAAAAAAATTAAAATTGGTAGGCAGAGGCAGGCATATCTCTGAGTTTGTGACCAGCCTGGTCTGCAGAGCCCCAGGACAGCTAAGGTTACATTTTAAGACCTCTGACTCAAAACCAAAGCCATACTCCCCTCCCCCAAAATGAGCAAGGAAGATGTATGAAAAAGTTTTAAGGTTGGTCCTCCACCACTCTTGGGACACACAGAAGCACAGCTGGACCCTAGGATACTTACTCTCTCCTACCTCAGGATACTCTTCCGTCCAAGCTCCTCTCTAATGGCACACCAGGCAATGTTCATTGTTACCTGCTCAAATAGTTACTGGGAAGCCTGAAGTGACCAACAGGAACTTGCTCCCCGACTCCCCACACAAAAATCACTTTTACGGATCTACTTTTGGTGCTCCAGGTCTCTGGAGTCTAGCCCAGGGAGGAGGCCAACACACACTCTCTCACTTCAAACTGTACGGTTGTCTCCCAGCCTATCTTCTCTCAACAGCCAATCACCAGCTCTGTATATTTGTGCTATTTTGTGTATGACACTACTTGGAGCTCACATCCCCCTTTTAACAGCAGCAGTCACTATCTGAGCCAGCCTCTGTCCCTCTTCAAAGGGCCATGTCTCCCTGCTAGATGGCTTCCCAGCTTGAAGCCATCTGGCAGGAAGGGGAAAATCTAGACCTTAGAACTTCACAAGCTTAGATTCAAACCCAACCTACCATCCTGACAGCTAGCTTTCTTCTGTCACTAAGCCCCACCTCAGTGGAAAAGGTGGCAGGTAATGGAACACACAAAGCCAACAGAGGCTCTCAGACAGCAACCACCATCATCCTCGCCATAGCCTACCTCAGGGGAAAAGCTTTGCTCACTCCCTCATTTCCATTCATCAAAGCATGAAGACCTCCTCTGTTGCCACTCCCCACCCCTCACAAAACAACAGTTGTGTCTATACTGAGCACTTTCCACAGACCAGGCCCACACTAGGAACCCATTACCCTACCTGTCTCTGATGAAATAACTATGGAGGGATGCAGGGATCAAGGCCCGATATTCCTCTCTACCTTCAGTTACTCTCCATACCACCATGCCAAGCCCCAGCTGAGGTCTCTGCAACTTTCATGAGCCATGTCCTTGGCTGGGCAGTCAGTCTCCTTAGCCAGCTTCAGGAGTCCACCAGTCACTTTCAAGAGCCACCTGTTCTGGCTCCTACTCTGTGTTCCTCAGTCCATCCCTTCCCAAGCATGTAAATAACCCCACAAGGTCTAAAAGCTTAATCACTTGTACTTTCTTTAAGATTTATTTGTTTTTATTTTATGTGTATGGGTGTTTTGATGTATGAACATCTGTGCCTCATGGAGGCAAAAGAGGGCATCAGATCCACTCAGACTGGAGGTGCAGATCACTGTGAGCACCACAGAGTCAAACCTAGGTCCTCTAGAAGGGCAACAAATATTCTCAACCGCTGAGCCATCTTTCCAGCCCTCAGAATTCTTTTTTCCTTTTTCTTTATTTTTTTAAATAATTCAATGTACATCTCAGTCACAGGCTCCTCTCTCCTTTCCTCCCAGTCCCACCCTCCCTCCTGAATCCCCCCTCCCCTATTCTAAGGAATAGAAGAGGGGAGCCCCTCTACCCACACACCCCAGCTCTTCTTCTATTTACATGAGGACTGAGTTTGTCTTCCTCCCCTGTGGCCTGGTACGACAGTCCCATCGGGGGAAAGTGATAAAAAGTAGGCAATTTAGTCCATGTCAGAAAACTCCCCCATTCCCCTAACTAGTGGACCCACATGAAGCCTGAGATGCCCATCAGCTACTTTTAAGAACTTAGAGGACCCAGGTTCAGACCATGCATTGTCCTTAGTTGGTACTTCAGACTCCACTGGACCCTTGATTGAAGAATTATTTTTATAGGTCATCAGTTATAACAAAACTACAGTAACCACTCCCTTAAGGAGCAGAACTTCTGTAGTAAAGGTTCACTGTGCTGGTCTATAAATTCATCCTCCCAGTGGCTTCCACATGCTTTGTATCATAATTATTGCCAATAAACAATTTCCTTTTTTTTATGTTTTTTTGAGACAGGGTTTCTCTGTGTAGCCCTGGCTGTCCTGGACTCGCTCTGTAGAACAGGCTGATCTCAAACTCAGAGATCCGCCCGCCTCTCCATCCTGAGTGCTGAGATTAGGCATGAGCCACCACATCCAGTTCAGAACCAATTTCTTAAAACTTAGCAGCTTTAAGAATCGTCATATTTGGTTTCCAGCCTCAACAGAGCATCCAACATATCACAAACACTCAGTATTCACTGAAGGAACTACAGTTACTCTTGATTGTTTTCAATGTTAAGAGTGCATATGAGCTCTGCATATGGAGTTACTAATATGTCAGTGTCCCATCATGCTCACTGGTTCTCAGCTTAGTAAAAGTTTTAAGTAGGGCTGGAGAGATGGCTTAGAGGTTAAGAACACTGGCTGCTCTTCCAGAGGTCCTCAGTTCAGTTCAGTTCCCAGCAACCACATGGTGGCTCACAGCCATCTATAATGAGATCTGGTGCCTTCTTCTGGTGCACAGGCACACATGCAGACAGAACAGTGTATAATTAAGAAATAAATAAACATATTAAACATATTAAAAAGAAATTTTTTTAAATTTAAGTAATGCTTTAAGAATACATATTTGCCAGGCATGGTGGCACAAGCCAGACCAGAGATCCTACTACTTGGGAGTGGAGGCAAGAAGACCAAAGATTCAAGGTTATCCTCAGCTCTAAAGTGAGGTGGAAGGCAGCCGGGGTAAAATGAGATCCTGTCACAAGACAGTAACAAAATGAAAGCTAGAGGCTAACGTACACCGGATAAGGCCTGGCCTGTCTCAAACTATAGAAAACCCAAATCCAAATCAACATCTCTCTACTCAGGCTGAGGCAGGAGATTTGCAGATTCCCACTAGAGAATCAGAGACAACTGCCAAAGTCAGTAAGGATTCTTAAATAATCCCAATTCTCTCTTTCTTGGGCCACAGATTCTCTGTGGGTTCTTTTCCAAGATGGATTTTGCTAAAAAATGGTAGGTGAGGAATTTCTCTTTTCAGCTTATACTTCTAACCCACCTGCCTGGGGAATGCTGCTGAGGCAACAGAAGTGTTGGTCAGGGGCAGCCTGGCTCCTGGGGCTCTGTGGGTACTCCACTTGAGCCTGTGCGTCATGAGTAGAACCATGCCACATCACATGGGCCCGTGTTGAGCTCTCTGTGGGAACTTGCTACTTGGCCCTCTAGGGTGTCCAGAGCATTTGACATGCTATGAAAAACAAGTGACTTCTTTTGAAAAATGTGTCAAATGACAGATCCTAAATGTGTTAGGAAAGCAGTAAGTGATAAAGGTGAATTTTATTCTCCTTCCCCATCCACATTTGAAAACTATCTCAGGACAAACCGGTCTTTTTGCTGGAAAAGAATAAAATGTCCTTTTACTGGCAAGTGTAACAATTAAAATACTCAAACAGAGAGGGAGAGCTCTTTATATTCTCTGCCTGCAATCATTTTTTCTCACACCTAATCCCACTCCTTCTGAAATGCTCTTCTCCAGCACTCCCTGCCCAAATGACAGCTTCAGGGCTAAGGCTTGCCCAACCCATTCTGGCCCAGCATGGCTCAGCTCAGCTGCCCTGGCTCTGTACCAGTCTCTTCCCACCCACTTCTATCCTGTCCAATTTATCCCATACAAACTGCCAGATTCATGTGGAGGAAGCCCTAGGTCACGCATACCAACCCTCCAAGCTCTTTCTGCAAGCCAGGACAACTCAGCCACCCCAGCCCCCTCAAGGGCTTTAGTGCCACCCCACTCCTCTATACCCCAAAGGCATTGCCTATGCTTCTGTGCCTGCCAGCCTGGCCTCATATTCCAACTTTTACCTAAACAACTTTCCTCACTGCAGTTTGCACACAGATCCCACCTTGGCTGTCCTTGTGCTGGCCTTCAGAGTACCCCTCACTATGGGCCACATTATTAGTGGTAGTGGTTTAACAATGCTCCGTGCATTATCAAAGTCTGAGTCCTTTTAAAATCAAGGGAAGGGCTGGGAAGCAGCCCAATCGCTGGCAACCTGAGCAGATCTCAGAAACAACAGCAGGGACAGTCAAGTGGCATCAAAGGTCACTGTTTCACCACTTTGAAAATCTGAACTGTGCTTTTATGATCATGTGTGTGTTATCATGATGTGGAGGCGGAGAGACAATGCCATGGCACATGTGCTGAGGTCAGAAGACAACTCCGTGAGGTGGGTTCTCCCCTTCCCACCTTTATTTAGCACCTGGGATTCCTCTCAGGTTTCAGGCTTGCACTGCAAGCACTGTCACCCTCCGGCCTCCGCTATCATTCCTCTTGATCATATCTCAGACAAGAAAGATAAAAATTTTCTTTCCAAGATCACAAAAAATACCTACTTGGGGGGACAAGGTGAGCTATAGGAACATTATCTTAAAACCCGAGATTCAAACTAAACCACATTATAAAGACTGCTCTATTGTTTTGACTTAGTTAGACGTGAGGCTTCCAGTGCCTATCAGGAATTAGTACACAGTCTAATGCCTGGGGCTGGCCCACTGGTCCACACCTTCTCAAAGTGGAGACACTAAAGCTGTCCTGCCACAGGAGACACTGAGATGGCAGAGTTGAGAGGGCTAAGTACCTAGTGACAAACACACCACACATTCTCCCCTCATAATATACAGAAGCACACAGGTGACATGCAAATAATAGTTGCAGAGCACATTCCCACAGGTAGAGGGAAGTCCAACCTCCCTCTACCTGCCCTTGAAACAAACAAAACTAGTTTAAGCTTGTAAAATACCCACACAATTCACCTTTCTCACAGTCCCTTCAGTTCAACAGTCACATCCAAATATCTGCACAAGTCACATTAACACTATGTAAAGAATTTGGGAGGCAGAAGCAAGTGGATAATCTCTCTGAGTTCAAAGCCAGCTTGATCTACAAAGTGAGTTCCAGATCCAAAGGCACGCAGTAAAACCCTATTTCAAAAGAAAGAAAAGAAAAAAAGAAAAGAAAAGCCACTATGTACATGAGTCAAAGCAATATCCCAGCACTCAGGGAGGCAGAGGCAGGTGAATCTCTGGGAATTCAAGGCCAGCCTGGTCTACAGAGTGAGTTCAAGACTAGAGAGAGAGAGAGAGAGAGAGAGAGAGAGAGAGTGTGTGTGTGTGTGTGTGTGTGTGTGTTTCAGTAGAGTTTCAGGGTGGTAAGGGTCAGGATCTTGTCTACATTACTGAGCACTCTATCTCCTAATAGTGGGCCGGGCATACAGAAAGTGTTACTGAATGTTTGTAATAGAAAAGATAAAAGGAAAGGAGCAAAGAGACCCACACAGACACAAACACAATCCATTTGCTGACTAAAATGCTAACAACTAACTCTGTCTTCTTGAGTACCCATCTGTAAAAACAGAAAACAAAACTGAACAAATCAACAAAAGCCTTGAAACTCCACCAGTAAATACTCTAGAGTCTGCACACTAGTTCCTGATCCAGCATCCTAACCCTCTTTAACAGCTACTGCTGCAGCTCCTGTGCCTCCGCAGAGAACAGCATTAGGTGCAGGGGAACCAAGTGAGAGACAGGTGGCAGGCTCAACTGTCCCCCTGTTCCTTCTACAGGGTCACACTGCCACAGTAGGAAGCTGTGGACCTGACGGTGGCATTTAGCTCTAAACTTCTGCCTGTGGGAATCCACTGTTCCACCATTGCTCAGTGTGCCCACACTGCAGACCTACCTTCTACGCACACATCTCACTAACATGGGTGGTAAGGGTGTGATTCCCACTGTAATTCCTGGCACTTAAAAGGCACCGGAGAAAAATTCATTCCTCTTCTGAACACATAAAGATCAACTGCTCATCTTACAGGCTTGGGGAAAAACATAAATGAGGAAAACCGGGATAATTCTTATTGCCCTACATTTCTGTCATGTTTTCCTTCTAGTAGGAATTTCCAGACTATGACAATGGCTTCCCTTCTTAGTTTTAGTCCCTTTTTTGTTCTTGTACATACAAGCACACAGCCCACATTTGCCTGGCATTCCAGATCCATTCACTTTCCCCCAAAACAAACTCTTGGCAAGGTGCCTACTAACAAGCTCTGCTGAGCTGACCTGGAATGAGTGGCACCCACATGCCAGAGGTGTTTCCAACATGCAGCAGCAGCAGCAGCAAGGCTGTGAGAGGTGAGGCAGGGAACCAGATGAAAGCAAAACACAGGCTATTAATGAGACTCAGGTGTGAGCGCATCACCTGTCAGCCTCTAATGGGAAGAGGTACAGAGTCAAAAAAGCCACAACAATTCACAGCAATAGTGTCCAGACTGGCTTCATAAGGAGAACAGGTGACAGCAGGGGAAGAAGCTGAGGGCCAGGAGAGCAAATCTTCTCCCAGGCCCCACACTATTAGTAACTGTCTGCTAGGATGACAAGCTTCTGTTGTTATCATATGTCATTTTAGTGACAAGGCAGCTTGTCACTAAAAAAAAATAAAAATAAAAACCTGTTAACATAAAATTTACTCCTCCTTTTCTCAAAATAGTTTTCCCCCCAAGTTCTTTTGTCCACCCGACCCCCTCAGACCTTCTTATTTTTGATAAGTCTCTGTATGTAGTCCAAGCTTGTTCTGCCTCTGCCTCCCCGATGCCGGGAGTACTATGGGCATGTATGTGCCGTCTTGTCCGGGTACAGAGCAGGTTTTGCAATGACTGTGGCGAGTGGCTAAACTGCATCTCTACCACCTCTCCAGTCTGTGGCACTTTGTGTACAGGTGCCTGCTCGTCACAGAGTCGCCCACTACAAACTGCTGTCCTGCTGTCTCACTTAGGCTAATGAAATACTAATTTCTTCATTAAAGAAAAACTATGAATAAACATAAGATAATTTCAATTTGCACACATTCTAACACCAGATTTCATCACATTAAAATGCTGTCATATTCAAATGACCTATTTTTAATAGGCCCTTCTGTTAAATATGCATAGAGATATGCAGTTCTATTCCAAAAAGGATTGCCAATATCTCAAATGGAAGGAAAGAAAAATGCTTTTATTTTTGCAAAAGATAATCATAATCCTAGTATTTTGGAGGTTGAAGCACAAAGACTGCCACAAATTCAAGGCCACTCCAGACTACATGAGTTCCAGGCCAGCCTGGGCTATAGTATGAGACTGTTTCACATGAACCAACTAACCAACCAACCAAGTGGGATGGAGATGAGAAGGTGCCCAAAGCTCAGGTCTGAGCCCAAAACAGAGATTGATAACATACTTAAAATCCTAGCACTTAGGAGGCAAGAGGATCAGAAGTTCAAGGTCATCCTTGGCTAGAAGACTGTATGTTGGAGAAGAATTTTTAAGGCTCCCTCTGAGGAAGCTGGGCATTCCGGCACCCACCTGTAAGCCCAGGTGCAACCCCAGCACCCAGGAGGCAAAGGCAGGAGTGCTGCAGCAAGTCCAGGCAGTCAGGGTTATACAGTGAAACCCTGCCTCCAACAACAAATCAGAGACCAACAATACAATTACAATAAATCAATAATACAGTTAGATGTGGACACAAAAGTCTATGCCTTTCTAAAGGTGATGGGATAACACTGATAAATTAAAGATATTAAAACTCAGGGAGTAGGCTGGGCATGGTGGCACAAGCCTTTAATCTCAGTGCTGGTGAATCTCTGTGAGCTCTAGGCCAACCTGGTCTACACAGTGAGATTCGTTGGCAAACAAGCCCCAGGCAATAGTTTCTACATGCTGCTTAAGTGTCATGCTATTGTTTTTCTGACCTTTTAACAATCCTTAGAATTATTACATTTCACAAAGCACATACATGATGTTTTATTTTCCAATTCAAATTTCTGAGTAACACAAAGCAATCCTCAAATCCCTAATTATGCAGCAGCCTTTCAGATAAGCAATTCCTTATCCTACAAGAAATGAAGGCCCAGGGATGGGTAGTGACCAGCCTGGGGTTTCACTGTGTACTTTTTAAAAATCATTACATTCATTAATTTCCCTGCAGGAGGGCACACTCCGTGTGGTGGTGCAGCTGCGGAAATCAGAGGAAAGCCTGGGAGTGAGTGTCCTTCCGGTGTTGCAGGACCCGTCAGGCTTAGAGGTGAGCTCTTCCACGTTTCCTCTTTCTCTTTCAGGGTGTGTGTGTGTTTCTTTGTTTGTTCAAAACAGGGTCTCTCTAGGTGAGGTTCTTTCTGTGTAACCCTGGCTGGCTGGACTTCAACTCACAGAGCTCCCCCTGCCTCTGCATTCCAAGTGCTGAGATTAAAGCATGTGCCATCACATTTGGCCTTCTCTTTCAGGTTGTTGAAAGTGTCTTGCTACATAGGCCCAACTAGTCTTGAACGCAAAGCAATCCTCATGCCTCAGCCTTCTGAGTATGGTATTCTTGTTGTTGTTTTGTTTTGTTTTTTGAGACAGGGTTTCTCTGTGTAGCCCTAGCTGTCCTGGAACTAGCACTGTAGACTAGGATGGCTTCGAGCTCACAGAGATCCATCTGCCTCTGCCTCCCTGAGTGTTGGGATTATTAAAGGAGTATGCCACCATTCTCAGCTAGCTAGACTTTCTATCACTGGGAACTCTAGATTTAGCGCTAAAGCATATACGTATATGTTCTTAAAAACATAAATACAACCTGCAGCAGTCTAGAAATGTTACCTATCTCTGTGTGTGTGTGTGTGTGTGTGTGTGTGTGTATGTATGTACATATGTATGTTTTCAGGGCTGACCATTGGTACTGGATAATCAATTGGTGTGCTCCTCCCCAAAGGAGACTTTCTCCTGCTCTCAGCACGCCTCAGCTGCCTGCAGTTACTGGTGCAGGTCTATTGGTGGCCTTGTTTAGCTCATGTTCAGACAGCCACTTTGGTGAGAACTTATGGGTGTAGCTTCTAACGTTCCTAGGAAACAACCTCACAGCAAACTCCCTGTTCCCCTGGCTCTACACTCTTCCCACCGGCTCTCCTGCAATGACCTCTGAGCCTCAGGTTCAGGAGCTGTGTTGTAAATGTGTCTATTGAGAATGGGCTCTACAACTCTGCATTTTCATTAGTTACAGATCTCCATCTGTTGCAAAGACAAGTTTCCTTGCTCCAGGGTGAGGACTACACTTAGCAGGCTAGACCCTAGAGAAGGTTGTGCAGGATCTGGTTAGCTCCTGCCTTTTAAAAAAAAAAAAATCATGTCTGAGTATGCTGCAAGGCACACAGAGACTGGGCACGGCAGTGCCATGAGGTTTGGTTTAATCCAGTGCTCAGAAAGGAGAGGCAGATGACCGCTCTGAGTTCAAGGCCAGCCTGGTCTAAATACTGAATTCTAGTCTAGTCAAAGCTACATAGTAAGACCCTGTCTCAAAGATAAATAAGTAACACAAATGTACATGTGTAGTTTTAGATTAAATGATGGTATTTTTGGACTTAGTATATTACTGTGTTGTCAAAGTGGAAGCAAGAGGCTAGTAAGGAAAGGCCACTGAATATACTGCACATATTAATGGAGAGCAGCTAGAAAAATAAGTGGCCAAAAATACTCAATTTTGAATCTGTAATTCATCACCTGATCCAGCCAGGCCTCAACAGAAGACAGATGTTCCTCTACACAGTGTGAAGCAGGAGAGCTGTGGGATCTGCTATCTAAAGCCCCACAACATCACCTCATCACTGGTACTACTCCCTGGGCACTTGTGATGTTCATCATTTGTCTTGTAGAGCTTATCTCCTCAACTACTCTAATTTGGGGGAGGGGGCATGACTCCCTTTACAGGCCAACTCGGTAGCAGCCACTCTGACATTTCTGTTTCCCTACCACATTAACTTTATTAGGCCTGGCTACAGTCCTAGTAACCCAACAGTGGACAGAGCAAACTGCAGGCTTCAAGAACTGAATCATTGAAAGTGGCGTCAGCACAACTTTCAACTAGCACAACTCAAGTTGCCCTCTGATCTCCACACATAACCCTCCCCAAATAAATACACTGGGAAAGAAAAATTATTTACAAAAAAGAAGATACTAACTCTATTTCAAAACGTTTCTAGCATCACACATCTTCCATTTTATTCTACTCTGTGGCACCTATACAATGACTCTTGACTGACCTCACAGCTGCCTTAGTTTGTGTAAACTAAACCCTACCAACGTTCACACAGCAACAAAATTCGCAATGACTCATTTCTCAGAACTGATTCCTGCCATTAAACAACTTAAAAGCAAGTTGTGGGGGTTGGGGACACAGCCCAGCAGTTAAGAGCATTTGATGCTTTTGCAGAGGACCTAGGTTGGGTTCCCAGCAAACACATGGTAGCTCACAACCAGCTGGAAGCCCTGTTCCAGAGGAATTGGACACGATCTTCAGGCATGCACATGGTGCACAAACACATATGCAGACAGTTATATGTGACATAAAAATACTTTTTTAAAAAAGTGTATCAGGTCCTAGCATAGGGTCGCAGAAAAAGTATGTGCTTTGATAAATAGTAAAGCTGACCACAGAGCAGAGCTTCCTGTCAGCTCAGCCAAATGCGTGAGTGGGGATGGCTATGACCACCAAGGATCCCAGGTTCACACTGACAAGGGCCATTTGAGTCTTCTTCATGCTGCAACAGCCAAGGTGTCACTGGGCTTCCCCATATGCACAATATGTAAATAAGGTTATAGAAGTCTGACATCACCCAGGCAACAGACAAAGAGGCACGGGTTGATCCCTGGGACAGTGTATGGGGGCCAGTGTACTCCTCCCTGGCTACAGAGGCAAGTGATCCCAAAGGACTCTTTTGGAGTCCAACTGTTCTGGATTTACTTCATGATTTTTTTTTCTTCTAATACTGATATAAACTATGAACCCAAATCTTCAAAGAGCTAAACTGAACATTTATCATTAAAAAAAAAATGGGGAGAGGGCACTGGAGAGATGGTTCAGCCGTTAAGAGTACTTACTGGCTGCTCAATTTCTAGCACCAATGACAGCTCACAAGTGTCTGCAACTCCAGTTCTAGGGGATCCAACACTCTCAGGCATATATGCAGGCAAAACACCAATGCACGCAAAGTAAAATAAACAAATCGTTCTAAAAGTTTTGTTTTCTTTTGTTGCTGTTGGTTGGTTGGTTTTGGTTTGGTGGATATTCCTGGGAAGCCTGTTCTTTCCTGAAGAAAAATGGAGAAGGAAGGAGTAGATCTGGAGGAGAGGGGAGGAGGATGAGGAGAATTGGGAGCAATGGAGGGAAGGGAAACTTCAGTCAGGATGTACTGAAAACAACAAAAAATTAAAAACCTTTTTTCTTCTTCTTGTATTTGGTGGTACCTAAGGCTGAATCCAGGCCTTCACATGCTACCACTGAGCTGTGGCCCCACATTAACCTTACTCTCCTACAGGCTTTAAAAAAGCCAACCAAGCCAGGTGGCGGCAGTGGAACACGTACATCCTTAGTCCCAGCACTCGGAGGGCAGATCTCTGTGGGTTCAAAGCCAGTCTCATCTACGGAGCAAGTTTCAGGACAGTCAGAACTGCACAGAGAAACCCTGTCTTGAAAAAACAAAAAGGAAGGAAAGGGGAAAAGGGAAAGGGAAAAAGGGAAAGGGAAAGGAAAAAGGAAAGGAAAGGAAGGACGGACAGACGGGCCAAACCCTAACAAACCAGAATAGCCGAGTTTCATCCTACAACTACTTTTTTTTAATTTATTTATTTATACATATGAGCACTCTATTTGTATGTATGCCTTCATGACAGGAGAGGGCATCAGATCCCATTGTAGATGGTTGTGAGCCACCACGTGGTTGCTAGGAATTGAACTCGGGACCTCTAAAGAGCAGACAGTGCTCTTAATCACTGAGCCATCTCCCCAGCCCCCTACAACTACTTTTAAACACTTTCGCATTGAGAAGTTAAAAAGGCGGATGTCTGAAAGGGAGATGGTGGGCTGAGCAGAGGGTGGCATGTTACTGTGGACTCCAGGGAGACAGTGCTGCGTAGATGTAGATGAGCAGACCAAACCATCTTGAAATGACAAGGAAGCTCCATAGGTTGATTCAGCAGTGTGCACCCAAAACCCCAACTGTCAGGAGGGTGTCACAAGTTCAGTAACTGCCTAGAAAGCAGAGAGAGCTTTCTTTCTTTTTTTTTTTGGGGGGGGGGGCACACAAACTCCACACTGAGGGCTCACATCAACCAAAATCCAAGTGTGAATACGTGCCATGGCTCAGGTAACAGAGTAGCTGTCTAGCGTGAACCAGGTATGGTAGCCCACACCTATAATCCCAGCACTCAGGGAGCAGAATCAGAAGTTTAGAGCTATCCCTGGCTACATATGTGACTTTACGGCCAACCAAAGCTACATGCTAGAAAAAGGAGTCAGAGGAAAGTACTCAGGAAGCTGAGCCGGAACAGGACTTGCAAATAAATAAAAAAATTAACATTTGCTCTCAAGATACAGCAATTCAACAAAAGAAATCAACTGCAACCAATCGAACAACCATTCCTCACTGAGGATAGCAGAGCTCCGATTCTGTTCACTGCAAACGTGGTACACAGAGAGACCTCTCGCTTTCATGCTCATTCATTCCCTCCCTCCTCCTCTCCCTCCCTCACTGTAGACTACAACAGGAGGAAGCAAGCCTAGGCTACATTGAGCCCTAGCTCAGAAAACAAACAAATCAAGCATTCATTTCTCAGTATCCTCGCCTTTTATTGTGATTTTCTTGTTGCTACATCAGACACCAACAACTAGTTGTTAGAACCTACACGTGTACTGTTTATAATACACAGTAAAGTAAAGACATATAGAAGCTTGGCAAAACTCATGAAGTCTAGGTCTGCACATGGCATTCGCTTGGGTAGGTGTGTTCTGACCATAGCCTGTCTTCATTAGCAGACAGCAGAGTAGGCAGAAGCAAGTTATTTGCCTTTTGACATTCAAGCTGCCTATGCTCTGATCAATTATGGCCAGAGCCTGCTCCCACAGCTCTCGACAGCCTTCTGGAGCTCTACACTTCCACAATTCAGGCACATGTTCACTAATAAGATTCTGGCAGAGCTGGACATGGTGGCACACGCCTGTAATCCCAGCACTCAGGGAGGCAGAGGCAGGAGGATCTCTGTGAGTTCAAGGACAGCCTGGTCTACAAAGTGAGTCCAGAATAGCCACGGCTACACAAAGAAACCCTGTCTTGAAAACCAGAAAGAAAAAAAAAATAAGATTCTGTATGCAAATATAAGAAGGATGGCAGAAATATGTTCCTCTTTTTTCCTTCTTTTTTCTTTTATTATGTTTTTTTGAGACAGGGTCTTACCATGTAGCTCTGTTATTGTGGAACTCACCATGTAGGGCCTCAAACTCACAGGCCTCTGCCTCCTCAGCTCTGGGCTTTTAAACGTGTGCACCACTATGACCTGCTGCATAACTATGCAAAGCTGAGCAGCTGAGCTTGTGGATGGAGCATGCAGATGCTTCCAGCAAAGGCTACACAGCCTACTACCGAGAAGGCGGTCTTTACAGTGGGCTGGGAGGCCTGACCTGTCCCTTACACAGGGTACTGCAACAGATTAGCTTTCAATGTGAAGACATAACAATGTCCTCTGTTTCTCCTGTTGTGAACAGCAAGTCTGAGTGTTTGTGCTGTTTTCACAAACTTCTGAGCCCTTACACCATTTGGATGATGATGAAAGCAAAGGAGGACAAAGTAAGCCGGGACTTCATCAGTGCACATCCAACACAGAAAGGCGCTAGAAGACTGGCATCCGCACACTACCGCGTTCTAGAAGCCACATGCCTTGACTGCCAGACACACGGCTGTGCCTGACTCCCTGGCAAACATTATCCACACACTTTTAAACAAACGAACTGATCGGCTCCTCCAAGGGAATTCAGATGCATTCTCTGCACAGACCCTAACCTGAGGAAACTTCAAAACTGAACAATACTCCGTATTTCAGAGTTGCCATTCCAGTGACATCCAACAGTACACACTGGAGAGTGAGTAACAGAGGCGGCACAGATATCTACTCCATTCTGTCCTGTGAGCTTGGGCAAGCTACCTGCCTTCCAAATCACAACTGCACAAAACAAAAAAAGTGAAGTAAAGTGCCAGTGTAGCAGATGCAGCCTGCAGCCAGGGCGGGGGTGTGCAGGACTTAGATACTGTAAAAGGACGAGAAGCCTAGCATGAAGTGAGTACTATGTAGGTGTTAGCAAGTAGGGATTGACAATCCTTTAACCCAAATGGCCCAGGTTTGACGTTTTCAGAGACTATTAGTCGAGCACCCCCAACCCAAATATCCAAAATCTGAAATACTCCAAAATGTGACAGTTCTTGACATTACTGTTTTGAAGCATGTTCAAATTTTTTAAAATCCAGGTACGGCAGGCCATGCCCAGAAGCTCCAAACCTATATACCATTCTAAGGAAATAACGCAGATCTGGATTTGTTAATGCTTTCAACCAAGAACTACAGTGTAGTCAGCATAGAAACAAACATTTGATCCCTTACATTTTAAAAATATTGCCAATTTGGTTGCCCATTGGAAAATGTGTACGTAATAAAAATGTGGGATTTGAAATTAAAAAGCAGACAATCAGAGTAAGCAAAATTGCTTTTTTCAGCCAGTTATGATTTACTGAAGTTAATATAGTATAATTTTTAAATACATAAAGTAAATTCAAAAGTCAGATCTGTATCATACACAAATTTCCCTATCAATGAAAATGCAAATTAATTTATGAGCAAAAAATATATTCCCATGTGTGCCTTTGTCTACCTACCTACCCTCCAGGAGGTCCTAAGAAAGTCTAGCCTTAATTCCATGACCCACCTCACCTGACAGCAGATGACAAGGCCCCGATTTCTGGTTTGTTTGTTTCAAACATGGTCTCATGTAGTCAGGCTGGTCTTACTATGTGGCTGAGAATGACCCTGAACTTCAGATCCTTATCTCTACCTCCCAAGTGTTGGGATTACGATGTACCACCATATTCTGGAGGAAAGACTGCTGAAGAGTATCACCAGACAGGCCTCAGTGGGTTTCCTACCTAGTCTACTAACAGCCCCACGCCTAACACAATACAGTCTCCACAGACTCAAAGGAGCCAGATACAGAGGTGTATACATGTACAGGCCCAGCTGCTTGGAGGATGAAATGACAGGATCACTGAGTCCACAAGGTCAAGAGCAATCTGGAAAACAGGGAAAGTGAAATCCAGGCAGGCAGGCCATGTCAGGAAGTCCAGCACTAGGGAAACTGAAACAGAAGAACGAGAAGGACCAGGGCAACCTAGGCTACACAGTAAGACTCTGTCTTGAAAAACTACAAATGAGTGTCTTGCCTAGTGATCACAACATTCAAGAGGCTAAGGTAGAAGGGTAACTGGGGATTAAAGGCCAGCTTGGGCTACATATTAAATTCCTCAACCAGGTGGGCTACAGAGCGAGACACTATCTCAAAAAGAGCAGCAGCTACAACAAAAATCAAAAAGCATAACAATAATATGTACAGATGGCAAAAAAAAAACAAAAAACAAAAAACAAGCAAACCCCAAATCCCAAAGGACAGGGTTCAGAAAGCAGGAGAGCATCTGGACAACTGAACACATGCAGGTTTACAGGAGAACAAGAGCTTGCCCGTGGGTGGGGCGGGTGCTACATCCCAGCTCCACTGACACAAAAGCCCCTGGGCTTAGCCCTCCTCCAGACTTTGCCCTGTGTACCTCCTCCATTGGCTTACTTCTATCCTTTAAAATACCTTTTGCAGGGCCAGTGAGGCAACTCAGCAGGGAACGGCACTTGCTGCCAAGCCTGACAACCTGAGTTCAAATCCCAGACACATGGTGGAGAGAAGTGACCCACAAGTGATCTGACCTCCACATGCTTCTTAGGGCACGTAAACACCAAACAATACCAAACAAATACATGTAAATAATAAAGAGGACTTTTTAATCCTTTAAAAATGATTGGCAAACAGGGCATGGTGGCACATGCCTTTGCTCCCACCACTCAGGAAGGCAGACGCAGGCGGATCTCTGTGGGTTCGCAGCCCAGGCTGGTCTACAAAGGAAGTCCAGGGTAGCCACGGCTACACAGGGAAGCCCTGTTTCGAAAAACAAAAACAAACAAAAGGATGGGCAAATGTTGAGTACCTTCAGGGTTTTCCTAAATTCTGTGAACCACTTTGAGAATAAACCCAACCTAGGGGAGAGTTACAGAAATCTCGCCCTGCAGCCAGTCCATCCAAAGTTCCGACTGACTTGCAACTGTGTCTTAAGTGGGTAAGTCATAAAGGGCTGAGCCTTCAACCCTTGGAAGAGCTGACGCTAGCTCCACTTAGATGGCATGAAAACAACTAGACTTACGGACATCTAGCAGCTCTGTGTCCACTCCTGCAGAACTGCTTCTTGATAGAAGAACATACTTTTGCAGTTACAGAAGTCTTCTGCATTGACTACTATGGTGTGAGAACAAGAAAGACATAGTGTTTCTAAGCACAGCAGCCTGTTGTGATGTCGTATATGTGCAAATGCAGCATCTTACTTCCGAATGTTGACACACACTAAGTAAATGAGTATTAAGAAAAGGAGTCTCACTTCTTATTCTGCAGGAAAACACCAAATGGCGGATGATGCAGGTACAGGATGACGCTGGAGAGCCCAGAGATCCTGGGGGCCCAAGGTTAGGAGGCCGAAGCTGTGGTCATCGAGGTAAGCTGAAGACAAGGAGTGGATCCCCGTCACCAAGCTGGGCCGCCTGGTTAAGGACATGAAGATCAAGTCCTTGGCAATCTACCTGTTCTCTCTGCCCATTAAGAAATCCTAAATTATCGACTTTTTCCTGAGCGCATCCCTAGAGGATGAGGTTCTAACGATCATGTCAGTGCAGAAGCAAACATGAGCTAGCCAGGGGAGCAGGTTCAAGGCTTTTGTCACTATTGGGGACTACAACGGTCAGGTTGGTTTTAGTGTTAAGTGATCCAAGGAGGTAGCCACTGCCATCCGAGGGGCCATCATCTTGGCCAAGCTTTCCATCATCTGTGTGGTGAGGCTACTGGGGAACAAGATTGGCAAGGCCCACACTGTCCATGCAAGGTGACAGGCCACTGTGGCTCTGTTTTGGTGCATCTCATCCCTGCCTCTAGAGGCACTATCTCTGCTCCTGTGCCCAAGAAGCTACTGATGATGGCCAGTATTGATGACTGCTACACATCAGCCAGGGGCTGCACTGCCACCCTGGGCAACTTTGCCAACGCCACCCTTGATGCCATCTCCAAGACCTGCAGTTACCTGACTCCCGACCTCTGGAAAGAGTCTGTGTTCACCAAGTCTCCTTATCAGGAATTCACTGACCATCTTGTGAAAACCCACACCAGAGCCTCTGTTCAGAGGACCCAGGCTCCAGCTATGGCTACCACATAAAGGTTTTTATACAAGAAAAATAAAGTGAATTAAGTGTAAAAATAAAAAGAAAAAAGAAAAGCTATATGGGAAGTCTGGTGCACAGACCTGGAATCTAGCTAACCAATAGCCTCCAGCAGAAGGACTGCTAGTTAAAGGCCTCCATGGCCTACTCTGAGTTGAAGGACATTCTATGCAACTTAGTAAGACCCTGTCTTAACATAAAAAGTAAAGAGTGTTAGGGATGTAGCTCAGCAGTAGAGGGCTTGTCTGGCAGCATACACAAGGACCTTAAGTTCAACCTCCAGTACACACAACACACACACACACACACACACACACACTCGGTAGGCTACTGCAGGAAGAAGTCAATCTGTGTGTGAAGAAGCTGGAAGTTGTAGTTACAGAAAAATATATAACGTGAGTATTATAATGTTTTTTTTACATGAGCATGTAACAGCCACGGTCACACCCATCGGGAGCAAAAGCTTATATGAAAAGCGGTATGTTGTGCTAGAACCAATTCAAGACTGAGAAGTAACAGAACTTGGTGAAGTCTCATGCTGGCACTTACCAGGTGCAGCACTATTAAAAATATCATACATTCCCCCAGATTCTCCTTCTCTTTTCCACCTAAAGAAGTAGTGAACCCTGCAAAGCGCTACGAGGTGCTCTAACACAAGACATACGAAATCCTTTACCGCAGTGACTAGCCAAAGGAGGCATTTGATAAATGGGAACTAGAAAACGTACAAATTAGGCAGTGGATACTAATACAAACAAATTAAATAGCCAATGAGGAAGCAGTCATGGCGTCCATGCCTGTAATACTGGCACTCAGAGGGCTGCCATTAGCCCAAGCCAACACGGACTATCCAAGCCGAGCTGGGTCACAGCGTGCGCCCCTCTCTTTAAAAAGATACACAGATAATCAAGTTTTACTGAGACTGTGTGGAGAGCTCTGGACTAAATCTTGTAAGACTTAGACTACTCCCTCAGAAAATGAGGCCCCAGACACTTCATTTCACAAGTTCCAACAGGATTGTTGCTGCTGGTCAGGGACCACACTCAGAGAAAGAACACCAAAAATACCATCTGCTCCTATACTGTAGGAATTTATGGAAGAGTGCCAGGCATACAACCAAACAATTTAAGGCCACGGAGCCCCAAAAGCCTGCCAAACTTAGGAGGGAGAGAGGGAGAGAAGGAAGGAAGGAAAGAAGGGAGGGAGGGAAGGAGACAGGGAGGAAGACAGGGAGGGAGGAAAGAAAGGAGGGAAGGGAGGAAAACAGGGAAGGGAGGGAGGAGGGGAGGGAGACAGGGAGGGAGAGAAGGAAGGAGACAGGGAGGGAGAGAGGGAGGAAGGGAAAAACGAAAGGATGAAAGCACAAATTTTTTCTTTTTCTTTATCTGAGATAAAGGCTGTACTATGTAGTCCTGGCTGGCCTTGAGCTAACACAGGCCTGCCTACCTCTGCCTCCAGATATTATGGGCACATGCCACCACACCAAACGGTTTTCTGTTTTGATTTTTGAGGCAGGGTCTTACAGTGCAACCCAAGATATCACAGACTTTACACAGCCTTTGATGACTAAAGTCTTGATCCTTCTACTTCAGCTTCCCAAGTGTGGGCTTCACAGGTGCGTGCCATCAAATTAGATTACAAATTCTTATTAAGAACTGGATGCTAGGGCTGGCGAGATGGCTCAGAGGTTAAGAGCACTGTCTGTTCTTCCAGAGGTCCTGAGTTCAATTCCCAGCAACCACATGGTGGCTCATCAACCATCTATAGAGAGATCTGATGCCCTCTTCTGGCATGTAAGTGTACTCATCTACATAAAATAAATAAATAAATCTAAAAAAAAAGCTGGATGCTAGGGTGTGAAGACACTGATATGGTTCACAGTTCTTACAGTCTGGCAGTTTTTTTTAAGCAAATGTGTACAAAGCCCAGACATGGTGGTGCATACCTTTAATCCCTACAGTCAGGAGGCAGAGGCCAATGTATCTCTATGAATTCGAGACCAGCCTGGTCTAGTTCCAGAACTAGAGATACACAGTGAGAACCTTTCTCAAAACAAAATATGTGGGGCTGGAGAGATGGCTCAGAGGTTAAGAGCACTGACTGCTCTTCCAAAGGTCCTGAGTTCAATTCTCAGCAACCACATGGTGGCTCACAACCATCTATATAATAAGATGTGGTGCTTACTTCTGGTGTGCAGGTGTACATGCAGGCAGAATAATGTATACATAATGAATAAGTAAATCTTTAAAAAAACCAAAGTGAATAAACTGTAATTAATAAAACAATCAACACATTAAAAAGACAAAATAGGTGCACAGCTGTTTGCCTACATGTGTGTATGTGCACCATGTGCATGCCTGGCTGCCCTCAGAGGGCAGAAGGAGGCACACAACACCTGGAACTGGAGTTGTGAGCCGCCATGAGGGTAGGTGCTGGGAACCAAACAAGAGGAGAAAGTGCTTTTACTGGCTGAGCCATCTCTCTACACCCAGACTGTAAGCTTTTATATGTGTAAGAAGTAACTATTTAGACAGTATTACAGGCAAGCAGAAAGGTATGGTGAAGCACCTCAGAGAGAGCTGAGACAAGCATATAAAAGCAACAGTGTGAACTCAGCACACCCAGCCTAACCTCTGTGAGAGAAATCTCCCAGGTGAGCTTTTTTAGTAGGCTCAGCTTGGATTTGAAGTGATCAGAATAGTAAACTATCATAGGCAAATTTGTAAAAATGATGACTAAGAACAGATTGGACAATGGTTAAGGCCAGGCCAAGTGACATGGAAACAGGAAGCAACGAGCAAAGCTGGAAAGAATCATCACTAACTCTGATGCTGGTGACCACAAAACATGGTCTTAGCACTACAGTCACACTGGACTTCTATTCTACAGGGGAAGTCCCTGCTGACAACATATGAGAATAGAGGCGTTAACTGTGTGACAACACTTGCCCGGAGAGATACAACACACATACCTATTCACCCCAGATAAGAAGCCCAGGACAGACCAAAGTACAGACACCACCAACGACCAACTTGGTGAAGCAGTGAATTTCACCAGTGTTAGTTACAGGAGTACAGGTGAGAGGGTGCTTATAGAAACAGAAATGACCCAAAGCCAGCTGCACAACCAAACTCCAGCACGAGTGATGGCTCACAAAAGCTGGGAGCCTGGAGCACACTGCACAGCCTGCAAATAGCTCCACAGGTTGCAGAGTGTCCTTTCCAGGTGCCTTAGGTGGCTTACCCCTTTTCCAAGCAGCTGTCTAATGTCTTCTTCTCCCTGAGCACCTGGTTTGATCTCAGAGTCGTCTTGGAAGCTTTACTGTTTAATCAGGGAAGGTGGGGCCTAGTGAATCTGGTCAGTTTCAGGGACTTTCTGAAGCTACTTTGAATTGTTTCTCTTCCCGCTGAAAGAGCTTCTGTAGAGAGAATTTTGGTTTCTTTAAAAACCGAGTTAGGGGGGCTGGAGAGATGCCTCAGAGGTTAAGAGCACTGGCTGCTCTTTCAGAGGTCCTGAGTTCAATTCTCAGCAACCACATGGTGGCTCACAACCATCTATAATGAGATCTGGTGCCCTCTTCTGGCATGTGGGTGTACATGCAGACAATATTATATACATAATAAATCTTAAAAACAAAAAACAAAAAACAAAAAAACAGGTTGGGTGAATGTTTTTGCTTTAATCCCAGGTATGGGATATGGGGCTGCTTCAGATTGTCCACAACTGCTTCACAGCAGGTGACTATGATTTGCCTCCTGATCTCCTGCAGGGGTGTGGTTTTGCCATCTGCAGATAGTTTCTGCAAGTGCATGACCTTTGGAATTCTGGGAACTTCTCAGAGGATGTATAAATGCTAGGGACCAAGAGGCAGGGTGGGTATTGCTGCTGTTGGCTGGCTGCAGTTTGTTGCTGTTGCTTGTGGTTTGTCAAGTAGTAGTGTACAAAAAGACGAGAAGAAATTGAGTATCCTGGCAGCAAAGGTCAAACTTGTCCCAAGGAACCCGGTGTTCCTGATCAGCAGCAAGCAGTCTAAAGAGGTCTAGGCCCCCTTTCTCTTCTAACGTTCTTCTCACCTACCTACTGTTGGGGGTGTGGAAGGGATTGGGGTGGAGAAAGGTAATAAATATAGGAACCCAATAAAGTAGCCAAAAGGCCCAGCTATAAGCTTCCCTGCAGCATGGGATGTTCCCATCGCCCAGGAAACTATTACACAACAGGTAAAGATAATCAAGCCTTATCCTAACAACAGCCAGCTAACCTGACATAACCAAGCATTAGCAGAGGGAGCTCAAATGGTATCCACCCCAATGCTTATTTCCTCAGTTTTTATGTACAAGCCTTAGATGTGGTACATAATGCTACTTAGCCATCACTACACTTTTGAACTTTGCAGCTTCATTTACAAACCGAAAATTCACAAAATTTGTTTTCACCCAATGTTGAACCATGAACATGCAGATGCTAAAATTTGCATTTTAGTGAAGATGGAAATATACCTAGAATTTTGTGTCTTGTATTATAGGCTATCTCCAAAGGAGAAAAAAAGGAAAAAAATATGTAAACTTAATGTTGGTTATTTCTGGTTTTCTTTTGGGCAGAACCCAGGTCCTTGTATACAAAAAGCAATTAATTGTTCTATCCATTGAGACACATGCCCACACCCCAGCTCCAATACTGATTATCTGTAAGGAGAACACAATTAAATTGTGACCCATGTAAATGTACGGACTATTTAACAACCAAACAAGCCTGACAAGAAGCCATCATGCCTGTGTCCTACAGAGACTTCTTTACTAATTAACCTTCAATAAGTTCTTTCCCAGTCCACTCAACCAGCAGTCAGGAAGTTCTACTCCAGGTGCCGGGCACTCCTTTAGACACTTAGGTCTGAGGAGTGAAGATGATCTTTGTGTGCAGTCAGGGGAACAAACAGATTGAATGAGAATCAACTAGCAACAAGAACTATGAAGAAAAGTCAGTCAAACTGTGCATGGTGCTTATGTCCATAATCTCAACTGATATGGAAGGACTACCATGAGTTCAAAACCATCTTGAGCTATAGAATGAGTTCTAGGACAACCAAGCCTCTGTACAGAATGAAACCCTGTTGGGAAAGCTGTTCCCAGCCCATGCCCCCAAATTAAGAAGGTAAGATGCAGTCCGTATCTGGAAAGGAATAGCAGAATCACATTTAGGCATTGTCTTACTCTTCTATTGCTGTGATAAACTAACTGACCAAGGCGATTTATAAAAGACAGCATTAATTTGTGGCTTATGATTTCAGAGGGTTAGAGCCTATTATAACGGAGCAAAGGCATAGCGGTAGGAACAACTGAGACATCTTTTTTTTTTAATTTTTTTATTTTTTATATTAATTACAGTTTATTCACTCTGTAACCTAGCTATAGTCCCCTTCCTCATTGCCTCCCAATCCCACCCTTCCTCCCTCATCTCCTCCCATGTCCCTCTCCAAGACCACTGATAGGGGAGGTCCTCTCCTCCCATTCCATCTGACCCTAGCCTATCTGAGACTTACATCTTGCTCCACAAGATGGAGGCACCGAGACTGGCCTCCTGCAATAATGTCACACCTGCCAATCCTTCCACAACAGTTCCCTCAACTGGCACCCGAGTAAACAAGCCTGAGCCCATGGAGGCCTTTCTTATTCCAACCACCACAGCAAGAAATTAGAAAAAGTACAGGAGCCAGCCTCGTCGCTGCATGGGGAAATTATCTAGTCACAGAGGGAATACACGTCATTGTTCTGATAATAAATGGTGGGTAAGCTCCCCTAGAACCAAAGGGATAAAAGAAGAACACTCCTGGCAAAGAAAGCAGCACAGAAGAATAAAGGTCAAGAAACTTTGTGGGCATCAGAGAGATTAAATGGAAGCCAATAAATTAGAAAGAGAATGGAAGAGCCGCAAATAAGGAAGGCGAGAGCTCACTCATGAAGCACAGTGGTCCCAGTTTGGGGTCTGTCTGTTCATCTGCAGTGCCGGGGATGGAATCATGCATGCTAGGCATGCCAAGCAAGCAGCCTACTGCTACTGCCGCTGCTGCGGCTGCACTGAGCTGTATTCCCAGAAAAATAATTTTTGGTTTTTCATGATAGAATCAACAAGAATCAATACTCTAGGCATGGCAGAAAATTCATATAATCTCAGTATTTGGGAGAAGGCAGGAGGATCAAAGTTCAAGGCTACCTTTGGCTACATAACCAGCGTGAGGCCAGCCTGGGCCACATGAGACCTTGCTTCAATAAACTAACAAACATCACTGAAAGGCTTTAAGCCTAGTGATGACACCACATTCATATTTTTAAAGACCAATCATTCTAATAACTGTGAAGAGCCAGGAGAGGAGGAAGCAAGAGAAGCCCAGCCATTAGGCAGAGGCTGCAACTACCCAGGGGTGATGAGCAAGAGCAGAGCATGCCCAAGTAGGTACATTCAAGGATGCTTTAGGGAGAGAAAGAAGCACAATGAGCATGGAATCCGCAAAGTTTAGTAGAGGTCAAAGACACAGAAAGGGTCAGTAAGATGGCTCAGCAGGGAAAGGCCCTTGCTATTGAACCTGAAGACTGAGCTCTGGTCCTGGGGTCCACGTGACGGAAGGAGAGAACTGACTCCCATAAGGTACCCTCAGATCTCCACTAGTAAGCCATGCAATGTGTGTGCCTTTCCTCACTCCCTACCAAGCAAATAAATGTAATTTTTGAAAACTTTACTAATTAGAGAAAAAGTATGGGCTAGGGAGATGGCTGTGAGTAGTAGCTTGGTATACAATTCTGATGACCTGAATTCAATCTCTAGAAGCCACAATGGAAAGGGAACCAAGTCCACAAAGCGTCCTCTGACCTCTATACACATACCATAGCATGCATGTACACACAGATGCATCATGCACACACATTCACCCAATAATAATTTTAAAAGAAAAAGTAAAAGAACTAAAACTGCTTGCTTACAATTAAGAGTTGAGGAGGAAATAAAAATTTTAAATAACAAACTACTCAGATGCCAATACGTGTTACATGTAATACTTAACAGGAGCTTTGAGCATATCTTTTAAAAACAAGATTGTAAATGTGTTTTTATTCAGTAAACTGAAAAAGAACAGAGAGTAAACCTAAAGAAAACTAAAGGAATAAAGAGAATAAACAAGCAGAAACAGAAAAGGAAGCTGGGCTGGAGTGGGAGCAGTCAACAGGGCCTCACTATGTGACTCAAGCTAGAATTTAACATGCAGCAATCCTCCTGCATCATCAGTCTTAGTCTCCTGGGTTTGAGTTTAGAAGCATGAGTTACCACGCTGTTTTCTTTCAAGACAGGGTTTCTCTGTGAAGGACTGGCTGTCCTTAAATTCAAACCCTAACCTGCCTCTGCCTCCCAAGTGCTGGGATTAAAGGCATGTGCCACCACTGCCCAGCATTTAATGAGCAAATCTTATAAAACTGTTAGGGAGAAAAAAAGAAAACCTGAATGAGGAGAGTAAAGCTCAAGCCAGGGACAGGGCCTAGCAGCTACTTAAGCCAAAGGAGAGAACTAGAGCGGGTCAAAATGCTGCAGAGCAGGAGGGAAGCCTCAGTTCTGACACAGAGATGGCTACATCTAGAACTAGAAAGATACATGGCCCAGAAAGCTGGTGGCAGCTTGAGCTGGAGAAGGAATTGGCACAGACACTCTCTATCAAGAAGGAAGACCTAGAGCTGAAGGTGACTGAGGCAGAGCTTGGCTGGAGAATATGTTAGTTTAAGTTTTAATTGCCCTAACTGATTTGTGCTCTCACAGAAATACCCACTGGGTTCATTTAATGTAATAAATGCTTTTTCCTGGGGGTTTCAAGGCATAAAACAAACTATTTCGGGAGCAAAAAGAAAATATGATTTCAAATGCAGCCAATACACAGAATTGGGAAAGGAATTAAGACTAAGTCACTGAGGAAACCCAACAGTTAAACTCCAGGCAGTAGAGAATGAACCGAGAAAAAGAAGGCTGAGATGTGGACCAAAAAGGTGGAAAGTCAGGATTAAAGCGTCAAGACAAGGTGAGTGAAATGAATCAGCAGGTGTTTGCTGCCCAGGCCTGACTTGCTATTCCTGACTTGAAACCCACAGGGTGGAAAAGAGAGAAGCAATTCCTGAAAAGAAAGTTGTCCTCTGACCTCCAAATGCACACATGTGCTCCCACACATACCCAACAACAACAACAATAAAGTCAAATTTAAAATGTTAGGACAAACCAAGGGGAAACACACTACACCTGTAATCCCAGGACCACAGGAGGCTGAGGCAGGCAAGGGGACGGAGAGAATTCAGGGACAGCCTGAACTACATAGGAAGTTCAAGGCTGGCCTGAGCTATAATGCAAGAGCCCGGCTTAAAAGTAATATAAACAAACAAGCACATGGTGAGACTGCTCAACTGGCAAAGAGGCATTTACGGCCACGCCTAATGATCTGAGTTTAGTTCCCTGGATCTACCTGGTGGAAAGTACCAACGTCCCAAACTGTTCTCTCGCAAGCAAGCATGTGTGGTATGCACATGTCCCACCAAGCACACATTAAAATAAATACAAAAGTAAAGTTAATAAGTAAGTAAACACTGGTGGCATAGACTGCTGAGGTGAATGGTACCCAGTGGATTTGATGGCCAGAAGTTGAACAGCCAGCACCATGTTGAATTTGACCCTGAGAACCATAGTCACACTACAGTAAACAAGCAATGGCTTTATGCAAATTCAGATTTTGAGCTGAAATCTTCCAGCCGATGTAAGAGCCTGAGAATCACTGCAGTAGAGCATGCCAGAGGTAGACTGGGATTAGAGGGCAGCCACAGAAGCCAAGGACCTGGGCAGTTGTTGTGCTTGACAACCACACAGTACAAATGACCACAGTGCTTGGCGACATCAGGAAATAGGCAAAGAAGTCTGCAATACGCCAGGTACTGGTGCCATACTCCTTTAATTCCAGCACTTGGGAGGCAGAGGCAGGCAGATCTCTGAGTTCAAGGCCAGCCTGGTCTACAGAGTGATTTCCAGGACGGCCAGGATCTCATAGAGAAGAAACCCTGATTCGAAAAACAGAAAACAAACAAAAAAAGAAGTCTAGAATAAGCAGAAGGCAACCTCATGAAGTCAGAGCAGACCCATGAGAAAGAAACTAAGAAAGAAAGAAAGAAGAGAGAGAAGGAAAGAATCTAAGAAAGGAGAAAGAAACTAAGAAAGAAAGAAAAGAGAGAGAAAGAAACTAAGAAAGAAAGGAGAGAGAGAGAGAGAAAGAAACTAAGAAAGAAAGAAAGAAAGAAACAAACTAGGAAAGAAAGAAACTAAGAAAGAAAGAAACAGAGAAAGAGAGAAAGAGCCGGGAGGTAGTGGCACACACCTTTCATCCCAGCACTTGGGAGGCAGAGACAGGTTGATCTCTGAGTTCCAGGACAGCCAGGGCTACACAGGAAAACCCTATCTTGAAAAAAAAAACACAAGGAAGGAAGGAAGGAAGGGAGGGAGGGAGGGAAGGAAGGAGGGAAGGAAGGAGGGAAGGAAGGAAGGAAGGAAGGAAGGAAGGAAGGAAGGAAGGAAGGAAGGAAGAAAAAGTGACAGTACCAAAGAAGAATAGTTCTAAAAGGATACCAGGAGCAGGTGACAGGACTGAAGTCTGTTCAGGCTCTGAGAAACTGCTCCACCTCCACCCTCTGAGCTCTCATGGGCATATCAACGGAAGTCCAGAGGACAACAGCCACTATTTTTTAGTTAGTTGAAATAAAACTGCCCTCATTCTTGCTAGCTACATGTACATCTAGACCAGAAGTGGGGCAGAGGGAGCAAAAAGAGTTGTGTAATTCCTATAATTAACAAGAAAGAAGTGACAGGACAGTATTTTTTTTCTAAAAGGTCACGTATAAACACAAACACACACACACACACACACACACACACACACCTTGAGGATAACGAACACAAGTTGAACTTGAAGCATTCAGGACACTAGACACTGCTTTCTCCTGGGTTAGACCAGACGATGTCAAACAGTTCAAGGGTCCAGACTACCAACTAATTTCTTAACCCATGCTAAAGGGGCTGGTAAGCCTACCTCCACAAATGACAAGTAACACAGCACATCTAGCTTATGGAAAGATTACCTAATTCACTCAAGAAGGTCCTTAGACTATAATTTAAACCAATTCTTTTCTTTGCTTATTTGTTTGTTTGTTTACTGAAACAGAGTCTCTCTGCATACCTGTTTGGCCTCCAACTCACAGAGATCAGCCTGCCACTACCTCCTCAGTGCCTAGAATTAAAGGTGGTGCCACCAGAATTGTCTCAAGTCTGAGGCCAGCCTGGGATACATACTAAGATCCTATCTCAAAGTTCAGAGATACGTAAACAAATAAAAATTTACAAATAAAGTAAAAACAACGTGCTTACTATGTACTGGTAGTGTAATGGGTATAGACAAATAAGACAGGATTTCAGCCCTCAAGATCAGTCTAAAAGGTTCTAATAGGTTAAAACAAAACACTGAGGGGCAAAGCCAGAGCAGCCAAAGCAGACGAGGAACAACTGTGCCAGATCCAGGGCGCTGCATTCAGCTATTCTGGGAGTCTCTTCAACTGTTCCCAAGCGTTTGCTGTTTCTAGGTCCCCAAACCAGCACAAGACCCTCAGTGTAGCTCATGTCTCTACTGGTTGCTTCTTCAGTATCTGTCTGTAAACCACTTTCCTGCCTGGTTTGGCATGTCCCAGTTCCAGAGTGATCTTCAGAGCAAACAGGGAATTGGACAATCCAATGGAGTGACTTAGCAGAGACTGAAATGATATGAATTTCCAGTGGCTACAGAAATGGGTTAGTAATCCAAGTTGGGTCAGTAAATCAAAGATTTGCTGATTTAAACCAATTCTTCTAAGAAATAATCTCATTCTTCTGAGAGACTGATTAGGAGAACTGTTCATTCTCCTGCTGAATACTAGTTTCATGCCTGGCCCATGGGGTCCAGAGATGAGAGCCCACCACCTCTCCACCATTCGCCATTTGGCCACAGCAGCTAGGCTGACAGGATGATGGAAAGCAGAACCAAGAGAGTCTTAGCAAATACAGCTGGTCCCCAGTCAAATATTCAATATATAAACCAATTCATCCCTTTAAGTGGGTTTCCTGTTACTTATTACTACAGAAACCTCCTAACGTTACAAAACACTTAGGTATATAAGTCATAAACCACCAATGAACTAGCCCAACAACTCTTGTAGCATACTTCAATTTTCATCTTTCATTTCCAAAAACACCTGTTAAATTTCATCACTAACGATTAAAATATAAATAATTTCCCTCTTATATAAACCTTGGAAAACAGCAACTAGTTAAACTGGTTAACTGTGGCTCAAAACTCTATAAAAACAGGGACTGTAAAAATGGTTCAGTTAAAAAAAAAAAAAAGGTTCAGTTACAGCCTGATCTACAGAGTGACTCCAGGACAGCCAGGGCTACCTACAGAAACCCTGTCTCAAAAAAATAAAGAAATGAAGGAACGAAAGAAGGAACAAAGGAGACACCCAATGCTCAACTCTGGTCCACACAGATGCGCGTGTACACACACATACTCGAATACATACACATATATTAATACACAAAATCATAAAGATGTATAAAAAATTTACAATTTTGCAAAGTAAGAAAATCCTTTGCTGAGTCGTTCCCACCACAAGCAAAGATGGAAGTCAAACAGGAAGCTAAGGGGAAACAAGCTAACACAGACAAAATGTTAATCTAATGATGGATTTATTATTTTTAGTTTTGGGAGGCAGGGCCTAACTATGTAGCTCTAGCTGACTCAGAATTGCTACATTGACCAGGCTGGCTGGCCTAGAACTCAAAGAGATCTAACCTCCTTCCTCTGCTCTGGGATTAAGAGCATGTACCACTGTGGCCCGCTGCCCTGTTGGAGGTGTTTTGGGGACAGAGTAACACATTATACATCAGACTAGGGTCAAACTCTCTTAGTCCTCCTGCCCCAAGCTCCCCAGTACTGGAGTACAAGAGTGTAGCATTGTGTGGCATCTCAGTTAATTTTTTTAATGTCATCTATTGAATAATCAAATAGGAACAGAGTTCATATTATGGTACAAACTAACCTCACCAAAAAAGAAAAATACTCTCTAAAACATCACATACAAAAATCTGATTTATTTATATTTGTGTGGGTAGCGTGTTCATTTGTTAGTGCATGTTTATGGGGACAGGGGTGGACCCTGGGGTCTTTCCTCAACTGCTCACCACCTTCATGTTTTGACAGGGCTTTGGTGAGTCTGAGGCTCTTTGATTCAGTGAGATGACTCGCGTCCGGAGCTGCCTGTCGAGCCACCTGCCCTGACCACCCTAGTACTGTGGCTGTGGTCCAGCACTACTGGGCCCAGCTTCTTGCTGGGGTTCTGGGATCCAACACAAGTCCTCCTGTTTGTATGGCAGGCGCGTTACTAACTACTTCAAAGTTTCATTAGCTCTACAGCCAAACCAGTTAGTGAGAAGTCTACTGCTGTGGTCCTTGTTCAAGTGCTGTTCCCAGAACAGTATACTATGACACTAGCATCAACTCCATGATAGTAACCGCAGTAATAACTTCTTGAAGGCAGAACTCCAATCTACACATTGCATATACACTATCTGGTAGGCACGCCTCAGAACACTTGCAGTATAGCATTCAGGGGGTGAAGAGATGACAAGCAGTTAAAGAGTGTATACTGCTCTTGCAAAGGACTTTGTGCTCCAATGCCAGCACCCCTTCAAGAGTCTCACAACACCCATAAAACTCCAGCTCCCGGAATAAACCCGCTGCATAGGTCCCAATGCCTCTGGCCTCTACCAGCATCCACAACTGCACATACGTGCACATATACTTGCACTCACAAGCACATAATTAAAATAGTAAAAATTAATCTTAAAATATGACAGTGGGGCATGGTGCCGCACGCCTTTAGTCCCAGCACTTGGGAGGCAGAGGAAGGCAGATCTTTGTGAGTTCAAGGCCAGCCTGGTCTACAGCCTAAGTTCCAGGACAGCCAGGACTGTCTGGGGGTGTATATGACATTCATGACTGTTTCACTGATTTCAGACAAGTTCTCTGTATGACTTAACTTTTTAGATTTGATTTTTCATGTGTCCAACTCCTAGAAGTTACAGAGGGCTGTGAGCTGCCATGTGGGTGCTGGGACTCAAACCTGGGCTCTCTGCATGACTGCAGTGCTCTTAAGCAGAGCCAGCTCTCCAGCCCACTGTGTGCTTTTTCCTGCTGCTCAAATCTACCCACAGGTCATTCACTACTACTCTTCTCTTGAATTCACAAGATGCAGTGTCTACTAGAGCTGAGCATGTTCTACTTCAGATAAGAACTAAGGTGTTTCCACTCAGGAAAGTTGAGAGGTCAGTCAGCAGTTCCTAATGGAAGTAAAGGAAGGTTTCCCAACATTCAGCAATCCTGATGTGTGCCTACTAGCTCATGTACAAAATTTCTAAAAGTAAGCCAAGTGTGATGGCACATACCTATCATCCTAGCACCAGGAAGTTAAGGTGGGAGAACTACCAGAAGCTCTAGGCCAGCCTGGGCACACAGCAAGACCTTGTGTCCCTCTCCTACCTTCTCCCTTTACTGCCTCAAACAATAACCACAGAATTTAATTAAAAAAAAAAATTATTAAGCCAGGCACTTGCGAGGCAGAGGCAAATAGATCTCTGAGTTCAAAGCCAGCCTGGTCTATAGAGCAAGTTCAAGGACAGCCAGGACTACACAGAGAAACCCTGTATGGAAAAAAACAAAACAAACAGTTTGGACAAGTTACTAAGACCTTGACTCAAAACCTACAAAAAAAAAAGGGGGGGGGGGAGGAATAAAGAGTTGGCTCATCAGTTAGGAGCTCTAGCAGAGCTGTTCTAGCAGGGGATCCAGGATCAATTCTTAGCACCCACATGGTGGGTCACACCCATCCGTGATTCTAGTCCCGGATCTGACAGCCCCCACAGGTACCAGACACACACATGGTGCACACACACATATGCTGGCAAAACACTCAATACACTTTAAAAAAAAATTTTTTTTTAACCCAAAACTTAGAAAAGGCAGCTCAGTAACAGAATGCTTGGCCAACATGCTCAAAGGTTTGGTTCAATCCCTTTACAGATAAAGAAGAACATTGAGGGAGGGAAGGGAGGGAAGGGAGGGAAAGGAGGGAGGGAGGGAGGGAGAAACATACGGGTCTGAGTGTGACCTGCCGAAGCCATCCAGTATCTAAAGCCAGTGGAGGAGTGTGTGAGTGGCATCTAATCCACTGCCACAAAGCAAGGACTCTCCCAACATGACCAGCAGGTGGTCCTCAAGTTTTTCCGAGAATATGACAAAATGTTCATCCTCTTCCAAATCAACCCACTACCCACCTTCCTCGAATAAAACTACGCAGTCATACCTGGTTCTTTTGGCCCCAACTCAAGCGTGTTAGGTGTAAACCTCATCCGGTATAAAGACCTACAAACCATGGTATTTCCCACTTGCTTTTGCAAATACCCCAAGGAAAACAAGAAACCCAGGCAGTGGTCACACATGCCTTTAATTCCAGCACTCAGAAGTTAGAGGCAGAAAGATCTCTGAGTTTGAGGCCAGCCTGGTCTACAGAGCAAGTTCCAGGACAGCCAAGGCTACAGAGAAACCCTGTCTCAAAAAAAAAAAAAAAAAAAAAAAAAAAAAAATTAAAAATATGAACTACTAAAAATTACTCATGTTACTTTTAGACCCAAACTTGGACATTTTTCAGCTTCTTGGGAATCGTTTTTAAGGTATAGCATGAGTAGACATAGCTTATAGAGTCATTCAACTCTACAGGTGGGACAGTATGGTCCTGACTGAATGATGAACACTGCAACGGGCAAAAAAAGGCAGCAGAAAAAGTCAAATCTCTATTGTAAAGAAGTTTTGTCTACAGAGAGACACTATCACGGGGAATTACAAACTGAGAAAATGTCAGGAAGGCAAAGAACAGGATGCTGTGAGAACATGGAAAGGGGAACTGATCTAACCTGTGAATTCACAGAAGAATCTGCAGAGGAAGTGATGGTTAAACTGAGATCTGAATGGAGACCATTCACACTTCTATAAAAACAATCTTCAAAAAAAATAAAAGGATAGGTCCAATAAAATAGCTACCTTTGCCACTGTTTGCCTAAAAGAACCTTTATTTTATTTTACTTTATTTTATTTTTGGTTTACTCGCTCTGTTGACCAGGCTGGCCTTGAACTCAGAGATCCCTCTCTGATTAAAGGTATACGCCACCAACGATGGGCTAAGCACCTTTTTTTTTTAAAATGATAACGAAGTATGTAATAGAGTATTTTAAAGCTAGAAGTTCAAAGTTCTGGGGTGTCTCTCTCATCTCTTATAGCACCTTGCTCAGTACATCAGTACTAAGGTGGTCACTCAAACCTTTGTTGAAATGATTACTACAGTGTAATTCTGATGTTCATACTGTCTTTAGTTAAGCAAAACAGATTCACAAACTACGTAAGAAATCTCCCTCCGGATTTCCTTGATTGTGAAAAGACGCTTTCATCTCCCTCATATGGCTGACACGGATTCAGTGAAGGCTGGGTGTGGTGGGTGACACTTTAAACCCAACACTTGGGGGTAGGAAGGCAGAGGCAAGAGGATCTCTGTGTATGTTCCAGGCCAGCCAGAGCTACATAGTAAGAGCCTATGTCAAAAAAACAAAAACCAGTGAGACAATGTGTACCCCAGAGCTGGTAAGTTCTGAAATGCCTAGAATGTGCACGTCAGGGACACATGGTGTCCTTGGACTGAAAAGCCTGATTTGTCTATAACAACATCTATGTTCATATATGCTTCATTTTCCTTATAATGAAAAACACTAATAACATTTGCATCTTTTCTCTAGCCTTGGTTTTCTGAGGGGGATTAAATTATATATACTGGAGCCAGGCAAAGTGGCGCATGCCTGTTAACTCAGCCCACTGGGAGGCAGAGGCAGGCAGATCTCTGTGAGGCCAAGGCCAGTCTGGTCTACAAAACAAGTCCAAGACAGCCAGGCTACACAGAGAAACCCTGTCCCAAAGGAAAAAAAAAAGAAAAAGAAAGGAAGAAATTACATATCCTCTCAGCCCCATCTACTGCTGGACTGAGTGCTAAAGCATATCATACTCCTCAATACAGACAACTCCCCTAACACGTGGCTCCTCAGGACCTCACATGTCTTGGGAAGAAAGAGAATACAGTATACATACTTCATGAATGCCTGTAATCCCAGAATTTAGAGGCAGAACACAAAGTCAAGCTCAGCCTGGGCTATATAGTAACAGCTTGCCTCAAAAATAATTTGGGAGGCACAGACCATAGATAGCTCAGTGGTAGTGTGTGCCCAGCGT